>NC_141873.1:212263542-213513542 GCF_056163025.1 Triticum urartu | reverse complement strand
CTTAAGTAATATGATTAATTGAACTTAGATTTATCATGAACTTAGTCCTGGTAGTATTAGCATATCTATGTTGTAGATCAATAGCTCGCGTTTAGCTCCTCTGTTTTATTTTTGATATGTTCCTATAGAAAACTAAGTTGAGAAATGTTAGTAGACATGATGCGGATTGGATCCGTGATCTGAGGATTATCCTCATTGCTGCACAAAAGAATTATGTCCTTGATGCACCGCTAGGTGACAGACCTATTGCGGGAGCAGATGTAGACGTCATGAATGTTTGACTAGCTCAGTATGATGACTAGATAGTTTAGTGCACCATGCTTAAAAGCTTAGAATCGGGACTTCAAAGACGTTTTGAACGTCATGGATCATATGAGATGTTCCAGGAGTTGAAGTTAATATTTCAAGCAAATACCCGAGTTGAGAGATATGAAGTCTCCAACAAGTTCTATAGCTAAAAGATGGAGGAGAATAGCTCAAGCAGTGAGCATGTGTTCAGATTGTCTGGGTACTACAATCACTTGAATCAAGTGGGAGTTAATCTTCCAGATAAAATAGTGATTGACAGAATTCTCTAGTCACCATCGTCAAGTTAGTATAACTTCGTGATGAACTATAGTACGCAAGGGATGACGAAAACGATTCCCGAGCTTTTCATGATGATGAAATCGATGAAGGTACAAATCAAGAAAGAGCATCAAGTGTTGATATTAACAAGACCACTAGTTTCAAGAAAAGGGCAAAGGGAAAGAAAGGGAACTTCAAGAAGAACGGCAAGCAAGTTGCTGCTCAAGTGAAGAAGCCCAAGTCTGGACCTAAGCCTGAGACTAAGTGCTTCTATTGCAAAGGGACTGGTCACTGGAAGCGGAACTGCCCCAAGTATTTGGCGGATAAGAACGATGGCAAAGTGAATACTACTATATTTGATATACATGTTATTGATGTGTACATTACTAGTGTTTATAGCAACCCCTCGGTATTTGATACTAGTACAGTTGCTAAGAGTAGTAACTCGAAACGGGAGTTGCAGAATGAACAGATGCTAGTTAAGGGTGAAGTGACAATGTGTGTTGGAAGTGGTTCCAAGATTGATATGATCATCATCGCACACTCCCTATACTTTCGGGATTAGTGTTAAACCTAAATAAATGTTATTTGGTGTTTGCGTTGAGCATTAATATGATTTGATCATGTTTATTGCAAAATGGTTATTCATTTAAGTTAGAGAATAATTGTTGTTTTGTTTACATGAATAAAACCTTCTATGGTCATACACCCAATAAAAATGTTCATTGGATCTCGATCGTAGTGATACACATATTCATAATATTGAAGCCAAAAGATGCAAAGTTAATAATGATATTGCAACTTATTTGTGGCACTATCGTTTAGGTCATATTGGTGTAAAGTGCATGAAGAAACTCCATGCTGATGGGCTTTTGGAATCACTTGATTATGAATCAATTGATGCTTGCAAACCATGCCTTATGGGCAAGATGACTAAGACTCCGTTCTCCGGAACAATGGAGCGAGCAACTGACTTATTGGAAATAATACATACTGATGTATGCAGTCCGATGAATGTTGAGGCTCGTGGCAGGTATCGTTATTTTCTTACCTTCACAGATGATTTGAGCATATATGAGTATATCTACTTGATGAAACATAAGTCTGAAACATTTGAAAAGTTCAAAGAACTTCAGAAGGGAAGTGGAAAATCATCGTGACAAGAAAATAAAGTTTCTACGATCTGATCGCAGATACAAATATTTGAGTTATGAGTTTGGTCTTCAATTAAAACAATGCGGAATAGTTTCACAAAATCGTGCCACCTAGAACACCACAGCATAATGGTGTGTCCGAACGTCATAACCGTACTATTATTGGATATAGTGCAATCTATGATGTTTCTTACCGATTAACCACTATAGTTTTGGGGTTATGCATTAGAGATAGCTGCATTCACGTTAACAAAGGGCACCATCTAAATCCGTTGAGACGACACCGTATGAACCGTGGTTTGGCAAGAAACCAAAGTTGTCGTTTCTTAAAGTTTGGGGTTACGATGCTTATAAGAAAAAGTTTCATCCTGATAAGTTCAAACCCAAATCAGAGAAATGTGTCTTCATAGGATACCCAAAGGAGACAGTTGGGTACACCTTCTATCATAGATCCGAAGGCAAGACATTCGTTGCTGAGAATGGATCATTTCTAGAGAAGGAGTTTCTCTCGAAAGAAGTGAGTGGGAGGAAAGTAGAACTTGATGAGGTAACTATACCTGCTCCCTTATTGGAAAGTAGATCATCACATAAATCTGTTTCTGTGACTCCTACACCAATTAGTGAGGAAGCTAATGATGATGATCATGTAACTTTAGATCAAGTTACTACCGTACCTCGTAGGTCAACCAGAGTAAGATCCGCACCAGAGTGGTACGGTAATCCTATTCTGGAGGTCATGTTAATTGACCATGACGAACCTACGAACTATGACGGAGCGATGATGAGCCCAGATTCCGCGAAATGGCTTGAGGCCATGAAATCTGAGATTGGATCCATATATGAGAACAAAGTATGGACTTTGATTGACTTGCCTGATGATTGGTGAGTCATTAAGAATAAATGGATCTTCAAGAGGAAGACGGACGCTGATAGTAGTGTTACTATCTACAAAGCTCGAATTGTCGCAAAGTGTTTTCGACAAATTCAAGGTGTTGACTACGATGAGATTTTCTCACTCGTATCAATGCTTAAAAGTCTGTCTGGATCATGTTAGCAGTTGCCGCATTTTATGAAATCTGGCAAATGGATGTCAAAACTATATTCCTTCATGGATTTCTTAAAAAGAAGAGTTGTATATGATCCAACCAGAAGGTTTTGTCGACCCTAAATGTGCTAACAAAGTGAGCAAGCTCCAGCGATCCATCTATGGACTGGTGCAAGCATCTCGGAATTGGAATATATGCTTTGATAAAGTGATCAAATTATATGGTTTTATACATGAAGGAAATATGCCCTAGAGGCAATAATAAAGTTATTATTTATTTCCTTATATCATGATAAATGTTTATTATTCATGCTAAAATTGTATTAACCGGAAACATGATACATGTGTGAATATATAGACAAACAGAGTGTCGCTAGTATGCCTCTACTTGACTAGCTCGTTGATCAAAGATGGTTATGTTTCCTAGCCATAGACAAAGAGTTGTCATTTTATTAACGGGATCACATCATTAGGAGAATGATGTGATTGACTTGACCCATTCCGTTGGCTTAGCACTTGATCGTTTAGTGTGTTGCTATTGCTTTCTTCATGACTTATACATGTTCCTATGACAATGAGATTATGCAACTCCCGTTTATCGGAGGAACACTTTGTGTGCTACCAAATGTCACAACGTAACTGGGTGATTATAAAGGTGCTCTACGGGTGTCTCCAAAAGTACTTGTTGGGTTGGCATATTTCGAGATTAGGATTTGTCACTCCGATTGTCGGAGAGGTATCTCTGGGCCCACTCGGTAATACACATCACTATAAGCCTTGCAAGCATTGTAACTAATGAGTTAGTTGCGGGATGATGTATTACGGAACGAGTAAAGAGACTTGCCGGTAACGAGATTGAACTAGGTATTGACATACCGATGATCGAATCTCGGGCAAGTAACATACTGATGACAAAGGGAACAACGTATGTTGTTATGCGGTCTGACCGATAAAGATCTTCGTAGAATATGTGGGAGCCAATATGAGCATCCAGGTTCCACTATTGGTTATTGACCGGAGACGTGTCTCGGTCATGTCTACATAGTTCTCGAACTCGTAGGGTCCGCACGCTTAAAGTTTCGATGACGGTTATATTATGAGTTTATGTATTTTGATGTACTGAAGGTTGTTCGGAGTTCCGGATGTGATCACGGACATGACGAGAAGTCTCGAAATGGTCGAGACATGAAGATTGATATATTGGAAGCCTATATTTGGATATCGGAAGTGTTCCGGGAGAAATCGGGATTTTACCGGAGTACCAAGGGGTTACCGAAACCCCCCGGGGGATTAATGGGCCATAGTGGGCCTTAGTGGAGAAGAGGAGAGGCGGCCAGGGCAGGGCCACGCGCCCCTCCCCCTAGTCCGAATAGGACAAGGAGAGGGGGCGGCGCCCCCCCCCTTCCTTTCTCTCTCCCTCCTCTTTCCCCCCTTCTCCTAATCCAACAAGGAAGGGAGGGAGTCCTACTCCCGGTGGGAGTAGGACTCCTCCTGGCGCGCCTCCTCCTGGCCGGCCGCACCTCCCCTCTTGGTCCTTTATATACGGGGGCAGGGGCACCCCATAGACACAACAATTGAACGTTTGATCTTTTAGCCGTGTGCGGTTCCCCCCTCCACCATAGTCCACCTCGATAATACTGTAGCAGTGCTTAGGCGAAGCCCTGCGTCGGTAGAACATCATCATCGTCACCATGCCGTCGTGCTGACGAAACTCTCCCTCAACACTCGGCTGGATCAGAGTTCGAGGGACGTCATCAGGCTGAACGTGTGCTGAACTCGGAGGTGCCGTACGTTCGGTACTTGATCGGTCGGATCGGTTCAGGCTGGATATAGTGCAATCTATGATGTTTCTTACCGATTAACCACTATAGTTTTGGGGTTATGCATTAGAGATAGCTGCATTCACGTTAACAAAGGGCACCATCTAAATCCGTTGAGACGACACCGTATGAACCGTGGTTTGGCAAGAAACCAAAGTTGTCGTTTCTTAAAGTTTGGGGTTGCGATGCTTATAAGAAAAAGTTTCATCCTGATAAGCTCAAACCCAAATCGGAGAAATGTGTCTTCATAGGATACCCAAAGGAGACAGTTGGGTACACCTTCTATCATAGATCCGAAGGCAAGACATTCGTTGCTAAGAATGGATCCTTTCTAGAGAAGGAGTTTCTCTCGAAAGAAGTGAGTGGGAGGAAAGTAGAACTTGATGAGGTAACTGTACCTACTCCCTTATTGGAAAGTAGATCAACACAGAAATCTGTTTCTTTGACTCCTACACCAATTAGTGAGGAAGCTAATGATGATGATCATGTAACTTCAGATCAAGTTACTACCGAACCTCGTAGGTCAACCAGAGTGAGATCCGCACCAGAGTGGTACAATAATCCTGTTCTGGAGGTCATGTTAATTGACCATGACGAACCTACGAACTATGACGGAGCGATGATGAGCCCAGATTCCGCGAAATGGCTTGAGGCCATGAAATCTGAGATTGGATCCATATATGAGAACAAAGTATGGACTTTGATTGACTTGCCTGATGATTGGTGAGTCATTAAGAATAAATGGATCTTCAAGAGGAAGACGGACGCTGATAGTAGTGTTACTATCTACAAAGCTCGAATTGTCGCAAAGTGTTTTCGACAAATTCAAGGTGTTGACTACGATGAGATTTTCTCACTCGTATCAATGCTTAAAAGTCTGTCTGGATCATGTTAGCAGTTGCCGCATTTTATGAAATCTGGCAAATGGATGTCAAAACTGTATTCCTTCATGGATTTCTTAAAAAGAAGAGTTGTATATGATCCAACCAGAAGGTTTTGTCGACCCTAAATGTGCTAACAAAGTGAGCAAGCTCCAGCGATCCATCTATGGACTGGTGCAAGCATCTCGGAATTGGAATATATGCTTTGATAAAGTGATCAAAGTATATGGTTTTATACAAACTTGCGGTGAAGCCTGTAGTTACAAGAAAGTGAGTGGGAGCACTACAACATTTCTGATAAGTATATGTGAATGACATATTGTTGATCGGAAAGAATGTATAATTTTCTGGAAAGCATAAAAGAGTATTTGAAAGGAGTTTTTTAAAGAAAGACCTCGATAATGCTGCTTACACATTGAGCATCAAGACCTATAGAGATAGATCAAGACGCTTGATAAGTTATTTCAATGAGTACATACCTTGACAAGATTTTGAAGTAATTCAAAATGGAACAGTCAAAGAAGGAGTTATTGCCCGTGTTGCAAGGTGTGAAGTTGAGTAAAGACTCAAAACCCGACCACAACAGAAAATAGAAAGAGAATGATAAGTCATTCCCTATGCCTCAGTCATAGGTTCTATAAAGTATGCTATGCTGTTTACCAGTCCTATTGTATACCTTAGCATCTTTCTGGCAAGGGAGTACAATAGTGATCTAGGAGTAGATCACTAGACAGCGGTCAAAATTATCCTTAGAGGACTAAGGAAATATTTCTCAGTTATGGAGGTGATAAAAGAGTTCGTCGTAAAGAGTTATGTCGATGCAAGCTTTTTACATCGATCTAGATGACTCTAAGTCTCAATCTGGATACATATTGAAAGTGGGAGCAATTAGCTAAAGTAGCTCCATGCAGAGCGTTGTAGACATAGAAATTTGCGAAATACATACGAATCTGAATGTTGCAGACCCGTAGACTAAACTTCTCTCACAAGCAAAACATGATCACACATTAGTACTCTTTGGGTGTTAATCACATAGCGACGTGAACTAGATTACTGAATCTAGTAAACCCTTTGGTTGTTGGTCACATGGTGATGTGTACTATGGGTGTTAATCACATGATGATGTGAACTATCGATGTTAATCACATGGTGATGTGATCTAGATTATTGACTCTAGTGCAAGTGGGAGACTGAAGGCAATATGCCCTAGAGGCAATAATAAAGTTATTATTTATTTCCTTATATCATGACAAATGTTTATTATTCATGCTAGAATTGTATTAACCAGAAATATGATACATGTGTGCATACATAGACAAACAGAGTGTCACTAGTATGCCTCTACATGACTAGCTCGTTGATCAAAGATGGTTATGTTTCCTAGCCACAGACAAAGAGTTGTCATTTGATTAACAGGATCACATCATTAGGAGAATGATGTGATTGACTTGACCATTCCGTTGGCTTAGCACTTGATCGTTTAGTGTGTTGCTATTGCTTTCTTCACGACTTATACATGTTCCTATGACTATGAGATTATGCAACTCCCGTTTACCGGAGGAACACTTTGTGTGCTACCAAACATCACAACGTAACTGGGTGATTATAAAGGTGCTCTACAGGTGTCTCCGAAGGTATTTGTTGGGTTGGCGTATTTCGAGATTAGGATTTGTCACTCCGATTGTCGGAGAGGTATCTCTGGGCCCACTCGGTAATACACATCACTATAAGCCTTGCAAGCATTGTAACTAATGAGTTAGTTGCGGGATGATGTACTACGAAACGAGTAAAGAGACTTTCCGGTAACGAGATTGAACTAGGTATTGAGATACCGACGATCGAATCTTGGGCAAGTAACATATCGATGACAAAGGGAACAACGTATGTTGTTATGCGGTCTGATCGATAAAGATCTTCGTAGAATATGTGGGAGACAATATGAGCATCCAGGTTCTGCTATTGGTTATTGACCAGAGACGTGTCTCGGTCATGTCTACATAGTTCTCGAACCCGTAGGGTCCGCACGCTTAAAGTTTCGATGACGGTTATATTATGAGTTTTGATGTACCGAAGGCTGTTCGGAGTTCCGGATGTGATCACGGACATGACGAGGAGTCTCAAAATGGTCGAGACATGAAGATTAATATATTGGAAGCCTATATCTGGATATCGGAAGTGTTCCGGGTGAAATTGGGATTTTACCGGAGTACCAAGGGGTTACCGGAACCCCCCGGGGGATTAATGGGCCATAGTGGGCCTTAGTGGAGAAGAGGAGAGGCGGCCAGGGCAGGGCCGCACGCCCCCCCCCCCCCCCTAGTCCGAATGGGACAAGGAGAGGGGGGCGGCGCCCCCCCCCCCTTTCCTTCCTCTCTCCCTCCTCTTTCCCCCCTTCTCCTAATCCAACAAGGAAGGGAGGGAGTCCTACTCCCGGTGGGAGTAGGACTCCTCCTGGCGCGCCTCCTCCTGGACGGCCGCACCTCCCCCCTTGCTCCTTTATATACGGGGGCAGGGGGCACCCCATAGACACAACAATTGATCGTTTGATCTTTTAGCCGTGTGCGGTGCCCCCCTCCACCATAGTCCACCTCGATAATACTGTAGCAGTGCTTAGGCGAAGCCCTGCGTCGGTAGAACATCATCATCGTCACCACGCCGTCGTGCTGACGAAACTCTCCCTCAACACTCGGCTGGATCGGAGTTCGAGGGACGTCATCGGGCTGAACGTGTGCTGAACTCGGAGGTGTCGTACGTTTGGTACTTGATCGGTCGGATCGTGAAGACGTACGACTACATCAACCGCGTTGTGCTAACGCTTCCGCTTTCGGTCTACGAGGGTACGTGGACAACACTCCCCCCTCTCGTTGCTATGCATCACCATGATCTTGCGTGTGCATAGGAAATTTTTTGAAATTACTACGTTCCCCAACAATATAGACTTGCGGTGAAGCCTGTATTTACAAGAAAGTGAGTGGGAGCACTACAACATTTCTGATAAGTATATGTGAATGACATATTGTTGATCGGAAAGAATGTCAAATTTTCTGTAAAGCATAAAGGTGTTTTTGGAAGGATTTTTTCAAAGAAAGACCTCGATGAAGCTGCTTACACACTAAGCATCAAGATCTATAGAGATAGATCAAGACGCTTGATAAGTTATTTCAATTAGTACATACCTTGACAAGATTTTGAAGTAGTTCAAAATGGAACAGTCAAAGAAGGAGTTCTTGCTTGTGTTGCAAGGTGTGAAGTTGAGTAAATACTCAAAACCCGACCACAGCAGAAAATAGAAAGAGAATGATAAGTCATTCCCTATGCCTCAGTCATAGGTTCTATAAAGTATGCTATGTTGTTTACCAGTAATATTGTATACCTTAGCATCTTTTTGGCAAGGGAGTACAATAATGAAAAAAGAGTTCGTCGTAAAGAGTTACGTCGATACAAGCTTTTTACATCGATCTAGATGACTCTAAGTCTCAATCTGGATACATATTGAAAGTGGGAGCAATTAGCTAGAGTGGCTCCATGCAGAGCATTGTAGACATAGAAATTTGTGAAATACATACGGATCTGAATGTTGCAGACCCATAGACTAAACTTATCTCACAAGCAAAACATGATCACTCTTTGGGTGTTAATCACATAGCGATGTGAACTAGATTATAGACTCTAGTAAACCCTTTGGGTATTAGTCACATGGAGATGTGAACTTATCACATAAAGATGTGAACTAGATTATTGACTCTAGTGCAAGTGGGAGACTGAAGTAAATATTCCCTAGAGGCAATAATAAAGTTATTATTTATTTCCTTATATCATGCTAAATGTTTATTATTCATGCTAGAATTGTATTAACCGGAAACATGATACATGTGTGAATACATAGACAAACAGAGTGCCACTAGTATGCCTCTACTTGACTAGCTCGTTGATCGAAGATGGTTATGTTTCCTAGCCATAGACAAAGAGTTGTCATTTGATTAACGGGATCACATCATTAGGAGAATTATGTGATTGACTTGACCCATTCCGTTAGCTTAGCACTTGATCGTTTAGTTTGTTGCTATTGCTTTCTTCATGGCTTATACATGTTCCTGTGACTATGAGATTATGCAACTCCCGTTTACCGGAGGAACACTTTGTGTGCTACCAAACGTCACAACGTAACTAGGTGATTATAAAGGTGCTCTACAGGGGTCTCCAAAAGTACTTGTTCGGTTGGCGTATTTCAAGATTAGGATTTGTCACTCCGATTGTCACAGAGGTATCTCTGGGCCCACTCGGTAATACACATCACTTAAGCCTTGCAAGCATTGCAACTAATGAGTTAGTTACGGGATGATGTATTACGGAACGAGTAAAGAGACTTGCCGGTAACGATATTGAACTAGGTATTGAGATACCGACGATCGAATCTCGGGCAAGTAACATACCGATGACAAAGGGAACAACGTATGTTGTTATGCGATTCGACCGATAAAGATCTTCATAGAATATGTAGGAGCCAATATGAGCATCCAGGTTCCACTATTGGTTATTGACTGGAGACATGTCTCGGTCATGTCTACATAGTTCTCGAACCCGTAGGGTCCGCACGCTTAAAGTTCGATGACGGTTATATTATGAGTTTATGTGTTTTGATGTACTGAAGGTAGTTCAGAATCCCGGTTGTGATCATAGACATGACGAGGAGTCTCGAAATGGTCGAGACATGAAGATTGATATATTGGATGACTATATTCGGACACCGGAATGGTTCTGGGGGTTATCGATACATACTGGAGTACCGGGGGGTTACCGGAACCCCCCCGGAGGTTAATGGGCCTCATGGGCCCAATTGGTGGAAGAGGAGAGGCGGCCAAGGGGCAGCCACGCGCCCCTCCCCTCCCAAGTCCGAATTGGACTAGGAAGGGGGGCGGCGCCCCCCCTTTCCTTTCTCCCTCTTTCTCCTTCCCTCTCCTCTCCTACTCCAACATGGAAAGGGGGGAGTCCTACTCCCGGTGGGAGTAGGACTCCTCATGGGGCGCGCCAAGGGTGGCCGGCCCCCTCCCCCTCCTCTACTCCTTTATATACGGGGAGGGAGGCACCCCCTAGAGACACAACAATTGATCTCTTAGATCTTTTAGCCGTGTGCGGTGCCCCCCTCCACCATAATCCACCTCGGTCATATCGTAGCGGTGCTTAGGCGAAGCTCTGCGTCAGTAGAACATCATCATCATCACCACGCTGTCGTGCTGACAGAACTCTCCCTCAAAGCTCGGCTGGATGGGAGTTCGAGGGACGTCATCGAGTTGAACGTGTGCAGAACTTGGAGGTGTCGTGCGTTCGGTGCTTGATCGGTCGGATCGTGAAGACGTACGACTACATCAACCGCGTTGTGCTAACGCTTCCGCTTTCGGTCTACGAGGGTATGTGGACACACTCTCCCCTCTCATTGCTATGCATCACCATGATCTTGCGTGTGCGTAGGAAATTTTTTGAAATTACTATGTTCCCCGACAGGAACAATATGAAGATGCATAATGGGTTGTGATCAACGATCGTTACCGACTCCGGGAGTGCAGCAGACGAATCGGTGCGGATTGTGCTTGGAGTCCCTCAAACGTCGATGACGATCCCGCGAACCGCCCTCGAACGATCCCTCAAACATAGGACGAAAGCACGGCCTCTCTACTTGGTTGCAAGCGTACGGTTTTCACGATCCGGCAATGCTTCGCCGTCCAGAGCTAATCGACGCCCGAGAATTAGAGGGAGAAGATTAGAACCACGTTGGGCTTCTAATTATGAGGATTAGAGGTGGCTAGGGCTAACTCTAATTAGTCAACTAGGACCAACTAGAACTAGAACTAGATCAACTAGAGGATCCAAAACTTGTGTATCCAATAGGGTGAAATCCTCTAGTATATATAGGTTGGAGGGGAGACGAAGGGCAGGCACCAGAGGGGAAGGAGTCCCCTTGGTGCGCCAGCCTTGGGGGGGGGGAGTCCACCCACCCCAAGTAGGATTCGCCCCCCCCCCCGTCCCCCCTCCCCTTGATGGGAAAGGGGGCGCCACTTCCATATGGGCCTTTGTGGCCCATATCTCCCTCCACCTCTTGGCCTTATTAGGCCCATTGGTATTAAATTAAATATATGTTTATTCTAAAAAATTCAGAATATTATATATATAATTTAACATCCTTAGAAACATTTTCCACACACACACACACACACACATATATATATTAATCGATACTACCCGGTATTACCCGATATTCACTTGAACCCTTCCGGTGACCCCGAAACGCTTCCGGAACCTCTCGAAACTATTCTGGATATTAACGAAACAATTTCACAAATATATTCTCATCACTCCCGCACTACTAACACTCAGCAGATCGTGATTACCTTAAGCTTGTGACCCCGTAGGTTCAGTAAATCATAGACATGAACGAAACCCCTTCGTTCAATGACCGATAGCGGAATCGTGGACATCCATATCGGTCCCTATGGTTACATGAATGATCGAGTGAACCTTTGGTTATCATGTGATCTTGCCTTTGCTTCGCGATACTTTACAAAACCCGGTGTGCATCGGTATCCTCCTGAGTCATCATCATGCTCACAATATCATTGCTCCCGTTACCGGTTTTGTTTTTCTTTCTCGTTGACGTGTTCCGGCATCCCCATGACGTAGTCGCCTGTGTCTGGCCAGACGATGATGGATGTCGTCACACCGAGAGGGCCCTAAGAATATATCTTCATCGTCGGAGGAGCAGATCCCACTCTCGAGCTATCTGGCCACTTGTCAAACTTTTCGATGAACCTATAAATTATTGTTATGATCACCGTATTACAGGTGATGTTTGAGCAATCTCGAAGCCCACCGTACGGTAAGAAGTGACCATGATACTCTCATGGTCTAAGGAACAATATCACACGCTAACACTCCGTATTATTACAATTGAATGTAGACGATATTTACTCAATTCATAGCAAACAAGATTGGGTTGATTCAATATGATTGTTCTTTCAACGTCATAATCTCAATGTTGTTTTGGGACTATCGTTACACTTAACGATATCCTAAGATCCGGAAAACATGATCACCAACAACACTTGAGCTGGTCTTAGTGGCGAGACTAGGAACCTTTTATTTGTCGTTTATCATTACACACGTGCATATGAGTTTTCCACTGAGTCGCATATTTCAGGATCATAGCAGTTATAGCATAGAATATAAATTATTAATTATGAATATGGAAATATAATAATGCAAATATTATTGCCTCTAGGGCATATTTCCAACAAATGCGTCTGCGCGTTAGGCGCACTGTCAACCCAAACGCAAAAGTGAACGGACACGCCGACCCAAACGGACAAACCGCGTGTCCGTTTAAATCGCCGCGTTGAAGTTGCTCTCAGGTTCTCCCTAACAAGGGGCCCGCGAGCCGTCGAGCCGAAGGAGTGGGTGTGTAGCTAGGCTATAAATATGTAGTGACCTTGTCGTTGTGGCGTTGGTCAATTGGTAAACAGTAAAGTGTTGTTGGCTTGTAACTGTCCTTTCCTATTCAGCGAGACAGCGATAACCACATGGTGACCCTGTCGTTGGAACACACATCCACCACTTGCACGCAAGCCATGACACTACACAACACAAGCTACCCCGGTTGTCCAGCCACAGATACGACCGCCACGCCAACTCTCAAGGTCGCCACCTCAACATCCAAAACTCGCACGAAAACGAGCGATCGAAGGCAAAATTCCTAGCGGCGTGGATGGCCTTCCTAAATCCTAATTGGCTAACCACGTCCTATGTTATCGTGGTGGCGGTGGACCCCTTTCCTCAAAGGGGAGGGCATTATTTGATCGTCTTGGGGCGGCGGACCAAGTATTAGGATGGATGGACTTTTGGGAAGTCCTTGTGTTGCACTCTTTTTGCTTTTAAGAAAATGATCCAATGATGGTAGCATGCCGCAACCCGAACGGCTGGAGTTGTGGTGTTGTGTGTCGTCCTAGCCTGGGTCATCCACGAGAACGATGCAACTCCACAGCCTAGGACCAGCGCAACCGTGATTTGGCAGTTGTTGCCCCCCTCCCATGCCACTTCTCTCTGATGCTTAATCCTCCGCATCAACTTGTTTGTAAATAAGGCAGAGTAACCTTTTGTAGATGTACCATTGCTCGGTGTTGGACAGTGGCAATGATGGATTTGCCAGGGGGAGGTGGATCTTGCCATGTTGGGCATTGACTCTGGGCGGTGGATCCTCAAAACGAAAGTCGGGGGCGAATCGGAATATCGGACAACAATGGCGCTATGGGATCGGGTTGTGGCCTTGCTCGGAGTGGATGTCAATTCTACGCTACAGGTGGGACGTGATTCTGGAGTAGACAATGGCAACGCTTCGGTGTCGTGGTCCTTGGAGGCGCCATTTTGGAGTGGTCTTGGCTTGAGAGGCGTCGGCTCGGGTGGTGCTCTGCCCCGGGGCCGGCGTGAAAGTCGGAGTGGCGGCTCCGGATCTCGTCGTCATGGAGGGGTGCCGGCATTGGTCTCGTAGGTGGTATGTCGCTGGCCAGTCTGGTACGCGACCTCGGGGTTGGCGTGGATGTCAGAGCGGTGGCTCCAGGTATGATTGTTGGGTGTCAGCTCCGGTTGCTCGGGCGGCGAAGCTAGCGGCTCGCCTGGTGCACGGCCTCGGGGTCGGCGTGTGGGGTTTTCGTTTGTACATCGAACGGCGACTTCGGAGATGGTTGTAGGGTGTCAGCTCCGGTTGCTCAGGCAGGCGGCTCGCCTGGTGCACGGCCTCGGGTCGTTATGGATGCCGGAGCGGCGTGTCAGCTACAGGTTGCTTGGTGACGGAGCCAGCGGCTCGCCTGGTGCATGTATTGTTGACAGTGCCCTATTGTAACGGTTTTTACCTAGGTTTTCGTTAATTAACAAGACGACTCTCTTCTACCTTTTTTAACAAGCCAGGTCCTAAGGAACTGCGTTTCAAAAAAATGTGGCCCGCTTGGGTCTAGGAGGGAAAGAGAGGGGAGCCATTCAGGAGTCCCTCCCAATCCACCAGCTCATTTTTCGACCACCGTTCAATGATTATCTCTGCCCAAATCAGTGAAGAGGCATCAGGCTAGCAAAACTGCAGGGTCAAAGCACTTGGGGGCATGTTTAGTTACATGCATGGATTTTGGCCTCCTTGCATCTGTATTTCGGTTGGGCTTGCTTAAGTAAATGCAGGCAAAAAATAATGTTCTATACATAGTTTGGTTGCCACACATGCAGCCACATGCACTCGCTTGCATCGCTCAAGTTTGGCTCGCTGGAAATGGCCTATTCGAACGTTCCTCGTGAGCTAAGCTCAACAATGCTTTAGGCTGGTCACAATGGGCAAGAACATAAGAGCATCTCTAGTGGCTTGTGTATCCCATAGTCTATGTCAAATATAGACCATCAGAGGCCAAAAAATGTGTCCAGCGGCTTGTGTATGTGCTAGTCTAAATTTTAGACATGCACCCGAATCACTACGCATTGTCCATATTTAGACGACGGAGCGAGGACGTCCAAACAGAGCTGCCCCTTCCCGAGCTCGCTCCCGCGCCGATCTGGAGAAGTTGGAGACAAGAAGACGGCCACGCCACTGCCCCGAGGAGCTCACCGTCGCTGAGGTACGCTCTGGTTTTTCCGATTCGGAGAGAGAGGGAGAGTGATTGAAGAGACAGGGCAGGGAGATGGGGTCGATGGATCTGAGGCCAAATCCGGCCACCGCCGCCGGCCACTGTCGCCCTTGCGGATGGGGCAGGGAGATGCGAGAGAAGGGGCTCCGGTTGCGAGCGCGGCGCCGGCGGCGAGCATGTGCGCGAGAGGCGGGTGCACAGGCTGCGAGCGGCTAGTGTGAGGGGGATGCGCGAGCTGCGGGGGCGAGCGTGTGCGCGAGCGGCTGGGGCGCCGGCTGCGAGCAGCGGCTGTGAGGCGCGAGCGGGTGGGGCACGAGCGCGAGCGGCTATGAGGCGCGAGCGACTGGGGCGCCGGCTGCGGGCAACGGCTGCGAGCAGTAGCATGTGCGCGAGCGCCAGCTCTCTGAATATTGATGCTGCTCCCTGTATCTGAATATTGCTGTTGCTCCCTGTATCTGAATATTGGTATTGTTCTCTGAATATCTGAATATTGCTGCTGCTGCTCTTTGTGTGCAGATGGAAAACTCATATGAGCTGGACTCACAGATCAACAACTCCTCATTTCTGGACATGATGAATGTAGGATCGAGTGACACAAATTGTTATGGAACAGCAGATTGTAGCCCACTTGCGGAACAAGTGACGATGCCTCCACAAAAGGGGAAAAAATCTGCGAAACCAAAATCAGCAAAAGGAGCCTCCACAAAAGGGAAAAATTGGTCAACTGCTGAGGACTTGGTGTTGATTCAAGCATGGGCAAACACTAGTCTGGATGCGGTGACCGGGACCGGTCAGAATTCAAGTACATATTGGGGTAGGATTTCAGATCACTACGACGCTCACAAAAAACCGTCATGGCCGGAGCGTGGTTCTAATGGACTCACTTGTCGTTACAACGTTATTTCAGCGCTCACAAGCAAGTTCTATGCATGTATTCAACAGATATTAAATAGAAATTGCAGCGGAATGACTCTCTCTGATAAGGTATGCATCTATCTTCTAATTCGCTTCTAATATACCATGTGTTGTATGGAAGTGTTAACTCTTCATTTCCTTTTTTAGGAAAGAGATGCACACCGCATGTACATTGAACTGGATGAGAAAAAGAAGCCATTTACATTAATGCATTGCTACATAGAGTTTGAGAAGTATCCAAAGTGGCAGACATGTCCGCTTCCTCAGAAGAAACAAAAGAAGACCTCGGATGCAAGTCCGGGTACAACCTCCAACGATGAAGACTTCGGCACATGCACTGATGCTCTTGAAGAAGAGCTAAGACCTCCTGGTACGAAGCATGACAAGAATGAACGTTTGAGGAAAGGTAAAACTTCTGAATCCAATGATAGTGGTTGCAAGTTATCATTACAAAGTATGTGGGCACAGAAGATAGAGAAGGATGATATCAAAGAGGCCACAAAAATTGCTCGCTACGCGAGAGCTTTTGAATTGCAAGAGAAGCAGATTGCATTGCAAGAGAAGGAGGATGCACGGAAACAGTTTGAATTAGATGAGAAAATCATGCTCATGGACACATCTCATATGAGTGATGCACAGAAGCAATTCTACAAGAATAAACAAGATGAGATCATTACTCGCTGCCAGAACACATCTGGTTGACCTTCATTTGTTGTTCTGTCTACTATTTCTTATCACTTGAACTATTTGTCACTTGAATTATTTGTCACTTCAACTATTTGTGACTTGAACTATTTGTCACTTCAACTATTTCTTATGCATACATGAAAAACTAGATGAAAGGAAATAGACCACAAAGTTACTTGTACTACATCATTCGTGTCCAAACTTCTGCCAGAGGTGCTCAACTAGATCATCTTGAAGCTGAGAATGTTCATCTTTGTTTCTAATTTGTTGATGCATCTGAATAAATGCACTCAGCTCTTCCGCATGAGTAGAGGACACCCTGACTCTTTCTCCCATTGCCTCATAAGTGTTGTTTTGCTGACCAGTGTGTCGTTCGTCTTCAACTATCATATTGTGCATTATGACACAAGCTTTCATGACATCACCGATTTCTTTACGTTTCCATCCTTTCGCAGGTCCTCGGACAATGGCAAAACGGGATTGCAGAACTCCAAAGGCTCGTTCCACATCCTTTCTAGCCGCCTCTTGCCTTTGGGCAAAATGTTTCTTCTTTCTTGTTTGTGGAGATGGTATGGTCTTCACAAATGTTGCCCATCGTGGATATATGCCATCTGCAAGGTAATACTCCATTGTGTATTGATGACCATTGATGGTATAATTCACTTCTGGAGCTTCACCTTCAGCTAGCTTTGCAAACACATGAGAACGTTGAAGAACATTCAGATCGTTGTTTGACCCTGGTAAACCAAAGAAAGCATGCCAAATCCAAAGATCTTGGGAAGCAACTGCTTCCAAGATCATTGTGGGCTCTTTCACATGACCTTTAAACATGCCATGCCATTTTTTGGGCAATTTTTCCAACCCCAATGCATACAATCTATACTCCCTAACATACCAGGGAATCCTCTTTCCTCCCCTATTGCAAGTAATCTTGTAGTATCTTCTTCATTTGGAGATCTCAGGTATTGGTCCCCAAAGACTTCACAAATTTTGATCACAAACTTCTTGCAAGCCTCTAGATTAGTAGCTTCTGCAGACCGGATGTAGTCATCCGCACTATCAGCTGCTATTCCATAAGTTAGCATTCGCATTGCTGCGGTCATCTTTTGCAACGGATGCAACCCAAGAAGTCCACAAGCACTTCTTTTTTGCGTAAAATAACCATCATAATCATGTTGAAGTATAGTTTCAGCTATGCGATTAAACAAATTACGGGACATCCTAAACCTGTTCGTAAAAATGTAAATGAGATAGGGAGGTGAAAAATAGGCAGACATTAAGTAAATGTACTAATTACGAACCTTCGCCGAAATAAGTTTTCGGGATAGCGAGGACTTTCTTTGAAGTAGTCATTCCATAGTATAACAAATCCTGCATCTCTTGCTCTTTGAAGTAGTCATTCCATAGTAGAACAAATCCTGCATCTCTTGCTCGATTGATTGTCTGACGTCCATGCTTGGAACCGCCATGGCGTCGACGATTCCTCTGCTCTTCCTTCTCGCGCTCTGCGAATGCTACAAGAATGAGTTCGTCGTCGTCAGATGAACACGACGACGAATTCATGAGCATATCCAAAGAAGAAATGTTTCCACTCATCATTCTGTTGTGTGAGAGAAGACAAAGGAATTCAGGAGAGGAATGAGAAGGCACAACCAAGATTGGTGAATGAGAGGTGGGAGGGGTGGTATATATAGACCTGGAATATAGCCATTGAAAATATAGCCATTGGAAATAGAGTCGTTGGAAAAGTAGCTGTTGAAAATATAGCCGTTGGAGACATAGACTACCAAATTTAGACAATCCACTGAAAAACGGAGGTTGTCTAAAATGAAAAAAATTTACACCATTGTGTATGTGAAGATATAGACTACCAAATTTACACAAGCCACTAAAGATGCTCTAAGCTAGTAACTTACACACTTCCCTAGACTATGTTACTACCTCCATAGTGGGTAGGAACATCTATGTAGTGTCATACAACGATGTATTTATTAGGTTATAGACTCATTGTTTCTTGGAGTGAGTGATGTTCCGGTAACTTAGCTAGTTACCACAAGCACCTCTCTCTTCATTAAATATGTGCCACATAGGCAAAGTTGTATTGGAGTGTGTGATGTTACTCCTAAGTTCCTCCCCATCGTGACCAGCCTTAAACATTATGCCATGCAGGCCACACAGTAAAAGTAGACATCCAAACAGGCCAAATTGGGCTCCCCAGAGCATGCATGGCCCACATGCAGCCTACCAAACATGCCATTGGGTAATCTAATATAACTATTGTCATTTACAATAATATAAGTGGCCACAAAATTTCTATAGCTATGGAGACAAGTTATATTTGATCAAATGACATTTTTTATCTCTTTGAACAGATAAGTAACAGGCTATATTTCATCTCCTTGGGTAGCAAAAACTGTCAAAATTTCAGAAGAATGGCAAGCTGAAAATGTCATGCCGAAGTTTTGCTGCCCCTCACAATTGGTTGTTCACCTTCAAACTCTGATATCACGATGAGTGAATCTGTCATCTCAAGAGAAAGTGGCTGCAACTTGTTCGTAGGATTTATATGCTGCCATGGTTAAACAATAGATGAATTATGGTTGCCAATATTCCCAAAGTGAAAACTGAAAAGAGCGCCAGTCCACAAAAAATAGATCTAAAGAAGCTAGATAGCTTCTGAATAATGAAGTTAGAAAGAACCTTATGTTAGGATCTTATATACTTAGGGAACACCATTTCCTTATTATATCTAACAAATAAAAAGAGAGTATTAACCTGCTTCTGGTCCTTAACATAACCAATGGCAACTTCACGACGCAAAACTGCCCTTTCAGACAGCTCAGTGAATGATATTTTCTCTCCTTCCTTCATGTACAGTCCTACTTCCTACAATGAGCACATGCAGCAGGACAGATGATTTACTGACCACAAGCAGAGAATGCACAGGGATACCATTACGACCATATTACCTTAATATAAATCTCATCTCCTTCAGCATCCAGAATATCCTTCCATACTTCATTCAGCTCACTACATTCCGCAACTACATTTCATTTTTATCATGAGATAGAGCCCTTTTTAGGAAAATAAAGAGACAACTAATAAGTACACAACCAACCTTGTGCCGTCACAAGACTCATAACTTCCTCTGCTCCAATAAATGAAAGGGAGGGTCTTATTCTAGTTATCTGCATAAAATGCAGAGGTAGGAACTTATTTCCAAAATTTAAATACATTTGATGAACTGGGCAGTTGAGATATAATAAGATTCTTACTTGCTTTCCCAGCCCCGTGTCTACAATTTCTGATACAAGATGCTGAACCTATAGGACGCATTAAAGTGAGAATTTGTAAATTCGAGCAAATTGGTATTTCTTTTAGCATGGGAGTATTTATCAGATAACATGACTAACTGAACCAGGCCAGATTAAGTTTAAGTCCAGGGAGCACGAAACAAAATAGCCTTGGAGAATGGTCTATTTTGTTGAGCCACTAGCAACGCAAAAGAGGAGTGATTTGTTGATTCAGGGTCAAGTTTTAGTCTTTCCAGACAGTTCACATTATCAATATGTTACATGCCCCACAAGAAATGCATAGCAGCGCTTTGATGAGAAACACGGAGGTTCAGTTTCACATTTCTTAACATTATTTGTAGTGAGAACTGACCTTAATGTCATTTTTCTGGCAAATATTTTCAGCAAGGAGAAGGGTATATGCCAATTGCTTATCAGCCTGTACAGTATCTGCAAAGCCACATACACAGATGAAACTTCTCCATATATAACAGGGAAATAGTACAGTAATTCAAAGGTGCACTAGAGAGCACGTGCTCCTGGACGCAGAAAACCTATTTTCCAAATGTCAAACGTTTCTGAAAACAATTACACATGTAGAAGTTTGAGCCCTTATTGTGCATGCAAATTTTCTGCAAAAGAATATCAGTTTTGCACCCGGTGTAAGGAAACAAGTTTAGTGATGTACCTTTTTAGAGCTGAATTTGTTATTTTCAAAGAGCAAAAAAGTTCCTTTTCCATACAAATATACACACATACGAATGACTCCCGACATATGTAACATATTTTTTTTGTAGAATTGCATGCACCAGCCAATTTTTTCATCCAAAGGTCCGAACCGAGAGAGATGGGAGACACGTGGGCAGTGAAAGCCGGGGCAGACCAGAATTATTTAGGGCATGTACAGTGGTTGATAAGATAGTCTTATCTTAAATCTTGCATGTAATTTAGAGAAGACAAAAAAAACGTGTACAATGGGTCATCTCTTAGCCTTATCTTCAATAACTGGTAATTCCTAAAAACATGGTGAGACATATTGTGCTAAGAGATCATCTCTTGTCTTCTCTTAAATAAGAGAAGACAAGCCTTATCTTGTGACTTCTCTCTCCTCCACCTCATCATCTATCCTACATGGCACTCTTAAGATAGCACCATTGTACATGCCCTTATAGCATTAATTGGGTTTTGAACCCTAGACCTCTTGGTTGGAAGTTGTACGCAACCGACCATTTCACACGTGGAACTGATGTAAGCCGCAATGGTTCTTATTAATAGGGTTTTGGCAGGGTCTTCAGATCGAGACCTGTTGGCTCTAACACCATATAGATTTGCATGCACCAGCCAATTCACTTAAAAGTCCAAATTGACGGAGAAGAGTAGGTACTTCAACACTTCCCACATGTCTAGGCTATGTCAGGTCTTAGACATGGAATTGATGTAGGCCACAAATATTTTTGTTAGACAGGTCTTAAATTCAGGACCTCTTGGCTCTAATACCTCATATTGAATTGCATGCACCTCTCAGTTCACCCAAGAGTCCGAACTAATAGAGAAGGGCAGACATAGTTCAGAACCTGGCTACTGCATTTTTAAATAAACAATTGCAGCCCACTTTTGAGGGGCGAGGGGGGGGGGGGAAGTACATTGCACACTTTTCCCGTCAACTTGAGTTTTTTGGGTGAGCTGGCTGTGCATTCAATACTATATTTTGATGCAAAAAAAATCGAATGTACTGTTCATCCCAGGTGCAGGTGCAGCTTGTAGTCATTTACTGATGTAAGAAATAGCATATTTCTGTTGTTCGCATGTTACTTGTACCTCCAATGAGCCAGTCTCTATCAGATATCACCACGACTGAAAGAGGAACATTTTTGTCACACTTGGCAGATTTCCTAATGTTAATAATCGCTTCCTTCAAAGTATCATAGTTCATAGGACATCCCACCTGTATGAAACATCATCACATAAAAATTAGGAAATAATAAGAGTAGGGCTAAGATCAAGTCCATGGAGCATTCTGTCCGTGAGCTTCAAAGGTTACTGCATAAAAGAGAGAGAGGACCTTATGAGTAACTTTAATATTTTTAAGTTGGCTCTGCATAAGGGGGTTGACAACACTCGTCCTCTCTGTAATAGGGGTTTCTGACAATATTTCCTGCACATTAAGTGAATTTGTTATACAAGTTCCACCCTAAGCACTAGTATTAAAACTGAGAGCAGTATATTAATTTCTTGTACCCTCTGAGTCTATACATACCAATACACTACCAGGTCCAAGGTAATTATCATATTCTCGAATCATATCGGTAATTTTTGGCCTCCAACCAACAATAAGTATGCATTCCCTTGGTCCCAGTGTACATTCGCTGCTCTGCATAAAGCTAATTTGATGAACCAAGTAATTTGACAAGGGGGGAATTTTCACCAATACATCATCACACTGAATTACCTTAGAGAGTGATTTTGACGGCCGCTCTACAATGTTCTTTAGCCGCGTTTCCTTCAGCTCAGTAACCACACTAGAAGATCTTTGACCCTCTTTTGGTTCTGAGTAATTAACTGAATTATCTGTTCGTTCAGATATATTTAAAACTGAATACTGTGATTTTATCCTCCCGCAGACAGGAGAAATAAGAAGCAACTGTGAAGCAACGAAATGAAGAGTGCATCAGGGAATCCACTAGGAAATTATAGGCCAAGCATCTTGTCAAGACTGATGGTACAAATGCAAAATAATGTAACATCGACCCATCATAATGTTTCCTATAAATAATATAGTTCATGCTGCATTTTCCTTGTTTCCCAAAAAATAATACTTCATGGAAAAGGTCCAAAGATATCTGTAACATGTTCATAGCATCGCATATGCTTATATCAGTGTTAAGTAAGAACTAAAAGGATATGTAACATAAAGCAAGGGTGCAACAAAATATGGTAATGAACATATTTAACAGAAAATTGTAATAATTTTTTGAACTGGCAAAATTTGAGTAGTTACTTTCACAAATGGTTTAGGAAAACCAGTTATGAAAAAAAACTAACAACAGATTTTTCTTGTGGAATCTTAGACCTGGAGAAAAGGCTTTGATTGGTAGCCCCTAATATAGAAAACAAAAGCCAGAAAATACATACTTTATCTGTTTCTTTCAATACTTCATCGTCACCTGGGTGGAAGTGAATCCCACCAGACCGAAAAATACCACAAACGACTGCCTGATGATGAGCATAAAGGGGAATCACAACAAAGAAGTGATGCAGACTGCTGAGTTTAGGCATTCACTTATTTGAAACAACATTACATCTTGGACTTTAAGTCTCACGTCCTTAAACTTCATGCCTCCTACTTCAGGAATGCTGAAAATGTTGAAAACATTCTCTGCAGGATAAAACAAAACAAGTCACAAGACCAAGTAGGATAATGGTCCTATCATCTAGGCTAAAAACAAGGCTGATACAGGTAAACAATTAATGCAAGGCAAAAGCATGCATACGAACCAATAATGAGTTTTAGTCAGAAATGTGTACGGGTAGGTTATGAGCTGGACTTGGAGAGGTTGTAGTATTGTGATAGGGTACTGCAACGAGTATGGATAGGGTAGGAATAGAGTTTGAGTCGGACTCATGTATCCTAGACAAGTAGCATAAGGATGGGAGGGGGCACACATTGTAAATAAATCATGAGAGGCTGTTCGGCGAGTGTGTCAGTCAGATCGGATTGCCGGATTTGCCAAGAGTGGATGACGACTTGGTGGCCAAGTCTGCAAGAGGAGGCGGTCTGACCAGCCATCAATCCAGAACACTGGTGGAGGTCACGCATATGGGGGAGTGTCGATGATTAATTCACCGTTCATCTTACGATTGTGCTAGAGGTCATGAAAGACAAACGATAAGAGCCCAGAGTTAGCGTCCATCCTTATCGTCTCCGATAGTTTAGCTCTATTCACCTATTACAAGCTGGACCTTGTATTGCTATGGGCCAAACAGGCCAGAGTATACACATGATACATATGCAAATATACCCCCTATAGAAAGGAGGAACCACACAAATCTATGGTGGGTCTACAGCACTCACTTTGGAAAGAAAATAGCTGTGCTGAGCTCGATTTTGTGTCTTCGTGAATGAATGTGCTATTTGAAGCTCGGAGGGCATGAACTGGTGAGTCCTTCTAAGCACATGTGATAAAGTCCAGAATTTGTTGAAAGATAGCAAAAGGTTGAAGCTGGTCTTGAGTCATTTAAATTTCGTTTACTAGGAGATAGGAGTGTCAACTGTCAATGTTCCGGATCCGGCAGTGCTATCAGGGGTGTATGATGGATAGCTAATTTGTTCGGAGTGTAAAAGTGCATCTAATCCCCTTGGTGGATTTTGGTAATTAATGTCAACATATCTGAAGGAACTAATGTTTTAACTAGCTTATCTTAGTAAAGTTCCATTCGGTTGCAACAAAGAAGATGAAAGGTAACTGAAAGAACATGCGGTGCCCCCATGTTTGGTTTTGGAAATTGATGACAATCTCTATGGACTAATGGTTGCCTTGAGTTATATTTGAAGGTTTTGTTCATAGGCTTTTCTTGGAGTACATGTGTTGGTTTCAAGAAGAGTTTGTGTCGACCAAGGTGCTATTCAAGGAATTATCCAAAGATTGGTCATTTGAGAGTTAAGCTTATTGCAAGCATGTCTTGAAGAAGAAGATTGTGTGATCATTCATGTTTACCTTCAAGACATCATCCAAACGAAGAGAGTTGGAAAGATTCAAGGTTGATCAAGACTAAGTCAAGAGTGAATCAAGTTGATCAACTCACAAAGCATAGAAGATGTACCGAGAGGGATCAAGTGATCCCATGGTTTGGTAAGCATTGTCCATTGTGCTTTGTGTACTAACCCATGGTCTATGTGAGAGTTCTACGTGGGGTTAGGTACATGTTCATGGGCTTGTGTCAAGAGGAAGATATCTCTCAACCCATGGAGAGGATGACATCAAGTGGTGATCGTCATCAAGATTGCCGTGTGCGAGTTCAAGTGGAGCATCACGAAGAGATCAAATGCTTGAAGCTTGCCGTCCTTTGTGGTGACAATGGACTTGTGAAGATGTGCGGAAGAGTGGCTCACCCATAGTGGAGTATGAGGGAGCAATCAACTAGTCTTCATCGAGTCAACCCAATCAAAAAAGGTGGTCCAACTTGAGGGAGTCAAGATCGTCATCATCTAGCTCAAATGGACCATGTGCAAGGCAAAGGTTCGCCCTTGGTAGGTTTTCTATTTTACCGGTCTCGTGATGGTAGTTGGGAGACCGGGTTATAGGATCGATTGCCGTACTATCAAGGGGGGCTCTCAATGAGTAGCTTGATCGTATCGTTCATAGAGAGCTCAAACCATTGCATCCTTGCATCATCTTTCTTGGTTCTTGTTTGGTTCTCTTTGTGAGTCTTGGAGCTTATGGTCATCTTGATGACAAGCTTGAGTTCATCGAAAACGGAGTTCGCATGCATCTTCTATGATGTTTTCGATGATGGATGTTTTGCCGGTTCTTCTCGGTTGGAGGTTTCTCTCCTCTATTTGTTGGCATACCTCCCCTGCCTCTTCTTACTATAACCAGTCGCTGTTTTGATGCTACTCGTCGTCTTGTTTCCAACAAGCTTGAGTTTGCTCAATTCGGAGCTCATATGCAGAAGTTATGGCAGTTCTGATTTTCTTGAGTGTGGTTTTTGTCAGGGTCCCAGCGGTAGTACCGTGGTACCCAGCGGTAGTACCGCTGAGGAGTCACAAGCGGCAGTACCGCTCCGCAGCGGTAGTACCGCGGGCCACAGCGGTAGTACCGCTCCTCAGAGCGGTAGTACCGCTTGATGGTCTCTGCAGTAGTACCGCTGCGGCTCCGTGCTCCTACCGCCTCGACTCGAGTGCGCTTTTTCTCGTGTCGGGTTTTGCGGCACTTGCTGCGGTAGTAGTGGCGGTAGTACCGCCCTGCCTCCACGGCAGTACCGCTCTGGGTCCCAGCCCCAGCCCCTTTTCTTCTGGCGCGGCAGTACCGCTGAGGGGGAGCGGTAGTACCGCTTATGAGCGGTAGTACCGCTCTCTGCGGGGCTGAGTGGGGGATAACGGTTGGATTTTCCCCCTCCTATAAAAAGGGGGTCTTCTTCCCATTGAACCTTATCCTTTGAGCTCGTGTTCTTTCCCCATTGTTGACCTTCTTCGAGCTTGCTAACTCTCAATCCCTCCATGGATTCTTGCTAGTTTTTGAGGGAAAAGAGAAAGGAGATCTAGATCCACATTTCCACCAATCACTTTCTCCTCTATGTGAGGGGAACCCCTTGGATCTAGATCTTGGAGTTCTTGGTGTTCTCTTTCTTGTTCTTCCTCTCATTTTCCTCCCTAGCATTAGTTGCTTCGGTGGGATTTGAGAGAGAAGGACTTGGGCACTCCGTGTGCCCTTGCCATTGCATTTGGTGCATCGGTTTGAGTTCTCCACGTGATACGTGGAAGTTACAAGTTGAGAAGCTTATTACTCTTGGGTGCTTGGTACCCTTGAGCTTGTTCCTCTTGGGTGCTTGGGCTCCCTAGACGGTTGTTGGTGTTCGGAGCTCAATCATTATGGTGCAAAGCTCCGGGCAAGCGTCGGGGTCTCCAATTAGGTTGTGGAGATCGCCCCGAGCAATTTGACGGGTACCGGTGACCGCCCCCAAGGGTTGCCAAAGTGTACGGGTTCGGTGACCGCCCCCAAGGGTTGCCATTTGTACGGGTTCAGTGACCGCCCTCAAGGGTCCCTTAGTGGAATCACGGCATCTTGCATTGTGCGAGAGCGTGAGGAGATTACGGTGGCCCTAGTGGCTTCTTGGGGAGCATTGTGCCTCCACACCGCTCCAAACGGAGATTAGCATCCGCAAGGGTGTGAACTTCGGGATACATCGTCGTCTCCTCGTGCCTCGGTTATCTCTTACCCGAGCCCTTATGCACTTTACTTTGTGATAGCCATATTGTTTCTTGTCATATATCTTGCTATCACATAGTTGCTTATCTTTCTTAGCATAAGTTGTTGGTGCACATAGGTGAGCCTAGTTGTTTTAGGATTTGTGCTTGGCAAATTAACCGCTAGGTTTATTCCGCATTTGTTCAAGCCTAAACCGTAATTATTTTAAAACGCCTATTCACCACCCCCCCCTCTAGGCGACATCCACGATCTTTCAATTGGTATCAGAGCCTCGTCTCTCTTTATAGGGCTTAACCGCCTAGAGAGTAAGGATGTCAACTAGGGGATTAGGATTCTCTGACACTCTTAGTTTCGATGGCACAAATTTTGATGTTTGGGTAATTCGCATGCTTAATCTCTTTAGGGTCATGGACCCAAATTTAGAGCGAATTGTAGATATGGGTTTTTCTCCTCCGAAGGATCCTCAAAGATTATTTTTAGAGGATGAGAAAAACTCTTATCTCAATGCTCAAGCTTCTAATGTGCTTTTCAATGCTTTGAGCAATATAGTTATATTTCAACTCATGCCGTTCCGGGATGCTCATGAGTTGTGGACGAAGCTTCAAGATAAATATGGAGTGTCCAAGATTTGTGGGGATGATTGTTCTCCCTCCACCTCCGGTCGTATAGTCTTCTCAACTTCTTCTACCTCACCCACATGTGGTTTGCCACAAGGTAATGATATGGTGAGTAGTGTTGGTCATTGCAATGATGATAGTATGTTTATTATGGATGATCCTTCATCACTATCTTATTGCAAAGCTCCTTCTTTGGGCTTTAACACTTCGAGCACTCCAAATGTCTCACATGCTTGTGTTGATAGTTCTTGCATATCATGTAGAAATTGCTTGACTAAATCTCATGATGATATGCTTGCTATGCCTTGTTGCCATGATAAAAATGTATCTATTTTCTCTAGTTGTTGTGCTAACAATGTAGAGGAAACCCAACACTCCATGGAACAAGATGTGGTTTTAAATGGTGCTTCAAGGGATCCTACATCATCATCTATTGCTTTTTGCCTTATGGCTAAGGCTTCAAAGGTATCTCCTACTTTGAAACCCAATATGTCTCTTGATGATGTTGATGCTAATGATGATGAGGATAATGATGAAGAGAATGATAATGTTGCCTCCTTAAAAATTAAGGGAGAAATAGTTTTTAAAGCTCTTCATAAAAATAAAATTGCTCGTTCCAACTTCATGGAAATCATGTCCATTGCCATTGAGGGCAAGAAGTATATTGATGAGTTGGAATCTCGTCTTGAAGAGCATGAGGTCACCATTGATAAAATGGAAGGTTATGAGCGTGATTACGCTAATGAAATTGCGGATCTCTCTCAAGCTCTTGAACCTGAACAAACCACCAAGGAATCTCTTGAGGAGACTTTTGCTCTAGAATTATCTAGAGTGAGGGAATCTCGTGATAGAGCTCTTGAGGTGGCCAATGATTTTGAAACTAAAAATGAGGAGCTTGAAGTTGCGCATGCTAAACTCCTTGAGGACTTTGAGCACCTCGAAAATGGCTCAAGGGTCATTAAGAGTGAGCTCATCAAACTCACCGAGTCTCATGCTCAACTTAAAGCTTCATATTCTAAAAAGCTTGCCAAGTTGTCTTCTCCTCTTGTTGCTAATGATGATGCTTGTGCCACTAACTCTATCTCTTGTGAAGCATCCATATTGAAGGAGAATGTTGAGCTAAGGGCTCAACTTGAGTTGCTACCTAGCAATTATGGAATGTTGGAAGAAAATTATGTAAAGCTCACAAGCTCTCATGATGATCTCCTAGTATCCCATAATGTGCTAAAATTAGCTCATAAGGCCATGCTTGCTAAGGTAACATCTAGTGAGCCTCATGCGGATACTAGCACTACTTCTAGTCAAAATGCTATATTGCCATGTGCTAGTCCTTGTAATTCATCTACTCACAATGTTGGTACATCTTGTGATGAATTGCTTTTCTTGCCTTGTTGCTCTAACGATGAAGCTTATACTTCCTCTAGTACTTGTGTTGAGACTAACCATGTAGAGGAAATCAAAGAGCTCAAGGCCCAAGTCACTTCTTTGAAGAAAGACTTGGAAAAGAGTCATGAAGGGAAATCCACACTCAACAATATCTTGAGTGTGCAAAAATCCCCCAATGACAAAGGTGGACTTGGATTCAACTCCAATAAGAAGAAGAAGTCCAAGATGATCAAGAAGAAGGGCCAAGAACAAGTCAAGAACTCGGCCAAGATTATTTGCTTCAAGTGCAAAGTAGAAGGGCATCATGTTAGATCTTGCCCATTGAAGAAGAAGCCCATTAGTGACAAGCAACAAGGGAAGCAGCCACAAGTTCACTCTCATTCTCAACCTCAAGTTGAAGAAAGGCCTCTTCCCAAAAGGACTCAAGCTAATGCTTCTCAAGTTGAGAAATTAAGTGAGAAGAAAGTGAAGAGTAGACGTTGCTACCTATGTCGCGAGAAAGGTCACCTCGCTTCTTCATGCACTAGTGGTAACTTATCCAACCCAATTATTATTGATGATGTCTATTCTCTTGGGAAGGATAAGGTTGGCAATGTGGTTGCCAAGTTTGTTGGTACTCAAAGTGGTTTGAAGCAAAGAACCATTTGGGTAGCCAAGCCTATTGTGACTAACCTCTTAGGACCCAACTTGGTTGGGGACCAACAAGCTCAAACTTGATCAATAGGTGATGTTGGAGGTCATTGGAGACTTGGCTATATTATGAAGAATTAAGGGGACTTCATCATACTTATTGTCTCAAGCCAAGTCATTCGGATTATCAAGTTTCTATCTTATATCCAATGTTTCTCCTTGCGGTAACTCGTGCTTAAATTGTTTACATTGAAAGTTACTTGTCCCTTTGCATGTTTGGCTTTGTTCCTTGCATGTGTTTGTATATGTTGTGCTTCCAACTTGTGTGTTGGTTTGGACATCATGTACGTGTGTGTCGTGCGTAGAGCCTTTATGCTTCTTCTTGTATCTTAGTTGGCTCTTGTGAGAGATTAATGGAATATCCCGTTATGGGGGAGTAATGTGCTTTGTGCACCTCACAATTCTATAAATGTGTGTACACAAGGAATACCATTTAGTATTGATATTACAAGAATATCTAGTTGCTATGTGGTATGTCTCCTCATGAGAAATTCAAATTCTAAATAGTCCATTAATTATCTCTTGTTGGTTCCTCTTATTGCCTCTTGTTAAAGTCTTTAATTGGTATCACATTATGGGGGAGTAATATGCTACGTGTATATTACTAGCCTAAAAAATGTGTACATTTGAGATATTGTCATCTAGAGTTGATATTGTAAATTATCTTGTTCCTAAGTGGCATGCTAACTCTACAAGTTGCAATCTGCTTTTTGTTGGTGTGAAGATGATGTCGGATATCCTTGCTATCTACCACCGGGAATTATTTCCGTTTACTTCTTGTCTTTTGACAATTGGTACTCACTTTTGTGGTAGATTTTATTGATCATCTTTACATTGGCTTTTGCTTTTTATTTGCCCTTTCTCTTGCCAAGGTTTGTATCAACTCCCTTTGTCTTCCATACCACTTGTGGATCTTGTGTATTTCTTGATCTTGTCTAGTGTTTTCTAGATATAGTGAAAGTTGTGATCCCACCTTGTGCATTTTGTATTCAAATGTAAATTCTCTATAATGCACTAGTCTTGGGGGAGCTATCCTATTTTCTATAAAACACTCATCTTGTGATCCTTATCAAGTGTGTGTTTGTGGAAGGCAAGCCGTTTCTTTTTGCTGCTTTGTGCCATCATGAAACTTTGTAGAGAGCTTGGTTTGTTTGGAATCATCCTCTCTTTTGGGAGTTTGATGTCTCTTCTTTGTGTATATCAATGGATATCTCATTCCTTGTTGTATCCATTATGGATATCCTCCAAGTGATGATTTATTCATTTGGTATCTTTTCTTCGCTTGGTTTTTCTTTGTCTTTTGGTCTCAGTTCTTGAAAGTCTTGAGCATGCATATTAACTTCGTGTAGTATCTTTGGCATGCTTTCTTTCTTTGACCCAATATATAGGGGGAACTCCACCAAGTCTCAAAATTGGATGAGATGTGCATGAAATTCATTTTCATATCTATATGCACATATTTATGTGGAGTTTGTCCTATGTGTTGTTGGTTCTCTAACTCTTTGGTCCCAATGAGGTTGGGTACCATTTTGTTTGTGTTGTTGTTCTAGGAACAAGTGGAGATGCATTGGATGCTCAGCTCACTCACAAGGAAGGAGTTGTCACCATGTGCTTATTGGAGTCAAGCTAGAATGATCAATGAACTACATTGTACCTTCTATTGGTATCTACTACATCCTTCCAATGTTATCTCGGTAACAAGTATCTTCATATACTTCATGCACACATTCCTTGCATCAACCTTGTGTAGGTTGTATCATGGCATGTTATCCATTCTTTCTTGTGATACTTGTTTCCTTTCTCAAAGCATCCCAACAATGATGTCTTGTTGCTAGTTGTGATGTCTTTGATGTTCGTGTGGTTGGAATTCATTTACATGCAATAAGACCATATCTAGCCTTGTGCCATGCTCTCAAGCAAATATCTTATTGGTATATGTATGACTTCCTGTTGGATATCTTGTTCCTTCATGTTGTAACTATTTCGGGTGTACATGCTTCTTTGTAGATATATATCATCATGATTTCGTCTACCTAGAACCTTATACACTTGAGAGAAATTACATCTCTAGATGATATCCTTTCTTTCACGTCCACCGTGTCTTTCTTATGTTACTTCTTTGGTGGCTCCGTGAAAGCTTTTGCCTTGAGTGCGTGTCTTATCTCGTTGCATCTTGATGCACTCTTGTGTGGTGAAGATTACTTTCCTCTTGCTTATCTTTACGAGGCTTTTGCCATCTTATTGGTATCCCTCGTCTTGATGAGGCTTTCATCTTCTATCTTCACCACGGGTCGTCACAAGCATAGGTTCTTTATATGCTTATTAGTAAGCTTGTGAACCCATTTACTTGTTGTGTGTGGGAATGATAGGCCTTGCACCGTGTTGCCTCATTCTTTCAAGACTTTATTGATGCTTAATGCTCATCCGTACATTAGTCTTCTCAAGTGCATTGCCTTGACTCACACACACATCATTTTGGTTGAGCCCATTCTTAAGTTGCCTCTTTTACTTGTTGCTCAACCATGTGTTTCTTGCAAGTACTAGGCTTAGTTTCCTATATGCTCACTTGCACTTGTTGTAAGTTTCTATTGATTTTGGGGGAGCTATGATCCTATTTTGTGCACTTTGTATCCAAATACAAAAAAATTTGATGTGCACAAATCATGGGGAGCTTCTCTAGGTTCTTTAGAACACTTCTTTGCTCTTATCATAATATCTTTCTTTCTTGTGGCTCGTAGGACCATTAGCCTAGTTGGTTCAATTGGTATCTTTTGATAGCTTGCTTCAATTGGTATCTTTTGATCGCTTGATTGCTTGTGTCTCTGTCGATTATGTCTTTGTGGCATATCTTCCTTTAGCAATCTTTGGGCCTCAATATAGTTTGTCTTCCTCCAAGTATTTACCGTTGGATATGTGTATTGCATTCCACTCTCTTGTTGAGAAATACACAACTTATGGAGGAACTCAATCTATATTGGCCTTCTAAGCTTTTCGCCCACTTTGGCAATCGATGCCAATGGGGGAGAAGTTTCAAAGAGTTTTGTGGAGGTTTCGGAGAGTTTTGTGGAGAAGTCTTTAGAGTTTTCTCCTTACTTTGGTTTTGTTCCTAAGCATTTGCATCTCATACGCATACATTATTGGTTGTTGCATTGCATGGTGATGCATAATTCCTTGTATTAAACTCTTGAAAGTGATTGTCATCAATTAACAAAATGGGGGAGATTGAAAGAACATGCGGTGCCCCCATGTTTGGTTTTAGAAATTGATGACAATCTCTATGGACTAATGGTTGCCTTGAGTTATATTTGAAGGTTTTGTTCATAGGCTTTTCTTGGAGTACATGTGTTGGTTTCAAGAAGAGTTTGTGTCGACCAAGGTGCTATTCAAGGAATTATCCAAAGATTGGTCATTTGAGAGTTGAGCTTATTGCAAGCATGTCTTGAAGAAGAAGATTGTGTGATCATTCATGTTTACCTTCAAGACATCATCCAAACGAAGAGAGTTGGAAAGATTCAAGGTTGATCAAGACTAAGTCAAGAGTGAATCAAGTTGATCAACTCACAAAGCATAGAAGATGTACCGAGAGGGATCAAGTGATCCCATGGTTTGGTAAGCATTGTCCATTGTGCTTTGTGTACTAACCCATGGTCTATGTGAGAGTTCTACGTGGGGTTAGGTACATGTTCATGGGCTTGTGTCAAGAGGAAGATATCTCTCAACCCATGGAGAGGATGACATCAAGTGGTGATCGTCATCAAGATTGCCGTGTGCGAGTTCAAGTGGAGCATCACGAAGAGATCAAATGCTTGAAGCTTGCCGTCCTTTGTGGTGACAATGGACTTGTGAAGATGTGCGGAAGAGTGGCTCACCCATAGTGGAGTATGAGGGAGCAATCAACTAGTCTTCATCGAGTCAACCCAATCAAAAAAGGTGGTCCAACTTGAGGGAGTCAAGATCGTCATCATCTAGCTCAAATGGACCATGTGCAAGGCAAAGGTTCGCCCTTGGTAGGTTTTCTATTTTACCGGTCTCGTGATGGTAGTTGGGAGACCGGGTTATAGGATCGATTGCCGTACTATCAAGGGGGGCTCTCAATGAGTAGCTTGATCGTATCGTTCATAGAGAGCTCAAACCATTGCATCCTTGCATCATCTTTCTTGGTTCTTGTTTGGTTCTCTTTGTGAGTCTTGGAGCTTATGGTCATCTTGATGACAAGCTTGAGTTCATCGAAAACGGAGTTCGCATGCATCTTCTATGATGTTTTCGATGATGGATGTTTTGCCGGTTCTTCTCGGTTGGAGGTTTCTCTCCTCTATTTGTTGGCATACCTCCCCTGCCTCTTCTTACTATAACCAGTCGCTGTTTTGATGCTACTCGTCGTCTTGTTTCCAACAAGCTTGAGTTTGCTCAATTCGGAGCTCATATGCAGAAGTTATGGCAGTTCTGATTTTCTTGAGTGTGGTTTTTGTCAGGGTCCCAGCGGTAGTACCGTGGTACCCAGCGGTAGTACCGCTGAGGAGTCACAAGCGGCAGTACCGCTCCGCAGCGGTAGTACCGCGGGCCACAGCGGTAGTACCGCTCCTCAGAGCGGTAGTACCGCTTGATGGTCTCTGCAGTAGTACCGCTGCGGCTCCGTGCTCCTACCGCCTCGACTCGAGTGCGCTTTTTCTCGTGTCGGGTTTTGCGGCACTTGCTGCGGTAGTAGTGGCGGTAGTACCGCCCTGCCTCCACGGCAGTACCGCTCTGGGTCCCAGCCCCAGCCCCTTTTCTTCTGGCGCGGCAGTACCGCTGAGGGGGAGCGGTAGTACCGCTTATGAGCGGTAGTACCGCTCTCTGCGGGGCTGAGTGGGGGATAACGGTTGGATTTTCCCCCTCCTATAAAAAGGGGGTCTTCTTCCCATTGAACCTTATCCTTTGAGCTCGTGTTCTTTCCCCATTGTTGACCTTCTTCGAGCTTGCTAACTCTCAATCCCTCCATGGATTCTTGCTAGTTTTTGAGGGAAAAGAGAAAGGAGATCTAGATCCACATTTCCACCAATCACTTTCTCCTCTATGTGAGGGGAACCCCTTGGATCTAGATCTTGGAGTTCTTGGTGTTCTCTTTCTTGTTCTTCCTCTCATTTTCCTCCCTAGCATTAGTTGCTTCGGTGGGATTTGAGAGAGAAGGACTTGGGCACTCCGTGTGCCCTTGCCATTGCATTTGGTGCATCGGTTTGAGTTCTCCACGTGATACGTGGAAGTTACAAGTTGAGAAGCTTATTACTCTTGGGTGCTTGGTACCCTTGAGCTTGTTCCTCTTGGGTGCTTGGGCTCCCTAGACGGTTGTTGGTGTTCGGAGCTCAATCATTATGGTGCAAAGCTCCGGGCAAGCGTCGGGGTCTCCAATTAGGTTGTGGAGATCGCCCCGAGCAATTTGACGGGTACCGGTGACCGCCCCCAAGGGTTGCCAAAGTGTACGGGTTCGGTGACCGCCCCCAAGGGTTGCCATTTGTACGGGTTCGGTGACCGCCCTCAAGGGTCCCTTAGTGGAATCACGGCATCTTGCATTGTGCGAGAGCGTGAGGAGATTACGGTGGCCCTAGTGGCTTCTTGGGGAGCATTGTGCCTCCACACCGCTCCAAACGGAGATTAGCATCCGCAAGGGTGTGAACTTCGGGATACATCGTCGTCTCCTCGTGCCTCGGTTATCTCTTACCCGAGCCCTTATGCACTTTACTTTGTGATAGCCATATTGTTTCTTGTCATATATCTTGCTATCACATAGTTGCTTATCTTTCTTAGCATAAGTTGTTGGTGCACATAGGTGAGCCTAGTTGTTTTAGGATTTGTGCTTGGCAAATTAACCGCTAGGTTTATTCCACATTTGTTCAAGCCTAAACCGTAATTATTTTAAAACGCCTATTCACCACCCCCCCCTCTAGGCGACATCCACGATCTTTCAGTAACCCCACTAAATTTGCATGAAGACAAGTTTTGGCCAAGCCAAGGACTTAGTTTTTACATTTTAGTTATCCAAGATCACATTGGGTCATAGGTATGCCAATACTATCAAAAGGGGAATGTGGTGGCTAAGCTGAGTCTCTTGCCATATGTGCTTAAAGATGAAAGTCCAAAGTCCTCAAAAGACTTACATTTCTCCACTATATGTACCTAAGTTTCATTCCTTCAAAGCCTCTGAGCCACTATCCAGATATAGCCGTTCCAAAACCCTAGTTGACCACTTGGAACCACCGAGATAGTTGACCACTTCTCTGTATCCTCTTCAAAACCTCTAAACGACCCCGCTTGCAAACTCTGAAGGCGTTCTAGAGAGAGTGCTACATGCAAGGTAGTCCATTCGGAGCCATTTGAAAGTTTCCACGTTTAGCATTGTTCAGAACTTCTGACCTGATCACTCCGCTTCCTCTGAGCTGTGTTAAAAGTGCATGACAGTCCGATTTCTGGTCCCTCCTATTTATACGCCCACCTATCCCAACAGTTCACTCGAAGCAAACTCCACCCCATCATATTTTCTGAGAGAACACCACCTTCTTGTGTTGAGTTCAAAGAGCTTTCTACTCCAACCAACAAGCCAAGTCTTTGATCTCTAATCCCGTCCTTGTTTTCCACTCCTACCTCTCCAATCTAAAAGCCATATCTTGAGAGAGTTTGAGTGTGGAGGAGATAATCTTTTGTAGCACAAGAGCAAGGGATTCATCACCAACCTCAATCTTGTTATTTTTAGAGGGTCTGCACCTCCTAGACCGGCTAGGTGCTTGGAGCTCACCGGGTGGGCAGTGCCCGGCGTGGCTGCTTCCCTTGGCGGATCGGTTGCGGCGGCGGCTGGATTTTCGGCGTCGGCTCGTCTTTAGTCAGCCCGTTGCGACCTTCGAGCTCTCTCCTCGTCATCCGGGCGCAACCTTCGTCGAAGGGTTGGCCCTCCCCCAGCTGCGGTCCATCACTCGTCTCGCACCCGGCAGCAGGATCGAGCTCGTCTCGCGCCCGGCAGCAGGACTGACCTTGTCTCGCGCCCGGCAGCAGGACCGAGCTCATCTCGCGCCCGGCAGCAGGACCATGCTCGTCTCACGCCCAATGCCGCAGGACGGGGCGATGGAGGCCAGTTTCGGCCGGCCTATCGGGTCTTGGCACTGGGGGCAGCCCAGGGGTGTGAAAGGCGGGTCCTTTCAGCTCATGTCTTTGGTTGGGGTAGCGGCGGATCTCGGGTGAGGTGGTGTCAAGGTCTTGAATGCCGGGCGGCGGCCCTGGTGGTGGGCCCGCGGTGCTCATGGGCAGAGCCCGTGGCTTGGTGCTGCCCGGTTGCCATGGCCGTGTGGGCGGCATGGTAGCCGGGGTGTGGCGTTCGGCGGTGGTGAATGGTGGCCGGGGTGAAAACGTGCTCTATCTTCGGACGGACCGGCGGCGGCGAAGCTTGTTCCCTTCTTGAAGGCATCGTCGCGGCTCTCATTGCCCATAGTTGCTCCAGGGGAAACTCTGATCCTCGGATCGGGCGGTGGCGGCGCTACGGTGGCGGCCCCTTCGTGAAGGCGTCGCCTAGGAGCCTACGGTTCGTCATATGTGGCTTCACCTCTTCGCGTAGTGCTAGGGATGGTGTTGCTGCGCTCAGCGCCTATGTATCCTGCCTTGGGTGTGTGTGTGTGTTGTGGGGGTGTGTGTTTGTACCGGGTGCTGTTGTTTGGTGCTTTATATATAAAAGCGGGGCGAAAGCCTTTTTCGGTAAGTCTTTAAGTTGTGAAGAAACCAAGAAGTTTGTATGGGCTTGGAGATAGCCTACATCGTGAAGATCCACCCTGAGCAAAACTAGACCTTTGTGATCGTGTTGGTTGCTCCTTCGTGGATTCTTAGTGGGTGATAGTGTGGAGGGATTTTACGTCGATCCTAACAGCAGTGCTAGCGGGTAACACTGAAAAAGATAACGAAATATGTAAGTGGCAACCGTGTGGCAGATTGCAAAACTGCCACACCCTCCCGATCTCCTTCTCCTTCCATTCCATTCCATTCCATTCCCGCACGTCCTCCCGATCTCCTTCCTTTCCTCTTGATCTCCTTCCTTTCCGGCCCTCCTGATTTCCTTCCTTTCAATCACCAGTTACGGCCCCACGCGCCTTTCAGATTTTTGGGCAAAAACAATGCTTTAATTGGGATTTGATCTCTGGTCTGCAGGTAATCAACAAAGGGAGCCAACCATCTCACCTATGGCACTCATTGTTGAACAAGCTAAGGAAAATACTGTTTTTGACATGTTTTGCCTTTAATATTTTATCACTGAAAAACTTTTGTTTCACCTATCAAACCTGACACATAAACTTTTCCCATGGTAAATTCTCCATCACCACCACGATAAATGACGCACCACCAACATGATAACTTTTGTATACCACATGGTACATTATGTGTAAGTAGCATGGTCATAAGCATTGAAGGCGTGATAACTTTGGTGAAAGCATCATGGTAACTTTGATCATTGGGAAGAAATTTGTTGAACCCCGGCCCCAGGTAATTTCTATAAATAGCACGATAACATTCACGCCATAGACCTGATAATTTAGATACAAACATCGTGGTAACTTTAACCATTAGGGAAGAAAAATGTGAAAATATACCAGATAATTTATGTGTAAATAGATGGTAATATACGCAGCGCACATCTGATAACTGAGGTAGAAACACCATGGTAACTTTGACCATAGGGATTTTTTTTTTGAAAAGATACTCCGGTATCTTCTGTGCAAATAGCACGGTACTATACCTCCCTCCCCTGGTATTTTTATGTGTAAATAGCATGAAAACATATGCACTGCGATAACTAAACACCATGATAAATTTTTGACCCGTGGGGGGAAATTTTGCTGAAACATACCCTTGATAAATTTTGTGTAAATAGCATGATATTTTAAGCACCGCGAGCTTGATAGGTTACCTAGAATCAACATGATAACCTTTTGTCCCGGGGAAAAGTTGTTCAAAACATCCCCGATAATTTTTGTGTGAATAACATGATAATATAAGCACCGCATAACCGATAAGTTACAATATAAACATGATGGTAATGTTTTACCAAAGGAAAACAAGTTGTTAAAATCATACACTCGCCTCGCGAGGCCTCTTAGATGAACACAACACATGATGTGCCACAGAAAAGCCACATAATGTTTAGTGTCATGAGGAGGCACATGTGCTCGTGGGTTGGCCCAGAAAAATGGCCCATCTTGACCCGCTATAGGCGTGATAAGTTACGCAAAAACATCGAAAAAGTTATGAAAAAAGTTACCGAAACACACTCAGGTTTTTAGGTGTAAGTACCATGATAATACACGAACTATAGACCTGGTAACTCATGTACAATCCCTCATGGTAACTTTGACCAAGGACGAGGTTGATGTACACATACCCTGATAACTTATGTGTAAGTACCACGATATTTTACACATCGAAGACCTTATAACACAGTGGTAACTTTGAAAGGGGTGGTTGTTGAAACATAGTACCTGGTAAGTTCTATGTAAATAGCACAGTAACTTACGCAACACAGGTCTGATAACTTGCATGCGAATACCATGGTAACTTTGTCTCGAGGGAAAATAGTGGTAATTTTCTGTACTTTTTTGTAGTAACACAATTGTAAAAAAAAGATCAAAACGATTAGTTTCTTTAGTTTGAGCAACAAATACCTAAGGGTGAGGTTGTTGTGGTGGCGCGCTTTGGTGCCAAGGAGGTGCGGGTTCAAATCCCACATGCGCAATATTTTTTTATCATATGGTAGACATGAAGAAGTGGCAGTTTTCTCGGGGGTGGACGCGCGAGATGTGCGGGAGAAGCAGATTTCTCAGGTGAGTCTGCAAGGTCGTTCGGGAGAAGATGGGGTCGAAGGAAGGGGGACCGTGTGGTACTTTAAAGTGAAAGAAGTAGAGGTGTGGCAGTTTTGCTTATATGGCACACATGTGCCAAATATCACAGTCCAAAAGATAATTCCACGTACTTCCAAGAACCATAGATAGATATAGAGCGTCAACATAGGGTTGATAACACTGATAAAGATAATTCCACATAGAAAAAGGGCGTATAGAATCCCACTATCTTAGGAAAAAACCAAGAGGACACTAGCAATGAGGACAGTCGCACGACATGGATCATCATCAAGCCATTGAGCATACGCGATCAGTTGATCCTGGTATGACTCGAGACCGCCTGGTAGTCGGAACCCGCCTAACTGTACACAAAGAGCGGCATCATCAGAAACCTTGGCAGCATCAATATCAACCTTGTCAACACCAGGTGCAGTAGTCTCCACGGGGGGGGGGGGGGGGGGGGGGGAAGACCTCGCCAAAGAGGAAGCCCCAGAGACGAAGACCACACATGTGTACTTAACATCGTCAAAAAACACTACGTAAGGAGTATGGAAACAGAGGCCCATGACTACTACATTGGAGCTGTTTTCTAATATGTGTCCAACCAGCTACTAGTTAGCTCGAAACATAGCAGCCCAACACTTGACGCACGCGGGCCGGGGGGGTGCTGACAGGGAGATGTGGAGGTGGAGGGATGCGCCCGGGAGAAACCAGAGCTATGACAGGCGGCGTGCATGGAAATCAGCAAGCAGAGGCAGTGAACGATGCCGATGGAGAATAGCGACGTGGCACAGAAATATAGTCCTACTACAACAAAATTATCGCAGTTAGATGCATTTATTTGTTCATTTCTCTGTGACCTCTCGGTTGCTAAACCCTAAATATAATAGCAATAGCCATCTGCACCCTTCCCAAACTTATTGTATCCGAAAATGCATATCAGGAAGATAAGAGCAGTACTGCGAGAATTAAGCAAGTGTCTGTAGATTTTAAGAAGGCCCCTTTGCCTAGAGCACTGCACAAACAACTTAGAGGCAACCATCTCCACCGGTTGCACATTTAAGCCTGTGATTGATTTCAGAAGTTCGATGGTAGTCGAGTTAGAAGCCTACATTGATAGAACATGATGAATAAATAAATGCTTAAATGTTTGATATATCAAAACTAGTATACATGGTGGATCTTGTATATACCTCAACAATGGTAGGAACCAATGCAATTCGTGGAAGAGACTGGAGAGCCAACAGAGAAAGAAATGCATCTGTATCCACTTCATATCTGATCATGTTCAACAAGATGAGCTTTACATAAATAAATAAATAAAACAAGTCATCAAACAACAACAGCAGTTCTAGTATGGTACATGTGCCCTATGGCAGTGGTCTTATCATGCAATATTGGCTATTAATTGCAGATAAGATGTTTAGTATTTGTGGGCTACTCCCTCCATTCCAAAATAATTGTAGTTCTAGGTTCGCCTTAAGTCAAACTTGTTTCAATTTGACCAAGTCTATACAACAACAACAAATTCTTTCAGTCCCAGACAAGTTGGGGTAGGCTAGAGTTGAAACCCATAAGATATCAATGTTAGAGTTATAATATCAGTCATGTACCCCTTTGTGTTTATCCCGTTGTATAAGGGGTTTCCTACATATGTTCCACACCTGTACATGTATATATATCGGCCTATGGCCTCATGGGAATACAAGTTGCATATTTCCTAACATGGTATTAGAGCCTTAGGGTTTTTTTTACGCACGCGCAACTCGTGCTCTCGATCCAATCTCTTCTCCGAGCGGCCGTCCTTCTCCGAGCAGCGCTGCTGTCCGGCGTCTTCACCAACCGCAGGTTCACCCTGCTCCGGTGCTGCGCTCTCTCGTGCCCCTGCCCCCCTCCTTATCGAGCGCCCAGGCCGGCTGCCTCCGCCCTCGAGTTCGTCCGCCAGGCCTCTGCTCGATCCGGCTGGCTCGTCCGCTGGTCAATCGCATCCGAGCGTCCCTGCTGCTGCTGCTTGTTCACGATCCAAGCTGCTGCTGCTGCTCGTTTCCAATTCACCACCAAGGAGAGCCGCACAAGCGTCCCTGCTGCTGCTGCTTGTTCACGATCCAGGCTGCTGCTACCGCTCGTTTCCAGTTCACGATCGGGGTTCTGCCTGCACGAGCCGCTCGCCCTCCAGATCGGGCCTCGACCTCTTGCCCCGGACTGCTGCTGCGGTTCTAGTCCGGACCCTCCGCTGGTTGCCTCCTGTTGAAAAAAAAATGTCTGCTGCATCGGGCTATGTTGCTGTCCCTCGCTGTCCGGTGATCTTTGATGGTACTAACTACACCGAGTTCACTGGCTTCATGCGCATTCACATGCGTGGCATCCGTCTCTGGGGTGTTCTTTCTGGCAAGGTCTGCTGTCCGCCACGTCCAGTTCCTCCGGTGGCCCCTACTCCGCCGACTCCACCTGTTCTTCCTACGGATGCTAATCAGGCCGCCTCCGGTGGCCCCTACTCCGCCGACTCCACCTGTTCTTCCTACGGATGCTAATCAGGCCGCCAAGGATGCGGCTAAGCTTGCTGATGAGGCTGCTGCTCGTACTTATGATGAGATGGTTTTGGCTTATGAGGAGGCTCTTCAGACGTATCATGGTGCTCTGTCTGTTTACACCCAGTGGCTTGATGATGATGCTCGTGCTGCAGCTGTTCTCACTGCTAGTGTTCTGCCTCAGTTTGCTTCTGAGTTTCTGGGTCTTCCTACTGTCTTTGAGATGTGGACCCGTCTTCGTCAGCGCTATCAGCCCTCTGGTGATGCCTTATACCTTTCTGTGATCCGTCAGGAGCATGCTCTTCAGCAGGGTGACTCTACTGTTGATGACTTCTATGCACAGAGTTCTGCTATCTGGCGCCAGCTTGATTCTCTCCGCAGTGCTGGTTGTCGTACTTGCCCCTGTTGCCAGGCTGTCCAGGCCAATTTGGAGTTTCATCGCGTCTACGAGTTCCTGTCTCGGCTCCGTAAGGAGTTTGAGCCCCGGCGTGCTCAGTTGTTTGCTCGTGGCCGTATTTCTCTCATGGAGGCGCTTTCTGAGATTCGTGCTGAGGAGACTCGCTTACGTGGTGCTGGTTTGCTGGAGGTTCCCTCTGTGCTCGCTACTCGGTCTTCTTCCACGCCACCTACTGCACCACCGACCCCTTCTCGCTCGAGTGCTCCGCCACTCTTGCCCACTCCTTCTGGAGGCTCAGGTCGCCCCCGTCCACATTGCGATTACTGCAACAATGATGGTCATATTGAGTCCCAGTGCTACACAAAGAGGAAACACCTGCGCAAGGCGCGATCATCCTCCTCAGGGACTTCGTCATCTACCTCGACAGCTTCAGCCATTGCTTTGACTGAGGAGGATATTCTGAGACTTAAGCGTCTGCTCACGGCTTCAGGTTCTTCCTCGACGGGTACTGCTGGTTCTGTGACTGATGCTTCCCGCACTGAGCAACCGCCCTCTACATAGTCAGGTACGTCCCCATGGGTTCTGGACTCTGGAGCTTCTTTTCATATGTCTTCTCATTCTTCCACTTTGTCCTCTCTTCGATTGCTGGATTCTCCTGTTCATGTCTTCACTGCTGATGGTACTCCACTTTCTGTTGCTAGTAGGGGCAATCTTACCACTCCTTATTCTGTTCCTGATGTTGCTCATGTTCCTCGACTTACCATGAATCTGTTTTCTGCTGGTCAACTTACCGATTCTGGTTGTCGCGTCATCCTTGACGTTGACTCTTGTTCTGTCCAGGACCGTCGCACGCACACTCTGGTTGGGGCTGGCCCTCGCCGCCGTGATTCTCAGGGTCTTTGGGAGTTGGACTGGCTTCATGTTCCTTCCGCTGCCACCACCATCGCCAGTTCCTCCGCTTCAGTCGCCTCCGTTACTGGTTCCTTCAAGCAGTGGCATCATCGACTTGGTCATCTGTGTGGTTCTCGGTTGTCGTCTTTAGTTCGTCGAGGTCTTCTGGGGTCTGTCTCAGGAGATGTCTCTTTAGAGTGTCAGGGTTGTCGTCTTGGCAAGCAGATTCAGTTACCATATTCACATAGTGAGTCAGTGTCTAAGCGTCCTTTCGATTTAGTCCATTCTGATGTATGGGGTCCGGCTCCTTTCGCTTCGAAAGGTGGTCATAAATACTATATTATTTTCATAGATGATTTCTCTCGTTACACATGGCTTTATTTCATGACTTCTCGTAGTGAGGTGTTGTCTATTTATAAGCGTTTTGCTGCCATGGTTCATACTCAGTTCTCTTCACCCATTCGTGTTTTTCGTGCTGACTCCGCTGGCGAGTATATCTCTAAGATGTTGCGTGGTGTTCTTGCTGAGCACGGAACTCTCTCTCAATTCTCTTGTCCTGGTGCTCATGCTCAGAATGGTGTGGCTGAGCGAAAGCATCGACATCTTCTTGAGACGGCTCGTGCATTGATGATTGCTGCCTCTCTCCCGCCTCATTTTTGGGCTGAGGCCGTCTCCACCTCCACCTATCTTATCAATATACAGCCTTCCGCTGCTCTACAGGGTGGTGTTCCTTTCGAGCGTCTTTTTGATCGTTCTCCCGATTATTCGATGCTTCGCTTGTTTGGTTGTGTTTGTTATGTTCTTCTTGCCCCTCGCGAACGCACCAAACTGACCGCTCAGTCTGTTGAGTGTGTCTTCTTAGGCTACAGTGATGAGCATAAGGGCTATCGTTGTTGGGATCCTATCGGTCGTCGGATGCGTATCTCTCGAGACGTGACTTTTGATGAGTCTCGTCCCTTCTACCCACGCCCATCTTCCTTGATTTTTTCAGTGGAGGATATCTCTTTCCTCACTTTTCCTGACTCACCTATCACCCCCGTCGCGCCTGTGCCTATTCGTTCCACTCCCTCTGCTTCTCCACCTCTAGTCGATTTGCAGCCACCATCTTCTCCGGTCTCCTCGCCTAGCATGTCACCGGATTCTACACCTTCATCTCCGGTGACTTCTTCGTCGCCACCCCCCGATTCTACCTTGGCGATTCCTCCTTCTATTGTTCCATCTTTTCCTCAGCATTACACTCGTCGTTCACGACCTATGGATGCCTTATTGGATGAGTCGTCATCTTCCTCTCAGCCTACTTATGGCTTGCGTTCTCGTCCTCGTCCGCCTGTTGAGTTTGGATTTCCCACCGCTGGTGCTGCTGTTCTTGAGCCGACTTCTTATCGTCAGGCTGTTGTTCATCCTGAATGGCAGTTTGCGATGGCAGAGGAGATTGCTGCTCTTGAACGCACTGGTACGTGGGATCTTGTTTCTCTTCCTCCCGGAGTCCGTCCCATCACTTGTAAGTGGGTCTACAAGGTTAAGACTCGCTCCGATGGTTCTCTTGAGCGCCACAAAGCTCGTCTTGTGGCTCGTGGTTTTCAGCAGGAGCATGGTCGTGATTATGACGAGACTTTTGCTCCTGTGGCCCATATGACCACTATTCGTACACTTCTTGCCGTTGCCTCTGTACGCCACTGGTCTATATCTCAGCTTGATGTTAAGAATGCTTTTCTTAATGGTGAGCTGCGTGAGGAGGTGTACATGCAGCCACCACCTGGGTATTCTGTTCCTGATGGCATGGTATGTCGTCTTCGTCGCTCTCTCTATGGCCTTAAGCAAGCCCCCCGCGCCTGGTTTGAGCGTTTTGCCTCTGTGGTCACTACTGCTGGTTTTTCAGCCAGTGCTCATGATCCAGCATTGTTTATTCACCTTTCTCCTCGTGGTCGGACTCTTCTTCTTCTCTATGTTGATGACATGATCATCACTGGGGATGACCCCGAGTATATTGCCTTTGTAAAGGCACGTCTTAGTGAGCAGTTTCTTATGTCTGATCTTGGACCTCTTCGCTACTTTCTTGGGATTGAAGTCTCTTCTACCTCTGATGGCTTTTTTATATCCCAGGAAAAGTATATCCAGGATCTTCTTGCTCGTGCTGCTCTTACTGACGAGCGCACTGTTGAGACTCCTATGGAGCTCAATGTTCACCTCCGTGCTACTGATGGTGATCCTCTCCCTGACCCGACGCGTTATCGTCATCTCGTTGGCAGTCTTGTCTATCTAGCTGTCACTCGTCCGGACATCTCTTATCCGGTTCATATTCTCAGTCAGTTTGTCTCTGCTCCCACATCGGTTCACTATAGTCATCTCCTTCGTGTTCTCCGATATCTTCAGGGCACGATCTCCCACCGTCTATTCTTTCCTAGCTCCAGTTCTTTACAGCTTCAGGCCTATTCGGATGCTACGTGGGCTAGTGATCCTTCCGATCGCCGTTCACTTTCTGCTTACTGTGTTTTTCTTGGCGGTTCTCTCATTGCCTGGAAGACGAAGAAACAGATTGCAGTTTCCCGTTCGAGTGCTGAGGCTGAGTTGCGAGCCATGGCTCTTTTGACGGCAAAGGTGACTTGGTTACGATGGTTACTTCAGGATTTTGGTGTTTTTGTCACTACACCGACTCTGCTCCTATCTGACAGTACAGGTGCTATTAGCATTGCGCGCGATCCTGTGAAGCATGAGCTCACCAAGCATATTGGTGTTGATGCTTTCTATGTGCGCGCTGGTGTGCAGGATCAGGTTATTGCTCTTCAGTATGTGCCTTCCGAGTTACAGTTGGCGGATTTCCTAACGAAGGCCCAGACTAGAGCACAACATGGCTTTTATCTCTCCAAACTCAGTGTTGTTCATCCACCATGAGTTTGAGGGGGGGTGTTAGAGTTATAATATCAGTCGTGTACCCCTTTGTGTTTATCCCGTTGTATAAGGGGTTTCCTGCATATGTTCCACACCTGTACATGTATATATATCGGCCTATGGCCTCATGGGAATACAAGTTGCATATTTCCTAACAATCAAGACCAAGTCATGGTTCTAGCACGTGGATAGCTAACTTCCATACACCCTGTCCATGGCTAAATCTTTGGTGATATTTCAGTCCTTCATATCTCTCTTTACATACTCCTCCCATGTCAAGTTTGGGCTACCCCGACCTCTGTTGACATTATCAGCATGCCTTAACTGTCCGCTATGCATTGGCGCTTCTGGAGGCCTGCGTGATATATGCCCAAACCATCTCAGGCGATGTTGGACAAACTTCTCTCAATCGGTGCCACCCTAACTCTATCGCGTATATCATCATTCTGGACCTGATCCTTTCTTGTGTGGCCACATATCCATCTCAACATGCGCATCTCTGCTACACCCGTTTTAGTTGGCCAACTTTCAGCTCCATACAACATCACAGGTTGAATCGCCGTCCTATAGAATCTGCCTTTTAGCTTTTGTGGCACTCTCTTATCACAGAACGCTTGCGCCACTTCATCCATCCAGCTTAGATTCGATGGCTTACATCTTCATCGATATCACCATCCTTCTGCAGCATTGACACCAAATATCGGAAGGTCTCCTTCTGAGGTAGCACCTGCCCATCACGACTAACTTCCTCCTCCTGCCTAGTAGTACTAAAATCGCACCTCATGTACTCATTTTTAGTTCTACTAAGCCTAAAACCTTTTGATTCTAAAGTCTGTCTCCACAGCTTATCGGCAAAGAGCATACACCATGGGATATCTCCTTGTATATCCCTTGTGACCTCATCCATCACCAAAGCAAAACGACAAGGGCTCAAAGCTGACCCTTGGTGCAGTCCTGCTTTAACAGAGAAGTCATCAGTGCCGCCATCACTTGTTCGAATCCCAACATTATCATACATGTCCTTGATAAGGCTAATGTTGTTGGGACTTTGTGTTTCTCCAAGGCCCACCAATTGACATTCCGCGGTATCTTATCGTGGGCCTTCTCCAAGTCAATGAACACCATATGCAGGTCCTTCTTTTGCTCCCTGTATCTCTCCATAAGTTGTCGCACCAAGAAAATGGCTTCCGTGGTCGACCAATTCTATATAAAAATACATTAACATCTAGAATGCCAAATTAGTCTCATGAGATTCTTTAGAAAATATATTAACATCTAGAACAACCTCCCCAAGCCAAAGGCCCATGAGATTCTTCCTCCATTTGCACAAGAGGGAACTGAAGTAGGGTGCGTGTGGCGTGGAGTGCAGTCATTAGGCTCGGCTCCTTGAAGTCCAGCCGACGGCAGGCCGGTCGACAAGCATGGGCGGGCCCCCTTGGCCACCGGCTGACATGGCGCCCTTTGACTAGGACTCACGGGTCATGCATGTTCTCCCACGCTGTGAGGGTTCAAAAGCGCCATAGGTGATGATTGCTGAGTCGGCCGTGGCATGCTCCCCGAACACTGCCGCCTCCCTTGGCGAGGATTCATCTATGGCGCGGTCACCTTCCTCCACACGGGAGGGCTTGAGCGTGCCGACGAAGAGGCCCGTGTATTCGACTGTGCTCCATGCTTGGGCATGGTTGATGAAGTGCTAAAGAAAACAGAAGCCTTAGCCCCCTAACTGGCCTGCCAGATGTCGGCATGTGATTGCCGAGATCAGGGATTATGCTAACCCCCTTTTAGTCGTTTGGAGTTCGGACAGAAACTAAAACACTTAAGCAAACTTCGTGTCAGAGACACGGGGTTTTTACCCATGTTCAGGCCACCGTGAGGTGTAATACCCTATGTCCTGCTCTAGTTCTTGATTTGCTTATATGAGTGATTACAAGCTACTGCTTGGGATAGCTCTATTGTTCTTCTCCAAGCTCTAGTCTTCTATTGAGCTCGTAGCGAGAGCTAATGTCATCAAAAGTCCTCCTCCACTATGGCCTCGGCCCTCCCCTTATATAGGCCTGGGGGGTACCACAAAAGCCTCTACAAACATCCTTATATGTTGAAACGTTTGAGGGTACAAAACTACACGTCCCACATGGGCCTGGCAGACAGTTGCGACGTAGTGGACGATAGGCCAAGGCGGTTCCTTGAGCAAAATGTCCATCCTGCCATTGATAGCTCACTGGGGTCCCTGGGGCAGTAGCACAACGTTGTTGTAGATACATCGCTGCGGTGGCGTCGAAGTCAAAAAGATAGGGCGCATGTCACATATTTGATGAACATCAGGAGATATCATCTTGGGACGAGAAGAGCCGTCGTACTATAGACTGATGATGAGTATCTACGAAGTGTAGACCATCGTAGGCATGCGAGGCCTACGTCGGTCGGCCCAAGAAAAACTCTTAAGTGAACCTCTCGAACCTGTTTTTAGTACCTTAACAGTGGTGGACCTCCTGGATAGCCCACCGAAGCATGGTTGGTGCTCGGGAAGTACTGGCATTCGGGGATGGACCTTGATCACCAGCCTTCCTTTGGTCGGCCCCGGGTTCAACCTGTGGCGACTTGCGTACTTGGGGCTCTGCTGCTAGGACGAGCTCGGGCTTGCGCTTCTTGGCCTTCTCAGAAGAGCCGCAATGATCTGCACCTCCATCTTTTGGCTGATCGAAGCATGTGTGGTGGAAAGCCTGGCCCTCGGCGGCCTTGGTGCACTTGTCCGCTAGAGCGAAAAGTTCAGCCACAGTTTGAACTTTGTTGGTGCCAAACTTCTGCAGCATCTTCTCATCGTGCTCCCTATGGCGGAAGGCTAAGATGACGGCATGTGGAGAGACCTTCAGGATAGTGTTGCGTGTTAAGCTTCATGCACTAGCCAACGCAACCAAAAATCCGAACTGATGGAAAGGGCTAGGCAATCCACATATACACTTCAACACCCCCTCTCACGTGTGACACAGGAAGTCAACACATGGATAGACTCAGAGGTATGGCTCAAGAGGCCTATACGTGGACACAAAGGGGGCAGCAACAATTTTTAGATAAATTGCGAAAGTCGGGACTTGAACTCAAGACCTTAGGCCCTGATACCATGTTAAGCTTCATGCACTAGCCAACGCAACCAAAAGTCCGAACTGATGGAAAGGGCTAGGTAATCCACATATACAATTCAACATTGCGAACCTGGCTGAAGCATTGAATGTGCTGCCTCACCGGCTTGCTCTTCTGCTTAACAGCATGGAGGTCGATCTCCATGCCAGGGCGTACAAACGTGCCCTAGAAGTTGGCCATGAACTGATGACAAAGCTCTTCCCACGAGGTGATCGAGCCTTGAGGCAGGTTCATGAGCAAGGATCGATTGGACCCTTCCAGGCCCATGGGGAACTAGTTGTCCATAACCATCTCGTCACCGCCAGCTGCTTGGACAGCGGTGGTATAGACCTGGAGGAATTCCGTTGGATAGAAAGAACCGTCGTACTTCTGTGGTAGGTCGGGTCGGAACTTCTCCGACCAGATGACCCGCCGGAGCTCGGAGGTGAAGGCATGACAACCTGCTACGTAGGGCAAGAAGTCGATGTCGATGGCCAGTGGTACGTGCAAATGATCCACTATCGATCCCGATGAAGCCCGGTCCTCGCCAGCCTCAAGATCATGCCGGCTCTTCCACCGTCGGTCGAGCTTGATGCGTGCGTCCTCGCCCTTTCTCTTGCGGACTTTTTGGAGGTCATTGGCGTCAACTGGAGCAGAGGTGACGAGGTGTAATCTTGAAAGGTGAACCCTTGCCTCACCACGTGGAAGGCTCGGCGGCCACGACAATGGCAAGCCTATCGTGGGTCCCGAGCGAGTGGGCAGATTTCCACGAAGCCTGGACGCTTGCGGCTATCTGGCGATGGTGGGCAACATCCACGAAACCGACAACCTCCCGAAGCCAAAGGCCCATGAGAGATTCTTCCTCCGTTTGCACGGGAGCGAACTGAAGTAGGGTCTGTCTGGTGTGGAGCGGAGTCTTTAGGCTCAACTCCTCAAAATCCAATCGACAACAGGCTGATCAACGAGCGTGGGCGGACCCTTGGCCTGCGGCTAACGCGGCGCCCTTTGACCGGGACTCATGGGCCATGCCACGATGTTCTCCCACACTGTGAGGGTTCAAAAGAGACGGAGGCAATGATTGCTGAGAGCCGGCTGCATCATGCTCCCTGGACACCGCCGCCTCCCTTGGTGCGGATTCATCCACAGCACGGTCGCCTTCCTCCACACGGGAGGGCCTTGAGCGTGCCGGCGAAGAGGCCCTCGTTTTGACTGTGCTCCGCGTTTGGGCATGGCTGATGAGGAGGTGAAGAAAACTAAAGCCTTAGCCCCCTACCTGGCGCGACAGATGCCGACGTGTGATCGTCAATATCAGGGATTAAGGCTAACCCCCTTTTAGTTGTTCGGCCAGGGGCTAAAACACTTCAGCAAACTTCACGTCAGAGACACGGGTTTTTTACCCAGGTTCAAGCCACCGCGAGGTGTAATATCCTATGTCCTACTCTATTTCTTGACCAGCTTATATGAGTGGCTACAAGCTACTGCTCAGGGCAATTCTATTGCTCGGTATAGCTCTATTGTTCTTCTCCTAGCTCTAGTCTTCTATTGAGCTCGCAGAGAGAACTAATCCTTATACGTTATATAGGCCTATGGCCTCCGTCCTCCCCTGCCATTGACAGCTCACTGGGTCTGTAAATGGCACAAGGTTGTTGTAGATACATCACTTGCAGTGGAGTTAAAGTCAAAAAGATAGGGCGCTTGTCACATCCCTAATGGGCACCGGGCATTATCGTCTTGGGACAAGACGAATCGTCATGTTGTAGACTCATGATGAGTATCTACGAAATGTATACCACCATAGGCATGCAGGCATGCATTAATTACGCCGGTCGACCCCAAAAAAACTCCGTGAGCCTCTCAAACCTGTTTTTACTGCCTCGCCAGTGATGGGCCTCCTGGATGGCCCACCGAAGCGCAGTTGGTGCTCGGGGAGTACTTGGGTTCAGGGATGGACCCTGATCACCTCGCCGAGCTCCGTGAATCGTTGTTGACCGAGATTGAAGCTTTCATGCTTGAGGAATCCCAAGCACTACTCCTTGTGTCTTCTCGTGCTATGCCAGGCACATCTTTAGAGGGCCGGGGGACGCTCTCTTGTATCGCTCACATTGCTATTTTACATCTTCACACAATTTTCTATAAAGTTGGTCAAGCTTAAACAAGTTTGACTTAGGACACACCCAATACTTTAATTATTTTGGAACAGAGGGAGTGTATTTTAGGAATAAGATTTGATTGGTTAGATACTAGCCGATACTATAAAAGAACAACCATCTTGAACATTGAGAATTAGGCAAACACTAATCATAAATTATAGTGTCTCCCTCTCTTCACAACCTGGCAGGGCGTCATGGCCAGCCGTGTAGGGGTGAATGCCTACATTCGATCCTCAGACAATACCAAATCAGGCACATATTTGTTTTCACATAAGTGTTGGTACTCAGAAATAATATATCAAAATGTAGCATATGGCATCGATGTTCAATAGGAAAATACATGAATTTTCTTTAAAGAGTTCGTCTTGGTATGTTTTCTAATAATAGCCACGGCTTCTTTTCAAGTTATTCGCCTCAAACCATTGAAATGAAAAGTTTCAATTGTCCTATCCAACACTAGAACAATGGATTCACATGCACACAGGAGTTTGATGGCCCACAAAGATAGCATGCACTAGTACATAAAAACACAACAACCCTCCCTTCTCCCAAATTATTTCCAGTCAGCAAACATAAAGGCATATGCCTATATGGTTATATACATACCGTTCATTTTTTGATGGTAAGATGATTATAGACTTTGCTTTGTTTGCTGCTGCTCTCTCGAATGATTTTGTCAAGCTAAGGCTACAACTGAAATTTTAAGTGAAGTCAGTTTTCACATATCAATTGGAACATCTGTTCTAAGGGTAAAAAACTGAAAACAAGTTGCATGCATTCAGAAAGCATCACAAGAAGAATTGCATAACGTTGTACCTCTTGGTGAATACATCAACATGATTTAAATCTTTAGATATGGTATCTCCAAGCTTCTCAATATGCTTTCTGGGAAGTTCCGAGAGAAGGAGAATTCTCTGCTTCCTTCACATTGTTCAAAGAAAGTAAATGGCTGTATAAAATTGTGTAAATACATATTGCCAAAATGCTATGTTATCCGTCAGTTACCTTGCTGTAGCAGTACCTAGGCGAATTGCTGATTCCTGAAACTTATTCAACTGATTCAATATGGACGTCAGATGACTATTGACTCCACAGATAACGATATGATCCTCCTCAAGGACCTGCAACTGGGCTCCTTCCCTTACCTTATGCATTTGGGTCTGTAAAACCAGGTGACAGATAAAGACTTGCTCTGTGTAAAGATTTTTCACCTCAGTTTTGTAGAATACTTAAAAAAAACTCACTCTAAATTGTTCTGTCATCGCGCTTAACAAACGAGAATAGAACAATATACCCCAGATAGCAAGAAAGAACCCAATAAGACGCTCAATACGTGTCCTTTGCTGTGAAAACAAGCAAAAGAATGTATCAAAAAGAGTCCTCTAAAAGGGAAATATCTACAGAATGATTTGTCAAAGATATTACCTAAGAAAAGACAGTATTGAATAACTAAGTGCACATATTGTTCTGAACCCAGAAAGCAACTAGCACTTACTTTCAAATGAGTAGATGATGAACATAGACATGCCCAAGCTTCCCATAAGCAGTCCTCCAGAGGCTGTTCTTTCTTCCTAAAATAGAAACCAGTATATTTCATTTATGTTAGTACTGACTAGTGAAGATGTAGGATATCCTCTCTGACAAATAGAGAAGAATAAATCAGAAAATTCAAGCCCTTTCAAATAAGAAAGTTACAGACCTGAACTTATGAAATAGCAATCCTCCAACGAACACAATAGAAAAGCATGTGACGAGCAAAGTGATAATAGACCTTTGAAGATATAGTGAAGACAAAGTACCAGGTTAATTCACCATGAGCAAGAAACTTCAGTTATTATGCGTAACTTAGGATGAACTTTTGGAATGCGCAGAAAGGTGGCAGCCTGGCAAGTGTAGTAGTACGATCAAAGAGGCATTGCACATTACCAAATATACATGTCTAGCTAGTAAAAACTAGATATATTCACTTACAAGGCAATGTTTCGGTCAAGCTGTGTATTGAATAGATAGTACAAGCGTGAAATACTCCATCTGACATCAGGCAGTGGTGGAAGAGTCACATCTAGCTTAAGAGGCACAGGTGTTCTAATAGGATCAGATATGCAAGCAAATGGCAAACTTGTAATATTTTGTGATATCCTGGGGAATGATTTCATCATTAACTGCATCTGGCCTATAACAACTCTATGTAGAAGGCAGAATGTGATGCTTACTATATTCACCATGTTGTTTCCCTGCAAAGTTGAACAGGCATGGGATATTCAGGAAACAGAAGGTACATTGATAGTATATTTGTTGCAAAGTGTAATGACCCATTGTGAAAACCTGCTTATCAGGAGTTGTAATAGAGTATGGAAGCATCATGTAACATAATGCATTTCATGGCATGATCTCATCATATAGTTTCAAAGCCAAAACCCTAAAAAACTTTGCATTAGTCTCAAATCTGCCCCAAGTGAATGTTGTGCATGAGTAGTCATCAAACCTCTGAGCTAGTAGTTTTGCTAGCTCACAGTTGTCATAACCAACCCCTGCTTTTAACCCCAAAACTTCTGGCTTAGTTTTGGTATTTCAATCAAGTGCTTTTGTTCAAATTCAAAAAATTGGAAGAACTGTAATCTAATTGTCTGGTGATGATTCTCTTGATAAAAATTCATGAAAAATAATATCTGGGGATAATAAGATGCCCATAACCTCCAGTAAAATATTCATGACTTGTGGAGCCATATTTCGCCTACTTGCAGCTCAAACCCAAATTGGGGCAAAATTGGGTTTGAATCAATATGGCAGTCAAATACCCATTTGAAAATCCTTGAAAATTTTCATAGTAGTGTAAAGTGCTATACTAAACCATTTGTGCAATTGGAGGGGACAAAGACAATAAGAATAATAAAAAGAGAAATAGTCAGCCAAACCCTAACTGGGCCAAATTCGGCCCAGGTGGCCTTTCTCTTGCCTCTTTCCCTAGCTGTCTGGTGGGCCCGCTAGTAAGGCTGCTCGCCAGCGCACGAGCCTTACCTCGTCTTTTACCTCCCTTTTACTTCCACTTCTTCCTGCCACCACACAGATTCCCTCGTATCTCTCGTCCTACGTGCAACATCCTGGGGCAGTAACCTAAATAGGAATTGATTTTTATTTTTATTTTTGCATCATGTCAGCATGCTTTAATTTGAAATGAGGTTGATTAAAACCTCAACATTATTAAAATTGCCAACCCTAATTAAATCCAATTAAATAAATTGCATAGATCTTTTATCTATTTAAACTGAAGGATTTCACATGGTGAATTCTCTTGAAAACACTATCAATATTCTTCCAATGGTATTAGGAAGCTATAATAAATATCTTCAATAATTTACATTGATATTTTATTTATTAATAATTAACTTGAGCCTTCTCCCTTTCGGTCTTTTGGTGTGAGATAGACTCTCATACTTTGCACATAGCCTTTATGTCACATCTAGAGGCTCCCCAATTTATCTCACTATTTGATCCCTCTTCCATCACCTACCCCCAATTCAAAACCCATTTATGTGTTATTAAATAATGCATATATTTTCCTTGTCGAAAATTCCTGAAATGTTTATGGTGGCTTGGAAATATTCCAGCAAGGTCCACAACAAGTTTCAGAATTTTCTAAATTGCTTTGGGGCCTCAATTAATTCCTATACTCTGCTTTTTCTATTTTCTGGGAAAAGAAAAGAGAAGAGAATTGGGAGAGGCAGCAGCACAACACAGCCCAGTGACCCACCCAGCCCATCTCTTCTCTCTCCCTTCGGCCTCTCTTCCAACCACCAGGAAGCCCACCTCCCCACCTAACCCGCTAAAGCCCAGCCTAGACCACCTGCCTTGTGCTTGTCGTCTTCCTCCCGGGAGAGACATCCCCCTCCGCTCCGACGTCGGCCATGAGCGCCGACGGCCTGCACCTCATATAAAAACCAGGCAAAAGGTAATTGAGAATCATATAATGGGGGGAAAACAGTGGGGCCTCATATATAAGTATATGAAACTAGCACATGCCCATACCCCATTTCACACCATCAAAAAACTTAAGTACCGACGTATTCAAACAAAAGCTCATGTCAAAGAGGCTGGTTCGGATAGGTCTCAACGAATTCCTTTCGCGCAGTTGTAATCAACTCTCTTTCTGCCCTTTTCCTCTAGCCAGAACACTTAACCTCGGCTATACACTCAAACAAAAGCTCATTGTAAAAGAGGCTGAGTTGCCAACAAATCCGAATATAACCGATCTCTCGCCTTTGATGACTCGTTGACAGCCTCCTCAACCCAAGCTTCCATCTCCTGCTCTAGACATCGGCGCATGCCCGCGCCAGTCCATGAAAGGTGGATGAAGGTGAGTTTGACTACGAACTCGAGGATGCTGGGAACGATCTCTTTTCAGGGAATCACTCCCGTCGAGAGGCCCTCTTCCTTCCTTTTTCTGAATCTGGGAGAGAGGCATTTGCATCACAAGTAGTGATTTTGCTGGCAAGAGCTCTCTTATCATCGCCCACCATAAAACCCCCTTTCCCCTCCAACCCTAACCTTAGCCTCTCCCCTCTCTTCCGTGGCGCTGATGAGCCCCTCCCCTATTATTTCCTTCTTCCCCAAGCCAACCGAGCATAGCCAACAGCACGAGCTCGTCGCCGGAGTGGCCACCGTCCTCCTCCGTCCTTGCGGCCATGTCCAGGGGATACGCCACAACTCCTTCTTCCTCTTCACCAACCAGATCAAGCCCGGACGCAAGGAGACGAGCGCTTCATCCTCTTCTTCCCCTTCGGGTAATGCCGACTTGCCGCCAATTTCGCCACCACCGGGCGTCCTCCGCCCCATTTGACTACGCCAACATCCCCGCGGTGAGCTGCCACATCTTTCCTCTCACTTCCCCTTCCCGGTTCCATCCACCTGCACCGCTTCCACGAGCACCGCCGTCGGCGGCCGCACTGCATGGTCGCCGGCGTTGTTCTGGTGACCATCTGCTCTTGTCGGTTGCGCCATCCGCCTCGCAATCACTCGTAGCCCACTCCCAGACATCCACCCACTGGTTAGCAAGCTCCCGCACCACGCATCACACACACCCGAGGGCACCTGCCGCTACACCTCGCCGCCGACGACTTTCACATCCTCATCCGATTGCGTGCGTTGTGCTGGTAGACGCGGCTCGCTTCGCTTGTCCGATCACACATGTCAAAATCGCTGGCCAGGTCCATCCGCCACTCTATAGGTCACCGTCGTTCAAATCCAACGCGCCACCGCAACCTAAGTCACCAACTCATAGGCCCTGTCCTTGCGCCTGTCAGCTCTCTCTCTCTCTCTATACACACACACACTTCCAGCCGATCCGGTCCATTCGCTGCGCATCCGACCGTGAGGGTCCAAGGTCCATCGCTGACCACGACATGTGGCAGTTAGGCCCCACCCGTCAGCGAATGCAGCTAGTTATAGCCTCGGTAGCACCTAACACATAGCCAGAACCTACCATATGGACCCCTGGTCCCACCCATCGGCGTCCCTGGCTAGCCACCATGCACCCACACCTCCGACTGTGGGCCCCTTCCTCCCACCAATCAGCCACCGTGGCTTAGGTCTAGCCCCGATGAGGAAACCCCACACCCACGCTACTGCACCAACGCCTCGTCAACCTCCCCTTGGTCCCACTAGTCAGTTGTTATGGCTAGCTAGGCTCCGGTGCATTTAGTTTCTAGGCGTTATACCTTGAATTCTTTTGAATTATAAATTCCAAAAATGACCTAAACTTCTATAATTCATATCTTTTAATCCATAGCTCCAAATTAAACATATTATATATGAATCTTGATCAGAAAAATGTATAGATCATGAATTGTCATTTGCATCCGTGTTAGGGCATTTTAAATTGTTGCATCCATGTTAGAGCATTTTAAATTGTTGCATCCATTTAATTAGCATTAATGCATTATTTAAAATGCCTAATTAATAACTAAATCATCCTATCTTAGCTTAACATGATTCAATATGCCATTTTGATCAGCATGGTGCAAAGATCAGTAATATGTCATTTTCATGGATGTTGCATCAACTATTGGAGTTAGGCTTAATCCATAATTAACCTTTCTTTATATGAGGTAATTGGAAATGCTTTATATAAAAAAAATTCCACTCCATGTAATATGTGTAGATAGATTTACTACAATCCATCTCCATCTTATGCCATGTACACCCATGTTCACCACACTTAATGTAATGCTAAGTATAATCAACATTCAACCATCATCCTTAATTGTTGCATTAATTGAACATGTGTTATCCATTACATGTTAATTCCATTGAACCTTGATTCATGTTGCATTAGGGTAATGTTGCTTATCATCCATGTCATGTCATGAATTGCATTCCATGAGCATGTTGTATCTTTGTCGTAGTTATAAGATGCATCCATTGATTGCTTTCCATTGTTTTGCTTCTTCGCGGATAGGATCCGGAGATGACATTGGATATGAGAAAGGTCTGCAAATGTACCAAGTGTGGATTCTAGGCAAGCTTTCCAATGTTTAGCCGCGCTTGTCGTGGTCATGCTTAGGGTTTTGCCCTCATATTGTAGCTCTTATCTTGCGTTGTTGGTGGATAGTATTAACTTGGCTCTGATACAATCATTTATTGTTATAAAGTTTAATTATGCAATGTTGTGGAATGTGATGGTAAGTTAGGGAGGTAACGGTGGGAGGCCAGGCTTTATGTCTCGGTGCTTTGTTCCACTCGAGCCGACCTAGAAACTTAGTTCCCATTATCTTGATCCAAGATGAGCATGCCAGACTTCCGTTGGGAGGGGGGAATATGGGCCCCTCTCACGACCTACTACCCGAGACCACAAACTTGTCCAAGGACCACAAATTCGGGCTTTCCATTTGGCATACGCATGTTACATGTTTATATTATTGTTACGATGATGATTATGATGGATGAATGGTATGCCAACGTATACATGTAAAACAGCCGCATCGGTGAGCAGTTACCTTTGTGGGGCTCTAGCCGACCTCACCATGTACACAATGGTTGAGTCCGACTCGGAGCTAGGGCCGAACTCTCGATTTATGTTAAACTTAGTTAGGTTGTTCCTTGGACTTGTTTGCAACGTCAAGGAAGTGTTTGAGGGCTATCGATCTGCCAGCATACAATTGAGGTGTGATTTTCGCGGAATATGTGTTTTGGCACACGACTTTAAGAGTGGTAGTCACGTTACGGTTTAACAGTGGTATACCCTACAGGGTTAAATTTATTTGAATAGTCGTGTCTGCAGTTATGGATGACTTCGACATTACATACTTGACCATAGCACAACTTCAACTAATAATTGCTAAAACTTGCCCACCCTTAATCTTGATAGCTGATAGATTATAATACAACTTCAACCTTGATAAATAAAACTTGCCAACCGGGTGAGTGCCTTGGGATTCTTCTTCATGGGTGGCACGAAGGGGAATACAAGGTTGGGTTATGTTTGACAGTAGGACTAGATGACTCATATGTGATCTCTTTCCTTATGCGATCTCTTTCCGTATCTCTAGTAGACGCAAGTTGTAGTTGTTGAAGTGTATATGTGGATTGCCTAGGCCTTTCCATCAGTTCGGACTTTTGGTTGCGTTGGCTAGTGCATGAAGCTTACCATGGTATCAGAGCCTAAGGTCTTGAGTTCAAGTCCTGGCTTTCGCAATTTATCTAAAAATTGTTGTTGCCCCCTTTGTGTCCACGTACAGGCCTCTTGAGCCATACCTCTGAGTGTATCCACGTGTTAACTTCCTGTGTCACACGTGAAAGGGGGTGTTGAAGTGTATATATGGATTGCCTAGCCCTTTCCATCAGTTCGTACTTTTGGTTGGTTGGCTAGTGCATGAGGCTTACTATTCCCTCAGTCGTCTTTCGCAGGCTATGTTAGTTGATCTACTTGGTTTTGGCCCTCGCCCTCATGATTTACTTCCTCTGCTATCACATCTAGTCTAGTTTGCTATATTTTTTGATGCGTCCACCAAATCCGTTGATATTTTGTGTTTCTCATGCCATGCGAGTCCACCTAACTTTTGTCCGTCGGCCTTTCTCTAGTCCTGATCCTTTATATACAACTTTTGTGGCCTACTTGCCCTTGTTGTTTTATATAGGATTTGCTGGACTCTTTTTGCATTGTTGATCTACACCCATTGTGCCTTAGCCGTCGAGCTTCTTTTGCCATCGGTTGTCATGGGCCATGATTTTTTTCCGCAATGCTTTATTCATTGATGTGCCATCTTATTTTGATAACCCATCTTCTCTTGATACTTCAGTTGTATCTTCAAGTGATGCAATGTCTTTCTTTGATGTGCCATCTCTTTGTTATCCCCCTTTGGTTTGACGCGACAGGTTTTGAAGACTCTTCATGCTACGACGGCACTCTCTAGACATGGATTTGAATTATCATTTTTTCTAGTGTTACACTTCTTCAAATACAATGCTATTGCATACGCTTTGCAGGGGTGTGAGGAAGTATTAGTATTGGTCTAGGAGTCCTTCTTTTCTTGTATCCCAAGTCATGTGTAATATATATATATGCCCCATGGACTATGTAATAGCGACAAGTTGCTTTCATAACACAAATAACCATAGAATCATTTAGATGCTCTCACAAGCAATCAATGGCTCCATGCACTCACATTGTCCACATAAGCGAAAAATCACATGTCCCCTCCATGATCCATCTATCGTTAAAATTATGTACTGAACTCAGAAACAACATGGTATGCCCCTGGAACCTTAACAAGACTACAGGCAGTGGCAGATACAGGCGCCAGGCCCCCAGGGCCCAGGCCCCAAACCCAGTGCAGACTGTAGCAATTACTGTACACACTGCTACAGTGCACAATGGCGGCCTGGGGCGGCCCGCTGGGCTGGCTCCGCCCCTGACTACAGGTTGGATTTTTTCAGACTAAGCCCATATGCCCATGCATCAGGCCAGGTGATCAAACAACTGAATAGTACACCAGTGAAACAATAAAAAAAGATCACCTTAACAGGAAAGTGTAGGTGATTTTCTGCCTCCGACGTGGTTGGCGTGTTCACATTAGACTCCGTCTCCTTTCCGCATGTTCTCTTTGCCGATTTGAACACTCTTGCTCCTCCTATGATAAGGTAAAGCTTAAACAGAGAACACGTACATAATCGATAACGATCTATGATGAAAACCCAATTCGCGCCGGGGGGGGGGGGGGGGGGGGGGGGGGGGGGCAGGGAGGCACCCCCAACCCCCCGCTAACTCATACTCCCTCCATCCCAAAAAATAAGTGTCTCAACTTAGTACAAAGTTAAGACACTTATTTTGAGACAGAGGGAGTATATTCTATTTGGCCCCCCGAAACAACTTTGTCAACCTCCGCCACTGCTATTACAACTCTCTGCCTAGAGTTGTAGACAGCTGCTCCCTCTAAGACGTTTTGAACACTACTACTTTAGTGATCTAAAACGTCTTATATTAGTTTACAGAGGTAGTAATTGGCTAAGTATCGAAGGAAGAGTTTGCTGCATTTAGTACCACGAACCTCGTTTGATGCCGCTGGGAAGATGGCTAGCCGAGCAGCTAACCCTGATCCCGTCACTGCGCCTGACGCGGAACCGCCCGGGGAACGCGCAAACCCTAGAGTGCACGAGCAGGAATTAGGATGTGGATAAGAGCAGCGATAGATCAAATCATCGCCGCGTTCAAGGCCGCCGCATGCGTGCAACATAATGTAATCAACAGTACCGGGTGCACCTAAGGAGGGCCCGAGGCGGACAGGGGCGGAGAGCGGACGCCGGCGGCGAAGACGCAGTGGCGGCGGCGTCAAGCTGCGACCTCATCTCGGCAGCAATCGGCGGCGGGCGGAAGAACCGAAGCCGCGAGAGGGGAGCGCGCGGGAGTGGAGTGGTTGACTTACACTGCCCGGATGCGGGATGGCTTACAAGGAAGATACTTTTCTCAAAGAGACAAAAGGAAAACGAGTGCCTTCCAAGAGAAAATGTTTGGCGAGAGATAGAACGGCTGCACGCGAACGGCTAGCCGGAGGATAAGGTGACTAGTGCTCCTATTCTAGGCGACTACATCTCGCTTATGGCGACCCGTACCATAATAAGCTTTCTCCAAGAATCGCCCTCCTCCCCAGCTTCTCCTAAAATCGTCACTTCATATTTTTTTTACAATCCTAACTAATTAGACCTTAACTAGATATAAAGTGAAAAAAACTGGCCCTAAAGAGCATCTCCAACAGGCACGCCAAACTAGCGCCGCGCCGCAAAATCCCCCATTTTAGCGCGCGCGCAACCGGAATAGTTGCTCCAGCGGGCGCGTGAAAACAGCGCGCGCGGCATACGTAGTCCAGCGCGCGGGCCGAAACGCAATCGCGCGCCGCTTATTTGCTGCGCCCGCTCCCGCGCGCTGGACTCTCCCGCGCTCGCTCGCACCTCCCACCCCCCCTCTAGTCGCGCCACCGCCGCCGACCATGCCACCCGGCGACCGTTCCGGCGCTTCCCCGGCCTATCCCCGCCCCGCGCGCGCTTTCTCCGGCTCCCCTCTAGTCCCGCCGCCCCGCGCGCGTGCTGGTCCTCCGACGAACAGCGCCCGCGCGCTCGCTGCCGCTCAGCACCCGCAAGGTGTTCGACAAAACGCCTAGAAGGTATGTATTGCTCAAAAGCCATGAATTTCGTGCATGTTGATTGTAGTTTTTTATTTATAGCATAGTATTCAACATTGTACATGAGTTCGTCGTATGATTCTTCCGAAGAAGAATTTGATATGGAAGAGGAGGAGGATCTTGCAATGATCCTAGCTATGCATATTAATAAAAAACCGAAGCACGGTGGTTCGGTTATGAGTCGGCAAAAAATTTGGAGGGATAGGATCGATGCCCACAACAGATTGATCAGGAATTATTTTGCGGAGAATCCCACATATCCCGAGTCATATTTTCGTCGCCGGTTTAGGATGAGCACCGAGTTGTTCAGGCGAATTGCAGAGAAACTAGCGAGCCATGACCGCTTTTTTCAGCAAAGGAGGAATGCCGCCGGAGAGCTCGGGCATAGCACCTTTCAGAAGGTGACAGCCGCTTTGCGTATGTTGGCATACGGTATACCGGCTGATCTAGTTGATGATCACTTGGCTATGGGTGAGAGCCAAGCCATCATGTGCGTCAAGCGCTTCGCAGTCGGAATTGTGCAAGTGTTTGGCGAGGAGTATTTGAGATCTCCCAACGCTGAAGACGTTGCAAGGCTTTTGGCGATGAACAAAGCTCGCGGCTTTTCTGGCATGCTTGGCTCAATAGATTGCATGCATTGGACTTGGAAGAATTGTCCAAAGGCATGGCATGGGCAATTCCACGGCAAAAAAAGGGTTCCACTATAATCCTTGAAGCGGTGGCCGATCAAGAGACTTGGATTTGGCATGCATTCTTTGGAATGCCTGGATCTTTGAATGACATCAATGTTGTCAACCGGTCACCACTGATGAGTAAGATTGCAAATGGGGAGTTGCCACCGGTGCAGTTTGTAGCAAATGGTCGTACATACAACTATGGCTATTATCTAGCGGATGGCATCTATCCAAAGTGGCAAACCTTTGTCAAGCCGTTGAAAAAGCCAGAAGGTAAGAAAAATCTTGATTTCCACAATGCTCAGGCGGGGGCTAGAAAAGATTTGGAGAGAGCTTTTGGGATTTTGCAAGCCCAATTTGCTATTGTGAGAGGACCGGCTAGATTTTGGGATCAGAAGATGCTTTGGTACATAATGCACGCTTGTGTGATCATGCACAACATGATCATCGAGAATGAGCGTGGCCAAGATGTAGACTACTCTCAGTATGAGCTCTTGGAACATCCCGTGCGAGTGCGACGGAGGGCTGAAAGGGTGGCCCGTTTTGTTGCCTCCTATCATGCCATTCGACGTCCCGCGGCGCATAATGATCTTCAGAAGGATCTCATTGAGGAGTGATGGGCATGGAATGGACGACAAAGAGCATCATGATTTGAGCGTTCGTTATTGTATTGTTGAATTATTTGTTGTGTTTAATTGCACTATTTGTTGTATTGAACGATAAACTGTTTTTGTTTGAGTTGTAATAAACGAAATTCAACTATTTATTTTTGTTTGTTTTGATCTTTTTGCTTCTGTTTTCGAATGCATATGTTGTTTGTGCGAGTCGCGCGCGCTGCATTTTAGCGCGGCTGCTGGAGCCAGCGTTGCGTGCCGCGCCAAACCAGGCGATGCGTGCGCGGCATATCTGTTTTTTGCACGCGGCGCGACCGGCGCTTGTTGGAGATGCTCTAAGGGCGTGTTTGTTATCCGCGCTGGTTTTGCCTGCATGTATATTTCAGTTGGGTCCGCGACTTGCAGGGTGACAATGCCGGCGGGATGGGCGGTGGCCGGAGGTATGCCAGCGGCGTGGCCCGCAGCATCGTGCCACCGTCAGAGTGGAAGATTCCCCCCATGGCTCAGGCCAGAGAGAGAAGCCGTGGTGGGACTGGGGTCCGCGTTCACGATAGGCTGACGTTCCGTCAGTCTGCTTTTGACCGGATCGCTTCTGGGCCCGGTCAGGTGGAGAAGGATGCGACGGAGACGGTTCGAATTTTGAATTCCTCTAGCGCGTGCGCTTCAACTAGGTAGGTGGTGGGTCCGGTTGTTCCAGAACGGACTGGTGGAGAGGGGGCGAGGAGTCCGGCACCAATCATGCAGCAAGCAGATCGGATGGACACCCAGGCCCCAATCATGAGCCGTGCTGTTCGGATAGATGTGACCTCGGTGGATAACATTGGCGAGCCCGAGGTGATGCGGCTACAAGCTGTCCGGCCGAGCATGACCACGGACGTGATTAGCGGGTCAGGTTTGTCGCCGCAGTTGGATGGCCCCACTGCGAATGTGGCAACACCAGCGGCCCCCACTTTGGCGGCGGTTGCGGGACAGGAACACGGGACAGAGCTACGCGACAGGGGAGACAAGGCTGCAGTTGCGTCTGGAAGTGCGGAGAGCCGCATGCAGGCTGTGATCTTGCCCTCCACACCGGATCCCATCAGGCTCGCGCAGGAGCCAGCCCCACCCGGGCCTATCGGAGACCAGGCGGGAGCGGTGGATCTGCAAGGATCAGTGCCCAGCCCATAACGTAGGGTGGGTTGGTGACAATGATTGGCGCGGATCCCCAAGCAGGTGGGGACGAGGTGGTTTCTGGACAAGTGGTGGCCATGCAGGAGTTTGAGACTGGCCAGCAAAATGCTCACGTAAATTGCGACATGCAGAGCGGGGAGTTTGCATGCAATGGTGGCATGAAGCCGCTTTCGGAAAATTGAAGTGGTTATGTAATGCCCTAGTTCGCAAGCTGGTGCCCCCTCTCCTTCAGGAAGTTCAATCATCGCTGCGATCGGAAGCAGAGCCATTCACGCCGTGTCGCACTACTCGAGGTGCCAAGCATGCGATGTCTTCGATTCCCATGAAGGCTACGCAGGCGAAGAATGTGCTCATGCGGGCATTAGGTTTGGTCCCGGAAGATATAGAAGGAAATGAGGATTCTATTGCCGAGCTTGCGGCGATCTTCGACTCCCCTCTCCGCGAGCAGCATATCAAAGTGATCGTTGCCTTGTTTGGGAAGGAGGTGCCTCCGGCATGCGAACTGAGGGCCGGCAACACGGTGGTGGCAAGCCCAGCTTGATCACTGGGTTTGGAGGTGGTAGTTTTTCCTCGCAATGTCTATGGATCATAACCCACATGTGTTGTGTTGGAACGTAAGGGTCTTAACAACCCTGCCAAGAAGCATGTAGTTAGGGAGTTTGTAGTGGCGGCCAAGGTTAACCTTATGTGTCTTCAAGAGACTAAACTCGATGTATTTGATCCTTTCATCATTATACAATGCATTGGCCCATCTTTCGATGGGTTTGACTATGTGCCGGCTGAGGAGACTCGTGGGGGCATTCTTCTTGCTTGGAATAGCACGGTGCTATCTGTGAATAACATAGTGCGTGACGCTAACTCTATCACAGGGCTCGTGCATGATAAGGGCGGATCAACTTGGTGGGTTATGGTGGTGTACGGCCTGCAAGGTGAGGGTCCCAAATCTCAATTTCTCTGTGATCTTCATGCCCTGCGCGCGGCCTGCCCTGGGCCATGGATGGTTTTGGGGGATTTTAACATGATCCTTCGGGCGGATGACAAGAGCAATAATAACATCAACAGACGCATTATGAGGAGATTTAAGGAGTTCGTGGATAACAATGAACTTAAGGAGGTTTACATGCATGGCCGAAGATTCACGTGGACTAATGAAAAGGAACAACCAGTGATGAAGAAGATTGATCGTGTGTTGGTGACTGTGGACTGGGAGCTTTCTCACCCGGACGTCCTCCTCCAAGCTTTATCCACCAACATATCGGACCATGGCCCGCTCCACCTGTCTACTTCAGCTCCTTTCTACCACAAGAGAAGATTCTATTTTGAGATGTACTGGACCAAACTGGAGGGGTTTGATCAAGCTGTTCGGGATGCATGGGATATGCGGTGAGAACATAGTAGATCCTTTCGAGAGGATGGATGCGCTTCTGAGAAATACTGATGTCGCGCTGCAAGCTTGGGGACAGAGGAAGTCTGGCAACATCAAGACACAGATCACTATTGCCAACTATGTCATCCTCAGGTTTGACCGCGCCATGGAGGCGCGTGCTATCACCCCCGCTGAGCTTTGGCTTCGCAAGACTATCAAACTGGCGGTCCTGGGGATGTCCTCTATGCAACGTACCATTGAGCGCCAGTGCTCACGGCTGCGATGGATCCGGGAAGGAGACGCGAACACCAAGTGAAAGCACAAGTGCTCCCTAGGTAATTTTGGTAATTAATGTCAACATATCTCTTGTTGGACTAATGCTTCTACCTAGTATGTTTCACATAAGTTCAACAATGGAGTGGCATGGACTAGAGGATGTGGAACCCCTTCAAGATGCTCAGGACAAAGGATTGGCTCAAGCTCAAAGCTCAGGACTCTACATTTTATTTTAGTGATCCAAGATCACATTGAGTCCATAGGAAAGCCAATACTATTAAGAGGGGATGAGGTGTTGCTCAATGGCTTGCTTGCTCAAAGTGCTTAGTGATATGATCCAAAGCCCTCAACCACTTTCTCATATCCATATTTGTCCCAAACCAAAAGTCAAACTCGGCCCCACTGAAACTTTCTATCTGGCGCCACCGAGTTCAGTTGACATAGCCACTGCTAGAAACCCTAATCAATTCGGTCTCACCGATGGGATCTCGGTCTCACCGAGATGGGCTTGCAAACTCTCTGTTGCCTATTGCAATAATTTCGGTCCCACAGAGACATGCAATCTGTCCCACCGAGTTTGCTTGGCCAACTCTCTGTTTTGCTTATTACCCAAATCGATCCCACCGAGTTTGTGTAATCAGTCAAACCGAGATGAGGCTTTACCCTAACCCTAGCACATTGGTCCCACCGAAATGCCTAACAGTCACATTTCAAACTGAATTAGTCTGACCGAGTTTCATGATTCGGTCCCACCGAGTTTGGTGATTTGTGTGTAACGGTTAGATTTTGTGTGGAGGCTATTTATACCCCTCCACCCACTCTTCATTCGTGGAGAGAGCCATCAAAACATGCCTACACTTCCAACATACATTTTCTGAGATAGAACCACCTACACTTGTGTTGAGGTCAAGATATTCCATTCCAGCCACATAAATCTTGATCTCTAGCCTTCCCCAAGTTGCTTTCCACTCAAATCTTCTTTCTACCAAATCCAAATCATGTGAGAGAGAGTTGAGTGTTGGGGAGACTATCATTTGAAGCACAAGAGCAAGGAGTTCATCATCAACACACCATTTGTTACCTCTTGGAGAGTGGTGTCTCCTAGATTGGCTAGGTGTCACTTGGGAGCCTCCGTCAAGATTGTGGAGTTGAACCAAGGAGTTTGTAAGGGCAAGGAGATCGCCTACTTCGTGAAGATCTACCCGAGTGAGGCAATTCCTTCGTGGGCGACGGCCATGGTGGGATAGACAAGGTTGCTTCTTCGTGGACCCTTCGTGGGTGGAGCCCTCCGTGGACTTGCGCAACTGTTACCCTTCGTGGGTTGAAGTCTCCATCAATGTGGATGTACGATAGCACCACCTATTGGAACCACGCCAAAAATCTCTGTGTCTCCAATTGCGTTTGCACACTCCAATCCCATCCCTTTACATTCTTGCGACTTGCATGCTTTAGTTTTCGTTGCTCATATAATCTTGTCATGCTTGCTTGATATGTATTGTGAATGTTTAAACTTGTGCCAAAACTCTACTTAAACCTAAAGAAATTAAAAACTACAACTTTTCTTGAGTAGAGTCTATTCACCCCCCTCTAGACTCCACTTCTCGATCCTTTCAATTGGTATCAGAGCTTTGGTCTCCATTGCTTTGGTTTAATCACCATTGGAGGAAGATGGATGAGTCTACGTTGGGGAGTATTAGACGTAGAGTGCCTATTCTTGATGGAGAGTTCTTTCATGAGTGGAAAAATGAGATGCTTGAGATTTTAAATGAATATCATTTGAGCAAGTACATTACTAGCCCTTGTGCACCTCATGTTGATCCTTTGCATCCTACCCTTGACGAGTCTATTGACATGATCCGCAACCTTAGAACTGTTAATCTTATCACTAGAGGCTTGCCTAGAAACTTGATTGGATGTTTGCCTACTCTTGATTGTGCCTACACTATATGGAGATTTCTTGAGGAAAGATTTCCAAACTATTCCTTGCAAAACTTAGATGAAATTCTTCATAAGTCTATTGCATTGAGTAAGATGAATTCTAGTGATCCTATGTTTGGTGATTGTCTATTTGAGCTTACCAATATTATGCGTGCTAAAGGAGATGTTGGAATCATTAGCAATATCATATCTGAAGCTATTAGAATTCATAAAGGTGACCATTGTGATGATCATTTATCTAATGAATTACCCTCTCTAGGAATTGATCAAATACAAGACGATGTTGAACATGGATACTATGATGAGGATGATGATAGTGACAGTGATCTTGACGATGCGATAAGACACTTTGGTCTTATGGCTAATATTCGCGGCTACATGGCTGGAGGAAAGGAATGGGTTCTTGATAGTGGATGTACTGATCAGATGACCGGAGACAAAGATATGTTTCGTGAGCTTGCTGAAAACGACGACCCTCTAAAGTATGTCACTTTTGGTGATAACTCAAAGGGTAAGGTGGTTGGCCTCGGTAAGGTGGCCATCTCACATGATATCTCCATACAAAACGTCATGCTCGTTGAATCTCTTGGGTACAAATTACTTTCAGTATCTAGACTTGCTGATTTCGGTTTCAATGTCCTATTTACTGAAGTAGATTGCTAGGTGTTTCGAAGAGACAATCATAAAATGGTCTTTACCGCTATACGTAGAGGTGATCTTTACATTGTTGATTTCACTAAAAAGGCTCGACCTAGAACTTGCTTAATTGCTAAATCTTCTAAAGGCTGGTTGTGGCATAGAAGGCTAGGTCATGTGGGCATGCGAAATCTTGATAAGCTTGTTAAAGGTGATCATATCCTTGGAGTAAAAGATGTTATATTTGACAAGGATAGACTTTGTAGTGCTTGTCAAGCAGGAAAACAAGTTGGAGGGATTCACCCCGTGAAGAACATCATGACCACGAGAAGACCGCTCGAGCTACTTCACATGGATCTCTTTGGTCCCAATGCCTACAAGAGTCTCGGTGGTAACTCATTTGGTCTAGTCATAGTCGGTGATTTTTCAAGATTTACGTGGGTGTCCTTCCTTGATGATAAATCGCAGGTCCAAAAGATCTTCAAAAACTTCGCTAGCAAGGCCCAAAATCAATTTTAAGTGAAGATCAAGAAGGTTCGGAGAGACAATGGAACAGAGTTCAAGAACGCAAATGTGGATACCTTTCTTGACGAAGAAGGGATTTCACACGAGTTCTCAGCTACGTACACACCTCAACAAAATGGAGTTGCTGAGAGGAAGAACCGGACTCTTATTAAGATGGCAAGAACGATGCTTGATGAGTACAAGACTCCAAAACACTTTTGGACGGAAGTGGTTGAGACAGCTTGTCATGCAACAAATCGCTTGTATCTTCACAAGCTACTCGGCAAGACGGCATACGAGCTCCTCACCGGTAACAAATCCCAAGTTGGATACTTTTGAGTATTCGGCTCAAAGTGCTACATTCTTGATATGCATCGTCGTTCTAAATTTGCTCCTAAATCTCATGAAGGTTTCCTACTTGGTTATGGTTCAAACTCTCACACTTACCGTGTCTACAACAATTTCACCCGAAAGGTTGAACAGACGGTAGATGTGAAGTTTGATGAATCTAACGGCTCGCAAGTAGAGCAATTGACAATTGATGTAGGAGACAAAGACCCTTCAGAAGCAATCCAAGACTTGTCTATTGGCAAAATTCGTCCAACGGAGGTGAAGGAGAGTACCTCGTCCGTCCAAGTGGAAGCTTCCACCTCACGACAAGGTGAACCAAGAGTTGATACGGAAGCATCCACAAGTGGGACACACCAAGACGAAGAAAACGAGGAAGTACACCAAGATGAACATCAACAACCTCCTTCTCCACCACCACAAGAGAACGACAACGTCAACAATGAAGAAGGCCAAGAAGAAGAACAAGATGAAGAGGATGTTCCACCCCGAGCCAAGAAAAACCTCCCACGAGTTCGAGCAAGAGTCGCCAAAGACCATCTCGTCGAGCAAATCTACAATGATATCCAAACCGGGAGAATCACTCGCTCTAAAACTCTTTTGGCTAATTTTTGTGAACATTATTCATTCATCTCTAGCATTAAACCTATGAAGGTTGAAGAAGCATCAGAAGATCCATATTGGATAAACGCCATGCATGAAGAGCTACACAACTTTGAGAGAAATCAAGTGTGGACATTGGTTGAGAAGCCCGACAACGACCACAACATCATCGGTACCAAATGGGTGTTTCGCAACAAGCAAGATGAAGATGGACAATTTGTTCGCAACAAAGCACGTCTAGTCGCCCAAGGCTACACTCAAGTCGAAGGTATGGACTATGGTGAGACATATGCCCCCGATGCTAGACTTGAGTCAATTCGCATCTTACTTGCTTATGCTAATCACCATGATATCACCTTGTACCAAATGGACATTAAAAGTGCTTTTTTAAATGGTGAAGTTGAGGAGGAAGTTTATGTTAAGCAACCTCCCGGCTTTGTCAATCCTAAGAAACCTAATCATGTTTACAAACTTCACAGAGCTCTTTATGGTCTTAAACAAGCTCCTAGAGCGTGGTATAAATGCTTGACCAAGTTCCTTATTGAAAAAGGCTTTGAAATTGGAAAAATAGATTCTACTCTTTTTACTAAAAGGGTTAATGGAGAACTATTTGTGTGCCAAATTTATGTTGATGATATAATATTTGGTTCGACTAACCCTCATTCTAGTGAGAAGTTTGGAAAGCTAATGTCGGAGAAGTTTGAGATGTCTATGATGAGTGAAATCAAATTATTTCTTGGTTTGCAAATCAAACAAACTAAGGAAGGTACCTTTGTCTCTCAAACAAAGTACACCAAGGACTTATTCAAGAAGTTCAACATGCAAGAATGCAAAGGTATGACTACACCCATGCCTACTAGTGGACATCTTGATTTGACCACAGATGGTGAACAGGTTGATCAAAAGGTTTACCGCTCTATGATTGGCTCATTGTTATATCTATGTGCCTCTCGTCTCGATATTATGCTAAGTGTGTGCATGTGTGCACGATATCAAGCGGCTCCTAAAGAATGTCATCTTAAGGCTGTGAAAAGGATAGTGAGATACTTAATACACACACCAAATTTTGGCATTTGGTATCCTAAGAGGTCTTCTTTCAATTTTGTTGGTTACTCCGATTCAGGCTATGCCGGAGACAAGGTTGATAGAAAGTCCACTTCGGGTACTTGTCAATTTCTTGGTAGATCTCTTGTGTCTTGGTCTTCCAAGAAACAAAACTCGGTATCCTTATCCACCGCCGAAGCGGAATACATTGCCGCTGGTTCATGTTGTGCTCAATTACTTTGGATGACCCAAACTCTTAAAGATTATGGAATATATGTGAACCATGTTCCATTTCTTTGTGACAATGAAAGTGCTATCAAGATTGCTCACAATCCCGTGCAACATTCTCGAACTAAGCATATTGAAGTCCATCATCATTTCATTCGAGATCACGTTGCCAAAGGAGACATTGATCTTAAGCATGTCCGCACTGATAAGAAATTGGCGGATATATTCACCAAACCGCTTGATGAGAAAGTCTTTTGCCGTTTGAGAGCTGAATTGAACATCATTGATGCTTCAAACTTGGAGTAGAAACTCCATTTGGATACATGCAAGGCATGAGCCCTTGACTAATCCTTGATATTTCTTTCATGTTGCTATTTATATGTCTTAGATATATTTGCACCCTTGCATGCTATCTAACCCTTGTAGGTACTTGGATGAATCTAAATCCATGAGATTGCAACTCACTCATATCTTGAGCAATTTCTACATCACCAAGTCTCTACACAATGGTGGTTGAAGTCAAGGAAGCACCACTACCTCTTGAGCATTGCGTTGGTTTTCCCCGAAGAGGGAGGGATGATGCAGCAAAGTAGCGTAAGTATTTCCCTCAGTTTTTGAGAACCAAGGTATCAATCCAGTAGGAGGCTACGCGCGAGTCCCTCGCACCTGCACAAAACAAATAAATCCTCGCAACCAACACAAATAGGAGTTGTCAATCCCTATAGGGCCACTTACGAGAGTGAGATCTGATAGATATGATAAGATAATATTTTTGGTATTTTTATGATAAAAGATGCAAAGTAAAATAAAGGCAAAGTAAATAGCAAAGTAAATAACTAAGTAGTAGGAGATCAATATGATAAAGATAGACCCGAGGGCCATAGGTTTCACTGGTGGCTTCTCTCAAGAGCATAAGTATTCTACGGTGGGTGAACAAATTACTGTTGAGCAATTGACAAAATTGAGCATAGTTATGAGAATATCTAGGTATGATCATGTATATAGGCATCACGTCTGAGAAAAGTAGACCGACTCCTACCTGCATCTACTACTATTACTCCACTCATTGACCGCTATCCAGCATGCTTCTAGAGTATTAAGTTAAAAACAGAGTAACGCCTTAAGCAAGATGACATGATGTAGAGGGGTGGACTCATGCAATATGAAGAAAACCCCATCTTGTTATCCTCGATGGCAGCAATACAATACATGCCTTGCCGCCCTTACTGTCACTGGGAAAGGACACCGCAAGATTGAACCCAAAGCTAAGCACTTCTCCCATTGCAAGAAAGATCAATCTAGTAGGCCAAACCAAACTGATAATTCGAAGAGACTTGCAAAGATAACCAATCATACATAAAAGAATTCAGAGAAGATTCAAATATTATTCATAGATAGACTTGATCATAAACCCACAATTCATCGGTCTCAACAAACACATCGCAAAAAGAAGATTACATCGAATAGATCTCCACAAGAGAGGGGGAGAACATTGTATTGAGATCCAAAAAGAGAGAAGAAGTCATCTAGCTACTAACTATGGACCCGTAGGTCTGAGGTGAACTACTCACACTTCATCGGAGGGGCTATGGTATTGATGTAGAAGCCCTCCGTGATCGATGCCCCCTCCGGCGGAGCTCCGGAACAGGCCCCAAGATGGGATCTCATGGATACAGAAAGTTACGGCGGTGGAATTAGGGTTTTGGCTCCCGTTCTGATCGTTTGGGGGTACGTGGATATATATATAGGAGGAAGGAGTACGTCGGTGGAGCAACAGGGGGCCCACGAGGGTGGAGGGCGCGCCTGGTGGGGTGGGCGCGCCCCCTACCTCGTGGCCTCCTGTTTCCTTTCTTGACGTAGGGTCCAAGTCTCCCGGGTCTTGTTCGTTGAGAAAATCACGTTCCCGAAGGTTTCATTCCTTTTGGACTCCGTTTGATATTCCTTTTCTTCGAAACCCTAAAACAGGCAAAAAACAACAATTCTGGGCTGGGCCTCCGGTTAATAGGTTAGTCCCAAAAATAATATAAAAGTGGATAATAAAGCCCAATAATGTCCAAAATAGTAGATAATATAGCATGGAGCAATCACAAATTATAGATATGTTGGAGACGTATCAAGCATCCCCAAGCTTAATTCCTGCTCGTCCTCGAGTAGGTAAATGATAAAAACAGAATTTTTGATGCGGAGTGCTACTTGGCATAATTTTAATGTAATTCTTCTTAATTGTGGTATGAATATTCAGATCCGAAAGATTCAAGACAAAAGTTCATATTTACATAAAAATAATAATACTTCAAGCATACTAACAAAGCAATTATGTCTTCTCAAAATAACATGGCCAAAGAAAGTTCATCCCTACAAAATCATATGGTTTAGTCATGTTTCATTTTCGTCACACAAGAATGCTCTCATCATGCACAACCCCGATGACAAGCCAAGCAATTGTTTCATACTTTAGTAATCTCAAACCTATAAACTTTCACGCAATATATGAGCGCGAGCCATGGACATAGTACTATGGGTGGAATAGAATATAATGAGGGGGGTTATGTGGAGAAGACAAAAAAGGAGAAAGTCTCACATCAACGAGGCTAATCAATGGGCCATGGAGATGCCCACCGATTGATGTTAATGCAAGGAGTAGGGATTGCCATGCAACGGATGCACTAGAGCTATAAATGTATGAAAGCTCAACAAAAGAAACTAGTGGGTGTGCATCCAACTTGCTTGCTCACGAAGACCTAGGGCACTTGAGGAGGCCCATTGTTGGAATATACAAGCCAAGTTCTATAATGAAAATTCCCACTAGTATATGAAAGTGACAAAACAAGAGACTCTCTAACATGAAGATTAGGGTGCTACTTTGAAGCACAAGTGTGGCAAAGGATAGTAACATTGTCCCTTCTCTCTTTTTCTCTCACATTTTTATGGCCTTTCTCTTTTTTGGGGGGGCCTTCTCTTTTTTTATGGCCTTTCTCATTTTTTTATATATTCCTCACTTGGGACAATGCTCTAGAAAATGATGATCATCACAGTTCTATTTATTTACAACTCAATGATTACAACCCGATACTAGAATAAAAGATGACTCTATATGAATGCCTCTGGCGGTGTACCGGGATATGCAATGGACCAAGAGTGACATGTATGAAAGAATTATGAATGGTGGATTTGCCACAAATACTATGTCAACTACATGATCATGCTAAGCAATATGACAATGATGAATGTGTCATGATGAACGGAATGGTGGAAAGTTGCATGGCAATATATCTCGGAATGGCTATGGAAATGCCATAATAGGTAGGTATGGTGGCTGTTTTGAGGAAGATATAAGGAGGTTTATGTGTGAAAAAGTGTATCATATCACGGGGCTTGGATGCACCGGCGAAGTTTGCGCCAACTCTCAATGTGAGAAAGGGCAATGCACGGTACCGAAGAGGCTAGCAAGGATGGAAGGGTGAGAGTGCGTATAATCCATGGACTCAACATTAGTCATAAAGAACTCACATACTTATTGCAAAAATCTACAAGTCATCAAAAACCTCGGTACTACGCGCATGCTCCTAGGGGGATAGATTGGTAGGAAAAGACCATCTCTCGTCCCCGACCGCCACTCATAAGGAAGACAATCAAATAACACCTCATGTTTCAAATTTGTTGCATAACGTTTACCATACATGCATGCTACGGGACTTGCAAACTTCAACACAAGCATTTCTCAATTTCACAACTACTCAACTAGCATGACTTTGATATTATTATCTCCATATCTCAAAACAATCATCAAGCATCAAACTTCTCTTAGTATTCAAACACTATTAAGAAAATTTTACTAATCTCAAATACCTAGCATATTAGGATTTTAAGCAAATTACCATGCTATTAAGACTCTCAAAATAATCTAAGTGAAGCATGAGAGATCAATAGTTTCTATAAAACAAATTCACCACCGTGCTCTAAAAGATATAAGTGAAGTACTAGAGCAAAACTATATAACTCAAAAGATATAAGCGAAGCACATAGAGTATTCTAACAAATTCCAAATCATGTATGGCTCTCTCAAAAGGTGTGTACAACAAGGATGATTGTGGTAAAATAACAAGCAAAGACTCAAATAATACAAGACGCTCCAAGCAAAACACATATCATGTGGCGAATAAAAATATAGCTCCAAGTAAAGTTACCGATAGAAGTAGACGAAAGAGGGGATGCCTTCTGGGGCATCCCCAAGCTTTGGCTTTTAGGTGTCCTTAGATTATCTTGGGGGTGCCATGGGCATCCCCAAGCTTAGGCTCTTGCCACTCCTTGTTCCATAATCCATCAAATCTTTACCCAAAACTTGAAAACTTCACAACACAAAACTTAAAGTAGAAAATCTCGTGAGCTCCGTTAGCGAAAGAAAATAAAAGACCACTTCAAGGTACTGTAATGAACTCATTCTTTATTTACATTGGTGCTGTACCTACTGTATTCCAACTTTTCTATGGTTTATAAACTATTTTACTAGCCATAGATTCATCAAAATAAGCAAACAACACACGAAAAATAGAATCTGTCAAAAACAGAACAGTCTGTAGTAATCTGTAGCTAGCGCAAGATCTGGAACCCCAAAAATTCTAAAATAAATTTCTGGACGTGAGGAATTTATCTATTAATCATCTTCAACAAGAATTAACTAAGTATCACTTTCCAAATAAAAATGACAGCAGTTCTCGTGAGCGCTAAAGTTTCTGTTTTTTACAGCAAGTTCAACAAGACTTTCCCCAAGTCTTCCCAATGGTTCTACTTGGCACAAACACTAATTAAACACAAAAAACGCAACCAAAACAGAGGCTAGATAAATTATTTATTACGGCAAGGGTGAAGTGGGGGAGAGGAAAACGAGAGGCAAATGGCAAATAATGTAATGCGGGAGATAAGGGTAGGTGATGGGTACTTGGTATGTTGACTTTTGCGTAGACCTCCCCGGCAACGGCGCCAGAAATCCTTCTTGCTACCTCTTGAGCACTGCGTTGGTTCTCCCCGAAGAGGAAGGGGTGATGCAACAAAGTAGCGTAAGTATTTCCCTCAATTTTTTAGAACCAAGGTATCAATCCAGTAGGAAGCTACGCGCGAGTCCCTCGCACCTGCACAAAACAAATAAATCCTCACAACCAACGCAAATAGGGGTTGTCAATCCCTATAGGGCCACTTACGAGAGTGAGATCTGATAGATATGATAAGATAATATTTTTGGTATTTTTATGATAAAAGATGCAAAATAAAATAAAGGCAAAGTAAATGGCAAAGTAAATAACTAAGTAGTAGGAGATCAATATGATAAAGATAGACCCGGGGGCCATAGGTTTCACTAGTGGCTTCTCTCAAGAGCATAAGTATTCTACGGTGGGTGAACAAATTACTATTGAGCAATTGACAGAATTAAGCATGGTTATGAGAATATCTAGGTATGATCATGTATATAGGCATCACGTCCGAGACAAGTAGACCGACTCCTGCCTGCATCTACTACTATTACTCCACTCATCGACCGCTATCCAGCATGCATCTAGAGTATTAAGTTAAAAACAGAGTAACGCCTTAAGCAAGATGACATGATGTAGAGGGATAGACTCATGCAATATGAAGAAAACCCCATCTTGTTATCCTCGATGGCAACAATACAATACGTGCCTTGCTGCCCTTACTGTCACCGGGAAAGGACACCACAAGATTGAACCCAAAGCTAAGCACTTCTCCCATTGCAAGAAATATCAATCTAGTAGGCCAAACCAAATTGATAATTCGAAGAGACTTGCAAATATAACCAATCATACATAAAAGAATTCAGAGAAGATTCAAATATTATTCATAGATAGACTTGATCATAAACCCACAATTCATCGATCTCAACAAACACACCGCAAAAAGAAGATTACATCGAATAGATCTCCACAAGAGAGGGGGAGAACATTGTATTGAGATCCAAAAGGAGAGAAGAAGCCATCTAGCTACTAACTATGGACCCGTAGGTCTGAGGTGAACTACTCACACTTCATCGGAGGGGCTATGGTGTTGATGTAGAAGCCCTCCGTGATCGATGCCCCCTCCGGCGGAGCTCCGGAACAGGCCCCAAGATGGGATCTCGTGGATACAGAAAGTTACGGCGGTGGAATTAGGGTTTTGGCTCCCGCTTTGATTGTTTGGGGTTACGTGGATATATATAGGAGGAAGGAGTACGTCGGTGGAGCAACAGGGGGCCCACAAGGGTGGAGGGCACGCGTGGTGGGGTGGGCGCGCCCCCTACCTCGTGGCCTCCTGTTTCCTTTCTTGACGTAGGGTCCAAGTCTCCTGGGTCTTGTTCGTTGATAAAATCACGTTCCCGAAGGTTTATTCCGTTTGGACTCCGTTTGATATTCCTTTTCTTCGAAACCCTAAAATAGGCAAAAAACAACAATTCTGGGCTGGGCCTCCGGTTAATAGGTTAGTCCCAAAAATAATATAAAAGTGGATAATAAAGCCCAATAATGTCCAAAACAGTAGATAATATAGCATGGAGCAATCAAAAATTATAGATACGTTGGAGATGTATCAAGCACGAAACCCTTCAAACATATCCTTTGACAAATTCTACATTAAGTTTTATGAGTGTCATCTTGGATATACAAGTGCTCTTCCTTGCAAAGCTAACCCATGTAGGAAGATGAACTCAAATTCCAAGTGGTGCTCCCAACTCTTGTTGAGCTACATCAACCTTGAGCAACCCACACAAGTTCAACTACATGATCAAGATCAACACCACCACCCAAGGTATGTTATTCCATCTTAGAGAAGCTTTACTCCAAGACATGCATCAAAGCAACTCAACAAGATGTGAACACATCAAGATGCTTAAACAAAAAAATGGTAACCCCATTTTGAGCTTAAACAATGAGTATGACCTATGATCAAGTGTCCTCACTTGACTCCTAAGTCAATATACTCTAACATAGGTGACTTTGTCGCTGACCAATTCTAGATGAAGTTCTCTTGTGTTTTTTTGTGCTCTTGCATTTGTCTCATGCATATTTGTTTCCCCTTTCAAAAAAAACTTCATCTAGATTTCTTTTCTTTTTCTGCATTCCCTGCATCCAATTCATTGCAAATATTTCAGCTAATTCCTTGCAAATCCTTGTGAGATCTAAATTGCCTAGTGAGTTGAGGTGACAAGTGTTTTCTCTGTGATGGACTTGGTCACACCGGTTTGTTTCCTTTGGTCCAACCGAATTCTTTCGGCGCCACCGAAGCACACAACTCGGTGCTACCGATTTCACTGCAGGAAAGACAACTTGCCACTTGTTCCTGCATTCTTTTTGCTCCAGCTCCACTCGATGATTCTTGTCCTCTACCAGCATCACATTCGACTTGCTGCTTTGCTTTGTGACTCAAGGACCAAACCCGTTTGTAACATAAATTCAGAAGAACCCTTCTTGGAAATTGATGTCAAAGGGGGAGAGAGAGATCACATCAAAGCTTAATCATTTCTATAGGGGGAGAGCATACTCAGGGGGAGAGTGTAAGAAACCCCAGATGCTTGGTATTCCAGAGGAGAGTAGTCACATGTCTTTAAGAGGGGAAAGACATGTTCATATTTGATTATTTGCATTAGCTCTGTTTCTTTTTGTTGCTCTGATTTTCTGTTCCCTATCTTCTCCCAATATCCCATGCAAGATTCGGGGGAGCAAGACATCTAAGGGAAGGAAATCCTTGAATTCATTGCACATCTTTACCTTTGGGGACATGTCTATATCCAATGGGGTACTCAGTACTCACTCTCTACATGTCATCCCGGTCTTGGTACTCTTGTGGTTTCTTTTGTTCGCTCGGCTAGTAGGTGTATCTGTGTTTTCTAACCTTGTTTACTCAGGTTCATTCCTTCCTAAGCCAACTCAAGACCACGAGGTAAGTATATGCATCACAGTCATGTGTATGAGGATTTCTTGCTGATGTACATACTGTTTGCACGAAGGGCTCATGAGCTGAAGGTACATTTCCTATATTCACATCATTTGCTCTGATGCATATAGCTAAGATACATGTATCACATTGCTTACTCTATCATGCTTATGCATTCACATGATCCTATATTCCATATTTACATGATTGCATACATTTAGGGGGAGCCTATGCATGTTACATGTCTCTCCAAAGCTTTACTTGTTATTCTCTATATCTTTATCTAAAGCTTTGATGTATGTTGTCATAAATTACCAAAAAGGGGGAGATTGAAAGCACAAGTGCTCCCTGGGTGATTTTGGTAATTAATGTCAACATATCTCTTGTTGGACTAATGCTTCTACCTAGTATGTTTCAGATAAGTTCAACAATGGAGTGGCATGGACTAGAGGATGTGGAACCCCTTCACGATGCTGAGGACAAAGGATTGGTTCAAGCTCAAAGCTCAGGACTCTACATTTTATTTTAGTGATCCAAGATCACATTGAGTCCATAGGAAAGCCAATACTATTAAGAGGGGATGAGGTGTTGCTCAATGGCTTGCTTGCTTAAAGTGCTTAGTGACATGCTCCATGCCCTCAACCACTTTCTCATATCCACATTTGTCCCAAACCAAAAGTCAAACTCGGCCCCATCGAAACTTTCTATCCGGCGCCACCGAGTTTAGTTGACATAGACACTGCCAGAAACCCTAATCAATTCGGTCTCACCGATGGGATCTCGGTCTCATCGAGATGGGCTTGCAAACTCTCTGTTGCCTATTGCAATAATTTCGGTCCCACCGAGACATGCAATCGGTCCCACCGAGTTTGCTTGGCCAACTCTCTGTTTTGCTTATTACCCAAATCGGCCCCACCGAGTTTGTGTAATCGGTCAAACCGAGATGAGGCTTTACCCTAACCCTAGCACATTGGTCCCACCGAGTCGACTATATCGGTCCCGCCGAAATGCCTAACGGTCACATTTTGAATTGAATCGGTCTGACCGAGTTTGTGATTTGTGTGTAACGGTTAGATTTTGTGTGGAGGCTATTTATACCCCTCCACCCACTCTTCATTTGTGGAGAGAGCCATCAGAACATGCCTACACTTCCAACATGCATTTTCTGAGATAAAACCACCTACACTTGTGTTGAGGTCAAGATATTCCATTCCAACCACATAAATCTTGATCTCTAGCCTTCCCCAAGTTGCTTTCCTCTCAAATCTTCTTTCTACCAAATCCAAATCATGTGAGAGAGAGTTGAGTGTTGGGGAGACTATCATTTGAAGCACAAGAGCAAGGAGTTCATCATCAACACACCATTTGTTACCTCTTGGAGAGTGGTGTCTCCTAGATTGGCTAGGTGTCACTTGGGAGCCTCCGTCAAGATTGTGGAGTTGAACCAAGGAGTTTGTAAGGGCAAACAGATTGCCTACTTCGTGAAGATCTACCCGAGTGAGGCAAGTCCTTCGTGGGCGACGGCCATGGTGGGATATACAAGGTTGCTTCTTCGTGGACCCTTTGTGGGTGGAGCCCTCCGTGGACTCGCGCAACCTTTACCCTTCGTGGGTTGAAGTCTCCATCAACGTGGATGTACGATAGCACCACCTATCGGAACCATGCCAAAAATCTCCGTGTCTCCAATTGCATTTGCACACTCCAATCCCATCCCTTTACATTCTTGCAACTTGCATGCTTTACTTTGCGCTGCTCATATACTCTTGTCATGCTTGCTTGATATGTATTGTGAATGTTTAAACTTGTGCCAAAACTCTACTTAAACCTAAAGAAATTAAAAACTGCAACTTTTCTTGAGTAGAGTCTATTCACCCCCCTTTAGACTCCACTTCTTGATCCTTTCACCAAGTTTTTTCAGGCCGTGGCGAATGGGCAGAGATCTAAAAACTTTATCCCTCACATTCGGCATAACGACAAGCTCATTACTAAGCAAGAGAGGAAGGGCGAAATCTTCACCGAGGCTTACAAGCAGTTGCTGGGTCATGCAACGTCCAGAGAGGCAGATCTTGACCTCAACTTTGTGGGAATGGAGACTCATGATATTTGCGAGCTTGATAACATTTTCACGGAGGAGGAAGTCTTGAAGACCATCAAGGAGCTACCACCGGATCGGGCCCCTGGGCCAGATGGCTTCATTGCTGCTTTCTATCAGAGGGCATGGCCGATCATAAAAAACGATGTTATGGCGATGATGATGAAGCTGTATGTTCAGGATGGGAGGGGTTTTGGAAAGCTCAACAAAGCACATATTGTGCTCATCCCAAAGAAACCTGATGCGGAGATGGTTGGTGATTTCCACCCTATTAGCCTTACCCACAGCGCTGCTAAGCTTTTCGCCAAGATGTTGGCGAACCATGCAAGGAGAAGAATGAAGGAAATTGTCACGGCAAATCAGTCCGCGTTTATATGTGGCAGGCACCTGCATGACAACTTTCTCCTTGTGAGACAAGTGGCCAGAAAGATCCATGTGCGTAAAGAAGCTGGGGTGTTCCTGAAGCTAGACATATCGAGGGCGTTTGATTCTATATCTTGGCCCTTCCTATTTGAGGTAATGAGGCGCAAAGGCTTTGGGCACAAATGGTTAGCATGGATCGCCATTCTGCTGCGCACGACTTCTACTAAAGTGCTCATCAATGGTGTACCTGGCAGAAGTTTTATGCTCGCTCAAGGTCTGAGACAAGGCGGTCCGGTGTCCCCTCTATTGTTCATCATTTCGATGGATGCGCTCTCTTGCATCATGGTAAAGGGCGCGGAGGAGGGTGTTTTGAAGCCGTTAACCGGCATCGGGCCTAATCAAAGTGTGTCGATATACGCTGACGACGTGGCTCTATTTGTCAGGCCTAATGAAGTCGACCTCAGGTTCGTGACCATGGCGCTCAAAGCCTTTGGAGATGCGTCTGGTCTGAGAGTTAACTATGGCAAGTCATCTGCTATTCTCATCCATGGAGAAGAGGAAGACAAAATCAGGGTCACTAACCTGCTGCAATGCGAGTTGGGGAAGTTTCCCTGCAAATATCTTGGCTTGCAACTTGCCATTCATCAGCTTAAGAAGACGGACTGGCAGCCCATGTTGGATAGAGCAAAGAAGAGTGCCCCTGGTTGGCAACGCGGTCTGCTGCAAAGATCTGGTCTCATGCAAGATCTATCTAGGAGATGCATAGCAATGAGAGGGGGAGAGTGTGTCCATGTACCCTCGTAGACTGAAAGCGGAAGCGTTTGACAACGTGGTTGATGTAGTCGAACTTCTTCTCGTTCCGACCGATCAAGCACCGAACGTATGGCACCTCCGAGTTCTGCACACGTTCAGCTCGATGACGTCCCTCGAACTCTTGATCTAGCAAAGTGTCGAGGGAGAGTTCTGTCAGCACGACGGCATGGTGACGGTGATGGTGAAGTGATCCGCGTAGGGCTTCGCCTAAGCACTACGAAGATATGACCGGAGGCGTAAACTGTGGAGGGGGGCGACGCACACGGCTAACAATTGTTGGTGTGTGTTCTAGAGGTGCCCCCCTTCATATATATAGGTTGGAGGGGAGGAGACGCAGCCAAGGGGGTGCCCCAAGTAGTAGGAATCCTACTTGGGGTCCTCCCAATTCGGCCTCCCCCCTTTCCTATTCCTATTCAGAGTCCTTTTTCCTTTCCTCCTTCCCCTTTTATATGCCAATTTGGCCAGCCCATATGGGAGGGGCGTACCAGCCCCTTAGGGGCTGGTCTGTCCCCCTCTTGGCCCATTAAGGCCCATGTAGTTGCTATTTTGGGCAGACCTGCGTATTCTCGCTTCATGGCTCGACCATGTTATGTATACCTCAAGCTGAAGATGCCTGGGCCCAAAGGCGTGATTACGATCACTGGTAATCGGCAGAGAGCGGAGGAATGTTTCCAGGAAGGCTCAAAGATTGCCGATGAACAGATGGCAGCAGTAGAAATGCAAGAGTACTAGAAGAACGCAGATCCAAGTGATTTGTTGCGTGCTCATAACACACAAGTATAGGGGATCGCAACAGTTTTCGAGGGTAAAGTATTCAACCCAAATTTATTGATTCGACACAAGGGGAGCCAAAGAATACTCTCAAGTATTAGCAGCTGAGTTGTGAACTCAACCACACCTGGAAACTTAGTATCTGCAGCAAAGTATTTAGTAGCAAAGCAATATGATAGTAGTGGTAATGGTAGCAAAAGGTAACAGTAGTAAAAGTAATGTTTTTGGTATTTTGTAGTGATGATAGCAATAGCAACGGGAAAGTAAATAAGCGAAGAACAATATATGGAAAGCTCGTAGGCAATGGATCGGTGATGGAGAATTATGCTGGATGCGGTTCATCATGTAACAGTCATAACCTAGGGTGACACAGAACTAGCTCCAGTTCATCAATGTAATGTAGGCATGTATTCCGAATATAGTCATACGTGCTTATGGAAAAGAACTTGCATGACATCTTTTGTCCTACCCTCCCGTGGCAGCGGGTCCTAATGGAAACTAAGGGATATTAAGGCCTCCTTTTAATAGAGTACCGAAACAAAGCATTAACACATAGTGAATACATGAACTCCTCAAACTACGGTCATCACCGGTAAGTATCCCGATTATTGTCACTTCGGGGTTAACGGATCATAACACATAATAGGTGACTATAGACTTGCAAGATAGGATCCAGAACTCTCATATATTGGTGAAAACATAATAGGTTCAGATCTGAAATCATGGCACTCGGGCCCTAGTGACAAGCATTAAGCATAGCAAAGTCATAGCAACATCAATCTCAGAACATAGTGGATACTAGGGATCAAACCCTAACAAAACTAACTCGATTACATGATAGATCCCATCCAACCCATCACCGTCCAGCAAGCCTACGATGGAATTACTCACGCACGGCGGTGAGCATCATGAAATTGGTGATGGAGGATGGTTGATGATGACGATGGAGACGGATTCCTCTCTCCGGAGCCCCGAACGGACTCCAGATCAGCCCTCCCGAGAGGTTTTAGTGCTTGGTGGCGGCTCCGTATCGTAAAGCGTGATGAATTCTTCTCTCTGATTTTTTGCTCCCCGAAACACAATATATAGAATTGGAATTGGAGTCGGAGGAGCTCCAGGGGGCCCACGAGGTAGGGGGGCGCGCCCTAGGGGGGCAGGCGCGCCCCACCCTCGTGGACAGGTGGTGGGCCCCCTGGCCTTCATCTTTTGCAGGTATTTTTTATATTTTCCAAAAAGTTGCTCCGTGAAGTTTCAGGTCATTCCGAGAATGTTTGTTTCTGCACATAAATAACACCATGGTAATTCTGCCGAAAACAGCGTCAGTCTGGGTTAGTTCCATTCAAATCATGCAAGTTAGAGTCCAAAACAAGGGCACAAGTGTTTGGAAAAGTAGATACGACGGAGACATATCAACTCCCCAAGCTTAACCTTTGCTTGTCCTCAAGCAATTCAGTTGACAAACTGAAAGTGATAAAGAAAAACTTTTACAAACTCTGTTTGCTCTTGTTGTTGTAAATATGTAAAGCCAGCATTCAAGTTTCCAGCAAAGATTATAACTAACCACATTCGCAATAACGCTTAGGTCTCAAGTTTACTCATATCAATAACATAATCAACTAGCGAGAAATAATAATAAATCTCGGATGACAACACTTTCTCAAAATAATCATAATATGATATAACAAGATGGTATCTTGCTAGCCCTTTCTGAGACCGCAAAACATAAATGCAGAGCACCTTTAAAGACCAAGGACTGACTAGACATTGTAATTCATGGTAAAAGAGATCCAGTCAAGTCATACTCAATGTAAACTAACAATAATGAATGCAAATGACAGCGGTGCTCTCCAACTGGTGCTTTTTAATAAGAGAATGATGACTCAACATAAAAGTAAATAGATAGGCCCTTCATAGAGGGAAGCAGGGATTTGTAGAGGTGCCAGAGCTCGGTTTTGAAATAGAGGTGAATAATATTTTGAGCGGTATACTTTCTTTGTCAACATAACAACCAATAGATGGCGATATCTTCCATGCTACACACATTATAGGCGGTTCCCAAACAGAATGGTAAAGTTTATACTCCCCCTTCCACCAACAAGCATCAATCCATGGCTTGCTCAAAACAACGAGTGCCTCCAACTAACAAGAGTCCCAGGGGGAGTTTTGTTTGCAACTATTTTGATTTAGTTTGCATAAAGCATGGGACTGGGCATCCCGGTGACCAGCCATTTATCTCGTGAGTGAGGAGCGGAGTCCACTCCTCTTGAGAATAACCCACCTAACATGGAAGATACAGACAACCCTAGTTGATACATGAGCTATTCGAGCATACAAAACAGGATATTTATTTGAAGGTTTAGAGTTTGGCACATACAAATTTACTTGGAACGGCAGGTAGATACCGTATATAGGTATGTATAGTGGACTCATGTGGAATAACTTTGGGGTTTAAGGGATTGGATGCACAAGCAGTATTCCCGCTTAGTATAGGTGAAGACTAGCAAAAGACTGGGAAGCGACCAGCTAGAGAGCGACAACAGTCATGAACATGCATTAAAATTAATCAACACCGAATGCAAGCATGAGTAGGATATAATCCACCATGAACATAAATATCGTGAAGGCTATGTTGATTTTGTTTCAACTATATGCGTGAACATGTGCCAAGTCAAGTCACTTAAATCATTCAGAGGAGGATACCACCCTATCATACCACATCATAACCATTTTAATAGCATGTTGGCACGCAAGGTAAACCATTATAACTCATAGCTAATCAAGCATGGCACAAGAAACTATGATCTCTAGTTGTCATTGCAAACATGTTTATTCATAATAGGCCAAATCAGGAACGATGAACTAATCATATTTACAAAAACAAAAGAGGTCGAGTTCATACCAGCTTTTCTCATCTCAGTCAGTCCATCATATATCATCATAATTGCCTTTCACTTGCACGACTGAACGATGTGAATAATAATAATAGTGCACGTGCATTGGACTAAGCTGGAATCTGCAAGCATTCAATAAACAGGAGAAGACAAGGCAATATGGGCTCTTTTGTCAGATCAACAATAATGCATATAAGAGCCACTTCAACAATTTAATTATGGTCTTCTCCTATCGACCCCCCAAGAAAAGAAAAGAAATAAAACTATTTACACGGGAGAGCTCCCAACAAGTAAAAGAAGAACAGGAAATCTTTTTGGGTTTTCTTTTTAATTACTACTAGAGGCATGGAAAGTAAACTAATTAAGAGCTACAACTAATTTTTTTGTTTTTCTTAAGGTTTATTGATACGTCTCCAACGTATCTATAATTTTTGATTGCTCCATGCTATATTATCTACTGTTTTGGACATTATTGGGCTTTATTATCCACTTTATATTATTTTTGGGACTAACCTATTAACTGGAGGCCCAGCCCAGAATTGCCGTTTTTTGCCTGTTTTAGGGTTTCGAAGAAAAGGAATATCAAACGGAGTCCAAATGGAATGAAACCTTCGGGAACGTGATTTTCTCAACAAACAAGACCCGGGAGACTTGGACCATACGTCAAGAAAGAAAAGAGGAGGCCACGAGGTAGGGGGGCGCGCCCACCCCCACCAGGCACGCCCTCCACCCTCGTGGGCCCCTTGTTGCTCCACCGATGTACTCCTTCCTCCTATATATACCTACGTACCCCAAACGATCAGATACGGAGCCAAAACCCTAATTCCACCGCCGTAACTTTCTGTATCCACGAGATCCCATCTTGGGGCCTGTTTCGGAGATCCGCCGGAGGGGGCATCGATCACAGTGGGCTTCTACATCAACACCATAGCCTCTCCGATGAAGTGTGAGTAGTTTAGTTCAGACCTACGGGTCCATAGTTAGTAGCTAGATGGCTTCTTCTCTCTTTTTGGATCTCAATACAATGTTCTCCCCCTCTCTTGTGGAGAACTATTCGATGTAATCTTCTTTTTGCGATGTGTTTGTTGAGACCGATGAATTGTGGGTTTATGATCAAGTCTATCTATGAATAATATTTGAATCTTCTCCGAATTCTTTTATGTATGATTGGTTATCTTTGCAAGTCTCTTCGAATTATCAGTTTGGTTTGGCCTACTAGATTGATCTTTCTTGCAATGGGAGAAGTGCTTAGCTTTGGGTTCAATCTTGCGGTGTCCTTTCCCAGTGACGGTAGGGGCAGCAAGGCACGTATTGTATTGTTGCCATCGAGGATAACAATATGGGGTTTTCTTCATATTGCATGAGTCTATCCCTCTACATCATGTCATCTTGCTTAAGGTGTTACTCTATTTTTAACTTAATACTCTAGATGCATGCTGGATAGCAGTCGATGAGTGGAGTAATAGTAGTAGATGCAGGAAGGATAGGGTCTACTTGTCTCGGACGTGATGCCTATATACATGATCATACCTAGATATTCTCATAACTATGCTCAATTCTGTCAATTGCTCAACAGTAATTTGTTCACCCACCATAGAATACTTATGCTCTCGAGAGAAGCCACCAGTGAAACCTATGGCCCTCGGGTCTATCTTTATCATATTGATCTCCTACTACTTAGTTATTTACTTTGCTATTTACTTTGCCTTTATTTTACTTTGCATCTTTTATCATAAAAATACCAAAAATATTATCTTATCATATCTATCAGATCTCACTCTCGTAAGTGGCCTTATAGGGATTGACAACCCCTATTTGCGTTGGTTGCGAGGATTTATTTGTTTTGTGCAGGAATGAGGGACTCACGCGTGGCCTCCTACTGGATTGATACCTTGGTTCTCAAAAACTGAGGGAAATACTTACGCTACTTTGCTGCATCATCCCTTCCTCTTCGGGGAAAACCAACGTAGTTCTCAAGAGGTAGCAAGAAGGATTTCTGGCGCCGTTGCCAGGGAGGTCTACGCAGAAGTCAACATACCAAGTACCCATCACATACCCTTATCTCCTGCATTACATTATTTGCCATTTGCCTCTCGTTTTCCTCTCCCCCACTTCACCCTTGCCGTTTTATTCGCCCTCTCTCTCTATCCTCCTCCTCTTTCTCTATTTGCCTCTTTTTGCCCGCTTGCTTTCTGTTTGCTTGTGTGTTAGTTTGCTTGCTTGTCACGATGGCTCAAGATAATACTAAATTGTGTGACTTCACCAATACCAACAACGATGATTTTTTTAGCACTCCGATTGCTCCTCTTACCGATGGTGAGTCTTGTGAAATTAATACTGCTTTGCTGAATCTTGTCAATAAAGATCCGTTTTCCGGCCTTCCTAGTGAAGATGCCGCTACCCATCTAAATAACTTCGTTGATTTGTGTGACATGCAAAAGAAGAAAGATGTGGATAATGATATTGTTAAATCGAAGCTATTTCCTTTTTCGCCTAGAGATCGTGCTAAAGCTTTGTTTTCGTCTTTGCCTAAAAATAGTATTGATTCGTGGAATAAGTGCAAAGATGCTTTTATCTCTAAGTATTTTCCTCCCGCTAAGATCATCTCTCTTAGAAACGATATTATGAATTTTAAGCAACTTGATCATGAACATGTTGCACAAGCTTGGGAGAGAATGAAATTAATGATACGTAATTGCCCTACTCATGGTTTAAATTTTTGGATGATTGTTCAAAATTTTTATGCTGGATTGAATTTTGCTTCTAGAAATCTTTTAGATTCGGCCGTGGGAGGAACTTTTATGGAAATTACTTTAGTAGAAGCTACTAAACTCTTAGATAATATTATGGTTAATTATTCTCAATGGCATACTGAAAGATCTACTAATAAAAAGGTGCATGCGATAGAAGAAATTAATGTTTTGAGTGGAAAGATGGATGAAGTTATGAAATTATTTGCTAATAAGAGTGTTTCTTCTGATCCTAATGATATGCCCTTGTCTACTTTGATTGAGAATAATAATGAATCTATGGATGTGAATTTTGTTGGTAGGAACAATTTTGGTAACAACACGTATAGAGGAAATTTCAACCCTAGGCCTTATCCTAGTAATCCCTCTATTAATTATGGTAATTCCTACAACAATTCTTATGGAAATTATAATAAGATGCCCTCTGATTTTGAATCTAATATTAAAGAATTTATTACTTCGCAAAAGAATTTCAATGCTTTGATTGAAGAAAAATTGCTTAAGATTGATGATTTGGCTAGGAATGTTGATAGAATTGCTCTTGATGTTGATTCTTTGAAACTTAGATCTATTCCACCTAAGCATGATATCAATGAGTCTCTCAAAGCCATGAGAATTTCCATTGATGAGTGCAAAGAAAGAACCGCTAGGATGCGTGCTAAGAAAGATGCCTTTATAAGAGCGTGTTCTTCTAGTTCCTATGAAAATAAAGATGAAGATCTAAAAGTTATTGATGTGTCCCCTATTAAATCTTTGTTTTGAAATATGAATCTTGATAATGATGGGACTGAATATGATCCACCTTTACCTAGAAGGCGTTCCAAGAATTCGGAATTTATTGATCTTGATGCTAAATTTGATAAAAGTGGGATTGAAGAAATTAAAACCCTAGATGTTGCTAAACCCACTATTATGGATTTCAAGGAATTTAACTATGAAAATTTCTCTTTGATTGATTGTATTTCCTTGTTGCAATCCGTGCTAAATTCTCCTCATGCTTATAGTCAAAATAAAGCGTTTACTAAACATATCGTTGATGCCTTGATGCAATCTTATGAAGGAAAACTTGAATTGGAAGTTTATATCCCTAGAAAACTTTATGATGAGTGGGAACCAACTATTAGAATTAAAATTAAAGATCATGAATGCTATGCTTTATGTGATTTGGGTGCTAGCGTTTCCACGATTCCAAAGACTTTGTGTGATTTGTTAGATTTCCGTGATTTTGATGATTGCTCTCTAAACTTGCACCTTGCGGATTCCACTATTAAGAAACCTATGGGAAGAATTAATGATGTTATTATTGTTGCAAATAGGAATTATGTGCCCGTATATTTTATTGTTCTTGACATAGATTGCAATCCTTCATGTCCTATTATTCTTGGTAGACCTTTCCTTAGAACGGTTGGTGCAATTATTGATATGAAGGAAGGAAATATTAGATTCCAATTTCCATTAAGGAAAGGCATGGAACAATTTCCTAGAAAGAAAATTAAATTACCTTATGAATCTATTATGAGAGCCACTTATGGATTTCCTACCAAAGATGGCAATACCTAGATCTATTCTTGCTTGTTATGCCTAGCTAGGGGCATTAAACGATAGCGCTTGTTGGGAGGCAACCCAATTTTATTTTTATTCCTTGATTTTTGCTCATGTTTTTTAATAAGTAATTTATCTAGCCTCTGTTTTGGTTGTGTTTTTTTGTGTTTAATTAGTGTTTGTGCCAAGTAGAACCGTTGGGAAGACTTGGGGAAAGTCTTGTTGAACTTGCTGTAAAAAACAGAAACTTTAGCGCTCACGAGAACTGCTGTCATTTTTATTTGGAAAGTGATATTTAGTTAATTATTTTTGCAGATGATTAATAAATAAATTCCTCACGTCCAGAAATTTATTTTAGAATTTTTGGGGTTCCAGATCTTGCGCTATCTACAGATTACTACAGACTGTTCTGTTTTTGACAGATTCTGTTTTTCATGTGTTGTTTGCTTATTTTGATGAATCTATGGCTAGTAAAATAGTTTATAAACCATATAGAAGTTGGAATACAGTAGGTATAACACCAATATAAATAAAGAATGAGTTCATTACAGTACCTTGAAGTGGTCTTTTATTTTCTTTCGCTAACGGAGCTCACGAGATTTTCTACTTTAAGTTTTGTGTTGTGAAGTTTTCAAGTTTTGGGTAAAGATTTGATGGATTATGGAACAAGGAGTGGCAAGAGCCTAAGCTTGGGGATGCCCATGGAACCCCCAAGATAATCTAAGGATACATAAAAGCCAAAGCTTGGGGATGCCCCGGAAGGGATCCCCTCTTTCCTCTACTTCTATCGGTAACTTTACTTGGAGCTATATTTTTATTCGCCACATGATATGTGTTTTGCTTGGAGTGTCTTGTATTATTTGAGTCTTTGCTTGTTACTTTACCACAATCATCCTTGCTGTACACACCTTTTGAGAGAGCCATACATGATTTGAATTTTTTTAGAATACTCTATGTGCTTCACTTATATCTTTTGAGTTATATAATTTTGCTCTAATACTTCACTTATATCTTTTAGAGCACGGTGGTGGATTTGTTTTACAGAAACTATTGATCTCTCATGATTCACTTAGATTATTTTGAGAGTCTTAAATAACATGGTAATTTGCTTTAAAGTCTTAACATGCTAGGTATTCAAGAATAAAAAAATTCTCTTATGAGTGTGTTGAATACTATGATAAGTTTGATACTTGATAATTGTTTTGAGATATGGAGATGGTGATATTAAAGTCATGCTAGTTGAGTAGTTGTGAATTTGAGGAATACTCGTGTTGAAGTTTGTGATTCCCGTAGCATGCACGTATGGTGAACCGTTATGTGATGAAGTCGGAGCATGATTTATTTATTGATTGTCTTCCTTATGAGTGGCGGTTGGGGACGAGCGATGGTCTTTTCCTACCAATCTATCCCCTAGGAGCATGCGCGTAATACTTTGCTTTGATAACTTGTAGATTTTTGCAATAAATATATGAGTTCTTTATGACTAATGTTGAGTCCATGGATTATACGCACTCTCACCCTTCCACCTTTGCTAGCCTCTCTTATATCGTGCACCTTTCGCCGGTATCATACACCCACCATATACCTTCCTCAAAATAGCCACCATACCTACCTATTATGGCATTTCCATAGCCATTCCAAGATATATTGCCATGCAACTTTCCACCATTCCGTTTATTATGACACACTCCATCGCTGTCATATTGCTTAGCATGATCATGTAATTGACATCGTATTTGTGGCAAAGCCACCATTCATAATTCTTTCATACATGTCACTCATGAGTCATTGCATATCCCGGTACACCGCCGGAGGCATTCATATAGAGTCATATTTTGTTCTAAGTATCGAGTTGTAATTGTTGAGTTGTAAGAAAAATAAAAGTGTGATGATCATCATTATTAGAGCATTGTCCCAGTGAGGAAAGGATGATGGAGACTATGATTCCCCCACAAGTCGGGATGAGACTCCGGACGAAAAAAAAGAAGAGAAAGAAAAGAGGCCATAAAAAAGAGAGAAAAGGCCCAAATAAAAAAAAATAAAAAAATAAATAAAATGAGAGAAAAAGAGAGAAGGGACAATGTTACTATCCTTTTACCACACTTGTGCTTCAAAGTAGCACCATGATCTTCATAGTAGAGAGTCTCTCATGTTATCACTTTCATATACTAGTGGGAATTTTTCATTATAGAACTTGGATTGTATATTCCAATGATGGGCTTCCTCAAAATGCCCTAGGTCTTCATGAGCAAGCAAGTTAGATGCACACCCACTTAGTTTCTTTCTGAGCTTTCATATACTTATAGCTCTAGTGCATCTGTTGCATGGCAATCCCTACTCACTCACATTGATATCTATTGATGGGCATCTCCATAGCCCATTGATACGCCTAGTTGATGTGAGACTATCTTGTTCCTTTTTGTCTTCTCCACAACCACCACTCTATTCCACCTATAGTGCTATATCCATGGCTCACGCTCATGTATTGCGTGAAGATTGAAAAAGTTTTGAGAATGTCAAAGGTATGAAACAATTGCTTGGCTTGTCATCGGGGTTGTGCATGATTTAAATATTTTGTGTGGTGAAGATAGAGCATAGCCAGGCTATATGATTTTGTAGGGATAACTTTCTTTAGCCATGTTATTTTGAGAAGACATAATTGCTTTGTTAGTATGCTTGAAGTATTATTATTTTTATGTCAATATGAACTTTTGTCTTGAATCTTTCGGATCTGAATATTCATACCACAATTAAGAAGAATTACATTAAAATTATGCCAAGTAGCACTCCGCATCAAAAATTCTGTGTTTATCATTTACCTACTCGAGGACGAGCAGGAATTAAGCTTGGGGATGCTTGATACGTCTCCAATGTATCTATAATTTTTGATTGCTCCATGCTATATTATCTACTGTTTTGGACATTATTGGGCTTTATTATCCACTTTTATATTATTTTTGGGACTAACCTATTAACCGGAGGCCCAACCCAGAATTGCTATTTTTTGCCTGTTTTAGGGTTTCGAAGAAAAGGAATATTAAACGGAGTCCAAACGGAATGAAACCTTCGGGAACGTGATTTTCTCAACAAACAAGACCGGGGAGACTTGGACCCTGCGTCAAGAAAGAAAAGAGGAGGCCATGAGGTAGGGGGGCGTTCCCACCCCCACCAGGCGCGCCCTCCACCCTCGTGGGCCCCCTGTTGCTCCACCGACGTACTCCTTCCTCCTATATATACCTACTACCACCAAACGATCAGATACGGAGTCAAAACCCTAATTCCACCGCCGTAACTTTCTGTATCCACGAGATCCCATCTTGGGTCCTGTTCCGGAGCTCCGCCGGAGGGGGCATCGATCATGGAGGGCTTCTACATCAACACCATAGCCTCTCCGATGAAGTGTGAGTAGTTTACTTCAGACCTACGGGTCCATAGTTAGTAGCTAGATGGCTTCTTCTCTCTTTTTGGATCTCAATACAATGTTCTCCCCCTCTCTTGTGGAGAACTATTCGATGTAATCTTCTTTTTGCGGTGTGTTTGTTGAGACCGATGAATTGTGGGTTTATGATCAAGTCTATCTATGAATAATATTTGAATCTTCTCTGAATTCTTTTATGTATGATTGGTTATCTTTGCAAGTCTCTTCAAATTATCAGTTTGGTTTGGCCTACTAGATTGATCTTTCTTGCAATGGGAGAAGTGCTTAACTTTGGGTTCAATCTTGCGGTGTCCTTTCCCAGTGACAGTATGTGCAGCAAGGCATGTATTGTATTGTTGCCATCGAGGATAACAAGATGGGGTTTTCTTCATATTGCATGAGTCTATCCCTCTACATCATGTCATCTTGCTTAAGGCGTTACTCTGTTTTTAACTTAATACTCTAGATGCATGCTAGATAGCGGTCGATGAGTGGAGTAATAGTAGTAGATGCAGGCAGGAGTCGGTCTACTTGTCTCGGACGTGATGCCTATATACATGATCATACCTTGATATTCTCATAACTATGCTCAATTCTGTCAATTGCTCAACAGTAATTTGTTCACCCACCGTAGAATACTTATGCTCTCGAGAGAAGCCACTAGTGAAACCTATGGCCCCCGGGTCTATCTTTATCATATTGATCTCCTACTACTTAGTTATTTCCTTTGCTATTTAATTTGCCTTTATTTTACTTTGCATCTTTATCATAAAAATACCAAAAATATTATCTTATCATATCTATCAGATCTCACTCTCGTAAGTGGCCTTATAGGGATTGACAACCCCTATTTGCGTTGGTTGCGAGGATTTATTTGTTTTGTGCAGGTACAAGGGACTCGCGCGTAGCCTCCTACTGGATTGATACCTTGGTTCTCAAAAACTGAGGGAAATACTTACGCTACTTTGCTGCATCATCCCTTCCTCTTCGAGGAAAACCAACACAGTGCTCAAGAGGTAGCATTTATCAAACACACAAGAAGAAAGCATAAAAAGGAAAATAAAGTAGCATGGATGATACAATGAAAAAGTATGAGCACCGACATCTAGCAATGAGTGTCTGAACATAAATGTAATGTCGGTGGGAAATACATACTCCCCCAAGCTTAGGCTTTTGGCCTAAGTTGGTTTATGGCCACGGTTGGCCTGGCGGATATCCATAATAGTAGTTGGGGTCGTACTGAGATGCAGCGGCTATCGCCTCCTGAGCTGCAGCGTGGCGACAAGCGGCCTCCGCTCTCCTCTCGTACTCATCTGCCTCCTCTCTGGTAATAACATATCTTCCTTTTGCCTGATGATCAAAGAAGGCAGGAGCAGGGAGAGTAATATGGACAGCATGGTGTCTGTCAAAGATTAGTCGATACTGGAGAGGTGATTCATTCCTCTCGATAAACTGGTGGTGAACCATAGCATTAAAGTCTAGGTAAGCAGGGGGTAATTTTATATCATCTTCGCGTATGGCTACACTAAGAAAATTAGCTATGCGGGTTGCATAAATTCCACCAAAGAAATCTCCATTAAATCTATTCAGATGCAACCTACGTGCAACAATGGCTCCCAAATTATAAGATTTATCTTCCAACACAGCACTCCTAAGAATACTGAGGTCAGGGACACACATGTGACATGCCTCATCTTTACCATTAATGCATCTGCCTATGAAGAGAGCAAAATAATGTATAGCAGGAAAGTGAATTCTCCCTATGGTAGCTTGTGTTATATCTCTAGATTCTCCCACAGTTATGCTAGCAAGAAAATCTCTAAATTCAGATTTGCGAGGATCCCTTATACTACCCCATTGTGGAAGTTTGCAAGCAGTGGTAAAATCCTCTAAGTCCATAGTATAAGAATTTTCATAAAGATTAAACAGGACAGTTGGAGAATTACGTGAAGATGAAAATTCAAACCTCCTCACAAATGTACTAGTGAGATTGTGATACTAGCTGCACTTCTCTTCCTCGAAGCTCACAAGATCAGCATTACGCACTACAAAAAAATACACTTCCGTGGTGATACGTGTTTGTCATAGTAGGTCGCGTTTTTTGTCATGCATGTACATCCATGACGATTTTATGACAGAATCAAGATAGTCATACCTGTGCTGTCGTAGAAGTGTTCCATGACATTACCAAAATTATCATCACTGAAGTGTGCACTTCCATGACGATAAATCGCGTGTCACAGAAGTGCTTTTGTCAAGGGTGACCGACACGTGGCATCCACCGTAACGGGACGCCGTTAAGCTATCGGGTTGGGTTTTGGATCCAATAACCCATTAACAGCCCCGACCAATGGGGATTTTCCACGTGTAAAATCATCATTGGCTGGAGGAAACACGTGTCGGCTCATCGTTGGGACAGATGTCATCCACTCATTGGACAGAAGGCGCTTATGATACGTCGACACGTGGCATGACCCAACAGAGGCCCATTCCTGTGAAAAGGCCGGCCCGTTTGACTTGGTCAAAAGGTGGCGGCCCGGCCCATGGAAAGCCTGTTAACGGCATGTTCGCATATAGCCCATTTACAGCCCGCTAACCCAAGGCCCGTTACGCCCTATCCGAATTAGGCCCAGTAACTTCATCTGGGCCATCCAATATGATTCCAGCCCGTTTTCACTTCTGGCCCATGTATGGCCCATGACGTCTTTCGGCCCATATGAGGCCCCATGTAACTCTTGGCCTATTAACGGCCCGTGGTGAAACTAGTCTGTAATGAACAGTGTATCACTTTACACCCATTAACGGCTCGTGGTGAAACTGGCCCGTAATGAACAGTGTATCACTTTATACCCATTAACGGCCCGTTATTCCATTGGGCCGTTTCCAGCCCATGTTATCTTTCAGCCTTCTCAGAGCCCATTTATTCTTGGGCTCATTTCCAGCATTCGTTTACTTATGGCCCGTTACTGTCATTTTCTTCTTGTGGGCCAAATTCAGCCCATGGTTACAGTCGGCCCATTTGTGGTTCGTTAATATGTTGGGCCGTTTTCATAGCGTCATCAAATACGGCCTATTAACGATGGCCCGTTATGGTCGGCCCATGAACGAACGATTCCAACTCTAGCCCATTTACGGCCATAATGCGGCCTGTTATTGGCCCATGTTTGGCCAATCGATCATACGACCCGTATAAGGCCCATTGATGATACGACCCGTAGAAGGCCCATTGTTTCTACGGCCCGTAGAAGGCCTACTGTTTCTATGGCCCGTAGAAGGCCCACTGCTTCTACGGCCCGTAGGAGGCCCAGTGTCACTACAGTAAATATTAGCCCATGGTTATTGTGGCCTAGTTTTAAAAAATAGGTTATTGCAGCCACTAGCAAACCGTGGAAAAAGAACTGCACTGACTACAAGCAAACAAATAAACAAGACAACAAGGAAATAAATAAGCAAGCAACTTCTAGGCAATCACGGCTATTACACATATTACATCCACTGGGCATCAAAGTTCGCCACCAGTGCAAATATAGGGAACAAAGCAGCATATAAACGCCGCAGCAAAACAAGTCCAGAACTGAAACCACTTCAGAAGAGTTCAAGAAACAATATCCTGGGTACCCACAATGCTGGCAAGATGCTCAGCAAGCTTATTAACTTTCTCTTGTTTGGCGCTTAAATCCTCCAGCACTTGCTGTTGCACAAGAAAGTACGCATCTGAATTCTGCAGGGACTTCCTCAGTCCTTCGGCTTCTTGCCGCAGCACAGCTGACTGATGCCTTTCAGCTTGTAGCTGAGACTGAAGAAGCTGAAGTGATTCAGGCAGCGAGTTCGAAGAGCTTGTGCCAGCGGTACTGGCTAGTAACTCGAACACTACATCAACGCAGGACTGTGGGGTTTTCTCATTGTCTACAAGATCGTTTTTATCACCTTTCTTGGAGACCAACAGGGTTGTCTCACTATCTTGAACCTTATCTGCATTACTTTCTCTACCATTGCATAGTGGGGTGCTCTTCTCCAATATTCTGTTTGCATACTACAAGAGAAACAACAGACACATCATAGGTTTAGCTTGTAGTATACGAAACTCATTTTGGTAAACCAGTTCAGTAGTAAGGTGGACAGGATAACATCATGAAACATACATATATCTATGTACTATGGTCACTGTATTGTCCATATCATTCTAGTTTATGTTCCCTAATCAAGATAGAGACACAGTTCAACTCATATATTTTTAAGACACAACAACATAAATAGAATATAAGTGTGAGAAACTACACATCATTGCCAGCACTTGTAATGTGCATCACATGAAAACATAACTGTTTATACAACTTAAACTGAAATCAACATAGAGCAAGAAGTTAGAACAGCAATCCAGTTAAATAAATAGGTTTAAAACATACCCGTTGCGCCATTGGAGTTTCAATTGGGTCCTTCAAATTCGAAAGTAGTTGGTATGAGTAAATACAGTGATGCAACAGCAAAGGAGTATGGACCATAGCTACGGAATCTGACTGAGAACAGTTGCTCTTCTGCTTTAAACGTGGATTTTGGGTTAGCTGTGGTGGTCTTCGTGCTTTGGGCACTGCAGTAGCTTTACAAACTACTCGTGTGGGGGTACTCTGTGGTGGACATGGTGCTTTGTCAACTATAAGTGGGTTACTATCCGTTGGGGTTGTGGTTAGATGGGTTGTAGCTGGTTCTCTGCCCAACGGTGTAAGTGTGCAATCTGGAAGAGTCTCGATTATGTGTGGTGGGGCTAGTTTGTGGGCCAGTACAACCATGGTTCTATCTGCATCGACGGGTAGCACTGTCTTTTGTGAAGAACGGGTTTTTGCTCCCTTAGATACTGCCATCACCCCCTCCAATTCAAATGGTTGATAAACAAGAAAAAAATTTGAACGTACAGACATTGTATGATAGACAGATGTGGTAATTCACATATATGTTGTCTAACCAAACAGGACAGCATGACATAATTTCACATATATGATGCCTAACTAAACAGGATAGCATGACACAGTTTCAGATATATGATGGATAACTTAACAGGATATAATGGCATAATTCAACATATGATGAGTACCTAAACAGGATGACATGACAAAACTATATGATGTCTTTCTAAAATAGGTTGGGATGAAATAATTCACATACATGTTGTCTAAGTATACAGGATGGCATGATATAATTGACATAATTGATTCATATACTAAGCAGCTGGCACTCGCATGTATGATCTCTAAACTAAGCAGATAGAATTCAATATTGTGCATATGATGTCTAAACTAAGCAATGCAAGACACCATATGCATCATATGAGAAATATAAACATTACAACTTAGAGCATACACCTCAGGTGGGATATAGGACTGGTCATCTGTCTCTGAATCCTCCTCTGAGGAGCTCCCTATAACCATCGAGATATATGCTTCAACAGGTACCATTGCCTGCTCTGAAGACCTTGTTTTCACTCCAGATTTTTCCATAACCAGCTCAGATGGCTGATACACATGAAGAGTAGTTCAATATACACAGATTGTCGACAAATGGAATACGTAATGCAAAAAATATGGCATGAGATAATTCACATATATGATGCCTGGCTCCATTGCGGTGCATAATTCACATATATGATAACTGGCTGAAAAACATGGCATTGCATAATTCACATATCTGATATAGAAAGCAAACAGGAGGCATTCACACAAAGCATGTCCAATCTAAGCAGATGGCATGGCAATGCAAGACACCATATGCATGATATGAGCAATATAACCCAGCCAAGTTAGAGCATGCACCTCGGGGGGGGGGGGATACGACTGGTCATCTCTCTCTGAATCCTCCTCTGAGGAGCTATCTGCAACCAACAAGAAATCTGCATCGACAGATAGCACTAACTGCTCAGAAGACCTTGTTTTCACTCCAGATTTTCCCATGACCGACTCAAATGGCTGATGCACAGGAAGAGTATGATATAGAAACCAAACAGGTGGCATTCACATAAAGCAAATCTAAACTAAGCTGATGACATATAAGATGTATAATGTAAGCAATGCAAGGCGCTATATGCATGATATGACCAACATCAGCATGCCAGGTTAGAGCAAACACCTCAGGTGGTAAACAGGCGTGGTTGGCTCCTTCTGAATCTCCATTTGAACAGTTATCTTCCTCTGGAATACAATCTAGAAATGCAGGAGGGGGGCACTTCGCCCACCATGGAGCGGCGTCTGCATGACATTATATTCGCACGCAACGGTCTTCTCTTTTTCTCTACATGTTCAGTACGATTGTGTACAATATCTGACATGCATAATAATAAAAAATAGTTAGATTTTGTAAGGCCTAAGGGGTGCATGCAAAAATCAAGACTGATGGTAGCAAACGAGTGGATGGATCCAAAACAGATGATAGCAGGTAGATTATAGCTTCAGTTTAAAAAGATAGACAATGGATCATCTATTGTTTGTTGCCCACCCAACATGAACCACATAGAAGACCCCAGATGAACTAGATAGTAGACAGATACTATTCGTTGCTGGCTCGATATGAGACCCATGGGCAATTCAAAACTCAAGATTGAACGATAAAGTAGCAGGTAATAATAACCGATGTATAACGTAAGCAAACACGAAAGACTGCGACCTCTCTTCCAGAACTGTGTAGTCCTCAGGTTCATCTGCTCAGTCGATGATGGTAATGCAGTTGGCGTGGCTGCCGGCAACGGGGAAGATGATCTGAGGCGGCGAAAGGAAGTCTGCATGGGGGATCTCTGCTGTAGTGAACGCTTCTGTCGATGGTGCACCTCAGGTGGGGTGGATGACGGCACGGCAGGAGCAGGACATAACACACAGAGTTTTCTTTGATGCCTATCTGAAAATGAAGTAAATCTGTAAGGGCTCCTTAGAATTGGAGGATTCTATAAACGCAGGGACATGAAAAACACATGAATAGGATAGGAATGCACGTGCAAAATGGAGCATTTGGAAACATAGGATTTCAGTCAACCTGGGTGTTTGGCTCACATGAATTGGAAGAACAGAGGAATGGAGAAACAAAGTGATGCGACGAGTGTACAACCTCTTTGGCATAGCCTTGTGGACCTCAGCATCATTGGGTTGGACGTGGAGGATGGTGATGATGCTGGTGTGACTGTCGGAGGCGGGGAAGAAGATCCGAGGCCTCTGGAAACGGCGCCGAGGGTACTGCTCCGTTGTGATGGACGGTTCCATCGTTGGAGCAGCTCCGCTAAGGTGTACGGCAACGAGGCTGAAGCATGACAAGATAGACAATGTTAATCTGAAGTGGGACCCTAATATCATCTGCAATAGATGATGTAAAATACATCACCAAAAAGTGCTAGATGTAAAACGCATCAGCCGCGCCACGGCCGCTCCGACAGATGCTGTAAGTACTGTTCACTCTAAACTTAACTGAAGAAAATGAACTTCACAGTCAAAACTGATTGAACTAGTAACAGAGCATTGCAATAGATGTTTAGGGCGTTCGAGCACTAGTAGCAGAGAAGCAGTGATCTAAATCAGCAGACGCTCAAGCAGGGAACGCACTAGCAGAGAGCAAGTCGTGCAGTAGCACCGCGAGCGAGTGCTAAAGCAGCAACTCCTGTAGCTGGCGGAGGTCGTGCAGCAGCAGCAGCAACGCAAGCGAGAGTAAGAGCAGAGCAGCAGCACGAACGAAAGCAGGATCAGTGCGGCAGCATGACCGACAGCAAGAACCGCAGCGCGAGCGAGAGCCGGAGCAGCTGCAGCTAGTGCCGTTGTGGAAGTCGCCGCCGAGGAAGCAACGACATGGGGGAGAGACGCCGTGGATGATGTGGCCGGCGACTGCGCCGTCGATGGAGACACGCCATGTCTGCTCGGTATCAAGCACCGGCAGCCCCGTGAGATCAAATAAAAGATAAAATGTAGTGGTGAGTGCAGAACCTCCTTGGTGGCGCCGAGTTGGCCTCGACTTCATCGGAGGAATTGGTGAGGGTGCTGCGGTTCCGGTGGGGCAGGTCAAGACGGTGCTGTGGGGATTGAGGTGGCGCGATAGACGAGGCAAATGTCGGGGCAGCTCCTTGGAGGTGGAGGACGGGGCGGCTAATCCGGCGGGACGACGAGATCGACAACGGATACTCATCCGGTGTGGTGGATGAGGGACAACGAGTTGTTGTGGTGGACGATGTAGTCGAGGAAGAGTCTCTAGCTGGGCGGCGGTCGGGAGGCCGACGGAGGAGCATGGGGTTTCGTGGGTTTTGGCGGCCTCGGTGTATGAATGGGGGGGGGGGCGAAGGGGGAAGGGGGAGCCAAGCTTAGGGACGCGCTTGTCCGAAATGTAGGGTAAGTTACCAGCGTACCCCCACCAGTTTTGACACCGCGACGTGGAGCTTCATTTCCGGCTGAGGGGTAGAAGGGGGATTTCGCGTGTCTGGGCTGTGGGAGCGATTTTGGATGAGGAGGGAGTTCTCTCGCGTGTCCAAATTTCGGGATAACAAGGCGCGGTGCGGGTTGAAGAAGCGGGAGTTTCAAAGCAGGTGAGACAAAAGATACCCGAGCTTGAAAATTTCGGGATAACAAGGTGCGGATTCCTTGTTCGGCAGAACAAACTTAACGTGTAAAAAAACAATTCATACAAGACACGAGAGTCATGTCCCCTTTTACTATATTGCTATAGATGACATTGAAAAAACTACAAGAAAAATGTAAAAAAATCGGGAGAACAAGATTACCCTGCACAGTACCAAATCGATTTGCACTTCCCTCAACAACAACAAAAAACAAATCAATTCCCACCAAAGAAAGAGTAATGTCCCTTTTTATATGGTTACAGATGCCATGATCTCGAATTTCAATTTTTGAATCCACGTTATGTTGAATTCGGATATATCGTTAGGTGACCTTGCGGTTTATAATTGATGTAGTCGTACATTTTGATCTTCCATCATATATGAACATTTTACTCCACTATGTGAACATATATATTGTCGTCTACCATATGGACTAAATTTGAATCAATTTTCCTTATTTGAATACGATTGTTGTCAATTTATACAATAATTAAATATTATCTTGATAACAAAAAACATACATATAGCGGTAATCATATTTCACTATGAACTACATGTACCATACGCTCTCCAATTCAAATATTTGTATCCATTTTATGTTGAATTGAAATCATAGTACATTATTGGTCTAGGTAGCGAGATGTTTGGGATAATCTAAACCATTTTTTCATACGTATAATTTTTGGCTGAATTGGGACAAGTTTTGGTATAAGCCTCTTGCAAAACCGGAGATTCTCTCAACAAGCCTCGTGGTTCCGGGAGGGAACGTGTCACCTTTGTGTGCGAAACGATATACGCTGCCTCCCCCTGATTTTATTTATAGAGGCAACATAGAACTATATGAGTGCCCTGTTAAATTTTGGAATTATTTCGGGTTCATTTGGCCTTTTTATACATTAATTGAGTTTCTGGACTTTTAATGTGCATAATCTAAATATGAATTGCATTCACATGCTCCGGTGCACCAAAGTGGGTTGAAAAATCACATTTGTGTCCTTGGTTAAATTTCTAGGTCCCATGGAAGAAATGAGAATGAAATTTAAACATCTGGGCATCATGACTCGATCGAGAACATCGAGAAACTTTGATTTTAAATTCATGTAAATCCAAAACTCGCCTGGAAATTATGAAACTTGGCATGTTGTCATGTCATGGCACTAACATGTTGTGGTAAAAAATTGGGCCGATTTGGAAGCTCGTGGTTCTAAGAGGGAACGTGCCACCTTTGAGTGTGAAACGATATACGCTGCCCCCCCCTTGAGTTTCATAACAAAGGCAACATAGAACTACATTAGTGCCCTGTTAAATTTTGGAATTATTTCGGGTTCGTTTGTCGTTTTTTATACATTAATTGAGTTTCTGGTCATTTAATGTGCATAAGTCAAATTTGAACTACAAGCACATGCTCTCGTGCACCAAAGTTGGTTGAAAATTCACATTTATGTCCTCGGGTGAATTTCTAGGTCCCATGCAAGAAATGAGAATAAAATTAAAACATCTGGGCATCGTGGCTCGGCCGAGAACATTGAGAAACTTGGTTTTAAAATTCTTGTAAATCCAAAACACGTCTGAAAATCATGAAACTTGGCATGGATGTCATGTCATGGTACTACCATGTTGGGGTAAAAAAATTGGCCGAATAGGAACAGATTTTGGTATAAGCTTCTTGCAAACCGAAGCTTCTCTCAAGAAGGCTCGTGGTTCTGAGAGGGAACGTGCCACCTTTGAGTGCGAAACGATATACGTTGTCCCCCTTGAGTTTATTTACAAAGGCAACATAGAACTACATGAGTGCCCTATTAAATTTTGGAATTATGCCAGCTTCGTTTGACCTTATTTACACATTAATTGAGTTTTTGGTCATTTAATGTGCATAATTCAAATTTGAACTACAAGCACATGCTCCCGTGCACCAAAGTTGGTTGAAAAATCACATTTGTGTCCTTGGGTGAATTTCTACTCCCTCCTTCCATCTATATAGGTCCTAATGCGTTTTTCGAGGCGAACTTTGACCAAACGTTAGAGCAATAATATATGACATGCAACTTACATAAAGCATAACTTCAAATTTGTATGTCAAAGGAGCTTCCAATAATATAATTTTCATAGTATACATCTCATGTGCTATTAATCTTGTCAATAGTCAAAGGCTGTCTTGAAAAACACATTAGGCCCTATATAGATGGAAGGAGGGAGTAGGTCCCATGCAAAAAATGAGAATAAAATTCAAACATCTGGGCATCGTGGCTCTGTCGAGAACATTGAGAAACTTGGTTTGAAAATCATGAAACTTAGCATGGTGTCATGTCATGGTAGTACCATGCCGTGGTAAAAAAATTGGCCAAATAGGAACAAATTTTGGTATAAGCTTCTTGCAAATCGGAGCTTCTCTCAAGAAGGCTCGTGGTTCTAGGAGGGAACGTGTCACCTTTGTCTGCATAATTCAAATTTGAAATACAAGCACATGTTCTAGTGCACTAAAGTTGGTTGAAAAATCACATGTGTGTCCTCGGGTAAATTTCTAGGTTCCATGCAAGAAATGGGAATGAAATTCAAAATGCTGGGCGTTGTGGCTGGGTTGGAAACATTAAGAAACTTAGTTTTTTAATTCGTGTAAATCCAAAACACGCATGAAAATAATGAAAATTGGCTTGGTGCCATGACATGGCACCAACATGTTGTGGTAAATTTGCAGTCCGATTTGCGAAGGTGCACACATTAACAATCAACAAAGTCATTTTGGAACAAGTGCTGTCACGTTACAATCGGAAACACAAGTATTATTGAAACCTTGGGCGTTCTACTTACCAGTACCATTTACGTGCCGCCACGCGTCCCCATTTTTTAGTAGCTAGGAGGCGCCGTGCAGGGTAGGTATTTGAGTACGAGAGGCATGCGATCAGACCCCTGCGCGTGCTTATCGGGAGGAGAGCCCTTTGACCTCCATCTGCCGCCCACCTCTCTCCTAAGGTCTCCATTAATGGCACCCGAGCCTCTGTTTAATGGCGTGGCTATGTCTCACTCGACTGAGATTTAAAAGATAAAAAAGAAAATCTGAAAGCATGGATCTTGATGTAAGATCCGACGGACCTATATAGCATCTACTGCGACTTATAGCAAGACTGATGAATATATAAGGACGATTAATTTTTTTGATCAAAGAAGGGCTTGCCCCTTCCGATTTTCATTACTGAAAACCACCACAATTCACAAGAAGTTCAGCACAACTCCAGCCTAGCATGAAGGACTAAAAGCTACCAGATTGAAATCGCAACATCCCAAGAGGCCAACAAAGGCCAAACATCCGCGCTAGAACCCAACATTTCACAACCGACGACACAATCCACGTCCTAAACCGATTATTACATCAAAAGAAACAAGGAAACTAGTCTCCACGGTGAGCGGCGATGAGCTCTTTCGTGTCCTCAAGATGCTGCTTGAGAACATCCACAGATTCCTCCACCAGCCTTTGGCGCTCATTGCGGAGCATGTCATTCTCGTCCATAAGTTTCTTGACGATGACGCCGGTCCTCTTCAACAAGGCACTGGTCTCCTCCTGCTGGTCTGCACTTCGGACGATCTTCTCCCTCAGCAGGTCGCACTCAGCCCGGAGCCTCTCATTGCCATCCCTTAGTTGCCGGATGACGCCGGTAGCCTGTTCAAACGAGGCTATCATGTCGTCCTGCAACCTCGCTGAGCCAGAGATCTGATCCATCTGGCTATGGACGATCGCATGCATGCGCCTGTAACAGTCATCGCCTGCCCGCGAGAAATTTTCCCAGGCCGCCGCGGCGCGGGGGGACATCTCTACTGCATTCGTGGCACGGCGGGACATCTCTGCTGCTTCCGCGGCGCGGCCGGACCAGTCTGCTGCATCAACGGCGCGGCGGGACCTCCATGCTGCTTCAGTGGCGTGGCGGGACCTCTGTGCTGCTACTTCCGCGCGGCGGGAGATGTCGGCTGCTCTCGCAGCGAGGCGGGAATCTCTCGTGCTTCCGCTTCCATGCTCGCCTCTCCCTGGTGGCAATCTCTCAACCCAGAACTCACGCTGGCCATGGCAGACGCAAGGGAAGGATGCTGAATGACTTGTTTGTTTTTGTGGATGAGGAGTTGAGGAGGAATGTGTAGTCATCTTGGCATACTAGTATTTATAACCGAGTATTAATACGCTCCTAAGTGGGAAACCGTTTAGGTTGTGATCGGTGTGGACAGGTTTGCAATTCAATATACTCCCCTTTTGTAAGGCCCCGCTTTGGAAAGGTGCATGCATGCAACCATTTCATTGGTTGCATTGAAAGCCATTGTTGTTGGTGCCATGGCTGAAAAATTAATATACTTCATGCGTGCTTTTTCATTGGCTGCATGCATGTGAGAGAGTGCATTGGGAGTGAAATGAAAGAATTAATGTGAGCAAATTACTATGTGTCTTGGTCTAAGAGAAATTGTCTTTAGGCCTAATAAACCCGGATGGAGAGAGTAGCGTGGTACTAATACGCTCCTAAGTGGGAAACCGTTTAGGTTGTGATCGGTGTGAACATGTTTGCAATTTAATATAGCGTGGAGTAATTTGCAATTCAAATTTTAGTTTTTCCATTTTATAAGGCTCAATTTGGTTGTTCCCCAACACATGTTCAGATTCCAAGGTGCATTAAATCATTGCATGCAAGTATTAAGAGAAAATTGACCAATGCATGTACTTTATGCATGCATGCATTGCAATTAATGCATTGATAAACATATTTTTTTGAGAAAAACAAGAGCATTAATTAGGTGCTTTTGCAAACTACAAAAAATATTCCACCACTCATCATCTTGGTTGGTGAGATTTTTGAATTAAGCCCTATAAACCGGAAAGGAGGGAGTATTGCCGTGTACGTGCAATAACTGGCACCGTCGTATACATATCTTACGGTTAATGGGGCATTCGATAGGAATAGCCGCATGGCGAGCTCTAGGCTAGTCTTTTTTTCAGACGCATTAAACCTATCTTTCGGGACTTCTCGCACGCACCATCGTGCCACCCACAAAAACTTGTACTCTGAGTTTAGTAGTACGTTATACAGGAAGAGAAGAGGTGCACGCACGCACTCGTCCTCTCACACACGCGTCTGTTTTTTCTCAAAAAGGAGGATGATGACCCCCAGCCTCTGCATCTAGGAGTCACACACGCATCTGTAGCTACGAATTGTAGTGTTCTCAACCATCCGATTGGCTCTATCATGGATGTACCTATATACTAAAACATGTCTAGATACATCTATATTTTGACAAATGGAAGGCATGTATTGTGGAACGGAGGGAGTGATTGTCATCAAAATGGATAAAAAGGGACGTATCTAGAACTAAAATACGTCTACATACATCTCCTTTTATCCATTTTGATGACAAGTAGTACTTCTTACCCAAAGGAACCTTATATCCAACAAACACAAAAATATCCGTTCGACTGTTGGAAATTGCCGATGTGATGTCGAAGTAATTGCTGCATCGCCACCAAAACCCACCATTTCTTAAGCTAAAGTAGACCAAGGTAATCCCTATATTAGCATATTACTAAGATAAACAGAAGGCACTGTAGAAACATTTAGGACATGAGCTTGTCAATCTGAATGTGGAGGGACACAAGCTTAGCCCCGGCCAGCAGCTTGGGTGGAACTGTCAAGAAGGTCAGCTCCTGCACGTCGACGTCGCAGGGATCCTTGCTGCTTGTCACCTCCATTTCCACCTTGACGGCGTTGGTCGTGCCTTTGGGCTCCCCCGGCGGGCCGTTCGCCCACAGCTTGGCCACGTAGTGCGGCAGTGGGGACGCCCCCGCTCTAATGCAGATGACCGACACGGCGATAGGCGCGCCGATGTCGAGCACGTCGTCGACCAAGAAAAACACGCGGCGATCCTCCTCCACGAACAGCAAGAGCCGTGGCTCCGACAGTGGCACTTGCAGCTGGAGCAACTTGCCGTACTGGATCCTGTGCACGGGCATGGGATGTGCGGTGCTGATGTGGTGGTAGAGCGCCGGCGGCGGGCCTTCATAGCCGCAGACGGGCACAGGGCATTTGCAGGGCGCGAGCGGACACACGCTCTGGTGATCGGCGAGCTTGTGGTAAGTGATGTAGAGCCCACAGCCTTTGTGCGGGCACTCCATCCTCACCAACGAAAGGACGGAGTCCACCGCCGTGTTCCACACGTCGAATCCACCGCCGCGCTCGCACTTCTGCCGCTGGTTCCCGGGGCGCTTGACGCGGCAGTCCGCGCAGGCCAGGTGCCCTCCCTTGCACTGCAGAAATCAATCGAACAACACATCAATCAAGAAACCTGCACCTTGCTCAATCAGCCGAATGGATGAGGTGTATTCGAACCTCATACACTGGAGGCGTCAAGGGGCGGAGGCACAAGGGGCAGTGGAGCACGGTGAGGTCCATCGAGACCTTAGAGAGCTCCATCGTCGGGTCCTGTTCGGTCTACATGATCTCGCCCTCATCGTGCACAACCATCTCTCGACTTGGGCCGGGGTATTACAAAGCTTTACCGTCACATATTTTATACTACTTCAAGGTGCATTAAATCAACACATGCAAGTACTCCCTCCTGTCCTTTTTACTCCGCACATTAGCTTTGTGTGAAATAGAAGTTTGCTAAGTTTGACCAAATTTATATTAAAAAATATTAACATCTATAACATCTAATAAATATAATATGGAAATATATTTCGAGATGGATCTAATAATAAATTTGTTGTTAGGTGAATGTTAATAATTTTTTGTATAAATTTGGTCAAAGTTGGATGAGATTGACTTCAGACAAACCTAATATGCAGAGTAAAAAGGACCAGAGGGAGTATCAAAAGGAGAGTCACGGCATGCATGCATTGCAATTAATGCATCGGTAAACGCAAATTATTGAAATATATCAAGTGTAGTGCTTTGATGTGTCGCATCAACTCATACATCAACGAGAAGTTTGATTATCCTCTCCCTCGCGGACTTAACTGCACCTGCCTTTGGCTGTATGACAGGTTGGCGACACACCTGTCGGGCCCACCTGTCATACACGCAAAGGCAGGAGCATCCCTCCCTCGCCCATGAGCGTGGTGGCTGGCAAGACTAGGAGAAGCTTTCGCTACACGCTCTCCCTCCCGCTCGCGGTGGACATGCAGCAGTTCAATCGGTGTCAGATGGCCAGAAGCGTACTGTAGTACTCCTCTAGTGCAGTAGTACTCCATCATTGTTCGACTTCCCGAAGAGGCGAAGAGCCAAGCGCAACCCGGATGCTCGTGTGGCAGTTTCATGTGTAGAGTAGTCTAGGATAACATGTACCGTGCCTGTAAGCTTAAAATCGTTGGGGTCGGCTCCATGCTATGTGGCCGTCTCAAAGTTTTTAAAAAAATTAAAATAGTCTTCTGGCCCTACCTAACACCCTGGTGATTGTAGTTTGCACGCTCATCTGGTCAAGACAGGAATATATATTTTAATTTGTTATTTTTTTCGAAAAGGGGTAACTCCCCGGCCTCTGCATCAGAACGATGCATACGACCACATATATTTTAATTTGTGGTGGGTAAACGTTAGAGGTTGCAGCAAATATATTGTACACTGCGGGTCTTTCAGCCAAGTTTAGAGGCAAGCATGTGGGGCCAGTGCTATGATGTGTCGCCTCAACTCGTACAACAAGGAGAAGCTTGATTTTAATACACGCCTTCTCCCTCACCCATGCGCGCAGTTGCTCGCAAACGAGGACAGGCTTTTGCTTAGTAGTACTTCTACAACAAGCTATCTGTCCCGCTCGCGGTGGACGGACATGCAGCATTGGATTCGACACTGTAGAAGCAGTAGTAGTAACATCATTGTTCGTCTTCTCGAAGAGGCGAAGAGCCAAGCGCAAAACGAATGTTGCAGTTGCGAACATTGGAGCACGCATATAGCCAGGCTCTTGCATGAGACAAAATTGCTATCTGAGCCCACTATTGTACTAGTACGTACAACTACTTGCTAGTATAGCCCCACCACTCCAATCCATCTACTCCCAAGTCTCTGCGCAACACTGCTCAATCCAATCCAAGACCAAGTGACCAGAAGCCACAAGCACCTATGGAGGCGATGGACGCGAGCGACAGTCGGTTGTGCCAAATCATCCAAGGCGCCGGCCTGCGGCCCCGCACCGCGCAGCGTTTCCAGACGGTGCTGGCGACCGCAGGCATCGTTCACGCGGTCATCGCCACCGAGGGAGGAAACCCACAGCTGCCGGAGGGGCCCAATCCTCTGCCTGTGCCGTTCTCTTCGACACAGCACCGACTCGGGAGGTCCTCCGACCCTTCTTCCTCCCTGCCGTATTGTCTACAGATTCGACCTGTCGCCGCCGACATCCCGACGACCCTCAGGTATAAGTTCTTCGAAAGCGGCCTTGCTCTACTGCCCCAGCTCCCCACGTGTCTACATGTGCATCTTTTTCTACTCCCATCAGCTCTTCCAAAGCCACCTAAATTTTTAGTATTATTAGAGGTAAAGCTACTTCATGCATTCGAATCTAGGGCTTTGTTCAAACAACGAAGAAAGGGGGGAAGTTGTAGCATGAATCTAGGACTTGATTCAAAGAGGAAATAATATGGTGAAAGTAGTAGAGACCGGATACCCAACCGGTCTCTTGGTTGAAAAGGGAAATAATGGGAAAACGCAGTACAAACTGGATAAGGAACAAATCTATTATTGGTTGAAAAAAAGATAGAAAGTGGCGGCTGGTGGACAAGTCAACAGAGTATGTCCAGGATTAGATTTGCTGCCATCACATAGTAAAAGGTCTCCAGGATTAGATTTGCTGCCCTCACATAGTAAAAGGTCTCAGGATTAGATTTGCTGCCCTCACATAGTAAAAGGTCTCAGGATTAGATTTGCTGCCCTCACATAGTAAAAGGTCTCCAAGATTAGATTTGCTGCCCTCACATAGTAAAAGGTCTCCAGGATTAGATTTGCTGCCCTCACATAGTAAAAGGTCTCCAGGATTAGATTTGCTGCCCTCACATAGTACAAGGTCTCCAGGATTAGGTTTGCTGCCCTCACATAGCATGAACAAACTCGGCATCACCACTTTATGCCTCCTTGTAGGTACATTGTGCTGATGCGTCCACTGTCGCATGTCCTTATACCAACCTTTTGCTATTGTTAATGTAAGGGCTCATGTAAAATGAAGCGATCACACTGTTACCTTAGGGACATGTCTAACCAGTGTTATTATTAATCTAATGCCTGCTCCTTTACGTTGCTGAGTGTCCTGGTGTCCCCACAGTCCCATGCCCTTAAACCAACTCTTTAGCTGCTGTTGATTTACTGTATCTGGTAAACAAGCAATGCCACCAGTAAAGTAATCCCATATTTGAGGAATCTCATTGTTGATCGTAATGCTTCTGGTAACATGAAGCATTGCTGACGTTTTAAAATTTCTACTGTCCTTGCGTGATTGCCATGAACATAATTAAGATGCTTCTTTTCATTTTGTATATGTTTCGTATATTCTTATCGACCATCAACTGTTTACTTTCTATCTTTTTGTGCAGATAGGGATATCCATTTCACCTTATTGCTATTGTGACCTTTTGGTGAACTGCACAAAACACTTTTTTTGGAATGGGTGTCTTGTGCAGTTCAACTAAAATGTCACGTGGGCAACATCTCTCAATTTTGGTGGAACTGCACAAAATAGTGATTGGAGTTTCCAAAATCTCCATCAAGTTCTGCTAGTAATCTCGTGCAACATTTTATTAGCCTTTGCAAGATGGAGCCATCACTGTCACCACAATGGCACTTTATTTTAGTGGAACTGCACAAAAGGATAAGAAAATTATAGTTGCACCTTACATGAGCCGGACAACCAACCTTAATGTTCCTCAATTTTAGTGCAACTACTAAAGAAGAACCTACCAGCTCACAAGAGCAAGTACTTCTTGCTAGCTGAATGATGCAATCTTTGCTTCATTTAAGGTGAATTGCAGAAAAAGGCGCATGAATTGAATCATGGAACTCCAGGCAGACCTCATCCAAGTAGAGCTGGAGGTTGAGTTCAAGGAGGCCGCTATTAAAGCGAAATCATGCTCTCCTGTCTCCTTGTTTGTGTTGTGCAAACATGCTGTGCAAACAGGAATACTCAACTACAGATGTTGTGACGGTCGAGAGCATTCGCCAAGTTCTTCGATTGTATGACATGGCTAGCCAAGATGGATTTAATCCCGATATTCACTTTATCAAAAGGCTCTAGTGGGTTGGTTCTGAATCTTGCAAGCTGGAAATCAGTGAGATGTGTAGGCATCTTTGTTGTACTTATTATTTGAATCTTATTTTTTGGTTCTGAATCTTGCAAGCTGGGAATCAATGAGATGTGTAGGCATTTTTGTTGTACTTATTATTTGGATCTTATTTGTTGGTTCTGAATCTTGCAAGTTGGGAATCAATGAGATGTGTAGGCATCTTTGTTGTACTTATTATTTGGATCTTATTTGTTGGTTTTGAATCTTGCAAGCTGGGAAACACGGCATGATGATGCAGAGGACAACAACCATAACAAACAGTTCAAACTTGGTAGTATTATCTTTGTGAAAGTGCGACAAATGTGCTGATCGTGTGCGTCCTGAGAATAATAATTCTAATTGTTGTGCATGTTGATCCTGTGGCACTGATAGAACGAGCGAATGCATTGCTTGTTTTAAGTATAAATTTCTATTAAAGCTAATTAAATTTAAGTAAAGTGACCACTAACTCCTGTTATTACAGTACCAATACAGACCTGCTCGTGAACCGACGTGTGGCCGAGGGTGCATCTTCTACCAGGCGTGCAACGGACGAGGGAGGGGTAGTAACTGTTGTCGCCTGTACACACTCAGCTTACTATTCAATCCAGTTCCCCAAGAGCTGAAAAACGAACTGCCGCCGCCGCCTACACACTCGTTCACTCTAAGAGACTCCAATGGTGATCCGAGGGGTGAGCCTGCTGGATATGGACTTCAGCAAGGAGTTCCCCTTTGAGTTCGCCATTCAGTCCTATGGCTGCACCAAGTTGAATGTGATGTACACCAACGATACGGACTCTATGAAGCTCTGCCTCACCTCAGTCCTATGGCTACACCAGGTTCTGGAGCATTCGCCTGTTTCATCGGCAGCGTCGACTGCACCTTCGCTACGGTGGAAAGAAGGAAGAACGCGACGATTCGGCCATCTAGTGCAACAAGCTTGTCGACATCCATAAGCAATACAAGATCAATCAACAACGGGCAGGAGAAGGACTCCGTGGTTGACCTCGCTGAGACCATCATCGACCCCTGATACGCCAACATGAAAGAAGACGACCTGAACACGTGGGAGGTACCTCTGAATCTAGCCTACATAACCTACACGGCCAAGGACGCATACGCATGCTACGACATGTACATGCAGATCTTGGACATGAGGGCGTGTCTGCTTCCCGTAACCGACGAGTACACGGACAGCCGCAGCGTCATGATCAAGCGTGCGAGGAAGGTCTAGATGTTGTACTTTATCTGTTTATAAGCACCTTTATCATCTGAGTGTTTCATGCATTAGCCTATGTGTCGTAATTATCTGTTTTGTCCGAAATATTTCTTTTAAGAACCCATTAACCTGATTGCTTTTTTAGTGGCTATTTGCTTATGTATGTAAACTAGTTCACTTGTCCGCAAAAAAACTAGTTCAGTCGGCTGCCGTGCTTTGAATCTCCTTCCTCCCAACATATTCCCCTCCTCAGGTGGACCCAGCAGGTCTCTGAATTTTCTCCCACTTTCTTTTTCGATGTAAACTGAGTTTTTTCCCAGTACATTCCCCTAGAACCAACTCAACTGTCCCACGTCTAGCCTAAAAAATAATAATACCCCACGTACTATTAACTCATCAAATTAAAATGATATTTTATTTCGTAAGTTGAAAGTTCTTACAAAATAATAATAATAATTGTTTATATATAACTTGGCAAGTTAACTCCTAGTGATTGCGTACATAAGCTTGCAAAGATTTTACTGACGTGCAATCATGTGTTTATGTTTTTATAACATTTCTCCGTCTAGCCCAACATGATATTTTCACCCAGCCCAACAAGTCCGCGGATTTCGAGAAAAATGCAAATGGGATTTAAACGGGCTGCATAGATGCTACATCATTGTTTCACCCAGCCCACCAAATGGACTAAAAAAACAAATGGACTGGCTGACATGTGGGCCAGTAGGTCGAAGCCTAAGAAGGCGTTGGATTTACATCCAACGGCCGTCATTCTTCTTCAATCTCTCGTCTTCTTGCTCCAGCCGCCCAAAACTGCGCCGGTCGTGCCGCGTGCTCCTGCCTCTCGTGGCCGGCTGTGATGCCGCGGAGGCCTCACCACCCCCTACTACTCCCACCGCTGACCCATGGTATCCCTCTACTCACCCACACCCCCTGTTATTTTGCGGCGACGGTAGCCTCACGCCGCAGCCGAACCAGTGAACCCTCGTACTCCTCTCCGCGTGGGCATCCACTGCCGCGTCTTCCCCGGCTCCACGTCATCCCCTTCCTAGGCCTCGCCGTCGTCCACCGCCGTGGTGCTCTCGGCGCGGCGTGATCAATGTGGTCAACGACCGACTTCCATCGGAAGAGTACTGTACGTGGAGAGGCTGACAGCTGGGTCCACGGCCACAACCCAGTTTTTTTGTGATTTGCCAAGTAAGTCACTTTGTCAGGCCTGTTGGGCTGCAAACTTTCAAGACGAGGAGAGCTTCATTCGGCTGGCCGAGAAAATGGCCTATCAGTAATGAGAAATGGGCTGTACATTTTTAAAACACATCAAACCGGCAATTAGTTTCAAATATCTTTTTTTCATTTCGAGATTTTAAATTACATTAATTTTTATGCGTGGAGAATTTGTTGGATTTTATATTGATATACATTTATTTTTAAAATCAGTTTGAATGTGAGTCAAAATTTTGGGATTAAAAACAGTTCGGACCGCACCGAAATATGCAAAATTTCATATAATTTTTTAACCGTGGCCACAATATGGGCTGTAATGCTAACAAAAGGAATATGAGCTCCAAAAAAACCTTAAGAATTAGCAAATGGGCTGTAAATTATTAGAAATAATGGCAGATGGGCTGTATGCTGTTTTTCACAGATTTGAGGCTTTCCTAAAAAAGGTTGACGCGCAAGCAGTGACTGTTGGATGTCCATCGAATGGCCGTCGTGCTTCTTCAATCTGTGCTCTTCCCGCTCCAGCCGCTCAAACAAGCGTCGGCGGGACTGCCTGCTCCCTCCTCCCTGCGGCCGGCTGTGCTGCCGCGCAGGCCTCACCGCCCCACCGTACTCCCATCGCTGGCCTAGCCATCCCTCTACTCACCCACACCCGCTGTTATTCTCCGGCGACGGCAGACGAACCAGTAAACCCTCGTACAGTCGTACTCCCCTCCGCATGGAAACAACTACCGAGTCTTCCCTGCCTTCGTGTCGTTCCCTTCCTAGGCCTCGCCGTCGTCCACCGCCCTGGTGCTCTCGGCGCGGCCTGGTCAACGTGGTCAACGACCGACATGCATCTGAAGTGGACTGTACGTGGAGAGGCCGACAGCTGGGTCCACAGCTGCACGCAAGGAAATGCCTCCTTATTACGCGCAAAATAATGATTCCTCCACCTGACATCAGGGACCCACCGAAAGGGCCTCTGTATTTCGCGAAAAAACGTTACCGCCGCTGATAGCTCGGACCCACCAGCTATATCTTCGCAAGCAAGGAAGTGCCTCCTTATTACGCACAAAAAAATGAATACTCCCCCTGTTAGCTGGGACCCAGTATAGTGGCAGGCTGACTTGTGGGCCTACTAAGTTGACGGGGACGGAGGGCTTTGTCAACTTAGTCAATATGCACGATTCTAGCTCCAGTGACCGTACGATGTCCATCCAACGGCCGTAGTGCTTCTTCAACCTCTGGTGTTCTTGCTCTAGCCGCCCAAACCAGCGCCGGTCGTGCCTCGTGCTCCTGCCTCCCGTGGCCGGCTGCGATGCGGCGGAGGCCTCACCGCCCCCTACTACCCCCACCGCTGGCCAGGCCATCCCTCTACTCACCCACACACCCTATTATTCTGCGGCGACGACAACCTCACACCGCAGCGAACCAGTGAACCCTCGTACTCCTCTACGCGTGGGCATCCACTGCCGCGTCTTCCCCGGCTCTGCGTTGTCCCCTTCCTAGGCCTCGCCGTCGTCCACCGCCCTGGTGCTCTCGGCGCGGCGTGGTCAACGTGGTCAAGGAACGACTTCCATCGGACGTGGACTGTACGTGGAGAGGCTGACAGCTGGGTCCACGGTCGCAGCAAGGAAGTGCCTCCTTATTACGTGCAAAATAATCATTCTTCCACCTGACCGCGGGGACCCACCGGACGGGCCACCATATTTCGCGAAAAAAATGTTTGCCCCTGACTGCTGGGACACACCAGCTACATCTTCGCACGCAAGGAAGTGCGTCCGGGCAAAAAAACGATTCGCCCCCTGACTGCTGGGACCCACAAGCTACATCTTCGCAGGCAAGGAAGTGCCTGACAGTCGGGATCCACCTGGTCGAAGCGTACATAGCGTTGTCATTCTGGTTGCGAACGTGTACGTACATATATACTGGTGGATGTAGAGGCGCGCACGTGTCGTAGTAGAGGCTGCGTACGTGTCGTAGTAGAGGCGCGCACGTAGCATGTACACGTACGTACAACGGCCAGGGTGCAAGAAAGAAAATACGGCCACACATGTGTACATACGGGTGGGGTCTCGATCGCCTACTCATGCATACACACGACCAGGGCTCGTGTACATGGCTGGGTCGGAACAGAGAAACAACATCGTCGTCGTGTTCATGGGGAGGCAACGGAATGCGTCGTGTTCATGGGGAGGCAACGGAATGCATCGTGTTCATCGGGAGGCAACGGAACGCGTGGGAGCCAACCGGCTGGGTCGGAACGGAATGCGTGGTCGTGTTCATCGGGAGGGCTAGGACGGAACAGGCGATGGAAACGAGGCCTGGCGTACCGCACAACCGAGGAAACGGACCTCCTACATTCAGAACGGGGTCCTGTTGATCGGGAGGGGTCTGGCATACCGCAAAACAGAGGAAACAGACCTCCTACGGTCGAAACGGGGGTCCTGTTGATCGGGAGGGGTGTGGCGTACCACAAAACGGAGGAAACAGACCTCCTACGGTCGAAACGGGGGTCCTGTTGATCAGGAGGGGTGTGGCGTAACGCAAAACGGACGAAACAAACTTGTGTTAGAGCGCTACGGTCGAAACAGGGGTCCTGTTCATCGGGAGGGGTGTGGACTCCACAGGATACTGTTCATCTCCACCGTCGACCTCCTCCAGCCTCCACGGGCTACCGTCGACCTCCTCCAGCCTCCACGGGCTCCTGTTCATCCAGCCTCCACCGCGCGCTACTCCACCGGCTACTGTTCAACCAACCCTCCACCATCTACTGTTCATCCAGCCCTCCACACCACGGGGTCCTGTTCAACCACCCCTTCATGGGCACCCCTCCACCGTTTACTGTTCATCCAGCCCTCCACCACACCACAGGATCCTGTTCATCCAGAGGCAATGGCACCGCTCACTGTTCATCCAAACCCCCCGCAACGCTCACTATTCATCCCAAAGGCAGCATCGATTGGCTTTAGTTAGCAGCAGTAGCGAAGGAATCGCTCGATCGGGTTCAGTTAACAGCCATCGATCGATCGCTCGGGTTCAGTAACGCGTAGCCTGCAGTGCAATCGCTCCGGTTCAGTTAGAGCCCAACGCCTCGCTCGGGTTCAGTTAGAGCCAATGCCTTGCACACGTGCGCGTACGTGCATGAGAGAAATGCGCACCGCTCGGCCCCGACCTCCCACCGTAACCGGGAACTCCCCAAAATTTTCCTCCCCCTCGCTTCTACCATGGTTTTTTCCGTAATGGACAGCCCAAAGAATGTCATGCAGCTGCGTCTCCGGCCCGCCTAGGACGGAAAGCCCATTTTCTGTCATGATTTTTTTCATAGAAGTAGGAGCCTACCACATCTATGATGATAACGGGTTTTGTCACGATTATCATCATAGAAGTGTCATATGTATGACAGAAAAAAATTTCGTTCGGCCCAAAATGTCACGGATGTGTCTTTTTTTTGTAGTGACGCAAATATGCGTTAAATTCTTCCTTAATTCTCACTTGATCCATAAAGTTCTCAGAAGGCCATTCACAAGGATGCACTGGAGCGTCTCTTGGTGGCTCGTCATCAGCATCACGCATTGCAAGCCTGGGTCCTTGCTTCCTTGAAGAACCACCCTGGAACATTTTCCTAAGCATATTTCTTCCTCTGAAAAATTCTGAATTTTTTTAGTAACTTCTAAATAAAAGTGAACCAAACTCAATAATATTGATAGCAACCACTCATACAAGTGCCTAGGGCCTATATCATGCATCAAAACTACTTTTGACCATATAAATTTGACATCCAAGCTCAATAACAGGGTCACCTAAGCAGAAAAAATTTGCAATGAATAAAGCACTATAACAAAAACTAATTGGACCAATGGAGGAGTCACATATCAAGGAACAATCTCCCCAAGCAATTTTGTGAGAGGTGCTTTGAGCAAGGAGATCAAAAATGGCAGCAAAATGAGCTTGGACTCGGGTTTGAGCCAGATATTCGTGTTTGGGGGAGGAAGAAGGAGTGTGTGGGTGAAAGGATAAGTGGAGGAGGGCCACCATGGGCCCATGAGGCAGGGGGCGCACCCAGAGGGTAGGGCGCACCCTCCACCCTCGTGGGCAGGTGGTTGACCCCCCTGCTGTATTCTCAGTGCCAAATATTCTCAAATATTTCAGAAAAAACATATTTAAATTTCAGGGCATTTGGAGAACTTTTATTTTCAGGGTATTTTTATATTGCACGGATAATCAGATAACAGACAGAAAATACTTATTTTTATTTTATTTAATATAAATAACAGAAAGTAAAAGGAGGGTACAGAAGGCTGTGCCTTCTAGTTTCATCCTTCTCATGCTCATCAAAAGGAATCCACTAACAAGGTTGATCAGGTCTTGTTAACGAACTCATTCCGAATAAGATGGAACCGGAGAAATTTCGAATAACACTATGTTACCTCAACGGGGATATGCACATCCCCAATAATAAGAATATCATATTTCTTCTTGACAGTAGGAAGAGGAAATTCAAAACCTCCAAATATAATCGATGGAATTTTTCCAGTAGAGTTGATACTATGAACTTGAGGTTGTTTCCTCGGAAAGCGTACCGTATGCTCATTACCATTAACATGAAAAGTGACATTGCCTTTAGTGCAATCAATAACAGCCCCTGCAGTATTCAAAAAGGGTCTTCCAAGAATAATAGACATACTATCGTCCTCGGGAATATCAAGAATAACAAAGTCCGTTAAAATAGTAACGTTTGCAACTACAACAGGCACATCCTCACAAATACCGACAAGTATAGCAGTTGATTTATTAGCCATTTGCAAAGATATTTCAGTAGGTGTCAACTTATTCAAATCAAGTCTATGATATAAAGAGAGAGGCATAACACTAACACCGGATCCAAAATCACATAAAGCAGTTTTAACATAGTTTCTTTTAATGGAGCATGGTATAGTAGGTACTCCTGGATCTCCTAGTTTCTTAGGCATTCCACCCTTAAAAGTATAATTAGCAAGCATGGTGGAAATTTCAGCTTCCGGTATCTTTCTCTTATTTGTAACAATATCTTTCATATACTTAGCATAAGGGTTCATTTTGAGCATATCAGTTAATCGCATACGCAAAAAGATAGGTCTAATCATTTCAGCAAAGCGCTCAAAATCCTCTTCATCCTTTTTCTTGGATGGTTTGGGAGGAAAAGGCATGGGTTTCTGAACCCATGGTTCTCTTTCTTTACCATGTTTCCTAGCAACAAAGTCTTTCTTATCATAACGTTGATTCTTTGATTGTGGGTTATCAAGATCAACATCAGGTTCAATTTCTATATCATTATCATTACTAGGTTGAGCATCATCATGAACATTATTATTAGCATTATCACTAGTTTCAGGTTCATTACCAGACTGAGTTTCAGCATCAGAAATAGAAATATCATTTGGATTCTCAGGTGTTTCAGTAATATGTTCACTAGAAGCATGCAAAGTCCTATCATTTTTCTTTTTCTTCCTTTTAGAAGGACTAGGTGCATCCACATTATTTCTCTAAGAATCTTGCTCAATTCTCTTAGGGTGGCCTTCAGGATACAAAGGTTCCTGAGTCATTTTACCACCTCTAGTCATAACTCTAACAACATTATCCTTATTCTTGCTATTTAACTCATTGAGCAAATCATGTTGAGCTTTAAGTACTTGTTCTACTTGAGTGGTAACCATAGAAGCATGTTTACTAATAAGTTTAAGTTCACCTTTGACATTAGCCATATAATCAACCAAGTGTTCAAGCATATTTGAATTGTATTTCAATTGTCTACCAAAATAAGTATTAAAATCTTCTTGCTTAACAATGAAATTGTCAAACTCATCTAAGCATTGTTGATGACCCACAAGTATAGGGGATCTATCGTAGTCCTTTTGATAAGTAAGAGTGTCGAACCCAACAAGGAGCAGAAGGAAATGATAAACGGTTTTCAGCAAGGTATTCTCTGCAAGTACTGAAATAAGTGGTAACAGATAGTTTTGTGATGAGATAATTTGTAACGAGCAACAAGTAACAAAAGTAAATAAAGTGCAGCAAGGTGGCCCAATCCATTTTGTAGCAAAGGACAAGCCTGGACAAACTCTTATATAAGGAAAAGCGCTCCCGAGGACACATGGGAATATCGTCAAGCTAGTTTTCATCACGTTCATATGATTCGCGTTCGGTACTTTGATAATTTGATATGTGGGTGGACCAGTGCTTGGGTGCTGTTCTTACTTGAACAAGAATCCCACTTATGATTAACCTCTATTGCAAGCATCCGCAACTACAACAAAAGTATTAAGGTAAACATAACCATAGCATGAAACATATGGATCCAAATCAACCCCTTACGAAGCAACACATGAACTAGGGTTTAAGCTTCTGTAACTCTAGCAACCCATCATCTACTTATTACTTCCCAATGCCTTCCTCTAGGCCCAAATAATGGTGAAGTGTTATGTAGTAGACGTTCACATAACACCACTAGAGGCTAGACAACATACACCTCATCAAAATATCGAACGAATACCAAATTCACATGACTACTAATAGAAAGAATTCTCCCTTGTCCTCAGGAACAATTGTAACTACTCACAAAGCATAAACATGTTCATAATCAGAGGGGTATTAATATGCATAAAGGATCTGAACATATGATCTTCCACCAATTAAACCAACTAGCATCAACTACAAGGAGTAATTAACACTACTAGCAACCTACTAGCACCAATCCCAGACTTGGAGACAAGAATTGGTTACAAGAGATGAACTAGGGTTTTGAGATGAGATGTTGCTGATGAAGATGTTGATGGAGATTGCCCTCTCCCGATGAGAGGAGCATTGGTGATGACGAGGACGATGATTTCCCCCTCCGGGAGGGAAGTTTCCCCGGCAGAACAGCTCTGTCGGAGCTCTAGATTGGATCCGCCAAGGTTCCGCCTCGTGGCGGCGGAGTTTCCTCCCGAAAGGTTGCTTCCTATTTTTTCTCGACGAAAGACTTCATATAGGAGAAGATGGTCATCGGAGAGCCACCAAGGGGCCCACGAGGTAGGGGGGCGCGCCCTAGGGGGGGGGGCGCCCCCCACCCTTGTGAGCAGGGTGTGGGCCCCCTAGTCTTCATCTTTGGCGAGGATTTTTCATTATTTATTATAAGGTATTCCGTGGAGTTTCAGGACTTTTGGAGTTGTGCAGAATAGGTCTCTAATATTTGCTCCTTTTCCAGCCTAGAATTCCAGCTGCCGGCATTCTCCCTCCTTATGTAAACCTTGTAAAATAAGAGAGAATACCCATAAATATTGTGACATAATGTGAAATAAGAGCCCATAATGCAATAAATATCGATATAAACACATGATGCAAAATGGACGTATCAACTTCCCCAAGCTTAGACCTCGCTTGTCCTCAAGCGAAAGCCGATAACAATAAATATGTCCCCATGTTTAGAGGCAGAGGCGTCGATAAAAATAAAATACGGACATGAGGGCATCATGATTATTCTCATAACAACAACATATATAGATATTGTCATATGATTACTTATGTTCAAGTGATGTTCTATTCACAATGCAAAAGTATGAATTAGAAACCTTATTGAGAACCAACAAACTATAACCTTAGTCATTGAAGCAATTGCAATTTATCATAACATCAGAAAGAGTCTATGTCAGAGCTAAAAAGCAAGTCCACATACTCAACTATCATCTAGTCCTTCATAATTGCTAACACTCGTGCAATACTTGTGGTTACGGAGTTTTAATTGGACACAGAGAAAGATAGGGGATTATAGTTTCACCCCACAACCTTTTACCTCAAGGGTAATGTCAACAATAATAACTCATGCCCCCTACATCCAATTAGATATATATATATATTATATCTGGTTCTTTCCAACATACTGAGCTTGCCAAAGGATAAAATGAAAAAGGGAGAGGTGAAGATCACCAAGACACTTTCATAAGGTAGAATATAATAATAAAAGATAGGCCCTTCGCAGAGGGGAGCAGAGGTTGCCATGCGCTTTTATGGTTGGATGCACAAAATCTTAATGCGAAAGAACTTCACTTTATATTGCCCCTTGTGATATGAACCTTTATTATGCAGTCCGTCGCTTTTATTACTTCCACATCACAAGATCGTATAAAGCTTATTTCTCCCACACCAATCAATCATACATATTTAGAGAGCAATTTTTATTGCTTTGCACCGATGACAACTTACTTGAAGGATCTTATTCAATCCATAGGTAGAAATGGTGGACTCTCATGGCAAAACTAGTTTAAGGGTATTTGGAAGCACAAGTAGTATCTCTACTTGGTGCCGAGAATTTGGCTAGCATGAGGGGGAAAGGCAAGCTCAAGATGTTGGATGATCCATGACAACATACTTTATCTCAGATATAAGAAAACATAACCCATTACATTGTCTTCCTTGTCCAACATCAACTCTTTAGCATGTCATATTTTGATGAGTGCTCCCAATCATAAAAGATGTCAATAATAGTATATTTATATGTGAAACCTCTCTTTCCTTATTACTTCCTATTAATTGCAACGATGACCAAAGCTATGTCTGCCAACTCCCAACAACTTTTAATCATCACACTCTTTCTATGTGAAGTCATTACTATCAATAAGATCAATATGCACTTTTGTTTCTTCTTATTCTTTTTCTCTTTTCTTTTATTCACCCAAGATCATAGCAAGAAAATCAAGCCCTTGACTCAACACTAATATTTATTATATAGCTCACGGACTCGATTACATAGAGAGATCATAACGAAAAACTTAAAACTAGATCATGCCATAAACTTTATTCTACTAGATCAAAATATTACCAAAAGGATCGAACTAAGAAAAACGGTAAAGATAAAAGTGATGGTGATACGATACCGGGGCACTCCCCCAAGCTTGGCAGTTGCCAAGTGGAGTTCCCATACCAGATACTCAATTCTTCTTTGTTGGAGGAGACGGTGGTGAATTTGTTGATGGCGTAGGCTTCTTCCTTAATTTGCGTTTGAGGACATAATTTTGGTCCCTTAGGTCCTCGATCTCCTGGTCCAGGATCAGTATCTTTTTGCATAGTTCCTGCTTGTTTTCCTGCAAGATTCGAAAAGGGATAAACTCGATCTTAGGTTTCTTTACCCTATCCGGGAGGCTTGACTTTTTGAACTCCACATGCATGTCCCCAGGTTGAGGTAGTGGGACTTCATCTTCATCTGAGCTCGTCTCCTCCTTTCCCTTGGGTTCATAGTCTTCTTCTTCTTCTGTAGTCCAACCATAATGCTCCACCTCTCCATAGACCTTAGGGTCTGCAAGGTAATCAGCCACATAGCTTTCTCCTTTCGAATACTGGGACGACATGTTGCTCTATCTGCAACAAGACGGCTCAAAACAAAGACAAGAGATTTTTGCGTGATACGGGGGGTCAAAACCTTCGGGAGAATATATAATTAATTTTTACCGACCAAAATACATATCGTGCAAGAAAACGGAGTCCGGAAGGCACACAAGGAGCTCACGAGGTAGGGGGGCGCGCCCAGGGGGTAGGGCGCGCCCTCCACCCTCGTGGGTCCCTCGTGTCCTTCCCGAACAGCTACTTAATTTTCCATTTTTCTAAATATTCCAAAATGAAGAAATATTGCCTTAAAAATTGTTTTGGAGTCGGTTTACTTACCGTACCACATACCTATTCCTTTTCGGAGTCTGAAACATTCTGGAAAGTGTCCCTTATGTATTCCTCTGGGGTTACGGTTTCAATAATATTGGTTTCAACATTTATGGGATTACCTGAGATATAATGTTTGATTCTTTGACCGTTTACCACCTTCGGATTTGTGCCTTCGAAGTTGTTGATTTTTATGGCACCGGAACAATAGACCTCCTCGATAACATAGGGTCCTTCCCATTTAGAGAGAAGTTTCCCTGCAAAAAATCTTAAACGAGAGTTGTATAGCAATACATAATCACCTACATTAAACTCACACTTTTGTATCCTTTTGTCATGCCATCTTTTAACCTTTTTTAAACAACTTGGCATTTTCATAAGCTTGGGTTCTCCATTCATCAAGTGAGTTAATATCAAATAAACTCTTCTCACCGGCAAGTTTAAAATCATAATTTAGTTCTTTAATAGCTCAATAAGCCTTGTGTTCTAGTTCGAGAGGTAAGTGACATGCTTTTCCATAGACCATTTTATACGGAGACATACCCATAGGATTTTTATATGCAGTTCTATAGGCCCATAATGCATCATCAAGTTTCTTGGACCAATTCTTTCTAGACCTATTGACAGTCTTTTGCAAAATTAATTTAAGTTCTCTATTACTTAATTCTACTTGACCACTAGACTGTGTATGATACGGAGATGCAATTCTATGATTGACGTAATATTTAGCAAGCATTTTACGGAAAGCACCATGAATAAAATGTGAACCACCATCAGTCATTAAATATCTAGGGACTCCAAACCTCGGGAAAATAACTTCTTTAAGCATTTTAATAGAAGTGTTATGATCAGCACTACTAGTTGGAATAGCTTCTACCCACTTAGTAACGTAATCAACAACAACTAAAATATGTGTATATCCATTAGAGGCAGGAAAAGGTCCCATATAATCAAAGCCCCAAACATCAAACAGTTCAATAACAAGTGAATAATTCATAGGCATTTCTTGACGTCTACTAATATTACCAATTCTTTGGCATACATCACAAGATAGGACAAACTTACGGGCATCCTCGAAGAGAGTAGGCCAATAAAAACCGGATTGCAATACCTTATATGCAGTTCTATCTCCCGCGTGGTGTCCTCCATAAGTTTCAGAGTGGCACTTGCGTAGGATCTTTTCCTGTTCATGCTCAGGTACACAATGTCTAATAACACCATCTACTCCTTCTTTATAAATATATGGGTCATCCCAAAAGTAATGTCTCAAATCATAGAAGAACTTTTTCTTTTGTTGCTATGTGAAGCTAGGTGGTATAAATTTAGCAACTATGTAATTAGCATAATCAGCATACCAAGGGGTACTACGAGAAGTACTTATGACATTTAATTGTTCATTAGGAAAGCTATCATCAATAGGTAGTGGGTCATCAAGAACATTCTCTAACCTAGATAAGTTGTCCGCAACAGGGTTCTCAGCTCCTTTTCTATCAACAATACGCAAATCAAATTCTTGTAGCAAGAGAACCCATCTAATAAGTCTAGGTTTAGCATCTTTCTTCTCCGTAAGATATTTAATAGCAGCATGATCAGTGTGGATAGTTACTTTAGAATCAACAATATAAGGTCTAAACTTATCACAAGCAAATACAACTGCTAAAAGTTCTTTTTCATTAGTAGCATAATTTCTTTGAGCATTGTCTAGAGTCTTACTAGCATAATGGATAACATTTAATTTCTTATCAATTCTTTGCCCTAGAACAACACCTACAGTATAATCGCTAGCATCACACATAATTTCAAAGGGTAAATTCCAATCAGGTGGCTGAACAATAGGTCCAGAGAGTAATGCTTTCTTAAGTATTTCAAATGCTTCTACACAATCCTCATCAAAGATAAATGGTATATCTTTTTGTAATAAATTAGTTGGAGGCCGAGAATTTTTTGAGAAGTCCTTAATGAACCTCCTATAAAATCCGGCGTGACCAAGGAAACTTCTTATACCTTTGATGTCCTTGGGACATGGCATCTTTTCAATAGCATCAACCTTGGCTTTATCAACTTCAATACCTCTTTCAGAAACTTTATGCCCCAAGACAATACCCTCATTAACCATAAAGTGGCACTTTTCCCAATTCAAGACAAGATTAGTTTCTTCACATCTCTGCAAAACTCGATCAAGATTGCTCAAGCAATCATCAAAAGAAGATCCATAGACGGAAAAGTCGTCCATGAAAACCTCACAAATCTTTTCACAAAAGTCAGAGAATATAGCCATCATGCATCTTTGAAAGGTAGCAGGTGCATTACATAAACCAAAAGGCATACGTCTATAAGCAAAAGTACCAAAAGGGCATGTAAAAGTAGTCTTTGATTGATCTTTAGCCGACATAGGTATTTGAGAGAAACCAGAATAACCATCTAGAAAGCAGTAATGTGTATGTTTGCATAATCTTTCTAGCATTTGATCGATAAAAGGTAAGGGGTAATGATCTTTCTTAGTAGCCTTGTTTAATTTGTGGAAATCAATTACCATCCTATAACCTGTAATAATTCTTTGTGGAATCAATTCATCTTTATCATTAGGAACAACAGTAATACCTCCCTTCTTAGGGACACAATGAACATGACTTACCCACTGACTATCAGCAACGGGATAAATTATACCTGCCTCCAGAAGCTTTAGTATTTCTTTTCTTACCACTTCTTTCATCTTAGGATTCGGACGTCATCGAGGATCACGAACTGGTTTGGCATCTGCTTCCAAATTTATTTTATGTTGACATAGAGTGGGACTAATGCCCTTAAGATCATCAAGAGTATATCCAATAGCAGCACGGTGCTTCTTCAGAGTTTTCAATAATCTTTCTTCTTCATGCTCTGAAAGGTTAGTACTAATAATAACAGGATATATCTTCTTTTCATCAAGATAAGCATATTTAAGATTATCAGGCAACGGTTTAAGCTCAAACACGGGATCACCCTTAGGTGGAGGGGGATCCCCTAGGATTTCAACAGGCAAATTGTGTTTCGGCATAGGTTCCTGTTTAAAGAATACTTCATCTATTTCCCTTCTTTCATTCATAAACATATCATTCTCATGGTCTAGCAGATATTGTTCTAAAGGATCACTAGGAGGTACGGCAATAGAAGCAAGACCAATAATTTCATCCTTACTAGACAATTCTTCTTCATGGTGTTGTTTACTAAATTTAGAGAAATTAAATTCATGAGTCATATCATCCAAGCCAATAGTAACAACATTCTTTTCGCAGTCTATCTTAGCATTAACAGTGTTCAAGAAGGGTCTACCAAATATAATGGGACAAAAGCTATCTTGTGGGGAACCAAGAACAAGAAAATCAGTAGGATATTTAGTTTTCCCACACAAGACTTCAACATCTCTCACAATTCCCATTGGTGAAATAGTATCTCTATTAGCAAGTTTAATTGTGACATCAATATCTTCTAACTCAATAGGTGCAATGTCATGCATAATTTCATTGTATAAGTCAATAGGTATTGCACTAGCACTAGCACCCATATCACATAAGCCATGATAACAATGATGTAACGCCCTGAGACCGATGTGCCAGGTGTCTTCCAGTTATTCGCTGTTGTTGCCTTGTCATTTGTTGGCATGTCATGAATTTCATATCATGTCATCATGTGCATCGCATTTGCATACATGTTCGTCTCATGCATCCAAGCATTTTCCCCGTTGTCCGTTTTGCATTCCGGCACTCCTATGTCATCCGGCGCCCTCCTTTTGCCTCTTTTCGTGTGCGGGTGTTGAACTTCCTCGGAATGGACCGATATTTGCCAAGCGGCCTTGGTTTACTACCAGTAGACCGCCTGTCAAGTTTCGTACCATTTGTACTTCGTTTGATACTCCTACGGTTAACCGAGGAACCGTAAAGGCCTCATGTGTGTTGCAACCCAACACCCCTCCAAAGTGGCCCAAAACACACCTAAACCCCATCCATCATCTCGGTCGTTCGATCACGACCGCGTGGCCGAAAACCGCACTCCATTTGGACATTGCTACCTCCCTCTACCTATAAATATGTGTCTCCCTCCGAAATTCTCGCGCAGATGAAACCCTAATTTTTCCCCTCGCGCCGCCGGACACTTCCCCACCATCGACGGACATGTCCGCCGCCCTCAGCCACCTCACTCCGGCCAATCAGAGGCTGCCACATCAGCTCTGCCGCCTCTCCCCTCCACTCGCATGCCGCCACCTGTCCTCGCCGGCTTCCCCTCAGCCACGCGGGCCCGCGAGCCCACGGCAGGCCCGCCCGGGCTTGAGCACCCACGCCGCCGCCCCGAGCGCTCGCCTCGCTCCACCGTCATGCCACTGCACTGCTCCGCCGCCTCCACGTCGCCGGCAACCTCCTTCGGCGCCCCAGGCCGCGCCGCCTGCTGCCGTCTCCTCCTTTCCCTCTCCTTTTCTCTCTGCGTCATCTCCCCGTTTCTCTCTACAGGAAGGCGCCGCCGCCGCCGGAGCTTCCTAGCCGCCGTCTCGTCGCGTGTTGCCTCCGGATCCGGCCAGAACGGGTCCGGAGCGACCAGATCCGGTCGTCCCCAGCGCCCTTCGACCTCCCCGCTGTTGCTGCGCCCACGCCGCTGCTTGAACTCAGGCGCCGCCGCCTCCTGACAAGATCGGGAGGAGCCCGATCCCGTCCCGCTGCTCATTGACCGCGCGTGCCCTACGCATGGGCCGCATTCCCCTCCGGCCCAGTGGGTCACAGCCCAGCCTCCCTAGCCCAGCAACCCCACCTCCGGCCCGCCTCGTCCTCCGTCGTGCTGGGCCGAGCCCATGGTGAGCAGCCCGCCTAATCCTCGCCCGGGGCGCGCTATAGTGTCTTCCGCTTGTCTCTGTTTTTTTTCAAAATTCCACTAAGTCCCCGAAGTTTCCAGATTCATGTGCCTCTGTTCATCATGCCATAACTTCGTGCTCGGTGGTCCGTTTTGTGCATATGTTATATCAAATTGTTCGTATCGTTGTGCACTTCATTTCATTCCATTGCACCATGCCTGTTTGAGTTCATATTGATGCCCTAAATGCTATTGCAAGAGTGCTATGTAATGTTAGTGTCTGTTTCTTAACAGATTATGGACATTTGTCATTTTTGCCATGATTAATGTGTGCTGCATATGAGCATGAGCCCTACATGTGTTTTGTTATATGCCATGCCATCTTTACAGGGTTTATGCCATGTATTTTTATGATCAATGTGGTGACTAGCACAAGCATGCAAAGTAGCTCTCATGATGTTGCTGATTTCAGGGACTTAGAATTCTTCTTTGTCATTTCCCTGATGTTATTTGTATGCCATGTATTCTTGTTGCTACAGAGTGATCCATGCCTCTTTTGAGCATGTTCAGTAAGGATGATTTTGAGATATTGTTATGTTCTAGCCATCCATGTCTTTGATTGCAATTATGGAGTACCCTAGCATGACTCAATCTTGCTCTACTTTTGCTATAAAATGTTCCTGGCAGATTGTTTACGTGTTAATCAATTTTGCCAAGGTTGTTGTAGTTGATCCATGCTTGCTATGAGATTGTTCTTGCCATGTATAGCTTCTTGATCATGTCTTCTTGCTGGGTGTATGCTTAGTTTGTCATGCAATGCCTTGTGGTGAGTGCATCGAGCTCGCAAACATGTCTACGCAATCCTGTTTATGCCATGTCCAGTTTTCTGCTAAGTCTGAATCTATTAACGAAACTTGCTATGTTTACATGGTTGCCATCATATCTTCTGATCCTTTTTGGCTTATGGTCAGTAAGGGACTTTTGTTATATGCTTTGAGTGCTTTCATGCCATGCCTTGCTTTGCCATGATATGTTCCTATAGCATGTTGCTATCTTGCTCTAAACATTGCTTCCTGATGTTAATTCCTGGCATATTGTTATTTTCTCTAAGTCTGTGATGCTGATATCTTTTGCACTTTTGCCATGCTTGTTTGAACCTGCTATTGTGTGCTTTAGCCATAGCTCAATGTTCATATTTTGTCAAGCATCTTGAGTAGATCATTGCCATGTGCTTTGTTGTTATGTTGGAGGGCAGTAGCTTAATTTCTTGTTGCGTTCTAGAAGGCATCGTGCTGTTAATCGCAGAATTGTGCCACTATTGTTTTGCTTGCCATTTGCATACCGTGCATCCTATTTCGGTGATCTTTATATCAATTTCGACCAAAATCAACTCATCTTTCCAACGGCACTCTTGGTTTTCCAAGTTTAGGCCTGGTTCAATCGTTCCTTTGCGAAACATGCATATGCATTGCATATCACATCCCGCATATCATGGTTGATTGTTGTTTCCTTTGCTTGTGTTCTTTCCTTGGGTAGAGCCGGGAGACGAGTTCGTGTTCGAGGAACCCGTCGTGTACGTTTTTGAGGATCAAGCTTTCGTCTTCTCGGAGATCTTTGCAGGCAAGATGACCATACCCTCGAAATCACTTCTATCTTTGCTTGTTAGTTGCTCGCTCTATTGCTTTGCCTATGCTGCGATACCTACCACTTGCTATATCATGCCTCCCATATTGCCATGTCAAACCTCTAACCCACCTTGTCCTAGCAAACCATTGTTTGGCTTTGTTATCGCTTTGCTCAGCCCCTCTTATAGTGTTGTTAGTTGCAGGTGAAGATTGGAGTTTGTTCCTTGTTGGAACATGATTATTGTTGGGATATCACAATATCTCTTATTTAATTAATGCATATATATACTTGGTAAAGGGTGGAAGGCTCGGCCTTATGCCTGGTGTTTTGTTCCACTCTTGCCGCCTGTAACACCCCGGATGTAATTTACCTTATCTGTATCCCAACTCTTGCCGTTTCCGGTCTAAGTTATTTTATTTTCCTCGTTGTCGGGTTTTTGTCTCCGTGTGGTGTTGTCTTTGTCATGCATCCCATATCATGTCATCATGTGCATTGCATTTGCATACGTGTTCGTCTCATGCATTCGAGCATTTTCCCCGTTGTCCGTTTTGCATTCCGGCGCTCCTATGTCCTCCGGCGATCCTTTCTACCTCTTTTCGTGTGTGGGGGTTAAACATTTCTGGATTGGACCGAGAATTTCCAAGCGGCCTTGGTTTACCACCGGTAGACCGCCTGTCAAGTTTCGTGCCATTTGGACTTCGTTTGATACTCCAACGGTTAACCGAGGGATCGAGAAGGCCTTGTTTGTGTTGCAGCCTAACACCCTTCCAATTTGGCCCAAAACCCACCAAAAACCCTTCCATCACCTAGGCCGTTCGATCACGATCGCGTGGCCGCAAACCGCACCTCATTTGGAGCTCCCTAGCTCCCTCTACCTCTATAAATAGACCCCCTCCCGAAGTTCCCGGATCTCCTCTCCTCTAACCCTAGAAATTCAGCTCTGCCGCCATCGGACACGTCCGGTCGCAACCGGACGCGTCCGCCCGTCGCACCCAGCCAGCCACAGCGTGCCATGTGGCACCCCGGCGCCCGCCGCCGCTGCGGCCTGCGGAAGCCCGCCGCCGGCCCTCCTCCACCGCCTTCCGGGCCGCGCCTCCACCGTGCCCCGCGCCGCTCCTTTCCTCCGCGCGCCGCCCGAGTCCGCCGGCGCCGCCCTGCCTTGCCTCGCCGCCGGTGACCGCTGACCTCGCCACCTCGTCGCCGGGCGCCGCCCAGCCGCGCCTGCTCCGCCGGAGGCCGCCGCTCGCCGCCGAAGCTATGGCGCCGCCCGCATCGCCTCGCCACCGCGCCGACCTTGCCGAATCCGCCCCGCTCCGGCCGCCTCGACCTCCACTCCGGCAAACAATACCCCGACCAACCTCGGTTTCTCTGCGATCGATCCAGATCTGGATCTGAAAACTTCTCGGGTTGACTTTTTCATCCCCGAACCCTAATTTTTTTGCAAACTTTGGCATGCTATAACTCTGCATCCGTAGCTCCGATTTGTGCGTGTAGCATATCAAAATGTTCGCCTCGACGAGTACATCATTTCATCTCATTGCATAATTTTCATTTGAGCTCATCTTGATGCCCGAAATGTTGTTGGAATAGGGCTATGTGATGAATTTGGTAGATCTGTTTCAGCAAATAGCTATTTGTCATTTTTGCCATGATTAATGTGTGCATGCTATGATCCTGAGCTCTACATGTGTTTTGTTATATGCCATGCCATCTTTACAGAGGTGCTTGCCATGTATTTTTGTGATATTTGTGGTGACTAGCACAAGCTTGCGAAGTAGCGTAATCGGTAAGGCTGATTTCAGGGACTTAGAATTTCACCAAGTCCTTGTCCTGTTTTTGTCGTTATGCCATTTGTTCATGTTGTTTCCTAGTGATCCGTGCCTCTTTTGACGATGATCAGTAAGGTTGTTTTGTTAACATTGTGGTGCCCTATCCATCCATGTCGTTGTTTGCATTTATGGAGCACACTAGCTTGAGTCAATCGAGCTCTACTTTTGCTATAAAATAATCCTGGCAGATTGTTGACATGTTTAGCGATTTTGTCGAGGATGTTGCTATTGATCCGTGCGTGCTATGTTGTTGTTCTTGCCATGTCTATCTTATATGATATGTATTCGTAATGGGTGTATGCTTATTTTGTCATGCCATGCTCTGTAGTGAGTGCATCGAGCTCGTAAACATGCCTACTCGTTAACTGATTTGCATGCTCTAGTTTTTCACTAAGTCTGAAATCTGTTTATGTTTTTACCATGTTCACATGCTTGCCATTGTATTTTCTGATCCCTTTTGGCTCAAGGTCACTAAGGGACTTTCGTTAATTGCTTTGAGTAGCTTCATGACATGCCTTGCTTTGCCATGTTAAGTTCATGTAGCATGTACTTTTCATGCTTTAAAGTGTGCTTCCTGATGATAAATTCCAGACTTGTGTTAATTTCACCAAGTCCGAAACCTGTTATCATTCGCACTTTTGCCATGCTTGTTTGAACCTGTTAATGGATGAATTAGCCATAGCTCAGTGTTCATCTTTTGTCAAGCTTCATGAGTGGATCCCTACCCTGTATTGTTTTGTCATGTTTGAGTGCTGTAGCATATTTATCTTGATGCATTTAGATGGCTACTTGTTGATTATCGCAGACCGGTGCCATATTTGTTTTGCTTGCCATTTCAAAACCGTGCATCCGATTCCAGTGATCTTTATATCGATTTCAACCGAAATCACCTCACCATTCCAGTGGCACTCTTGGATTTCCAATTTGAGGCCAGGTTCAATCATTCCTTGTCAAATCTTGCATATGCATCGCATACCGCATCCCGCATATCATACCATGATTGCATCATGTTGTTTGAGCATTGCACGTGGTTGATTGTGTTCCATTTGCTTGTTGCTCTTGTTTGGGTAGATCCGGGAGAAAAGTTCATGAACGAGGATCCCGTTGAGTTCGCTTACGAGGATCAAGTCAACTCTAACAACTTTGCAGGCAAGATGATCATACCCTCGAAATCACTTCTATCTTTGCTTGCTAGATGCTCGCTCTTTTGCTATGCCTATGCTACGATGCCTACCACTTGCTTATCATGCCTCCCAAATTGCCATGTCAAAACTCTAACCCACCATGTCCTAGCAAACCGTTGATTGGCTATGTTACCGCTTTGCTCAGCCCCTCTTATAGCGTTGCTAGTTGCAGGTGAAGATTGAAGATCGTTCCTTGTTGGAACATTGTTTATTGTTGGGATATCACAATATTATCTTGTTATCTTAATGCACCTATATACTTGGTAAAGGGTGGAAGGCTCGGCCTTGTGCCTAGTGTTTTGTTCCACTCTTGCCACCCTAGTTTCCGTCATATCGGTGTTATGTTCCCGGATTTTGCGTTCCTTACGCGGTTGGGTTATAATGGGAACCCCTTGACAGTTCGCCTTGAATAAAACTCCTCCAGCAATGCCCAACCTTGGTTTTACCATTTGCCACCTAGCCTCTTTTTCCCTTGGGTTTCCGGAGCCCAAGGGTCATCTTTATTTAAACCCCCCTGGGCCAGTGCTCCTCTGAGTGTTGGTCCGACTGAGCTGCCTGCGGGGCCACCTCGGGAAAACTTGAGGGTTGGTTTTACTCGTAGATAGTCTCATCTGAGTGTGCCCTGAGAACGAGATATGTGCAGCTCCTATCGGGATTTGTCGGCACATTCGGGCGGTGTTGCTGGACTTGTTTTACCATTGTCGAGGATGTCTTGTAACCGGGATGCCGAGTCTGATCGGAATGTCTCGGGAGAAGGAATATCCTTCGTTGACCGTGAGAGCTTGTGATGGGCTAAGTTGGGACTCCCCTGCAGGGATTTGAACTTTCGAAAGCCATGCCCGCGGTTATGGGCAGATGGGAATTTGTTAATGTCCGGTTGTAGATAACATGAAACTTAACTTAATTAAAATGAATCAACCACGTGTGTAACCGTGATGGTCGCTTCTCGGTGGAGTCCGGGAAGTGAACACGGTGTTGGAGTAATGCTTGACGTAGGTTGTTCTAGGATCACGTCTTGATCATAGTTGTTCGTCCATGCTTTTGCCTTCTCTTCTCGCTCTCATTTGCGTATGTTAGCCACCATATATGCTAGTCGCTTGCTGCAGCTCCACATCATACCTTGTCTTACCTATAAGCTTAAATAGTCTTGATCGCGAGGGTGCGAGATTGCTGAGTCCCCGTGACTCACAGTTTACTTCCAAAACCAGATGCAGGGACCGATGGTACCGTTCCAGATGATGCGCTTGAGCTCAAGTGGGATTTCGATGAAGACTCTCGTCGTTACTATGTGTCTTTCCCAGATGATCAGTAGTGGTGACCAGTTGGGGCGATCGGGGACTTTGTCGCATGTGGAGGTTGATCTTTATTTTGGTACCGTAGTCGGACCATGAGTGTATTGGATGATTGTAATGTTATTCATGTATTTGTGTGACGTGGCGAGTGTAAGCCAACTATGTACCTTTTCGCCTTTTATCTATTTACATGGGTTGTTGTGAAGATTACCTTACTTGCGACATTGGTTTCAATGCGGTTATGCCTCTAAGTCGTGCTTCGACACGTAGGAGATATAGCCGCACTGAGGGCGTTACAAGTTGGTAATCATAGCCTTCCCCGACCTTAGGAGCCCCCCTGCTTGATCGAATCATTGGCGTTGTTGAGTCTGGAAAAATGTTTTGAGTCTTTTATGAATTATATATATCGGAGAGTTAGGAATTCTTTTTACTCCCCAGTCCCTTCATCGCTCTGGTAAGGCATCTTGACGTAGAGTTTTGACTCTTCTCTTCTCAAATTTCACTAAATTTTTTTTAGGATCACGCCGGTATCTTGGAATCGTTCCGATCGATTTGTGACGAGAACATTGTTCTTGGTGCCTCCTATCATTTAGGGGTTGTGGCAGTGTCCCGGGGAGTTGAGCTCCGAGGTGTTGTCGTCACAATTTTATCGTTGAGATTCTGGAATACCTGAGTTTCGCCGACATCGAAAATCTCTTTTATGCAGTTGTTGGTGAGATAACCTCGGCGCCACCCAGTACTGGGCCGGGAGTTCGGGAGTATTTCCATAACTTGTATAACGGATGCTTTTCGAAGGTTGAGGTAGATGATTTCCGAAGTTTTTCTCAGTTATGTGTTGAAGGATGGATACAGCTGGATGTAGGATTTGCTAGATTTGGGTGAGATATTATGCTGCCCCTGTATCCCCAACACTTGATTGCATAACCGGAAAGGTTTGGGAGTTTCATAGGTGGGAATTCTTGTAGCTCTAGTTCTTCTTCCGTGGATATTTGGTTTGGTATTGGGTAATCCTCACCAAGTATTTGTTCTTGTTCTGTATCTTGTTGTTTTTCTTCTACCTCAATTCTAAGTGGCTTCTCAATTTATGGATATGTGACCATTTCAATTGGAATGCATTCGTTCATTTGGTTCGGATGTGAAGACTTTATGTTGCAATTTCAACCCATTTGATTCAGCTTCAATATTTTTCTGTCAAGTTGCTAAGGGATGTCAACCTCTTCAGGATGGCTCCTCCAACGCGCATGACTCCGAATCCTGATCCGCCACCACCACCTCCACCTCCGGAGGCATGGCAAGCTGTGATGGCCGCTACCAATGCAAACACGCAGCTGATCATGCAACTTCTTCAAGAGCGCAACCAAGGGAACCAGGGTCATGGCAACAATCAAAATCAGTTTGCTACACTCAACCAGTTCCTTGCTAATCAGCCAAAGACCTTCAGCAATTGTGTTGAGGCAACAAATGCTGATGATTGGCTCGTGGACATATGCAAGCATTTCGAGTGCAGTAACGTCAGGCCTGAGGACTTTGTCAAGTTCGCTTCCTTCCAACTCAAAGACCAAGCTGCAGAATGGTTCCAGCAGTACAAAGATTCCAGAGGAGGCCGTGTGATTACCTAGGATGAATTCCGTCAAGACTTCAAAGCTCATCATATTCCTCAGAGTGTGGTTGAAAGCAAGCGTGAGGAATTCCGCAACCTGAAGCAAGGCACTATGTCTGTTTACGAGTACAACAAAATGTTTCAGAAGCTCGCCCATTTTGCTAAGCAAGACGTCCCTGACGAGAAGAGCATGATTTACCAGTTCAGGGGTGGTCTCAGAGAAGAAATCCAGCTAGCTCTCGTCCTCTTTGAGCCCAAGAGGTACGATGAGTTTTACAACATGGCAATGAAGCAAGAGACTGCTCAACTGAAGTGCGATGCTTCCAAGAAGCGATTCAGAGATGCAACTCCTTCTTCCTCAACTCAAGTGGCTAAGCAGCAAAAGTATTGGCTACCTCCTCCTCCGTTCCGTCAGCCTTATCAGCAGAAGAGCAAAGGTGGCAGTGGATCTTCCCACCCACTCAACCCTAGCTTTCAGAATAAGACTTCGTCTCAAGCTCCAAGATCAAGTGCTCTGTATCACCGTCCGCTCTCGGAGGTCACGTGCAACAAGTGCCAACAGAAGGGTCACTATGCCAACAAATGCTTCAATCAGAGGCGTCTCCCTCCTCCTCCTCCTGTGAGATCGGCAAGTACAGCTGTGGCCAAGCATAACCCGAAGCACGCCAAGGTCAACTTGATGAATGCAGCTCAGGTAGAGGACTCGTCAGATGTCATCATGGGTAACCTTCCTGTTAACGATATTCCAGCTAAAGTACTTTTTGACTCTAGTGCATCGCATTCTTTCATGTCATTCCCATTTGCATCGGAGAACAATTTTGGTACTAAGGCATTACCTAGAGCATTGCAAGTTGTTTCTCCGGCTAAGCGTCTGAGTTCTAGCATGATGGTTCCGGATATTTCTATCATGATGGGTGATTTCAAGTTTCTGGCTTCTCCAATGGTTCTTGGTAACTCGGATATTGATCTTATTCTTGGAATGGACTGGCTTTCTAAGCACAAGGCTCAGCTTGATTGTGCAGGCAGGCAGATTCAATTGACTCATTCGTCTGAGGATGTAATTGTCTTTGCCGCTCGGGATAATACCATTTGTCTGTTTTCTCTCAATGAGAAGGATGAGATGGAGGCCATCTCGCAAATTCCAGTCATTTGCGAATATCAAGACGTCTTTCCAGAAGAGCTTCCAGGAATGCCTTCGCACCGGCAAGTTGAATTTGTCATCGATCTTGAGCCTGGTACGGAACCTGTTTGCAAACGTCCTTACAAGCTGGGACCCAAAGAGTTGAAGGAGCTAAAGAAACAACTCTATGAACAAGAGCATGTGGGTCTCATCCGACCTAGTTCTTCTCCATGGGGTTGTGGAGTTCTTTTTGTGAAGAAGAAGGATGGAATGGACCGACTTTGTGTTGACTACCGTCCATTGAACAAGAAGACTATAAAGAACAAGTACCCACTTCCCAACATCAACGAGCTGTTTGAACAACTCAAAGGTGCTCAAGTATTCTCCAAGCTTGATCTCCGTATGGGCTATCACCAAATTCGAATTTGTGAGCAAGATATCCCCAAGACAACATTCAGAACAAGCTATGGTTCATATGAATACACTGTCATGTCTTTTGGCCTCATCAACGCTCCTCCGACTTTCTCTCGCATGATGAACTTCATCTTCAACCCCTACAAAAATGACTTCGTCTTGGTCTACCTCGATGACATTTTGGTCTTTTCCAAGAACAAGGAAGATCATGCCAAGCACTTGCGTTTGGTGCTCGATAAGCTCAGAGAACATCAGTTCTACGCCAAGTTTTCAAAGTGCGAGTTTTGGCTCGATGAGGTTCTCTATCTTGGGCATATCATCTCTGCCAAGGGCATAGCGATGAATCCTGAGAAGGTGTCTGCAATTGTGAATTGGGAACCACCTCAGAACGTAAAGCAACTCCGTAGCTTCCTTGGTCTCGCAAGCTATTGTCGAAGGTTCGTTGAGAACTTTTCAAAGATCGTGAAGCCTCTTTCAAACCTTCTCCAGAAGCACGTGAAGTACGTTTGGTCTCCGGAATGTGACATCGCTTTCAACACCTTGAAAGAGAAATTAGTCACTACTCCAGTTCCGACTCCTCCTGATGAATCCAAACCGTTCGAGGTCTTCTGTGATGCCTCTCTTCAAGGTCTTGGTGCAGTGTTGATGCAAGAGAAGAAAGTTGTGGCTTATACCTCTCGCTAGTTGAAGCCCAACAAAAAGAACTACCCCACTCACGACCTCGAGTTGGCGGCTGTTGTTCATGCCCTTTTGACTTGGAGACATCTCTTATTGGGAAGAAAAGTGGACATCTTCACTGACCACAAGAGTCTCAAGTACATCTTCACTCAGCCTAATCTCAACCTCAGGCTGACTCGTTGGGTCGAAATGATTCAAGAGTATAATCCGAGTATCGAATATACTCCAGGCAAGGCCAATGTAATTGCTGACGCATTGAGAAGAAAGGCTTACTGCAACAGTTTGATTCTCAAGCCTTACCAACCCGAGCTTTGTGAAGCTTTCCGCAAACTCAATCTGCAAGTTGTTCCTCAAGGTTTCCTCGCCAACCTTCAAGTCTCTCCTACTTTGGAAGATCAGATTTGTGAGGCTCAACTTCTTGATGCTATGGTGAAGAAGGTGAAGATTGGGATTGCCAAGAGTCAATCCAAGTACAAGTGCTATCACCTTGATGACAAGGATACTCTCTTCTTCGAGGATCGCATTGTTGTGCCTAAAGGCGACCTTCGTAAAGTCATTATGAACAAGGCTCACAATTCACTCCTCTCCATCCACCCTGGGAGTACAAAGATGTACCAGGACCTCAAGCAGGCGTATTGGTGGACTCGAATGAAGCGCGAGATTGCTCAGTTCGTGAATGAATGTGATGTCTGTAGAAGAGTGAAGGCAGAACACCAACGACCAGCTGGTCTCCACCAACCTCTTGCCATTCCAGAATGGAAGTTTGACCATATTGAGATGGACTTAATGACGGGATTTCCAAAGTCCAAGCGTGGCAATGATGCTATATTCGTTGTCATCGACAAACTCACTAAAGTGGCTCACTTTATGCCTATCAAAGAGTCTATCACAGCAGCTCAATTGGCGGAGCTTTATACCTCTTGGATTGTCTCTCTGCACGGCATTCCACAGTTGATCTCTTCAGACCATGGCAGCATCTTTACCTCCAAGTTTTGGGATTCTTTTCAAAAGGCCATGGGCACCAACATCCATTTCAGCACAGCTTTTCATCCTCAAACTAGCGGCCAAGTCGAGCGTGTCAATCAGATTCTTGAAGATATGCTCAGGGCTTGCGTTATCTCTTTCGGTATGAAGTGGGAAGATTGTCTTCCATATGCCGAGTTCTCCTACAACAAGAGTTTTCAAGCAAGTTCGGGCAAGGCCCCATTTGAAATTCTCTATGGCAGGAAGTGCCGTACTCCTCTTAACTGGTCAGAGACCGGTGAACGTCAACTTCTTGGAAATGACTTGATCACGGAGGCAGAAGAGATGTGCAAAGTCATTCGTGATAACCTCAAAGAAGCGCAATCACGCCAGAAGAGCTACTATGATAGTAAGCATCGTGATTTGGCTTTCGAGATCAGAGACCATGTTTACCTCCGCGTCTCTCCAATGAAAGGTACTCGCCGCTTCGGTATCAAAGGAAAGCTTGCCCCTAGATACGTGGGTCCTTTCAAGATCGTCAGCAAGAGAGGCGATCTCGCCTATCAACTCGAGCTTCCCTCAAACTTCACAAATGTGCACGACGTATTCCATGTCTCTCAGCTCCGCAAGTGCTTCAAGACTCCTGACCGCACCGTCAACTTCGAAGACATTGATCTCCAAGAAGACCTTTCTTATCGTGAACACCCTGTTGCTATTCTTGAAGAAACTGAGCGCAAGACTCGCAATAAGTCAATCAAATTCCTCAAAGTCAAGTGGTCACACCATTCCGACTGTGAAGCCACCTGGGAACGCGAGGATCACCTCCGTTCTGAGTACCCGGCGTTTTTCCAGTCCTAGATCTCGGGACGAGATCCTTTCGTAGTGGTGGAGTGTTGTAACACCCCGGATGTAATTTACCTTATCTATATCCCAACTCTTGCCGTTTCCGGCCTAAGTTATTTTATTTTCCTCGTTGTCAGGTTTTTGTCTCCGTGTGGTGTTGTCTTTGTCATGCATCTCATATCATGTCATCATGTGCATTGCATTTGCATACGTGTTCGTCTCATGCATTCGAGCATTTTCCCCGTTGTCCGTTTTGCATTCCGGCGCTCCTATGTCCTCCGGCGGTCCTTTCTACCTCTTTTCGTGTGTGGGGGTTAAACATTTCCGGATTGGACCGAGACTTTCCAAGCGGCCTTGGTTTACCACCGGTAGACCGCCTGTCAAGTTTCGTGCCATTTGGACTTCGTTTGATACTCCAACGGTTAACCGAGGGACCGAGAAGGCCTCGTTTGTGTTGCAGCCTAACACCCTTCCAATTTGGCCCAAAACCGACCAAAAACCCTTCCATCACCTAGGCCGTTCGATCACGATTGCGTGGCCGCAAACCGCACCTCATTTGGAGCTCCCTAGCTCCCCCTACCTCTATAAATAGACCCCCTCCCGAAATTCCCGGATCTCCTCTCCTCTAACCCTAGAAATTCAGCTCCGCCACCATCAGACACGTCCGGTCACAACCGGACGCGTCCGCCCGTCGCACCCAGCCAGCCACAGGGTGCCACGTGGCACCCCGGCACCCGCCGCCGCCGCGGCCTGCGGAAGCCCGCGGCCGGCCCTCCTCCACCGCCTTCTGGGCCGCGCCTCCACCGCGCCCCGCGCCGCTCCTTTCCTCCGCGCGCCGCCCGAGTCCGCCGGCGCCGCCCTGCCATGCCTCGCCGCCCGTGACTGCCGACCTCGCCACCTCGTCGCCGCACGCCGCCCCGCCGCGCCTGCTCCGCCGGAGGCCGCCGCTCGCCGCCGAAGCTACGGCGCCGCCCGCATCGCCTCGCCACCGCGCCGACCTCGCCGGATCCTCCCCGCTCCGGCCGCCTCGACCTCCACTCCGGCGAACAGTACCCCGACCAACCTCGGTTTCCGCGCCATCGATCTAGATCTGGATCTGAAAACTTCTCGGGTTGACTTTTTCATCCCCGAACCCTAATTTTTTTTGCAAACTTTGGCATGCTATAACTCTGCATCCGTAGCTCCGATTCATGCGTGTAGCATATCAAAATGTTAGCCTCGACAAGTACATCATTTCATATCATTGCATGATTTTCATTTGAGCTCATATCGATGCCCGAAATATTGTTGGAAGAGGGCTATGTGATGAATTTGGCATATCTGTTTCAGCAAATAGCTATTTGTCATTTTTTCCACGATTAATGTGTGCATGCTATGATCCTGAGCTCTACATGTTTTTGTTATATGCCATGCCATCTTTACAGAGGTGCTTGCCATGTATTTTTGTGATATTTGTGGTGACTAGCACAAGCTTGCAAAGTAGCATAATCGGTAAGGCTGATTTCAGGGACTTAGAATTTCACCAAGTCCTTGTCCTGTTTTTGTCGTTATGCCATTTGTTCATGTTGTTTCCTAGTGATCCGTGCCTCTTTTGAGGATGATCAGTAAGGATGTTTTGTTAACATAGTGGTGCTCTATCCATGCACGTCTTTGTTTGCATTTATGGAGCACACTAGCTTGAGTCAATCGAGCTCTACTTTTGCTATAAAATAATCCTGGCAGATTGTTGACATGTTTAGCGATTTTGCCGAGCATGTTGCTATTGATCTGTGCATGCTATGTTGTTGTTCTTGACATGTCTAGCTTCTATGATATGTATTCTTGATGGGTGTATGCTTAGTTTGTCATGCCATGCTCTGTAGTGAGTGCATACAGATCGTAAACATGCCTACTCGTTAACTAATTTGCATGCTCTAGTTTTTCACTAAGTCTGAAATCTGTTTATGTTTTTGCCATGTTCACATGCTTGCCATTGTATTTTCTGATCCCTTTTGGCTCAAGGTCACTAAGGGACTTTTGTTAAGTGCTTTGAGTAGCTTCATTCCATGCCTTGCTTTGCCATGTTAAGTTCCTGTAGCATGTACTTTTCATGCTCTAAAGTGTGCTTCCTGATGATAAATTCCTGACTTGTGTTAACTTCACTGAGTCTGAAACCTGTTATCATTTGCACTTTTGCCATGCTTGTTTGAACCTGTTAATGGATGAATTGGCCGTAGCTCAGTGTTCATCTTTTGTTAAGCTTCATGAGTGGATCCCTGACATGTATTTTGTTGTCATGTTTGAGTGCTGTAGCATATTTATCTTGATGCATTTAGATGGCTACTTGGTGATTATCGCAGACCGGTGCCATATTTGTTTTGCTTGCCATTTCCAAACCGTGCATCCGATTCCGGTGATCTTTATATCGATTTAAACCAAAATCACCTCACCTTTCCAGCGGCACTCTTGGATTTCCTTGTTGAGGCCAGGTTCAATCATTCCTTATCAAATCTTGCATATGCATCGCATACCGCATCCCGCATATCATACCATGTTTGCATCATGTTGTTTGAGCATTGCACGTGGTTGATTGTGTTCCGTTTTCTTGTTGCTCTTGTTTGGGTAGAGCCGGGAGACGAGTTCGTGAACGAGGAGCCCGTTGAGTTCGCTTACGAGGATCAAGTCAACTCTGACAACTTTGCAGGCAAGATGATCATACCCTCGAAATCACTTCTATCCTTGCTTGCTAGATGCTCGATCTTTTGCTATGCCTATGCTACGATGCCTACCACTTGCTTATCATGCCTCCCAAATTGCCATGTCAAACCTCTAACCCACCATGTCCTAGCAAACCGTTGATTGGCTATGTTACCGCTTTGCTCAGCCCCTCTTATAGCGTTGCTAGTTGCAGGTGAAGATTGGAGATCGTTCCTTGTTGGAACATTGTTTATTGTTGGGATATCACAATATTATCTTGTTATCTTAATGCACCTATATACTTGGTAAAGGGTGGAAGGCTCGGCCTTTTGCCTAGTGTTTTGTTCCACTCTTGTCGCTCTAGTTTCCGTCATATCGGTGTTATGTTCCCGGATTTTGCGTTCCTTACGCGGTTGGGTTATAATGGGAACCCCTTGACAGTTCGCCTTGAATAAAACTCCTCCAGCAATGCCCAACTTTGGTTTTACCATTTTCCACCTAGCCTCTTTTTCCCTTGGGTTTCCGGAGCCCAAGGGTCATCTTATTTTAGCCCCCCTGGGCCAGTGCTCCCCTGAGTGTTGGTCCAAACTAGAGTCCTGTGCAGCGCCCCCTCGGGGAAACTCGAGGTTTGGTTTTAGTTGTATGGAGCGCTCATCTGAGTGTGCCCTGAGAACGAGATATGTGCAGCTCCTATCGGGATTTGTCGGCACATTCGGGCGGTGTTGCTGGACTTGTTTTACCATTGTCGAGGATGTCTTGTAACCGGGATGCCAAGTCTGATCGGAATGTCTCGGGAGAAGGAATATCCTTCGTTGACCGTGAGAGCTTGTGATGGGCTAAGTTGGGACTCCCCTGCAGGGATTTGAACTTTCGATAGCCGTGCCCGCGGTTATGGGCAGATGGGAATTTGTTAATGTCCGGTTGTAGATAACATGAAACTTAACTTAATTAAAATGAATCAACCACGTGTGTAACCGTGATGGTCTCTTCTCGGTGGAGTCCGGGAAGTGAACACGATGTTGGAGTAATGCTTGACGTAGGTTGTTCTAGGATCACTTCTTGATCATAGTTGTTCGTCCGTGCTCTTGCCTTCTCTTCTCACTCTCATTTGCGTATGTTAGCCACCATATATGCTAGTCGCTTGCTGCAGCTCCACATCATACCTTGTCTTACCTATAAGCTTAAATATTCTTGATCGCGAGGGTGCGAGATTGCTGAGTCCCCGTGACTCACAGTTTACTTCGAAAACCAGATGCAGGAACCGATAATACCGCTCCATACGATGCGCTTGAGCTCAAGTGGGAGTTCGATGAAGACTCTCGTTGTTACTATGTGTCTTTCCCGGATGATCAGTAGTGGTGCCCAGTTGGGGCGACCGGGGACTTTGTCGCATGTGGGGGTTGATCTTTATTTTGGTACCGTAGTCGGACCATGCGTGTATTGGATGATTTTAATGTTATTCATGTATTTGTGTGATGTGGCGAGTGTAAGCCAACTATGTACCTTTTCCCCTTTTATCTATTTACATGGGTTGTTGTGAAGATTACCTTACTTTTGACATTGCTTTCAATGCGGTTATGCCTCTAAGTCATGCTTCGACACCTAGGAGATATAGCCGCATCGAGGGCGTTACACCGCCCTAGTTTCTGTCATACCGGTGTTATGTTCCTTGATTTTGCGTTCCTTACACAGTCGGGTTATAATGGGAACCCCTTGACACTTTGCCTTGAATAAAACTCCTCCAGCAAAGCCCAACCTTGGTTTTACCATTTGCACTAACAACCTTGTCTTTTTCCCTTGGGTTTCCGGAGCCCGAGGGTCATCTTTATTTAACCCCCCCCCCCCCGGGCCAGTGCTCCTCTGAGTGTTGGTCCAAACTAGAGCCCCTTGCAGCGCCACCTTGGGGAAACTTGAGGGTTGGTTTTAGTTGTACGGATTGCTCATCCGGTGTGCCCTGAGAATGAGATATGTGCAGCTCCTATCGGGATTTGTTGGCACATCCGGGCGGCTTGGCTGGTCTTGTTTTACCATTGTCGAAATGTCTTGTAACCGGGATTCCGAGTCTGATCGGGTCTTCCTGGGAGAAGGAATATCCTTCGTTGACCATGAGAGCTTGTGATGTGCTAAGTTGGGACACCCCTGCAGGGTTTTGAACTTTCGAAAGCCGTGCCTGCGGTTATGGGCAGATAGGAACTTGTTAATGTCTGGTTGTAGAGAACTTGACACTTAACTTAATTAAAATACATCAACCGTGTGTGTAGCCGTGATGGTCTCTTTCCGGCGGAGTCCGGGAAGTGAACACGGTGTTGGAGTTATGCTTGAACGTAAGTAGTTTCAGGATCACTTCTTGATCACTTCTAGTTCTCGACCGTGCTTTGCCTTCTCTTCTCGCTCTCATTTGCGTATGTTAGTCACCATATATGCTAGTGCTTGCTGCAACTCCACCTCATACCTTTTCCCTACCCTTAAGCTTAAATAGTCTTGATCGCGAGGGTGTGAGATTGCTGAGTCCCCATGACTCACAGATTACTTCCAAAACCAGTTTGCCGGTGCCGATGATACCGTGCAGGTGACGCTACCGAGCTCAAGGATGAGCTCGATGAAGATCTTGTTCATTGTGTTGTTTCATTTCAGTTGATCAGTAGTGGAGCCCAGTCGGGGCTATCGGGGATCTTTTGCATTAGGGGTAGTCTTCTTTTATTTTGGTTGTGTAGTCGAACCTTGATTGTATCTAGATGATGTAATGCTATATTCATGTATTGTGTGAAGTGGCGATTGTAAGCCAACTATGTACCTCTTTTCTTTTTCAGTACATGGGATGTGTAAAGATTACCCCTCTTGCGACATTGCCTACAATGCGGTTATGACTCTAAGTCATGCTCCGACACGTGAGAGATATAGCCGCATCGTGGGTGTTACAAGTGATCTCCTAATTTAACAGAAATAACAGGCATGCCTATCACAGGTCTAGGTTTATCTGTATCACGGGGTTTAGCAATTCTAGAAGTTTCATCACAGAAATAAATAACATGCCCATCTATATTATTGGACAAGAGATATTTAACAATAGCAATATTAGGTTCATCTTTAACTTGCTCAGGAGGTGTATATGTTTTAATATTGCTTTTACAAACCACAGTTGAAGCTTTAGCATGATCCTTTATCCTAACAGGGAAAGGTGGTTTCTCAACATAAGAAGTAGGAACAATAGGATCATTATAAGTGACAAACTTTTCTTCAACTTTAATAGGTGCAGATACTTTTACTTCTATGGGAGGATGATATTTAAACCACTTCTCCTTAGGGAGATCAACATAAGTGGCAAAATATTCACAGAAAGAAGCTACTATCTCAGAATCAAGTCCATATTTAGTGCTAAACTTACGGAAAATATCGGTATCCATAAAAGATTTAACACAATCAAACTTAGGTGTCATACCTGACTCCTTACCATTGTCGAGGTCCCAATCTTCAGAGTTGCGTTAAATTCTATCCAATAAATCCCATCTAAATCCAATAGTCGTCATCATAATGGAGCCAGCACAAGAAGTATCGAGCATGGTGCGATTATTTTCAGAAAGCCGAGCATAAATTTTTTGAATAATCATTTCTCTTGAGAGCTCATGATTGGGGCATGAATATAACATTGATTTAAGCCTCCCCCAAGTTTGAGCGACGCTTTCTCCTTCGTGAAGCCAAAAATTATATATATAATTGCGGTCAGATGAACAAGATGCATGGGGTAATACTTTTGATGAAATTCCAATTTCAATCTTCTATAGTTCCATGATCTCGTATCATCACATAGCCTATACCATACCAATGCGTCTCCCTTCAAAGATAAAGGGAAGACCTTCTTCTTAGCAACATCATCGGGTATACCTGCAAGCTTAAATAATCCACAAACTTCATCCACATATATTAGGTGTTCATCAGGATGCTTTGTTCCATCTCCTGTAAAAGGATTAGCTAGCAGTTTTTCTATCATACCCGAATGATACTCATAAGGAATTTCATTTTAATTTTCATTTTCAGTAGGTTCAGTAGGTTGAGGAGCAACTCTTTGCTCTACTGGTCGGGGTGAAGATAACCCGAACAAGCCCCTCAGAGGATTACTTTCCATAGTAACAAATGACAGTAAATTTCAGCACACTATATAAATTTTTCCTTACCAAATTCCACCTACCAAAGGCACTTCACTCCCCGACAAAGGTGCCATAAAAGAGTCTTGATGACCCACAAGTATAGGGGATATATCGTAGTCCTTTCGATAAGTAAGAGTGTCGAACCCAACGAGGAGTAGAAGGAAATGATAAACGGTTTTCAGCAAGGTATTCTCTGCAAGTACTGAAATAAGTGGTAACAGATAGTTTTGTGATGAGATAATTTGTAACGAGCAACAAGTAACAAAAGTAAATAAAGTTCAACAAGGTGGCCCAATACTTTTTGTAGCAAAGGACAAGCCTGGACAAACTCTTATATAAGGAAGAGCGCTCCCGAGGACACATGGGAATATCGTCAAGCTAGTTTTCATCACATTCATATGATTCGCGTTCGGTACTTTGATAATTTGATATGTGGGTGGACTAGTGCTTGGGTGTTGTTCTTACTTGAACAAGCATCCCACTTATGATTAACCTCTATTGCAAGCATCCGCAACTACAACAAAAGTATTAAGGTAAACCTAACCATAGCATGAAACATATGGATCCAAATCAGCCCCTTACGAAGCAACACAGAAACTAGGGTTTAAGCTTCTGCCACTCTAGCAACCCATCATCTACTTATTACTTCCCAATGCCTTCCTATAGGCCCAAATAATGGTGAAGTGTTATGTAGTCGACGTTCACATAACACCACTAGAGGCTAGACAACATACATCTCATCAAAATATCGAACGAATACCAAATTCACATGACTACTAATAGCAAGACTTCTCCCTTGTCCTCAGGAACAAACGTAACTACTCACAAAGCATAAACATGTTCATAATCAGAGGGGTATTAATATGCATAAAGGATCTGAACATATGATCTTCCACCAATTAAACCAACTAGCATCAACTACAAGGAGTAATTAACACTACTAGCAACCTACTAGCACCAATCCCAGACTTGGAGACAAGAATTGGATACAAGAGATGAACTCGGGTTTTGAGATGAGATGGTGCTGATGAAGATGTTGATGGAGATTGCCCTCTCCCAATGAGAGGAGCATTGGTGATGATGATGGCGATGATTTCCCCCTCCGGGAGGGAAGTTTCCCCGGCAGAACAGCTCTGCCGGAGCTCTAGATTGGATCCGCCAAGGTTCCGCCTCGTGGCGGCAGAGTTTCGTCCCGAAAGGTTGCTTCTTATTTTTTTTCTCGACGAAAGACTTCATATAGGAGAAGATGGTCATCGGAGAGCCACCAGGGGGCCCACGAGGTAGGGGGCGCGCCCTAGGGGGGGGCGCCCCCACCCTCGTGAGCAGGGTGTGGGCCCCCTGGTCTTCATCTTTGGCGAGGATTTTTCATTATTTATTATAAGGTATTCCGTGGAGTTTCAGGACTTTTGGAGTTGTGAAGAATAGGTCTCTAATATTTGCTCCTTTTCCAGCCCAGAATTCCAGTTGCCGGCATTCTCCCTCCTTATGTAAACCTTGTAAAATAAGAGAGAATAGCCATAAGTATTGTGACATAATGTGAAATAAGAGCCCATAATGCAATAAATATCGATATAAAAGCATGATGCAAAATGGACGTATCAATTTTCTAGCAGACTTATAACGAGGGATGTCACCTTCATCAAATCTATAGAGAGAATTTACCTTTACTACCTGTCTTGGGTTATCAAGATCATGAGTTTCTTCAATAGGTGAAGGATTAAGATCATATGTTTCTTCAACAGGCGGTAAATTAATACCATGTATTTCTTCAATAGGAGGTAAATTCTTAACATCTTCAGCTTTAATACCTTTTTCTTTCATAGGTTTCTTTGCCTCTTGCATATCTTCAGGACTGAGAAATAGAATACCCCTCTTCTTCGGCGTTGGTTTGGGAATAGGCTCAGGACTTGGCTCTGGAGGTGTCCAATTATTTTCATTTGTCAACATATTATTCAATAGAATTGCAGCTTCATCCGGTGTTCTTTCCCTGAAAACAGAACCAGCACAACTATCCAGGTAATTTGTGGAGGCATCGGTTAGTCCGTTATAAAAGATATCAAGTATTTCATTTTTCTTAAGAGGATGATCAGGCAAAGCATTAATTAATTGGAGAAGCCTCCCCCAAGCTTGTGGGAGACTCTCTTCTTCAATTTGCACAAAATTATATATATCCCTTGAAGCAGCTTGTTTCTTATGAGCAGGGAAATATTTAGCACAGAAGTAATAAATCATATCCTGGGGACTACGCACACAACCAGGATCAAGAGAATTAAACCATATCTTAGCATCACCCTTTAATGAGAACGGAAATATTTTAAGGATATAAAAGTAGCGAGTTCTCTCATCTTTAGTGAACAGGGTGGCAATATCATTTAATTTATTAAGATGTGCCACAACAGTTTCAGATTCATAGCCATGAAAAGGATCAGATTCAACAAAAGTAATTATATCAGGATCAACAGAGAATTCATAATCCTTATCGGTAACACAGATAGGTGAAGTAGCAAAAGCAGGGTCAGGTTTCATCCTAGCATTTAGAGATTGCTTATTCCATTTAGCTAATAACCTCTTGAGTTCGTATCTATCTTTGCAAGCTAAAATACCTAAAGAAGCTTCTTTATCAAAAACATAACCCTCAGGAATAACAGGCAAGTCTTCATCATCAATTTCATCAGTATTATCAGATTCAATATTTTCAATCTCTCTAGCCCTAGCAAGTTGTTCATAAAGAAATTCACCAAGTGGCACAGTAGTATCAAGCATAGAAGTAGTTTCATCATAAGTATCATGTATAGCAGAAGTGGCATCATCAATAACATGCGACATATCAGAATGAATAGCAGAAGCAGGTTTAGGTGTCGCAAGCTTACTCAAAACAGAAGGTGAATCAAGTGCAGAGCTAGATGGCAGTTCCTTACCTCCCCTCGTAGTTGAGGGATAAATCTTGGTTCTTGGATCTTTCAAGTTCTTCATAATGATAAGAAGATATAAATCCCAAGTGACTCAAAGAATAGAGCTATGCTCCCCGGCAACGGCGCCCGAAAATAGTCTTGATAACCCAAAAGTATAGGGAATCACAACAGTTTTCAAGGGTAAAGTATTCAACCCAAATTTATTGATTCGACACAAGGGGAGCCAAAGAATAATCTCAAGTATTAGCAGTTGAGTTGTCAATTCAACCACACCTGGAAACTTAGTATCTGCAGCAAAGTATTTAGTAGCAAAGTAATATGATAGTAGTGGTAACGGTAGCAAAAGGTAACAGTAGTAAAAGTAATGTTTTTGGTATTTTGTAGTGATGATAGCAATAGCAACGGGAAAGTAAATAAGCGAAGAACAATATATGGAAAGCTCGTAGGCAATGGATCGGTGATGGAGAATTATGCCGGATGCGGTTCATCATGTAACAATCATAACCTAGGGTGACACAGAACTAGCTCCAGTTCATCAATGTAATGTAGGCATCTATTCCGAATATAGTCATACGTGCTTATGGAAAAGAACTTGCATGACATCTTTTGTCTTACCCTCCCATGGCAGCGGGGTCCTAATGGAACCTAAGGGATATTAAGGCCTCCTTTTAATAGAGTATCGGAACAAAGCATTAACACATAGTGAATACATGAACTCCTCAAACTACGGTCATCACCGGTAAGTATCCCGATTATTGTCACTTCGGGGTTAATGGATCATAACACATAATAGGTGACTATAGACTTGCAAGATAGGATCCAGAACTCTCATATATTGATGAAAACATAATAGGTTCAGATCTGAAATCATGGCACTCGGGCCCTAGTGACAAGCATTCAGCATAGCAAAGTCATAGCAACATCAATCTCAGAACATAGTGGATACTAGGGATCAAACCCTAACAAAATTAACTCGATTACATGATAGATCCCATCCAACCCATCACCGTCCAGCAAGCCTACGATGGAATTACTCACGCACAGTGGTGAGCATCATGAAATTGGTGATGGGGGATGGTTGATGATGACGATGGCGACAGATTCCCCTCTCTGGAGCCCCGAACGGACTCCAGATCAGCCCTCCCGAGAGGTTTTAGGGCTTGGCGGCGGCTCCGTATCATAAAATGCGATGAATTCTTCTCTCTGATTTTTCTCCCCGAAACACAATATATAGAGTTGGAGTTGGAGTCGGAGGAGCTCCAGGGGGCCCACAAGGTAGGGGGCGCGCCCTAGGGGGGCAGGCGCACCCCCACCCTCGTAGGTGGGGGACGTGCACGAAGAGAAGAGGTGCATGCACGGCGCACGTACTCCCGTCTCTTTCCCAACCGCACCCGCGTGGGTACACGGTGGAGCTCATTTCTGTACGAAAAAGGCAGCCCACGTGGTAATTTGGCACGTGTACTGGTTGTCCACTTGGTGGAGGGAGGATCATCTACCACGGGTGAACAAACAAATTGCGACTTGACGTGTTATGTTAAAAAAAGAGGCAAACCATGTGGGGCCTACCTTAGAGGCAAGGCTCTATACACTAGAGTACTTTTGATGTGTCCCGTCAACTCGTAGAATGAGGAGAAGCTTGCTTAGTAGCCGTCTCCCCCGCCCACGGGCGCGGTGGCTCACAGGATGAGGTGAAGCTTGTTTACTACGCCTTACGCCCGCTCCCTCGCCCATGCACGCGGTGGCTCGCAGGACGAGGAGAAAAATTTACTACTCCCTCCGTTTGCTCCTCGTCCCTACTACCTTGGTTATAGAGATTATATCATATTGTTTGGAATATATATGTCCTTTAGTAGATTTCAATATGAACTACTAGTACATACTCCAAACACTGATGTATATAGGCATATTTTAGTGTGTAGATTCACTCATTTTGCTTCGTATGTAGCACTCTCCCTCGCCCCTTGACCCTCGCCCACGTGGTGGACGTGCAACAATTCATTCGGTCTCATATAGCCAGAACGATATATACTTCACTACCATTATTGCTCGACTTCCCGAAGAGGCGAAGAGCCAATCGCAAGGTTAATATTTTGGAGATGCCAAGCGCAAGGTTATAGGAGAACGAGTAGTAGGTGCCACGTCATTTATAAATAATTTTTTTTCTTCAGTGGCACGTACGCAATATGATAGGTTCATATGGAGAGAAAAGGAAACCGCTCCACTATATACATAGTCAGGACGGGCCAGCCTACACGGTTGCTTGCTGGGGTTGCTCTCTTCACACTCTCTGGCACAAAACGACTGTGGCCACATCTCTAACATCCCGGCGGATCACGTCCGCTTGGGGAAGGGTGGATGCTTAGTGTAGATGCGGTGGCCGTCGCCGACGCGAAAACCCACTGTCGGCACGTCCCGATCAGGGGTCCCCGCCGTTCTCTCTCACAAAGCTGGTGAGGTTGCCTTCGTCCCTTGCTCACTGCCGTGACGTTGGCAGTTGCTGCCTCCCACCGCCCTCCTCAAGGTTGAGCTACGTCCCTCAGGTACAACTCCCTTTACAGCCGGCTTGCACCACTCCTCCAGCTGCCCACATCACTCCCTGTGGATATTTCTCTACTTCTTTGCCCCGCACATACCTCTACTGGCTTCTACATACTGTATTTGTGATGAGTTTATGTCTCATCAACTAGTCCTAGTAATCTTATTCTAATCACGCTTGTTCAATTTCTTTGCCACAGGGATGCTCATCTCGATTTTGGTGAAACTCCACAAAATGATCCGATGGTCAAAAGGTTGCAAACTTCATTTATTAGGAAGCTAGAACATTGCCAGCAAATTGAAGCCTGGTCAGGGTTCACGGTTCAAGGGCTAGGGACTGCATGGATCGTTTTTTTATTTAGCTGCCTATGTTCCAAAATAAGTGTCAACTTTAGTAGTAGTACAACTTTGTACTAAAGTTTGCACAAAGTTGAGAAACTTATTTTGGAACAGAGGGAGTACATATTTGCTATGATCTGTCAATCATTAAGATGCAATAGCATGCATGTTAGTCTCCTTTGTATTTGATGAAATGTTGCAACGGGCAACCTTGGATGCAAGATACATGTAACAGAAGCTGGAAGCTTCATAGCATTGTACAAATTTATCTCACTGATAAATTACAGTACGTACTATACTAGTACTTCCTCCGTTCCTAAATATAAGTCTTTGTAGAGATTTCACCATGAACCACATGCGGATGTATATAGATGCATTTTAAGTGTAGATTCATTCATTTTGTTCCGTATGTAGTGGAATCTCTACAAAGACTTATATCTACTAGTAATAGCTAGCCCCCACTACTAGGAATTCTCTATCCTCTCCTTGAGCCACATCATCAAAATTGATGTAGCCGTTAGATGAAGTAAATCAGTCCATAATAGCCGTCTGATCTTGACGTTGAGAGGCTCCGCACTAAGCCACATGCAAGCATGCAGAAATACCGTGCCACATGCATGCGAGTGGGTTTTAAATCACATCAACATGTCTGCATGCAAGCATGCATGTAAGTGTGCTTTTAAGTCCCATTAAGATGTCAAAAAGAAAAATATAATCCCATTATGCAGTAGGAGTTGGCTGATCTTTTTTCCTTACGTGGGATGATCTAAATGATGATGGGAGTTTATTTAGTTTGGCTACCACATTTGCCATGCGATTATAGAGTTTTTTTTGTTCTGTGAAATCGATAATTTTGCGCAGAGAGATATACCGCTGTTCCGCGCCAACACGCGGGGACTCATCTAGTAATATTTAGGAACGAAGGGAGTACTATGTAAAGAGTTAGGTGTCACATGGTGATAGTGTGAGGTGGGCCATGTAATCACCGAGCTTGCGTGTTTTCACTGCTCTTGCACGCCTCCGCTGTAAGAATGGAGAAAATTGTAATCTAGTAGTAGTATACCTCCTTTCGCCGAAAGCGTGGGACATCCAGCAGTCCTACCACCTCAGTAATAAAGACCAATGAGCCGTCAAATCACATAGACCCAGCAGTAAGTTGGATGGACGAAGCAACCATCACTCTTGCACCAGTGAGAGGTCGCGTCCGCTCTGCCCGGGCATGAATGCGGCACCGATTCTTTGGAGCGGCGCTGACCATTTCGGGCGGGAAGCGCACGTGGGCGATGAAGGGGCTTTGGGTGGGCCAGGCTGGTCAGGAGCGGGCGTGGCAGCTGTCCGCATGTCCCTACCAGACACGCCCGGAAACGAGAGGATGCACCGACTCTTGCGGCTAAAATCATACACTACACAACATCTCTCTGTAGGAGTAGGTCGATCTGTCGCTCTCTCTAACACACACATGGTGTTAAACACACACACACACACGCACACACACGCACGCACCTTGGTCCCGTTGCACCTTCTAACATGACTTATTACACCTAGACGGAGGGAGTAGTAAGTATACGAGATACGGTGGCACACTGACTTAAGTCGAATACAAGTGCCGAAAATTTGTGTGCATGTTATAATAAGGATTCACTTAAAATAGTACGTGAGCGAACAGAGGGATCAATTGGACAGTGTTCCCGAGCAGTAGCGAGATGTGTGAGGTAAGATACACTGCTGGTGCTTTTAATTTTTCTTATTAATTTGTTTGTTTCACCCTCTGACTGGTGGGGCCCAATGTACTACATGGAGAGAGGTAAGGTGACTAAGGCTGCATTATTTCTGCACCACTGTGGATAGTCTTACCACCAAAGCCACATCATACGATTATAATTGAAATCCCAATGACTCCCACACACACAAAAAAAACACGGCATGCTTGTCACACGAATGCAGGAATGTATAAAAGGTTATTTCCCTCTTGTTGAACATAACGGGAGGGTTGTGTAGCTGGTTAGCCTGTTCGCTCATCAAACTTGAGGTCTCGGGTTCGATAACTACACTTGAGCATAATTTGTGCCAGGAGGATTCTTTGACTGGTCAAAATGTTTCTAGGGTTTGCACGCTTCACACTCTCTCTCAAGTATATATATACACGCTGGAGCCTCAGCGCTTGTAGTTGCTCTCTTCACACTCTCTCGCCTTCTCCCGCTGGAGCCTCAGCGCTTGTAGTTGCTCTCTTCACACTCTCTCGCCCTCTCCGGATCTAAACAAGACTTCGTTGTCCTCTCTCTCCCCTCACTGCTGCTCAAAGAGCCGGCAGGATCCGTTCGTAGGGAAGGGAAGGAGGCTTAACGCTGTCACCGTCGGCGAGGGACTACCGGCGCAGCTGTTCACTTTCCACCCAGCGGCGGCGCGGGAGGGCCTCCGACCCCTTCTTCTTCGCCGCCGTCCCATTGCCTATCGAACCACGCCCCAAGAACCTTAAGGTATAATTTACTTACTCCACATGCATTGCTCTAGCTGCATGTATACCATGAATCTAGGACGTGGTTCAAAGAGGAAAGGAGTGGGGGAAAGTTGTGGGAAAAGTTGTATATAGCATGAATCTAGGACGTGGTTCAAAGAGGAAATGAAGGGGGAAAGTTGTATAGAATTTATCTAGGACGTGGTTCAAAGAGGAAAGGAATGGGGGAAAGTAGTGGGGAAAGTTGTATCGCATAAATCTAGGACGTGGTTCAAAGAGGAAAGGAAGGGGCGAAAGTACTAGTTCAAAAAGGAAAGGAGGAGACAAGGCTGTAGAGTTTAAGCAGGACTAGATTTGCTGCGCTCACATAGGGAAAGGCGTCTAAAGATAACAAAACTGGGACCAACACAAATATGCTCCTTGGTTGTTTGTTCTTTGTTGCAATAGACTGTGCATGACCACAGTACATCGGTAGATGCACATGGTGCTAGTGCGTCCACTGTCCCGTGCAACTCATTAACTGTTGTTAATCTAAGGCCCTGTTTGGTTAAAAACTCCCTAGTCCCTACCTGCTGGGTTCCAGGGACTAAACATGGACTAGAGGTTATTAAATGACATGCTAAAAGACCATGTTACCCCTAGTAATGAACTAATAGAGACAAGGTGCGATGCGTGGCAGGGGAAACTGTTGGAAAAAGTCCCAAAAAGACTCTCTCGGGGTCTTCTTTCTTTAGTCCCAAATGCCCACTTTTAGTCCCTAAAAGTCCCTCCTTTTTAGTTTAGATGGGACTGACACGGAGTTTTTTTAGTCCCTACACCAAAATGTATGTGTAAACAAACACCCTCTAATAATGACGCTGGAAAATTGATGCAATGCCACAGTTAAAAGCAAATTACATGTTTAACGAATTTTATTGTTAATATTATCTCTATGTTAATATTAATCAATGCCACCGTTTGAGAAATGCTACTGTCTTGCTTTCTTTCCCATTTAGATAAGGTAGATGCTTCTTTTTGTTGGCTTCTGTGTCATCCATCGTTATTGACCACTAATTGTTTCCTTTGCACCTCTGTGTAAACAGGGTTATCTGCTTCACCTCGTTGCCATTCTGACCTTTTGTTGCACTGCACAAAACACTTTTGTTTTAAGAGTGTTTTGTGCAGTTCAACCAAAATGTCACACTGACAACATTGCTTGATTGCTTGATCTTAGTGGAACTTCACAAGAGGAGATCTTACTTCCTATCCGTTAAGGCGAATTTGGTTCATATCTTCTTCTTGTGAGTTGTTTGAATTCTGCATCATGAGAGGTCAGTACTAGCCTTCTTTCACATGATTCTGCAGTGTGCGTTCATATGTTGTGCTACTTGTACGATAATGTTGCTTGATTTTAGTGAACTGCACAAATGGAGACAAGACTTCCAATCTGTATGTGCACCGTAATATCCCATTGAGGTAAGATAAGGATATTTCACAAGTTCTGGCCTGTATTTTGCCACTTTCATCAGAAAATTAAGTTTAGTACTATACTTGTGCTCCCTAATTGACATGCCAAATCTTACATTGAAGGAGAAGCTTGTTTGTTATTGAACCAAGTGATGAAAGGGAAGAACAAGGGGAAGAAAAACAAAAATCAACTCCCGGTGCTGTAATGAAGCACTGGAACTATGATGACACAAGTAATGATATAGTTTTGCATCTTAATTTATTGCTATGGATGGAATGAGCAATTGTTTTGCCACTGATTTGATGCCACTCTTAATGTAATATGTAATTATCTCTACTTGTGCAAACAGGGATCTTCTTTGAAGATACCATATATTTTAGTGGAACTGCACAAGAAGATGTTGGAAACATTAAACTAATCGAGGAGTGTATAGTAATCATGGCCACCACCGTAGATAGCAACAGATGGTTCCGGAGAATTGCTTCATCTGTATGCTCTACACAATAAGCCTCCTGACAAAGGTTGGTACTCGCCCACTGATTTCATCCATATGATTGAGCTTTGTCATCTCTATTGGTGTTATGCTACTGTTTAGATACTGTCATGAAAAAGTGGTATTGTCCTTGAGAAGTGCTTCATCTGTGCTGTTTTAAATATTTCCTTTCCTTTTTTTTCGAGCAAACAGTGATGCTAGCATTTAGTAGTCCTCTTGTCTTTGCACAACAAGATCATCTTCCTCTGAAGAAGAATATGGAGTACGTGAAGTGACTAGTTCCGATTATGCCAGGATGAAGAAACCCTGTCTATCTTATCATCAGAAGGAGCAGTTGAAGGATGGTTACATTACTCCCCACAAGACCAAACTAACTTCAGCTCAGAAGGACTGACAAAATCTCCATTTTTTGCTATGATGCGCGAGTACAATGTTGTTCTAGGATTCTTTCTGGTGAGTTCCATTTTTCTAAATGTGTGCTCTACATGGACCATGTATGTGCCTGTTGAAACTGTCAATTCATAGTACAGTTTTCTCTATACTAATCACTTTTTTGTATTTGTGCAAACAGGGGTGCTCAGCTTGATTTAAATGGGAACTGCACAAAATGTTCATGAATACATCGAATCATTCATTTCCACCACAAGAAAGGAGGTGTCGATAAGTTCAAGGCGTTGCAACATATAAGGGCGAAATCATACAAGCTACGCGCGAATTTGGTTGATTTTGGTGGAACTGCACAAAAAGAATAGCTGGTTTATTTAGCACGAGGTGCCATGTCAATGTTCGAACTGATGGCAAACCCTTCCCATTCCACAATCGAAGGCATTTGATATTTTGGAATGGGATAACCTTGTCAAATTTTGCTCATTGATTTTAGCAAGACATGCGTTTGATATTTTCGAATGGGATGCCCTTTGCTGTCAGCAGCGTCGATCAATTTTTTCTTTATTCTTTAGTTGTGAAGTAAATATTGCCTCTGACATGTGAGTCGCTGAGATGCATAATCATCGATTGTTTTGAATGTTCTCTATGAATTGCCAGGCCTATGTGTTCGATTGCAATGTACAAAAACGCTAAAAAGCTACTCAAACTCTTTGTACTCCTTCTGTTCCTTTTTACTTCGCACATTGTGAAAGTGCATACTTTTTTGTATAAGATTGGTCAAAGTAGAGATGCTTTGACTTCTGACAAAACTTGTATGCAGACTAGAAAGGACCGGAGGGAGTACATGTGAAACTACTGCAAACAAGGTGATCACCCTGGGAATAATGCTAGTACGTATTGTTTTGCATGTTCATCCAATGCCAGTGATACAGGAATTCGAACTAATCGAAATAAATTCATTCATACACGGCCGGATTTCATATAAACATGCCAGATTTCATTACATTTCATACATTCTTCAACTAGAAAGGGGTGCGCTGGAGGTATAATTAATTAACCGAAGCTACCCACCTGTGTCCCGTTGAGCCGAACAGAAGCTCAAGTGACTTAACTGCAGGTGCAGTTGCATAACTGACATGTGGCCTGTTGGGCCCATGTGTCAGTCAGCCAACTGCACCCGCGGTTAAGTAGAAGCAGAGTTCTTCTCCAGCACAACTCCCCGACTCCACGTGGCCGCCAAGAAGCTAACCGGCCGTCAATGGTCAACTCGCCTAGCTTGGCTTCAACAGGAGGGTAGCAGCGGTGGCCTTACTTGGACCCAAGCGGCGCGACCTACCGTGTTCTACTCTTCCTTGTTTTCTGTGTGGCGCGGCCTCGTTGGCAGCGGGGCGGGGCCTCGGCGGAGCCAGCGATGTCCTCTGTCTCGTTGCCGGCGGGCGGCGCCTTAGCGGAGCGGTGGAAATCCTCCCCCGCGTTGCCGGCAGAGTGGGGCCTCGGCTGAGCCGGTGATGTCCTCTGCCTCGTTGTTGGCGGGGCGGGGCCTCAGTGGAGCCGGCGGTGTCCTCTGCCTCGTTGTTGGCGCCGCGGGGCCTCGGCGGAGCAGGGCCTCATCGACGCCAGCGGAGCTGGGACTCGTCGGAGCCGGCATTGTCCTCTGCCTCGTCCTTGGTCTCGCCAAACAGCGCCTCGCCCGCTTCATCGCCCTCTTTGCTAGCCTCTTTGTAGGCGGCCGCAGCCTCCACCACCCGCATGCGGTACCGCCAGCGCTTGAGGCGGGCCTTGCGGGCGGAGCGGTACGAGTCGAGCAGCGCCTCCTGCTCCGCCCGCTCCGCGGCGATCTGCTCCTCCGCCTGCAGGTGCTCCTGGAGGAGATGGTGGTTGTAGGCGGCATCGGCCTGCGCCTCCCGGAACTGCTCCTGATGCATCTGCCTCACACTGTCTATATATTGGGCACGGGCCTCGCCGATGGTCATGGTGCAATGCACCGACGAGGATGGCGCGGAGGAGGGGGTTGGCACCGGATCATCGACTACCATGTTCTCCATTGGGACGTTGTCGTCCTCCGGCTGCCTGCCGGCCAGCCGGTCGGCAGCAATGGCTGCCATCTCCTTGTGGTCCGTCGTTCGCCCGTCCCGAAGAGCGCTGGAGCGCGAGGAAGCCATGGTGGGCAGTAGTGGTGTGGACAGGAGAAAGGGAACGGATGCGGATGACTGCGGCTATGGCCGGCGCAGCAGTTTATATAGCAATGGTGGGCAGGCGGAGGGACTGACGTGTGGCGCCGGAGTAGCTGCCTCGGCAACCGCGTATCATTAATATGGGCGGCAGATGGATGGACGGACGACACTTGTGTCGTTTGAAGGCGGAGCAATCGCCTGCACCGGGAAGCGGGGTGGGCGGCGCTGACTGTTTCGGGCGGAAAGCGCACGCGGGCGAGGGGATGACTTTACTTGGAGAGGATGACAATGGGGACCCACCAGGTCCATAGCCTCACATACGCAAGTGCCTCCTTATTATATATATATATATATGTATAAACTATACTCCCTCTGTCTAGGTGAATAAGTCGTATTAGAAGGTGCATCACGACCTAGGTGCAAGCAGATTGGTGGAAAAGAAGAATATTTCTCTCTTCTAAACACAACATTTAATCACAACAGTTAAGAGGATGCCTTATTAGCTACCCATGCAGGCCAAAGCGCTTTTATTTCTTTCCTAATAACCGCATGGACGTGCTGCATGCATTGGTCCTTGCCCGAGCAAAAAAAGGGAGGAAAGGGGTTTCCACGGGAGACAACGAGGCAGAGGTGGAAGCGCTCACTGGAGTAATTTATTTTGCTTCCCCCTGGTTTCCTGACATCACGGTCCCACACCATTCTCAACCTATGTAGTAGTCAATAAACGAGAGAATTGCACAAGAAGTGGCCGATAGCTGGGACCAAGCAGCTCGAGCAGTATTTGTGTTTTTGAGGTGTGAGCACTTCAGAGTTTTTCGATGTTTAGCCCAGATATTAATTTTTCTCCTCTGAACAACAACAAAAACATCACTGCAGGTATTAACTGGGCGGGTTGTGGCCCGTCTAGCCCAGGCCAGATATCCAGCCCAGATATTAATTTTTTTCAAGCTGAAAATGGCTAGCCCAGCTATACTTTTTTTAGGAATACCCAGGCAAGGTCAAGTTGTTATTCTCCGCCCGTTGGGCTGCAAATCTTTCCTAGGAGGGATGCATTAGGCTTAACAAGAAAATGGACTTTAAGAAATAATAAATGGGATGTAATTATAAAAACTGGGTAGTAACTATAAAAAAATGCACCAAACACGTGATTACATTATAAAATATTATTTTTGGATATTGAAAATTTTAATTTCATTAATTGTTGCGAGCGCAATGTTTCGTTGGATTTTTACGTAATATAAATTTATATTGAAATTGTATTTAATCTGACTAGAAATTTCGGGATAAAAATATTTCGGATCCCATCAAAATGTGGGAAATTTTATTGAATTCTGTTTTGAACGGTTGGTTGAAATGGGTTGTACTTTTAACAAACTGTAAATGGACTGTAGTAAATTCCATTAGAATTCAAAAATGGGCTAGACATTCTTACAAATCTCAAATGGGCTATAAGTTCTCTGGCACACACTTCTGGCCTTACTAAGTTGATGTGTCCCCTAAAAAACAGAGTTGACGCGTATGCAAGGCTTTGTCAACATATAGTCAACGCACGGTTCTAGCAGCAGTGGCCGTTGGATGTCCATCCAATGGATGTCGTGCTTCTTCTTCAATCTCGGATATTCTAGCTTCACCCGCCCAAAAAATGATTCCTCCCCCTGACATCTGGGGCGCACCGTTTCGGAAGCTGACCTGTGGGCCTACTAAGTTGACATACCAAGGGCTTTGTCAACTTAGTCAATATAAATGATTCTAGCTGCAGTGACCGTACGATGTCCATCCAACGGCCGTAGTGCTTCTTCAACCTCTGGTCTTCTTGCTCCAGCCGCCCAAAGCAGCGCCGGTCGTGCCGCCTGCTCCTGCCTCCCGTGGCCGGCTGTGCTGTCGCGGAGGCCTCACCGCCCCTACTATTTCCATCCACCGCTGGCCAGGCCCTGCGGCGATGGCAGCCTCACACAGCAGCCGAACGAGTGAACCCTCATACTCCTCTCCGCATGGGCATCCACTGTCGCATCTTCACCGGCTCCGCGTCGTCCCCTTCCTAGGCCTCGCCGTTGTCCACCGCCCTGGTGCTCTCGGCGCGGCGTGGTCAACGTGGTCAAGGAACGACTTCCATCGGACGTGGACTGTACGTGGAGAGGCTGACAGCTGGGTCCACGGCGGCAGCAAGGAAGTGCCTCCTTATTATGCGGAAAATAATGATTCCTCCACCTGACAGCAAGGACCCACCGGACAGGCCACCGGTATTTTGCGAAAAAATCGTTTTCCCCTGACTGCCGGGACCCACCGGACGTGCCACCGTATTTCACGAAAAAAACGTTCCCCCCGCTGTCAGCTCGGACCCACCGGAAGTGCCTCCTTATTACGCACAAAAAAATGAATAATCCCCCGGCTAGCTGGGACCCACCGTGCTGGGAGGCTGACTTGTGGGCCTACTAAGTTGACGGGGACTAAGGGCTTTGTCAACTTACTCAATATGAACGATTCTAGCTCCAGTGACCGTACGATGTCCATCCAACGGCCGTAGTGCTTCTTCAACCTCTAGTCTTCTTGCTCCAGCCGCCCAAAGCAGCGCCGGTTGTGCCGCATGCTCCTGCCTCCCGTGGCTGGCTGTGCTGGCCCCTACTATTCCCACCGCTGGCCAGGCCCTGCGGCGACGGCAGCCTCACATCGCAGCCGAACCAATGAACCCTCGTAGTCCTCTCCGCGCGGGTTTCCACTGCCGCGTCGTCCCCTTCCTAGGCCTCGCCGTCGTCCACCGCCATGGTGCTCTCCGCGCGGCATGGTCAACGTGGTCAAGGAACGACTTCCATCGGAAGAGTACTGTACGTGGAGAGGCTGACAGCTGGGTCCACGGCCACAGCCCAGTTTTTTTGTGATTTGCCAAGTAAGTCGCTTTGTCAGGCCTGTTGGGCTGCAAATCTTTCAAGACGAGGAGAGCTTTCATTCGGCTGGCCGAGAAAATGGCCCATCAGTAATGAGAAATGGGTTGTACATTTTAAAACACATCAAACCGGCTATTAGTTTCAAATATCTTTTTTTTTCATATTACATTAATTTTTATGCGTGGAGAATTTTCTAGATTTTATATTGATATCCATTTATTTTTAAAATCAGTTTTAATGTGAGTCAAAATTTCGGGATTAAAAACAGTTCAGACCGCACCGAAATATGCAAAATTTCGTATAATGTTTTAACCGTTGTCACAAAATGGGCTGTAATGCTAACAAAAAGAATATGGGCTCCAAAAAAACCTTAAGAATTAGCAAATGGGCTGTAAATTATTAGAAATAATGGCAGATGGGATGTACGTTGTTTTCCACATATTTGAGGCTTTCCTAAAAAAAGGTTGACGCACAAGCACTGACTGTTGGATGTCCATCCAACGACCGTCGTGCTTCTTAAATCTCTGCTCTTCCTGCTCCAGCCGCTCAAACAAGCATCGGCGGGACTGCCTGCTCCCTCCTCCTCGCGGCCGGCTGTGCTGCCGCACAGGCCTCACCGCCCGACCGTACTCCCACCGCTGGCCTAGCCATCCCTCTACTCACCCACACCTGCTGTTATTCTCCGGTGATGGCAGACGAACCAGTAAACCCTCGTACAGTCGTACTCCCCTCCGCGTGGGAAACAACTGCGAGTCTTCCCTGCCTCCGTGTCGTCCCCTTCCTAGGCCTCGCCGTCGTCCACCGCCCTGGTGCTCTCGGCGCGGCGTGGTCAACGTGGTCAAGGAACGACTTCCATCAGACGTGGACTGTACGTGGAGAGGCTGACAGCTGGGTCCACGGCCGCAACAAGGAAGTGGCTCCTTATTACGCAGAAAATAATGATTCCTCCACCTGACAGCTGGGACCCACCAGATGGGCCACTGTATTTCATGAAAAAAAACGTTTCCCCCCGACTGCTGGGACCCACCAGCTACATCTTCGCACGCAAGGAAGTGCGTCCGGGCAAAAAAAAACAATTCGCCCCCTGACTGCTGGGACCCACCAACTACATCTTCGCAGGCAAGGAAGTGCCTGACAGTCGGGACCCACCTGGTCGAAGCGTACGTAGCGTTGTCATTCTTGTCGCGAACGTGTACGTACATACTGGTCGATGTAGAGGCGCGCACGTGTCGTAGTAGAGGCGCGCACGTAGCATGTACACATATGTACAACGGCCACGTATGTGTACATATGGGCGGGGTCTCGAACGCCTACTCGCGCATACGTATAGCCATGGCTCGTGTACATGGCTGGTTCGGAACAGAGAAACAACATCGTCGTCGTGTTCATGGGGAGGCAACGGAATGCGTCGTGTTCATGGGGAGGCAACGGAACGCGTGGGAGCCAACCGGCTGGGTCGGAACAGAATGTGTGGTCGTGTTCATCAGGAGGGCTTGGACGGAATAGGCGATGGAAACGAGGCCTGGCGTACCGCAAAACGGAGGAAACGGCCTTGTGTTCGACCGGCCACGTTCGAAACGGGATCCTGTTCATCGGGAGGGGTCTGGCGTACCGCAAAATGGAGGAAACAGACCTCCTACAGTCGAAACGGGGTCCTGTTGATCGGGAGGGCTGTGGCGTACCAAAAACGGACGAAACGGACTTGTGTTGGAGCGCTACGATCGAAACGGGGGTCTTGTTCATGGGGAGGGATGTGGCGTACCGCAAAATGGGACTCCACGGGATACTGTTCATCTCCACCGTCGACCCCCTCCAGCCTCCACGAGCTACTGTTCATCCACCGTCGACCTCCTCCAACCTCCACCTGCGATTGTTCATCCATGGGCTCCTGTTCATCCAGCCTCCACCACGCGCTACTCCATCGGCTACTGTTCAGCCAGCCCTCTCCACGGGCTCCTGTTCAACCACCCCTCCACGGGCTACTGTTCATCCTGCCCTCCACCATCTACTGTTCATCCTGCCCTGCACGGGGTGGTCCTGTTCATCCAGCCCCAACCGGCTCGATCGATCGGGGTCCTGTCCATCCAGAGGCAACACCACGGGGTCCTGTTCATCCACCCCCACCAGGAACTGTTCATCCAACCCCCCCCCCCCCCCCGCAACGCTCACTGTTCATCCAGAGGCAGCATCGATCGGCTTCAGTTAGCAGCAGTAGCGAAGGAATCGCTCGATCGGGTTCAGTTAACAGCCATCGATCGATCGCTCGGGTTCAGTAACGTGTAGCCTGCAGTGCAATTGCTTGGGTTCAGTTAGAGCCCAACGCCTCGCTCGGGTTCAGTTAGAGCCAACGCCTCGCACACACGCGCATACGTGTACGAGAGAAACACGCATCGCTCGGCCCCCGACCTCCCACCGTAACCGGGAACTCCCCGAAATTTTCCTCGCCCTCGCTTCTACCACGGTTTTTTCCGTCATGGACGGCCCAAAGAATGTCATGCAGCTGCGTCTCCGGCCCGCCCAGGACGAAAAGCCCATTTTCTGTCATGATTTTTTGTCATTGAAGTAGGAGCCCACCACATCTATGTTGATACCGGGTTTTGTCACAATTATCGTCATAGAAGTGTCATATGTATGACATAAATTTTTTTCGTTCGGCCCAAAATGTCACGAATGTGTCTTTTTTTGTAGTGGATATAACAAGATGGTATCTCGCTAGCCCTTTCTGAGACCGCAAAACATAAATGCAGAGCACCTTTAAAGACCAAGGACTGACTAGACATTGTAATTCATGGTAAAAGAGATCCAGTCAAGTCATACTCAATGTAAACTAACAATAATGAATGCAAATGACAGCGGTGCTCTCCAACTGGTGCTTTTTAATAAGAGAATGATGACTCAGCATAAAAGTAAATGGATAGGCCCTTCGCAGAGGGAAGCAGGGATTTGTAGAGGTGCCAGAGCTCGGTTTTGAAATAGAGGTGAATAATATTTTGAGCGGTATACTTTCATTGTCAACATAACAACCAATAGATGGCGATATCTTCCATGCTACACACATTATAGGTGGTTCCCAAACAGAATGGTGAAGTTTATACTCCCCCTTCCACCAACAAGCATCAATCCATGGCTTGCTCGAAACAACGCGTGCCTCCAACTAACAAGAGTCCCAGGGGGAGTTTTGTTTGCAATTATTTTGATTTAGTTTGCATAAAGCATGGGACTGGGCATCCCGGTGACCAGCCATTTATCTCGTGAGTGAGGAGCGGAGTCCACTCCTCTTGAGAATAACCCGCCTAACATGGAAGATACAGACATCCCTAGTTGATACATGAGCTATTAGAGCATACAAAACATGATATTTATTTGAAGGTTTAGAGTTTGGCACATACAAATTTACTTGGAACGGCAGGTAGATACCGTATATAGGTAGCTATAGTGGACTCATGTGGAATAACTTTGGGGTTTAAGGGATTGGATGCACAAGCAGTATTCCCGCTTAGTACAGGTGAAGGCTAGCAAAAGACTGGGAAGCGACCAGCTAGAGAGCGACAACAGTCATGAACATGCATTAAAATTAATCAACACCGAATGCAAGCATGAGTAGGATATAATCCACCATGAACATAAATATCGTGAAGGCTATGTTGATTTTGTTTCAACTACATGCGTGAACATGTGCTAAGTCAAGTCACTTAAATCATTCAGAGGAGGATACCACCCTATCATACCACATCATAACCATTTTAATAGCATGTTGGCACGCAAGGTAAACCATTATAACTCATAGCTAATCAAGCATGGCACAAGAAACTATGATCTCTAGTTGTCATTGCAAACATGTTTATTCATAATAGGCCGAATCAGGAACGATGAACTAATCATATTTACAAAAACAAAAGAGGTCGAGTGGAGAGCGATCCTCCCACTCGGGGGCTTAGCTGCAGTCCCGTACTCGCCTAAGTTTCCAAAAACCTACCGAGTGGGGAATAATCTTCCCACTCGGGGGTTTAGCTGCAGTCTCGTACTCGCCTAAGTTTCCTAAATCCTATCGAGTGGAGAGCAATCCTACCACTCGAGGGCTTAGCTGCAGTCTCGTACTCGCCTAAGTTAAAAACCATCCCGATCCGCAAGGACGACGAGGTGTAGGTCATGCACAACACCAAGTGCTCTTGCCCATGACCCACTCGACGGAGCTACGACACATGTATAACGTCTGCTCCATCCTGATCCGCAAGGACGACGAGGTGCGGGTCATGCACAACACCTAGCACTCTTGTCCATGACCCACTCAACGGAGCTGCAACACAAGTATAATGTCCGCTCCATCCCGATCCGCAAGAACGACGAGGTGCAGGTCATGGACGGCACCAAGTGCCCTTGTCCATGATCCACTCGACAGAGCTGCATCACAGAGTCAGTGACAATTCAGATTGAAGAATCAAGTTCCACTCAAAGTCAAGAGATTCAAAAACAACAAAGTTCAGGTAAATCCCAAGGTTCAGAACCGCAGATAAAAGTGCTCGGGCGTCCGGCCCAAAGGAGTTTTAACGGTTACAAAATCACTCGGCATTCTGAGGAAAATCGAATTAAGACTTAAAGTTTGTTCACTCCTTTGGAGGAGGACTGGCTGGCTCGACAAACTCGTCCAAGTCGATTCCGTCTGCAATGCGAGTGGCCGCTTCAATGAAGGTCTCCATGAAGGACTGAAACTGGCGACGTTTGGTGTTGGCGACTTTGAGCGCTGCCAGCTTCTCTTCCTTGGCCTCCTTACAGTGGACACGGACCAGGCATAGAGCCACATCAGCACCACATCGGGCAGAAGACTTCTTCCATTCTTGCACTCGGCCGGGAATCTCGTTGAGTCGAGGTCATTCTGGAAGCTCTCCTTCGGCCAGAGCGCCATGTCGACTCGGGAAACCGCCACCTTCAGTCGAGCCAGATAATCCACGATGCTGGCGAGATGAGATTCCAGTCAGAGCATGTTCATGGCGGCTTCATCCTGAACGGGAGAGTTGATGGGATCCAAGTTTGTCTCGATCCGTCCAGTCTCTACTTCAAAGTTCTGGCAAAACTCTGCACAGCACAGCAAAACAATGGGTCAAAGAATTGTCTGGAGAACCAACAACCGTAAGATGAAACCAGTCGACCAGGAGAAAATACCTTCCAGCATGAGGAACAACTTCTTGGCGAGTCCCCCCAGATAAGCCTCTAGCTCATTTCTCTTCCGAGAGAGATCCTCAATCTTGTTGTTCAGGGATACTTTGTCCTTCTTCAGACGGGTCACTTCTTTGTTAGCTTCGGCAAGAGCAGTCTTCAGCTTGGCGTTGTCTTCCTCTAATGCCTCGACTAAAGCCAGCTTCTTGTCGGCAAGTGATGTTTTCTCCTGAGCCTCCTTCTGTGCAGCAACAAGATCAAGGTCCTTCTGTGCTAGGGTCTGCCTCATTTTCTCAAAAAACAACAACACTCGGTTCAGAAAGAAGGACGAGGAGATGACTCGAGAGATAGTCCAATCTCACAGTCGACAAGTTTTTACCTTCCATACCAGTTGTTTCATCCTTGGCCTTCTGCAAGTTCTGCTTGGCCAACTCCAAGTCAAGATTGAGCTGGATCTGCTTCCTCTCGAATTCAACAAATTGGGATATGGGCTCACATGATTTCTGAAGTCAGTAAAAAAGATATATCAGTGGACAGAGTCAAAGATTATTTGCTCCCAAGTGTCGACAAGAATTCTAAGACTACTGCAGAATCAAACATTCAACAGTAGTCTCGGGGACTACACCAAGTGGGTGCACTTGGCGTGCCTCCACTGGTACTCGACTTGGTCAGTCCAGTCGGTTAAAAAATATGTCTCAGACCACGGCCGACTGCCCGCAGTCGACCGTGGCTCGGGGACTACACTCGGTGGGTGCACTTGGCGTGCCCCCACTGGTTTAAGAATTCACTCGACATGATCCATTCAAGACCGAGTGGATTTTTTATCAACAGAGATTTAAGACCCCCGCCGAATCAAACATTCGACGGTGGTCTTGGGGACTACACCCAGTGGGTGCACTCTACGTGCCCCCACTAATTCGAAGGTTCACTCGATGTCGACTCAAGTGAAGAAGATTGTGAAATGAAAGAATGCACCCAGTGGGTGAACAGATGCGCATGAAGTTTGAAAAAGTGTGAAAACAATCATCCACGGACATCTTGCGAACAAGAAAGTAGCAGTTAGTTCTCAAGTATCAAGTTAGAAGGTCAGTCGGGAATCAATTAACCTGGACATTGGCTTGGAGAGCTGCACTGGCGTCATAGGCAGCTTGGCTGGTCTCATGCATCGTCTTCATCCGCTCCATCATCAGACCTTCTTGGCGTATAGTTTCCTTAGCACCTCTAGCCTGATCCTCCGGGACATGATGGGAGACAAACAACGGAGATGGTGGAACATTCACAACAACCTGAGGGTCTGAGGCATGAGGTTGAACAGATGGAGCAGGGTCTTGGGCAGTCGATGCTGATGGATGATCAGTCGACACAGGATCGGCAAAAGTGATGGAGGCCCGATTGAGGTCTCCAGTATGCTGGACCACTGGTACAGGCACTGATGTCGTTTGAGTTGTCTTGCCGGTCGGTGCTTTCCTGCCCGACCTCCTACCTATCCTTCACATAGGCCTCAGTGGCACTTCTTCATGATCGTCTGGAAGTTCAATCACATGTTGTGGCGCTACAAAAGTTTTGACCACAGTTTATCAGTCGACCTGCAAAGCAATTAACAAAATGGAGGGAAGATAGCAGAGTCACACCTGCTCTGGAGGTGGCCGCATCTTCCATTTCCGCGTCATCCTCATTCCTATAAATGTCCACTAAGGTCCTAGAAGTAGCAGCACTGCAAGTTCCCGAATTCACCCGGTCAAGCAAGAAAGCAAGTTGGCATCTGCTTAAGAAATCCTTGTATCAAAGGAGAAAACAAAAAACTTACCCGGAGGCGACAAGGATGTCAATCTTGATATTGGGCAGAGTCTTCCGAGGCTTAGGACCCGCAATCTTGGGCTGCTTCGGTGCCTTCTCAGTCGGGACGGGAGAGGAAGTCCGAGTGCGCTTCGAGGTCTGCGCAACTGCCTTGCCACGAATACTCGCAGGGTCGTGGGTCTGCTTGGAGCGTCTTCCAGTACGAGGCGGAGAGTCGACCTCCTCGCCGTCGCTTGAATCCTCACTCTCCTCCTCGTCCTCGTCATCGGATCTCCAATCGCCGCTTTCGCCCCCACTCGCATCTCCCTCCTGGTCCTGCTCTCCATTGGGCATTGGGTACGTATCGATGTAAACCTACAAGGCAAAGATTAACATAGACGTCAGTCGGGCACGAAGGCAGTTACGAATTAGAATGAAGAAGCACTCAACAAGAAAAGACAGAACTTTTCAGGTTCATGACCAGCGCAGAATGGTTGAACTCTTATGGACCCCCGGGGGTTATCTTTGTTCCCGGTGATGCCCTGCAACCACAGCTCCACTATCTCCTCGGTGACGTCCTCCGGGTGGATTCGAGTGGTGTCCTCAATGCCTGAATACATCCACATAGGATGATCGCGGGCCTGGAGCGGTTGGATGTGTCGACTGAGGAACACTTCTAGCAGGTCCATACCAGTCACGCCATCTCGAACCAATTGGACTACTCGCTCCATCAACATGTTCACCTCCGCTCTCTCTACTAGAGTTATGTTCAAGGAAGTGGGCTGCTGGAGTCATTCCATGGAGAAGGAAGGGAGACCAGTCGACTGACCAGGAGTCGACTGGTCCTTGCAGTAGAACCAGGCCGACTGCCACCCTCTAACTGACTCGGGAAGGATTACGGCCGGAAAGGCACCTTTGCTCCTCATCTGGATACCTAGACCTCCACACATCTGGATCACATGAGTCTTCTCGTCATTCTAATTAGTTTTTTTCACCGACTGAGAGCGACAGGTGAAGATATGTTTGAAGAGACCCCAATGCGGTCGACAACCCAAGAAATTTTCGCACATGGAAACAAACGCAACAAGATACGTGATGGTGTTGGGGGAAAAGTGATGAAGCTGGGCTCTGAAGAAGTTCAGAAAACCCCGAAAGAAAGGATGGGGAGGCAGAGAGAATCCGCGGTCGACGTGAGTCGCAAGGAGGACGCACTCACCCTCCTACGGCTGCGGCTCGGTCTCATTGCCGGGAAGCCTCCAAGATTCATGGGCAATCAAACCTCCCGAGGCCAGATCCTCCACGTCCTCGAACTGGATCGTGGAGCGGATCCAGTCGCCCTGGATCCAGCCGGGCGGCAGGCCGGACCTCGAGGAGGACCCCCCCGACTTGTCTTCTTCCCTTTCGGCTTCGCCGCTGCCGTCGCCTTCTTGTCCTTCCCCATCGCCTTGGACTGCTCACAAGTGGTGCGGTGGTGTCGAGAGTGGCGGAGGGCGAGATGTGGAAACAGAAGGAGGAGAAGGAGAATGGGGAACGCTATGCAGACGCACCGGCCGCAGAGTCTTTAATTTACCCGTTTCCGAGTGACTGACATGCGGGCCCAAGAAATCCTGTCAAATCCCGCAGCAGCCGCGCGCTCGGTACATGGCAAAAAAGGCGGCGCGGAAATTGAGGCGCCCTTGCCTAATCCGTCCTGATTACTGCGGCGCACTCCGTCCCGCGCGCTTCCCAAAATTTCAAATCCCGTGAGATCCGGAGGCGACAGCACAGTCAATCACGCCAAAGATTTCATTTCACTTCAACACTCAAGACATCCCAGAATGAGTTCACTCGACAAATTTTGAATGGATCAAGGCGACTGAAAATATGGTTGAAGTTTCAAAGTGGTTCGCCTTTCCAAGCAAAGTGCTCCTGAAGCATAAAAATTGAGTTGGAAATATCTCCAACCTTTTCTTCCTTCAGATCTCAATCCATTCGGGGGCTAATGACGATGACATGTACCTAGGGTAGGGTAATAGGCCTGACCTAGACACCCTCCCCAAGGACACTACTCAAAGATCAACAACATCCAAGGCACAGTAATGCCCACCGACTGGAATCTCCTCAGAGTGCAATACACTCGATCAACAACTCCACTCGGATAACCCAATTCCATTCGACCAATATATCACCATTCGACCATACAAGAAACCACTCGGAAGACAGAAGACCTAAAGTCACTCAGGTTGGAAACGGTCAGGCGTTCACTCCGTAGTGTTAATGATCATTTATATGACTTTATTGCTGGCGTTACCAGTAACGCCTCACCTTTATGTACATTGAACCCTGTATAACTGACGGGGGGAGGGGTCTGGCGCACTCTATATAAGCCACCCCCTCCTCAGGTACAAGGGTTTGTACCCCTGTAATTTCACGCATAATCCAGTCGACCGCCTCAGGGCACCGAGACGTAGGGCTGTTATTTCCTCCACAAAGGGCCTGAACTCGTAAATCTTGCGTGCACAACCTCATCGTAGCTAAGATCTTGCCTCCTCTTACGTATCCCCTAATCTACTGTCAGACTTAGAACCACGACAGGTGGTTCACACTTTATTCATGGTGCTTTCCGTAAAATGCTCGCTAAGTATGATGTTAACCATAGAATTGCATCACCCTATCATCCTCGGTCTAGTGGTCAAGTTGAACTTAGCAACAGAGAAATAAAATTAATTTTGCAAAAGACTATCAATAGGTCCAGGAAGAATTGGTCTAAGAAATTAGATGGTGCACTTTGGGCCTATAGAACAGCTTATAAAAATCCTATGGGTATGTCTCCTTATAAAATGGTTTATGGAAAAGATTGTCATTTACCTCTTGAGTTAGAACATAAAGCTTATTGGGCAGCTAAAGAACTCAATTATGATTTCAAACTTGCTGGTGAAAAGAGGTTATTTGATATAAGCTCATTAGATGAATGGAGAACCCAAGCTTGTGAAAATGCAAAGTTGTTCAAAGAAAAAGTTAAAAGATGGCATGACAAAAGAATCCAAAAGCGTGAGTTTAAAGTTGGAGAATATTTTCTTTTGTACAACTCTCGTTTTAGATTTTTTGCAGGGAAGCTCCTCTTGAAATGGGAAGGTCCCTATGTCATCGAGGAGGTTTACTGGTCTGGAGCCATCAAAATAAATAATTTTGAAGGCACTAACTCGAAGGTTGTCAATGGGCAACGAATAAAGCATTATATCTTAGGTACGCCTATTAATGTTGAAAGTAATATTGTCCAAACTTTGACGCTGGAAGAACACATAAAAGATTCCTTCTGGAACACTCTAGAATCGTGAAAATAAGGAGGTATGTGATACGGCAAGTAAACGGACTCCCAAAAATCTGCAAAAATATTTTTTATCAGTTTTGGAATATTTTAAAATTTTGGAAATAAAGAAACTTCCAAGAAGGGTACCCTGTTGGGCACAAGACACCAGGGTGCCCCAGGCACCCTGGCATGCCCAGGTGGGTTGTGCCCACCTGGGACACCTCCCATACTCCATTTTTCTACCATATACTTGTCCCGCAAGATAAAAAAATCTATATATACTTCCCGAACTGTTGATCACCGTATCATGGAGAAATCCTCTATTCTCCTTTTCCTTGTTGTTTTCTGTCAGATTCCATCTACCATGGCCTCTTCAAGCTCCTCCAAGGACAAGATCTCTCCTTCATCACCACCATCATCTCCTTCACCACCAAAAGGAGGATTGAGTATCGGGTATGGGCACTCCCCTTGGCTTCCGCCAAGCTTGGGGGAGGTGCCCCGGTATCGTATCATCCCACTGCCTTTTTTCTTTTCTTTATCTTAGTCAATCTTTTGCTTTCACAAGAAATAAAGCTTAGTTCGATCCTCTCTTCTTTTGAGTGTTTGCTTAGTGATCTATCCTTGTAATCGTGTGCAAGTTATATAATGAAGTTAGTTTTAGTTTTTGCTTTCTTTACTTTCATGTTGCAAATGAAGAAAGCATTAAGGAAGAAAGAAAAAGAGAAAGGAAATAAATGAAGAAAATAAATAAATAATGAAAAGATCATATACTAATCCTATGATAGGTGATGGCACCACATAAGCAAAAGTATAGGTAGAAGATTTTATTAGAAATTGACAAACATGGCATTAGTCAATGATGCAACTCATGAAAGAATTAATAAGGGAAGATAAGAGTCACATATAGATATACTATCCTAGAAATCTTTTTTGATTGTGAGCCCTCATCAAAATATTATATGCCAAAATTGTTGACGTTGGACAAGGAAGATAACTTAATGATTTATGTTTGCTTATATTCACACAGAAGTCATATTGTCATAGATCCTTTAACATGTGATGCTTGCCCCCTATCTTTGCTAGCCAAAAATTCTGTACTAAGTAGAGATACCACTTGTGCATCCAAAAACCCTTAAACCGAAATATTTTTCAAGAGTCCACCATACCTACCTAGGGATTGAGCAAGATCCCTCAAGTAAGTTGTCATGGGTGCAAAAAGGCAATAAAAATTGCTTCTAAAAGTGTGAGATCATTTAGTGTGTGAGAAAATTGAGCATTGTACGAACTTGTATGACAAAGAATAAAAGCGACAGACTGCATAATAAAGGTTTTCATCTTAAGGGGCAATACAATGTGGCGTTCTCTTGCACTAACGGATTGAGCATACAAACAAATAAGCGCATGGCAACCTCTGCTTCCCTCTGTGAAGGGCCTATCTTTTACTTTTATGCAAAGAGTCAAAGTTTTTCTCTCAATTCCTTCTATTTTTCTCTTTTGTCAAGCATCATGTGGTGAGGAAAGATCTAGGCACATATGTCCAGTTGAATATAGAAAGCATGAGTTATTATTGTTGACATCACCCTTGAGGTGAGCATGTTGGGAGGCAAAACTATAAGCCCCTATCTTTCTGTGTGTCCGGTTGGAACGTTTTGCTCATGGGTACGAGGTGAGTGTTAGCAATCATAGAAGACTATATGATGGTTGAGTATGTGGACTTGCCTAAAGGCTCCGACACATGACCCTTCCTGAAAAGATGATGAATTGTAGTTGCAAAGTTGACTGAGAACATAGTTTGTTGGTTTCTAATAGAGTTTTTGCTTTATACTTCGATTGTGTGATGAACTATTACTTATTCATGAGAAGTATATGATAAAAGTTCTTTGATAAAAGTCATATGTTTAATTTTGTTGCTGTTATAATAATCAACATGATGCTTCTATGTCCGTATTTTGTTTTTATCGACACCTCTCTCTCAAAGCATGTGGACATGTTTTTTGATTTTGGTTTTCGCTTGAGGACAAGCGAGGTCTAAGCTTGGGGGAGTTGATACGTCCATTTTGCATCATGTTTTCTTACTATTATTTATAATGTTTTTATCCATAATAATGCTTTTTGGAGTAATTCTAATGCCTTTTCTCTCATAATTTGCAAGGAACACACCAAGAGGGAGAATTCTGGTATCTGGAAATCTGGACCTGGAAAAGCTACATCATGCCACCTATTCTGCACAACTCCAAATGAGCTAAAACTTTACAGAGATTTTTTATGGATTATTCGACAAATACTGGAGCCAATAAACACCAGAGGGGGCCCACCAGGTGGGCATAACCCACCTGGGCACGCCAGCCCCCCAGGTGCGCCCTGGTGGGTTGTGGCCTCCTCGGCCCACCTCTAGTGCCCATCTTATGGTACATAAGTGAAAGTGCGTTATATCAACTAGAGGGGGGTGAATAGGCGATTTTTATGAAAGTCTTCAAAACATGGAAGTTTCAAAGACAAATGATAGAAATAAACCTATAACCATGCAGCGGAAGGTAGACTACACTAGGTAAACCACAGTCATGTATTCAATGAAGTGAAAGCACAATGACTAATAGCAGCTAGGTAGTAAGGATCAGGTAGGAAGATATTAAGAAGCCAAACAGAACACGCAGTCGCTCAGTGAAGACAAAAGATAGTGCAATCATACAATGACTTCACAAGGAACAACAGTAAGTAAAGGGAAGGGAAGGATGAAACCAGTGACTCGTTGAAGACAATGATTTGTTGGACCAGTTCCAGTTGCTGTGACAACTGTACGTCTGGTTAGGGCGGCTAGGTATTTAAACCTGAGGACATACAGTCTCGGACACCCAGTCCTGAACACGCAGCTCAGGACACCCAGTCCTCACCGTATTCCCCTTGAGCTAAGGTCACACAGACCTCACCCAATCACTCTGGTAAGTCTTCAAGGTAGACTCCCAAACCTTCACAGACTTCGTTCATCGACGATCCACAATGTCTCTTGGACGCTCAGAACGCGACGCCTAACCGGCTGGAGGATTCACAGTCCTCAAGTGTAATAAGTCTTCATATCACACAGACAAGAAGACTTAAGTGATGCCTAATTCTCTTTGGCTCTGGGTGGTTAGGGCTTTATCCTCGCAAGGAATTCTCTCTCAAAGGCTTCGAGGTAGGTTGCTCTCAAACGACAAAAGCCGTACTTTAACTCTGAGCAGCCAACCGTTTATGGTTGTAGGGGGTGGGCTATTTATAGCCACTAGGCAACCCGACCTGATTTGTCTGAAATGACCCTGGGTCACTAAGGAACTGACACGTGTTCCAACGGTCAGATTTCAAACTCACACGGCAACTTTACTTGGGCTACAAGCAAAGCTGACTTGTCCGACTCTAGACAAGATTCGCTCTCATAGTCTTCACTCGAAGACATAGGTTTTGGTTAAGCATCACTTTAGTCATTCTAACTGGTTCTCTTGGACCCCACTTAACAGTACGGTGGTTCCTATGACTCAACAAAGAAGAAAAAGAACTACGAAAGATCTAAGTCTTCGAGCTCCATAGGCTTCATGCGATGTCTTCTCTTGTCATAGTCTTCAATGTGAATATCTTCATATACCACCTTTGACATCAATGTCTTCATACATTTTTAGGGGTCATCTCTGGTAGGAAAACCGAATCAATGAGGGATTTCTACCTGTGTTATCCTGCAATTCTCACAAACACATTAGTCCCTCAACTAGGTTTGTCGTCAATACTCCAAAACCAACTAGGGGTGGCACTAGATGCACTTACAATCTCGCCCTTTTTGGTGATTGATGACAAACTAGTTGAAGTTTTCAACGGGGAATATAATATGTGAAATTGTAAAGGATAAGGAATTGTCTTCATAAGTTGCAAGGGCTCCCCCTGAAGATGTGCATATAAGTAATTTGCTTTTGGAATGCAAATGCACATGGCAGGTTGTGCTTGTGGAGATCCTCTTCAACTTTGTGAAGGTATGTGAAGATAATGACATGCATAATGGAAAATGGACGTCTGCAAAATGATCTAAGTGCGGAATTTATCGTCGCACATGCGGAATTTATCATCGCATCACAAGGTGGCAAATAAGTAGCAGACGACCATCGAGTTTAAGTGTTACAACTCAAAGAACCAAATGTATCAAAATGAGAGTTGTAAAAACGAAGCAAAATATAAAGCACCCGCCCATATGGACCCGCTTGAAGACTATCAAACTCATATGCTTCTCCCCCTTTTGTCAGTAAGGACCAAAAAGGTTCGAAGACATAGAGCATCTACTCGTTCCCATGAAGAGTAGGTGAAGCAGCAGGGTCGTCGGTGGTGTTCGGCGGTGCAGAAGAACTTGGAGCAGTGTCGAAGCGTGCTGAAGGAGGTGGCGGTGAAGTAGCATCGTCTTCATCCTCGATCACTCTGGCATTCACAGTTGCAGCAGAGGAAGAGAAATCAGAGTCTTCAAGAGATGGAGTTCGTCGCAGCACTGCCCTTCGAGGAGGTGTGGAGTCAAACTTGAAGCGTTCAGAGAAGCCATCCTCTTGAAGATCATCTTCAGAGCACATTAGCGTCAGCCCTTTCCAGGTGCGTCGAGAGGTTTCGTGTGCAACAAAGGCATTCTTGGTGGCAAGATTGCGAATGCGATTAACATCCACCAAGAGGCTTTGCATTTGACGCTTCAACCAGTCATGATGCCTATCCTGTTTCTGATGAAGAGCCACAAGAAGCTCTCGGTCGTTGAGAACACGAGTGCGCTTCTTGGGTCGTTGGGCAATTGTGCTATCAGTGGCTTCAGTGAGAGCAGGATGCGGTGCACGTGTAGTGCCAGCCAAAGGATACACACGAGTGACTGCTTCAACTCCTTCAATGTTCTGAGAAAAACTTTGATGCTCCGCATTCTGAAGACTTAGAGGTTCCTTGGCAGGCTCGGGATAAATTGCTTCAACTGACATATCCACATCAGGCAGAAAGATCCGATGATTGCGAGCAGATGGCTGATATGAGATGGCGGAGTGGAGTTTGATCAGTCGCATTATCCATGGAGCGTAGAACTTCAAGCCAAAAGATCAGAGCCTGATGCAGCAAGTTGGTGGATGAAGAAGTCCTGTGCATTGAAGCATTTGCCATGAAGAATATAGAAGACCAAAGTCTTCATTGCACCTTCCAGCTTGGCATGTGGAGAATGTCCTTTGATGGGCCAGAGAGTTCGCCTTATGATGTGATAGATAGTCCTTGGCAGATACTCAAGGTCTTCAACAAAGAACTCCGTGGGATATATAGCATCTTGGGGCAATGGCTTCATCATACTGAGCATCTGACTCATGTTAGGTTCAGGCTTCTGAAAGATGCTCTCCACAGCTTCACTGCGAAGCTGACAGCCATGTTCGTAGAGATCGCCAGGAGTGGGCAGACCAGTGAGCTCAATGATGTCAAAGGCTTTGTCTTCGTGATGAACATTTCCTGTCATCCACTCCAGGACCCAAGTCTTCGAATCTCTGTTGTACCCACGGATGTGAAGTGTGGCATAGAATTGGAGCAGCAACTCTTCATTCCAATGCTCTTGGTCGGTGACGAACGGCAGCAATCCAACCTCTTTGAAGCAATCCAGAGCTTCTTCCAGACAGGGCAGACCAGTTGTTGCTTCAATGTCAAGACGCTTATGTGGGAAGATGCGACCTTGATTGTATAGAATGCAGGAGTAATAGCTTCACTGCGGATAGCTCCAGAACTGATCAGATGATATTATTTCCCTTGAGTAGGGGTTCCTGGAGCTATTGAAGAAAGTGTTGTCTGCTTTGAAGCCATTGATATTGAAGGATCCAGGTGCTGATGCAGGACCTGGAAACCTGGGCAATCTTGGGATTGGCTTCTGGACCTGAGGCCTGTGCTCAACATGATAGTCGAACTGAGGACCAGCAGCAGGCGCAGGAACAGAAGTAGTGGGATCAGTGGCTTCACTGACTTCTGGTGCTTGGGTTGGTGAAGGCTCCACATTAGCTTCAGCCATGACAGCGTCATTGGCTTCATTGTTGTTAGTGGTGGCAGCCTCGAGATTCTCAACCTCCACTTGACGAGCTGGAGGGTCGGTCACAGTCATGTTCTCCTCGAGAACAGCTTCTTGGTGAGACGGGGGTGTAACACCGCTTGGTGTTTCTTCTTCATCGGCTGACACAGCCGGAATGTCTTCAGTAGCTTTAGCTTCAGACTCAGAGACTGGAGGCCTTGGTCCTTTGCGAAGCCTGCGCAACGCTGGCGACGCCTGTGGAGTTGGTGTTGGCTGGGCCTCAAAGTCTTCTTCCTCTTGTGGGCGATCAGCCCATGAAGCATCCTGAGCAATTGGTGTCAGAGGACGACCAATGCTGATGAGTTCGCTGTGCGTTAGCACAGGCGATGATACCTGTTGGTGCTCGAGCTGAGGAAGAACTGCATCATCTTCAACATGGTCATGATGACCAATGTCTTCAGCAGCGATGGGATCAGCTGCTGGAATGTCTTCAGCTTCATGAGCCCCTGTGAAAGCAGGCTCATGGACAGTCAGTTGGCGTTCTTGAGGTTCAGCGTCAGGGTGAACCATGGAGATGGGTTCAACAATCAAGGGCTCTGTGGGAGCAGCCCGTTCCTTCTTGGTCTTTCGCTTCTTCTTGAAGGGGGCAGTAGCAGAGGCTTTAGGATGTTTCCTCTTGCTTGCTTCAGCCTCAGCAGTCCTCGTCTTCTTCAGTTCTGAAGCAGTAGACCTGGCTTTTGGCTTCGAGCCAGTCATGCTAGTTGGGAAGACAATGGGAACTACTTCCTGCCTTGGTGCATCGGGTTCATCCATAGCGGGCTTCTTCTTCTTCTTTGCAGCCATCCCGGGGTCGATGCCAGGACGCCCAAGGGCCTTGCGCTTCTCAGCCTCATTGTAGGCTTGCACACACCTGTCAGCCAGGACCTTCATGCACTCACGAGAACCCTGAGCTTCTGCACGTTTCTTGAGAAAGGCTTCCTTGAGCTCGTGCAGCATAATCTTGAAGTTCTTCACCTCTTGCACGCTGAGCTTGGCCATATGCTTCTTGAACTGAGATTTCTCAAAGTCAATCTTCTGCTTCAGTTCAACAATGCGTTGGGCGATAGCTAACTCTGAAGCAATGGCGCCATGGAAGGTGACACTGAGGCCAACGGGAAGTTGCAGATCGTCGAAGCTGATGTTGGGCGTGTCAAACCATTCATCAATGAAGTTGTGGATGATTGCCACGTCAAAGAGAGGCAGATTATTGAAGATTTCTGCTTCTTCTTTGCTCTTGATCAGTTGCTTAAGAGCGTCATTTGCAAGATCTTCATCGCTGGACAGATCAATGGCATCATTACGCAGAACAGCAGCAGCTGTCAGTTCTTGGCCGGTGTGTGGTAGAGGCATCTTGACCTTCTGGGGCTTGGAGATGCGTGACAAATCTTCAGACTGCACACTGTCTTCAAGAGGTGCAGTTGCCAGTGGCTTCGCCCGTGAGATTTTTGGAGCAGAGGCAGGCTTTGAAGCTTTAGGCTGCTTCTTTGGCTTTGGCGCTGCAGGCGCTTCATCTGATTCAGCGTCATTTGTAGGCTCATTCACGGCTGTCCCTTGAACCAAGATATGGGTGATGAGACCTTCAAGGTTGTAGAAAGGACCGACGACATTGGGTTCTGCATCTCGTGTGCCGTCAGCCCTTGGAGCAGAAGGACCAGGGTTGAAGTCTAGTCCCAATGTCTTCTTGTTCTGCTTTGCTGAGTTCTGGGCAAACTGGAAGTTGTGCTTGAACAGAATGTCGTCACGACACCATAGTAGTGACGATGAGTGTGCATCTGCAGGCTGTGGCCCACGGACCATGCAGGGATAGAAGCCTTGTTCAATGGCTTCATCTCTGGTCCTGGGTTGAAGATTTTTGTAGAGGATGTCTCCCCATGGTCGCTTGATGGCATTCTTTTCAGCATATTCCTTTGTCACAAATCTGTACTTGAACCACTATTCTGCCCAATAGCGTCGAATCCATTGGATTCGTGTCTTGTGTTGATTGTAATCCTCTTCAGGATCTGTCTTGTACAGCTCTGAGAGGTCATCGGGCAGATCTCTTGATGTTTCTCCACGACGCTTTCTGCCACCCTTCCTTGTTGATTTCTCTGAAGCCATGAACTTTAAACTGAAAGGCTTCGATACGTTCAAAGGCTTCAAAGGCTTTCGCTTGCTGGACAGACAGGAACTGGCTTCGGGAGAATTTATGTGATACTGTAAGAATTCTGCAAATGAATGCAGACTATGAGAACCAAGGGATTCTCCCACGGACATGTACCTGTGACAGCATAAAGGTGCAAGGGAAGGGGAAGAGGTCATATGCATTCTCAGAAGATTTTGAAGATAAATCAGTTTAGAAGACATTGACCTCATCGTGCGAAGACATTCACTCATAGATAAGGAGTTGGTTCCAGATTTGTACGAATCCATGGATCAGTACAAGTGAGGAATCTAACTACTTTGTGAAGCATAAGTGAATATACTAGGCATGTTATGAGATGCAGTATGAAAGAGATCCAACTTGTGTGAATAGAAACTGCTTGTGGTAGAAAGTGATAAAGCTATAGGATCAGAGGGGCCGTAAAAAGGAAGTTTTATTTACCACACGAAGAACTGCTAGACGGAGTGGAAGAGGAGGCCGAGCAGTTCGATCTTCCGTGCCCTAACTTGGCGATGGAGGACACCTATGGCGACGGCGGAGAGGACGATGTCCGCGGTCGGCGTGAAGACGGCGTTGGAGAGGTTGCGGCAGCGAAGCGCCTCGTCGCCGGCGTCATCGAGGGCTAGCGGTGGCGCTAGGGTTCGTGCGAGAGTGGAAGAAGAGATAATGACTGTGGTGAGGCGTGTATTTATAGGGACAGGGGCGGCTCAGTGTTATTACACAGGTGCCCCTGGCGATTCATATTTGAGGAACACGTGGTCATCATGCAGCATATCGGGGGTTGTTCCACATCCCACGCACGCCTGGATTGTCGGGTGGTTGTTCCCACTTCTCCGGGTTTCAGGTGAAGGAATGAGCATTGAAAACAGAGTTAATGTTTGTCTCTGTATCTTCTGCTGACAAGGACGCAGAGAAGACATTCGATAGTTTCAATAGAATGCATATGATTTGGAGAGATAGAGTTTGAGATAGAAAGCATAGAGAGGTTAGGGTCCGATCACATTCACTTAGTTCAAATGATTCAACAAGAAGACATAGCTATAAGTGAATGCTGTAGAGGACAGAACACTAGTGTATATATATATATATATATATATATATAATCAACATAGTGAAGATAATCATGAAGACATGTTGAGATTGAAGCCAAACCAAATGTGAAGACATAGCAAATGTAACGCCATGAGTGAAACACTTCAAACAGAAAATTTGGTGGTGGCGTTACCCACCGTATAGGAAGTATTAGACCCAGACACGGCGCACAATTATCGTGGCGCTCCGAAGTCAAATTCCACATTAATGTATTCACACTTAGAATGTATGTCTTCATTGATTGAAGATATACTTTACTTCGTGTGTTGCACATCTAAGTCATCAATATGCATAAGTGTTAGGATGTGTGCCTAATCACAGGACATTTGAGGATTCCAAGATATTTAGCTCACACCGTAACTTGCAAAATCTCTCCTCATCCAAGGGCTTGGTGAAGATATCTGCCAATTGCTCTTCAGTGTTGACATGTATGATATCAATATCTTCCTTCACAACGTGATCTCTGAGAAAGTGATGACGAATTTCAATGTGCTTTGTCTTCGAGTGCTGAACTGGGTTGTTGGCAATCTTGATGGCGCTTTCGTTGTCGCAGTAGAGTGGCACTTGCTTCAGATGAATGCCATAGTCCTTGAGTGTTTGCTTCATCCATAGAAGCTGAGCGCAGCAAGATCCAGCAGCAATGTATTCAGATTCAGCAGTGGAGAGAGATACACAGTTCTGCTTCTTTGAAGACCAACATACAAGTGATCGTCCCAGAAAATGACATGTGCCTGATGTAGACTTGCGATCCACTTTTTCACCAGCATAATCAGCATCCGAGAATCCAACCAGATCAAACTCTGAGCCCTTTGGATACCATAATCCTAAATTTGGGGTGTGAGCCAAATATCGAAGAATTCGCTTCACAGCTAAGTGATGCGACTCCTTTGGGGCCGCTTGAAATCGAGCACACATGCAAACACTAAGCATAATATCTGGCCTAGATGCACATAGATAAAGCAAAGAACCAATCATGGAGCGGTATACCTTTTGATCAAACTCTTTACCATTGTCGTCAGGACCTAGATGATGCTTGGCTGGCATTGGCGTCGTGAAGCCTTTGCAGTCTTGCATACCGAACTTCTTCAGGCAATCTTTGAGATACTTCTCTTGAGATATGAAGATGTCGTTGCGTTGCTGTCGTATTTGAAGACTAAGGAAGAACTTCAGCTCTCCCATCATGGACATCTGATATTGCTCTTGCATCATATATCCAAACTCTTCACTGTACTTCTGATTGGTGCAGCCGAAGATAATGTCATCCACATATATTTGGCACACAAACAGTTCACCATCATATGTCTTTGTGAAGAGAGTGGGGTCGAGGGAACCAGGTATGAAGCCTTTGCTCTTCAGGAAGTATTTGAGTGTGTCATACCAGGCCCGAGGGGCTTGTTTGAGGCCATACAGTGCCTTGTTGATCTTGTATACCATGTCAGGATGTTTTGGATCTTCAAAGCCAGGCAGTTGTGCAACATACACTTCTTCTTCAATCTTGCCATTGAGAAAGGCGCTCTTCACATCCATTTGATATAGAAGTATGTTATTATGATTTGCATAGGCCAGCAGTATGCGTATAGCTTCAAGTCTAGCCATAGGAGCAAATGTTTCATCGAAGTCAATGCCTTCCACTTGAGTATATCCTTGAGCAACGAGACGAGCTTTGTTTCTGACAACTTGACCATGCTCATCTTGCTTGTTGCGGTATATCCATTTGGTGCCTATTATGTTGTGCTTCCGAGGATCAGGACGCTTAACTAGTTCCCATACATTATTCATCTCAAACTGTTGAAGCTCTTCTTGCATAGCTTGAATCCATTCAGGTTCCATGAAGGCTTCTTCAACTTTCTTGGGTTCTGTTATTGAGATGAATGCGAAGTGCCCACAGAAATTTGCTAGCTGAGTTGCCCTTGAACGAGTGAGCAGACCGGGTGCATTGATGCTATCAATTATTCTCTCAATCTGCACTTCATTGGCAACACGAGGATGTACAGGGCGAAGATTTTGCTCTTGCTGATCATTGTCATTGTTAGAGGGATTGTCTTCAGGCTGAGCATTGTCTTCAGGTTGATCAGGTGCGGAGATGATAAGTTCCTCTTCAGGTTGAGCTTCAGAAGGTATGATTTCTCCAGTTCCCATTAGCTTGATTGATTCGCTGGATGGAACTTCATCTAGCACATTTGGCAGGTGTTCTCTTTGTGAACCGTTAGTCTCATCAAATCGCACATCCACTGTTTCAACCACTTTATAATGAAAGAGATTGAAGACTCTGTAGGAGTGCGAATCCTTTCCATATCCAAGCATAAAACGCTCATGTGCTTTTGGTGCAAATTTTGAAGTGTGATGTGGATCCTTGATCCAGCACCTGGCGCCAAATACTCTGAAGTAACTGAAATTTGGCTTCTTGCCAGTAAGGAGCTCATAAGATGTCTTGTTCAGAAGCTTGTGAAGATAAAAACGATTGATTGTATGGCATGCAGTATCAATGGCTTCAGGCCAGAATTTTCTTGGAGTCTTGTATTCATCAAGCATCGTTCGGGCCATCTCAATGAGTGTTCTGTTCTTGCGTTCGACGACGCCATTTTGCTGTGGCGTGTACGGGGCTGAGAATTCATGTGTGATGCCCAAGGTATCAAGATATGTATCAAGGCCAGTGTTCTTGAATTCAGTGCCATTGTCACTTCTGATGTGCTTTATCTTGACGCCATAGTTGTTCATTGCTCGATTGGTGAAGCGTGTGAAGACATCCTGCACTTCAGTCTTGTAGAGGATTATGTGCACCCAAGTATATCTAGAATAATCATCAACAATGACAAAGCCATAGAGACAAGCAGTAGTAGTAAGAGTTGAGTAATGAGTGGGACCGAAAAGATCCATGTGGAGCAGTTCAAAGGGTCGAGTAGTAGTCATGATTGTCCTCGAGGGATGTTTGGCCCTCGTCATCTTTCCTGCTTCACAGGCACCGCATAAGTGATCTTTCTTGAACTTGACGCCCTCGATGCCTATGACATGCTTCTTCTTTGCAAGGGTGTGGAGGTTCCTCATGCCAGCATGCCCAAGCCTCCGATGCCAGAGCCAGCATTCTGAAGCTTTTGCTAGAAGATATACGGCAAGCTGTGGTCCTGCTGAGAAATCTACCACGTACAAATCATCTTTCCGATACCCTTCAAACACTAGAGACTTGTTAGATTCCATTAGAACAAGGCAACGATATTTTCCAAATATTATGATCATGTTCAAATCGCAAAGCATTGAGACAGACATTAAGTTGAAGCCAAGGGATTCAACAAGCATGACTTTATCCATGTGTTGATCCTTTGAGATTGCAACTCTACCTAGACCCAATACCTTACTTTTACCAGTGTCAGCAAATGTGATGTGACTCTTGTCGGATGGACGTAAGGTTGAGTCCATAAGAAGGCTTCTTTTGCCAGTCATGTGGTTGGTACACCCACTACCAATAATCCATTCTGAAGACGCTGGTGTCGTACCCTACAGTGCAGTTAGGGGGATAGGCTTCACGAAGAGAATTGTGAAGCAAAAACATTTGACGAATCAGTGGGTTATGAAAGCTTAGATCCAGATTAGGACTGATAGGGAGAGTAGCAAGCGATTCAGGAACGAAGTACATAGTAAGACCATTCGGGCATTTGATCTTGCGCCCTACAAGATGTTTAAGGTCCCCAGCAATAGCGTCAGACGATTTTGGTTTTCTGCTGGAGACCTTTCCCTGCAAAAGAGAGTTAAGCTTTCTTAGCCACCCACATCTTCAAGGGTGGCTTAGAAGCGATAAGTCTAAGTGCAGCGTCTGAGAACTTTGGCTTTGGAGCCCTAGAAAAAAGTCTTGCAGGCGGACAATAGTACTCATAAGAATAAGCAGAATAGTTCTTGGTCTTATGAACATGGCGGTTCGATGAACCGCGCTCATATTCATAGGCCTGAGTATGGTTTCCCTGCAAAACATTTGCGTTAGTGCGACTCAGGTGAGTCCTCTGTCTGTATGAAGCCTTTGGACCGTATGAAGCCTGTGGTCTGGGGTTTGTCTTCTTCACCTGTGGTGTCATGATGACATTCATAGGAAGATTTTCCAAACACTTTTTCGGCACCCAGATCTTCTTCATAGGCGGCCCATTCCTGTAGTTAGTACCAATATACCTGGCAAACACGTCACCATTCTGATTCTTAAACAGTTTATAGTTTGCATCAAAGGATTCATCAATGACAATGGGGTTAGCACAAGTGAAGCCAGATAGATTGGATGGATCTGCTGAAGGTTCCTTTGCAGCAACCCAGGTGGTTTTGGGGTACTGCTCAGGTTTCCAGTAAGAGCCATCAGCATTCATTTTCCTTACGAACCCAACACCCTCTTTCCTCGGGTTTCGGTTCAGAATCTGCCTTTTGAGGACATCACATAGTGTCTGATGCCCTTTAAGACTTTTGTACATCCCTGTTTCAAGCAATGTCTTCAACCTAGCATTCTCATCAGCAATAGCAGTGGTATCCTCAGCAGAGGGGTTAGTTACCACATCAACAGTTGAAGATATTGCAACAGTAGCAGCAGTAGAACATTCAGCAACAGAAGTAGCATTATCGCGCTCAATGCATTTAAGACATGGTGGTTCAAATCCTTCCTGAGCGGAACTGATCTGTTCGGCGCGAAGTGACTCGTTTTCCTTTTGAAGATATTCATGAGCCGCTCTCAATTTCTCAAGATCTTGCTTCCTTTGAAGATAATCATAGGAAAGCTTTTCATGAGTTGTTGAGAGCGTTTCATGACGACCTTCAAGTTCCTCATACTTAACGTGAAGATTTTTTATGTCTTCAATTAAGGACTCAGATCGAGTCATTTCAGCGCCTAACAGATCATCGCTTTTGTCTAACAGTTTTTGAATATGTTCCATAGCTTTCTGTTGTTCAGTTGCAATTTTAGCAAGTGTTTTGTAGCTGGGTCTTGAACCACAATCAGAGTCATCTTCACTAGATGTTTGATAGTGAGTAGTGCGTGTGTTTACCTTGGCACCGCGTGCCATGAAGCAGTAGGTAGGAGCGGAGTAGTCCTTGTCATTTGCATTGGTGTCGGTGATGAAGTCATTGTCTTCAGTGTTGAAGATGGACTTGGCAACGTATGCTGTAGCCAGACTTGCAACGCCAGAATCGGACTCCTCCTCAGACTCCACCTCCGCCTCCTCAGAAGCGGACTCCTCCTCTGAATCCATTTCCTTACCAACAAACGCACGTCCCTTGCCAGATGAGCTCTTCTTGTGTGATGAAGACTTTGAGGAAGACTTGGAAGAAGACTTTGAGTATTTCTTCTTCTTGTTGTTGTCAGAGTCATATTCCTTGCTCTTCTTCTTCTTTTTGTTCTCATTGTCCCACTGCGGACACTCAGAGATGAAGTGGCCAGTTTTCTTGCACTTGTGGCATGTTTTCTTCTTGTAGTCATGAGCAGAAGCTTCATCATTCCTTGAGCTTGATCGTGAAGACTTCCTGAAGCCTTTCTTCTTGGTGAATTTTTGGAACTTCTTCACAAGCATAGCAAGTTCCTTTCCAATATCTTCAGGGTCATCAGAACTGCTGTCAGATTCTTCTTCGGATGAGGAGACAGCTTTTGCCTTCAAGGCACGAGTTCGCCTATAGTTTGGACCGTAGATATCTCTTTTCTCAGAAAGCTAAAACTCATGTGTGTTGAGCCTCTCAAGTATGTCAGACGGATCAAGTGTCTTGAAATCAGGACGTTCTTGAATCATTAGGGCTGGGGTGTCAAACGAGTTGTCAAGTGATCTCAGTAGTGTCTTGACGACTTCATGCTTGGTGATCTCAGTAGCACCGAGGGCTGAAGCTCATTTGTGATGTCAGTGAGTCGATCAAACGTGAGCTGGACATTCTCATTGTCATTTCGCTTGAAGCGGTTGAAGAGGTTGCGAAGGACACTGATTCTCTGATCTCTCTAGGTTGAGACGCCTTCGTTGACCTTGGAGAGCCAGTCCCAGACTAGCTTAGATGTTTCCAAAGCACTTACACGGCCATACTGTCCTTTGGTCAGATGAACGAACTTCTTGACATCAGCAGCAGTGACACCTTCTCCAGCCTTGGGAACGCCATTCTTGACGACATACCATAGGTCGGCGTCAATGGCTTCAAGATGCATGCGCATCTTATTCTTCCAGTAGGGATATTCAGTTCCATCGAAGACGGGGCATGCAGCGGAGACTTTAATTATCCCTGCAGTCGACATAGCTAAAACTCCAGGTGGTTAAACCGAATCACACAGAACAAGGGAGTACCTTGCTCTGATACCAATTGAAAGTGCGTTATATCGACTAGAGGGGGGGTGAATAGGCGATTTTTATGAAAGTCTTCAAAACATGGAAGTTTCGAAGACAAACGATAGAAATAAACCTATAACCATGCAGCGGAAGGTAGACTACACTAGGTAAACCACAGTCATGTATTCAATGAAGTGAAAGCACAATGACTAATAGCAGCTAGGTAGTAAGGATCAGGTAGGAAGATATTAAGAAGCCAAACAGAACACACAGTCGCTCAGTGAAGACAAAAGATAGTGCAATCATACAATGACTTCACAAGGAACAACAGTAAGTAAAGGGAAGGGAAGGATGAAACCAGTGACTCGTTGAAGACAATGATTTGTTGGACCAGTTCCAGTTGCTGTGACAACTGTACGTCTAGTTAGGGCGGCTAGGTATTTAAACCTGAGGACACACAGTCCCGGACACCCAGTCCTGAACACGCAGCTCAGGACACCCAGTCCTCACCGTATTCCCCTTGAGCTAAGGTCACACAGACCTCGCCCAATCACTCTGGTAAGTCTTCAAGGTAGACTCCCAAACCTTCACAGACTTCGTTCACCGGCGATCCACAATGTCTCTTGGACACTCAGAACGCGACGCCTAACCGGCTGGAGGATTCACAGTCCTCAAGTGTAATAAGTCTTCTGATCACACAGACAAGAAGACTTAAGTGATGCCTAATTCTCTTTGGCTCTGGGTGGTTAGGGCTTTATCCTCGCAAGGAATTCTCTCTCAAAGGCTTCGAGGTGGGTTGCTCTCAAATGACAAAAGCCATACTTTAACTCTGAGCAGCCAAACGTTTATGGTTGTAGGGGGTGGGCTATTTATAGCCACTAGGCAACCCGACCTGATTTGTCCGAAATGACCCTGGGTCACTAAGGAACTGACACGTGTTCCAACGGTCAGATTTCAAACTCACACGACAACTTTACTTGGGCTACAAGCAAAGCTGACTTGTCCGACTCTGGACAAGATTCGCTCTCATAGTCTTCACTCGAAGACATAGGTTTTGGTTAAGCATCACTTCAGTCATTCTGACTGGTTCTCTTGGACCCCACTTAATAGTACGGTGGTTCCTATGACTCAACAAAGAAGAAAAAGAACTACGAAAGATCTAAGTCTTCGAGCTCCATAGGCTTCATGCGATGTCTTCTCTTGTCATAGTCTTCAATGTGAATATCTTCATATACCACCTTTGACATCAATGTCTTCATACATTTTTAGGGGTCATCTCTGGTAGGAAAACCGAATCAATGAGGGACTTCTACCTTTGTTATCCTGCAATTCTCACAAACACATTAATCCCTCAACTAGGTTTGTCGTCAATACTCCAAAACCAACTAGGGGTGGCACTAGATGCACTTACAATAAGTCATTTTGACCTATAAAAAATAAGTAAAGTACTTTCGGGACGAAGCGCCACCGCCTCGAGATGGAACTTGGGCAGGAGCACTTTTGCCCTCGGGCGGAGCCATTCTGCCAGGGGAACTTCCCTCCCGGAGGGGGAAATCATTGTCATCATCATCACCAACAACTCTCCCATCTTGGGGAGGGCAATCTCCATTAACATCTTCACCAGCACCATCTCATCTCAAACCTTAGTTCATCTCTTGTTACCAGAACTATAGATTGGTGCTAGGGGGTGACTAGTAGTGTTGATTACATCTAGTAGTTGATTACTATATTGTTTATTTGGTGGAAGATTATATGTTTAGATCCATTATGTATTAATACCCCTCTGATCTTGAGCATGATTATTATTTGTGAGTAGTTACTTTTGTTCTTGAGGTCACGGGAGAAATCATGTTGCAAGTAATCATGTGAATTTGATATGTCTTCGATATTTTGATAGTATGTATGTTGTGATTCCCTTAGTGGTGTCATGTGAACATCGACTACATGACACTTCACCATATTTGGGCCTAAGGGAATACATTGTGGAGTAGTAAATATATGGTGGGTTGCGAGAGTGACAGAAACTTAAACCCTAGTTTATGCACTATTCATTAAGGGACCGATTGGATCCTAGAGTTTAATGCTATGGTTAGAATTTATTCTTAATACTTTTCTCACGGTTGCGAATGCTTGAGGGAGGGTTAATCATAAGTAGGAGGTTTTTTCAAGTAAGAACAACACCTAAGCACCGGTCCACCCACATATCAAATTATCAAAGTAGCGAACACAAATCAAACCAACATTATGAAAGTAACTAGATGAAATTCCCGTGAAACCTCAAGAACGCTTTGCTAATTATAAGAGACTGTTTTGGCCCGACCTTTTCCTCAAAAGGATTGGGCTACCTTGCTGCATACTTGTTACTATTATCGCTACTTGCTCGTTACAAATTATCTTGCTATCAAGCTACTCGCTACTCATAGTTTCAACACTTGCATACATCACCTTACTGAAAACTACTTGTCATTTCCTTCTGCTCCGCATTGGGTTCGACAATCTTACTTATCGAAAAGAGCTACAATTGATCCCCTATACTTGTGGGTCATCAATGATCCAATCATATTCATGCTCAACACAAACACCAAATACCATTTATTTAGGTTCAATTCTAATCCCGAATGTAGATGGAGTGTGCGATGGTGATCGTATCAACCTTGGAATTACTTCCAACACACATCGTCACCTTGTCCTTAACAGTCTCTGTTTATTTTGCAACTCATGTTTCGAGTTACTACTCTTAACAACTGAACCAGTATCAAATACCGAGTGGTTGCTATAAACACAAGTAAATTACACATCAATATATGTATATCAAATATACCTTTGTTCACTTTGCCATCCTTCTTATCCGCCAAGTATCTAGGGAAGTTTCACTTCGAGTGACCATTTCCTTTGCAGTAGAAGCACTCAGTTTCAGGCTTGGGTCTAGCTTTGGGCTTCTTCATGGGAGTGGCAACTTGCTTGCCATTCTTCTTGAAGTTCTCTTTCTTTCCATTTGCCCTTTTTCTTGAAGCTAGTGGTCTTGTTAACCATCAACACTTGATGCTCTTTCTTTCTTTCTACCTTCGCCGATTTCAGCATCGCGAAGAGCTCGGGAATTGTTTTTGTTATCCCTTGCATATTATAGTTCATCACAAAGTTTTAGTAGCTTGGTGATAGTGAGTAGAGAACTCTGTCAATCACTATTGTATCTGGAAGATTAACTCCCACTTGATTCAAGCGATTGTAGTACCCAGACATTCTGAGCACATGCTCACTGGCTGAGCTATTCTCCTCCATCTTGTAGGCAAAGTACTTGTCAGATCTCATACCTCTCGACATGGGCATGAGTCTGAAATACCAATTTCAACTCTTGGAACATCTCATATGCTCCATGGCGTTCAAATTTTTTTGAAGTCCCGGTTCTAAGCCGTAAAGCATGGTGCACTAAACTATCAAGTAGTCATCATACCAAGCTTTGTCAAACATTCATAACATCTGCATCTGCTCCTGCAATAGGTCTATCACCTAGCGGTGCATCAAGAACATAATTCTTCTGTGCAGCAATGAGGATAATCCTCAGATCACGGACCCAGTCCACATCATTGCTATTATCATCTTTCAACTTTTCTCAAGGAACATATCAAAAAAAGAGCTATATCGCGAGCTATTGATCTACAACATAGATATGCAAATACTATCAGGACTAAGTTCATGATAAATTAAGTTCAATTAATCATATTACTTAAGAACTCCCACTTAGATAGACATCCCTCGAGTCATCTGAATGATCACGTGATCCATATCAACTAAACAATGTCCGATCATCACATGAGATGGAGTAGTTTTCAATGGTGAACATCTCTATGTTGATCATATCTACTATATGATTCACATTCGACCTTTTAGTCTCCAATGTTCCGAGGCCATGTCTGTACATGCTGGGCTCGTCAAGTTTAACCCGAGTATTCCGCTTGTGCAAAACTGTCTTGCACTCATTGTATGTGAACGTAGAGCTTATCACACCCGATCATCACATGGTGTCTCAGCACGACGAACTGTCGCAACGGTGCATACTCAGGGAGAACACTTATACCTTGAAATTTTAGTAAGGGGTCATCTTATAATGCTACCGCCATAATAAGCAAAATAAGATTCATAGAAAATAAACATCACATGCGATCAAAATATGTGACATGATATGGCCATCATCATCTTGTGCCTTTGATCTCCATCTTCAAAGCACCGTCATAATCTCCATCGTCACCGCCTTGACACCTTGATCTCCATCCTAGCATCGTTGTCTTCTTGCCAACTATTGCTTCTACGACTATCGCTACCGCTTAGTGATAAAGTAAAGCAATTAGATGGTGATTGAATTTCATACAATAAAGCGACAACCATAAGGCTCCTGCCAGTTGCCGATAACTTCTACAAAACATTATCATCTCATACAACAATTTATATCTCATCACGTCTTGACCATATCACATCACAATATGCCCTGCAAAAACAAGTTAGACGTCCTCTACTTTGTTGTTGCAAGTTTTACGTGGCTCCTATGGGCTTCTAGCAAGAACCGTTCTTACCTACGCATCAAAACCATAGCGATTTTTTGTCAAGTGTGCTGTTTTAAACTTCAACAAGGACCGGCCATAGTCAAATTCGATTCAAATAAAGTTGGAGAAACAGACACCCGCCAGCCACCTGTGTGCTAAAGCACGTCGGTAGAACCGATCTCATGAACGTGGTCATGTAATGTTGGTTCGAGCCGCTTCATCCAATAATACCGCCGAATCAAAATAAGGCGTTGGTGGTAAGCAGTATGACTATTATCGCCCACAACTCTTTGTGTTCTACTCGTGCATATCATCTACGCATAGACCTGGCTCGGATGCCACTGTTGGGTAGCATGCAATTTCAAAAAATCCTATGCTCATGCAAGATCTATCTAGGAGATTCATAGAAACGAGAGGGGGAGAGTGTGTCCATGTACCCTCGTAGACTGAAAGCGGAAGTGTTTGACAATGCAGTTGATGTAGTCGAACTTCTTCTCGTTCCGACCGATCAAGCACCAGACGTACGGCACCTCCGAGTTCTGCACACGTTCAGCTCGATGACGTCCCTCGAACTCTTGATACAACAAAGTGTCGAGGGAGAGTTCCATCAGCACGATGGTGTGGTGACGGTGATGGTGAAGTGATCTGCGCAGGGCTTCGCCTAAGCACTACGAAGATATGACCGGAGGCGTAAACTATGGAGGGGGCGCCGCACACGGCTAACAATTGTTGGTGTGTGTTCTAGTGGTGCCCCCTTCATATATATAGGTTGGAGGGGAGGAGAGGCAGCCAAGGGGGCACCCCAAGTAGGAGGAATCCTACTTGGGGTCCTCCCAATTCGGCCTCCCCCCTTTCCTATTCCTATTCGAAGTAGGAAGGGAAGAGGGGGAAGGGGGAATCCTATTCCCTTTTTCCTTTCCTCCTTCCCATTTTCTACTCCAATTTGGCCAGCCCATATGGGAGGGGCACACCAGCCCCTTAGGGGCTGGTCTGTCCCCCTCTTGGCCCATTAAGGCCCATGTAGTTGCCGAGGGGGGGGGATGCCCGGAACCCCTTCCGGTGACCCGATATGCACCCGGTACCCCCGAAACACTTCCGGTGTCCGAATAGCATTGTCCAATATATGAAGTTTTACCTCTCGACCATTTAGAGAATCCTCGTCATGTCCTTGATCTCATCCAGGACTCCGAACAACATTCGGTCACCAAATCACATAACTCATATAATACAAAATCGTCATTGAACGCTAAGCGTGCGGACCCTGCGGGTTCGAGAACTATGTAGAGATGACCGAGACACCTCTCCGGTCAATAACCAACAGCGGAACCTGGATGCTCATATTGGTTCCCACATATTCTACGAAGATCTTTACTGGTTGTACCATAATGATTGCACACGTTATTCCCTTTGTCATCGGTATGTTATTTGCCCGAGATTCGATCGTTGGTATCTTCATACCTAGTTCTATCTCATTATCGGCAAGTCTCTTTACTCATTCTGTAATACATCATCCCACAACTAACTCATTAGTCACATTGCTTGCAAGGCTTATTATGATGTGCATTACCGAGACGGCCCAGAGATACCTCTCTGATACTCGGAGTGACAAATCCTAATCTCGATCTATGCCAACCCAACAAACACCTTCGGAGATACCTGTAGAGCATCTTTATATTCACCCAGTTACGTTGTGAAGTTTGATAGCACACAAGATATTCCTCCGGTAACCGGGAGTTGCATAATCTCATAGTCAAAGGAATATGTATATGACATGAAGAAAGCGATAGCAATAAAACTGAACGATCAACATGCTAAGCTAACGGATGGGTGTTGTCCATCGCATCATTCTCCTAATGATGTGATCCGTTAATCAAATGAAAACACATGTCTATGGTTAGGAAACTTGACCATCTTTGATTAACGAGCTAGTCTAGTAGAGGCTTACTAGCGAAACGGTGTTTTGTCTATGTATCCACACATGTATCAAGTTTTCGGTTAATACAATTCTAGCATGAATAATAAACATTTATCATGATATAAGGAAGTATAAAATAACAAATTTATTATTGCGTCTAGGGCATATTTCCTTCAGGATCCATGTATGAGAACAAAGTGTGGACTTTGGTTGACTTGCCCGATGATCGGCGAGCCATAGAGAATAAATGGATCTTCAAGAAGAAGATTAACGCTGATGTAATGTTTTTGTCTACAAAGCTCGACTTGTTGAGAAAGGTTTTCGACATGTTCAAGGAGTTGACTACGATGAGACTTTCTTAACTGTAGCGATGCTTAAGTCTGTCCGAATCATGTTAGCAACTGCCGCATTTTATGATTATGAAATCTAGCAAATGGATGTCAAAATTGCATTCCTTAATGGATTTCTTAAAGAAGAGTTGTATATGATGCAACCAGAAGGTTTTCTCGATCCTAAAGGTGCTAATAAAGTGTGCAAGCTCCCGCCATGCATTTATGGACTGGTGCAAGCATCTCGGAGTTGGAATATACGCTTTGATGAGGTGATCAAAGCATATGGTTTATATAGACTTTTGGAGAAGCTTGTATTTACAAGAAAGTGAGTGGGAGCTTTGTAGCATTTCTAATATTATATGTGGATGACATATTGTTGATTGGAAATGATGTAGACTTCTTGGATAGCATAAAAGGATACTTGAATAAGAGTTTTTAGTGAAAGACCTCGGTGAAGCTGCTTATATATTAGGCATCAAGATCTATAGAGATAGATCAAGATGCTTAATTGGACTTTCACAAAGCACATACCTTGATAAAGTTTTGAAGAAGTTCAAAATGGATCAGTCAAAGAAAGGGTTCTTGCATGTGTTACAAGGTGTGAAGTCGAGTCAAACTCAGTGCCCGACCACTGCAGATGATAGAGAGAAAATGAAAGTCATTCCCTATGCCTTAGCCATAGGTTCTATCATGTATGCTATGCTGTGTACCAGACCTGATGTGTGCCTTGCTATAAGTCTAGCGGGGAGGTATCAAAGTAATCCAGGAGTGGATCACTGGACAACGATCAAGATCATCCTGAAATACCTGAAAAGGACCAAGGATATGTTTCTCGTTTATGGAGGTGACAAAGAGCTCGTCGTAAATGGTTACGTTGATGCTAGCTTTGACACTGATCCAGATGACTGTAAGTCACAAACCGGATACATATTTATATTGAATGGTGGAGTTGTCAGTTGGTGCAGTTCCAAGCAAAGCGTCATGGCGAGATCTACATGTGAATCGGAGTACATAACTACTTCGGAAGCAGCAAATGAATTAGGTTAGATGAAGGAGTTCATATCCAATCTAGGTGTAATACCTAGCGCATCGGGTCCAATGAAAATTGTGACACCCTCGATTCAATCATACACTAATCATACACGCAAATGTGTACGATCAAGATCAAGGACTCACGGGAAGATATCACAACACAAGTCTAGACACAAATTAAAATAATACAAGCTTTATATTACAAGCCAGGAGCCTCGAGGGCTCGAATACACAAGAGTTAGTGAAAGCATTAATATCTGAGTACAGACATAAGTTAAACAAATTTGCCTTAAGAAGGCTAGCAGAAAAGTAGCAATGATCAGAAAGGCAAGGCCTCCTGCCTAGGACCTCCTAACTACTCCTCGAAGCCGAACTCCACGTAGAAACATCCTCGGGGTCCTCTGGCTCCTGGGCTCCATCATCTGGTTGTGTCATCCGAGAAAAATGGAAAAGGAGGAAAGAGGGAGCAAAGAAACTGTGAGTACTTATCCAAAGTACTCGCAAGCAAGGATCTACACTACATATGCATTGGTATCGATGAAAAGGGTAGTGACTATGGACGGAACTGCAGAATGCCAGAATAAGAGGGGGGTAGCTAGTCCTATTGAAGACTACGCTTCTGGGAGCCTCCATCTTGAAGCATGCAGAAGAGAGTAGCAAGTGTAGCATCAAGTAGCATTGCATAGCATAATCCTACCCGGCGATCCTCTCCTCGTCGCCCTATGAGAGAGTGATCACCTGGTTGTGTCTGGCACTTGAAAGGGTGTGTTTTATTAAGTATCCGGTTCTAGTTATCATAAGGTCAGAATACAACTCCGGGTCGTCCTTTTACCGAGGGACACGACTATTCAAATAGATAAACTTCCCTGCAGGGGTGCACCACATTACCCAACACGCTCGATCCCTCTGGTCGAACACACTTTCCTAGGTCATGCCCGGTCTCGGAAGATCAACACGTCTTAGCCCCACCTAGGCCTAACAGAGAGGTCAGCACGCCGATCTAAATCCTATGCACGCAGGGGTCTGGGCCCATCACCCGTTGCACACCTGCACGTTGCGTACGTGGCCGGTGAGTAGACCTATAAACCTCCATTACAAAGGAAGTTGCGTTACGCGGTCCAACCCGGCGCGCGCCGCTCAGTCGCTGACGTCTAGGAGGCCTCAGCTGATACCGTGATGTCGAGTGCCCATAACTGTTCATGCGTAGTTGGTTGGTGTGTATAGGCCAGTGGCTAGACTCAGATCAAATATCCAGATCTCGTTAAGCATGTTATTTGAAGTATTCGCAGACGCCGACTAGGACCAGGCCCACCTGTCTCCTAGGTGGTCACAACCTGCCCTGTCGCTCCGCCACAAAGTAACACTCGGGGGCCGTCGAGAACCCAGGCCCACCACTACCTGGGTGGAACCACCCATCCCTTCAGCCCCCACATCCGAACAGTATCACAAGTGATGTAGCAGTATAGTAGTATATAGTATATATCCGTGATCACCTCCTGAAGTGATCACGTCCCAGTAGTATAGCATGGTAGACGGACAAGAATGTAGTGCCACAGATGAAGTACTAGCATCCTATACTAAGCATTAGGATAGCAAGTAAAGACATCTACAATTGTAGCAACAATGACGGAGGTGGATTAGGAGCACTCGGCGACGACCACCTACGGAATCGCTGCCGCCCGCATGCAACCTTGGGATCTGTGCCTTTTGTCTTTAAATGATTATAGCCTGTTAATACGGCGCACGCGTTGTAGGAAGGAACAGTCTATACCTGTTCTTGCTCATTTATTGTTTCCTGTCTTGGCCACCATCGTACAGAAAGCTGTCCCTACCTAATTAATGTACTCAACCATCGCCTACCTGTGGAGTTTTCTGCTTCCTCACAAGGACTCTGTAGCCAGATCTGAAAACCAGCTCTCCTCTCGGCTCTTTGTGGTGATTTCCAGTCATAAAATTTCGCCACAGAAGTAGTTGATTTCAGTTTGGTATAGCTTCTATTCGTGTGTTGTTTAGCAGTAATCTTTTTCTTGAGTTCTTCGGTGCGAGAAGATGAGCAGTCCGGCAGATCCGCTTGACCACGAACCCACCGCCATCAAATCCATGTAAGTTCTTTAGTTTTAGAACAGATTGGTAAGCAGAACTGCTGTATTAAATGAGTATGTGTTTATTTTCCTTTTGCTACTCTCCCCTTTAAGATCGACAGAAGAAAAAAGAGCCGACCAGTGCGCCGCGGGGATAGCTCAGATGTCCGTCAAAGAGGCGCGGGCACTGTCGACGGTAGCTGAAGCAGATGAGCTAGATTCTTCTAATGGCAGCACAGAGAAGCACGTCTCAACAGTAGTAGACGGAGATCCTGGATCGAAATCAAGGACTCCAAATGTGATTGATGTCGAAAGGGAAAAGAGCGGCTAGGTTCGACGGTATGTTATATCTGTACAATTTCCTTCATGAACTCGATTTATGAGCTTGATGCACACACACAGAAGGTTCGAATTCTGGAAAAAAAATTGTTGATTCTATGGACATACCATCAACATAGAAATTTAATGTGTTCTCCTAATTTGTATGTAACGTTAATCGTATTTGTATGGGATTGACACTGGTCTTTTTTTTCAACTACAGTCACAGACACGGCGCAATGCCTGATGAATGAGCCGCTAGTGCAGAAAGGATTAGTGCACTAGAATTAGCATTTAGAGGATTCGCTGAGAGGAAAGGAGATGAAGTCGTAGTGCCTTCTATGGGGTTGACATTTGATTCGCTAGGAGAGGCCTACGACTACTACAATCTGTATTCATGGGAATGCGGTTTCGGAATCAGGTACGGGAAGAGTCGTACAAATGTCAAAGGTGCTAAAAGCATGCAAGAGCTGCTGTGCAACTGCGGGGTAAGCAAACAAACTCTATAATCCCTGTTCATTTACACCTTTTCAGAATATTGGATGCTTATTCAATTTAGTTTACTTTCTCATTAGGGGAAACCAAAGAAGGTGAACTCTACCTCTTCCAGAACAGAGTGTCCAACGATGATTAGATTGCTGAGAACTGAAGATGATGGTTGGTACATATGTGAGTACAGAGTCTCTCACAACCATGAGATGTTACACACATGCGCCCAGAAACTCCACTTCCCTTCCCACCGGCACATAGACAAATACACAAGAGAGCTAGTATCTCAACTGCGTCAGAATAATGTCAACCTCAGCAATGTTTACAGCATAATAGGGACATTTTTTGGTCGCATAGAGAATGTTCCTTTCACCAAAAGATGCGCGAAACTAAGCAGAGACCAAGCAGATGAAGATGTTAAGAAGACAATGGATTATTTTGCTGAGCTGAAGCAGAGTGACCCTGAATTCACTTATACAGTTCGTGTAGACAGTGAGAGTAGAGTTAGAACACTGATATGGACAACTGGGAAGAGCAAATTACAGTACCACTACTTTGGTGATGCTGTTACATTTGATACTACCTACAGGACAAATCTATACGACATGCCATTCGGACTATTTGTTGGGGTTAACAACCATTTCCAGAGTGTTATATACGCTGGTGTACTTATGCGTGATGAGAAAGTAGAGAGCTTTAACTGGGTTTTTCAGAGTTTGTCAAGTTGATGGGAGGGAAGAAACCAATTACCATTCTAACTGGTAAGTAAGTTGTCAATTTGGTAATATATATTTTTGTAATGAAAACTGGTTGGATCTGATATTGACCAATATTAATGTAATATTCACGGACCAAGCAAGAGCCATGGAGCTAGCTATCGAGCAAGTTTACCCCGATGCAACACATCGTTGGTGTAAGTGGCACGTTTTAAAGAAAGCAAAAGAATCGCTCGGGACTTTGTACAACAAATGGAGTGAATTCAGGGTTGAGTTCCACAAATTAATACAGGAAATGTTGACTAAAGAAGAGTTTGAAAAACAATGGAAAGAGTTGATTGACAAATATTCACTGCAGAACAATACTTTCCTCATACAGACTTATGAAAAGCGACATATGTGGGCGAAACCTTATTTTGCAGGGAAGTTCTGTGCCAGGATGACTAGCACACAGCGTAGCGAAAGTGCGAATCACATGCTCAAGAACTACATACCTCCAGGCTGCCCTATGAATCTTTTTGTGAAACAATATAGCAAGCTTCAATTCGACAGAGACCAGGAAGAAGGTTTCCAAGAAAAACGTACTAGACTGGTAAAAGTTTCAGTACTCATCTCTATAGTAATATGCTTTTGAAAATGAAATTTATCTTAGAAACGCTTATTTTATAATAACAATAAATCTAAATTTTACAGGGAGGTGTTGTACTAAAGGCAAACATTCCACTGGAGAAGCACGCAAGCAAAATATACACAAGGACAATGTTTGAAATGTTTGGTTCTTATATGTATGCAGCTGGCTCATACACTGTATCGGAGATAACACCGAAGAAATTGTACAGAGCAACTCATGTGAATGCAGAGAAAAGAAGCAAGTACTGTAAGACTGATTTTGAAATAGAAATAACTGATGATGGGGAAAAGTACAGATGCCAATGCGGACTATTCGACCACATGGGTATGGTATGCTGCCACATAATCAAGGTATCTTCGGTGCAAACTATGAAATACTGAAAATCTAATAATGACCTATGATTGCTAAGGTAGATTGACATGATATTCTTTTGTATTGTCAGGTGATGATGGTATTGAATGTTAAAATGATCCCGGCACACCATGTCATGAAACGATGGACAATAGATGCACGTGACATCCTACCTGACCATCTTAAACATTACCAGAAAGACATGGGTCCTATTGAATCTCCAACATACAGACACTCTGCTTTGTACAATGCCACACTTGAGCTGGTCAGACTTGGCGACACAAATGTTAAGAGTTACGAGTTCACTATTAATTACATAAAGGAAGGATTATTGAATGTGGCCCCTCTTTGCAATAGGGGAGATGGCATGAGTGTGTTGGACAAAGCTTCAAGCGTTGCTAGGTCAAATGCAACAAGCAAAATCAGGGGAGATATGAGCATGAACATGCCAGCTGATGCACAAGAATTTTCAGAACTCCGTCACATTCATATGGCAAAACGCACAAGGTCTGAAAGTTCGTGCATGAATGGAGGTGATGCTAACGAAGGTGAAAGTTCAGAGTCAATGAACGATGTATTCTCACCTGATAGAAGTCACCATGAGTTATCCGCACCACCTCCAAAGAGGTTGAAAGGCAGACCTACGACAGCAAGAGAGAAGGCGCCTTATGAGAAGAATGTTAAGAGATCGAGATTCTGCAAGATTTGCAGGGGCGAAGGACACAAATGCACAACATGTCCAATGAGAGGTGATGCATCGGTTAAACCGCGAAAACAATCTACTTGCACAAATTGTGGTGTAGCAGGGCATCGACGGAACAATTGCGGCAAGAAGGCAGTGTTCAATGACAAGATTGTTATGGAATGAATCATGAAGTGTTGAACCAGAATAATGAAAAAAGTACATTGGCATTTGCAACATGTATCTGCGATGAAACAGTCTCTTTTGAATAATTCATGTTGTTTGAGTGCAAAATGTTAAACAGCATAATGATTAGTTTCTTTTATTGTACTGGTTCTTAGATGCACCGTGTTTCTTACATTCATTTCTTGTTTTTAGTATAAATTTATATTTATATGATCGAATAGTAACTTATTTTATTAATGAGTTCCTCAACGCTGGGGAGATATTATTATCCACCTTGTGTAATAATTATGTTATATTGCAAAATGTCTTCAATTTCTGCAATTAATTATGTATATACAACTATGAAACATATTTATATATTTATTTATTTTACATTAAAAAAACTTCACGTACCGCCGCCATGTTGCACAACATAAAAAATAGAAACAAGGAATAAAGGTTATAATGGGCCGTTTGCCCGTACATGTTCATTCTTTTGTCATGTAGGGTGAAATGGACATAACTGATGGGCCGAGGCCAACTTGAAGGAGTGGGGCGAAGGGCCTGCAATTAATACAATCAGTGCCGGATTCAAATTTCAAAAAACGACAGCAGGACCGAGCGCGTGCGGTCGTCTTTGTTCTATATATAGAAGCAACGGCTGTTCTCCAGGCACATAGCCTATACTTGCAAACGTGAGTTAGACCTGCGGCTTCATCAAAGCTTTTATATCCATAAGATATTTTTGAATTTCAAGAATGGCTAAGAGGCTGAGGTCTGGTGGCCAGATCCATGTGGAGGTTAGTGAAGATATTTTTATTGCATATTCAAATTGTTGCTATTTTACTCCACACGAACTAGTTCCACACGAGTTGTTGCTATTTTTATGTATATTGTATTTTCAAATTTATGTTTTCTAATGCAGCGAATAGTGCTCAGGCCTTCCTATGTCAACAGCCATAGCTGTGATGGAGGTTGGAGATATACTTGATGAGAACTATTCCGCAGAGGTAAACAGTAAATAATATGTTAAAACTATTTAAAGTTTGTTTATTATGATCAATCTAAAAACAATTAAACCTTCACTAACTCAGGCATCCGTGGGTTGTTACATTAAAAAAACAACTAATCAGGTCGTGAAGGAAGATAAGCTGCTACTAGCATAGGTATTTTTTTCTAAATTTTGTAAACTAAATTATATTATTTTGTGGTTTATTTTTGTAATTAACTATTATACAAAATCTTTGATTTTTTTTATTTTAGGAACATGTATGTTTCGAGATCGAAGAAGGATACGGAGAGACCGATCCATATGTGTCTACCTTGTTCGACGAAATATGGTACGTGGAAGACGTTGGTGACTGTTGCTCCCGCATTTCTTCAAAATTCAAAACAAAGAAGGATGACAACGATGAATATGGAGAAGAGGTTGACAGCTTTGCGTGCAAAAGGCGTAAAACTGGAAGCCAGGCAGTGCTCACTGCCATTGAGGGAAAATATATTAATAAGCACTTGACGGTTGTGTTGGCTATCTATATATGAGAATAAAAATATGCTATTTTCATTTGAATTTAGTTATATCACATGTCTCACCTAAGAATTAATTTCTATTTCAGATTAATGTGTGTCTTTAAATATGTGTGTGCTTGTATAATGCATTTTATTTAACTTTAAAAATATGTATTACTCGATGATTCAAACTAAATATATATCCGTTTAATTTTTACATTGTATCGGCGCTGGTCATATTTACTTTAAACATTACAAAGAGAGGACCCAGGGTCTTCCCTTAATGAAGACGGCCGCAGAGCTATAAATTCTTTGCATTTAAAATCAAACGTGTGCACAGAAGCCGGTTTCGTAGTGCCAAAAGTCTTATGTCGTACGCATAAACAGTGACACATATTAAATGTTATGTCATATTAAATTGGGTCGACAGCTAATTTCCGAACGTGAAGCTATCAAATATAAAGTTAAAACTTAAATGCGTGCCTGTAAAGTTATCCCGCACTTAATTCAGCTTTTAATGGACTGCGTAATGCATGGCGTGAACAGTATGCAAAATGCATTGTTTACCCGCTGAATAACGTGTGTAGAAAAAATGTTTCGCGGTCAGGGCTATAAGTATAGGATCGCGTGGAGAGCGTATACGTTTGCGCGGTGCTCGTTCTTTGCTCGACAAACGTTTGTTCTCACGAGCTTGAGTAGATCTGGTCGTTTGCGAGCGAGAAAACGGATTTGCAATAAGGTAAGAGTTTGTATCTAAGATCTATAATTTTTACATACGAATGTGTCGGCATGTATTGTTCTATATGGTTTCTTACGCATATATTGATTTTTTGCATTTGTTTTGTAAAACCAGAAACATGTCAAATTCGTATACTTTTGCACTAGAATCGGGCGGTGGCTGGGGACTGGGAGACGTCTCCTTGATGGGTGCTGGTGGGCGTAGTTTAGTTCTGAGTAGTTTTGCGCCAAAGGACATCAAGCTTGGTATAGCTTGTTGGTGTGAGAACAAAAAATCTCTTATCAGATCAATTGGTCTAGGTGGGATTCTTACCATGCCTGATATGCAGACATTCAACCGAGATTTCACACAGTTGCTCTATCAACGGGTAGATAGTAATGAACGTTGCCTCAGAGTCGGAGTCAAAGAGGTTGTAGGGATAAACGAGATCCAGGTATCTAGAGTGCTAGGCATTAGATATGGTGGATCTGTATCTATTAAAAGAGATGATGGGATCCCAAGCATTGAAGACGTAAGGAACGCAAGGGTTATGTTATGTCTGGTTAAAGATGGTTTGCAAAATACGAAAGAGATAACAGTTCCAGAGGTGATCGAGGTCCTGCGTAGAGTTTGCAGCAATCCAATGACTATTCAAGAAGAGGTTATGACAAAGGTGGCCTTTGTAATGCTTTGTACGGCAGTTTTTTTTCTGTCCAAGAGAGAGTCGGACATCGATACCTTTAGATGCATATGAAATGGTGAAAGATCCGTCTATTCTTCACAAAATGAACTGGGGGGAGTATATAGTTGCTGAAATTTTTGACGGTGCGAAGAAGGTTCAAAATTCTCTTATCACCGGCAAAAGAAGATTCCATGTATACGGATGCATAATATTCCTTCAGGTAAGCATCATGTCTTGTCATGACTTTTACAAACAACCATGATGCCTTCCTTAAACTAACAATTTTGATTCCAAAACATCTGACTGCAGATACTGTACTTTGACACGGTCGACACGGGGTTTATCCGCGTTGACCAAACATCGACGCCTAGGGTTTCTTACTACACAGGTGTCTGCATAAAGGCACTTATCGAGGAAGATACAATTTTAGTGAATGGGGAAAGGTTATATGGCTCCATGCCGGTAAGTTATAAATTTGTGCTAGAAGATTGGATTGTATTTTCTAGTCATAATTGTGATTTAATTAAAAATATTTCATCAGGCCAAGGCATCGGATCAAGCTATAAATGGACACCAGTGCCAGCTGGAAGGTACAACCGGACAGGTAAGTAGAGGCATGTCCTAATTGGACAACCACTCGAGTAATTAATTGAATACATGATGATTCATTTTCATCGAACATTGCACAGTGCAAGGCATGGATAATTGATAGGATAGAAGAATACCGTAAGAGCATGGAGGAGGAAACCAGGGACTTCTACGCAGCCGGTGCAACGTCGGCTGACTTTACAGTGCACACAGTACACGAGCACGAGGCCAAAATGATCCAGAAAGCTGCCAAGCATAGAATAGAGTTGGTGGCATACATGAAGGGCAAGGGTTACTACGAGCATGTTGAAAAATTGAATTGTAGCTTGGAAGAAATGTCTTCTATGATAGCAGGTGATTGTTATTTTAATAATTTTACACATAAATGATAATTTATAATTTTTTAAAAATGTAAGCAATTATAAACTTTGCCAGCACTGATTTAATATGTTGTCAATTTGAAACTTACACAATTAGGTTTGCGTTTTAGCATGGGGAATTGTTTCGACGCAGTGGGCGACAGAACACTGGAAAACAATATGTCTATAGATGAAGGTATGGAATATAGACTGTAAATATAAAATTTAATGGCATTTTATTTTACAGCAAAATATTATTATGATATATAATTTATGTTGATCCTAATGAGTGAAGGCGGTCATCATGACGACATTGTTTTTGCAGCTAAAGTTGACTTCAAAACAAAAAAATAATTATTTGTTTAAATTTCATATAAATACTTTTGTCTTAAGGCTTATATCGAATTTTTGTTTAAAAGACGTCCAAGATGCTCGCATTTAGCAAACAATAAATATAACATCACAATCGGGACTTGTAGGACAATTTAGTATGACAGGGAAACGTTCATCGACAAGAGTAAACGGTAGATACCTTCTGCTTCGACCTGGATCAACATCGGGTAATTTTGATTTGAATTAATAATTAAAAAACGTATTTGTAAGTAATAGTAATTTTGAATTAAAATCTAAGCATAATTTCTACAAGTTTTGCAGGTTTTGCTTTGCCGGACCTTAACAATCCAAGTTACCGCAATGAGCATGATTTGTTAGTTCAAGAAAGAGAGGAAGCAATTTTTTTTGAAGAAAGCAGACTTTCCTTCGACAAACATGACCATTTGGACGAAGATATTGTTTGCGTACCTGACAATGCTAGTGAGTTGCCTTTTCTCTTTTTAACATGATAATTATGATTAACAAATAAAAATTGGACGTTTCATTGGAAATTACATATTTGAATTTACCTAAACTAAATGTTTAATGCCACGTCTTATTATACAAAACTTACATAATATATAACTATGACTATTTGAAATTCTGGACGAGGAAAAATTAATCCTTTGTGCTAAACTAACGTTAATAGATTTTGAATAAGATTTACATATAACTATTTCTTTAATTTTTTTTCACTAACTATCTGTAATGCAAATGATCTACTTGTTATCTTAACATGCATAACTGTGCCAGTAATATTTTAATATATATAGGGAAGAGGGCACGTGTTGTATCTTCCGGTTCAGATGAAGACAGTGACGAATTTGAGCTTGAGCTACTGAAGAAACATATAATTAATGAAAAATGTGGTACATCACCGTTTGACATCGGTGCAAAATATCCAACATTTGGAACAGGATCTTCGGAGTTAGCTTATCAGAATCTAATAGATTGTTCACGTACAATCAAGTCAAGGTTCGTTGTAAACTTATTATACCTATACAAGTTATTTAAAATAGAATTTTATGTTGAAGGATAATGTTAAAAAACAGGATATGGGTGGAACTTGCAAGACCTACTGAAATTAAGTTGGATGGGAACACAATATTTGAGTTACTAAAGCCGGGCGGGAGGATGAATTATGTCGGTTTTGATATGTTTTGCCGCATTAGCCGGGAGTATGAGTCGAGATGGTGTTTAAGCGGCGATAACAGCCGTTGGAGACACTTTCTGCATCCTATGTTGTCGGTGAGTGTAGCTAATTATTATATTAAAATATTAGAACATGTTTTAATTTAACTTTTAATGGAATGCTAAGTTGTTGATATTTAATATGTAGGGCTCTATTCTACACACAACGAATCCATGGTTTAAGAAGCCGATAAACGACCTTTTCGTGGGTGAACACATTGGCTACGACGTGGAGTCATGCAAAATGGTGCGTTTATTAGATAATTTTTTTATTTATAGCAATATATGAAAAAAAATTGACGAGAATTGAAATGAATTGTTTACAATTGTTCGCTCCATACCAAGAAAATGACAAGAGCTGGGTCTTATATATATTCGACTGTATCGAAAAGAAGCTACATGTGCTAGATCTGGTAAGGTCTTGCCTAGGAGAGACATATGTGGAGGAACATCATGTTGGTAGATGTTCAATACTTATAAAAGGATTGGCAATGTGCTTTGAGACGTCTTTTGAAGGCATTGACATAGGAACCAATGGGTGGGAGTATATCTTCCATACAAATCTGAATGCAAAGGCATCAAGGTTGGTTAAGGTACGATGGTTATGTTTGTTTGGTATGATTTTCAACTAACATTTTTGAAAATAATGCAGCGGTGATAGTGGTTACTATGTGGTTCACTACATGAAAAATTTTGATGGATCAGAGGTCCGCGAGAAGATTAATGCGGTATGATACATTAAAATGTTTTTAATTACGTCTCTATTTTGTAAATTCATTACACTGGGTCATATATATGATTTTCTCCTTCTATTCATAACTTTGCAGATGGATCTGCACGTATTAAAGAGGAACCTGCTACAGCTAGCATGCAGGATGGAATCAAACATGGTGGTGGCACCCGAATGTATCATCGGTTTTTAATCAATGTTCAAGATCTTGATTTGTAATAAATAAAATCAGGGGGCAGAAAAGCACGTTGTAACAATTAATCCTTATTGCTTAAAATGGTCAGAAGGTAGACAACCAATTTGTAATAATTAAAATTCAATTATCAGGTTCGGTCCACAAAGGACATGGCTAGATAAAAGAAAACAAAATTTAGGTATGTTGATGGTGCGGATGCATTGGGAAAGAAATGCATGTACTGGTTTGACGCATTGTTTGTTCCTGGGTAGCAGCCTTTTGTCGTGGGGTAGCCGGCTCTGTAGATCTGTCTGAAGTTAAAATGATCCAGGGTCGGCATACACGGGTGCGTTGCCCCTTCGAGTGCGACGCGACCCGACTGCTGGAGCGTAACTAGCATACGTGTTGGTAGCACGGCGCACGGATCCTTGTCGTTTGTTGTGTGGACATTTTGCGTGACAAACAGTAGACCTGTGCGTGCAGACATCTGCAGCGTATGCTATAAACAGTAGAAAGGGATAAAAGAATTAGCAGAAACAGTGTCGCATAACGCGTGCTGGGATGCTAGGATGTACTACTGGCGTGCTCTAGCCTCTGCACTGCTAGCCGCTCTTAATTGCTGAACTGTCCGGCTGTTCGGACGAGACGTTTTGCAGGCCAGAGAAATTGGTACCCCAAAGTCATTGCGGGTGTACTACATTACCACTCCGATGGAGAAACTGAGATCCGATTGACTTAAAGACCGGAGCGGGTGGGAGCTAGTGAATCTTATCTCTTCAGCAAGAACCAGAGCCGCGGAAGCGAGTTCTACGCATCCGGTGGCCTCGCATCATCTTCCAAGGTAAGTTTCTGAAAACTTTCACCGTCGGTACAGGTCATTTGTTTCTTCTATTCCGAGCGCTGGTTTAATTTGTTTTCTGTCCTTGTGTAATCTATTAGGAATCAAATGAACTTGGTTAGAGGCCGCCATGGAAATGGCAGACCACAAGGTGTAGATTTCAGATCAAGTTCATGTCTTAATCGTTTTGGTGGTAGCCGTGAGTTGAAAGCGGAGGCGTTCGGTGAGCATCTGGAATCTGTAAGCTTAGATGGATGCATAGTGAGGAGCAGTTACACGCCTGATGCGGTAGGATTAGCGATGCAGAACTGGGGCGAAGAATAGAAAGCATTAGTTCGTGCGATGGGCCTTGGTGGGTTACTGCATCTTCCGAAAACAGGGATTTTTTATCTCTTTCACACGATCTCTGCTTGATAGGATCGACCCCAATGACAGTACGATGAGGCTGCCAGGCGGTGCGAAGTCGATCTTGGGTGAGATGGAGATTTGCTCTTATATGGATATAAGGAGAGGAGGTTTGACACTGCAGAGGAACAACAACAGTCCAAGTGATGATCACTACATGAGTGCTAGGTATCTTCTGGGAATGGCTCTGATTCCACAAGAGATCACTGTGAACAATGTAGTTAGTATACTACAAGAACACGTGGACTCGCCGATGACTCGAGAGCAGAGGATTAAGACGGAGGTGGGAACGGCCATGCTTGCTGTTTCCGTTGTATTTGGACCACGAGATGGTCGCAACCACGTGACAAATGATGTATACCGGCTTGTCGAAGAACCATCCAAACTTAGTGTTTGGAACTACAGTAGATATGCTCTAGAGGAGATAATGCGAGGTGCCCTGTGCCTGGCAGAGTCCAAACGAAAAGGAGAGCAAAATGTTTGGCTATATGGATGCCCAACTATTTTGCAGGTATGAAGAACTTGTTATATCTACTTAATTCAGCATTGCAATTTACAACATGTGAATCCATTTGTTGATAACAGAAAAAAATCTAACTGTGCATTAATACATTTGAAAAACAGATACACTACTTCAACTCGGTTGATACCGGTTATCTCACCATCGATACAACAAAGCAAGCCGCGGTTAAGTTGTATTCAACTTCTGTAGTGAGAACTTTCATCGAAGCAGATACCTTCGAAGAGGATGGCCAGGTCAAGTATGGAGGCTTGAAGGTTAGGAATGTAGTTATGTTATTAAGCAATTGTATATGATATATATTTAATCATGGTATATATATATTTATATATATATATATAACTGTCTATGGATGCAGGGCAATGTTGCTTGTTCTGGAAAAGCTATAGCTGCCGGTTGTATACACTATGAGGTAATCAGAAAAACTGAAACACTCACCATGTTTATCTTTTGTATGGTTAGTAAACTTAATTAGATTGAATGGTTAATTTTTTTTGCAGACACTATTATACCTAAAAGGAAAGTTGAGAATGTCTATGTTAAAGGCAGATTCAGTATGTCATGAGTTCAACGAGCTCATGTCCAAGGATCATTCAAATGATGTTGGCATGATAAAGAGACGGATAGAAGAGCATGATATGGCACAGACTCTATCGAGGCTTCATGAATGGAAAGATAATGACGCCAAAATTGAATCAGCCTTAAAAGGTAACTTATCAATCATTATCATTCTTAGTAATATGAAGTCAGCTCCTACTGATATGTACATAAGCTATGAATAAAATGATGATTTAGGTAAATGTGGATGGAGCCCAAATATGCCACCACGCATATTAGAAGGTATTATTTATAGTTATGCTAAGTTATTATGTATTAGTGTAATCATTAATATATATGAATTGTTAATCATGTCAGCATGTTTCTTTTTAAGGTGTGGTTGTTAGTACAGAAGACTGTAATGATATTGAAAATTGGGAAAGGAAGAAAATTGCAACAGGTTAGTCACCTTCAAAATTGTCCAATTATGGCATTGGTGAAATTACCTAAGATGGAAACCTAGTATATGTGGGAACTGTAGTTTGTACAAGCTAGGTGAGTGATTTATCCTGGATGTACTTTCCAGGATCTGCAAGTACAGATGAGGACCATGATATCAAAACAGTAGTAGAGGCACTTGCTGGGATGAAAGCAGGTCTGTAATTAACTCCCAGTATGTGACGTACATTTGTTTCTGGATGGCACATGCCAATTAATAGATATCCTCACTAATGTGCAGGTTTGTTTGGTGCTGGGTTAAGTGGGGCATGTGGCTCTAGGCAAGGTACATGCACACGTACAGCTACAGTCAATTCAACAAAGCAGACATTGATGGTACAACAAGCTAGTTCACTTACTGGAGAAATAAACAAGGGTGGTAAGTTTGTGTTCTTGTTTACTGTTGAAGATAAAGCATCATGTTCCATATGATGTGCCTAAAAAATTTGCAATTACGAAATCTAGTTGCATTGATTGGAGATGAAATTAAAACTAATGAAGGTACACTTGAAGGAGATGGCGGAAAACAAAAACCAGGTTAGTTGGGTTGCTAATTTTATATTTGTAATAGGTCTGCTGCTGATAAAAAGTATATTTGAGATTATTTGCTCCATAATAAAAACATAATATGCAAATCATTTAGATTTTTTCATTTTGTTCCGTAAGAATGTAAATTGCAGATATGTACGATATATATAGTTGATGGTGCGGATGTGTAACAGGATTCTAACATTTTCACAAAATTCTATAGTGTTGAAATTCTATGTCAGGAGATTGGCGAAAAACAAAGATATTTTTTTGGATCGTGAAAGAACCAATGAAAGCTGTACCGTTTTGTCTGAAAGTGTTAAGACAGACGAAATGAACCCGGTACTAGCACATGACGCATTCAAGAAAAATTCTTTGGGTGGGTTAATAATAGTACAGACCTTTATATATAGGATGGAACTTTTCTGTTCGATTCTAATTGTGACAACATTTTACGTTGTACGTTTTTTTTCTTAATTGTACTGCAGGAGGTAATAATTTAAGTGGAGAGAGCATTACAGTTGTTGCAGATGCAGATATTGGGAAGAAGAGGTCAATCTCTCAAATAAATCGACTGATTGAAGGTTAGAGTAATTTGTTTTCTGTATGTATATGTAGGTAGTATATATTGTTTTGTAATAATATAATATAGTTTGATTCCCAGTTTGTAAACGGCAACGTATCGCCGCGAAGATGGATGTTCCAATCATATCAAATGGACTTAGCAATGGTGGGTTAGGAGGACCTGGCGCCTACTTTTTAAGCAGTAGGAAAGTACTGAAGGATTCTATAGAGCAGCTGGAGAATACAAAGGGAATGGAACTAAGGAGGTGAATATAATCTAAATCCTATAACAATTAGTTCATTTTTCTTCCCTAATATAAATTTGACTGATTAAGTTCATTCAATTAGGATCTGGATTGAGCATCCTATACCTGTTGTGCTGCAAATTACTGGAACTGAGATATATGCAATGATGAAACCTGGAGGAGAAGTTGGTGCAAGACAATTTGATATTTTCCGTAGGCTTGTGTATTGTCAGGATAAGAAGTTATATGCTCCTAGGTCAATTTTGAGGCTGAGGAAGGTTCGTCATCTAAGCTGGGCGGTTAGTTCATTGTAGGAAAATAAGTATATAAGAAAACAATTTGCGCGTAGTTAAGATTTCTAATTTGGTAGTGGTAATATGTTTCCAGGAGAGAGTGCTTAATGGTGCAGCCGTATAGATTAATGATGAAATAAAAGCAAGTTTGGTTGGTTTGAACGGAAAATTTGATTTGAGGACTTGCAATATGGTAAGGGGCTTAGCAAGTAGATCACATAATGTATATTGTTTACCAATTAAATCATCTTATGAAGTTAATTGCTGTGTGCAGATAATGGTTCCAGACATATCTGTAGAGGGGTATTACGTTCTGTATGTCTTCAATATGTTTACTCATGTGGTCCATGTGTTTGATCCAGCAAACTCATGGCAGCTTGAGACAACATTGGAGAAGAAGCACTGGGCAAAATATATGCTGTTGCTTAATGGGATGTCGTCCTTGATATCTGAGTTATACCCCGGCTATCATGTTGATGCTTCTAAATGGAAAATGAAATGCCATAAAGTGTTGGCGGACCGAGTGAAGAGGTGAACATACTGAGCTTTGATTTTTCATTTAGATATAATTATTTATGTTTTTCAATATTTGGTAGTCTCTAAAGTTCTGCTGCAATGTGCTGGTAGGGGTGATACTGCATTCTATGTTTTACTCATCATATTGAGCTTCAATGGGCAAGAGATAAAGCACATTCTTAACACGGTTAGTAGTTATTATTCTAGAAAATTGCACATGTAATGTGGAAAATCATTAATCGATTTGTAATGCTGACATAAGTAAGTTGTTTCTTAATGCAGAATTCTCTGGCATTATTCAAGCTTAATGTGCTGCAGTGGTTGGGTAAAATGGATGCGGACAGATCAAGTTTCCCAAGGGAAATCATACCATGTTAAATTCTGAGTTACCTAAGTTATTTAACTGGTAGAGCGGCAACAAGTCGTGGTATTGTAATGAATGTCATACTACTTATTATTTAAGACATATATGGATTGTTTTAAATTAGTTAAGCGCTATGAAGAATGTGGGATATATTTCGTAAGCTTAAATTCGACAAGTACTATGGCTATGTCTCTGAATGTTTGTTTGGTTTTATTTGTCTATATTGTCGTTGTATTGTTTATCAGCATGTTTCGTTTTTTGGAGCATGGTTGAGTTTTTATTTATATTTGATTCACTGTATGCTACGTACATTAGGGTTTATGTATATAGTAATTTTGATATTTGTAGCAACTATTTTAGGATCATTTTTTTTGAAATAATAAAATTTGTTTTCTATATATACTTAGAAAATTTAATTAAGAATGCTGTACTGCTTGAAGGAAAATATAATATTGAAATGGGTGGTGTTTTAGTAGTAAGATACATTCCTGGTACACATGTGGTGCTTTGTTTGCGGTGTATAGATTTATTAACAATTAAAGTATTAAAAAAATTACTATGTTATTATGATGCAGGGGTGGAATATGCTTAAGTGGCAGAATCAAAATCAATTATAGTATCATAATGTGTGTAATCCATATTTGTTTTTGTACTAAAGTAAAACAATTAAATATGTTATTGCAGATGAGTAAGCTGTCAGGTGTAGTTGAAAAAGATATCTATAGAATGTGTGTACTTGTAAAAAAAGTGTATGAGCAGCAGTATGATGGATTAGTAGCATTCAGAAATTGTGTATTTAATTTTGTTATACGAGTGCAATACTTGGTTATGTTTTATACAATAAAATGTTAGGGAATTTCAGGACTTATTTGAATTACTAATATGATTTGAATATAAGGTGGCGTAGCACCCGAATGATCGTATGCATTTTCTGTTCAATCCCCTTAAATTCAATAATAATTTAATAATTGAAAAAATCAAGAAAAACGTGTATATATTTTTTAATCTGACTAGGTATCGTACTCATATAAATATTTTGGAAAATGAAAAAATCACGTAAACTTCAGGGTTAGGAAAACCTGGATATATTGTTGAACGAAAATTAAGGTATGAAATATGACGACATATTAGCATGAATAGTACTTGAATCTAGCCTTTTTGGGGAACATCATTTACCCCTAATACAATAAATTCCCGTAGTAATGTTTTGTTCATTTAAAAATTACGTGATTTTTTGAAAAAAAATTGAATTACTAAATTATTTGTGAATAGGGGTGGGGTAGCAACCGAGAGCTCCAATGCATTTTCTGTTAATTTACTATAAAAAATTATTAAGTATATATGAATAATTTAGGAATGTGGATGTGTGTGTGCGTAAGTCTTCCTACATATGTCAATAATAATAAAGTTGTGTCATTTTGTTACGTTCCATAAAGAGACCTACATTACTGAACATGCCATAAAATGCATAAATATATTAACTAATACATCTGTTTTATAGATTTTGGATGAACGGACATGAAGTAAACAAAGCTTAATAATAATACAATTTTGTGGAAATGGAATGTATGTAGTTTTTACACTGTATAACATGAAAATAGTTACAAAGTTGACGATATGTATAAATTAAAGATTGTAAAGTTGTGTAGTAGTAAAACTGTTGGGATATAATTATTCAAAATAAATTACATAATAGCTTACCTTATGTGAAAAGTAAATATTGAAAAAAGTTGATGTTGCATTGTAATTTATTCTTTTTTGAAATTAATTATAAGAAAATGGATGAAAAGGGCATTGTGTTTTTCGTCATGTACAGAAGATAAACAACGATTGCATCGTAAGGATGAAGAAAACACATTCGGTACATTGGTTTGGACGTCAAATTGCAATGAACGATAAATATAGTTGAAATGGTAAACATCCATTCTAGTAAGGTCGGTAATGTAAAAAATAGAAGTTTCTAAAAGGATTGTTCACACAGTAATAAACAAAGTAAGTAAATATAAAAAATGTATCAAATGTACGGAATAAGAGTGACTTATGAATTGAAGAGGGACATTAAGTACGTCAAATTCAGAACATTAATGTTTCAATATAACTTGGCAAACAAAGTAAGTAAATATTACATTCCAAAGACATGACTTATTGAATGCAACATAAAATAAATAGTATATGATCAGAACACATGGAACAATCCATATGACAAATGTTCTAGCTGACTATGGCGTGAAGCTTGACAGGCGGTTCTCCGGCGTTGTGAATGAGTTTGGCAACGTCTGCAACCAAATTAATTTTCTGGATCCTCACATTTATCTGAAAGTAAAAACAAGCAGATTTAATGCTGGATATTGCTGCTAAAGATAATAATTAAAATCCGGTGGAATTAAATAGTATTTTGGAAAAATAGTTAAAAATGCTTTATAGGAATCTAACAATCATATTATAAAAAAGAAGACTGAATTATATATTCTATTACCTTGTTAAGCATTTCAGACACACCAACGCCGTTGAAAGAACAGGCCATTTGAATCATAGCCAAGCCAGATTCATCCCTGTGATGCAAAATAGAAAAATTAAAAAGATCATGTTTGTTTGATCCGGGGTTGAAGTAGTAGGAAAACATGGCATGGTTTAGAAATACTCACTTGGTGAAAACTTCGGAGGCAAGTATATCATATACTTTCTTCCAATTCAAACAGTCGACGTGCCAGGTATTGAAAATTTTGAATAGACAGGAGTAAAGGCCAACATGAAGTTTGTCGGCGATGCAATCATGTGTGGTATTTAGAGAGCTATATTGGGCTGAGTCGGCACAAGGGTTTAGTATGTGTATAAGTTTGCGTTCCATGTCCCATGCGTAAGCACACCAGCCAGTCTGAAGCGTTGCCGGCATGATGAACTGTGTAGGTGGGCAACCTAATGTTAAATTTATATTTAAATATAATATGTTATAAATTGAAATGGTAAATGTTGATTACCATTTTACAATTCGATAGATGAGTTGACGCTCGTTGGCTAAGGAATTGGTTTTGTATGGAGCGTACTTCCCATAGATTCTCACCAGCAAGAATACATGTCTGCATAGAAGGTAATTAAATAAATACGTAAAGTGTATAGGGAACCGTAGTGTCGGTAATAAAATAACAATAAGGTAACAGGAAATTAATGGTTAATTGAACTGACCGATAAATCTGGTTCAAAGAAAATACGCCAAAAGCCGTCTGAGGGATATAGGAAAATGTTGTCATTAATAACAATAGTCCGGACGATTAAAGAGCATACTTCATGGTCTAGTGGTGTATCACCAACTAACTGGTCTCTAATGGAAGATCCATTGATTGAAATGAATCTTGGATAATCATGTCTGACCCAAGGCCTACAAATTTAATGGTGTTAGAGTTGTGTATTATGTAGTGCAAAAAGTTTAAACAGTATGTAATAAGTGGCATACCTCCTAGCAACATCTTCAGATAGTTTGTTCATGAATTGTTCAACAGAAGCAAGGCTGTCAATACTCAGTTTAGGCTGATAAGCACGTGCAGTCCAATGGTCAGTAGCGTACTTTAGATGGCGAGACGCTGATTTAGTAGGCAGCTGATCAGATAATTGGGCAAAAGTAACGGCTCCATCAGGTATGTTTTGGTCATCATTGAACATAAAAACACCACAAGCGATTGTGTCGGCCCATGTCTTAGCTAGCTGTAGTGTTGAAGGCTTATTTGAAGTGGTGGCAAATGACGGAGGTGTCACAGAATTTGCTGGTGATATACATGCGAAATGAATAGGTTAGTGAATTGAAGGTAAGAAAGAATGAAATTAATCGAACTCTTGCCGAGGATAAAACACCAAACCTTGAAGAGAGTTAATCCTAGGTCATTTCTTGGAGTGTGTGGTTGGGACACTATCTTGTGTAGTGCGGTTGAAAAAAGGGACCTTGCTTGTGGACGAGGAAGTCTCACCTGAACAATGAATGAATTACACGTTAGGAATGGAACGTGTAGAAGAAAGGAGTTATTTGTACGACATAACAATGAATGTAATAATAACCTTCAGAATCTGACATGTCCAATTTACGACCACTTAAAGCTAAATTTTGATGAGTTGTGCTCATAGGAGGCGAACTCTGCATTATACATGGAAGAGACCGAATGCTACAACAAATACAACTTGAAGATAGAAGGGACATTAGTTTGTCAAGAAATGTCGTGGTCTCGCGTAGAATGGAACTCCGCAATGATGTGGCTTCTCTAGTTACAATGGCATTGTTGCGTCTTAGAAGTATACCAATATCAGATGACACCTGTAGTAAGAATAAATTTTAATAAGTGGTTCAATAATAGAATGATCGTTAATATTAGACATATTGCACTAACCATATGAGGATAATTGGACTTCATGTAGTTAGCAAAGTCGTGGACAGTGGTATGTGGAACGGCTGGTGTGGTTGGAGTTCGTGGTGTCTTCAGAGATAATGATGTAGATGTAGGTATGGTAGGACGTAAAGTAGGAGTAGGTGATTGATTACGTTGCGGCATTGTCTGGGAAAGATTTTCAGCGGCTAAGTCAAATGTACTCCTTGTGTAACAATTATCGTGGGGTGATCGTATCTGCAGACAGTCAGATAAACAATTATCGTGGGTTAGCGCCCGAGAAGTACTACGAATTTTTCGGAAATAAAACCATCTTTTGTGGGAAATCTATAATATTGAATACAATAAAGGTCAAAAGCTATTTAAATGTTGTATATTAGTGCAATAAGTCGTCATGTTTGGTTAGATAAATATTTCTGAGTATTACTGACAGATTTTGAATTAGTAATTTGTTTGGACTAAGACGGTGACGTTGGACGCGATAGCTGTTTAGCATTAGTAACATAATTGAAATTTAAAACTTGTGAAGGGTTTGTCAGTTTGTCATGACGTTATTGTAAAATGTAAAAAAATGGTAATGTGTGATTATTGATAAAGGTTAGGTTAGGAAGTGATAAATGTTAGGAATGCAAATATTGATGTACATGAAAGTGCTTCAAAAAACAGGTTGTAGAAAATGTGAGGAAATGTTGATTATTGGGTTAGTCAATGTGTAATGTATGCATGCTTTAAAAATAATACTTAAGTAATGTGAGGAAAGAAGGAATTGTTTTAATAAAGTATAAACGGTGCACTTAGATAATTAAGTATAGATTATGAAAATTAATACGGTTATTGTTGCATCTAAAAAAAAGTTTTATTTGTTTATTTGGGAAAATTATTTATTATAATTGAATCTAAAAAATAAACATGGAAAAATAATTATGTTATTTGTGTATCGAAAATGACTTAGGATGTTTTGGAATGGAAAATAATAATCATTGGAAAATGATCGTGTTAATGTGCCTAAAAAATGTACAGGTTTTATATTCGATTGAAAGGATAATATATTAAATATTGAAGGAAAAGAAACATTTTATTTTGCATTGAAAAGGGATGAAATTGTATTTTGAGGGAAAAATGTGTAAATGAAAATGTGATGAAGTATAATAATTTTACCGGCGAAATAAAAAAAACATAAGCACTATTGGCAGTTGATGCCCATTAGTAATTCATGGTGAAAAGCATAGAAATCATATGTAGGGATCATTAATAAACAATATGAAGTAATGATTGACATGTAAGTGGCGATGAAAAAAGGGATGTATAAAATGAATGTGATAAAATGTTGATTATTGACTAATTCAATGTGAAATGTGTGAATGGTTTTAAAATATGGTTGAAGAAACTCTTATTGTTCAATTGATAAGTACATTAGATTTTTTGCATGTGAAAAGTTTTTATGTTAGTGTGCAATGAAAAAAAACATTAATGGGCAAAGTTTTTTGTCATTTGTGGTTAGAAAAAAACTTTTGTTATTTTGCATTGGAAAAGGACAACATGTGAAAGAAAGCATGTTATTTTTTGATGAGAAATGTACAGATTAATTATTGGATTAAAAGTGCAATATATTAAAATTCGTTGGAAAAGACGTATGTTATTTGGCATTGGAAAAGGATTACATTGTGTAATAATTGGAAAATGTGTACAAATATATGTATATAAGTAAGATAATTAGAACGCGTGAATAAAAAAACGTGAGCACGATTGGCGGTTGATGGCCATGTTGCATTATAAATTGAATTGAACGATGCCCCAATTCTGAAAGGGAATAAAATATAGTAGAATATATTAAGTGAATTTGCATGAATAACAATTTGTATATAGTAATAATAAACCGGAGGTTTGGTGGATATATATATATATAATTCAATGGCATTGTTGTGAGATTGAAAAAAAGGACGCGAATTGTTGTACTGGAGCACCAGAGTAGTCCCACGTTAATTTGTCGGTACTTGTGGTAGCCAATATCATGCGTCGTAATTTGTTATCGTCGAAGGAGGCAACTCTTGGATAAGTATCGTGAGGGATATTGTTAATTCTAAGGTTTAGGTTGTCAAGAACAAATACCTGGATAGTGTGAAGTATAATTATAATTGTAGCGCATGGAATCGGTTAAAAACAACAAGTAATAATAACATATGTAGATCTACGGGTCGTACCTGGAGGAATACGTGACATCCTTGAAGATGGGTCTTTAACTTGTTATTGCGCATGTCTGATTGAACTTGTTGTGATGCAAAAATCAAATCGGATAGAACGTAGTTGCACCAATCAAAGTCAGCTATCCTATCAGTGTTTGCTATTTCTCCCCAATAGTCAATTATTGATGTGTCGTGCTTGTTAGAAGGAGCAAGAAGGTGGCCGATAACGAAAATAACGAATGCCATCTTGAAACAATCTTTCTCTAAATTACTAGAACAATGCTCAGACAAAGGACGAGTGAGGTTGGATTCAGCAGCTTTTAGAACTTGATTTCCCTTCTTTGGCATTCCAAGAACAGAACGTAGGAACTGTATAGTCGTTTCTGAGCATTGGCCATCCGGCCCAAGAATATTTTTGGGCCCACATGGCACACCAAATACTTTGTGAACATCTCCAGGCCAGAAACGAAGCCTTTTAGTGGCATTTAGGTGTACAGACATGGAAGGCCCATCAAGACGACTCATCCACCACTTGCTAAAACGTAGATTAAGTCGGGCGAGTGCTGGGAGTTTAAGAATCTCTCCCCAACCAATTTCATTAACAAGAAATCTTTTGTACTCGTTGAAAGACGAAACAATAGAAACAACCTTTGTTACGGACGTGCGTGAAGTTGGTGCTAAACCTCCCGGATGAGAATTTGAGCTGTCATCGAGTTGGTCAGCTGCATCTAGCACCTCTTCGATCAAGCGTGATGAACTAGGGCGTGAATATGACATCCTGGAACATGAAAAAATTGATAAAGTAGTTAGTTTTCTCCTTTTAGGGATGAAATAAGATGCAACCGATGGGAAAGCATGTACGCTTGTTTGAGACATACCTTGGTTAAATGATGAAGATATGAAATCTTTAGATAAAAGCAGGTCTTGCTATGCGTGGTGAAGCCTATGGCGTGGGTGGACGGATTGGGTGTCTGGTTGGGATGGAATACATTTGTGCAGATATGTGTAGGGGGGTTTATAATTGGAGGAAGCAAGCGTGTTGGGAGAGCTGGTGGACGATATTGATGGTTGCACAGGAGCATTTATGCCTGTTGAAGCAGCCTTTTGGGCAGGGAATGTTGACTTTGGGGTGAGAGGTTATTTATTGAGAGATGGTACAATGTGGTGTGGGATGGACGTAAATAATGAACAATAATGACAGAGGTAATGGAGAAGGTGGATAATTAAAAATTCATACATCATAAATCTGATTACGAATGCGTGAAAGGGGTACTAGTTCTGATACATGATTACAACATCTAATCATAAGGTGGATTAAAATAAAAAATAGAATTTGCAAGTGGATGGCAACTGGTTATAGACAATACAGATAAACAAATTTATTCAATAAAGAGTGGCTTGAACTTGATGGACATGCATTAGTCGGGAGAGCTCCCGGCGGCTTCATGCGACCTTGCAGCATACAAAGAGCAGAGCGGGCAGATTGACCAGAAGGAGAACGAAGATGATGCGGTGGAATTTCCTGTCTTCGCGGGAAGGGACGGTGAACAGCCTCGGCCACTTGGCTCATATGATGTTGATGTAGTTCACTTCCCATTTCCAAAAGTTGCATTTGTGAGTCTGGCAAAATCGGAAGAAAAAAGGAAGATGGTTACAGGATAGAACAGAGATAGTGGAAAAAGAATTAGGACATACCCATTCGTGCTCGCACTTGTAAAAGTGCTTGCCTGGATTGTTTGACGTGCAAGAGACCCACCACTAAACCATACCATTGTTGTAGAAAGGGCAGATCATGAGTGGAAGTGGTGGCTGCTCCTCAAGAGAAACAAGGGGGGACCTGGAGCTTGACATGGGATGGGTTGAGCTAGACATGGCAATGAGAACCATGTACAAGGGAGGAAGCTGTTCTGAATGGGTGGTATGAAATGTTCTTGACGGTATGATATGGAGTAGTAAGGAAGCTGCTAGCTGCAAGCATTTTATATCTGACGAGAAGAGGAAGATGACCGTTGTAGCTTTGGATTGAGCCGATGACCGTTGTAGCTTTGAATTGAGCCGTTGTAGGAGATTGTGAAGCGTGAGCATTAAATCCAGATGGGTGGTTGGGAGTTGGCGGGCGAGTGGGGAGAAGGACAGGATGATGTGAAATTGCCTGGACAAAGGAGAAAGCGCATTGCACTGTTCAGTTTATATACCGTACTGTAGAAATGAATAATACACGTTAAATGTTGTGAATACGGCGGAGCTAATATAGTGAGTGCGAATCCCAATGCTGGTGGATGGGATGGATTACAGTGGGGGGAATCGCCAAGAGCTCCTAAGCATTTTCGCAACAATGACAAGCTATGCAACAGAATAGGAGCTATGGAATCAATAACAGTAGCAAACCTAATGCAAGAATAAGGGAGAAGAGAGTGGGCGATATATGGTTAATCAAAGGGGGGATTGCCTGGTTGCTCTGGCAAGGAAGGACGGGTCGTCGTTGATATAGTCGTACTCAGTGGCATGAGCACCGGTCTCGGGGTCTACCGGAGAAGAAGAGGGGGGAAGAAACAATAAATACGAAGCAAACAAGGCATCACAAAATATAACAAGGCAATACGCGGTGCTAGGAATGATCTAACGCAGGGATAGGTGATACCAGCGAAGGGGGGAAACATCCGGGAAAGTATTCCTGGTGTTCGGCATTTTCGGACAGACGAACAGAAGAGGGATGGTTGCATGTTCGTGGCATTTCAGATTCTTCATATTTTTCTGAGCAACTTTCATATATAAATTATTTCGATCTAAGCTACGGTTTATTTTATATGATTTTCTAAAGTTTTAATCATTTTATGAATTTATTTTAATTCAAAAATAAGACAATAAAATACTTTTGTTACATAGTGCTACCTAGCCCATGTGTATGACAACGGGACCCAGGGGGCTGGTCAACACAGTCAAAATGACTGGTCAAAACTAGAGGTGGTGGCCCACTTGTCATTGGCACAAAAATTAAACTAGCGTAGAATTAAAGTGAGGTACATGTCATTGGGCCAACCAAGTTTACCTAACACTAAACAAATCGATGTTGGCTGGCTGCAAGCACGCACATGAGCATGCAAGGCATGCGTAGGAGCGCCGGATGCTTTGTGTGCACGCATATCTGGCCGGCTATGGCCGAAGTGCAGCACAACAAGCACGCGTAGAAGGCCGTGGGCCGGCAAGCAGCGGCGAGTGCGGCTGGGCGCCGCAGCAGCATCAGTTAAAATAGCAGTCGAGCCGCAAGGCAGCAGCAACAGGCAGGGAAAGGAGCAGACTAGCAGCTCAGCAGCTAGCAAAAGCAATAGATAGCAGTGGCAGCCGCATGAGGAGCAGCCAACAACGGCAACAGTAGCAAGAAGTAGCACTAGGAAGCAGGCAACAGCAGCAGCGACAAAGTAGTAGGCATGGCGTGCAGGGAGCGTGGTCGGGCGCCGTTGGTCGTGGCCGTGGGCGTGAGGCGGAGGTGGGCTTGGTCAGGAGGGGGCGCGAGGCTGAGTCGGGCAGCACGGCAGGCCGCAGTGGGCGGCTGCAGTAGGGCAACAGATGTTGTGGCGGCTGGCAGGGGCGCCGACGACGAACCCTGGCGGCGGCGGGGATCAGACTAGATCGGGCGTGCCTCTACGGGACACGAGGAAGAGAGGGGAGAGGTCGCGAGGGACCGGGGGCTCATAGAGAGTGTCGCAGGCGTCTCGGTGAGGCCGAAGGTGGGCGAGGTCGAGCGGATCGACCGATGAAGTGTGGCGGCCGTGGCGGAGTGGAAGGCGATGGATCCGGCACCGTGAGGGCTCTCCGGCTTGGCCTGGTGGGCAAAGAAGAAGCGGCGGCCTCCGGTGGTGCTCCTGGCGCAGGCCTAGGCGATGGGGATGACGGTGGGCACGCAGACAACGGTGGCCATGGCTTCGAGGTGCTCGGGCAGGGCAGGGAGGGCGAGGGGAGAGATATGGGGGCGCAAGGGAGAAGAGATCTAGGGTTCCAAGATGGGAGAAAGAGGGGCAGGGGGTCTTGTAGGAGAGGGAGGAGGCGTGGATGTCCGACACCTGGCCGGGGCGCCATGGATGGCCTCCACGCCCTCGTGTGAACAGGAGGTGGGAAGAGGGCAGCTGGGCTGGGCCTCCCCAGCCACATGGGCCAGAGCACCCAGTAGTTTATGTTTTCTTTATTTTTTGTTTGCTAACTTGTATTTAGTTTTAGGTACTAAACAGTTTTAACTAAATGTGCAAAGTAACACATAAATTCTTGGCAATATCTTGGGATAGCCAACAAGTTAAAATAATTTTGACTTGTTTACATATTTATTTAAATTGAGATGGTTCAGTTAAAAGCTTTATGGGTCAGTTACAAATAGCTTAGGGGCATTTTATCATTCTGAAAAATGTTGATCCTTTCATGAAAAATTGTTAGTGAAAATTTGCAACCCAACCCACATTTTTGTTTTGCCATTTGAAAACTTTAATTATTTTGACTTTAATTTAAATTTGAATTTGAATCAGGTTTGGATCAAAGTGAGGTTTAGAAAATTAATTGTGATGGCTTGGCACATTAGGGTGAGGTTACTGTAGATTAATTTAATTATCGGGGTGTTACAAATCTCCTCCACTACAAGAAATCTCGTCCCGAGATTTAGGAGCGGGAGTAAGGGGGAATGGATTTGGTTACGAAATTCTAACGGGTCTTCTCGGTGTTGGTTGATCTTCTCAAAGAGGTCGATCCATTACATTGACGTCTTCATTCCTTTGTTTTAGGCCATCATGACGAAGTCGACAGCCTTTCTTTGGGAACTCTATCATACTTACACAAGAATAAAGGATGGGTATTCCGGGAGAACGAACCTCTGCAAGGTTGTCTATCTGGTCGATAACATCGGTGAAGGTGGCAGAAAGTAACTCTCGAATTGAAACTTAAGAAAATATCGAGAGCAAAGTAAGGAGGTCACGGGAAGTTTCAAGCAGGCGGGGAAATGTTCGATGCCTGAAAAAGAGTGTGGAAGGGGTTCAAAGCATCAAGATTAAGTATTGCATCTGATACCGGAATAGATCACTAGGAAGGTGCCTCATGAATCACATATGAAGCCAAGTTCTCGTCCATCGGTGGTTATCGGTATGTCATCAACAATAGTAACAGGGTCTTACTGACAGAACTGTACACCGAGGTGTTTACATAAGCAGGAGAATATTACTGCTTAGATCATATAGACCTCAAGAAAGTTTAAACCAAACAATGGAAAGGATAATATAATTATCAAATTAAACAGAACAATGGAAAGGAAAATGTGTTTAAACACATATTTCAGGGGTATATCCTTCCCAAGAAGAAGCAGACCATGATATCCATGACAAGATATAACATAGAAAACCCTTTAGGAAAGGGAGAGAAATTTCATGGCATTACCCATACAACGGTGTTCAGATAATTAACAAAGATTTTTTTAGCATTGTGCTTCAAATGTTCTTATCAAAAATCGTAGTACCATTGACATGCTTCGGGATAGCATTGACATGGTCTTCAAGCAAAGGTCAGACTTTGCATACACAAAGGATCCATCGGGAACACTCATAGAATAAGTCTTATACTTTCCTCATGGAAGAATGGTTAACCTTGCTAAAAAGGAAACTATAATAATAGGTTCTTCGGCCAGGTGTGCTAGGCATGACATCACCTTACCGGGTCATATAAAGACCAATGTTATAACTTTTGGAAATATGTTTCAACCATCATATCTGATCGAGATTCAGATCTGATCGGTGTTAGGATACCTCAGGCTCATGATGCCCGAGAAGAAAAGGTGCAACACAAATTGATGATATGACATTGTAAGATCCTTGGGAAATGAACTATGGAAGCGAGTTCCACAAAAGAGTTCATCATTAAACCAAGGAGGGGACGAGGAGGTGGCTGATGGACTCATCAAAAATTCATTGAGATTTTCCAAAAAGATGGATTTCCACAATTATGTGAACAAGGAGATAACATTTGTCAGATCAAATGATATAATGATGTATGCTTGAGAAAAAACATACACAATTAAACATTGGTTGAAAGGTGCATCCGAGATATGGGCTTAGTTAGCATGATCAATGTTAGAATGGTGGTTCAATAACTAATAGTCTAACAATGAACTGTTGACCATTAACTTCAAAGCAATAGGGTTGCTAGAAGCACAGAATCCAAGGAGCACCGTTCACTTCTTGGTATCCTGGTTAGAATCAACACGGGGACCAAGAAAGAATGGTGATGGTGATAAGTATCACTTTTATCAATAATTCTCAAGAGGCGGTGAAATTTCCAAGACATCCTTGACATAAAAGATGGCAATACTTCAAGGTAGAACACAATACAAACTGGATAGCAAGGAACTCAAGGTATACACAAAACACGAACAAGTTTGTGTTGAACGGAAGGCAATAAAGTGGTCGATGATAATACAAATCTTCGAGGGCAAGGATGGTATTTATCATTATGAATTCGATTGATATCCTAGAAGATCTCAGAATGTTGATGATGATCATGACACATTTGTCGAGAGATTCATGAAGATGTAATCAATCAGCGATGACATCAAGTGAAAGAAATGATGAAGCAAAAGGTTATTGGAACCACGGGTATGACACAAACTCGAAATCAAGCTTGATGTACAAGGTGAAATGATATGACGAGAAAGATCGACGTAAGCTTAGCTCATCATCGAAAGTTGTGCTCCGGTATTAAGGACCAGGTAGCACAGTTAAAATCGGCACGATAATGATATAGCCGAGCAGGCTAGGAATGACGTGATTGAGTTCAAACTCGTAAATAATGAAGGTTACCAAGAGTTGTTTAATCATGGTGCAGACTCGATTCAGTTATCGGTGTCTTTGAGTGTTTAATAACTCAAAGCCCATGAAATTTTTTGGAATCAGTGAGAATGTAGTACTTGATGAAACACTCATAAGAAGTTATGCAGTTTTGTGACAATCTCGAGATACCAGGGGGGTAATACTCGACGAAAGATCAAAGTAGAGGTTGGACTAGGGTATTGCTCTGCAGAAGACAAGTGTTTTAACTTGTCCGAGAAATGGGATCAAAGAAGAACAATCTTGGTCGGAACCACGGTTGCAGAGGATCAATTCACATATACCAGATGATAGTTATCAAGGAAACATTTATTATTATAAGAAGCTTCCATGATAGGATCTACATCGTGTCTATGGGCATGACCACATAGTTCAAGGTCGACTCCCACTTTTCTAATGCATAACCTTTCATTCACTTCTCTCCTTCGACGAAGTTGTAGTGTTGAATTTTTATCTGACATAACACCAGTAGAGTATGACCCGTAGTAGTTTCCGGCTTCACACAGATTAGAAAAGGCATAGGTATAGCCCATCGGGGCCTCTTAGGAACATATACCACAAGCTTAATGAGTAAATATCACCAGCATCGAAAGCAGAGCATGGTTGGCCAAATCAGAGAATAGGATTTACCAATGGCATTATGTATCAAGGAAAGAACTCCAGGTTTTGAGAATATGCACGAACGGTCGTATAATAGTCCACCAAAGGATCTAATGTGAGTAACGGTACTCAACCAGAAGAAGAAAGAATGCAAGCGATCAGATTATAGAAACAATTGACTAATTCAAAGCTCAAATGTAAAGAAATTATGCTTTCCAAATCAAGGGACTAGAAGCAAACACTGTGATTACAGATGGATAGGTTCAGTAAGCTTAGGGGTACAATCGATGACAATTTGATTGGTCGAGATCCAGCTCATGTTTAAAAATGACGCCTGAGTCAGAAGGATGAATTCTAGGATCTGATTGAGTATTGCGAGCATTCGCAACATATTGAATCAATGGACTCAAAATGATAATGACAAAGGATGCCAATAAGATTACCAGACTTATGGGATTAATCATAATGCTTGCAAGCAAGAATTTCAAGAGCATTAGGCTGTTGAGGATTTTTGGAAGAACGAAAGGTATTTCGAAGACTTTTGTGAAATACATGAATCAATTGGCATGAGTGGATACTCGGTAAGTGCGAGAAATTATTCGTAGGGGTATTCAGGTGGCAAAGAACTGCAAGACAGTAGGCATAAAGTATTCTCGGAACAATAGAGAGAATTTTGGGGTATCTTATAATAAAAATATCAACAAGGAATGATTGTATGAATGAGAAGTGTACGTGGTATCCATAGGGGGTTTATCGATGAAAGGGAATTGCAAAAGCGATTGCACAAAGTCTCGAGAGAACATCATAGAGTATCTTCAGAATCTTCTGGTGCAGCAGACGATCATCTGTAATAAGGGGCTCTCCAGGTGAATGTGATCATGGGATCCTAATGTTAGAGTTAGTAAAACCATTTTAACCCGAATAGAAGAGAGATTAGAGTCCTAGATTATAGACGAGGAATAAAAGATCCTACTACCACCCAATGGCGACGTGGGCTCGTAAGCCACACAGCCATGTTAGTAAAAGTTTTGTAATGACTAGACTCAACTTCGGCCAAGGAGTTTGGAAGGTAGATTCCTATAGGCAGTCGGCTCTGATACCAACTTGTGACGCCCTTGATTCAATCGTACACTAATCATACATGCAAATGTGTACGATCAAGATCAAGGACTCACGGAAAGATATCACAACACAACTCTAGACACAAATTAAAACAATACAACCTTTATATTACAAGCCAGGGGCCTCGAGGGCTCGAATACATAAGCTCGAATACACAAGAGTCAGTGAAAGCATTAATATCTGAGTACAAACATAAGTTAAATAGATTTGCCTTAAGAAGGCTAGCACAAAAGTAGCAACGATCGAAAAGGCAATGTGTCAGTGTCAAAACCGGCGGATCTCGGGTAGGGGGTCCCGAACTGTGTGTCTAAGGTCGATGGTAACAGGAGACAGGGGACACGATGTTTACCCAGGTTCGGGCTCTCTCTATGGAGGTAATACCCTACATCCTGCTTGATTGATCTTGATGAGTATGAGTATTACAAGATTTGATCTACCACGAGATCGTAATGGCTAAACCCTAGAGGTCTAGCCTGTATGACTATGATAATGAATATATCTCTCTACCTCCGGACTAAGTCCTCCGGTTTATATAGCAACCGGGAGGATCTAGGGTTACACAAGGTCGGTTACAAATAAAGGAATCTTCATATTTGGTCGCCAAGCTTGCCTTCCACGCCAAGGAGAGTCCCATCCGGACACGGGTGCAGTCTTCGGTCTTCGTATCTTCACAGCCCATCAGTCCAGCCCATGGCTAACAGGCCGGACGCCCGAGGACCCCTTAATCCAGGACTCCCTCAGTAGCCCCTGAACCAGTCTTCAATGATGAGGTGTTCGGCGCATAGATTGTCTTTGACATTGCAAGGCAGGTCCCTCCACCGATGACTCCCAAGTAGTATGTTCGGCCTTCCATTTAATGTTACTCCCCTCGGCTTCTGTGTATCAACAACTTCAGTTTCCACGTGTCGAGCGAATGCGAGAGGTCAGGGTATTTTTGCACATAACACCCTAGCCATGCGAGGGACAGTGTCTACTTAACGAGATTGGATCCCAGATCCATTCAACATCTTGCGGAGAAAATCCTCAAAGGTTGCCAGGAAAGAACATTCCAACATGTCTAGCATCCCCAGCACCTCCTCCTGTCTCTGCGGCCCAGAGAGAGGTGAGTGGGAGAAGTGCTCTATATCCATGGTCAGCTGGAGAAGCTGCAAACGCAGGGGTTTCTCCCCCTTGCGGATTTGGTCCCTGTTCGAGCAGGGTTGGCTTCCTTCAACGGCAAAACGCAGGCGGAGGATTTCCTCAATCCATCTGCGGGGGAGCGAGTGTGCTTCGTCCCCTATCTGCTAAGGGGCATGGTATTTCCAGTTCACCCATTCCTCCGAGGGCTTCTGGAATATTATGGCCTCCAGCTGCACAACTTTACCCCAGCCTCCATCCTGCATATTGCCGGTTATGTCGCTTTATGCGAACTGTTCCTGGGTTGTGAGGCCCATTTTGATCTGTGGAGAAGGTTATTTTGTCTTGTCCCGCGTAACCACGAGGGATCGATATTTGAAGTGGGCGGATCCGAAATATGGCGCATTGCTGAGACCGGATACCTATCCGGCACACCGAAGAAAGCTTCCGAAGAGTGGACCTGTGAGTAGTTTTATATCGAGGATGTCGTACTTCCAGATCTAGTCCGGAGGGGTCTCCCTGAGTTTACAAGTGTTCCTCTGAAGAAACGCCACAGCTGGCGCCCTCGGAGCCTCGAGGAGGAAGATAGTGCGGAAGTTCGCCAACTCCTGAGTAAGATCAGGACGCTTGCCCAGTCCGGATATACGATAGCCGAAGTGATGGCGACCTCCATAGTGCGGGGGGTCCAGACACTCCAATACAAAGGACTTCCCATGTGCAACTACAATGGGGAGGATGACGCCTCTCGCTGCGGTAGGAAGGGTCCGGACACCCCTGCCGCCCTAGCCAAAATATCGGCCGAACTGTTCAAGGGTGAGGAAGAGGAGTTCCTGTGCATCACGCACAGAGAAGGATATTCCATGTACAGTCCTCCTAGCTGGGTAAGCCCCCAGCTCCCCTGCTCTACTCATTCCACTCCCCGAGCTTCGTTCAATGAATATTAACCCGTCCATTTATAACAACACTGGCGAAAGATTTCCTAGGGGCTTCACAGCCCCGCCCCGCAGCCCGAGGGCCACAATAGGGACCTTGACCCCGGATTCGAAGAAGATGCGGATATATTTGTGGTGCTCGACAATGGGACGTTTTACCAAACGAGCTATGACGGCACAGAGGTGGCCATCATCGCCGACTATCCCGGTCTTCTCCCCGCTTCACATGTAAGTAATCAGGAGACACTTTGTCCAAGAGGGTTTTTCTCATTCTTCCTCACCCACCGTACCATCCTGTGCTTAGAAGGGGAGGCGTTTGGCGTGTCATGCTGCCCCAGGGGAATCTCCAAAGAGAGCGGCTCCCACGCCGGGCAGGTCTTTGAAGAGGAAGGCAAACAGAGATACAATCGGGCCTTTCTTGAAGAGGTATGGGTTTGCAACTATGCTCTTTTAGCAATCGCGTCCAACTGTGACTCCTCTGTTCGTCTTGTATCAGGCAAAAGGCTCGACGGACTGTGTCCGAGGACCCGGCCAGTCGTACTCCTAATAGCCAGGATTCGCCCCCAGCTGAAGAGACGGGGCACGATATGGGAGTGGCGCCGGACTGTCCTTCTACCGAAGGTTCGAAAAATATGTCCGTCACCAATTCGAAAGTGGAGAGCACCATGAATCACCTGCACCGGAGGGCTGTTTTACGAAATCCCCGCTTCTCAAAAGAGGCGTTTGATGTCTTCAGCTCGGCTGATGCATACATCCGGGCTGCTCGAGATGGGCTTAAGAGAGCCACAGAGCAGCATTTGAAAGATGTGCAGGTAAGTTTACCTTGTCCGAATTTGATAACCATGTGCCAGTAGCCCCCGAGACTTGAAGCAGTTGGGACAAATGTTTTAAGGATCGTTGTATAACCAGGTTCTTACAAAGAAGAACGATCTGCTAGCCCAAGAGCTGGAGCAGTGCCGGACACAACTAACTGATGCTACCACCGAACTGGAAAAGTTCAGGAAGGCATCCTGTGGTAATATTTCCCTCCATCGAGAAAAAAAAATGATATGCCAGCTGTGTTGAAACTGCTGCTTTGTCTCATAACAGGGTCATCAGACCAATTGGAAGAGAAACTGATGGCCGCTCAATCGAGCGAAAAAGAGGCGAAGAGACAACATGCCGCAGGCGAGCGCGTTCTGACCCGTGTTAGAGAGGAGAAGAACAAACTCCAGGATTCAAACACCAAACTGGGCGAAGACCTGAAAGATGTGCAAGCCCAGCTAGCCGACTCCGTGAAGGAGAACAAAAAGCTGCGAGGCGGCATATTCAGTGCATGGTCGAATTTACCTTATAACAGTTTGGAGGTAAAAATAGCTGATATAGCCATGATTGCAGGTATGTTGACGGGCCGTCCTGAAGAGGAGGTGTCCGGATCATCAAGTGATCTTCTACAAGTGCTGTCGCAATTGCACGAGCAAGCTCGGCAGGCAATGCGGAGTGTAGCCAAGGCCTTATGGCCATCCGCCTCCTCTCCGGGGAATATGGAGGAGCTTGTAGAGCTGTTCAAGGCAGCGCGGCGGCGTATCCGACTATGGAAGATATCGGCCTGCCGGGAGGGTGCGCGAGAGGCCTGGGCCATGGTGAAAACGCGGTATACCAAGCTGGATCCAAATCACATGGCCCGGGTCAGACCGTTAGGGTTAAATGGGGAAGAAATTCCCGTTAGTTTAGTATATGACCAAGTAGAGGTGGCCGCTAGATATTCCCAACAGGATTGTAAGTTAGACCGCCTGTTGGACGGTATAGAGGAGGAATTTTTTGAGTCCTAAGTGACTATGTACTTTCCTTCTAGCTGGATTGTAAAACGATTGTCATGACCAACCTTTTCGCTTCGACCTCTCGACTCGAAGGCGTGGAGTGTTTCCAAATACCCGTGTGGCCGAATAGACCGGGGTATGCATGGAAACCAGGCGTAGGGGTCATAGTTGCTTGAATAGACAAGTTGTATCCGGCTAGTTATGTTATATTACATTATGTAAGAAACATCTTTGAGAGAGAATACTTCCGTTAAGGGTTCCTTTCCCTGGGTGTGCATGCGCTAGAGCGCATGTCCGAACTGTGATTGAAAAAATCGCAGTATATATATATACATACATAAACACTATTCTGATCACGGGATCAGAATAATATTCTGAACACAACATGAACTTCCCGAGTAACGTGCCTGACCTTCCCCGTGTGCTAGGTTGAACTTCAGCTAAAAGGTGTCCTAATGGGGCTTGCTATATACCGTTGGAAAGCCATGGACACCAGTATCATGACCCAAGTTAAATTTTTGGCAAAATGTAAGCGGTTTAAGAGCAGTTTTGAAAACCGTTTTTTCTTCGTACAAAAAATGAGAATCGTATTTTCGATCGCATTTTAAACTGTTTATCGGAATGAGGCAAATAATATGGCGTTGGAAAGCTGCTGCAAAAGCGCTTCTTCCACATGTTGAAAGTTTTCTATAATTCCCTACGGTTAAAGAGTAATTCGGAAAATCGTAGAATTTCGCAAACGGAACACCCGAGTTCGTATTTTCGATGTCATTTCTAAACGGCTAATCCAATTGAGGCAAATAATATGGCGTTGGAAACTTATGAAAATGCGCTACTTTTTCATGTTAAAAGTTTTTTCTAATTTTGAACGGTTTAAAAGTAATTTAGAAAATGGTACAAGTTCCACCGAGTTCGTATTTTTGAGCTAATTTTTTAACCGTATGTCCAAATGCAGCAAATGATGGCGTTGGAAAGATTGAAGAAATGCAAAACTTTTTTTGTATATATTGTTTCTCCTAATTCATTACGGTTTTATGTCAGTTTTGAAAATGGCTAAAAACGTATTTTTGCCGTAATTTCTACAAACTTTATCGAAATGGGGCAAATAATATACCGCTGAAAAGCTACGGAAAATGGGAAACTTTTTCATGTTGATGGTTTTCACTAATTCCTAGCCGTTTTTAAGTAATTTCAAAAACAGATAGATCATGCGTTCTGCCTTTATCGCGAAACAGATTCTTTGAAAATGCACCGCGTGTAGAACCTAAACTTCTCGGCATGTCTACTTGAACTTCACTCTGTTTTTCACGTGCTTTTTTTGCCCATAGCTATCCATCCACTCACTGGAACACTCGCCGGTATTGAGCAACTAATATACCAGTGGAAAGCTGATGTAAACACGCAACTTTTCTGTGTTGATCGTTTTTTCATACTCGCAACGATTTTAAAAGTTTTTCATCTGAAATTCATTCAGTATAGTAGTCGAACTTCCTGCTGTTTTCACGTTGAACTTCTGTGATGTATTTTCGTTTGTAATTTTCTCATCCATTCGTCCTTGTTACACAAATGATATTCCTTTTGTACAAACCTCTCTCACAATAAATTTTTTAACTTTCTCAGACGGAGGACTTGAACTGATAACAACAAAAAATTTACACTTAGTTTTTTATTCTTTTTAATACAAAATGCACACCGTGTGGTACGTAAACTTCTGGCAGTTCTCAATCCGAACTTCTCTCGGTTACGTGAAAATATCTGAGTTTTTTTTATGAATTTTTAATCTGATTTTCTAAATCCTTTTTATGAATTTTGAAGCACTCTATTTTTAAAAGTTGAACTTCTTGTTATTTTATTTTTGAATTTCTTGTTTTCATTCTTTAATAACGAGGAAAATCTGAGTTTTCTATAATCATCGAACTTCTCCATCTTTTTAATATGGACTTCCTGGTTTTATTTCTTAAACCTTTTTACGAAATTTTGAAGCGCTCTATTATTAAAAGTTGAACTTCTCGTTATTTAATTTTTTGAACTTCTTGTTTCCATTCTTTAATAACGAGGAAAATCTGAGTTTTCTATAATCATTGAACTTCTCCATCTTTTTAATATGGACTTCCTAGTTTTATTTCTTAATCTTTTTATGAAATTTTGAAGCGCTTTATTATTAAAACTTGAACTTCTTTGTTATTTAATTTTTGAACTTCTTGTTTCCATTCTTTAATAACGAGGAAAACCTTGCCTTTTATTCCTTTTTTCATATTAAACACACACCATGTTGTACATTAACTTTTTCCATTTTCATAATTTAAAATTTTTATTTTCTTTTTTGAAATCAAATTGCTATCAAATAATAACTGAACTTCTTTATGGATTGAGAGAATTATTTTAAAACGCAAAAGGAAATAATTTCTTTTTGTGTTTTCGAACATGGAAATACAAAGTAAACCTCTCTCGCAAATTTTTTTGAACTTCACCGGACAGACCACTTGAACTTCTTTCAACAAACCTTTTGGGCTTTTATTTTTCAATACTTTTATTTCTTACCAGAAATGGAATCCTTGCAGTACTTGAACTTATTGTTGTTTTCACTATGAACTTCTGTCGCATTTTTGTGTATACGCCGAATTACATGCAATTGAAGGTCGAACGTCACTTTTTGCCATTTTAAAACATGTAATTGGAGGTCGAACGCCCCGCAATATAAATTCTGAACCATGCACAGAGGTGCACTTGAACTTCTTGCAGCAAATCTGAGTTTTTTTATACATCTCGAACTTCTCTGTTATTTTGAATTGAACTTCTTATTCTTATTCTTAGAAAAAAATGTTTTCAAATAAGCATGAAACATTTTTTAAAATTGAACCTCACACATATATTTTTCCTAAAAATGGAAAGAATTTCAGTTTCCGTAAACATCAAAATACTCCTTTTTTTAAGATTGGAACTTCTTTAATTTTATTCTTTAGTAACGAAGAGAAACCTGTCTTTTTTATAAATATTGAACTTCTCTATTTTTATAATTTGGATTTCTTGGTTTATTTGAAATACTTTCTTTTTCCATTTTTTGAAACCGTAAAACAATGTTCTTTTTATAAGAAATAAGAATCAAAGTCATGTGTTATGTCACTTTGAACTTTTGGCTATCCATTTTCAATAATGGGAAAATCCATGGGAACTTTTTTTTGTATAGTGATAACATTTTCTTTGAACTCTCTATTTTATCAAATTTGAACTTCTCAACTAAACACATTTATAGTTGAAGCTTGTTTTTCTTCATGTTATATAACCATCGAACTTCCGTGTTATCTTAATTTGAACTTCTTGGTTTTTATTCTTTAGGAACTGAATAAATCCAAGTTATGAACACTGAACTACTCAGTTATTTTAATTTGAACTTCTAGGTTTTTTAGAAACGGAGAAATTTTGTTTTTTCAAAAACATTTTAAACTACACTATATTTTTAGTTTCACCTTCCCGACTTTCTAATAAATATTGAACTTCTCGGTTATTTAAATTTGAACTTCATGTTTTTTTATTTAGAAGCAAGGAATCCCTTTTTTATGAATTTTTATTTTCGTAAAACTTTTTTTGGATTGATTGGTTAATCTTACTCAAAAAACATAATGTTGTTTTATTTTCCAAACTTGCTTTGTTTCATGTGGTGATCATGTTTGATATTTTGTGTTGTGATACTTTTCCTTCCTTTTGTTCTCCTTGTGAAGTTTTTCTTTGCAAAAAGATGAACTTCTCGCACGAATTTTACATGTGTTTGTCTTAAAAAATGTTTATGTTTTATTTGTGTTACCATTTTTTCTCCATCAAAGTTCCTGATGTTTTCATATATGAATTACTTGGGCATTTTTATTATAAAAAGCTAGGTTTCATATATACAAAAGGTCGTGAGAACTTTTTCTCTCCAGCAACATACAAATTTCTCAAGCAATGTTTCCACATCAGTTGACAAATCTCAAATTTTGATTATACAAAGTAGATAGAAACACATATATTTGAATGGGTGTACTGGATAACCAATTCATCATCCACACGTGCATACAGAAGCACATGAGATCTGCACCAACGTACTCATGAACAATGCACTCATTTACAATCAATTCATCATCAAAGTACTATGCTCCTGGTTGCACGGATTCAAGAAAGAGGGAGGGTACGTAACTCGCGTGCTTGTAGCACTAGCAGGCAGCAGCAACTCACACGCTGGAGAGCATGAGTTGTTGCTCGACGCAACCAGGTGGGCAGCAGAGGCTGCGTCGCGTAATGTAGGTGCAGAAATCTGAATTGTTCAGAGAAAAGTGAGAACACTGAACCTGTAGCTTGATAGAATCTGAACTTCACAATTTTTCATTTCCACATCCGAAGGCCGGAGCCCTAACAACGGCATGAATGGAGATGGCCACGACTCGGTGGGCGAGATGGGGGGGGGGGAGTCCGGTGATGGCCACGACTTGGTGGGCGAGATGGTAATGAGAAGGTCAGAGAGAGTTGGCAGGGAAGGTCACTGGTCGTGGCTGGCTTCCTGTGACTCAAGAAGCAAAGAACTTGGGGGAGGAGCACGGAAGATTAGACGGGGATAGGTTGTGGACCTCCAGCTTGCTTCCTGGCATGGCGGCTGTGGGAGATGGACAGGACAACCGCTAACATTTTTCAGAAGACCGGGGATGCACCCGCATATGGACGTGACCGGTGAGGCGCTGTTGAACCGGGTGGCGGCACGAGCAGGAACCGAGCAGCGGCGAGCAGGTGGTGGAGGCGGCGGCACAAGCAGGAACCGAGCAGCGGCGAGCAGGTGGTGGAGGCGGCGGCACGAGCAGGAACCAAGCAGCGACGAGCAGGTGGTGGAGGTGGCGGCATGAGCAGGAACCGTTTGCCGGGGAGGAAGGTGGGGGAGGCGGCCCGTCTGCCAAGGAGGAAGGTGGGGGAGGAAGGCTCGGTCCGGCGACGATGCACAATGGCTGTGTCGCGCCGGCGGCCGTCGGGTGGCTGGGAAGGCGGCGGCGAGCCCGATGGATGGGGGCGGCGGCGGGGAGCTCGGTGGATGGCAGCGGCAGCGGTCGGGAAGCGGCGCGCGGGGCGGCGGCCGGGGAGCGGGGCCGCGGCCGAGGAGAGGCGTCGGGCGCGGCCGATGAGAGGGGAGGGAGTTCGATGGCGATGGGATCGGGGGAGGTTGGGGACGAGCAGTGGTGGGGTGGGTCTTTTTTTCTGCAGCGGGTTCGGGAGTTCGCGAGCACCCAGATCGCTGCTATATAGGGCGCGCCGTGATCCAAAAAACTATTCTGATCCCATGATCAGAATAGTGCTACTATATATATATACATACATATATATTACATTTCCGCGAGCATACTAGCGTATATATACAGCCCGTCTATTCTGATAATATTATCAGAATAGTTATATACGGCCCGTCTATTCTGATAATATTATCAGAATAGTTATTCTGATAACACTTCCGCACTGCATGCTCAACGCAAGGGCACTGCACTTTCTTTAGCAAGAGCACTGCATTACAGAAACTAGTGAACTTCGTTTCGAAAAAAACTGCGTGTAGTGTTTTTTTGGTACAATTTTCGCTCTAATTTTTTAACCGTTTATCGAAACGAGGCGTGTAATATACCGTTGGAAAGCTACAGATTAGGCGCAACTTCGCCATGTTGAACACTTTTCGAGATTCCCCGCGGTTTAAGAGCAGTTTCATAAACGGTGCGGCCCACAAAGAGTGGCAGCGAGCGTTTTTTCGCATTTTTTTCTAAACCGCTTGTCGGAATGAGGCAAATGATACACCGTTCGATAGATATAGTGGAGGCGCATCTTTTTCATAACTATTGTTTTCTCTAATTCGTTACGGTTTAAGAGCAGTTTCAAATTTACTAAATCGCGGAATTCTCTTTTTTTTTTGAAATTTTTGCAATTTTTGGTACTGTTTTCCCTCTAGTTTTTGAACCGTTTGTCAAAACAAGACGTGTAGTACTTCGTCAGAAAGCTATGGACAAGGCACACCTTTTATATGTAGAAATGGTTTTGAGATTCCTTACAGTTTTAAGTTAATTTTGAAAATCGTGTGGCGGACGACGAGAGGCAGCGGTCGTTTTTCGCGAAATTTTTACAAACCGGTTATCGAAACAATTCAAATGATATGCCGTTGGAAAGATATCGACGAGACACAACTTTTTCATGTAGAACACTCTCTCTAATTCCTTACGGTTTAGGAGCAGTTTTGAATTTACCGAAATACGGACACTCTGTTTTTCGCAACACCCAAATCGACGTGGGTACTTCATCCGACTAAAAACTGCACTGCATCGGACGAAAAACCGCAGTGCATCAGACGCGTTAGAGAACTACATGGTTTATTTTATTCAAACGTAATTTTTTTAAGGACGAGAAAGTAGAGTGCACTTCACATCGGGTGTAAATGAACCACAACACTATTAAGAAGTGAACCGCATTACTTTTTTTCGCTTTCGTAACAATTTTTTTGCATTACGGGATGAACAACATCACACGTCCGACCACACTGCGTCAGAATGAAAACTGCACTGCATCAGACGGGCAAGCGAGCTGCATAATTTCTTTTTGTCGGACGTAATTTTTCTCATACGAGTTTTTGTTGTCTTTTTTTACCTTTTTGATGAACGAGAGTGGAATGCAGAGATGAGGCAAGTGAACTGCGACAAATATCGTAGTGGACCACATTATTTTTTAGTTGTTTCGCTAAAAAAAATTGCACTTCCACGATGTGCGCAAGTGAACGGCATCACTCTCAAAAGCGAACCACATCCAAGGACCAAACGGACTATAGACGTTGATGTAGCCAACTAATTTTTGAAACACGAAACATTTTTTGCATTTCATACATAGGGATAATGAAACATATTCTTTTTAGAAAAACTGAGTGCACTTCAAAAAAAATCTCCAAAAAATGCAACACATGGATGGACTAAACTGCGTCACCCAACTTTATCATAAAAAATGTACTCCACACCCATGCCCCAAGGAGAAACACCGCCGCACTGCACCACCTCAAAACACAAATAGAAGTCAAGTAGTGGACTACACGCCCATGCTGCCTGAACCACGAGCCACTCACCAATGAGCTGCATGTCTTTGACGAAGAAGAATTCACTGACGCCCATACTGCAAGGTGGCGTGGAGTCGAGGAGGGCACACACCCACTGTGCACGCTGGAGTCGTGGTGCATTGCATCACTATGGTCGTGCTGCTCGAGTGGCGGAGTACTAGCCAAGCAAACTGCAAACAACATTTACACTAAACCACATCTGAGCATCACAAAAAGGTCGTCGCTGAAGCCGTGCACTCAGCAGGTGCTTGTAGCCATCATCGACTCCCCACGGAGTACACTTCTGTACTGTGAGTCGAACATCAACATGATTCGTCAGTAGCAAGTGCTCCTTCAACTGAATGGGTTGACAGAGGCTACCCCCATGGGTGCTGGACGCCGACCGCGTTGCGCCAACCGCAAGCTATAGTGGACTGCATGCCCGTGCTGTGCCAACCGCAAGCCGCTCGCTGGTGAGATGCAAGTCCTTACTGAAGAAGTTTTCGTTGTCGCGCTGTACTGGAAGGTCGCGTGCCGCCCAACTTCAGTGGTCGCTGCCTGTGACTTGCTCGTCGTCCTCCTGGTGGATGTTGGAGAAGAAGAAAAGAGTTAGAATGGGGAGAAGCGGAGACAGAAGTGGTTGTTGGGCCAGATCCGGCAGCCATGGACCATGGTGGTGGATTGATAGAGGGTGGCTCTTGGAATGCGACATGACCTATAGAAGGGGAGAACAAGAGAAAGTCGCACCGTCAAATTTTTCTGCACGCAAGTGCTTCGCGAACTGCACAAGCGGAGTAGTGTGTATTGCAATTCCTCATTGGACGCACTTGTATGCAAGCACGCACTGCCGCACTACACAATCAGCGGGCTATGAGCTGCACGCGCTGGAAACATGGACCGAGGGCGACCTTCAGCGGTGTGAACTGCACCATTTGTGGACGGCCACGCACTGCAACGGTGGGAGATGGGCACTGCACGCGAGGCCTCCCTCCACCTCCACGCTGGTCGTGCTCCTACTGGAGATCAGCCTGGCCGGCGGCGCCGGCCAAACCTCCCCCAACCCCGGATCCATAGTTCCACATCGCCCCCGCGGGAATCAGGTGGCGACGCTGGAGGAAGGAGGTGGGTCGGGCCACCGTGGTGGTTGGTGGATGTTGTGGATCAGGGGCGCGCTGGATCCGGGCGAGGTGGTCCGTTGGCAGGCTTGCAGCGGTGCCTGGGTGAGCGCGACTATGCGTGTGGGACGGCGGCGACCGTTGCATCACGGTTGGGCAGTTGGTCATGGCACGACGGCGCATGGGTGGGTCACGACGTAGGGGGTCACCGGATCTGCAGGTGGCAGGCAACGGGATCAAGTGGCGAAGGAGCGTGGCTGCTTTGGCCTGGTCAAGGCGACAGCGCCCCGTGTCGGAGGAAGGTGGAGGGGATCGCCGGGCGGAACTACTGCTGGCGGCATAGGAAGTCCAGGTGGACCCGTGGATGGTGCGGGAGGGGATTGGGGGGCGACGGTGGTGAGATGTGTTAGGGAAGTTGGGTCGTGGGACGTGCGGGGAAGAAGGCGGGTAGTGCGGGGGTGGGTGCGCTCCGGGGGTGGGTGGTGGATGTGGTTCCGGTCGGGGACGAAGGAGTGTTATCAGAATAAGCCAGTTGATGTGCAAAATAAGGTCTTAAGGCTGCGTTTGGCAGCAAGGTTTTTTTAAAGTTTTCGGAGAATACTGCGGTATCTGAAGAAAACCATGGTTTTGAAAACTTTGATGTGTTTGGCTTCAGAAAAACTGAAGTTCTATAAACCAGAGTATCTCAGAAACCAAGGTATTTTTGCTGTTTCGGAAAAAGAGGTCCCGAGCTCTTTTTTCTAAACCGAATGGCGCAGTTGACGTCCCCGTCTATATCCAGATGAGATCGCCTCCTACTTTTCCTCTGACTGTTATCTCGCTAACGAATTCGATTATATCTCCTGCTTATTAGCTGATTCTGTTTGATTCACGTACGTTCTCTTCTCAGGTGCTTCTTCTTCCAGCCAGCATCACCTGCAAGTCTCCGTCTCCCATCTCCTCCATCGGCCATGAGTCAATCAAGCCCACCACCAGGGAAAAAAGGTATGCGCTCATCTATGCCCTTTCCGATGAATGCAATACTGCCACAAGGGGCGGCATATTGAATTTACTCCATGCTGATCTTCCAAGGAGTAGATGTCAATGTGGGCTAATACGAGGGCAGTGATTAGTTTCCAGTGATCTTCCAAGCTTCTTGCTTCTCGGTCGTGTACTTGTATGCCTATTAATTTCTGGCAAGTAGCGCATGTCTTGAGTAGTTCATGGAGTAGATCGATTGGTCTGTCTGAAGAACACTCGTACACACAAGGCTTTGCTAGGTAGCCAATGCAGTACCAACGGCGCACGTACACGCACATATAATTTTGGCCGGACTGAAAGTACACGCACATATAGAAAAAAATATGATGGCAACACTCCTAAGATTGCATTGCTTTAATCTAGTTGATTAATGAACTAGATGTACGTCCTGGTTAAATTAATCTTGCTATTGAATGCTGGCTGATTGATCTATTTCTTGCACTTGTCTAGTTAGCTCAGCATCTAACTGTAGTCATGTTGAGTAGGTACATCATCTTTACTTGGCGACGCATCATATTGTCTTGCTATGATTATATGCCAATCTTCAACTAACAATTAAAAAACAATTGCAGAGCCAAAAAAGGACAGAGCAGCATGGACTAATAGTTGCTTAGCTTTTCTAGTGTCAATGATGAAAGAGTACTCAGATGTGGGGAAGTACCATGGCCAAAATGGGTGGACAAAGGAAGGATGGCAGGCTATGAAAGACCGATTAAATGCGAGACCTCCTGGAGCTAATTTTACTGTTCAACAGCTGAAAGATAGGGAGCAAAGGCTCAAGAAGGAACTGAATGTCGTCAAGTCTATTGTGGAAAAGAGTGGATTTGGTTGGGATCCCAAGAACAAAGTTCCAACGGCTTTAGATGAAAAATGGGAGGAGCTATCAAGTGAACAGCGCAAGTGGAGGCACAAACCATTCCCATACTATGATGTTCTATATGAAATTCACGAAGGTTTGTTTCTGACAATGATTAAAATTAAGAAGTTAATCCTATCATGTCACTTATTAGTCACCTAATTTGTATGCAGGTAAAATGGCAGAAGGCAAGCATTGCAAAAGGACAACTGATGGTACTGAAGAGAGGTACAAGAATATGTCCCAGCTTCCTGAACATGGAACCTATACTGATGATGTTATGAGGGCTGCTAGTATGGATACTCCTGAGGCAACACTATCTGCTCCGGGATCAGCAATCCCAGAATATGACTGGGGTGGAAATATATATGGTGATGATGTTGATTTATCATATGGTGGATATTCAGAACCTCTAGGGAGTAATGAAAATCATGTTTCAGCAGTAGAAGATTTAACAAGTGTGGATTCACCTCGAAGGAAGAGGCTTCAGAATTCAAAAGGATCTGATGATAGAAGTGACAAAACTAAGGGGAAAAGAGGCAAGGACATTGTGTTGTCCAACTTGGTTTCTGTGAGGGAAGAAGAAATGCAGACTTATAAGGAAATGAAGACAAAGCAAATTGACAGCTACAAGGAAATCAAGATGGCCCAAATGGAAAGGAATGACCCCAAAAATGATCCTTATGGCATGCCAAACTGTATTCAGAAACTTAAAACATTGGGACTCACTCCAAGTGACCAGCACAAGATGATTAACCATCTGAAGAAGATATGCTAAACCGTCAAACATTCATGGAAGTAGACAATGATGTTCTTTCCGTGATTATCAAAGAAGTGGTGGCCCCGCATGTCTGAAGGTTACCAAAGCAGGAGACATTTTATTTAATCATGTTACCATTTCATTATACGTTCGTTCAGTGTCATCTTTCATGAATCGTTGCCAATTAAGTAGTATCATGTTTCTTTCTATATTGTGAATAAAGGAAGCACAATAACTCTATTGATTCTTTTTATTCATTCCTCGTATAGAATATTAATATTCTGCATATTTTATTGTACTCATGAGACATCCAACCTACCGGAAAAAAATTGCTAAAATAAATGAATTTATTTTATTCAGTACACTTCTGAACAAAAACATATATAAAAAGGAGAGCAAATGAAAGTCATGCAGTATTTCTTCTAGTCCGTCTGAGATAGTCTTGATAGTCATTCCACATGGCATTGGCTATTTCATCCCTTTTTGTGCTACCTGGTGCTCGTCGCTCATTGAGAGAATGTATGTCATTTGTATACTTCATATCTCCACTTGGAACATCAATTATTTTTACTGGATCAATCTCTAATTCAACTTGGTCCAACCATTGTTCGCCACCCTCATTACTACAAATGAAATTATGAAGAGCACAACATGCTATCGCAATTTCTGCTTGCGAGTCGATGGGGTATTGCGATGCACATTTTAGTATAGGGAAACGCTTCTTCAGAACTCCAATTATACGCTCAACATGATTACAAAGTTGTGCATGCCTTAGGTTGAATAGTTCTCGAGGATTCTGCGGCCGCTGATTGCATTTAGCCTGCTCCACCAAATGGTACCTTACATTGCGATATGGTGCAATAAAATTAGGCATATTCGCATAACCAGCATCCACCAAATAAAACTTTCCTTCGGGGACACAGAAGTTATTTTCAAGAGCATCTTGTAGAACACGAGCGTCAGAAGCGGAACCTTCCCATCCGCTGCTGACATGGACGAAATGATTATCAAAATCACATGCAACCATAACATTTTGTGACAGTGTTCCCTTTCTGTTACGATATGGATCTTGGTCATTTGGAGATATGCTAATTGGAATATGTGTTCCATCTATTGCTCCAATACAATCCTACAAAAAAATTACATACAATGAAAACTTTGTATTTATATATGGTTATAGCACTGAGGGGTTAAAAGGTGAATAATACCTTGAAATATGGCATAAATTTTGTATTGCTTGCAACTTTGAGAGGAACATTAATTGGAGGCAACTGTATTATACTTCCTGACAATATCATGAGGGCGTTCAACACAATATGGAAATAGCGACTTATGACCTCACCACTATGCTGAAATTGCCCTTGGAGTGTACGATTGGTTGCATTCTTTGAAACGGCATATAAAAATATGCCTACTTGTTCTTCCACTGAGACAAAATTTGTATCTCTTAGATGGCATCTTTCTCGAAGGCACTGGACTAAGTTACCAAAAATATACTGCTCCATCCAAAAATCTCGTTTGCATCTCAATTCATGACCTTCTAGAACTTCTCGCACGTACCGATCTCCCGTAAGGATGGATGTATGTATACGTGTGTGGTTGGCCGAGCTTCTATCATTAGCATACAAAGCTTCGATGATAGCTAATTCATCATCTTCTCTACGTTTGCGCATCAAAAAATTACCCAACATTCTGATTGACAATATAACACACCTACACAAATATGCATATGACATCTTAGGTATACACTTTCCTAGATCCCCCAACCCTCGAAAAAAATGATTGATAATAGAACATACCTGCTAACTTCCTGTAGATCACATTTGTAAATCAGGAGAAACTTGTTGTGTGAAGACTAGAATATCTTGTGATTGTGTGTTCGTTTGAAGAGGGGTATATATAGGTGGATTAGTTCAAGTCTTCAACGCTAGTGGACCAAGCAAAGGCCATACGTGATTCTAGGATAGACATATTCTAGGTTAGGTGACATGCATGTAGATGCAGCAGAGATATACATTTTCTATAGATCCTAGCATCTAGGTCGGGTGGACGTGTGCATGCATGGCGGCTGCATGCAACCAGCCACCGTTAGCAGCAGCTAAATATTCAGTCATGCATGCTAAATACCTGGTCAAAACTTTGATAAAACAACACCAGCCAAACACATGTAAAAACTGAGAAAAGCGTTGGTTTTTAGAAACTGCGGTATTACTTGCCCACCGATGGGAATACTTTGGTTTTCAATTACAACAGTTTTCTAAAAACTTTGCTGCCAAACTAGGCCTAAGGGGTGTTATTAGAATAGACCCACCCTATATATATATATATATATATATATATATATATATATATATCTTCTGGGGGTTCGCAAATGGAGCGAATGCAAAAAACATCTTTAATTCACCGACCGAATATTCCCTTAAGAACGCTAGATTTCGGCTTCACCCAGTCTAAGATACACATCCGGATGACCCGGCAGTAACAATCGCAGAGGTGCTCCCTTTATGCATATAATGGCGAAGAAAAGGTACATATGGGGAAAACACATATGTGATGAGCTTGATGCCTGGAGAATAATAGCAAGCTTCTGTACAAGAAGCCCCCAGGTATAATGGACGTACATATTTGAAGGCATATGTGTGCGTCCGAGGTGCGCGGTCTGACCGCACGAGAGCTTCAAGGCTAAAGAGAAAAACTAAAAGAGAGAGAAAGAAAAAAGTATTATGGAAACAGCAGGGAGAAGGAGACGAACAAAGAGTTCGGTGCTTAGGCATAGAATCTTCGGAGTCTGGCCGTGTTCCAGGGGTTCGGCTCGAGGCGATTGTTTGACGCATCACGCAGGCGGTACGCTCCTCCAGTGAGGACTTCGTCAATGATGAAGGGACCCTCCCATTTAGGCTTGAGTTTGTCCTTTTTCCTCTCCGGCAAGCGTAGAACGAGTTCTCCAACGTTATAAGTCTTGGCCCGTACTTCTCTGCTTTGATATCTGCGGGCCTGTTGTTGATAAAATGCGGAACGGGCTTTTGCGATGTCATGCTCCTCCTCCAGGGCGTCTAGGCTGTCCTGCCAATCGAGCTCAGCCTCTCTCTCTTCGTACATGCGCACCCGAGGTGAGTCATGTATAATGTCGCAGGGTAGCACAATCTCTGCGCCGTACACCATGAAAAAAGGTGTGTATCCGGTAGTTCGGTTGGGCGTAGTCCGCAGCCCCCAGAGTACAGAGTCAAGCTCCTCGACCCAGTGTGCGCCTGATTCCTTCAAAGACCGCACCAGCCTGGGTTTGATGCCGCTCATTATAAGACCGTTGGCCCGTTCGACTTGACCATTTGTTTGCGGATGATAGACAGAGGCGTAATCGAGCTTGATGCCCAGATTAGCGCACCAGGTTTTCACTCCGTCGGCTGTGAAATTAGAGCCATCAGTGATGATGCTGTGTGGGACACCATAACGGTGTACGACGTCGGATATAAATTCTATCACCGGCCCAGACTCGACCGTTTTAACTGGTTTGGCCTCTATCCACTTAGTGAATTTATCCACCATGACCAGCAGATATTTTTTCTTATGGCTTCCTCATTTAAGGGGTCCAACCATGTCCAGTCCCCAGACCGCAAAAGGCCATGTGATGGGGATTGTTTGTAGGGCAGTGGGGGCATGTGGCTTTGATCGGCGAAGAGTTGGCATCCGACGCAACATTGGAGAAAGTCGTGTGCATCTGCTCGGGCCATCGGCCAATAATACCCTGTATGGAAGGCCTTGCTAACAAGGGCCCGAGCTGCGGCGTGGTGCCCGCCGAGATCGGCATGAATCTCAGCCAGGAGCTGTCGCCCCTCCTCCTCGGAGATGCATCTTTGAAGGACTCCGGTAGTGCTTTTCTTATAGAGTTCTCCATCATGAACCTTGTAGGCCTTCGAACGCTGGACAATACAGCAGGCCTCATTCTGATCCTCAGGAAGTCCCTTCCTATTAAGGTAGGCCAAGAAGGGTTCGGTCCATGGGGAAATGACTGCCATAATGAGATGGGCCGACGGTGTTATTTCGGTGGCTGAGCCTCCGATGATATCGGTGTGTTCGGAATCTGGGGTTGTGTTCGCATCCGGACTAGTGTTGCCGCTTTCCCCCTGCCACACCACGGATAGCTTGAAAATCCTTTCCACAAAGATGTTAGGTGGGACTGGGTCGCGCTTGGCGCCGATACGAGCAAGAACGTCCGCGCTTGATTACTTTCTCGGGCCACGTGATGAAACTCGAGTCCCTCGAACCGAGCCGACATTTTTAGGACGGCATTACGATAAGCCGCCATCTTCGGATCTTTGGCATCGAAGTATCCATTTATTTGAGATATTGCAAGGTTTGAGTCCCCACGCACTTCCAGGCGCTGTATGCCCATGGAGATAGCCATCCGGAGACCATGCAATAAGGCCTCGTATTCGGCTGCATTATTGGAGTCTGTGTATAGTATTTGGGGTACGTACTAAACGACGTCTCCTGTGGGGGACGTCAGAACGACGCCCGCTCCCAGCCCTGCCAACATTTTGGAGCCATCGAAGTACATAACCCAGTTGGAATGTGTGTCGTACTCTTAAGGGAGTTTGGCCTCCGTCCATTCGGCGACGAACTCAGCCAGTACTTGGGATTTAATAGCTCGACGTGGTTTGTATGTAATATGAAATGGAAGGAGCTCAATGGCCCATTTAGCAATCCGGCACATGGCATCGCAGTTGTTTATTACGTCATTGAGTGGTACTTTGGAAGCCACCGTGATCGAACACTCCTGGAAGTAGTGTCGTAGCTTTCAGGATGCCATGAAGACTGCGTATGCTATCTTTTGATAATGGGGGTACCGGGATTTGCATGGTGTAAGGACAATGGATACGTAGTATACTGGCTTCTGAAGCGGGAATTTATGTCCGTCCTGTTCTCATTCAACGACAAGCACGACACTCACCACTTGATGTGTTGCCGATATGTATAGCAGCATGGGTTCACCGACGTTTGGCGTGGCCAGGATTGGGTTGCTCGCTAGGAGTGTTTTTATTTCTTCCAGTCCGGCTGTTGCCGCGTCCGTCCACTCGAAGTGATCGGTTCGCCTTAGAAGGCGATAGAGTGTCAGTGCCTTTTCTCCCAATCTGGAGATAAAGCGGCTTAGAGCTGCCAAGCAACCCGTGAGTTTTTGGACTTGTTTAAGGTCTGTTGGCGTAGCCAACTATGACAGAGCTCGTATTTTGGCTGGATTTGGTTCAATTCCTCTATTGGAGACGATGAAGCCCGACAGCTTTCCTGCGGGGACACCAAAAACATATTTTTCCGGATTGAGCTTAATGTCATATGCGTGGAGGTTGTCAAATGTGAGGCGTATGCCATCTATTAGTGTTTCGACGTTCCTTGTCTTGATTACGACGTCGTCCACATAGGCTTCAACTATCTTTACGATTTGTTTCTCCAGGCATGTTTGGATCATGCGTTGGTAGGTGGCGCCGGTGTTCTTGAGCTCGAAGGGCATGGTGTTGAAGCAAAATGGCCCATATGGGGTGATGAATGCTGTTGCAGCTTGGTCGGACCCCTTCATTTTGATTTGATGGTATCCGGAATATGCGTCGAGGAAACACAGTGAGTCGTGTCCTGCGGTAGCATCAATCATTTGATCAATGCGAGGGAGGGGGAAGGGATCCTTAGGGCAAGCCTTATTGAGGTCTTTAAAATCGACGCACAGGCGCCAGGATTTATCCTTCTTTGGTACCATCACCAGGTTTGCCAGCCAGTCCGGATGTTTTATTTCTCTAATGAATCCGGCCTCGATTAGCTTGGCTAGCTCCTCTCCCATGGCTTGACGTTTGGGTTCGGAAAAGCGCCACAGTGTTAGTTTGACCGGTTTGCATCCCTTTAATATGTTGAGGCTGTGCTCGACCAGTTTGCGCGGTATACCTGTCATGTCAGAAGGGTGCCAGGCGAATATATCCTAGTTTTCGTGAAGAAAATCCCTTAGCGCAGCGTCGACCGTTGGGTCTAGTTGTGCCCCAATAGATGCTATCTTTTTGGGGTCCGTTGGATGGACCTGGAATTTGACTATTTCTTCCGCTGGCTTGAAGGAGGTGGACTTGGGGCGTTTGTCTAAGATCACATCGTCCCTTTCCACCATGGAGCGCAGTGCGGTCAATTCTTCGGCCGCGAGGGCTTCATATAATGCCTCAAGGGCCAGGGATGCAGTTTTTTTGGCGCGGAGTGTAATGTCCGGATCACTGGCGAGAGTGATTATGCCTTTGGGCCCGGGCATCTTAAGCTTCATGTAACCATAATGAGGTACAACTTGGAAGCGTGTAAATGCCTCCTGCCCCCAAAGGGCGTGATATCCGCTGTTGAAAGGGGCCACTTGGAAGGTTATTTCTTCGGACCGATAATTCTCCGACGTGCCAAATACCACGTCGAGTGTAATTTTTCGCGCACACCGCGCCTCCTGACTGGGAATAATTCCTCGAAAGGTCATGCTGCTTTGCTCAATGCGGCTCCTGTCTATTTCCATTTTGTGGAGTGTATCTTCGTAGATGAGGTTTAGTCCGCTACCGCCGTCCATGAGGACCTTGGTGAGCCGAAAGCCGTCCATGATTGGACCGAGGAGTAAGGCGCCTGGTGCTCGGACTTTCCTGTATTTTGGTTCTTCACCGGCATTAAAAGTTATAGCCGTGTCGTTCCAAGGGTTTCTTACTGCTATTTGACAGACTTCGGCGAGTCCGCGTAGTGCTCTTTTGCGCCTATTGTTTGAGGCGAATGTCTCGAAGACCGTCAGTACTTTGGGGTCGTTGTCCTCTTGGGGTGTTGTTCTTGGTTATTCTTGGTGAGGATATCCTCGCCGCTCTTGGCCACTTGCCGGAGTATCCAACATGCTCTAAGGCTATGTGTTGGTATGTTATCCGGTGTTGCGTGTATTTTGCATGGCCCATCGAGACATCCTTCTAGATCGGTTCCGCGCCCCGTACTGGACTTATATTTCTTTACTATTGAACCGGGCGTGTTGCAAGGGTGCACCCTTTTCGCCTGAATGACGGGTTGAGCGGGGACCGATGATTCCCAACGGGCTGCTTGAGTTTTCCAGGCGCTTTCCATTGCGCTGTACTTCTGTACGATAGTTGCCAAGTCAGTGAAGTGTAGGATGCGATGGCGGTTGATGGCGTTGAGGATTCCTTCATCCCTGCTGTCGGTGTCAAAACGGCGGATCTCGGGTAGGGGGTCCCGAACTGTGCATCTAGGATCGATGGCAACAGGAGACAGGGGACACGACGTTTTACCCAGGTTCGGGCCCTCTTTATGGAGGTAATACCCTAGTTCCTGCTTGATTGATCTTGATGAGTATGAGTATTACAAGAGTTGATCTACCACGAGATCGTAATGGCTAAACCCTAGAAGCCTAGCCTGTATGACTATGGTAATGAATATCTCCTTTCCGGACTAACCCCTATGGTTTATATAGACACCGGGGGGGGGGGGGAATCTAGGGTTACATAGAGTCGATTACATAAGAAGGAATCTTCATAGTCGGTCGCCAAGCTTGTCTTCCATGCCAAGGAGAGTCCAATCCGGACACAGGTACAGTCTTCGGCCTTGATATCTTCACAACCCATCAGTCCGGCCCATGGATAACGGGTCGGACGCCCGAGGACCCCTTAGTCCAGGACTCCCTCAGTAGCCCCTGAACCTGGCTTCAATGACGAGGAGTCCGACGCGCAGATTGTATTCGGCATTGCAAGGCGGGTTCCCTTCTATCCGAACTTCAAGATAGTCTTTGGATGCGATGATAGTATCTAGACCTGTCACACGCACCATACATAACCGTAGAGAGAATATATTTTTACACGAGTCTAATCTGCTGACAGCTTTTTACAATATGACATCACGTCTGTCCGGTCATAATTTCGAACCGATTTTCGTCCGCCGCTCCATGTTTCGAGACGCAGTTGCCATTGGCACGTCTTATTGAAGCAGAGATCATGTCCCCTTATTATGGGATTCTCATCAATACGGGCGTGGGTGACCCAACTGTGCCGTTTGCACGGCCCTTGGGAATAGGCGAGTTTAAGGCGAGTGGGCAGACGCTTGATATTCATGGCCTTTATAAGGGATAAGGATTCCCTTTATTCACCCACACCTCGGCTCCTCCTCAGTCCTTCCGTCCCTGAGCTCCAGCGCCCAAGCTTTTAGCTTTTCCCTTGTCTGAGAAAGCACTCCAAAGATGTCCGGATCCGGAGCTAGGGGTAAGTGGATGGCCTCCTCTGTCAAGAAGAGGGATATCAAGGCGCTCCGGGAGGCCGGATATCTGGCCAAGGAGATCGCTCACCGACTCCCGGCCAAGGGACAGATCGTCCCTACTCCATAGCCCCACGAGAGGGTTGTGTTTCTCACACATTTCGTCCGCGGGCCGGGCTTCCCTCTTCACCCCTTCGTTCGTGGACTGATGTTTTACTACGGTCTAGACTTCCATGACCTAGCCCCCAACTTCATCCTCAACATCACAGCATTCATTGTCATGTGCGAGGCCTTTCTCCACATCCCGCCTCATTTTGGCCTATCGCTAAGACCTTCAATGTGAAGCCGAAGGTGGTGAGTGGCCAACAAGCAGAGTGCGGAGGCGCCATGGTGGGCAAGATGCCCAACGTTACCTGGCCCGAAGGCTCATTCGTAGAGACGGTGAAAGGGTGGCAGTCGGGGTGGTTCTATATCATCGAGCCGCGTGACGCCAACTGGGTGGCGGCCCCCGAATTCCAATACGGAATCCCGATGCGGCTCACCTCCTCGCAAGAGAGGGGCCTAACCTGGAGTCCCTCGGACGAGCTGACTGGGCTCCAGACGTGCGTCCAGAACATGATAGATAGGAAGATCAAGCTTGTCAACATGGTCCAAGTCATGCTCATTCGTCGGGTCCTTCCGTGCTAACGCCGGACTTGCTATCTGTGGGAGTACGACCCGGCCAAGCACCAGACGCTACTAGAGCTCTTCATCACGACGCACGAAGAAATCTGGAAAGTTCTCTTCAAGGCCGGCGAGACGCCACCACCCATGACCGAAGATTGCGGGCTTAGCTTAAAACGCCAGGCTAACCCGGTAAGTTCTTTTAATGTTTTCAAGGCATACCCTTTACTAGCATATTTTGAGAAAAAGCCTAAGCTTTCCTACCCGTGTTTTCAGGCCTGGATCAAGATAGCTGAGGGGATTAACTGTCCGGCTCCGCTGCCCGAAGACCAAGAATTCCCATTACTGACGAAAATGCTTTTTCCATCACCTTATGAGGTGCCAGAGAAGACGGGCAAGAAAGCGGCCAAAGGGGCCAAGAAGGGCCCTTGCCAAAAAGGCGCTCCGGACATGATGTCCGAAGATGAGACTTCCTCTTCGTCCGCTGACGATGACGACGAAGAGGAAGAAGAAAGCGACTCCCCACCTGAAGTGGGGAGGAAGAAGAGAGCGGCCCCCACAAACCCGGAGGCGAAAGCGCCTAAGAGGGTTAGAGGCTCCCTCGCGGATAACTCCGTGTGGGATGTTGATAGCAGTCTGGTGCGACCTCGCCGAACCAAGCCTCGGGCCACCTCATAAGTACCAAAATCCGAAAACGTCTGGCCTTCCTGGTTTGTAATATTGATATACCTTCAACCTTGTTATTGCAGTCTAGCACGCGATGGCTCCCCGCGATCCTCGACAGAGGGGTCGCTCGACTCAAAGGAGATGGCTAGCATGTCTTCTCGACCTGCTCATTCCGTCTCTCCCAAGGGTGATGATGAGGTGGTGTCGCAAAAGACCTTCCCCGACCGGGGGGGGGGGGCTTCCGGAGATCGTCGGGGTGGTGCCCCAGGACGATTCCTCAATCGCCGGACACATGGGGAAAAAAAGCCCCTATGGGGACTGGTGACGGGGGCCGAGTTCCCTTCGGACCTGAGCCGGATACCATTCCAGAGATCTATGCGGCTCCAAAGTCCAGCGAACGGCATTCCCCAAAAGGAGGGAATGTGCCTGTTCTGCCGGTGACCTCTATGCAACCAGAGGCACCGGATAATCTGCTGGAGGCACCGCTATTGTGGATGAACACTGTGCCCTTATGGGCACGACAATAGAGAAGGTCCAGCTCGTAAAAAGCGGACTGACTGAAGCCTGCACTAGCCTTCTATCGGGCTTTGAGGTAAGTAATGCGTTTGTAGGAAGAATATCACAGTATAGACAGTAGCCCCTGATGCTCTGTTTGGTTTTGGAAAGAAAAAACCGAACAGAGGATCGAGAAGAAATATCGCAGGAGTCTAACATAAGTTGTCTGTGTGAATAAGCAGGTATCGCTGCAGGCTGCCACCGCTCATGCTGCGGAGGTCTCCGGACTAAAGTGGAAACTGGAGCGGGCCGAGGAAGAGCTCGGCCTCGTGAAGAAGCAGCTGGAGGATAGCCAAGGTATGTAGTAACCTGCGGGTACATTTTAAGAAAAAATGAATAGTCCGTCCGGACTGAGGTGTCATAAACTTTATTAGGGGCCACGATCGAGGTGGCAGCCCTCAAGAAGGCGTTAGCCGAGGCCGAGGACAAAGCGGCCAAGGAACGCGCCGCACGCGAGAAGCACGAGGCCCAGGTTGGCGAGGCGCGGCAACGGCTCTAGGGCGCGATCGAGAGATTTGAGTCCTTGGAGCGCGATTGAAAGGCATAAGAGTCCGAACTGGCGAAGGCCCGCTAGGGTGCACAGGATGCACGAGCCGAAGCTCAGAACGCCCTCCAGGAAATTCAGGCGGCCAAGGAGATTGCGGCGGGTAATTCTTTCACCATGCAAAGCAAGTATGTAGAAGAAACGTTCCTTGTACTTATCCAAATTTGGGTTCTCCAGGGGCGTTTACGGATCTGCCGCATAGTATATCGGATGCTGCCGAGCATTATAGAGCCAAAGAAGGGATGTCTACGGAGAAGCTATTCTGGCCCCAATATCTTGGACCTGAACATCCGTTGCCCTTCAGCGACCAGCTAACGCAGTTGGTCGAGATGCACAGGTCGACAGAGCTAGCCATGAAGGACCTGATAGTCCGACTGTGGCCTGTCGAGCCTATACCTAGCAACTACTTCGGACTTGTTAAGCGGCTTGTAACTGCCCGTCCGTGGCTCGAAGCCGTGAAGTGGTTGGTCTGTATTGAAGGTGCGCGTATGGCATTTACCCGCGTCAAGACGCATTTGGCAAAGCTGGATGACAAGAAGATGATGACCGTGGGGCCACCGGAGGGCAAGGAGCATCATCGACCCGAGCTCTATTTTGATGGCGTCCTGGAGGGGTCCCGCCTTGTGGCGGAGCAATGTTCGAAGGATGTCATATTCCCATGAGAACATTTGTATTATCCTGTCCTGTAATATGGAACAATGATGTTATGTATTATAATGCTTGCGATTTACATTTTACCTCCTGTGCGGCCGTTTATGAAATCTGAGGGTTGACCAGTCGTCGGCTTCTGCCCCCACGTAGATAGTACGGGGGTGTTCGGGATAAATCTAAACACTCTTTACTCCACATTCTGGTCCTTAAAGGAGGTGTTTAGCGCAACGAACAAGGCAATTAGACTATGCGGCCTTTACCGCCCTCAATTAGCCATAGGAGTTTGACAATTAAGAAAGTTGGCGAAGCCCCTGGTATTCGGAAGGCCGAACTAGGGGCGTTGTACACGCCTAATCGGAGGAACCGATTCTTCGCAAGAAGCGGAAAAAATCTCTAACAATTTAGAACCTCTCGAACAGCTGACCAGCTCTCACCGCATCATGACAGTCAGTTTTTGGCTTTCTCTACTGAGGTGCTCATCCGTAAAAACCGGGACACAATCGAAGTAGTTCTCCCTTTACTACCCTAGCCGATATAGCGGTGTCGGTGGGAACGACACCTATGGGATCACAAGAATCCCTACTACGGTTGCGGGGCGCGGGGTCGTGAGAAGAGCGGATCAAACACATATCACACGGTTTGTTTATCCAGGTTCAGGCCGCGGGGATGCGCAAAACCCTACTCCTGCTTTGGTGGATTGTATATCTGTGTTCTTGAGCTAGCTATGGGGCGTGAGGAGCTCCAAAAAGCCGAATCCTCCTCGTGGTCGCCTCGGGCCTCCTTTTATAGGAAAGGGGTTGCCATAGTGGCACACAGGAGGTGGAAAGGGTACAGTGATGTGAGGTTATCCCTCGCAGTACATGACAAGGCGCATTTAATGCGTCTTGCCCATGTGTCCTTGCTTTATTGGGGACGGGGGAGAGCCCTATCTCGTCCGTCGCTGCTCCCTCTCGTGTCGACACGCGCCCTGGCCAGCGGCGCCCGCGGTGCCGTGTAGGCAGGCAGGCAGCTGAGGTGGCGCAGTGGTGGGTCTCCACGAAGATCCGCATGCCGCCACGCAGGTGCCTGCCCAGCTGGTTGGGTCGGCAGCTGCATGCGAACGGCGGTGGAGGTTTGACTGGCACGGGCCTGATGGTGGCCCTACGGGTGTTCTTGGCAAGGGCCTTGCCGGGGCCCCGGCAAGGGTCTTGCCGTGGCGCCTGCTGTCATCCCCGGCAAGGGTCTTGCCGGGGGCCTCGTGGTCCTCCTTGGTTGGGATCCCGCCAAGGATCATCATCTTCTAAAGGGTGTATCTGATCTTGAATGTCTTCACAAAGATCTGCATGTCACCACGGGGATGTCTCCCGAATCCTTGCCCCATGTGGGCAGTGGACTCAAGGGTGACTCACTCCGTAGGTGTGGGGCGAGCTGCCACGGCAAGGGTCTTGCCGGGTTTGCTAAAACCGCCTCCCGGCAAGGATCTTGCCCGGGAGGGGGGGGGTCCACTTCGTCCCCTTCGCTCTTTGTGGTCTTGGTCTTGGCATCGTTCTGCTTCTCCTGAGCTTCGGCCTTACCTTGGCTCACCTCCCTTGCTTTGCTCAGTGTGGTGGTGCCCGTGGCTCAGACGACCCATGCACAGTTATAGGGGTACAAAAAGTGTACCCCTCTTTTTGTACACCGACAGGAGCCCCCGGGCCTGGGCCACACGTAAGCGCAATCGCGTCGTTGGGCTAGGCCCCAAAACGGTGTGCGGGCAGGCGGGGTGGTTTTTACCGCGGTAAGTCTCTTCGCGCGCTGTGCTTCCCATGCTTCCCGCGCGTGGCGCGACGTGGGGAGGCGTGTGTGACATGGGCGGCATGCGTGGGGCTGAGCTCTGCATGCATGCGTCACGTCGTAGTAAAGGGGGCGGTTCGCGCCTTCCCCATAAACGGAGGGAGGCGCGGAGGCGTGGCCCATTTACTGAATGGGGCCGAGGCGTGGTCTTCAAGGTGTCCACTCCCCATGATCACGGGGTGGGGAGAGGTCGCCTCACCCGTCGCCTCGGTCCTGCACGCCTGCCACATGGCTCTCATGCGCTTGGGGTGGCGAACGGTGGAGGCGGGAAACCGGGCCGCCGCGGGCTGGGGCGGCGGGTCGGTCCCAGTTCCTTGCGCCTTCCGCGCCTTGATTGGCTGAGCGGGGCGGCCGAGCCCCCACCCCGTTCCTTTATAAGGAGCAGGAGGGGGGGATGGCGTCCCGCATTCCTTCATCTCCTCCTTCCTTCAGCTTCTGCTCCCCCCTTCCATCCGCCATGGAGAGAGGGAATCCTGGTCCTTCAACGGTGGCGGCGAGGGTCGCCGCTGGACAACGCGTCCCTCCTTCTCCTGCACCCGCGGTGGCAGAGCCAGCCGCGAGGGGAAGGGGGAGGGGGCGAGGTCGTGGGCGAGGCCGAGGCGCTCGAGGAAGAGGAGGACGGGGCGGCGCGCCGGCCTCGCCTCCACCGGCCTCGCCTCCGCCAGCAGTTCCTCCCCCCATGGAGGGCCACGTTGGGGATGACCCTTTCGAGTTCTTCGTCAGGCTGCGCTGGCCGCCTCGCCGTCGCCTTCGTCTCCCAACCCCATTCGTGTGGGAGATGGAGCTAGATCCGCCGGAGTCGTTGTGGCTGCACATGAGGGGCTGCGGGATCAGTGGCACGCGGGCCCGCGTCGACTTCCCCGCCCCTCACGTGATGTATCTCCATCGGGGATGGAAGACGTTTGCCCATATCCACCACTTGACGGAGGGGCTCACTCTCCATTTTAAGCTGATGGAGGGTGGCCTTCTCTCCGTCAAGGTCTTCCGGTGCTTTGGGACCCGTGCAAGGTGCTGCGTGGAGAGCTCTTATGATAGTGAAGACTCCTCCTCAGGCGGGAGTGACGAGGAGGACAGCGGCAGCGACGACGAGGGTAGTAGGCGGCAGGATGAAGGGTCCAATTAGGTGTCGGGCGCCGCTCCGTGCAGCACCGGCGACCCCATCATCCACGTCGCCGGCTCCCTGAACTTCTCGGGGTCGTCTCCTTGGGCGGCTCGCGTTGGGAGGCTGCGGAGGAGGAAGAGGGCGGATGGCAAGGCCGTCAAGTCGGAGTACGCGGGCACCGACACCTTCGACGCGTGCTGACGTCCTACCGCCTCGTCTTCGAGCTCTGCTTCCGGCGCCGTCATCACCATCCAGCCTTCGGACGGCCACCGAGATGTTCTCTTGGTGTCTTCTGCCACCCGTAGCTCGCCTAGGCGCCCCTTTTGCCCTTTTCGCCTCCTTGACCTGCCTCCTGAGGAGAGGGACAAGAAAGGGATTACGGGCACCTTATCTCTTTTTAGTTTGTAAGCCTTCGGGCCTTAGCTGAATTTAAAACTTGTAATCCCATCACTCATGTTTTTCATTCCCTATGGACTGTACCTGAGTGGAATGTTTTCAATGAAAAAGGGATGGTTGCCGGGTCATTTGTTTGTGGGTAGAACCCACGACAAGGAGTAAATCCTTGATATCCTTAAGATAAACATTTCCTTGCCCGGCAACAGGCCTTGCCGTCTCCCCACTTCGCTCGACCTTTCTCACACCTTTGGCGGAGGCAGGGATGAGGTGGGTTCAGGCTCCTTGTTTCATCCTCTCGCTGCCGCGACTACTACCAAACCTGGCCCCAGGAACGAGCCCTAGGGCCTAGAGTTAGGGGAGCACGGTAGCTTTAGGAAAAAACGAGGTTTCACATACCTCAGTCCATAAGGGAATGCATGATAAGGGATGAAGAACTTATTTGAAGCTGTAGCCCCCGGCAACTCTCGTTTGCCGTGGGTGAATCTTTGCTCTTGCAGCCCCCGGCAATACTGGCTTGCCGGGGTCTAGATGCTGGTCTGTCCCTCTTCTCTTTTTTGTCCTCAAGTGATCTGGCAAGGATACCTGTGAGTCCTGCGAACCAAAGAAGACGAAAGAACGGCAAAGAGACGCACACTCGACCTCTAAGCTAGGGGTTAGTCGCCGCTAAGCACTATCAACCCTAACCAAGGACGAGACTCGACCTAGCATGCATGCTATAACTTAGGGCGCCAGCGCTTCATTTATTTATGCTCAGAGTGTGCGCCTGGCTTTGTACAAAGGGTTACATGCATCATCGGCAATGCTTGTACAAAAGGTGGCTTGCCGGGGGGCCCTGTAAGTCGCGCCTCACGGGTAAAACTTGCGAAGATGCTCAATGTTCTAGGAGTTACTCACCGGAACGGCATCTTCGGTCTCCAGGCAGACTGCGCCGGGCCTGGTGACTCGTATTACCCGATAAGGGCCTTCCCACTTTGGCGTCAACTTGTTGGAATTCTTGGCCGATTGAACGCGCCGAAGGACAAGGTCGCCTTCCTCAAGGCTTCGGGCATGAACCTTGCGGCTATGGTAGCGGTGCAAGGCTTGCTGGTAGCGTGCTGCTTTCATAGCTGCCCGAAGACGATCTTCCTCAAGGAGCATTGCGTCATCTTGCCGCAGTTGCTCTTGCTCAAGCTCATCATAAGCGAGCACTCAAGGTGACCCGTATATGAGTTCAGTGGGGAGAACTGCTTCTGCCCCGTATACCAGGGCAAAAGGTGTCTGGCCGGTGGCTCGATTTGGCGTTGTCCTGATCGACCAAAGAACCATCAGCAACTCATCAATCCAGCGCCTTCCACTCTTGTGCAGCCTGTCAAAGGTCTTGGTCCTTAAGCCTCGCAGTACTTCAGCGTTTGCCCTCTCATCTTGACCATTGCTTCGTGGGTGAGCAACGGAAGCGAAACAGACTTTGCTGCCGAGGTCTTGGATATATTGCATGAAGGTGTGGCTTGTGAACTGTGTGCCGTTGTCGGTGATGACCCTGTTGGGTACACCAAAACGGCACACTAGTCCCTTGAAGAACTTGACGGCTGACTGAGCTGTGACCTTCCTCACTGCCTCCACTTCCGGCCACTTTGTGAACTTGCCGATTGCAACGTACAAGTACTCAAAGCCCCCGACAGCGCGGGGGAAAGGGCCCAGTATGTCAAGCCCCCAGACCGAGAAGGGCCAGGAGAGAGGAATGGTTTGAAGGGCTTGAGCTGGCTGATGAAGCTTCTTTGAATGGAACTGACACGCTTCACACCTGGTGACTAGTGTCGTCGCATCCTGGAGGGCGGTGGGCCAGAAGAAGCCTTGCCAAAATGCCTTGCCGGCAAGGGCCCTTGACCCGATGTGGGATCCACATATGCCTCCGTGTATCTCCGCCAACAGCTCCAGTCCTTCCTCCCGAGGGTTACACTTCAATTTCACACCGTTCGGTCTCTTTCTGTACAGGACATCATCTACGAACTGGCACATGGTAGAGCGACGGGCTACTTTTTCCGCTTCTTCCCGCTCTTCAGGAAGTTCCCCTGTTTGGAGGAATCAGATGGTATGCTATGCTCACGCTCGAGCCTGAGGCTCGACGACGAGGACTAAAGGCATTTCCTCCGCTATAGGAGCGGCTATCTCGACGGCAAGAGCTTGACGCTCCGCCGGAGCTAGCCGTCCCGTGGCGGGCTCAGTGTCCCCGGCAACATCCTTGCCGACGGCTCTGGGGAGCTCGGCGGGGAAGTACTTGCCGGGTCCTGATTTCCTCCTCTTGTTCTGCTCTGTTGATGGATCAACGGATGGCTGAGTTAGCTGGAGCACAAAGGTACCTGGTTCCACAGGTAGCTTGAGGGCAGCGTGTTTTGACAGGTAATCGGCGATATCGTTCTCCGCTCGGGGAACGTATTCAGCCTGTATACTGTCGAAACGCTCTTCCAGCTTTCTCACTTCATCGACGTAGGCCTTCATCAATGGGCTCTGGTAGTCCTTGTTGACTTGCTTGACGACGAGCTGCGAGTCGCCCCTGACGATGAGCTTCTTGATTCCGAGGTCCGCCGCGATCCTAAGACCGGCAAGCAGCCCTTCGTACTCTGCTGTATTTTTTGTTGACACCTCCCTGGGGAAGTGCATCTGGATCACGTACTTGAGGTGCTCTCCGGTGGGCGCGACAAGCAGTACGCCAGCCCCGGCACCGTGTAAGGAGAAAGCTCCATCAAAGTACATGATCCAACTGCAACTTGCCTCCTTGTCGGGGAGAGCAGTCTCTTGGGCTTCTTCATCAGGCGTTGCGGTCCATTCTGCAATGAACTCCGCCAGGACTCGGCTCTGAATCATCAAAGTACTTTCAAACTTGAGGCCAAAGCTGGACAGCTCCAGTGCCCATTCCACAATTCTTCCCGTTGCATCTGGATTGTGCAATATCCGTTGCAGAGGGAGGCGAGTGACGACAGTGATCTCGTGTGCCTGGAAGTAGTGACGCAGCTTCCTCGAGGCCATAAGAAGGCCGAAGAGCAGTTTCTGCACGCCGGAGTACCTTGATCTAGCTCCCTGCAGGAGGGAACTAACAAAGTAGACCGGGTGCTGCATCATTTTCTTCTTGGGCGGCACTTCAACTGGCTGTGTCGTCTCTACATTGGTGGTGTCGGGCTCTGTCGCTGCCATTACCTCGTCGTCAACCTCTCTCTGCGCCACTAGTGCGGCGCTGACCACCTGGTTCGTTGCCGCCAGGTATAGCAGCAACGGCTCCTGTGGCCTAGGCGCAACTAGTATTGGCGCGGAGGAGAGGTACTTCTTCAAATCTTGCAATGCTGCTTCGGCTTCTGGCGTCCACTCCATCGGGCCCGCCTTTTTCAGGGTCTTGAAAAAGGGAAGGGTGCGCTCGGCAGACTTGGAAATGAATCTGCCCATGGCGGCGACACAACCAGCAAGCCGACGCACATGCTTGATTCGCTTGGGTGCTTCAATCTGCTCTATAGCTTTGATCTTGTCCGGATTGGCCTCTATCCCACGCTGTGACACAAAGAACCCGAGAAGCTTGCCGGATGGGACGCCAAAGACACACTTCTCAGGGTTCAGCTTGAGATTGATCTTGCGCAGGTTTGCAAATGTTTCTTGCAAATCCGGTATGAGGGTTGCCCTGTCCTTGGTTTTGACCACAATGTCATCCATATAAGCTTCCATATTTCTATGGAGCTGGGGTTCAAAACCAATCTGGACCGCCCTTGCAAATGTCGAACTAGCACTCTTCAGCCCGAAAGGCATCCACATGAAACAATACATACCACATGGGGTGATCAATGTTGTTTTCTCTTCGTCTTCTCTTGTCATGAAGATCTGGTGGTAGCCGGAGTAGGCATCGAGGAATGACAACAGATCACACCCATCTGTGGAGTCAACAATCTGGTCGATGCGCGGCAATGGGAAGGGGTCCTTAGGACAAGCCTTATTGATATCTGTGTAATCAATACACAGCCTCCACTTCCCATTAGCCTTGCGCACTATGACCGGATTGGCCAACCACATTGGATGGAGCACTCCTCTTACCAAACCCGCTGCTTCCAGTTTCCGGATCTCCTCTGCAATGAACTCTTGTCGTTCCAAGCTTGCTTTCTGACCTTCTGCTTGACGGGCCGCGCATGAGGACAGACAGCAAGGTGGTGCTCAATCACCTCCCTGGGAACACCGGGGATGTCGGAAGCTTGCCATGCAAACACATCGACATTTGCCCGCAGGAAGGTGATGAGCGCGTCTTCCTATTTGTCGTCAAGGGTGGAGCTTATGGTGAAAGCCCCTCCCATGCCGTCCTCATTGACAGAAACCTTCTTGGTTCCCGGCGGTATGGCCCTGGGCTTCTTGTTTCCGCCGGTGGAGCTCTCTGGCACGTCCTCGACAGGAGCGCTACACTCCGAAGAGGTGCGCTTGCCGGAGTGGGTGTCCGAGGTCTCACTGGTCTTCTTCTTCTTCTTCCCTCCCGGGGTCCCAGCGGCAGGAGCAAGTGCCCTAGTGGCGGCAGCTGCTGCAACTGCTTGCTGGTATAGTTGGTCAGTGCAAATCAGCGCATCTTTCTTATCGGAGGGGATGGTGATGATCGTCACAGGTCCTGGCATCTTCAGGGTGTTGTAGGCGTAGTGTGACGCCGCCATGAACTTGGCCAGCGTTGGGCGGCCAAGGATCCCGTTGCAGGGCAAGGGGATCTTGGCAACATCAAACACGATCCTCTCCGTCCTGTAGTTCAGATCGCTTCCAAAAGTCATGGGCAGCGTGACCTTTCCCTTAGGTTGGCTTCTTCCCGGGTTGACCCCCTGAAACGTGCCCGTCTCCTCGAGGTCTCCATCAGGAATCTGCAGTTTCTCGATCACGGCAGGCGAGATCAAGTTCAGACCGGCCCCGCCATCGACTAGCATCTTTGTCACCTTGAGGTTGCGTATTGTTGGTGAAACCAACAATGGCAAGCACCCGACCACAGTAGTGTGATCAGGGTGATCCTCAGTGTCAAAAATGATAGGTGTGCTGGACCACTTCAGCGGCCTTTTGGGCATCAAACAACGGCTCTGCCGCTGTAATCTCTCGCGCCCACTGTTTAAGATGGCGGTGAGAAGTATGCAGCGAGGCGCCGTCGTCGATGCACATGGCCTCTGTAGCTTTCTGAAACTCTTGGTCGCCGGATTCGTCATCCTCTTCATGATCGTCGTCTTCTGGCTTTTTGTCACGGCCCCGGGCGGGCCTCTCCTGTTGTTTATCCTTGCCGCGACGGCCCGCCTGGCCGTCACGCTTCTTGCCGGACCCCTCAGCACCGTCTTGGCCCTTCTCCTTGTCCCGCCTCTCATATTCAGCCCTCTGCTTCTCAGCGAGGAGCTCAACCTGTCGGCAGTCTTGGAGAGCATGGCCTTTGGTGCGATGGATCTTGCAGTATCGCTTGTCGGAGTTCCCTGGCTTCTCGGCAACCGCCAAGGCCCGGCAGGCGACACATCCGGCAATTTCCTTGTCGGGGTCATCTGCCTTGGTTTTCTTGGTGGAGCCGGTGTCACCAGATCCCTCGACGGCAAGCACGGCTTTTCCTTTGCGCTTCCTGTTGCGGCGCCGGCCCTTCTTCGCCGGGGCGGCAGTATCTTCATCTAAGGAGTCGGTTTCCACGCCGGCGTCTTCGCCGGGGTACTTCCTTCCCTCTTCAGCCCGGGCACATCTGTCAGCAAGAACATAGAGTTCTGCTACATCTTTCACCTTGTTCATTGCTAGCTCTTCGCGCATCTTGCGGTTACGCACGTTCTGATGGAACGCGCTGATGATGGCGGCAGGTTGAACATCGGGGATCTTTTATTGTATCCGACTGAACCTTTGTATATACTTGCGAACACTCTCGCCTCCCTTCTAGGGAATGACGTGCAGGTCGCTCGCTTGGCCATGGGCTTGGTGGCCTCCAGTAAAGGCGCCCACAAACTCATGGCACAAATCCGACCAGGAGGAAATAGAGTCTACCGGCAAGTGCATCAACCATGACATGGCGTTGGGTTTAAGAGCCAACGGAAAGTAATTCGCAAGCACCTTATCGTCGCGGGCTCCGGCAGCTTGCATCGCAATGGTGTAGATGCTGAGGAACTCAGATGGGTGGGTCTTGCCGCTATACTTTTCGCCCACGTCAGGTTTGAAGGTGCGGTGAGTGGGCCACTGGAACTGCCGCAGCTCACGGGTAAAAGCCGGACAGCCTACCTCGTAAGGTAGGCCTCCAGGGCTCTCCGGTGCTGGGTGGTTCACAGCAGGCCCTGCTCGCCTGTCTGACTGGTGGCGTGCTCCGCGCCGACGCTCGATAGTGGTTCGAGCGTCTTCATGTTCTCGTTCCCGAAGGACTTGGCGCTGGTCACAGTGGGTCCGCGGGTCAGACGACGCTATGGAGATTTCGTCGCCCGCAACGTCGCGACGGGCTGGCATCCGCGGTACCGGGCACGGAGGAGGCGAGTGCACCGTGGTCGCGGCGCCGCCGGCTTTCCTGCCACTGGTGCGTGGGACTCCGTCGGAGCATCGACCCGGGGGCTCCACCGGACTCGGTTCGTCTTTGTTGGCCACCGCAACAAGGTTTCGGATAGTGGCTCTCCATTCGTCGAGTTTCCCCGTAGTGGGAGGAAAATCGAGGAGCAACTGCGCGCGCGCCAGGGCTTCTACTGGCGTTGGTGGCAACGAAACCTGCACGGATCGCGACGCGCTTCGACTTCTGACCATGTCAGAAGGAGCTCCATCACGACCCCGCGGTCGCATGCCATCTTCACCAGTGCCTCGGCGAGCGGGCAGGTCTTCTACCTCCCGGGAGTGGCGCTCGGGGGTCTTCCCGCGGCGACACCCGGGGTCTTCGGCGTGATTGCGCCGTTCGTCGCGTGCCGCTTGAGAGGAGCGCGCCGTCGGCGCCGGCGTGGGAGTCTTGGAGGCCCTCGCATCGCCTTCGGGCAGGGCGGTAGCGATCTTGGAAGGCCCCGCGCCACCCGCGGAGGGCCTGGCTCCGTCTTTCGATTTGGCGGCGTGCGGCCCGTTACCAGGCGCACGAACATCGCCGCCTCCCAAACTTCGGCTGCTGGGACGGTGTTGGTGCTCGTGAACGGCGCCCCAGGTCCTTTCTGCGACCGGTCCGCTGCTCGCCCGCGTCGGGATGGGATGTACGGCTTCCGACGGGCCAACCGCCACCGTCGTCTTCTTCTTGGGCGCCATGACGATGAAGAAGCGTCGAACTAACTGCTAAAGCCAATTCTCACAACTGCGCCCCCTACCTGGCGCGCCAAATATGTCGGTGGGAACGACACCTATGGGATCACAAGAATCCCTACTACGGTTGCGGGGCGCGGGGTCGTGAGAAGAGCAGATCAAACAGATAGCGCACGGTTCGTTTATCCAGGTTCGGGCTGCGGGGATGCGTAAAACCCTACTCCTGCTTTGGTGGATTGTATATCTGTGTTCTTGAGCTAGCCATGGGGCGTGAGGAGCTCCAAAAAGCCGAATCCTCCTCCTTGTCGCCTCGGGCCTCCTTTTATAGGAAAGGGGTTCCCACAGTGGCACACAGGAGGTGGAAAGGGTACAGTGATGTGAGGTTATCCCTCGCAGTACATGACAAGGCGCATTTAATGCGTCTTGCCCAGGTGTCCTTGCTTTATCGGGGAAGGGGGAGAGCCCTGTCTCGTCCGTCGCCGCTCCCTCTCGTGTCAACATGCGCCCTGGCCAGCGGCGCCCGCGGTGCCATGTAGGCAGGCAGGCAGCTGAGGTGGCGCAGTGGTGGGTCTCCACGAAGATCCGCATGCCGCCACGCAGGTGCCTGCCCAGCTGGTTGGGTCGGCAGCTGCATGCGAACGGCGGTGGAGGTTTGACTAGCGTGGGCCTGATGGTGGCTTGAAAGCACAAGTGCTCCCTAGGTGGTTTTGATAATTGATGACAACATATCTCTTGTTGGACTAACATTTCGATCTAGCATGTTTCAGATAAGTTCAACAATGGAGTGGCATGGACTAAAGGTTGTGGGAACTCCTTCAAGATGTTAAGGACAAAGGATTGGCTAAAGCTTCAAGCTCAAGACTCTTCATTTTATATTTTAGTGATCCAAGATCACATTGAGTCTTTAGGAAAAGCCAATACTATCAAGGAGGGATGAGGTGTTGCTTAATGAGCCTCTTGCTTCATGTGCTTAATGATATGCTCCAAAATCCTCAGCTACTTTCCCACTTCCAGATATGACCTAAACCCTAAGCCAAACTCGGTCCTACCGATTCTTCCTATCCGGCGCCACCGAGTTTCACTTGTCATTAGCCACTGCCAAACCCTAATCAGTTCGGTCTCACCGATGGGATCTCGGTCTCACCGAGATGGGCTTGCAAACTCTCTGTTACCCATTGCAATATTCTCGGTCCCACCGAGATATGCAATCGGTCCCACCGAGTTTGCTTGACCAAATCTCAGTTTCACTTATTACCCAAATCGGTCCCACCGAGTTTGAGTAATCAGTCAAACCGAGTTTTGGATTTACCCTAACCCTAGCACATCGGTCCCACCGAGTTGATCCAGTCGGTCCCACCGAAATCACTAACGGTCACTAGGTTTACATTTTCGGTCCGACCGAGTTTATTGATTCGGTCCCACCGAGACTGGAAAACTGTGTAACGGTTGGATTTTGTGTGGAGGCTATATATACCCCTCCACCTCCTCCTCATTCGATGAGAGAGCCATCAGAACACACACATCATTCCAACTCATATGTTCTGAGAGAGAACCACCTACTCATGTGTTGAGACCAAGACATTCCATTCCTACCATATGAATCTTGATCTCTAGCCTTCCCAAGTTGCTTTCCACTCAAACCTTCTTTCCACCAAATCCAAATCCTATGAGAGAGAGTTGAGTGTTGGGGAGACTATCATTTGAAGCACAAGAGCAAGGAGTTCATTACCTACACACCATTTGTTACTTCTTGGAGAGTGGTGTCTCCTAGATTGGCTAGGTGTCACTTGGGAGCCTCCGACAAGATTGTGGATTTGAACCAAGGAGTTTGTAAGGGCAAGGAGATCGCCTACTTCGTGAAGATCTACCGCTAGTGAGGCAAGTCCTGTGTGGGCGATGGCCATGGTGGGATAGACAAGGTTGCTTCTTCGTGGACCCTTTGTGGGTGGTTGCTTCTTCGTGGACCCTTCATGGGTGGAGCCCTGTGTGGACTCGCGCAACCGTTACCCTTGGGTGGAGCCCTGTGTGGACTCGCGCAACCGTTACCCTTCGTGGGTTGAAGTCTCCATCAACGTGGATGTAGGATAGCACCACCTATCCGAACCACGGGAAAAACATCCGTGTCTCCAATTGCGTTTGAATTCTCCAAACCCTTCTCTTTACATTCTTGCAAGTTGCATGCTTTACATTCCGCTGCTCATATACTCTTTGCATGCTTGCTTGATATGTATTGTCTGTGTTGAAATTGTGCCTAAACTCCACTTAAACCGAAAAAGCTTAAAAATTGCAACTTTAGCACTAAGTGTCTAATCACCCCCCCTCTAGACACATCTATTTCTAGATCCTACATGTGGTATCAGAGCTTTGGTCTCCATTGCCTTGGTTTAATCACCATTGGAGGAAGATGGATGTGTCTACATTAGGGAGTCTTAGACATAGAGTGCCTATTCTTGAGGGAGAGTATTTTCATGAGTGGAAAAATGAGATGCTTGTAATCTTCAATCAATATCATTTGAACAAGTATATTGCTAGCCCTTGTGCACCCCATATTGATCCCATGCATCCTACCCTAGATGAAGATATTGACATGATTCGCAATCTTAGAAGTATTGAGCTCATCATTAGAGGATTGCCCAAAAATTTGATTGCTAGTTTGCCTACTCACAATTGTGCCTATACCATATGGAAATTTCTTGAGGAACGATTTCCCGATTATTCCTTGAAAACTTTGGATGAAATTCTCCATAAATCTATTGCCTTGAGTAAGATGAACTCTAGTGATCCTAGTTTTGGTAAATGTCTTTTTGAACTTGCCAATCTTAAGCATGCTAAAGGAGATGTTGGAATCATTAATGATATCATATTCAAAGCTATAAGAATTCATAAAAGTAACCACTTTGATGATCATTTATCTAATGAATTACCCTCTCTAGGAAATGATGAGTCACAAGATCGTGATGAACATGAATATTATGATGATGATGATGATGATAGTGACTTCGATCTTGATGATGCAATGAGACATTTTGGTCTTATGGCAAATCTTCGGGGATATGAATCAGGAGGAAAGGAATGGGTTCTTGATAGTGGATGTACTGATCATATGACCGGAGATGAAGAGATGTTTCGTGAGCTTGCTGAAAATGACGGCCCTCGAAAATATGTCACCTTTGGTGATAATTCAAAGGGTAAAGTAGTTGGCCTTGGTAAGGTGGCCATCTCACATGATAGTTCCATTCAAAATGTCATGCTCGTTGAATCTCTTGGCTACAACTTACTTTCAGTATCTAGACTTGCTGATTTCGGTTTGAATGTCCTATTTACTAAGGTAGATTGCCAAGTATTTCGTCGAGACAATCATAAAATGGTCTTTACGGGTATGCATAGAGGTGATCTTTACATTGTCGATTTCTCTAAAAAGGCACAACCTAAAACTTGCTTTGTTGCTAAATCCTCAAAAGGTTGGTTGTGGCATAGACGACTAGGTCACGTTGGCATGAGAAACCTTGACAAGCTTATTAAAGGAAATCATATCCTTGGAGTCAACGATGTCATATTTGATAAGGATAGACTTTGCAGTGCTTGTCAAGCAGGTAAACAGGTTGGAGGAAGACATCCCGTGAAGAACATCATGACCACAAGGAGGCCACTCGAGCTACTTCACATGGATCTTTTTGGTCCCAACGCCTACAAGAGTCTCGGTGGAAATTCTTTTGGTCTAGTTATAGTTGATGACTTTTCAAGGTTTACGTGGGTATTCTTTCTTAATGACAAGTCGCAGGTCCAGAAGATCTTCAGAAACTTCGCTAGGAAAGCCCAAAATCAGTTTGATGTGAAGATCAAGAAGGTTCGAAGTGACAACGGAACGGAGTTCAAGAACGCAAATGTGGACACCTTTCTTGACGAAGAAGGGATTTCACACGAGTTCTCGGCTACGTACACACCTCAACAAAATGGAGTTGTTGAGAGGAAGAACCGGACGCTCATCGAAATGGCAAGAACGATGCTTGATGAATACAAGACGCCAAAGCACTTTTGGGCAGAAGCGGTTGAGACAGCTTGTCACGCAACAAATCGCTTATATCTTCACAAGCTACTCGGCAAGATGGCATACGAGCTCCTCACCGGTAACAAGCCTCAAGTTGGATACTTTCGAGTATTCGGCTCAAAGTGCTACATTCTTGATAAGCATCGTCGTTCAAAGTTTGCTCCTAAATCTCATGAAGGTTTTCTACTTGGTTATGGATCAAACTCTCACACTTACCGTGTCTACAACAATTTCACCCGAAAGGTTGAAGAGACGGTAGATGTGAAGTTTGATGAATCTAATGGCTCGCAAGTAGAGCAATTGCCAATTGATGTAGGAGACAAAGACCCTTCAGAAGCAATTCAAGACTTGTCCATTGGCAAAATTCGTCCAACGGAGGTGAAGGAGAGTACTTCATCCGTCCAAGTGGAAGCTTCTACTTCACGACAAGGTGAACCAAGAATCGACACGGAAGCATCCACAAGTGGGACACACCAAAATGAAGAAAACGAGGAAATACGTCAAGATGAACATCAACAACCTCCTGCTCCACCACGACAAGAGAACGACGACGTCAACAATGAAGAAGGCCAAGAAGAAGAACAAGATGAAGAAGATGCTCAACGAAGACCCAAGCAAAAGCTCTCACAAGTTCGATCAAGAATTGCCAAAGATCATCCCGTCGAGCAAATCCTCAATGATATACAAACCGGGAGAATCACTCGCTCAAAAACTCGTTTAGCTAACTTTTGTGAAAACTATTCATTTATCTCTAGCATTGAACCTATGAAGGTTGAAGAAGCATTGGAAGATCCGGATTGGATAAACGCTATGCATGAAGAGCTACATAATTTTGAAAGAAACCAAGTTTGGACATTGGTCGAGAAGCCCGACAACAACCACAACATCATTGGTACCAAATGGGTGTTTCGTAACAAGAAAGATGAAGATGGACAAGTGGTTCACAACAAAGCACGTCTCGTCGCCCAAGGGTACACACAAGTCGAAGGTATGGACTATGGTGAGACATATGCTCCCGTTGCTAGACTTGAGTCCATTCGCATCTTACTTGCCTATGCTAATCACCATAATATCACCTTGTACCAAATGGACATTAAGAGTGCTTTTCTAAATGGTGAAATAGAGGAGGAAGTTTATGTCAAACAACCTCCCGGCTTTGTCAATCCTAAGAAACCAAATCATGTTTACAAACTTCACAAAGCCCTTTATGGTCTTAAACAAGCTCCTAGAGCATGGTATAAATGCTTGACCAAGTTCCTTACTACAAGTGGTTTTGAAATTGGTAAAATTGATTCTTCTCTTTTTACTAAAAGGGTTAATGGAGAACTATTTGTATGCCAAATTTATGTTGATGATATCATATTTGGTTCAACTAACCCTCTCTTTAGTGAAAAGTTTGGAAAGCTAATGTCAGAGAAGTTCGAGATGTCTATGATGAGTGAACTCAAATTCTTTCTTGGGTTGCAAATCAAGCAAACTAAGGAAGGTACATTTGTCTCTCAAACAAAGTACACCAAGGACTTATTCAAGAAGTTAAATATGCAAGAATGCAAAGGTATGTCTACACCCATGCCTACTAGTGGACATAATGATTTGACCAAAGATGGTGAACCGGTTGATCAAAAGGTTTATCGCTCTATGATTGGTTCATTGTTATACCTATGTGCTTCACGTCCCGATATTATGCTAAGTGTGTGCATGTGTGCACGATATCAAGCTGCTCCAAAAGATTGTCATCTTAAGGCTGTGAAAAGGATAGTGAGATACTTAATCCATACACCAAATTTTGGCATTTGGTATCCTAAGAGGTCTTCTTTCGATCTTGTTGGCTATTCCGACTCGGATTATGCCGGAGACAAGGTTGATAGAAAGTCCACTTCGGGTACTTGTCAATTTCTTGGCAGATCTCTTGTGTCTTGGTCTTCCAAGAAACAAAACTCGGTATCCTTATCCACCGCCGAAGCGGAATACATTGCCGCTGGTTCATGTTGTGCTCAATTACTTTGGATGACCCAAACTCTTAAAGATTACGGGATTTATGTGAAACATGTTCCACTGCTTTGTGACAATGAAAGTGCTATCAAAATTGGTCATAATCCTGTACAACATTCTCGAACTAAACATATTGAAGTTCGTCATCATTTCATTCGAGATCATGTTGCTAAGGGTGACATTAATCTTAAGCACGTTCGCACCGATAAGCAATTAGCGGATATATTTACTAAACCTCTTGATGAGAAAGTATTTTGCAGGTTGAGAGGTGAATTGAACATCATTGATGCTTCGAACTTGGAGTAGAAACTCCATTGAATACATGCAAGACATGAGCTTATGACTAATCCATGATATATCTCTTATGATAACTATCTTATGTCTTGGATATATTTGTACCTTGCATGTTGTCTAACCCATGTAGGTGCTTGGTTGAATCTAATTCCATGAGATTGCGACTCACTCATATCTTGAGCAATCTTTACATCACCAAGACTCTACACAATAGTGGTTGAAGACAAGGAAGCACAAAACCACTCAAACATATCCTTTGACAAATTCTATGTTAAGCTTCATGATTGTAATTTTTGGATACACAAGTGCTCTTCCTTGCAAGAACTAACCCATGTAGGTAGATGAACTCAAACTCCAAGTGGTGCTCCCAACTCTTGATGAACTACATCAACCTTGAGCACCCACACAAGTTCAACTACATGAGCAAGAACCACATCACCACCCAAGGTATGTCATTCCATCTTAGAGAAGCTTTACTCCAAGACATGAGTCAAAGCAACTCAACAAGATGTGAATACATCAAGATGCTTAAACGAAAAATGGTAACCCCATTTTGAGCTTAAACGATGAGTATGACCTATGATCAAGTTTTCTCACTTGACTCCTAAGTCAATATACTCTAACATAGGTGACTATGTCACCGCCCAATTCTAGATGAAGTTCTCTTGTGTTCTTTTCTGCGTTATTGCACTTGTCCCTTGCATATTTGTTTATTTCTTTTTCAATCAAAAAAAAACTTCATCTAGAACCTTTCACTCTTTTCTCTTTGATTTTTGTTCTGCATATTTCTGCATCAAATTCATTGCAAATCTTTGTGAGATCTTACTTGACTAGTGAGCTGAGGTGACAAGTGTTTTTCTCTGTGTAAACTCGGTTTCACCGACTTGCAAATTTCGGTCCAACCGAATCTTTTCGGTACCACCGAAATATGCCACTCGGTGCCACCGACTTTGCAATCAGAAAAACAGTTTGCCACTTGTTCTACATTTCTTCTGATCCAGCTCCACTCAATGAATCTTGTCCTCCACAAGCATCACAATTTTATCCTCTGCTTTGTGCTGAATCTCAAGGACCAAACCTATTCAACGGATTCCAGGAAAAACCTTCTTGGAAATTGATGTCAAAGGGGGAGAGAGAGATCACATCAAATCTTGTAGAAGAGAGAGATCACATCAAAGCTTGTAGGAGAGAGAGATCACATCAAGGGAGAGAAACAGTCTCAAGGATCAAACCTACAAGAGAGAAAGTATTAAGGGGGAGAGAGAGACCTCAAGGGGGAGAGAAAGTCTAAAGGATCCCAGATGTTGTTAAGGGGGAGAGAGAGATTTCCAGGGAGATAAAATACTCAAGGATCCCAGATGCTTGATGTTCAAGAGGAGAGATGCCACATGTCTTTTTTGGGGGAAAGACATGTTCATATGAACTCACTTGAATTAAGTTCTGTTCATATCTTTCAGCTCTGATTTTCTGTTTCCTATCTTCTCCCAATATCCCATGTAAGATTCAGGGGGAGCAAGACACCTAAGGGAAAAGAAATCAGCCAAATTCATTGCATGTCTTTATTCTTGGGGACATGTTGAATCCAATGTGGTACCTTGTACTCACTCTCTACATGTCATCCCCGTCTTGGTATTCTTGTGGTTTGTTTTGTTTACTCTGGCGGGTGGACGTACCTGTGTTATCTAACCTTGTTTGTGCAGGTTCATTCCATCCTAAGCCAACTCAAGACCACAAGGTAAGTATATGCATCAAAATCATGAGCATGAGGAGTTCTTGCTTATGTACATACTGTTTGCAAGAAGGACTCATGAGCATGAAGGTATTTTCCTTGATAATCTTTTGCTCTGATGCATATGGCCAAGATACATGTAACACATTGCCTACTCTGTCATGATTATGCTCTCACATGTCTCTACATTTCATATTTACATGAGTGCATACATGTAGGGGGAGCCTATGCTTGTTACATGTTCTTCCAAAGCTTTACTTGCTGTTCTTTATATCTTTATCTAAAGCTTTGATGTATGTTGCCATCAATTACCAAAAAGGGGGAGATTGAAAGCACAAGTGCTCCCTAGGTGGTTTTGATAATTGATGACAACATATCTCTTGTTGGACTAACATTTCGATCTAGCATGTTTCAGATAAGTTCAACAATGGAGTGGCATGGACTAAAGGTTGTGGGAACTCCTTCAAGATGTTAAGGACAAAGGATTGGCTAAAGCTTCAAGCTCAAGACTCTTCATTTTATATTTTAGTGATCCAAGATCACATTGAGTCTTTAGGAAAAGCCAATACTATCAAGGAGGGATGAGGTGTTGCTTAATGAGCCTCTTGCTTCATGTGCTTAATGATATGCTCCAAAACCCTCAGCTACTTTCCCACTTCCAGATATGACCTAAACCCTAAGCCAAACTCGGTCCTACCGATTCTTCCTATCCGGCGCCACCGAGTTTCACTTGTCATTAGCCACTGCCAAACCCTAATCAGTTCGGTCTCACCGATGGGATCTCGGTCTCACCGAGATGGGCTTGCAAACTCTCTGTTACCCATTGCAATATTCTCGGTCCCACCGAGATATGCAATCGGTCCCACCGAGTTTGCTTGACCAAATCTCAGTTTCACTTATTACCCAAATCGGTCCCACCGAGTTTGAGTAATCGGTCAAACCGAGTTTTGGATTTACCCTAACCCTAGCACATCGGTCCCACCGAGTTGATCCAGTCGGTCCCACCGAAATCACTAACGGTCACTAGGTTTACATTTTCGGTCCGATCGAGTTTATTGATTCAGTCCCACCGAGATTGGAAAACTGTGTAACGGTTGGATTTTGTGTGGAGGCTATATATACCCCTCCACCTCCTCCTCATTCGATGAGAGAGCCATCAGAACACACACATCATTCCAACTCATATGTTCCGAGAGAGAACCACCTACTCATGTGTTGAGACCAAGACATTCCATTCCTACCATATGAATCTTGATCTCTAGCCTTCCCAAGTTGCTTTCCACTCAAACCTTCTTTCCACCAAATCCAAATCCTATGAGAGAGAGTTGAGTGTTGGGGAGACTATCATTTGAAGCACAAGAGCAAGGAGTTCATTACCTACACACCATTTGTTACTTCTTGGAGAGTGGTGTCTCCTAGATTGGCTAGGTGTCACTTGGGAGCCTCCGACAAGATTGTGGAGTTGAACCAAGGAGTTTGTAAGGGCAAGGAGATCGCCTACTTCATGAAGATCTACCGCTAGTGAGGCAAGTCCTGTGTGGGCGATGGCCATGGTGGGATAGACAAGGTTGCTTCTTCGTGGACCCTTTGTGGGTGGTTGCTTCTTCGTGGACCCTTCGTGGGTGGAGCCCTGTGTGGACTCGCGCAACCGTTACCCTTGGGTGGAGCCCTGTGTGGACTCGCGCAACCGTTACCCTTCGTGGGTTGAAGTCTCCATCAACGTGGATGTAGGATAGCACCACCTATCTGAACCACGAGAAAAACATCTGTGTCTCCAATTGCGTTTGAATTCTCCAAACCCTTCTCTTTACATTCTTGCAAGTTGCATGCTTTACATTCAGCTGCTCATATACTCTTTGCATGCTTGCTTGATATGTATTGTCTGTGTTGAAATTGTGCCTAAACTCCACTTAAACTGAAAAAGCTTAAAAATTGCAACTTTAGCACTAAGTGTCTAATCACCCCCCCTCTAGACACATCTACTTCTAGATCCTACATGGCCCAACGGGTGTTCTTGGCAAGGGCCTTGCTGGGGCCCCGGCAAGGGTCTTGCCGCGGCGCCTGCTGTCATCACCGGCTAGGCTCTTGCCGGGGGCCTTGTGGTCCTCCTTGGCTGGGATCCCGCCAAGGATCATCATCTTCTAAAGGGTGTATCTGATCTTGAATGTCTTCACAAAGATCTGCATGCCACCACGGGGATGTCTCCCGAATCCTTGCCCCATGGGGGCAGTGGACTCAAGGGTGACTCACTCCGTAGGTGTGGGGCGAGCTGCCACGGCAAGGGTCTTGCCGGGTTTGCTAAAACCGCCTCCCGGCAAGGATCTTGACGGGGGGGGGGGGGGGCGGTCCGCTTCGTCCCCTTCGCTCTTTGTGGTCTTGGTCTTGGCGTCGTTCTGCTTCTCCTGAGCTTCGGCCTTACCTTGGCTCACCTCCCTTGCTTTGCTCAGTGTGGTGGTGCCCATGGTTCAGATTGCCCGTGCATAATTATAGGGGTACAAAAAGCGTACCCCTCTTTTTGTACACCGACAAGCGGAATGTAAGGTAGTAAGCATAGGAGCCGGGCAACCCAACTATTGACCAAAGACATGATTCAGAGCCGATGCATATAATGCTATAAGTTTGGGGTGCTGAACTATACTGGAAAAGTGTTCGAACTTTTATTGCCGTAATGAGGGGTGTAAAGAAGCCCCTGGCGCCGTAATACGTACCATGGTGTACGTGTGCAATAAGTAATATATACAAAGGTGAGGAAACATGAAAATTAAGTAATAAGCTGACGCCACCATTTATTCACCATTGTGATGTAATTAGTACGTCGAGGCGTACTTTGTGCAAGTAATGCAATAAGCAAGTAAAGCTATTTAACATGATGCAACCAAGGGCGAGCTGCGTGCGGGTATGTAAAACAAGTATGGCAATCGTTTAATAGAGACCACCTGGGGATTCCCTTGTATGCCAGCGCTCCTTGCCTCCTTGGTGTGTTCTGCAAACGGGTCGTCCGCATCGACCTCGAAAAGAGAAAAAACCCGTAATAAAAAGGAAAAAATAAAGGCGTGTGAATCCCAGGGTCGGTCAAGCCGCACTGTGGATCGCAAGCGAGTTATGCCTCCGTCAGTACCCATGGGGTTTTGAGTGCGTAGTTATGTACGTGCGGTATGGATGCCCTTTCCTCATCGGGGCTGGGACGGAGGCCGAATTTACTAATTCAGCTCTTGACGAACCGAGCTGCCCTGTTGCAGTGTAGTTGGGACCTTCTTAACGATGTCCAGGGGCCCGGCGGCCGGATTATGGTGCCGCTTGAGAAGGCCGCTCTGTACATCTGCTGCTAGGGCTGCGGTATGCTCCTCTGTACGGAGGGAACGTTCCGTGTTTCCATTTACTGTAATGATGCCGCATGAACCGGACATCTTGAGCTTGAGATAAGCATAACGTGGCACCACGTTGAATCTAGCAAACGCGGTTCGTCCGAGCAGTGCGTGGTAGCCGCTGCGGAAGGGGACAATATCGAAGATTAGCTCTTCGCTTCGGAAGTTATTCGGGGAACCGAAGACCACCTCCAGCGTGATCGAGCCCGTACAACGGGCTTCTACGCCTGGTATAACTCCTTTAAAGGTAGTTATCGTGGGCTTGATTCGTGAGGGATTAATGCCCATTTTGCGTACTGTATCCTGATAGAGCAGGTTGAGGCTGCTACCACCGTCCATTAGGACTCGTGTCATGTGAAATCCGTCGATGATTGGGTAGAGTACCAATGCGTCCGAACCGCCATGACGGATGCTAGTTGGATGATCATGATGATCAAAGGTGATCGGGAATGACGATCATGGGTTGAATTTTGGGGCGACTGGCTCTACCGCATAAACGTCCCTGAGTGCGCGCTTGCGCTCCTTTTGGGGATGTGTGTAGCATATATCATGTTCATCGTTTTGACTTAAGGCGGGAATTTCTTCTGCCCCCAGTGTTTGGTCGCTAGGGCTCCTCGTCTTTGTCCTCGTTCTGCGATTCCCCTTCCTTGTTTCCGCTATTTACCTTGCTGGCTTGCTTAAAGACCCGGCAATCTCTATTAGTATGGTTGGCCGGTTTGTCTGGGGTGCTATGTATCTGGCACGGACGATCGAGTATGCGGTCCAAGCTGGATGGTCCTCCGCCGTTACTTTTATAGGGATTCTTTCACTGCCGGACTTGGAGCTGCTGAATCCGGCGCTAACGGTGTTGTCATCAGTGTTGTCGCCATTGCTTCGGCGTTTGTGTCTATTGCGCCAAAGCTTGCCGGTGCTGTTTTTGGCCTCGGAGGGGCCTCTCTCGCTGGCTGTGTTTTTGCTACGAGCCAGCCAGCTGTCCTCACTCGCGCAAAAGCGGGTCATGAGTGTCGTAAGGGCTGCCATGGACTTCGGCTTTTCTTGGCCAAGGTGGCATGCTAGCCATTTGTCACGGATGCTAGGGCTTCGGCATCCAGACAGTCAACGATCTGGTTCTTTTTGGTTAGGGACCTAGTCCAGAATTTTCTGGCTGATTCTCCAGGTTGTTGAACTTTGTGGCTTAAGTCATCGGCATCGGGTGGCCAGACATATGTACCTTGGAAGTTGTCAAGGAAGGCTTCTTCCAAGTCCTCCCATCTGCTGATGGAATTTTCGGGCGGGCTATTTAGCCAGTGTCGAGCTGGCCCTTTGAGATTTAGTGGGAGGTATTTGATGGCGTGGAGGTCGTCTCCATGGGCCATGTGGATGTGGAGAATAAAGTCCTCAATCCGTACTGCGGGATCGGTTGTTCTGTCGTATGATTCAATATTGACGGGCTTGAACCCCTCGGAGAATTCGTGATCCAGCACCTCATCTATGAAGCAAAGAGGGTGTGCGGCACCCCTATATCGGGCCGCGTCATGGCGCACTTCTGATGAAGTCCGTCTGCGGTTATCGGCCCTGGTGTGACTAGGTTTGTCACGTCCAAATAGGTAGCCGTCATCCCGAGTCGGGAAGCGTCCTCGCGATCCGTAGGTTGATTTGGTGTGTCTTGCTCTACTGTCCAGATCCTGCCGAAGGTCGTATGTATGGTCCTGAGCTGTTATGTCCCTGTTTTTGCGAGGTGGTGGGGCGGGCTGATGTTCGGCCTGAGTTTCCGTATTATCCCGACCGCGGGGTGGTCAGTCCACCGCACTATCCCGACCACATGGTGGTCGGTCCGCATTGCGTGAGGGAGGTATGGGATCTGGTGCCTCCTCATCAAACTGAGGTAGCAGTCTGCACTTTGGGTAACTCTTGACTGGGCGCTCGAGGCCGTATTCTTCGGCTGCCAGGACATCAGTCCACCTGTCAATGAGCAGGTCTTGATCAGCTTGGAGCTGCTGCTTCTTCTTCTTCAGGCTTCTTGCAGTGGCTATTAGCTGGCGCTTGAAGCACTCCTACTCGAGGGGTGCCTCAGGCACAATGAAGTCATCATTGCCGAGGTTCTCATCATCCTTGGAGACTGGATGATAACTATCATCATCTGGGTCATTGGGCATGGACTGTTTATCAGGGTTATCTTGCCCGTTGTCTTGTTCCTCCTGTTCGGATGCAGCCCTGATAGGGTCTTCATTGTTTTTGGCGTCGCCCGGAGTACTATTTTCTCCGGTGCCAGTATTGCCATCTTTTGAGCGATGAGGCTTAGAGCGGCGTTTAGGGTGCCGGCGCTTGGACTGTGTCTCAGAAGGTTTATTCGCAACTGGATCTCCTTTGTCATCGTTGCTAGCTTTTTTAGGTGTGTCGACCATGTACACATCGTACGAAGAGGTGGCCGTCCAACGTCCAGTAAATGATGGGTCTTGGCCTCGCTCCTTGTCGGCATCGTCGTCCATACAGTCGATGTCTTCGGAGCCGTAATCAAGCACGTCGGTTAAGTCATCGACAGTGGCTATGAAGTGGGTGGCGGGTGGGAAGCGAAATTTCCATCATCAGCCTCTGGCTCAAACTGAACATAGTTCGGCTGTGAGTCCTTCTCCAAGGACAAGTTCTTTAAAGAGTTTAGCACATCACCAAAAGGTGAGTGCTGGAAGATGTATGCGGCGCTAAATTCGAAAATCGATAACCGATCCAGCTCGGTGTTCGTAGGCGTACATGGTCCGGAACTTATAGCCGGAGACGAGTCCAGAGTTTCATTGGCACAAATATTGCAGGGTGTCGAGTCTGTGTGCGGCTCCAGCGCCGCGGACTCTGTGGCCTCGAATGGCACGATCTGCTCTGGTTCTAAGGCCATTGCAGCAACAGGAGCCATCTCCTGAATCTGGTCTGATGTCGGATTTAGGTCACATTCATTGGAGTGAAGGGGAGCGATCGCCGCGGTCCCAAATCCATTAAAGATCAAGTCTCCACGGATATCCGCGGCGTAGTTCAGGCTCCAAAATCTGACCTGGTGGCCAGGGGCGTAGCTATCAATCTGCTCCAGGTGACCAAGCGAGTTAGCCCGCAGTACGAAGCCGCCGAACACGAAGATCTGTCCAGGGAGGAAAGTTTCTCCTTGGACAACGTCACTATAGACGATTGAAGGGGCCATCGAACCTTTCGTCGACGGCAGAGTGGAACTCTTAATGAAAGCACCAATGTCGGTGTCAAAACCGGTGGATCTCGGTTAGGGGGTCCCGAACTGTGCGTCTAGGATCGATAGTAACAGGAGACGGGGGACACGATTTTTTACCCAGGTTCGGGCCCTCTCTATGGAGGTAATACCCTACTTCCTGCTTGATTTATCTTGATGAATATGAGTATTACAAGAGTTGATCTACCACGAGATCGTTATGGCTAAACCCTAGAAGCCTAGCCTGTATGACTATGGTAATGAATATCTCCTTTCCGGACTAACCCCTCCGGGTTATATAGACACCGGGGGGGGGATCTAGGGTTACATAGAGTCGGTTACATAAGAAGGAATCTTCATAGTCGGTCGCCAAGCTTGCCTTCCACGCCGAGGAGAGTCCAATCCGGACACAGGTACAATCTTCGGCCTTCATGTCTTCACAGCCCATCAGTCCAGCCCATGGATAACAGGCCAGACGCTTGAGGACCCCTTAGTCCAGGACTCCCTCACCTGCAATTGTTGCGGAACACTGAGATCGCTTCCTCGTCGCGACAATCTTTAATCTTGTTTTTGACAAGAAGGAATCTGGCCCAAAAGTGGTGGACCGTTTCCTGAGACTGCTGTTGTATGCTCATGAGAGCGCTTGTATTCGGGTGGGTGAGTGGATTTAAATCCGAACCCTGACCCAGTTTTGGATCTGGAGTCTGAAGGTCTTCCGAACTTAACAGATCGGGCTCCGGGATATCCACTGATTTGTTAGGCCCGTCGTCCGATTCTATGTTCATATGGTAGGAAGCATCTCCTCGCAGGTAGGTGTCCAGCTCTCCAAGATCGGAGATCCGGACATAATCCATCCTTAGTATGGAGGAAGAGTTGTCGACTCGCTCCTCGACTACCGTTATCTGGTGGGTGATCGGTGGAGATTTGATTTCCCTCTGATCGGGTTTAAGCCCAATTTGATCGTAGTCTGTAGCGACCCCCAGGGCGGCGATGCGATCTAGGAGCTCGTTTAAGGATGAAAGCTCCACTGGATCCATCTGCTTGGAGTGTTCGGAGTCGATACGAAGGGGGTTTTTGATGACCCGAGAGGTCTTCGTCGACTTAACGACTGAACGGGCGGTCATGGTAAAGCCGCCCAGCCAGAGGGTTAGGCCTGGAGCCAGCGTTCCTCCAGTGGTGATATTATCCTTGAGAACAAGGCGAGACATCAATCGTGTCATCAACGTCATAGTGGAACTCTCAATGAAAGCACCAATGTCGGTGTCAAAACCAGCAGATCTCGGGTAGGAGGTCCCGAGCTGTGCGTCTAAGGTCGATGGTAACAGGAGACAGGGGACACGGTGTTTACCCAGGTTCGAGCCCTCTCTATGGAGGTAATACCCTACATCCTGCTTGATTGATCTTGATGAATATGAGTATTACAAGAGTTGATCTACCACGAGATCGTAATGGCTAAACCCTAGAGGTCTAGCCTGTATGACTATGCTAATGAATATATCTCTCTACCTCCGGACTAAGTCCTCCAGTTTATATATACACCGGGAGGATCTAGGGTTACACAAGGTCGGTTACAAAGAAAGGAATCTACATATTTGGTCGCCAAGCTTGCCTTCCACGCCAAAGAGAGTCCCATCCAGACACGGGTGCAGTCTTCGGTCTTCGTATCTTCACAGCCCATCAGTCCGGCCCATGGCTGACAAGCTGGACGCCCGAGGACCCCTTAGTCTAGGACTCCCTCACAAGGCCTCCTGCCTGGGACCTCCTAATTACTCCTCGAAGCCGACTCCACGTAGAAACATCCTCGGGGTCCTCTGGCTCCTGGGCTCTATCATCTAGTTGTATCATCCGAGAAAAATGGAAAAGGGGGAAAGAGAGAGCAAAGCAACCGTGAGTACTCATCCAAAGTACTCGCAAGCAAGGATCTACACTAGATATGCATTGGTATCAATGAAAAGGGTAGTAACTGTGGACTGAACTGCAGAATGCCAGAATAAGAGGGGGATAGCTAGTCCTATCGAAGACTACGCTTCTGGCAACCTCCATCTTGAAGCATGTAGAAGAGAGTAGCAAGTGCAACATCAAGTAGCATCGCATAGCATAATCCTACCCAGCGATCCTCTCCTCGTCGCCCTGTGAGAGAGCGATCACCAGGTTGTGTCTGGCACTTGAAAGGGTGTGTTTTATTAAGTATCCAGTTGTAGTTGTCATAAGGTCGGAATACAACTCCGGGTCGTCCTTTTACCGAGGGACACGGCTATTCAAATAGAAAAATTTCCCTGCAGGGGTGGATTACCCAACACGCTCGACCCCTCTGGCCGGACACACTTTCCTGGGTCATGCCCGGCCTCGGAAGATCAACATGTCGCAGCCCCACCTAGGCCTAACAGAGAATTCAGCATGCCGTTCTTAATCCTATGCGCGCAGGTGTCTGGGCCCATCGCCCGTTGCACACTTGCATGTTGCATACGCGGCCGGTGAACAGACCTAGCAACCTCCATTACAAAGGAAGTTGCGTTACGCGGTCCAACCCAGCGTGCGCCGCTCAGTCATCGACGTCTAGGAGGCTTCGGCTGATACCATGATGTCGAGTGCCCATAACTATTCCCGTGTAGTTGGTTAGTGTGTATAGGCAAGTGGCCAGACTCAGATCAAATATCCATATCTTGTTAAGCATGTTATTTGAAGTATCTGCGGACGCCGACCAGGACCAGGCCCACCTGTCTCCTAGGTGGTCACAACCTGCCCTGTCGCTCCGCCACAAAGTAACACTCGGGGGCCGTCGGGAACCCAGGCCCACCACTACCTGGGTGGAACCACCTGTCCCTTCAGCCCCCACATCCGAACAATATCACAAGTGATGTACTAGTATAGTAGTATATAGTATATATATATATATCCATGATCACCTCTCGAAGTGATCACGGCCCAGTAGTATGGCATGGCAGACGGACAAGAATGTAGGGCCACTGATGAAGTACTAGCATCCTATACTAAGCATTAGGATAGCAGGTAAAGGCATCAACAATTGTAGCAACAATGACAGGCTATGCAACAGAATAGGAGCTAAGGAATCAACAACAATAGAAAACCTAATGCAAGAATAAGGGAGAAGAGAGTGGGCGATATCTGGTTGATCAAAGGGGGGGCTTGCCTGGTTGCTCTGGCAAGGAAGGGCGGGTCGTCGTTGACGTAGTCATACTCAGTGGCATCAGCGCCGGTCTCAGGGTCTACCGGAGAAGAAGAGGGGGGAAGAAACAGTAAATAGGAAGCAAACAAGGCATCACAAAATATAACAAGGCAATACATGGTGCCAGGGATGATCTAACGTAGAGATAGGTGATACCGGCGAAGGGGGAGAACATCTGGGAAAGTATTCCCGGTGTTCGGCATTTTCGGACAGACGAACAGAAGGCACTAATCCAAGGATGTTGGCTGGCTGCAGGCACACACATGAGCATGCAAGGCATGTGTAGGAGCGCTGGATGCTTTATGTGCACGCATGCCTGCCGGCTACGGCCGAAGTGCAGCACAACAAGCGCGCGTAGAAGGCCGTGGGACGGCAAGCAGCGGCGAGTGCGACCGAGCGTGGAAGCAACATCAGTTAGAACAGCAGCCGAGATGCAAGGCGGCAGCAACACGCAGGGAAAGGAGCAGACTAGTAGCTCAGCAGCTAGCAAAAGTAATAGATAGCAGTGGCAGCTGCATGAGGAGCAGCCAACAACGGCAATAGTAGCAAGAAGTAGTAGTAGGAAGCAGGAAACAGTAGTAGCGGCAAAGTAGCATGCATGGCGTGCGGCGAGTGTGGCCGGATGCCGTCGGTCGCGGCCGTGGGCGCGAGGCGGAGGTGGGCTCGGTCAGGAGGGGCGCGAGGCTGAGTCGGGCAGCACGGTAGGCTGTAGTGGGTTGCTACAGCGGGGCAACATATGTTGTGGTGGCCGGTAGGGGCGCCGGTGATGAGCCCTGGCGGCGGCGGGGATCGAACTAGATCGGGCGCGCCTCTACGGGACACGAGGAAGAGAGGGGAGAGGTCGCGAGGGACCGGGGGCTCACACAGAGTGTCGCGGGCATCTGGTGAGGCCGAAGGTGGGCGAGGTCAAGCAGATCGACCGACGAAGTGCGGCGGCCGTGGCGGAGTGGAAGGTGATGGATTCGACACCGTGGGGGCTCTGCGGCTTGGCTTGGTGGGTGAAGAAGAAGTGGCGGCCTCCGGCGGTGCTCCTGGCGTAGGCCGTGATGGGGATGACAGTGGGCGCGTGGACAACGATGGCCATGGCTTCTAGGTGCTCGGGCACGGCATAAAGGGTGAGGGGAGAGAGATGGGGGCTCGAGGGAGAAGAGGTCTAGGGTTCCAAGAGGGGAGGAAGAGGGGCAGAGGGTCTTGTAGGCGAGGGAGGAGGCGTGGATGGCCGGCACCTGGCCGGGGTGCCATGGGTGGCCTCCACGCCCTCCTGTGAATAGGAGGTGGGAGGAGGGCGGCTGGGCTGGGCCTCCCCAGCCACATGGGCCAAAGCGCCCAGTAGTTTAGGTTTTCTCTATTTTTTTTGTTTGCTGACTTGTATTTAGTTTTAGGTACTAAACGGTTTAACTAAATGTGGAAAGTAACACATAAGTTCTAGGCAACATCTTGGGCTAGCCAACATGTTCAAATAATTTTGACTAGTTTACATATTTATTTAAATTGAGATGGTTCAGTTAAAAGCTTTATGGGCCAGTTACAAATAGCTTAGGGGCATTTTATCATTCTGAAAAATGTTGATCCTTTCATGAAAAATTGTTAGTGAATTTGCAACCCAACCCACATTTTTATTTTTCCATTTGAAAACTTTAATTATTTTTACTTTAATTTAAATTTTAATTTGAATCAGGTTTGGATTAAAGTGAGGTTATGAAAATTAATTGTGATGGCATGGCACATTAGGGTGAGGTTACTGTAGCTTGATTATCAGGGTGTTACAAAAATCTTTTGTGACAACACTGGAGCAATTGCCTTGGCAAAGGAATCTAGATTTCACAAAAGAACCAAACACATCAAGAGACGCTTCAACTCTATCCGTGATCAAGTCAATGAGGGAGACATAGAGATTTGAAAAATACATATGGATATGAATGTGGCAGACCCGTTGACCAAAGCCTCTTCCACGAGCAAAACATGATCAACACCAAGACTCCAGGGGTGTTAGAATCATTACAATGTAATCTGGATTATTGACTCTAGTGCAAGTGGGAGACTGAAGGAAATATGCCCTAGAGGCAATAATAAAGTTTTTATTTTATATTTCCTTATATCATGATAAATGTTCATTATTCATGCTAGAATTGTATTAACCAGAAACTTGATACATGTGTGGATACATAGACAAAGCACCGTGTCCCTAGTAAGCCTCTACTAGACTAGCTCGTTAATCAAAGATGGTTAAGTTTCCTAACCATAGTAGACATGTGTTTTCATTTGATGAACATGATCAAATCATTAGGAGAATGATGTGATGGATAAGACCCATTTGTTAGCTTAGCATATTGATCGTTCAGTTTTATTGCTATTGCTTCCTTCATGTCATACACATATTCCTTTGACTATGAGATTATGAAACTCCCAGATACCGGAGGAATACCTTGTGTGCTATCAAACGTCACAATGTAACTGGGTGATTATAAAGATGCTCTACAGGTATCTCCGAAGGTGTTTATTAGGTTGGCATAGATTGAGATTAGGATTTGTCACTCTGTGTATCGGAGAGGTATCTCTGGGCCCTCTCGGTAATGCACATCATAATAAGCCTTGCAAGGAATGTGACTAATGAGTTAGTTGAGGGATGATGTATTACGGAACGAGTAAAGAGACTTGCCAGTAATGAGATTGAACTAGGTATGAAGATACCGACGATGGAATCTCGGGCAAGTAACATACCGATGACAAAGGGAATAACGTGTGTTGTCATTACAGTTCGACCAATAAAGATCTTCGTGGAATATGTAGGAACCAATATGAGCATCTAGGTTCCGCTATTGGTTATTGATCGGAGAGTTGTCTCGGTCATGTTTACATAGTTCTCGAACCCGTAGGGTCCGCATGCTTAACGTTCGATGACGATTTTATATTATATGAGTTATGTGATTTGGTGACCAAATGTTGTTCGGAGTCCCGGATGAGATCACAGACATGACGAGGAGTTCCGAAATGGTCGAGAGGTAAAGATTGATATATATGACGATAGTATTTGGACACCGAAATGTTTCGGAGGGTATTGAGTACATATCAGACTACCAGAGGGGTTATCGGAATCTTCGGGAGGTTAATGGGCCACATGGACTAAAGGAGAGGGGGCACACCAGCCCACAAGGGGCTGGCGCACCCCTCCTAGGCTGCCAGCCGAGTGGGAGAAGGAAAGGGGGGCGGGAGTCGGCCTCCCCCTTCCTTTCCTCTCCCCTCTTCCCTTCCCCCCCTCCGGTAAAAGGAAAGGTGGGGGGGATTGGACTAGGGCCCCAAGCAGGATTCCTCCTACTTGGGGCGCCCCAAGGCAATCCCCTCCCCTCCCCCCTATATATATGTGGGGAGGGGGCGCCTAGAACACACACCAACAATTGCTTGGCTCTCTTGTGAAACCTGGGCTCGTTGGCAATGGCAATAGCTCCAGTGTTGTCACAAAAGATAATCATTGGATCTGATGCACTAGGTATTACACCCAGATCGGATATGAATCCTTCATCCAGACTCCTTGCGCTGCTTCCGAAGCAGCTATATACTTCGCTTCACATGTAGATCCCGCCACGATGCTTTGCTTGCAACTGCACCAACTGACCGATCCACCATTTAATATAAATACATATATGGTTTGAGACTTAGAGTCATCCAGATCTGTGTCGAAACTAGCATCGATATAACCCTTTACGATGACCTCTTTGTCACCTCCATAAACAAGAAACATGTCCTTAGTCCTTTTTAGGTACTTGGGGATAATTAGCAACAATATAATTAGCATAGTCAGTATACCATAGAGTATTATGAGAGACATTTATTGCAGCAAGTTGTTCATCAGGAAAGCTATCATCAATAGGTAGTGGGTCATCAAGAATATTTTCTAACCTAGAAAAGTTATCAGCTATGAGGTTCTTAGCTCCCTTCCTATCAGTAATATTTAGAAACATTAAAACTCAGCACTTTTCCTGCCCTCTCGGGCCATCAGCGTCCGTAGCCGCCGGATCATCAATATTGAGCATTTTTGACCGTCATATTTACTGTAAATCGCTCCTCATCTTTTTTGTTTTGAGGCAAAAATTGCTCCTCATCTGGCCTTGTTCGCTATTAGGGATTGCTAATTGTCATGGGCCGCTACTCTGGTCGCTTTTTTGGCATCTCAGAATAAATTGGACCTAATGGGCCTGCAACACCATCCCCTTCGTGAAGCCATTGTTTTGTTCCCAAGACCAAATGCCTCTTGTTGGGGAACGCAGTAATTTCAAAAAAATTCCTACACACACGCAAGATCATGGTGATGCATAGCAACGAGAGGGGAGAGTATCGTCTATGTACCCTCATAGACCGTAAACGGAAGCGTTATGACAACACGGTTGATGTAGTCATACGTCTTCACGATCGACCGATCTAGCACCGAAGGTACGACACCTCCATGATCTGCACGCGTTAAGCTCGGTGATGTCCCACGAACTCACGATCCAGTAGAGCTTCGAGGGAGAGTTTTTTCAGCATGACGGCGTGATGATGGTGATGATGTTGCTACCGGAACAGGGCTTCGCCTAAGCACCGCTAATATATAACCGAGGTGGATTATGGTGGAGGGGGGCACCGCACATGGCTAAAAGATCAATGATCAACTTGTGTGTCTATGGGGTGCCCCCTCCCCCGTATATAAAGGAGTGGAGGAGGGGGAGGGCCGGCCCTCTCTATGGCGTGCCCTAGGGGAGTCCTACTCCCTTCGGGAGTAGGATTCCCCTTCCAAGTAGGAGTAGGAGAGGAAGGAAGGAGGAGAGAGGGAGGAAGGAAAGGGGGGCTGACCCCCCTCCCAATTCGGATTGGGCTTGGGGGGCGCGCCTCCCTCTTTTCCCTTCCCTCTCCTATATTCCACTAAGGCCCAATAAGGCCCATATACTCCCTGGGGGGTTCCGGTAACCTCCCGGTACTCCGGAAAAATCCCCGAACCACTCAACCATTCCGAGGTCCAAATATAGGCTTCCAATATATTGATACTTATGTCTCGACCATTCCGAGACTCCTCATCATGTCCGTAATCAAATACGGGACTCCGAACTACCTTCGGTACATCAAAACACATAAACTCATAATACCAATCATCACCGAACGTTAAGCGTGCGGACCCTACGGGTTCGAGAACTATGTAGACATGACCGAGACATGTCTCTCGTCAATAAACAATAGCGGAACCTGGATGCTCATATTGGCTCCTACATATCCTACGAAGATCTTTATTGGTCAAACCGCATAACGGTATATGTTGTTCCCTTTGTCATCGGTATGTTACTTGCCCGAGATTCGATCGTCGGTATCTCAATACCCAGTTCAATCTCGTTACCGGCAAGTCTATTTACTCATTCCATAATGCTACATCCTGTAACTAACTCATTAGCTACATTGCTTGCAAGGCTTATTGTGATGTACATTACCGAGAGGGCCTGGAGATACCTCTTCGACAATTGGAGTGACAAATCCTAATCTTGATCCATCCCAACTCAACAAACACCATCGGAGACACCTGTAGAGCACCTTTATAATCACCCAGTTACGTTGTGACATTTGGTAGCACACAAAGTGTTCCTCTGGTATTCGGGAGTTGCATGATCTCATAGTCATAGGAACATGTATAGTTATGGAGAAAGCAATAGCAACAAACTAAACGATCATCGTGCTAAGGTAACGGATGGGTCAAGTCAATCACATCATTCTCTAATGATGTGATCCCGTTAATCAAATGACAACTCATGTCTATGGTTAGGAAACATACCCATCATCGATTCAATGAGCTAGTCAAGTAGAGGCAAACTAGTGACACTCTGTTTGTCTATGTATTCACACATGTCCTAAGTTTCCGGTTAATACAATTCTAGCATGAATAATAAACATTTATCATTATATAAGGAAATATAAATAACAACTTTATTGTTGCCTCCAGGGCATATTTCCTTCAGTCTCCCGCTTGCATTAGAGTCAATAATCTAGATTACATTGTAATGATTCTAACACCCATGGAATCTTGGTGATAGTCATGTTTTGCTCGTGAGAGAGGCTTAGTCAACGGGTCTGCAACATTCAGATCCGTATGTATCTTGCAAATCTCTATGTCTCCCTCCTTGACCTGATCGCGGATGGAATTGAAGCGTCTCTTGATGTGCTTGGTTCTCTTGTGATCTGGATTCCTTTGCCAAGGCAATTTCTCTAGTATTGTCACAAAAGATTTTCGTTGGACCCGATGTACTAGGTATGACACCTAGATCGGATATGAACTCCTTCATCCATACTCCTTCATTTGCTGCTTCCAAAGTAGCTATGTATTCCGCTTCACACGTAGATCCCGCCACGACGCTCTGCTTGGAACCGCACCAACTGACAGATCCTCCATTTAATAAAAACACGTATCCGGTCTATGACTTAGACTCATCCGGATCAGTGTCAAAGCTTGTATCGACGTAACCGTTTACGACGAGCTCTTTGTCACCTCCATATACGAGAAACATATCCTTCGTCCTTTTCAGGTATTTCAGGATGTTCTTGACCACTGTCCAGTGATCCACTCCTGGATTACTTTGGTACCTCCCTGCTAAACATATAGCAAGGCACATATCAGGTCTGGTACACAGCATTTCATACATGATAGAGCCTATGGCTGAAGCATAGGGAACATGATGAGACCCGACTAGACGGCGAGTTGTTCGTAGGTCCAATCTTTCATGGTACTCAACGAAATAACAAGAACGTCGACGAACTCGTCGCAACAGCAACAACGTATGTAGAAGTAGTCAAATGGCTCTTCATATCAAGGAGAGATGCAAGAAGACCAAAGAACAAAAAGAACTTGCGCAAGAACTCGATCGGATCAAATCCTACGCGCAGCAACTTTGAAATCCCTCATGGATCAACAAACACAAGGATTTTTGGTGCATCCCAACATGATGCGTTTTCTATATTTTATTCAACTCTAATCTGTCCCCTTAGACGATCGACCTCCCAGTATTTATATCGTGCACGCAGGCACAGAACAACCGAAAATAAAACGTACTCCACCCTGACTGGATTCGGTACGTATCAAAACAAAACTACCAAATCTAGCAACCGACACCGACCTATACTCTATTCCTTTAAAACCCACGTACAGACTCCAAGGACACCTTCCAGTAATAGGACTCTCTAATTATAAGGAAACTAATTAAATATTCCGGCCACGTTGATCACATAGTATCTAATCAAATAAATACAAATGATATTTTCCTTGGCACGCTGTGGATTACCATCTTGGAGGAGTTCTGAAGTTTGGCATCACCGTGTTTTGTTTGGCTCAACAGGTGGCACCTCCATGCAAATAGAACCAATGTAAAACGTAGATGAAGGTTTTGTAGTTGCATGTACATGAGCCTTGACGTTACAAGCATGTCTCTCTTTTTGACTAATATGTGGCATAGCTCCTACAACACATGTGATATCCTTCATTCTGTTATTAATGGTCACATCACCCCCTCCACCTTTAAAAGAAACCGTCCTCGGTTTTAATTTTGCTTTCTCAACTTTCTTATGTAAGGAAACCACATCATCGACCTTGATTGCACTATCAAACATCGGTCGTAACACACGTCGCTTCCCGACATTCCAAAATGAATAAGTGTTGGTTCGACCTTCATGCATTGCGTTATGGTCGTATTGCCATGACCTTCCCAATAACAAGTGACATGCATCCATGGGTATAACATCGCAGATCACCATATCAGTATAATCTCCAACAGAGAATTTGACACGCACCTTTTGAGTAACCTTTAGTTACCCGTTATGATACATCCACTCGACACGGTGGGGTTGTGGGTGCTTCCATGCAGGCAATCCCAAAGCATCAACTAATCCTTTGCTGACCGCATTGGTGTAGCTTCCACCATCTATTACGAGCTTGCAATTGGTGTTATTGATCTTACACTCGAACTGAAAAATATTCCATTGCTGCCCCTCATCTTCAATACGGTCTTCTTTCACTTGTTGCACCATCAATGATGGGTATGCTTCTGCAGCTTCGAAACTCACCTCAGTCACCTTTTCATCATCTTCAGATTTCTCGCAAAACGTGTCAATATTTTTTTCTCCATCACACTCTCCTTTCATTAGGACACTCAAACTTCTTATGCCCCCTGCCACCACACTTAAAGCACACAATATCACTAGTACGAGTGTTAGAAGCACGAGACGATTCAACCTTGGATGGAGATACTTCCTTGGTAGCCGGCTTAGAATCAGATCTGAAACCACTATTACCACCACCCTCTCTTTGAAAATTACGTCGCACTGAATTTGATGAATTATCATGACTGGCACGACGCTTTACTTGCTGCTCCGCTCAAATGGCATGGTGTAATAATCCTTGCAATCCATTATATTCTACCATATCGACACGATATCGTACCTCTGATTTCAGACCATGCATGAACCGTGCCATTGTAGCCTCTTCTTGCTCCTCTACCCCTGTATGGAATCAACAATACTTCCATCTCTTTATAATACTCCTCAACACTAGAGTTACCTTGCCGAAGCTGCTGCAAGCATGTGTACAAGGTCCTAGTGATGTGCTCTGGAACAAAGTGTCTCTTCATGATACTCTTCATCTGGTTCCATGACTCCCGACGTCCTCCCGCGTGACATAGTTGGTTCCACCATATTAAAGCATAGCCAGTGAACTCAATAGATGCAGCACGAACCTTTTTCTACTCGGTGTACCGTTGTCCATCAAAAATTTGATCCGCGCGCATCTCCCACTCCAAATAGTCATCTGGGTTGTCTTTGCCGCTAAACGATAGTATGTAAATTTTTATTCTTCCAATACCATCATCTTCTTAGGCGCGTCGCAGACGTTCACGTCCTCCCCCATGGTGTAGGCCACCTCCATGATGGTTATAAGCACGTCACACAGGCTCATAATAGCTACTAGCCCCCTCAGACTGATGGTCTTGATGCTCACCATTGTTTCCAACTCGTTCGCCTACCCGCTGTCCAGATAATTGCCGATCACGACGCAGTGCAGCAGACCCATCACTAGGTGGTGAACGTGGTATCAATCGATGAACGGCCTCAGTCAAATTAGCAATCTTTTTTCCTAGACTTTCCTCAACCTTGTCGATGTGCCTCCCCACTCGATTCAGCACATTGTCACGAGTTGCCTCCAATCCTAGCACGATAGCTGGCGCAACAGTTGCGTCATAGAAGGGCAAGGGCACCTCGTCCTCCGCATCTCCTTCATGTGCACCATGCACACTAGAATTTGATTTCTATGAATTCACCATTGTAGCAACTCAAGTAGACCAACTCAAGAACTAGAGAGAAAGAATTGTACCGTGATCAACCTTGCTCTGATACCACTGGATGAGACCCGACTAGACGATGAGTTGTTGGTAGGTCCAATCTTTCACGGTACTCAATGAAATAATAAGAACGTCGACGAACTCGTCGCAACAGCAACAACGTATGTAGAAGTAGTCAAACGGCTCTTTAGATCAAGCAGAGATGCAAGAAGACCAAAGAACAAAAAGAACTTGCGCAAGAACTCGATTGGATAAATCCTACGCGCAACAACTTTGAAATCCCTCACGGATCAGCAAACACAAGGATTTTTGGTGCATCCCAACATGATGCGTTTTCTGTATTTTATTCAACTCTAATCTGTCCCCTTAGACGATCGACCTCCTAGTATTTATATCGTGCACGCAGGCACAGAACAATCGAAAATAAAACATACTCCACCCTGACAGGATTCGGTACGTATCAAAACAAAACTACCAAATCTAGCAACCGTCACCGACCTATACTCTATTCCTTTAAAACCCACATACAGACTCCAAGGACACCTTCTAGTAATAGGTCTCTCTAATTATAAGGAAACTAATTAAATATTCCGGCCACGTTGATCACATAGTATCTAATCATATATATATATATATATACAAATGATATTTTCTTGGCACGCTGTGGATTACCATCTTGGAGGAGTTCTGAAGTTTGGCATCACCGTGTTTTCTTTGGCTCAACAGGTGGCACCTCCATGCAAATAGAACCAATGTAAAATGTAGATGAAGGTTTTGTAGTTGCATGTACAGGAGCCTTGACATTACAAGCATGTCTCTCTTTTTGATTAATGTGTGGCATAGCTCCTACAACACATGTGATATCCTTCATTCTGTTATTAATGGTCAAAACATGCCCTCCACCTTTAAAAGAAACCGTCCTCGGTTTTAATTTTGCTTTCTCAACTTTCTTCTGTAAGGAAACCACATCCGACCTTGATTGCAGTATCAAACATCAATCATAACACGCGTCGCTTCCCGACATTCCAAAATGAATAAGTGTTGGTTCGACCTTCATGCATTGCGTTATGGTCGTATAGCCACGACATTTCCAATAACAAGTGACATGCATCCATGGGTATAACATCGCAGATCATGATATCAGTATAATCTCCAACAAAGAATTTGACACTCACCTTTTGAGTAACCTTTAGTTTCCCAGTATGATACATCCACTCGACACAGTGGGGTTGTGGGTGCTTCCATGCAGGCAATCCCAAAGCATCAACTAATCCTTTGCTGACCGCATTGGTGTAGCTTCCACCATCTATTACGAGCTTGCAATTGGTGTTATTGATCTTACACTCGGACTGAAAAATATCCCATCGCTGCCCCTTATCCCCAATACAGTCTTCTTTCACTTGTTGCACCATCAATGACGGGTATGCTTCCGCAGCTTCAAAACTCATCTCAGTCACCTTTTCATCATCTTCAGATTTCTCACAAAACGTGTCAATATTTTTCTCTCCATCACTCGCAGACATGTATCCTTCTTCTGTGAGGAGTACTCTCCTTTCATTAGGACACTCAAACTTCTTATGCCCCCTGCCACCACACTTAAAGCACTCAATATCACTAGTACGAGTGTTAGAAGCACGAGACGATTCAACCTTGGATGGAGATACTTCCTTGGTATCCGGCTTAGAATCAGATTTGAAACCACTATTACCACCACCCTCTCTCTGAAAATTACGTCGCACTGGGTTTGATGAATTATCATGACTGGCACGACGCTTTACTTGCTGCTCCGCTCAAATGGCATGGTGTAATAATCCTTGCAATCCATTATATTCTACCATATCGACACAATCTTGTACCTCTGATTTCAGACCATGCACGAACCGTGCCATTGTAGCCTCTTCTTGCTCCTCTACCCATGTACAAATCGATAATATTTCCATCTCTTTATAATACTCCTCAACACTAGAGTTACCTTGCCGAAGCTGCTGCAAACGTGTGTACAAGGTCCTAGTGAAGTGCTCTGGAACAAAGCGTCTCTTCGCGATACTCTTCATCTGATTCCAAGACTCCGGACGTCCTCCCGCGCGACATAGTTGTTTCCACCATATTAAAGCATAGCCAGTGAACTCAATAGATGCAACACGGACCTTTTTCTCCCCGATGTACCGTTGTCCATCAAAAATTTAATCCGCGCGCATCTCCCACTTCAAATAGTCATCCGGGTTATCTTTGCCACTAAACGACGATATGCAAATTTTTATTCTTCCAATACCATCATCTTCTTAGGCGCGTCGCTGACGTTCATGTCCTCCCCCATGGTGTAGGCCACCTCCAGATGGTTATAAGCACGTCGCACAGGCTCATAATAGCTACCGGCCCCTCAGAATGATGGTCTTGATGCTCACCATTGTTGCCAACTCGTTCGCCTACCCGTTGTCCAAATAATTGCCGATGACGACACAGTGCAGCAGACCCATCACTAGGTGGTGAAACATGGTCTCAATCGATGAACGGCCTCAGTCAAATCAGCAATCTTTTTTCCTAGACTTTCCTCAACCTTGTCGATGTGCCTCCCCACTCGATTCAGCACATAGTCACGAGTTGCCTCCAATCCTAGCACGATAGCTGGCGCAACAGTTGCATCATAGACGGGCAAGGGCAGCTCATCCTCCGCATCTCCTTCATGTGCACCATGCACACTAGAATTTGATTTCTGTGAATTCACCATTGTAGCAACTCAAGTAGACCAACTGAAGAACCAGAGAGAAAGAATTGTACCGTGATCAACCTTGCTCTGATACCACTTGATGAGACCCGACTAGACGGCGAGTTGTTCGTAGGTCCAATCTTTCATGGTACTCAATGAAATAACAAGAACGTCGATGAACTCGTCGCAATAGCAACAACGTATGTAGAAGTAGTCAAACGACTCTTCGGATCAAGCAGAGATGCAAGAAGACCAAAGAACAAAAAGAACTTGCGCAAGAACTCGATCGGATCAAATCCTACGCGTAGCAACTTTGAAATCCCTCACGGATCAACAAACACAAGGATTTTTGGTGCATCCCAACATGATGCGTTTTCTTTATTTTATTCAACTCTAATCTGTCCCCTTAGACGATCGACCTCGGAGTATTTATATCGTGCACGCAGGCACAGAACAACCGAAAATAAAACGTACTCCACCCTGACTGGCTTCGGTACGCATCAAAACAAAACTACCAAATCTAGCAACCAACACCGACCTATACTCTATTCCTTTAAAACCCACGTACAGACTCCAAGGACACCTTCTAGTAATAGGACTCTCTAATTATAAGGAAACTAATTAAATATTCCGGCCACGTTGATCACATAGTATCTAATCATATATATACAAATGATGTTTTCTTGGCACGCTGTGGATTACCATCTTGGAGGAGTTCTGAAGTTTGGCATCACCGTGTGTTCTTTGGCTCAACAGGTGGCACCTCCATGCAAATAGAACCAATGTAAAATGTAGATGAAGGTTTCGTAGTTGCATGTACAGGAGCCTTGACGTTACAAGCATGTCTCTCTTTTTGATTAATGTGTGGCATAGCTCCTACAACACATGTGATATCCTTCATTCTGTTATTAATGGTCACATCATCACCTCCACATTTAAAAGAAACCGTCCTCGGTTTTAATTTTCCTTTCTCAACTTTCTTCTGTAAGGAAACCACATCATCGACCTTGATTGCACTATCAAACATCGGTCGTAACACGCGTCGCTTCCCGGCATTCCAAAATGAATAAGTGTTGGTTTGACCTTCATGCATTGTGTTATGGTCGTATTGCCACGACCTTACCAATAACAAGTGACATGCATCCATGGGTATAACATCGCAGATCACCATATCAGTATAATCTCCAACAAAGAATTTGACACGCACCTTTTGAGTAACCTTTAGTTTCCCTGTATGATACATCCACTCGACACGGTGGGGTTGTGGGTGCTTCCATGCAGGCAATCCCAAAGCATCAACTAATCCTTTGCTGACCGCATTGGTGTAGCTTCCACCATCTATTACGAGCTTGCAATTGGTGTTATTGATCTTACACTCGGACTGAAAAATATTCCATCGCTGCCCCTTATCCTCAATACAGTCTTCTTTCACTTGTTGCACCATCAATGACGGGTATGCTTCTGCAGCTTCAAAACTCACCTCAGTCACCTTTTCATCATCTTCAGATTTCTCGCAAAACGTGTCAATATTTTTCTCTCCATCACTCGCAGACATGTATCCTTCTTCTATGAGGAGTACACTCCTTTCATTAGGACACTCAAACTTCTTATGCCCCCTGCCACCACACTTAAAGCACACAATATCACTAGTACGAGTGTTAGAAGCACGAGACGATTCAACCTTGGATGGAGATACTTCCTTGGTATCCAACTTAGAATCAGATTTGAAACCACTATTACCACCACCCTCTCTCTGAAAATTACATCGCACTGAGTTTGATGAATTATCATGACTGGCACGACGCTTTACTTGCTGCTCCGCTCAAATGGCATGGTGTAATAATCCTTGCAATCCATTATATTCTACCATATCGACACAATCTCGTACCTCTGATTTAAGACCATGCATGAACCGTGCCATTGTAGCCTCTTCTTGCTCCTCTACCCATGTATGAATCGACAATATTTCCATCTCTTTATAATACTCCTCAACACTAGAGTTACCTTGCCGAAGCTGCTGCAAGCGTGTGTACAAGGTCCTAGTGAAGTGCTCTAGAACAAAGCGTCTCTTCATGATACTCTTCATCTGATTCTAAGACTCCGGATGTCCTCCCGCGCGACATAGTTGGTTCCACCATATTAAAGCATAGCCAGTGAACTCAATAGATGTAACATGGACCTTTTTCACCTCGGTGTACCGTTGTCCATCAAAAATTTGATCCGCGCGCATCTCCCACTTAAATAGTCATCCAGGTTATCTTTGCCACTAAACGACGGTATGTAAATTTTTATTCTTCCAATACCATCATCTTCTTAGGCGCATCGCGGACATTCACGTCCTCCCCCATGGTGTAGGCCACCTCCATGATGGTTATAAGCACGTCACACAGGCTCATAATAGCTACCAGCCCCCTCAGACTGATGGTCTTGATGCTCACCATTGTTGCCAACTCGTTCGCCTACCCATTGTACAAATAATTGCCGATGACGACACAGTGCAGCAGACCCATCACTAGGTGGTGAACATGGTCTCAATCGATGAACGACCTCAGTCAAATCAGCAATCTTTTTTCCTAGACTTTCCTCAACCTTGTCGATGCGCCTCCCCACTTGATTCAGCACATAGTCACGAGTTGCCTCCAATCCTAGCACGATAGCTGGTGCAACAGTTGCATCATAGACGGGCAAGGGCAGCTCGTCCTCCGCATCTTCTTCATGTGCACCATGCACACTAGAATTTGATTTCTGTGAATTCACCATTGTAGCAACTCAAGTAGACCAACTGAAGAACCAGAGAGAAAGAATTGTACCGTGATCAACCTTGCTCTGAACCACTTGATGAGACCCAACTAGACGGCGAGTTGTTCGTAGGTGCAATCTTTCATGGTACTCAACGAAATAACAAGAACGTCGATGAACTCGTCGTAACAGCAACAACGTATGTAGAAGTAGTCAAATGGCTCTTCGGATCAAGCAGAGATGCAAGAAGACCAAAGAACAAAAAGAAATTGCGCAAGAACTCGATCGGATCAAATCCTACGCGCAGCAACTTTGAAATCCCTCATGGATCAACAAACACAAGGATTTTTGGTGCATCCCAACATGATGCGTTTTCTATATTTTATTCAACTCTAATCTGTCCCCTTAGACGATCGACCTCCTAGTATTTATATCGTGCACACAGGCACAGAACAACCGAAAATAAAACGTACTCCACCCTGACTGGATTCGGTACGTATCAAAACAAAACTACCAAATCTAGCAACCGACACCGACCTATACTCTATTCCTTTAAAACCCACGTACAGACTCCAAGGACACCTTCTAGTAATAGGACTCTCTAATTATAAGGAAACTAATTAAATATTCCGGCCACGTTGATCACATAGTATCTAATCAAATAAATACAAATGATATTTTCCTTGGCACGCTGTGGATTACCATCTTGGAGGAGTTCTGAAGTTTGGCATCACCGTGTTTTCTTTGGCTCAATAGGTGGCACCTCCATGCAAATAGAACCAATGTAAAACGTAGATGAAGGTTTTGTAGTTGCATGTACAGGAGCCTTGACGTTACAAGCATGTCTCTCTTTTTGATTAATGTGTGGCATAGCTCCTACAACACATGTGATATCCTTCATTTTATTATTAATGGTCACGTCAGAACACCTTTCATTCTCTCTCTATCTTCTCCAGTGGTTGGGCATTGAGTCTGACTCAACTTCACACCTTGTAATACAAGTAAGAACCCTTTCTTTGCCTGATCCATTTTGAACTTCTTCAAAACTTTATCAAGGTATGTGCTTTGTGAAAGTCCAATTAAGCGTCTTGATCTATCTCTATAGATCTTGATGCCCAATATATAAGCAGCTTCACCGAGGTCTTTCATTGAAAAATTCTTATTCAAGTATCCTTTTATGTTATTCAGAAATTTAGTATCATTTCCGATTAACAATATGTCATCTACATATAATATCAGAAATGCTACGGAGCTCCCACTCACTTTCTTGTAAATACATGCTTCTCTAAAAGTCTGTATAAAACCATATGCTTTGATCACACTATCAAAGCGTATATATTCCAACTCCTAGAGGCTTGCACCAGTCCATAAATGGATCGGTGGAGCTTACACACTTTGTTAGCACCTTTTGGATCGACAAAACCTTCTGGTTGCATCATATACAACTCTTCTTTAAGATATCCATTAAGGAATGCAGTTTTGACATCCATTTGCCAAATTTCATAATCATAAAATGCACCAATTGCTAACATGATTCAAACGGATTTAAATCGCTACGGGTTAGAAGGTCTCATTGTAGTCAACTCCTTGAACTTGTCGAAAACCCTTCGCAACAGGTCGAGCTTTGTAGACAGTAACATTATCGTCAGCGTCAGTATTCTTTTTGAAGATCCATTTATTCTCTATGGCCTGCCGATCATCGGGCAAGTCAACCAAAGTCCATACTTTGTTCTCATACATGGATCCCATCTCAGATTTCATGGCTTTAAGCCATTTTGCGGAATATGGGCTCATCATCGCTTCCTCATAGTTCGTAGGTTTGTCATGGTCAAGTAACATGACTTCCAGAACAGGATTACTGTACCACTCTGGTGCGGATCTTACTCTGGTTGACCTATGCGGTTCGGTAGTAACTTGATCAGAAGTTTCATGATCATCATCATTAGCTTCCTCACTTACTGGTGTAGGAATCACTGGAACTGATTTCAGTGATGAACTACTTTCCAATAATGGAGAAGGTACAATTACCTCGTCAAGTTCTACTTTCCTCCCACTCACTTCTTTCGAGAGAAACTCCTTTTCTAGAAAGGATCCATTCTTAGCAACAAATATCTTGCCTTCGCATCTGTGATAGAAGGTGTAGCCAACAGTCTCCTTTAGGTATCCTATGAAGACACATTTCTTCGGTTTGGGTTCGAGCTTATCAGGTTGAAGCTTTTTCACATAAGCATCGCAACCCAAAATTTTAAGAAACGATAACTTGGGTTTCTTGCCAAACCACAGTTCATAAGGTGTCGTCTCAACGGATTTAGAAGGTGCCCTATTTAACGTGAATGCAGTTGTCTCTAAAGAGTAACCCCAAAACGATAGTGGTAAATCAGTGAGAGACATCATAGATCACACCATATCTAGTAAAGTACGATTACGATGTTCGGACACACCATTACGCTGTGGTGTTCTAGGTGGCATGAGTTGCGAAACTATTCTGCATTGTTTCAAATGAAGTCCAAACTCATAACTCAAATATTTGCCTCCACGATCAGATCATAGAAACTTGATTTTCTTGTTACGATGATTTTCCACTTCACTCTGAAATTCTTTGAACTTTTCAAATGTTTCAGACTTATGTTTCATTAAGTAGATAAACCCATATCTGCTCATCTATGAAGGTGAGAAAATAACGATATCCGCCACGAGCTTCAATGTTCATTGGACCACACACATCAGTATGTATGATTCCTAATAACTCAGTTGCTCACTTCATTGTTTCGGAGAACAGAGTTTTAGTCATCTTGTCCATGAGGCATGGTTTGCAAGTACCAAGTGATTCATAATCAAGTGATTCTAGAAGTCCATCAGAATGGAGTTTCTTCATGCGCTTTACACCAATATGACCTAAACGGTAGTGCCACAAATAAGTTGCACTATCATTATCAACTCTGCATCTTTTGGCTTCAATACTATGAAGATGTGTATCACTACTATCAAGATTTAGTAAAAATAGACCACTCATCGGGTGCGTGACCATAAAAGATATTACTCATATAAATAGAACAACCATTATTCTCTGATTTAAATGAATAACCGTCTCGCATCAAACAAGATCCAGATATAATGTCCATTCTCAACGCTGGCATCAAATAACAATTATTTAGGTCTAATACTAATCCTGAAGGTAGATGTAGAGGTAGCGTGCCAACGGCGATCACATCGACTTTGGAACCATTTCCCACGCGCATCGTCACCTCGTCCTTAGCCAATCTTCGCTTAATCTGTAGCCCCTTTTTCGAGTTGCAAATGTTAGCAACTGAACCAGTATCAAATGCCCAGGCACTACTGCGAGCATTAGTAAGGTACACATCAATAACATGTACCCCCTCCGTCCCAAAATAAGTGTCTTGAGCTTAGTACAAATTTGTACTAGAGCTAGTACAAAGTTGACACACTTATTTTGGGATGGAGGGAATATATCAAATATACCTTTCACTTTGCCATCCTTCTTCTCCGCCAAATACTTGGGGCAGTTCCGCTTCCAGTGACCAGTTCCTTTGCAGTAGAAACAGTTAGTCTCAGGCTTAGGTACAGACTTGGGTTTCTTCACTTGAGCAGCAACTGGCTTGTTGTTCTTCTTAAAGTTCCCCTTCTTCCCTTTACCCTTTTTCTTGAAACTAGTTGTCTTGTTGACCATCAACACTTGATGCTCCTTCTTGATTTCTACCTCCGCGGTCTTTAGCACTGCGAAGAGCTCGGGAATCATCTTATCCATCCCTTGCATATTATAGTTCATCATGAAGCTCTTGTAGCTTGGTGGCAGTGATTGAAGAACTCTTCCAATGACACTATCATCAGGAAGATTAACTCCCAGTTGAGTCAAGTGGTTGTGGTATCCAGACATTCTGAGTATATGTTCACAGACAGAACTATTCTCCTCCATCTTGCAGCTGTAGAACTTATTGGGGACTTCATATCTCTCAATCCGGGCATTTGCTTGAAATATTAACTTCAACTCCTGGAACATTTCATATGCTCCATGACGTTCAAAACGTCGTTGAAGTCCCGGTTCTAAGCCGTAAAGCATGGCACACTGAACTATCGAGTAGTCATCAGCTTTGCTCTGCCAGGTGTTCATAACATCTGGCATTGCTCCTACAGCGGGTTTGTCACCTAGCGGTGCTTCCAGGACGTAATTCTTCTATGCAACAATGAGGATAATCCTCAAGTTACGGACCCAGTCTGTGTAGTTTCTACCATCATCTTTCAACTTAGCTTTCTCTAGGAACGCATTAAAATTCAACGGAACAACAGCACAAGCCATCTATCTACAACAACATAGACATGCAAAATACTATCAGGTACTAAGTTCATGATAAATTAAAGTTAATCAAATTACTTAAGAACTCCCACTTAGATAGACATCTCTCTAATCATCTAAGTGATCACGTGATCCATATCAACTAAACCATGTCCGATCATCACGTGAGATGGAGTAGTTTTCAATGGTGAACATCACTATGTTGATCATATCTACTATATGATTCACCCTCGACCTTTCGGTCTCCAGTGTTCCAAGGCCATATCTGCATATGCTAGGCTCGTCAAGTTTAACCCGAGTATTTTGCGTGTGCAAAACTGGCTTGCACCCGTTGTATGTGAACATAGAGCTTATCACACCCGATTATCACGTGGTGTCTTGGCACAACGAACTGTAGTAACGGTGCATACTTAGGTAGAACCAGTCTCGCGTAAGCGTACGCGTAATGTCGGTCTGGGCCGTTTCATCCGACAATGCCGCTGTATCAAGAATCAACTAGTGACGGCAAGCAATATGTATATACCCACGCCCACAACTCCTTTGTGTTCTACTCGTGCATATAACATCTACGTATAAACCTGGCTCGGATGCCACTGTTGGGGAACACAGTAATTTCAAAAAAAATCCTACGCACACGCAAGATCATGGTGATGCATAGCAACGAGAGGGGAGAGTATCGTCTACGTACCCCCGTAGACCGTAAGCGGAAGCGTTATGACAATGCGGTTGATGTAGTCGTACGTCTTCACGATCAACCGATCTAGCATCGAAGGTACGACACCTCCGCGATCTGCACATGTTCGGCTCAGTGACGTCCCGTGAACTCACGATCCAGTAGAGCTTCGAGGGAGAGTTTCGTCAGCATGACGGCGTGATGACAGTGATGATGTTGCTATCGGAACAGGGCTTCGCCTAAGCACCGCTACGATATAACCGAGGTGGATTATGGTGGAGGGGGGCACCGCACACGGCTAAAAGATAATTGATCAACTTGTGTGTCTATGGGGTGCCCCCCTCCCCCGTATATAAAGGAGTGGAGGGGGGAGGGCCGGCCCTCTCTATGGTGCGCCCTAGGGGAGTCCTACTCCCTCCGGGAGTAGGATTCCCCCCCTTCGAAGTAGGAGTAGGATCAGGAGAGGAAGGAAGGAGGAGAGAGGGATGAAGGAAAGGGGGGCCGACCCCCTCCCAATTTGGATTGGGCTTGGGGGGTGCGCCTCCCTCTTTTCCCTTCCCTCTCCTCTATAACACTAAGGCCCAATAAGGCCCATATATTCCCGGGGGGTTTCGGTAACCTCCCGGTACTCCGAAAAAATGCCCGAACCACTCGGAACCATTCCGATGTCCAATATAGGCTTCCAATATATCGATCTTTACATCTCGACCATTCCGAGACTCCTCGTCATGTCCGTGATCAAATACGGGACTCCGAACTACCTTCGGTATATCAAAACACATAAACTCATAATACCGATCGTCACCGAACGTTAAGCGTGTGGACCCTACGGGTTCGAGAACTATGTAGACACGACCAAGACATGTCTCTGGTCAAAAACCAATAGCGGAACCTGGATGCTCATATTGGCTCCTACATATTCTACGAAGATCTTTATTGGTCAAACCGCATAACGGTATACGTTGTTCCCTTTGTCATCGGTATGTTACTTGCCCGAGATTCGATCATCGGTATCTCAATACCCAGTTCAATCTCGTTACCGGCAAGTCTCTTTACTCGTTCCGTAATGCTACATCTGGTAACTAACTCATTAGCTACATTGCTTGCAAGGCTTATTGTGATGTACATTACCGAGAGGGCCCAGAGATACCTGTCTGACAACTGGAGTGACAAATCCTAATCTTGATCCATGCCAACTCAACAAACACCATCGGAGACACATGTAGAGCACCTTTATAATCACCCAGTTACGTTGTGATGTTTGGTAGCACACAAAGTGTTCCTCCAGTATTCGGGAGTTACGTGATCTCATAGTCATAGGAACATGTATAGTTATGGAGAAAGCAACAGCAACAAACTAAACGATCATCTTGCTAAGCTAACAGATGGGTCAAGTCAATCACATAATTCTCTAATGATGTGATCCTATTAATCAAATGACAACTCATGTCTATGGTTAGGAAACATAACCATCATTGATTCAATGAGCTAGTCAAGTAGAGGCAAACTAGTGACACTCTGTTTGTCTATGTATTCGCACATGTACTAAGTTTTCGGTTAATAAAATTCTAGCATGAATAATAAACATTTATCATGATATAAGGAAATATAAATAACAACTTTATTATTGCCTCTAGGGCATATTTCCTTCACCTCTCACTCCCTTGGCCTGGCTGTAGTTCCCATGGCCGGCCAACCTAGGTCGTGAACGGTCCCGGAGTGACGGCCATGGCAATCCGGGTGGCTTGGCGCAATGCTGCCTTCCCGGCACCGCTGCCCACCACGACCTCGAGTAGTGGTGCTTCTCCCACATTCCCGTTTTCTACCGGAAACCCCCAGCTTGCCAGATGGCGGCACCGGCCATCTCTGTCGCTTCGCCTCCTCGACAGCATGTTCTCCGTCTACCTGGAATGCTTAGAGCCATCTAGCCCGACCCTATGTTTCTGACACTAGCCTTATGGATCCGGAGCCTCTCGCAGGTGTACAACCAGCACAAACACGCTACAACGAGCATCATCAAGGGATTTGGTTTGGGCAATTATATGCACGTCATGACACCTCTGGACGTTGATGTAAAATTCCCTCCTCCAAGGTAACACCTTCCTGCAACTTTGCGAACTTTGTTTCTCTCTGTCTTCCACTCAGCCCCGAACAATATTTCATTCATTCTGTGAATTTTCTCTTGTACTGGTAGAGCCAATTGCATCTCAAAGTGTTCTGCTATGAGGTAAAGGAATTTTTTGTGGAGGAAACTACTGTTCATGTATTGGTAGATCTTCCTAACACTTTTCCTTTTGCAATGGTATCATTTAATTAATATAGTTAATTGGTTGTTGCAAAATATAATAATGGCTTACTCTTTTCAGTTTTAGTAACATCATGCCATCATCCTCATAGTTGTGTTATGCACTTGTATATAGTTATGTTCTTTTTAGTTTTCTTGTGTTGAAACAACCAATTAGAAAAACCAGGAAGAGTATCTTAGTGATCATGTTTCAGTGCTGCATATAAGAAGTTGCCCGCTCTGAGTTTTATTTTATGAAGCAGAGTCGAATCTTTGCTCCAAGTGGAATATAATGTTACTGTCCATCAATATTAGTTTGTTGTTGCAAGATTATTACACTAATCAGTTATAAGCAAGGATTTTTGTGTCAGCCAAGCATTGTACTATGTACGTGTATCCCATTTGAAATCCCTTCAACCCCAATCAAATTCCTATCTATATCACTTTTATGGTGATTCCATTGTTTATACTATTGAAGTATTGATTCCTTCCTGTTTCTTTCATGGGTTAATATTTTATGATTAATTACACATCAAGAAAATATTTATATTTATTATATTTTGCGTAGAATTCTTATTGTTCTCTTTCTTTGTTCCATCGAATTAGACATGAAATAAGTTCAAGTTCCATTGTTGTTTATTCATTAATGTCAATGTGTTGGTAGACCTCATCTCCCACCATGCATATGTGCTGCTTCGGGAATCATGGCAAAAAGGTTACAATGTAGTTTTAATGAATTCACTTTGTTTGCATGTGGATGAACTAAGAGGCAATCCCTGAACTATATTTGACTTAACTACTTTTAGAGTAGGAGGGTCATCTATCCGACAGATCATAAATCTTTTACTGTAAATATTGTAATGTTCTAATCTGAATGCAGTCTGTTGTTTAGTATTATTATTCTAAATCTCAAGGTAACCGATTACTGTGCGTAATCACAGTACCTAATTTAACAACTTCTTCCATGTTATAGATCAAATGACTCCAATATGTACCACCTATTGACTTTTATATGGATGCTAAGATATCAATTGAGCATGAACTTGGTTCCAGCGTAAGTACATGATTCTGAAGTCACCCGGCTGGAAACATTTAGTACTTGCCATTTTGTCTTTTCCTAGATTTCTCCCCTCTTGTACTTAGGTAATTATGTGCCTGAAAGCAAAAGAATTGCTATGTATGCCGAAGTTAGCAAATTATCAAGTACAATATAATAGAGTCTATGAGTATCTTGAATTTTGTTGCAGTATATGTTAGCATCCAAAATTTCTTTTTCACATTATCTAGATTATCTATCTCTAAATCATGTGGTCCCTTTTCAATTATGAGTAGCAGTAATACTACATGAAGATTATAAATTAGGTATGATTTTTTTGCTCTCTAGTTCACGAGTACATGTGGTATTAGTAGAGTACACTCGCTGTCTAATATTTTCAGTGAACCCGATTAAACTTATAAGCTGGCCTCGCGAACACAAAGATCTGTGCCATTCGATTTTCCCATTCCTCATAAATACAAATGTTGCTTATTACAGTTCCAAGGTATGCCAAATTATTTACCAGAAAGCAATGTTTGCTATAGATTCTTGTAAATGTCTATTTGTTTAGAACGTCTCCTCTCAGTATATAGTTCCAAGAGATAAAAAGTTCTTAATATGTCTGGCCGAGTTTAAACTTAGGACATTGTATTTGGTTGTCAGACAAGGTTTCACTGCAGTGTTAGTGATAGGTCATAATTGTGATGGCTCTATGTCAGGTGAAAGAACATTAGAAGTGTGCCAATCAGGCTAGACTGTTATTACTCAATTTTTTTAACAAATATTGCAGAAAGTCTGGCTGTTTCCAGTTGAACAGATATTATGTTGTCAAAGAGGATTCAAGTTTCATTTTTCTGTATGTATGTTTTCATGCGATAAAATTTGACTGACTCTTTGCTGAAATTTAATTCAGTACTAACGCATAACCAAGTAATGATATCTAGCTTGAGAGCTTCAAGAAGGACATACTAGATCCATGCTAGGTCTACGGATATTTTATGCATCTCCACATTTATTTCAGTTATCACTTTTGTTTTCATACTATTTGTTTGTCATCTGGCACATGATGGTGCTCTCTATATCAGTTATGCTGTCTCCATTGAAGTTTTACATTTTTGTGACCAGATGCATAAGGCTCCCCTATTTCTTCTTTATTTCCAGAGATGGTAGCCCTTTGGTAGAGGCTTGTGAAGATGCCATTTATGTACCATGTATACAATCTTTGCTTATTATTTGTCTTGTCAATACTGAGTAGGCGTATTTACTATCTTAATTGTTGTGTATGTTGTAATACCAAGCCAATTTGTATGTGTGAATCTTGCCTTAGCCGACTATATATGAGATCTCCTCAAATTACTGAATAATGCATGGTTATATTTATGAATTTAATATGTTTCATGTGGTCATATATTTAGCCAAATTCCTATCATTTCATTGTACAAATAGATGGGCGCGGCGCGCCCCATCAATGATCTAGTGTAAATAAAATTCTTGCAACAAGAGAACCCACCTAATGAGTCTAGGTTTAGCATCTTTCTTTTCCATAAGATATTTTATAGCAGCATGATCAGTGTGAACAATTACTTTGGAATCAACAATGTAATATCTGAACTTATCACAAGCAAACACGACTGCTAAAAATTCTTTTTCATTAGTAGCATAATTTCTTTGGGCACTATCTAGTGCTAGCATAGTTTCTTTGGGTACTGTCTAGACCTAGCATAATTTCATTTTTCCGTATGTATGTTTTCATGCGATAAAATTTGACTGACTCTTTGCTGAAATTTAATTCAATACTTACGCATAACCAAGTAATGATATCTAGCTTGAAAGCTTCAAGAAGGACGTACTAGATCCATGCTAGGTCTACTGATATTTTATGCATCTCCACATTTATTTCAGTTATCACTTTTGTTTTCATACTATTTGTTTGTCATCTGGCACATGATGGTGCTCTCTATATCAGTTATGTTGTCTCCATGGAAGTTTTACATTTTTGTGACCAGATGCATAAGGCTCCCCTATTTCTTCTTTATTTCTAGAGATGGTAGCCCTTTGGTAGAGGCTTGTGAAGATGCCATTTATGTACCATGTATACAATCTTTTATTATTATTTGTCTTGTCAATACTGAGTAGGCGTATTTACTATCTTAATTGTTGTGTATGTTGTAATACCAAGCCAATTTGTATGTGTGAATCTTGCCTTAGCCGACTATATATGAGATCTCCTCAAATTACTGAATAATGCATGGTTATATTTATGCATTTAATATGTTTCATGTGGTCATATATTTAGCAAAATTCCTATCATTTCATTGTACAAATAGATGGGCGCGGCGCGCGCCATCAATGATCTAGTGTAAATAAAATTCTTGCAACAAGATAACCCACCTAATGAGTCTAGGTTTAGCATCTTTCTTTTCCATAAGATATTTTATAGCAGCATGATCAGTGTGAACAGTTACTTTGGAATCAACAATGTAATATCTGAACTTATCACAAGCAAACACGACTGCTAAAAATTCTTTTTCATTAATAGCATAATTTCTTTAGGCACTGTCTAGTGCTAGCATAGTGAATAACATTCAATTTCTTATCAACTCTTTGCCCTAAAACAACCCAACAACATAATCACTAGCATCACACATAATTTAAAAAGGCAAGTTCCAATCAGGTGGTTGAACAGTACATGCAGAAATTAAGGTTTTTTAAGTGTTTCAAAGGCTTCTACACAATCATCATCAAAAAATGGAACATTCTTCTGTAAAAGATTTGTAAGAGACCTAGAAATTTTAGAGAAGTCTTTAATAAACCTCCTATAGAAACCAACATGACCAAGGAAACTACGAATACCTTTAATATCTTTAGGACAAGGCATTTTCTCAATTGCATCAACTTGAGCTTTATCCACTTCAATACCTCGTTCAGAAATTTTATGCCCCAAGACAATATTCATTAACCATAAAGTGGCACTTTTCCCAATTCAAGACAAGATTAGTTTGCTCACATCTCTGCAAAACTCGATCAAGGTTGCTTAAGTAATCATCAAAAGAAGTTCCGTAAATAGAGAAATCATCCATGAAAACCTCAACAACCTTTTCATAAAAATCAGAGAATATAGTAGTTGTACATCTTTGAAAGGTAGTAGGTGCATTGCATAAACCAAAAGGCATACGCCTATAAGCATAAGTTCCAAAAGGACAAGCAAAAGTGGTTTTCTCTTGGTCAGGTTGTGAAACAGGTATTTGAGAAAAACCAGAATATCCATCAAGAAAGCAAAAGTGTGTGTGCTTAGATAATCTTTCTAGCATTTGATCAATAAAAGGCAGAGGGTAATGATCTTTCCTAGTAGCTTTATTTAATTTTCTAAAGTCAATTACCATTCCGTAGCCAGTAAAAATTCTTTATTTGTGGAATAAGTTCATTTTTATCATTAGGAACAACAGTAATACCTCCCTTCTTAGGGAAACGATGAATAGGACTTACCCATCTACTATTAGCTATGGGATAGATTATACCTGCTTCCAGGAGCTTTAGTATTTCAGTTCTTACCACTTTTTTCATTTTAGGATTCAAACATCGTTGGTGGTCAACAACGGGTTTACCATCTGGTTTCATATTAATCTTGTGCTAACATAGAGTGGGACTAATGCCCTTAAGATCATCAAGAGTATATCCAATAGCAGCTCGGTTCTTCTTCAGAATTTTCAATAATCTTTCTTCCTCATGCTCTGAAAGGTTAACACTAAGAAGAACATGATGTATCTTTTCTGGCAAGATAAGCACACTTCAAAGTGTCTGGCAATTGTTTTAATTCAAACACAGGATCACCTTTAGGTGGAGGAGGACCTCCTAGAGTTTTAATGGGCAAATTGTGTTTAAGTAGAGGTTGTTGTTCAAAGAAATTTTTATTTATTTCATTTCTTTCATCATGTGCATATCATTTTCATGGTCTAGAAAATGTTGTTCTAGTGGATGAGTAGGAGGCACAACAATAGAAGCGGGACCAATTATTTCATCTTTACTAGGTAATTCTTTCTTATGAGGTTGCCTGTTAAACTTGGAGAAATTAAAATCATGATACTCATCACCAAAGCTAACATTGACAGTTTGTTTCTCACAATCTATTTTGGCATTAACAGTGTTCAAGAATGGTCTACCAAAGATAATGAGACAAAAGTCATCTTGTGGGGAACAAAGAACTAGAAAATCAGTAGGGTATTTTATTTTCCCACACAAGACTTCAACATCTCTAACAATCCCGAGTGGTGTGATGGTGTCTCTATTAGCAAGTTTAATAGTAACATCTATGTCTTCTATTTCAGAGGGTGCTATATCATCCATAATTTCTTGATATAAGGTAAAAGGAATAGCACTCACACTAGCACCCAAGTCACATAAACCATGATAATAGTGATCTCCTATTTTAACTGAGACAACCACTACAAAAAAAGACACATCCGTGACATTTTGGGCCGAACGAAATTTTTTTATGTCATACATATGACACTTCTATGACGATAATTGTGACAAAACCCGGTATCATCATAGATGTGGTGGGCTCCTACTTCTTTGACAAAAAATCATGACAGAAAATGGGCTTTTCGTCCTGGGCGAACCGTGGTAGAAGCGAGTGGGAGGAAAATTTCAGGGAGTTCCCGGTTACGGTGGGAGGTCGGGGGGCCGAGCGATGCACGTTTCTCTCGTACACGTACGTGCATGTGTGCGAGGCGTTGGCTCTAACTGAACCCGAGCGTGGCGTTGGGCTCTAACTGAAACTGAGCGATTGCACTACAGGCTACGCGTTACTGAACCCGAGCGACCGATCGATGGTTGTTAACTGAACCCGATCGAGCGATTCCTTTGCTACTGCTGCTATCTGAAGCCGATCGATTGGATGAACAGTGAGCGTTTCGGGGGGGGGGGGGGTTGGATGAACAGTGAGCGGTGGCGTTGCCTCTGGATGAACAGGACCCTGTGGTGTGGTGGAGGGATGGATGAACAGTATACGGTGGAAGGGTGCCCGTGGAGGGGTGGTTGAACAGGACCCCGTGGTGTAGATGGCTGGATGAACAATAGATGGTGGAGGGGTGCCCGTGGAGGGGTGGTTGAACAGTAGCCGGTGGAGTAGCGCGCTGTGGAGGCTGGATGAACAGTAGCCCGTGGAGGCTGGAGGAGGTCGACGGTGGAGATCAACAGTATCCTGTGGAGTCCCGTTTTGCGGTACGCCACACCCCTCCCGATGAACAGGACCCCCATTTCGACCGTAGGAGGTCCATTTCGTCCGTTTTGCGGTACGCCACACCCCTCCTGATCAACAGGATCCCCGTTTCAACCGTAGGAGGTCCGTTTCATCCGTTTTGTGGTACGCCACAGCCTTCCCGATCAACAAGACCCCCGTTTAGACCGTAGGAGGTCCGTTTCCTCCGTTTTGCGGTACGCCAGACCCCTCCCAATCAACAGGATCCCGTTCCGAACGTAGGAGATCTGTTTCCTCCGTTGTGCGGTATGCCAGGCCTCATTTCCATTGCCTGTTCCGTCCAAGCCCTCCTGATGAACACGACCACGCATTCCGTTTCGACCCAGCCGGTTGGCTCCCACGCGTTCCGTTGCCTCCCGATGAACACGACGCATTCCGTTGCCTCCCCATGAACATGACGCATTCCGTTGCCTCCCCATGAACACGACGACGACGATGTTTCTCCGTTCCGACCCAGCCATGTACACGAGCCATGGCCGTACGTATGCGCGAGTAGGCGTTTGAGACCCCGCCCGTATGTACACATACGTGGCCGTATTTTCTTTCTTGCACCCTGGCCGCTGTACGTACATGTACATGCTACGTGCGCGCCTCTACTACGACACGTACGCACCTCTACTACGACTTGTGCACGCCTCTACATCCACCAGTATATATGTACGTACACGTTCGCCACCAGAATGACAATGCTACGTACGCTTCGACCAGGTGGGTCCCGACTATCAGGCACTTCCTTGCCTGCGAAGATGTAGCTGGTGGGTCCTAGCAGTCAAGGGGGCGAATCATTTTTTTTGCCCGGACGCACTTCCTTGCGTGCGAAGATGTAGCTGGTGGGTCCCAACAGTCAGGGGGAAGCGTTCTTTTCACAAAATACAATGGCCCGTCCGGTGGGTCCCAGCTGTCAGGTGGAGGAATCATTATTTTCCACGTAATAAGGAGGCACTTCCTTGCTGCGGCCGTGGACCCAGCTTCAGCCTCTCCACGTGCAGTCCACGTCCGATGGAAGTCGTTCCTTGACCACGTTGACCACGCCGCGCCGGGAGCACTAGGGCGGTGGACGACGGTGAGGCCTAAGAAGGGGACGATGGGGAGCCGGGGAAGACGCGACAGTGGAAGCCCGCGCGGAGAGGAGTATGAGGGTTCACTGGTTCGGCTGCCGTTGCCGCAGGGCCTGGCCAGCGGTGGGAATAGTAGGGGGCGGTGAGGCCTCCACGGCAGCACAGCCGGCCACGGGAGGCAGGAGCATGCGGCACGACCGGCGCTGCTTTCGGTGGCTGGAGCAAGAAGACCAGAGGTTGAAGAAGCACTACGGCTGTTGGATGGACATCGTACGGTCACTGGAGCTAGAATCGTTCATATTGACTAAAGTTGACAAAGGCCCCCATCCCACTCAACTTAGTAGGCCCACAAGTCAGCCTCCCACCATGGTGGGTCCCAGCTAGCAGGGGGAGTATTCATTTTTTTTGTGCGTAATAAGGAGGCACTTCCGGTGGGTCCGAGCTGACAGCGGGGGGAATGTTTTTTTCGCGAAATACGCTGGCCCGTCCGGTAGGTCCCAGCAGTCAGGGGGGAAACGTTTTTTTCACGAAATAAGGTGGCCCGTCCGGTGGGTCCCTGCTGTTAGGTGGAGGAATAATTATTTTGCGTGTAATAAGGAGGCACTTCCTTGCGGCCGCCTGGACCCAGCTGTCAGCCTCTCCACGTACAGTACTCTTCCGATGGAAGTCGGTCATTGACCATGTTGACCACGCCGCGCCGAGAGCACCAGGGCGGTGGTCTGGACGACAGCGAGGCCTAGGAAGGGGACGACGCGGAGCCGGGGAAGACGCAACAGTGGAAGCCCGTGCGGAGAGGAGTACGAGGGTTCACTGGTTCGGCTGCGGTGTGAGGCTGCCGTCGCCGCAGAATAATAGGGGGTGTGGGTGAGTAGAGGGATGGCCTGGCCAGCGGTGGGAGTAGTACGGGGCGGTGAGGCCTCCGCGGCATCATAGCCGGCCACGGGAGGCAGGAGCACGCGACATGACCGACGCTGCTTTGGGCGGCTGGAGCAAGAAGACCAGAGGTTGAAGAAGCACTACGGCCGTTGGATGGACATCGTACGATCACTGCAGCTAGAATCATTTATATTGACTAAGTTGACAAAGCCCTTGGTACGCGTCAACTTAGTAGGCCCACAGCTCGGATTTGGCAGAGAACATATAGCCCATTTGCGATTTGTAAGAATGTACGACCCATTTTTTAATTCTAATGGAATTTACTACAGCCCATTTACAGTTTGTTAAAAGTACAACCCAACTTCTAGCTAGGGCAACGATTAATAATTTCAAACAACCGCTCAAAACAGAATTCAAAAAAAATTCCCACATTTTGATGGGATCCGAAATATTTTTACCCGAAATTTCTAGCCAGGTTAAATATAATTTCAAAATAAAGTTGTATTACGTTAAAATTCAACGAAATATTGCGTGCGCAACAAGTAATGAAATTAAAATTTTCAAATTCCAAAAATAATATATTTTTCAAACTAATTACGTGTTTGGTGCATAGTAACTGTCCAGTTATTATAATTACATCCCATTTATTATTTCTTAAAGTCCATCTTCTTGTTAAGCCTAATGCATACCTCCTAGGAAAGTTTGCATCCCGCGGGGTGCAGAATAACAAGTTGACCCGGATATTGTGTACAACTGTCGGCCCAGTTGCATTGCTGATGTTGAAAAAAAGGCCTGTGTAGTACAGTACAACCTAACATGGTTACTCAGCCCACATTCAGCGACGCCAGAAAGGCCCAAACAAGGCTTCTGTACAACTTTTTGAAGTCATTAAGCTCAATTAATAACTTAAGAAAAAAGTTAGATTACAGTGGAACCTAATTAAAAGCTGTCACGAGCAAATAAATAATTCAACGGGTCCCACTTGTGCGTGTGCGCGTGTGTGTGCATGTGTGTGTGTGAGAGAGAGAGAGATAGAGAGAGAGAGACCCATCGGTCGATGCTCGTAAATACATCTTTCAGCCATATGCATTGCTGATGCTCAGTAAAAACTTATATAGTTGACACAATCATATAGAACATCATAGCACACTGAACTTTCATACAAAAATTTCACACAGGCGGCACAATCAGGATGGAAGCAGTGGATCGCTACGGGAAGGGCTATGTTGAAACCAACGAAGTCGTACATAACGGTTCATCGTCTTTATCAATGACGGGGAAATATCTTGAATGTTGTGCAAAGAAAATAGAAAGACAACACAATAAGTTCTGCTAGCACATTAAGTTGACGTACAGCCCTTTCTAAAAAAAGTTCAGGTACAAAATTAGAACAGGTCACAATCAAATGTACTGGCATATCAGTGCTTCACACTAATAGCTCGGATTTAACTAGTATCTGAAAAGATTCAGTTGTTACCTCAAATTATAGCACATCCAGGCAGCCAGCCCTGCCTCTTCTCCCAAAGAAGTAGTGGCCTCCGCCGCGCGATGGAGTAGGCCCTGTGCCATCCATCGTTCTGAGCAACACGGGGAAAGTCTAACATTGACTCCTGTAATGGACGTCGTCGACGGACCCTGGCACCAGCGGTGGGGGCAGGACTTCGATTGATGGATTGACCACTTCTTCGACATGCATGAACACTCGATATAGGTACATCCCTAATGTGGTCTGCGGCGGCCTTGGTGGCGACGAATAGTACAACCCCGGTTCCTGCATCGGTATCTGAACACCAATCACCTTCGGTATGGTGAACGACTTTTTCATCCATGCCATAACCGTCAGAGCCCAGCTGTCTGGAGGAACAAACATACTTACGAGCTCACCTCCAAGGTCGTTGATAAGCTCGTTCATGGACTCGCCGTTCCAAGCACATCAAGGCATGCCGTGGAAGGTAAGCTTTGTTAAAAGCTCAAGCTCAGAGGGCACCGAGCCCCATCCTGGGTGCCACCGATCAAAGCACACTAGCGCGTCATCGCAGAACAAACGCCGGGAAGATTCGAACACACGACTGCAGTCGAAAGTTGTCCGGAACCTGACGAAGAAATCAGCCAGTGGCGGACAGACTTCGACGAGCAAGTCACTTATTTGGATGTCGTGCGCAATGCCAAGAGCTTTGACAAGGTCGTCCGGCGAGACGGGAGGCCGGTCGCTGTTGATGGTTATCATCAGCACTTTGCCGGCAAATTGGTCGTCAAGCGCCGCCATGCCACTGTTGAGCGACAGCACGCAGCGACCGAAGGCAGGACGGACCTCGGGATCTCCGGCTCGGAGATCCGCGTTGACCAGCGACATGATAGTGCGCTTGAGTACAGGGAGTACAGGAGGGGGATTTGGGGGAACCAGAGTAGGAATCGAGATTCCAGAGGTGGGGGAGGGGTGGGAGACTGGGGATGAAAAGGTAGCATGAATTTCGAGCACGCGCAAATATGCTCTCGGCGCGCAAGCGCACGAAAACACCAGTGGCGCCCACATGTCAGCCTAAGAGTCCTTATTCTTTCTTTTTTGGAGAGCCCGACCTTTTTTTTTCAGGATCTTTTGAGAGCCCGGCCTGAGAGTCATAATTGACCTGTTTGGCATTGAGTTACTACTCGGCCCATATTCAACGACACCTCACTGGCCCAAACAAGTGTACATCATCGAAAAGACACTGAGCTCAAATTATATAACTTGAAAAAAGGAGATATACTCTGAACACTAGAGAATGGTGATGCCCTCATTTAGCCCACCAGTAGTTCGAGACAATAAACAGTTCGAAACAACGATATATACAACATTCAAACACTGACTAGTGACTACTACTGACATAAACAGCAAGACATGATAGTTCATAAGAAGTCTTGCTACACCACCAATACGCACCCATCTGCAGCGCTCAAACTCTCGTGATCTAGACAAGAATGACATTCTAAACAGAAGCAACTATTACATAGTAAGAGTGACATAGACGAGGATGACCAAATGACAAGGAATATGCATAACAAAAGAAAGAACTACCCATCCAGAACCAGCAGCAAAGACAACAAAGTCATTCGAAGAGATGATCCAACACCATCATAATTTGCAGCCCCGCTTCAGCGACCAGTGATCCAGAGACACCAGTACTCCACCCTTTCGATGCAACATCCCAATTACCTATCAACCTGAAGGCTTGAACCACATCACTGACTGCCGTAATTGAGACATCCAAGGATCAAAGTTAATCCGGATGCCTCTGTCATTCTCACCTTGTTTTGGCTGCAGGCTGTATCATTGACAATCAGGGGAGTTTGCTCCCGAACTCCTAGGGCTCGCCGTGTAGACACAGTTTTCCATAGCAAACAGAGCCTATCTGCCATCAAGGTCCTTGCCAACGGTGATCTCCTGGTTAATCGGATAATTGAGTCCGAGAAACAGAGAGTGTGAACCAAGGCTGTTTACCCGCCTCCAACTAAAAAATCCTAAAGGCCCCAACAAGCTGGTATCCTGCTCATAGACGTAACAGCCACTATCCGGATACTCACGTATTACACGGTGCTTGTATACAGTGGGGTTTTTGCAATATAACTTTTCTGGCTCATGTGTCCGAATGATCATCAGTCTTTTGCCGTCGTCTGATCGAGCGAGGAACCAGTTGTGCTTCCCAGTTTTTGGCAAAGGTGGTGTGATTACAAAGGGTGGTAACTGTAGGGACACTGCATCATATAAAAAAGGATAGGCATTGTTAATGTAAGATCAGCATTGTTCAGAGTATGAGTAGGATAATGCAAGAAACAACATTGATATGTCCCTGTTGGAACTAGGAGGAAAATACAGGGAAATGTATACTGGGTTCAAAAATATAGAAGTTCCATGCATGGTTATACTCATGTTATCTCGCAATCGATTCTTCACAGGAAACTACCATGTCATGCATGTTATGTAATCATGTTCTGTCCTCACAAACAAATTCTTCAAGGTAACTACCAGACCATGCATTGTTATATACTCGTGTTCTATGGGCAAATTTTTTGTGAGGATATTATTCTAGCCATTGATTGCTGAAGGGCGAATATAGGTATGTACAAATGGTAAGCATTGCAGGATTTCACTACTTCCAAATATAGAGTTCTCCATATGCACATTTACTTCCCTAATGTATGGTTAGATGAAACCAACAGTGTGGTGCATGTTTCTACATCATGAAAATGAGGAAACTAACATGGCCATTGATACACACTTATATTTAGTAGTATATAGATTACTGTAAAATAAGGATAATATCCATATATTCCTAACCGTTTGATTATTCAGGGTACAAATTGGCTGTAATGACATGGTCACAATCGCATGAATTAAGTCACTCCAAATATAGCTGATTTATGGCGTCTCTAATACAATTCCCATAGTTCTACTCAAATTCTGCTCAAACAGGGATATGCCAATCATCACAAAAAGTTCAAACAGTGTCATGGCGTCATCATTAACATGAGACTGAAACAACTTACACGCGCCGTCCCAGCAATACGTGGTGCCATCTGCTTTGTCGATCGCGTAGATGATGCCATTGTGTTCAATAGCATCACAGAAGTGTGTATCAGCTTTGACGATGATCCACTGCGAGCCGAGTTGTCTCCAGCTAAAGAAGACACCGGCGTAAAGATAGGCAAGTCCGCGGTCGAACAAGGCAATTAGCTTGAAGTCTGCGTAATTCGCATGTCGTGTGGGCACTTGGCATATTACAATCTTCTGCAAAACATGGTCCGTCCAACTGACGTAGTAATCTAGATGACTTGGACCGCGATGGTAATACTCTATATAATCCAATGGAGGAAGGATAATCTCATGGGAGGTCTAGAAGTTCACGAGCACCAACTTTTTAGCGTCTTCTCTAAAGGCAGCCATCCAGTGGGAGTTCATGCCAACGCAGTACATACCTGCCAAGAAGTTTCGGGCGATGGTGATCGGATCGACGTCGAGGGAAATGATGTACGGTGACCCACTACATCCATGCAAAGAAGTTTCGGCTAATGGAGATCGGATTGAAGTCGAGGGGCATCATGCACGCCTCCGTATCATGGTGAGCCAATCTTGCAAGACCAGATAGCAGCAAGCAGGGTGTCTTGAAAAGCTTAGGCCTCGCTTCAACGATGGCTGTGTGCATGTCCCTCGAGCATGCAGCCAGCCGCAGGGCGCTCAACATATCCATACACGAACAACAGAGGTCGAGGATGTCACTGGGGAGATTTCTCCAATCGCGGCTCATATGGATGCTGCACGGTTCACATTCGGCCATGGTGGAGTTTGGAAGGGGGCTTGATTTACGGGGGAGAAGGATGTCGGTGCTGGAGCGGCTAGCGAGGGAATAGTGGTACTGGGGGAGGCGAGTGAGGTGACGGTACACGGGGGCACAGTGTGATGGAGATGGAGACGGAGACGGAGAAGGAGATGGAGATGGAGTGGTGCTATGGGAGCGGAGAGGGAGACGAGGCGAGGCGCCAATGTGATGTACAACGATGGTGACAGACTGCACAGTGCACAGGGTGAGGCTGACTTTGGTAACCCAAACACGCCGCCTGGACGAGTGTCAGGCGCAGGGTGTTGTCAATTCACTGTGAGGACTGGATGAATAGTATTTTGACCATCAAGTGTACCACAGTTGTACTACTACTACTACTACTACTACTACTACTACTACTACTACTACTACTACTACTAGTAGTAGTAGTAGTAGTAGTACGAACATGAGTACTCCAGTATTGTATAGCGGAAATAGGTCTCCCGTGCTAGCATGCCTGTTCACTTCATCGTTCAGGTATCATCCATATTGCGAGCAGAACCAAATTCTCGTGCATGCCCAATCAACGCCCTGCCGTGATGCATGGAGTGGTCGTTCTGGTGCATCAAGGACGGCATGCAGATCGTTCCACACTTGAGAAGAGGAAAAATGGAAAGGTAGAACGCGACAGTAGAGGAAGAGAACGCTGGCTAACGAGGCTGGGAGGGGATCGAGCAGGAAGTTAATGCTCCACGCCTAAAGGTTTTGGGAAAATCTGATTTTCATAAGGTGACTTATACTCACCTAAACGGAGGGAGTATTCCTTAACCAAAGAATGTTGTGTCTCCCACTCACGCGCTCAAAAAAAACTATGACACATTTTTTATCTGTTTGCATAGGTCCCACCTATCAGGAAGGATGGGCACGTACACGAACAGGTACGACTCATCAGTCTACCCGCATAGCCTTTTCGTTTAGTCTACCTAGCCGTCTAATCAACTGCCTACACGCCACTTCTCCCATTTACTTCTCCATCGGGAACCGATTATCCTCGGCTTCTTCACCTCCCCTTCGTATTCATTTGCATCCAAACCCCACTGCGTTCACATTGTCTTAACCTCTTTAAATAATCATCTACTACTTCAGTTAGACTAGCCATCTAATCCCAATTCTCCAAACCATAGCCCTCCGTTCCAGCGGTTCCAAATGGCGAAAGAGATCGAGATGCAGGTTTTTAGCGTCCAACATGTCCTCATCGAAGGCTCGATGCGCATAGTTGCCACCGTCACCGTCCACCCAAGGGATGTTCGGTAGTGGATCAACAATGTATCCAACTCCCTCAAAAAGGTAGAGACAAGGGTCATCGGTCTCGACGCAGAGTACACGGAGCGTGCCCCTGGGAAGATCCAGCGCGCCGCCGTCCTTCAGCTGTGCCTCGAAGATGATGTTTTGATGTACCACATCATACACTCACCCTCCATACCAGGTGAGCTTCACAATTTCTTGTCTCGGGAGGATGTATACTTCTATGGGGCAGCCATCGAAGGGGACAAACAGAAGCTGGAGCCGTACAACCTTGATATGAAAAGCATCGCTGACCTACAAACCAAAATCAAAATTCCTGTAGAAGATTGTGATAAACAGACACCATCCTTATTCGACGTAGCAAATTTTGTGCTCGGTACAAATATTTAGAAGGGTGATGAGATGGTGGCATTAAGGTTGTCTGGATGGGAGAATTATCCCTTGATGTACGAGCGGATAAAATATGCTGCCCTCGATGCCCGTGTGAGTTTCGAGATAGCTGCAAGGTCCAAAGAGCTTGTTGCGAAGCCGTCTCCCACAGAGAATGAGAACAAGAAGAAGAAGAAGAAGAAGAAGAAGGAGAAGAAGAAGAAGAAGAAGAAGAAGAAAAGGCTGCACCAGTAGGAGGGCATTATGGATGGATGAACTATTTCCTCTCTTGTAAAAAAAATTATTCCTTCATATAGATGGACTATTTCGATGGTGTGCATGTCTTTGGAACAGAGTAGTAGCGTGGGTCTGCTTGACTATAAGGAACTATTTATCCGCATATATAGCTTTCACTGCTACTCCTTCCAGTGATCGGTATGTAGTGCATGTGTCCGTAGACATGACAGCTTGTCCATGGAAGTTCAACTACGGCGACCATCATGTTTCATCTCGCGATTCCCACGACGCCTGTCCAACCCACGGCACCACGCCCCCCGACGTGCGCCTCACCCCTCTCGGCCGCACCGCCCCTCTGCCTTTGTGTGCATGACATGTGGGCCACCTAAAATGCAGCGAGCATCAAGTTTCTACCATAGCCACCCGCGATTCCCACGATGCCGCTCGAACCCATGAAACCACACGTCACCCAACCTACGGCTCACCCCTCTTGGCCCCACTGCCCCTCTGCCTATGGGAGCATTACATGTGGACCAGTCACCTATCGGGTCCACATGTTATTGACTCAAAGGTAGGTGTAGTAAGGCGCTGAAGCTCAGTCCCGACGGCCCTGAGAGGGAAATGTAACTCCTGCGACAGGGCTTGTGGTGCTCCCGCAACACGAACTCGTGCCAAACTCAAGATTTGTTTCTTTACTATACATGCACGCAACGATTTAATGGACATTGTAATCTCAAGATGTGATGGGGAGCTCTAGATTTGAATTTGAAACTTATAAAACGAAAAGATTCAAAACAAATAAACTGGGAGAGAGAGAGTATATCGTAGGATGTGTCCCATACAAAATAAGTCCCCTGGTTTGTCACCGCGAAGATGCGGTTAGAAAGGATCACAACGTCTTCCTACTCGTACGGCAACAAATCGGCCGCAGACAGCATGGTCCGCCTTTGACCGCCATGTGCAAGGTTCGTGCTATCTTATTCAATCTCACCGTGGTTCCATCGTACCAATTCATGAGGTGGCCCGTTGCATGGCTGATCCCAATGTTGGACAAAGGTTCTACGAGAACGGTGTCACCGTTGTAAATGTTGTGAAAATTGATGTTGGTACCCTCTCGTACATATGCAAGCCAATCTCCACTCGCACCGAGCCTAACCTGTGAAACAGTGGGCAGGGGGAGAATTAGGAAATGGACACGGAAGTAGTCTTTAGAATGCATTTACTACATGATCAAACTCATCTTACCTGCTCATCGGAGGAAATCCGAGTGCCCCTCAACGTTGGCATCTCAAGGGGCATCAACTTGCAACTACGGCCACACATCGCTGGAGAGACCCCCAAGGAAACATCCTTGCGCATTCCATGGAACATCAAGATGCATTTGTATCAGTAGTTTATCTTATGAGAGAAAAGGATGAACGAGGGAAGGCCTCTAGAGATAGAGATGGACACTACTACTACCAATGTGCTGGCCCGTGCGTTGCAATGGATCCAAAGTAGTAGAATAATACTTGTTCACGTGCTTGAAATATAAAGACTCTAGTTTTGATATACATGTGTCAGCAGACATGATAGCTTGCCCATGGAAGTTGAACCACGACGACCATCACGTTTCTTGTTTCTAGCACTGCCACACCCACACGCGATTCCCACGACGCTGCTCCAACCCACGGCACGACGTCCCCCGACATGGACATGGATCCTCTGACGTGGCTATCACTGCCTTGCCCTGCCTTTCCTTCGCTGACAGGTGGGACCCACGCTTATGGGTCCCACAAGTTAGTGACGGAATGGTAGGATTGTTCGCGTCAGGGGATCCTCATCCCCCCGACGTGCCCCTCATCCCTCTCGGCCCCACCGCTCCTCTGCCTTTGTGTGCATGACATGCGGGCCAGCTGAACTGCGGCGACCATCAACTTTCTACCACAGACACACCCGATTGGACGCGGTTTGCCTGCTCTGCTGTTGTGCTCTGATCCGTACTCCCGCACCATCGAATTTTCATCCAGCGGCTGTGACACATTTCATCCCGGGCATCAATCCTCAGCTGGAGTACTTATGTACTACATGTAGTACCCGCCGGTGTGGCCATCTACGCCTCGTAACGCCCCGACGCCCAGCTGTGGCACCCTCGCCACGACCACGCCACCACCGGCCGGTTCATCTCGAACGAGTGAGTCGCGAACCACGCCACCACCATGAGAATGACATGTGGGCCAGCCGCATTTAAGGTCCGCATGTTATTGACTCATAGGCCGGGCACTAAGTCACTGAAGTTCGGTCCCGTGGGCCCCGAGAGGGAAATGTAACTCCTGCGGCAGGCCTTGTGGTGCTCCCGCAGTACGAGCTCGTGCCAAAACTGGAATTTGTTTCTTACTACTACCAACTAGTACTAGTAAGGTACACGTGCATTGCACACATGAGATTCTGGTGGTTTGTGCATTATGCTTCTACATGTGGAGCTTTCTGGATTCTAACATGTGGCAAAATCTGGTGGAATGTAAGGTTAGGCAAGTTTGATTAACTTAGTTGAGTGTTTGGTTCAAGCCACACCTTAGGCAATCCACACTAAGGCCCCACATGACATACACACAAAAAATGTGGCAAGATTCCCTTAGGCTTGCCAACTTGTGGCTCTCATTTTGAAGAACTAATAACTTTGCCTAAGCTTAGTTGTGGCAAAGTTAGTCATGAATTAAGTTCAACCATGGAGTCTTCTAGATTATACATGTGATAGAATCTGGTGGATGATATCCAATGGCCAGTAGTGCTCGGATTTGCCATCTTTGTACCTTCGGATTGGCTTCATCCAATGACCAACTTTCAAAGTTTTTCACACACTATACAGGGGGTATAGATATAGATGTGCTGGTCCATTGCAATGGATCCAAAGTATATCTATTTAGTGGAGTGCACTCTAAACACTTTATCTATTTATTTTTCTCTAACCTTCCGTAGTCATGCAACCAAGCCACATAAGCTTCATGGGTGCCCCCCACATCATATTATTCATACTACGTTGATTGAAAAAAAGATAAATCACCCAAAACAAGATCTTCCCCTTTTTTGTTCCTACGATGTTGTGTCGTGCATGTACCTACTAGTTGTATAGTGGTAGTACTAGTAATATAGTATTAGGAGTACAAACTTGGTACTAGTAGGAGTAGTACTAGTACAGAGTTCTCCTACTCTATCAACGAGCCCCGTCTGACACCAAATTTCTTGGCTTCCGTGCTATAGCTAGATCTTCCCCTCGTTTCTGTTTTCCAACCCGGCGGCAGGCGGGGTGTCGGTTTGCTCAACGGCGGTCCCACATGAAAGTGAAAATGCTAGGCAACACGCCTTACCTAAGCTATGCGTCGTGCCGGACAGGCCGTGTTGTACTCCCGATTCCCGGGCGTGTGGGGGTGCGACGCGAACGCGGCAGACCTTTTCCTTTTACCAGCAATGTGCCCGTGCTTTGCGACGGATCCAAAGTAGTAGAATAGTAGTATTTGTTCACAAACTTGAAAGAAATCACTATTGTTTGATATACTCCTAATATATTACTCCCTCCGTACCTAAATATTTGTCTTTTTTGAGATTTCAAATGGACTATCACATACGGATTATATAGACATATTCTAGTGTTTCTAGCAAGATGCCCGCGCGTTGCACGAAGTTGATGGAAAAGTAAGCACAACTTATAAATTGACGGATGGAGTACTAGTTACAGTGATGCATATAATTAAGCAAAGGGATCGCACATGTCGGTATTGACTGGAACGAGAATGCAACAACACAATAAGAATTAAGGCCACGATGATGCGGTCGCAGTGGTGGTTACAGAAGGCAAGAAGAAAGATGGATGCACGAATGTACGACCTCCTTCTCCTCAACTTAGTGCATTGGGCCACCGACCGGCGGCTAAGGAGCGACGGCTTTTGTGGCGAGGTCGAGGTGCTTCTCAACAAAGGCATCCAAGGCTTCCAGCCGGTTGAGGAAGGCCAACGTTGTAGCATCCTCACTGGCCTTGTAGATACCTATGTACATGATTTCCTCGTACACGTGGATGTGTAGGTCGACGAATTCTTGCAGGGCGAGGCGCCTCGCGGCGAGCGCGACCTCCAGATGGACATTCTTCGTGGCGTCGGCGGGCAGTCGCAGGGCCACCAGTGCTTGAAAGAGGTTCCGGCCATGGAGGCTGATTAGGGTGGCAGACAATGAGGAGCCCGGGCGTGCGGGCTGGAGGAGTACGGCGATGTCGTCCGCGAGCTTCTTGAGGACGGTGAACTTGTTGCTGGTGGCAACGATCATCTGGTCCAACTGAGAGTCGTAATTGGCGTCGACGGCGGCCATCCACCAGCCGGTCTCCAACACTGTCTGGAGACGATCCTCGGTGCCATGCCGCAGGCCGGCGTCGTGGACCATCTGGCGCAGCCGCTGGCCGCTCACGTGCATTGCCGCCATGGGTCTGTAGTGAGCTCTTTTGCGCTTAGTGTAGGTGCTTAGGCAAATGCTTAGGTGCGTACGATGTGGTAGATGCATTGGAATGGAGGGGTGCCTTTATATGAGGGCAATGAGGGCAAACTGCGTTGCATTCACATCGTGCAGCCTCTTTTCCTGGACCTCCTCCCATTACTTCCCTCATGCATTAATTGAAGGATGATGCATTGGCCGTTCAACATATCGGGAACCGCTACTCCCTTCCTCGTCTGCATTAAAGCCGTATCAGGAACTGCGCCGCCCGCTGTCAAATCGAATACTCCCTCTGTCTAGGTGAGTATTAAGTCATCTTATGAAAACCAAATAGTAAACACATAGGTGTGGTGCATTAACTCTCACGTTGTTTCTTATTTTTTGACATAAATAGAGGAATCAACCAAGAAGAGACGTGGGGCTTGTATGCTTTTAATGACTTGAGACTATCAAACATGACATGTAGTGGTCAGTTCTTTGCACAAGAACAAATACAACCCGCGTCAGCACACACGCATCTTATATAGCATCACATCCAATGGCTATAAAAGATGAATGAGACCAAATTATATCTCATCTAGATGAGTTCTAGCAAAACTATATTAATAATACTTAGTACTCCTACGCCATGTATCATATATTAGTATCATGTAGTACTTTATTTATTGCCATGTATGACACATAGTACTCAACTCTCTCTCTTTCTTCATTTAATTCTATGACACCTCATCAAAATTGCTAAGGCTAGTACCATTACAACCAGCCTTAGCAAATACTAAACATTAAGTTCTCTCATTTTCCTCTCCACCTTGGTCACCTAGACGGAGGGAGTATACTGCGCGGGATTTTCCTGCGCGGTAGGCGGGGCAGTTCCGCCTGGTCGGTTCGACAGAGACGCGAGAAGACGAGGGAGTAGGCTGCTGCAAACGTAGGGCTGTGTGATTTGACAGCGAGTTACTGCTGGACAGGTGGGGCCCCGTGATTTGACTTGCCATTATCATTTTAACTGCGACGCTACGACCGGCGTGAGTCTCCCGATTCCTGACCAACTCCATACAGGTGCCTCTCCCAATGCTCCACCATGTAGTAGAGGCTGGCTCTTGCATGATAGCCCACTTCTCCACTTTTTCCTTGCCTCTCTTCCCTCCACATATGCAAAAAATGCCATGTACAGCGCACTATTGTACTTACTTGCTCCTACAGGAGCTTAAGCTTGCCACATAGGAATAAAGTCTGATGTGGCAAGTTAATCAAGAAGAGAGAGACTAGTTTGGTGACCCAAGGAAGAAACGGTGCTAAGCGCGTGTACCTAGATTAAAAGACAATTTTGAGTCTATAGTTAATTAAATGAAGCAAACTTAGCAACACCATTTCATTGGAAGAGGTCACTCCTTGGCAAATGCAATAAACACTAGTACTCCCTGTGTCCCATAATATAAGAACGTTTGTGGCACTACACTAGTGTCAAAAACGTTCTTATATTATGGGACAGAGGGAGTACGAAGAAAGAGATAGAGAGAAGTAAAAAAAATACACTTACAGCCAACCTTATAGCCAAAACCTTGTTGTAGTATGAGTGACTAAGTGATGACTATGTATGACATGCCAACATCACATAGCCTAACGCACCGTGTTAAATCTCCAAGGGCACGACCGCACGAGCGACGCGATGGTCGTGGTAGGCGCGACCATGATACGGGCTGCTGGCAGCCCTTGGATCTGAGATCAAACGGTCGCATGCTAAGTTGCTGAAGATTTGCAGAATAACTCTCCAAGATAGGATATTCACCCATAGGTCTAGAATCACGCCATGCAACCATTCGATCTCAGATCCAAGGGCTCTCGGAAGCCCGTATCATGGGAGAATGGAAAGCCACTACCCTGCCATTCGCACGCTGGCAGTTCGCTCCTACTCGTCACCACACGTCCTTCAATACTACGGCGGTTCGCTCCTAGTCGTCCCGTCCATTCACAGTACGACAGCTCCACTAATCCTAACCCTCCTCCCAAATCCATGGCGTCCCAAATCTCCCCGATCAGCGGTGAGTACAAGGTTAGAATCACCACCGGTGATGAGTTCGACATCATCTACACCCGTTCTTCCGCGACGGTGAAAGGATGCCTTTCTCGCTTCAGACGCATGTTCGAAGACTCAGATGATGAGTAGGTCGCTGGGCTGGATGTTGAGTACACCAGAGTCCTGGGACGAGAGAAGGATCTAAAGGACGAAGAGAGGAAGAAGCCCGCCGTGATCCAGGTTTGCGTGCATGACTTATGCTTGGTCTACCACATATGCCATGCCGACATTGAGTGCCAGGATTTTAAGGACTTCCTCGAGAGCAACCTAGTCAAATTCGTTACTGTAGACTTTGGTAATGACAAAGAAGTCCTGTGTCGGATAGGCCTCGTTGTAGGAAACACCTTCAACCTCCAGAAGAATCGGCTGGTGTCCTCTCGTTAGCCTTCAATGCTGACCCTGGCAGGAGCCATGGTTCATCCTTCGTACGGTAAATTGGAGAAACCTCCATACACGTTTCATTGTCATGCATGGCAGCGGAATGTACTAGATATAGGCCACATCCACTATGCTGCAATGGATGGCTATCTTTGCTTCAATATCTACAAGGGTTGGATGAAGAGCAACAGCCAAGTGTGCGGTTCAAGCAAAGAAGTATCAGCCAAGAGGAAGAGGGACAAGGACAAAGTCGAGGACGTGTATGAGGACTCCGAGTAAGGTGGCAGTTTCGTTGCTCATGGTGGTTCTAATGCAGTGTCTACCGGAATAGTTGCAAAGTTTAATTTCATGTGTGCTTAATTTAATTTGAGGGGTGTGTTGTGCTGAGCCCCCAGCAGAACTATGTTATTTTTCTTCTTGTTACTTTAACTCTTCAGTACGTACATACTAGTATTTCTTACATTTCATCTTTTAGTTTGTATAGTACTACCACCCGTTTCTTCACATTATATATGTACAATATATATGGCCAACATCATATAGCCAGCAGTTTAGTTGTCAAAGAATTTCAGGGTATTTAGTATTGTCAAAGAATTCCAGGGTGCTTAGTTTTATTTGAGGGGTGGGTTGTTGAAAGTGCTAGTGATCGACTAGAGGGGGGTGAATAGGCGATTTTTATGAAAGTCTTCAAAACATGGAAGTTTCGAAGACAAACGATAGAAATAAACCTATTACCATGCAGCGGAAGGTAGACTACACTAGGCAAACCATAGTCAAGTATTCAATGAAGTGAAAGCACAATGACTAATAGCAGCTAGGCAGTAAAGATCAGGTAGGAAGATATTGTGAAGCCAATCAGAACAAGCAGTCACTCAGTGAAGACAAAAGATAATGCAATCATACAATGACTTCACAAGGACCAACAGTAAGTAAAGGGAAGGGAAGGATGAAACCAGTGACTCGTTGAAGACAATGATTTGTTGGACCAGTTCCAGTTGCTGTGATAACTGTACTTCTGGTTAGGGAGGCTGAGATTCAACTCAGAAGACCTTGTCTTCACCTTATTCCCCTTGAGCTAAGGACACCCAGTCCTCGCCCAATTACTCTGGTAAGTCTTCAAGGTAGACTTCCAAACCTTCACAGACTTTGTTCACCGGCGATCCACAATGACTCTTGGATGCTCAAAACGCGATGCCTAACCGGCTGGAGGATTCACAGTCCTCAAGTGTAATAAGTCTTCAGATCACATAGATAGGAAGACTTAAGTGATGCCTAACACTCTTTGGCTCTGGGTGTTTAGGGCTTTATCCTCGCAAGGAATTCTCTCTCAAAGGCTTCGAGGTGGGTTGCTCTCAAACGACAAAAGCCGTACTCTAACTCTGAGCAGCCAACCGTTTATGGTTGTAGGGGGTGGGCTATTTATAGCCACTAGGCAACCCGACCTAATTTGTCCGAAATGACCCTTAGTCACTAAGGAACTGACACGTGTTCCAACGGTCAGATTTCAAACACACACGGCAACTTTACTTGGGCTACAAGCAAAGCTGACTTATCCAACTCTGGAAAAGATTTGCTCTCATAGTCTTCACTCGAAGACATAGGATTTTTGGTTAAGCATCACTTCAGTCATTCTGACTGGTTCTCTTGGACCCCACTTGACAGTATGGTGGTTCCTACGACTCATCAAAGAAAAACACAGGACGACAAAACTGCTAAGTCTTCGCGCTCCATAGTCTTCACGTGATGTGTTCTCTTATCATAGTCTTCAATGTGAATGTCTTCACATACCACCTCTGACTTCAATGTCTTCATACATTTTTAGGGGTCATCTCTGGTAGGAAAACCGAATCAATGAGGGACTTCTACCTGTGTTATCCTGCAATTCTCACAAACATATTAGTCCCTCAACTAGGTTTGTCGTCAATACTCGAAAACCAACTAGGGGTGGCACTAGATGCACTTACAATCTCCCCCTTTTTGGTGATTGATGCCAAACTAGTTGAAGTTTCCAACGGGGAATAAAATATGTGAAATTGTAAAGGATAGGTTATTGTCTTCATAAGTGGCAAAGGCTCCCCCTGAAGATGTGCATATAAGTAATTTTCTTTTGGTATGCAAATGCACATGGCAGGTTGTACTTGTGGAGATCCTCTTCAACTTATGATGACAATTTATCATGCATGAAAAGTATGTGAAGATAATGACATGCATAATGAAAAATGGACGTTTGCAAAATGATCTAAGTGTGGAATTTATCGTCGCACATGCGGAATTTATCATCGCATCACAGAATAGCAAATAAGTAGCAGACGACCATCGAGTTTAAGTGTTACAACTCAAAGAACCAAATGTATCAAAACGAGAGTTGTAAACACTAGGCAAAATATAAAGTTACCGCCCATATGAACCCGCTTGAAGACTATCAAACTCATATGCTTCTCCCCCTTTTGTCAGTAAGGACCAAAAAGGTTTGAAGACATGGAGCATCTACTCGTTCCCATGAGGAGTAGGTGAAGCAGCAGGGTCGTCGGTGTTGTTAGGCGGTGCAGACGAACTTGGGGCAGTGTCGATGCATGCAGAAGTAGGGGGCGGTGAAGTAGCATCGTCTTCATCATCGATCACTCTGGCATTCACCGTTGCAGCAGAGGAGGAGAACTCAGAGTCTTCAAGAGACGGAGTTCGTCGCAGCACAGTCCTTCTTGGAGGTGTTGAGTCAAACTTGAAGCGTTCAGAGAAGCCATCCTCTTGAAGATCATCTTCAGAACACACAAGCGTCAGCCCTTTCCATGTACGCCGACAGGTTTCATGGGCAACAAAGGCATTCTTGGTGGCAAGGTTGCGAATCCTGTTTACGTCCACCAAGAGGCTTTGCATTTGGCGCTTCAGCCAGTCATGATGCTTATCCTGTTTCTGATGAAGGGAAACCAGAAGTTCTCGGTCGTTGAGAACACGAGATTGCTTCTTGGGTCGTTGGGCAATTGTGCTTTCAGTGGCTTCAGTGAGGTCACGATGAGGTGCACGTGTAGTACCAGCCAGAGGATAAACACGAGTGACTGCTTGAACTCCTTCAATGTTTTGAGAGAAGCTTTGAGTCTCAGCATTTTGAAGGCTAAGGGGCTCCTTGGCAGGCTCTGGATAGATGGCTTCACCTAACATATCGATGTCAGGTAGAAAGATCCAATGATTGCGAGCAGAGGGCTGATAGGTGACAACTGAGTGTAGTTTGATCAGCCGCATAATCCATGGAGCGTAAAACTTCAAGCCAAAAATGTCAGATCTGGATGCAGCAAATTGGCGAATAAAGAAGTCCTGTGCATTGAAGCTTTTTCCATGAAAAATATGAAAGACCAACGTCTTCATTGCGCCTTCTAGCTTGGCATGTGGAGAATGTCCTTTGATGGGCCAGAGAGTTCGCCTTATGATGTGATAGATAGTACGTGGCAGATACTCAAGGTCTTCAACAAAGAACTCCTTAGGATATTCAACATCTGGAGGCAAAGGCTTCATCATGCTAAGCATCTGCTCATATTGGGCTCAGGCTTGTGGAAGATGCTTTCCATAGCAGCACTGTGAAGCTGACAACCAGGTTCATACAGATCTCCTAGAGTGGTTAGGCCAGTAAGCTCAATGATATCAAAGGCTTTGGCTTCATGATGAACATTGCCTGTCGTCCACTCAAGGAACCAAGTCTTCGGATCCCTGTTGTAGCCACGGATATGAAGAGTGGCATAGAATTGGAGCAGCAAATCTTCATTCCAGTGCTCCTTATCAGTGACGAACTGCAGCAAGCTAGACTCTCTGAAGCAATCCAGAGCTTCTTCCAAACAGGGTAGTCCAGTTATGGCTTCAGTGTCAAGACACATATGTGGGAAAATGCAACCTTGATTGTATAAGATGCATGAGTAATAATTGCGCTGCTGATAGCTCCAGAACCGATCAGAAGATATTCTTGCCTTGGTGTAGGGGTTCTTGGCACTATCAAAGAAGGTGTTGTGTGCCTTCAAGCCACTGATATTAAAAGATCTGGGTGCAGATGCAGTACCTGGAAACCTGGGCAACCTTGGCATTGGCTTCTGAACCTGAGACCTGTGCTCAACGTGATAGTCAAACTGAGGACCAGCAGCAGGCGGAGGAGTCAGAAAAGGCCATTTGACAGTGATAAGTTGGCTATCGTTGAATGCTTGCTCAATAGTGTGTGGCCTTGGTGGTGGAACAAGAGCAGTGGCATCAACAGAGGCGTCAGGCTACACATCTGTTGCAGGTGCATCATTGGCTTCATTGGCCTCTGGCACATTGGTTGGTGCAGGCTCCACATTTGCTTCAGCCATGACTACGTCATTGGCTTCATTTGTGTTGGTGGTGGCAGCCTCAAGATTCTCAACCTCCACTTGATGAGCTGGAGGGTCGGGCACAGACACATTCACTTCAGGAACAACTTCTTCAGAGTTTGGGGGTGTAGGGACACGATCTTCTTCTTGTTTGTCATCAGCTGATGCAGCCGGATTGTCTTCAGCTACTTTGGCTTCAGACTTAGAGACAGTCACAGTAGGAGTGGCATCTGGAAACACTTGACGTGCAACAGATTGGTGGTGCACTTCTCCTTCTGGAACGCTCGGAAGAGGGACCTGAGACCTTGGTCCTTTGCGAAGCCTGCGTAGCGCTGGCGACGCCTGTGGAGATGGAGTTGGCTGGGCCTCAAAGTCATCCTCTTCATGCACTGATGGAGTTGCTTGGGGAGAGCTTGGAGTGTCTTGTCTCTGTGGGTGATCAGCCCACGATGCATCCTGAGCAGTTGGCGTCAGAGGACGACCAATGCTGATGAGTTCGCTGTGCGTGAGCACATGCGATGATACCAGTTGGTGCTTGATCTGAGGAAGGACTTCATCATCTTCAATATTGTCATGGTGACCAATGTCTTCAGCAGCGGTGGGGTCAACTGCTGGAATGTCTTCAGCTTTAGGAGCCTTTGTGGAAGCAGGCTCATGAACAATCAGTTGGCGCTCGTGGTGTTCAGATGCAGGGCGAACCATTGAGATAGGTTCAACAACTAAGGGCTCTGTGGGAGCAGCCCAATCCTTCTTGGTTTTGCGCTTCTTCTTAGAGGGAGCGACATCAGAAGCTTCAGGATTTTTCCTTTTTCTGGCTTCAGCCTCGACAGTCCTCGTCTTCTTCAGTTCTGAAGCGGTTGACCTGACCTTTGGCTTCGAGCCAGTCATGCTGCTTGGGAAGATTATGCGAGGTTCTTCCTGCCTTGAAGGTGCAGATTGGTCAGTTGAGGGCTTCTTCTTCTTTGCAGCCATTCTTGGGTCAATGCCAGGATGACCAAGAGCCTTGCGCTTCTCAGCCTCATTGTAGGCTTGCACACACTTGTCAGCCAGGCTCTTCATGCGCTCACGAGAACCTTGAGCTTCTTCACGCTTCTTAAGAAAGGCTTCCTTGAGCTCGTGCAGCATAATCTTGAAGTTTTTCACATCTTGCACGCTGAGCTTGGCCATGTGCTTCTTGAACTGAGCTTTCTCATAGTCGATCTTTTGCTTCAGTTCAACGATGCGCTGAGCTAGAGATAGCTCAGAAGCAATGGCGCCATGGAAGGTGACACTGAGGCCAATTGGAAGTTGCAGATCTTCAAAGCTGAGGTTGGGCGTGTCAAACCACTCATCAATGAAGTTATGGAGGATTGCCACATCAAAGAGAGGCAAATCATTGAATATCTCTGCTTCTTCCTTGCTCTTGATCAGTTGCTCAAGAGCGTCATCTGCAAGATCTTCATCGCTGGACAGATCAATGGCGTCATTGCGCAGAATAGCAGCAGCAGTCAGTGCCTGATTAGTATTCTTTCTCATCTCAGTCTTCTTGGAGATACATGATAGATCTTCAGACTGCACACTGTCTTCAGGAGGTGCAGTAGCCAGTGAGTGGCTTCGCCCGTAAGATTTTTGGTGCTGAGGCAGACTTTGAAGCTTTAGGCTTCTTCAGCTTCGTTGGCTTTGGCGTAGCAGGCGCTTCATCAGATTCAACGTCATCTGCAGGCTCATCCACGACTGTCCCTTGAACCAAGATATGAGTGATGAGACCTTCCAGGTTGTAGAAGGGCCCAACAAGATTGGGTTCAGCTTCGCGGGTGCCATCGGCATGGGGAGCAGAAGGACCAGGGTTGAAGTCTAGTCCCAATGACTTCTTGTTTTGCTTAGCCGAATTCTTGGCAAACTGGAAGTTGCGATTGAACAGATTGTCGTCACGACACCATAGCAATGACGATGGGTCTGCATCCGCAGGCTGTGGTCCACGGACCATGCAGGGATAGAAGGCTTGTTCAATGGCTTCATCTCTAGACTTGGGTTGAAGATTTCTGTATAGGATGTCTCCCCATGGTCTCTTGATGGCATTCTTCTCAGCATATTCCTAGGTCACAAACTTGTACTTGAACCATTGCTCGGCCCAGTATCTTCGAATCCATTGGATTCGTGTCTTGCGCTGATTGTAATCCTCTTCTGGATCTGTCTTGTACAGCTCTGAGAGGTCATCAGGCAGATCTTTTGATGTTCCCCCTCGACGCTGTCTGCCACCCTTCCTTGCTGATTTCTCTGTAGCCATGAACTTCAAACTGAATGGCTTCAATACGTTCAAAGGTTTCAAAGGCTTCCGCTTGCTGGTCAAACAGGAACTGGCTTCGGGAGAATTTATATGATGCTGTAAGAATTCTATAAATGAATGCAGACTATGAGAACCAAGGGATTCTCCCACGGACATGTACCTGTGACAGCATTAAGGTGCGAGGGAAGGGGAAGAGGTCATATGCATTCTCAGAAGATTTTGAAGATAAATCAGTTTAGAAGACATTGACCTCATAGTGCGAAGACATTCACTCATAGATAGAGAGTTGGTTCCAGATTTGTACGAATCCACGAATAAGTACAAGTGAGGAATCTAACTACTTTGTGAAGCATAAGTGAACATACTAGGCATATTATGAGATGCAGTATGAAATAGATTCAACTAGTGTGAACAGAAACTGCTTGTGGTAGAAAGTGATGAATCTATAGGATCAAAGGGGCCGTAAAAAGGAAGTTTTATTTACCACACGAAGAACTTCTAGACGGAGTGGGAGAGGAGGCCGAGCAGTTTGATCGTTCGTGCCCTAAGTTGGCGACAGAGGACACCTACGGCGACGGCGGAGAAGACAATGTCCGCGGCCGGCGTGAACACGATGTCGGTGAGGTCACGGCAGTTAAGCGCTTCGTCGCCGGCGTCGTCGAGGGCTAGCGGTGGCGCTAGGGTTTGTGCGAGAGTGGAAGAAAGGATAATGACTGTGGTGAGGTGTGTATTTATAGGGACAGGGGCGGCACAGTGTTATTACACAGGTGCCCCTGGCGATTCACATCTGAAGGACACGTGGCCATCATGCAACATGTCAAAGGTTGTTCCACGTTCCCACGCACGCCTGGATTGTCGGGTGGTCGTTCCCACTTCTTCGGGTTTCAGGTGAAGGAATTAGCATTGAAAACGAACTTAATGTTTGTCTCTGTATCTTCTGCTGACAAGGACGCAGAGAAGACATTCGACAGTTTCAATAGAATGCATATGATTTTGAGAGATAGAGTTTGAGATAGAAAGCATAAAGAGGTTAGGGTCCGATCACATTCACTTAGTTCAAAAGATTCAACAAGAAGACATAGCTATAAGTGAATGCTGTAGAGGACAGAACATTGGTATATATATATATATATATGAGAAAGACAATCAAATCAACATAGTGAAGATAATCATGAAGACAAGTTGAGATTGAAGCCAAACCAAATGTGAAGACATACCAAACGTAACGCCATGAGTGAAACACTTCAAACAGAAAAAAATTTGGTGGTGGCGTTACCCACCGTATAGGAAGTATTAGACCCAGACACGACGCACAATTATCGTGGCGCTCCGAAGTCAAATTCCACATTAATGTATTCACACTTAGAATGTAAGTCTTCATTGATTGAAGATATACTTTACTTCGTGTGTTGCACATCTAGGTCATCAATATGCATAAGTGTTAGGATGTGTGCCTGATCACAGGACATTTGAGGATTCCAAGATATTTAGCTCACACTGTAACTTGCAAAACCTCTTCTCATCCAAGGGCTTGGTGAAGATATCTGCCAATTGCTCTTCAGTGTTGACGTGTATGATATCAATATCTTCCTTCACAACATGATCTTTGAGAAAGTGATGACGAATTTCAATGTGCTTTGTCTTCGAGTGCTGAACTGGGTTGTTGGCAATCTTGATGGCGCTTTCGTTGTCGCAGTAGAGTGGAACTTGCTTCAGATGAATGCCATAGTCTTTGAGTGTTTGCTTCATCCACAGAAGCTGAGCGCAGCAAGATCCAGCAGCAATGTATTCAGATTCAGCAGTGGAGAGAGATACACAGTTCTGCTTCTTTGAAGACCAACATACAAGTGATCGTCCCAGAAAATGACATGTGCCTGATGTAGACTTGCGATCCACTTTGTCACCAGCATAATCAGCATCCGAGAATCCAACCAGATCAAACTCTGAGCCCTTTGGATACCATAATCCTAAATTTGGGGTGTGAGCCAAATATCGAAGAATTCGCTTCACAGCTAAGTGATGCGACTCCTTTGGGGCCTCTTGAAATCGAGCACACATGCAAACACTAAGCATAATATCTGGCCTAGATGCACATAGATAAAGCAAAGAACCAATCATGGAGCGGTATACCTTTTGATCAAACTCTTTACCATTGTCGTCAGGACCTAGATGATGCTTGGCTGGCATTGGCGTCGTGAAGCCTTTGCAGTCTTGCATACCGAACTTCTTCAGGCAATCTTTGAGGTATTTCTCTTGAGATATGAAGATGCCGTTGCGTTGCTGTCGTATTTGAAGACTAAGGAAGAACTTCAGCTCTCCCATCATGGACATCTGATATTGCTCTTGCATCATATATCCAAACTCTTCACTGTATTTCTGATTGGTGCAGCCGAAGATAATGTCATCCACATATATTTGGCACACAAACAGTTCACCATCATATGTCTTCGTGAAGAGAGTGGGGTCGAGGGAACCAGGTTTGAAGCCTTTGCCCTTCAGGAAGTCTTTGAGTGTGTCATACCAAGGCCTAGGGGCTTGTTTGAGGCCATACAGTGCCTTGTTGAGCTTGTACACCATATCAGGATGTTTTGGATCTTCAAAGCCAGGCGGTTGTGCAACATACACTTCTTCTTCAATCTTGCAGTTGAGAAAAGCGCTCTTCACATCCATTTGATACAGAAGAATGTTATGATGATTTGCATAGGCCAGCAGTATGCGTATGGCTTCAAGTCTAGCCACAGGAGCAAATGTTTCATCGAAGTCAATCCCTTCAACTTGAGTGTACCCTTGAGCAACGAGACGAGCTTTGTTTCTGACAACTTGACCATGCTCATCTTGCTTGTTGCGATAAATCCATTTGGTGCCTATTATATTGTGCTTGCGAGTATCAGGATGCTTAACCAGTTCCCATACAATATTCAGCTCAAACTATTGAAGCTCTTCTTGCATAGCTTGAATCCAATCAGGTTCCATGAAGGCTTCTTCAACTTTCTTGGGTTCAGATATTGAGACAAATGCGAAGTGCCCACAGAAATTTGCTAGCTGTGTTGCCCTTGAACGAGTGAGTGGACCTGGTGCATTGATGCTATCAATTATTCTCTCAATCTGTACTTCATTTGCAACACGAGGATGCATAGGACGAAGATTTTGCTCTTGCTGATCATTGTCATCGTTAGAAGGATTGTCTTTAGGCTGAGCATTGTCTTCATTTTGATCAGGTGCGGAGATGATAAGTTCCTCTTCAGGCTGAGCTTCAGAAGGTATGATTTCTCCAGTTCCCATAAGTTTGATTGATTCACTGGATGGAACTTCATCTAGCACATTTGGCAGGTGCTCTCTTTGTGAGCCGTTAGTCTCATTGAACCGCACATCCACTGTTTCAACTACTTTATAGTGAAAGAGGTTGAAGACTCTATAGGAGTGCGAATCCTTTCCATATCCAAGCATAAAACCTTCATGTGCTTTTGGTGCAAATTTTGAAGTGTGATGTGGATCCTTGATCCAGCACCTGGCACCAAATACTCTGAAGTAACTGACATTTGGCTTCTTGCCAGTAAGGAGCTCATAGGATGTCTTGTTGAGAAGCTTATGAAGATAAACACGGTTGATGATATGGCATGCAGTATCAATGGCTTTAGGCCAGAACTTTCTTGGAGTCTTGTATTCATCAAGCATTGTCCGAGCCATCTCAATGAGTGTTCTGTTCTTGCATTCCACAACACCATTCTACTGCGGTGTGTACGGAGCTGAGAATTCATGTGTAATGCCAAAGTATCAAGATAAGTGTCTAGACCAGTGTTCTTGAATTCAGTGCCATTGTCACTTCTGATGTGCTTGATCTTGACGCCATAGTTGTTCATGGCTCGATTGGCGAAGCGTCTGAAGACATCCCGCACTTCAGTCTTGTAGAGAAGAGCACCCGACCAATTCGAAACAAAAATAAAAAGGAACATAGTTCCAATAAAGGGAACCCAGGGACCATATTCTTCTCCAATCTGAGTTTTGCTCAAGTCTCGAATAAACTCAAGGACATATTCAAAAAAATTCTGACCTTCGGTCGGGATGGTTTGTGGATTCCGAACAGCTATGACAACTGAACCTAGCAAGATAGTAATTACGACCCAAGAAGTGATGATATGCACCCAAGTATATCTTGAATAATCATCAACAATGACAAAGCCATAGAGACAAGCAGTAGTAGTAAGAGTTGAGTAATGAGTGGGACCGAAAAGGTCCATGTGGAGCAGTTCGAAGGGTTGAGTCGTTGTCATGATTGTCTTTGAGGGATACTTGGCCCTCGTCATCTTTCATGCTTCACAGGCACCGCATAAGTGATCCTTCTTGAACTTGACGCCCTCGATGCCTATGACATGCTTCTTCCTTGCAAGGGTGTGGAGGTTCCTCATGCCAGCATGCCCTAGCCTCCGATTCCAGAGCCAACATTTAGAAGCTTCTGCTAGAAGACATATGGCAAGTTGTGGTCCTGCTGAGAAATCTACCACGTACAAATCATCTTTCCGATACCCTTCAAACACTAGAGACTTGTCAGATTCCATTAGAACAAGGCAACGATATTTTCCAAACATCACAATCATGTTTAAATCACAAAGCATTGAGACAGACATTAAGTTGAAACCAAGGGATTCAACAAGCATGACTTTATCCATGTGTTGATCCTTTGAGATTGCAACTCTACCTAGACCCAATACCTTGCTTTTACCAGTGTCAGCAAATGTGATGTGACTTATGTCAGATGGACGTAAGGTTGAGTCCATGAGAAGACTTCGCTTGCCAGTCATGTGATTAGTACACCCACTATCAATAATCCATTCTGAAGCAGCTGGTGTCGTACCCTACATTGCAGTTAGGCGGATAGGCTTCACGAAGAGAATTGTGAAGCATAAACATTTGACGAGCAAGTGGATTATGAAAGCTTAGATTAAGGTTAGGACTGATAGGGCAAGTAGCAAGCGACTCAGGAACAAAATACATAATAAGACCATTTGGGCATTTGATCTTGCGCCCTACAAGATGTTTAAGGTCCCCAGCAATAGCTTCAGACGATTTTGGTTTTCGGCTGGAGACCTTTCCCTGCAAAAGAGAGTTACGCTTTCTTAGCCACCCACATCTTCAAGGGTGGCTTCGAAGCAATGAGTCTAAGTGCAGCATCTGAGAACTTTGGCTTTGGAGCCCTAGCAAAAAGTCTTGCAGGTGGACAATAGTACTCATAAGAATAAGCAGAATAGTTCTTGGTCTTGTGAACATGGCGGTTTGATGAACTGCGCTCATATTCATAGACCTGAGTATGGCTTCCCTGCAAAACATTTGCATTAGTGCGACTCAGGTGAGTCCTCTGTCTATATGAAGCCTTTGGGCCGTATGAAGCTTGTGGTCTGGGATTTGTCTTCTTTACTTGTGGTGTCATGACGACATTCACAGGAAGATTTTCCAAACACCTTTTCGGCACCCAGACCTTCTTCATAGGCGGCTCATTCCTGCAGTTAGTACCAATATACCTGGCAAACACTTCACCATTCTGATTCTTAAACAGTTTATAGTTTGCATCAAAGGATTCATCAATAACAATGGGATTAGAACAAGTGAAGCCAGATAGGGTGGATGGATCCGCTGAAGTTTCCTTTGCAGCAACCCATGTGGTTTTGGGGTACTGCTCAGGTTTCCAGTAAGAGCCATCAACATTCATTTTCCTTTCGAACCCAACACCCTCTTTCCTAGTGTCTGATGCCCTTTGAGACTTTTGTACATCCATGTTTCAAGCAATGTCTTCAACCTAGCATTCTCATCAGCAATAGCAGTGGTATCCTCAGCAGAGGGGTTAGTTACCACATCAACAGTTCAAGATATTGCAACAGTAGCAACAGTAGAACATTCAACAACAGAAGTAGCGTTATCACGCTCAAGGCATTTAAGACATGGAGGTTCAAATCCTTCCTGAGCTGAACTGATCTGTTCGGCGCAAAGTGACTCGTTTTCCGTTTGAAGATCTTCATGAGCCGCTCTCAATTTCTCAAGATCTTGCTTCCTTTGAAGATAATCATAGGAAAGCTTTTCATGAGTTGTTGAGAGCGTTTCATGACGACTTTCAAGTTCCTCATACTTAACATGAAGATTTTTTATGTCTTCAATTAAGGACTGAGATCGAGTCATTTCAGCGTCTAACAGATCATCGCTTTTGTCTAATAGTTTTTGAATATGTTCCATAGCTTTCTGTTGTTCAGTTGCAATTTTAGCAAGTGTTTTATAGCTGGGTTTGGAACCACAATCAGAGTCATCTTCACTAGATGTTTGATAGTGAGTAGTGCGTGTGTTTACCTTGGCACCGCGTGCCATGAAGAAGTAGGTAGGAGCGGAGTAGTCCTTGTCATTTGCATCGGTGTCGGTGATGAAGTCATTGTCTTCAGTGTTGAAGATGGACTTGGCAATGTATGTTGTAGCCAGACTCGCAACGCCAGAATCGGACTCCTCCTCAGACTCCACCTCCGCCTCCTCAGAAGCGGACTCCTCCTATGAATCCATTTCCTTGCCAACAAACGCACATGCCTTGCCAGATGAGCTCTTCTTGTGTGATGAAGACTTTGAGGAAGACTTGGAAGAAGAATTTGAGTATTTCTTCTTCTTCTTGTCGTTAGAGTCATACTCCTTGCTCTTCTTCTTCTTCTTCTTGTTCTCATTGTCCCGCTGCGGACACTCAGAGATGTAGTGGCCAGATTTCTTGCACTTGTGGCATGTTCTCTTCTTGTAGTCATGAGCAGAAGCTTCATCATTCCTTGAGCTTGATCGTGAAGACTTTCTGAAGCCTTTCTTCTTGGTGAATTTTTGGAACTTCTTCACAAGCATAGCAAGCTCCTTTCCAATGTCTTCAGGATCATCAGAACTGCTGTCAGATTCTTCTTCAGATGACGAGACAGCTTTTGCCTTCAAGGCACGAGTTCACCCGTAGTTGGGACCGTAGATGTCTCTTTTTTGAGAAAGCTGAAACTCGTGTGTGTTGAGCCTCTCAAGTATGTCAGACGGATCGAGTGTCTTGAAGTCAGGACGTTCTTGAATCATCAGGGCTAGAGTGTCAAACGAGCTATCAAGTGATCTCAGGAGTGTCTTGACGACTTCATGCTTGGTGATCTCAGTGGCGCCGAGAGCTTGAAGCTCATTTGTGATGTCAGTGAGTCGATCAAACGTGAGCTGGACATTCTCATTGTCATTTCTCTTGAAGCGGTTGAAGCGGTTGCGAAGGACACTGATTCTCTGATTTCTCTGGGTTGAGACGCCTTCATTGACCTTGGAGAGCCAGTCCCAGACTAGCTTAGATGTTTCCAAAGCACTCACGCGGCCATACTGTCCTTTGGTCAGATGACCACAGATGATGTTCTTGGCAGTGGAGTCCAGTTGAACGAACTTCTTGACATCAGCAGTGGTGACACCTTCACCAGCCTTGGGAACACCATTCTTGACGACATACCATAGGTCGACATCAATGGCTTCAAGATGCATGCGCATCTTATTCTTCCAGTAGGGATATTCAGTTCCATCGAAGACGGGGCATGCAGCGGAGACTTTAATTATCCCTGCAGTCGACATAGCTAAAACTCCAGGTGGTTAAACCGAATCACACAGAACAAGGGAGTACCTTGCTCTGATACCAATTGAAAGTGCTAGTGATCGACTAGAGGGGGGGTGAATAGGCGATTTTTATGAAAGTCTTCAAAACATGGAAGTTTCAAAGACAAACGATAGAAATAAACCTATTACCATGCAGTGGAAGGTAGACTACACTAGGAAAACCATAGTCAAGTATTCAATGAAGTGAAAGCACAATGACTAATAGCAGCTAGGCAGTAAAGATCAGGTAGGAAGATATTGTGAAGCCAATCAGAACAAGCAGTCACTCAGTGAAGACAAAAGATAATGCAATCATGCAATGACTTCACAAGGACCAACAGTAAGTAAAGGGAAGGGAAGGATGAAACCAGTGACTCGTTGAAGACAATGATTTGTTGGACCAGTTCCAGTTGCTGTGACAACTGTACGTCTGGTTAGGGAGGCTGAGATTCAACTCAGAAGACCTCGTCTTCACCTTATTCCCCTTGAGCTAAGGACACCCAGTCCTCGCCCAATCACTCTGGTAAGTCTTCAAGGTAGACTTCCAAACCCTCTATTTACACGAAGGCAGACATACAGCGGGCAAGAATCGCACCCCTCCACCGCTCCCCCATCTCCTCCTTCACCATTTTCTCCACTCTTCTGATGGCTTCCGATGAGCCGTTCTCCGGCATATTACCTGACTGGGTGGCCCGCCGAGCCCTCCGGATACGGGTGAGGCTGCTCGGTGCTTCAGCAACCTTGCTTGGCCTGATGGAGCCAGTTGCTGCCCCAAGCAGGCGCGTGGTTCAGCAACTCGCCACTCCAGTTTAGCTCGATGAGGAGTGGCGAGTTGCTCCATGCCGGCACGGCGGCGAGCACGCCGGTACGGGCGCCATTGCTGCCGTGTCATACCGTGTCACCAGTGTCTGCGGTGGCCGCGCCTCCCGTGTCTGTGGGCACGCCTCCCATGCCTGCGGCAGCGCCATGCAGGCAGAGACAGAAGTCGGGTGCGTCGAGAGCGATGAGTCGGTGGCCAGCTTCTCCGTGTCCACCGCCATCATCGAGGAGAATTAGAACACGGGAGGCCGCCGCCACTTGGGACCCATGAAGGCCACCGCCGAGGCGACGACCACGGATTCAGGTGGTTTCTTTGCTGCTTTGTTGCTTCCAAGGACCTTCGTCGACCCCGCAAGTATCTGACGGACATGAGGAAGACAAAGGGATCCGCGGGCGGCCATTGAGAACTAAAATAAGTCTAGATACATCCATTTCTAGGACAAGTATTTCCGGATGGAGGGAGTATTAATTATACAAGAGAGCCGGATTGGCACCTCTTAGTTCATCTAAATGTAATGAAATCCATCATGTTTATATGAAGATCCGGCGTTTTTATACGAAATCCTTCATGCTTATATGAAATCAGTCCGTGTTTGCACGAATTTCATCTGGTTGGTTAGAGTTGTAAAAATGTATGCCACTGGCGTTTGATGTCGTCCTCCGCTTAAGGAAGCGGGAGGAAATTTGCCGGCTGCCGTTGGAGATGCTCTTTATGCTGGAAATAATAGAGTGACATCCAATCCATTTGAGTTAATTTCCTGTATGATTGTCCCTCTATAAAAAGTTAATTGCATGTACAGTGTACACATGACTTGCAGCGTGGCTACAGCTTCGTACAGAAAGTTAAAAAGAAACAAGTCCATCCTTAATCTTGTATTCTAAGTACTCTGTGGGTTCCACTGTCAGTACAGTAGCGAAAGAAGTATATATTAAATAAGTAGAGTAATACATAATATAAAAATATAAAGTTAAAAGACAGAATTCGAACTCATGTCATCGCGTTGCGAGCATCCGGCGCTAACCAGACCAGCACATTTTTGTTGTAGACCATGCTGGAGATTTATCTCCATGTCTACTCTTATATATACTCCATTCGTTCCAAAATATTTGTCTTTTTCAGATTTCAAATGGACTACCACATACGGATGTGTATGTAGACATATTTTAGAGTGTAGATTCACTCATTTTGCTCTGTATGTCTTTTCAGGAAGGGGTCAGATTTGTCCTTGATTTATTTATGAGGTATACAGATGGCACTGTACCACAAAGAAAAGAGGGTAACATCAAAATTATGGACTACTTTTTTGAGTATGTTGGTAAGGTCCGGTCATAGTCACTTGTTGAAATCTCTAAAAAGACAAATACTCCCTCCGTCCGGAAATACTTGTCATCAAAATGGATAAAAGGAAATGCATCTAGATGTATTTTAGTTCTAGATACATCTCTTTTTATCCATTTTGATGACAAGTATTTTCGGACGGAGGGAGTAGAAAACAGAGTTGGTGATGATGGTGTGCGTGCCATCCTGCAATATAGGCTATCGGATTTATATCTAACGGATAGAAAAGAAACTATGGCAATTTTGCGAAAATATACCCACACGTCTCTCCACGTTCGGAAATAAGGCCTTCCCTCGTTCAACCTTTTCTCTCACAAGATAAACTACTCATACAAATGCATCTTGATGTTCCGTGCAACGCGCGGGTAGCTAGCTAATTTCTTTTAAAATAGTTGCTGCGATAATTGGGTTGAAGTGATATATTTTATGTCTGCCCGAATGATTTCAGATTCACTAGTAGTAACAAGGAAAAGGTTGCCTTGTTAATTAACAGAAAACAGGGTGAAAACTATCACATGAGGCCGGTAAAAACAAGGCACACTGGGTTCAGCGTCATCGTCACTACAGCTGTGCGCGCGTGAGAAGTCTACATATCGAGGGGGCTACCGAGTGAGGCACCGAGACACAATGTTTGAGAGAGAAACCAATTGAAAGATTATGATCAGATCGAGTTGTCACCCTTTTGCTGTCATTGTTGGGGGGGAGGGAGAGAAATACGTATCGAGAGTGTGCGCAGTAGGCACAGAGGCACAACTAGCGAGTGTGTGTGTGTGTTTGAAAGAGGAGTAGATAGATTATTATCAAGATCGATGTGCCACCCTACTCCTTCGGTGCCGGGTAGCGTGTGTGTGTATGTTTGAGAGAGAAGCCAGTCGATAGATTAGTATCAAGATCGAGGTGTCACCCTACTCCTTCGGTGTTGGGAAGTGTGGGGGGGGGGGCAGTGACACTCACATATCTCTACTCTTATAAAAAACAGAGTTGGTGATGATGGTGTTCCTGCCATCCTGCAATATAGGCCATCCGATTTATATCCGACGGATAGGAAGGAAATTATGGCAATTTTGCAAAAAGATACCCACACCCCTCTCCACATTTGCAAATAAGGAATTCCCTCGTTCATCCTTTTCTCCCACAAGATAAACTTCTCATGCAAATGCATCTTGATGTTCCGTGCAACGCATGGGCATCTTGCTAGTAGGGAGAAGGAGTTTGTGTGACACATATCTAGCTATATTAAGGGATAGGTAGATAGCATATGTGTGAGAGACATTATTATACTTTGAGACATTAGTGGTTGTGGGTGGGCATAATTAAAGGGGTGGGCGTGTTAGACATAGAGAGCGTGTGTGTTTCTATGTGAGAGACTTGTAGGACGGGGTAGAAAGATGAATTTAACCCTGACGGAGGGAGAGAAATACACGAAGTGCGCGTGTGTGATTCCGATGCCCACAGGGAAATGAGATATGTATGCGCGTGAGAGAGATTGCACAATTCATTCACGTATCACTATCTAGCGATCGTGGACGTGCATCGCTTGAACATAAGTCAATATCTACTTCGTATCGTGGCCAAAGGTACAATATCGATTCAACGCTATAAAGATTGGACACTCACATATCACATTTTTTTCTATTTAAATAAACCTTTTCAGTTGTGCATGCCAAAGTTACAATGATGTTTCTTCAAAGAACCAATGTAGCTATCATGTACATGCACCATTGTTACTCTTGCATTCAAATTCATTAGTCTTGGATGATTTAAGTTTCTATTTTGAAGTAATATATGTAATATTCATATATAAATTCAACAGGTACGCAATTTATGAAATGGAGGCTATGTAATCATATGAGGTAACACTTTTAAGTACGTAGCTGACTACAATATCCATTTCTTTTTGTGCGCCTCTACACTAACACGTCAATGCATTATGTTTAAAGTAAATAACCAATGGCACTAAATTATCTATTTACACGAGAAATACATAGGCTGAGCGTTTGATCCCTTTTTTTGTGAATGCGCCACTACACCCGTACGATTGGCCGCGCCCGTGTGAACGTCCAAGTTATCGGCGCATCATCCCGAGTTATTGTCTTTTTTTCTAGGGTGGACTTCACACCAGTTATTAACTGCTGATGCGTGCCCCGTGTACACAGTCTAGCATGACCTTCCCGCTAGCACGGTCCAAAATTAGTTGAAACTGGATACAAACGATCCCGCGGGCGGCAAAATCTCCTGCCTCCTTCTAAAATTTCCGCCACCTTGGTCTTTAGCATGCGAAATCCCTGTTTTGTCCTTGGTGCACGGAGACCAATAGTTACAATTCCGCCCTCATCTACATGATAGGTCGGGGCTGCTTTGGTAACTTCCGGTTCCCCCACTACACGGCACCCCCATTTCCTCTCCCCCTCCCGCAAAAACGACTAACTCCACAGCACCAGAGCATCTTACATCACGCCGTCCATACTTCATCGCCCTTTCTCCCCTCCCCTCTCGAAACCCTAGACTGCTCATCCACCGGCGTACCATAGCCCATTCACTGCCAGCGGCGTCCACCTCGCCAGATCTGCTTCTGCGGCCGCATCTACCCCTCCCACCTCCCCTAGAAACAAGTAGACTGCTCATCCACCACTGTACCACATCCATTCAGTGTCGGCCTTGTCCACGGCGCCGGATATGCTTCGCCGGTACTCTCGTCAACCGCCGCGCATCTGCAGTGGCTCATTCGTACTCCCCACCGGAGACGCTTCGTCCACACCCCCCGGAGCCGCCCCACCAACGCCCCCGTCGATGGCCTCTGATCCTCTTTGCCGACACCTTCCTCAACCCTACCAGAGCCGCTTCGCCGACACCTTCCTCAACCCTACCGGAGCCGCTTCGCCGACACCATCGTCAACCCTACCGGAGTAGCTTCGCCTATACCATTCTCAACCCTACCGGGGCCGCTTTGCCAACTCACAAGTCCACGACCTCAGATCCGCTTCCTCGCACCCTCATCCAACCTACCAGAGCAGCTTCTGACGCCTTGTCCACGGCCGCAGATCCGCATCGTCGACACCACCCTTAACCCAACCACTGGAGCAGCTTCTGACGCCCCATCCACGGCCGCAGATCCGTATTGTCGACACCATCCTTAACCCAACCACTGGAGCAGCTTCTGACGCCCCGTGCACGGCCGCAGATCCGCGTCGTCGACACCATCCTTAACCCAACCACCGGAGCAGCTTCACCTATGCCCTCGTCCACGGCCACAGATCCGCTTCGCCCACACCGTAGTCCACCCTACCGGAGCCGCTCCACAAACACCCTACTCGACGGTTCTAGATCTCCTTACCAGACCCCGACAGCCAGTGCAACGTCATCACCCTCGATGTTTCTAACCTGATTCCCACCGTCTGGAGAGATGCCAAGCACCCGCCACGACTTAGGTACTTGTCACCTTTAAACCCGTCCAACATCACCTGCCCGATGTACTTCAAATATACTAACCGGTCGCTGTTACCTGTTTTGCAGCTATCAAAAACTACAAGGACGATGTTTCTTCTGGATCTAACAGCTTGGCCAACCAAGATCCTGGACTGAGGCATTGCTATGATCTTGCAAGCGTGTCTCTCTCTTGTATTGTTCTGTGCCTGCCAGCGTGCTTTGCTAGGATTTTTGACCAGTAATCCCTTTGTGCAGACAATGATTTCTACTACTGGCTGCTAAATTAGATATGTAGATGTCATACATGATACAACCTCGTACCTCCGTTCCTAAATATAAGTCTTTCTAGAGATTCCACTATAGGCTACATACGGAGCAAAATGAGTGAATCTATATTCAAAAATGCATCTATATACATCTGTATGTGGTCCATACTGGAATCTCTACAAAGACATATATTTAGGAACAGGGGCAGTACATTACACAAAATCGTAGGTGGCATGTAGGAATTCCAGTGCACTACATTAGGCTCCCTTAGAGTGCCTGCTAGTCCAACATACAGAGTCATGGCTAGTTTATGGTACGCACACAATCGTTAATTGGTGGTTTAAATATGCGCAAGGGATATGCAATGTAGTATCATGTAGAGATGTCTGAAATTAGCCATGTCAACTTGCAGATAGGTTTACACGATGAAAAAGTACAAGATGTATGTGGCAATTTCATGGAACATCGCAAAAAAAGGAGAGGCAGCGGTGAGCCTATACAGTGTGCTATGGTACGTCACTCCTCCATTGCAATCATTGTGACATGTTATTTGTATGCCAGTTCTATTAGCCAAGTTTCTTAGGGACAGTTATTACAAGTTATCCTAAGAAAATAAGCACATGTGAATATAAGCTCCATGTAATAAGCCAACCAGTTCTTTTCATTGCGTTTTCAACTTACCTTTGGTACGATCAGTGGAAAGTCTAGATTGCATTATAGTTTTTTCATTTTGCTGCCCATATGGAAATTAATTTGACTTGCAAACATCACAAATTGAACCCAGTGCAGTAATTAATATGATAGGAAAACATACCATCACTATTTGCTCAAAATGCAAATACAAAGATACCATCTACTTGGCATAATCTACTTTGGTCAATGTTTTCCATAGAGATCCCATTGCCTAATTTAAACGAAGAACGCATGACCCACATTTAAATGAAGAAAAATTATTTATTGAAATTCGATGGTCCAAGTGGCTGGTTATTATCGTATAGCAGCACCACGTGAAAGCATCATATAGCAGCAGCAGCTCATAGCAACTCATCATACAGCAACAACAGTCTGCAATTCATCATATACCAGCAGTAGCTCATAGCAATTCATCATATAGCAGCAGCATGAGCAGCTCATAGCAATTCATCATATAGCAGCAGCAGGAGCAGCTCATAGCAATTCATCATATAGCAGCAGCAGGAGCAGCTTGTAGCAACTCATCATATAGCAACAGCAGCTCATAGCAATTCATCATATAGCAACAGCAACAGCTCATAGCAACTCATCATACAGCAGCAGCAGCTCATAGCAATTCATCATATAGCAGCAGCAGGAGCAGCTCATAGCAATGCATCATATAGCAGCAGCAGAAGCAGCTCATAGCAATTCATCGTATAGTGGATCAGAATGAAAATTTGGCAAAAATCAGAGGAGATCCTCACCTTGTTGGATGAGCTCATCCTTCAACAGCACCTCAAGGCCATTACCTGGGAGGAGGGGAGGGGGAATAAGGTGCCTTCTGCCGCAGTGTGGCATCAGTCGTAGTTGTGCAGCGCCCGCCGGAGTAATGCGTTGGACGAACCATAATGGAGCAGCTGCTGGAGACCATGAGAATGAGGGGCGGCGCCAGAGGGAGGAGCATCCAGGGAGATTTGCCCCTACCCGCCGGCCATGTAGCCTAGCTGGACATAGCATCGTCGAGGACCAGGCCAGATGGGACCAGTGGCGACGGCTCGCTGGAGGAACCCTAGTGCTGCAGGCAGGGGATCGAGGTAGAGGGAAAGGGGAGAGGAGATGCAAGCGGGCAGGGCAATGAATGCTTGCGTGTTTGTTTTTACTTGAGGGTCAGGTGTGACACGGGCGTTAGCAGTTGCATTTTGAGTGTAATATAGGCAGACAACAGAGTCATTTCACTATTCCCCTTCCCTTCAATTTTTAGTGAGGTTCTACCCGAAACACCCCCCTCCAAAGCGAAATTAGTTAAGCCCAAGCCCATAACTCAAAAATGACTTCTTTACATCTTTTATGGCTTATTTTGACAATATGCCCTGAAAAGGCGGAATTGAACTGGCCCTTAACCTGCAATTCAATTTTGCGTGCAATGATGAATCACTCCTGCCTGCTATCTGTACATTTAGGCATCATCATACATGGCATAACCTAATACATGTGCATTCCATTGTAGAATCTGGAATATGCAATGTTTATGTTAGTTCATACGTTGCACATGATGTTTAAATGCCCCTTAAATCTGGTCAGTCAAGTGATGGTCTTTAAGCCTCCTTCTTTGCTTCTTTTCTTGATATGTAAGATTTGCTCACACATCTGTTCAATTTCTTGTTTGCATCAGCCAGCCATACTAGGACTGTTTGCTTTGATTACTTGCTGTTCTTGACCTAACACTCTAACAGAGCTTGTCAACGATTTAAACACTATGGGATGCTATAGTGGGGCCTTGTCTAACTCATAGGTGACATAAAGGTTTGACTGTACACTACAGTAGGCTCTCCAAGAGTACCTGGGGATCCAGTTCGAAGGTATGCCTAGTTTTTACATAGTGCAGACATAGTAAATGCTCATTTCATTGTGTGCAAGTGCAAGAGATGCGGCATGTTTCATTATGTGGTGTTTTTTTGTTATAATCTCATCCTTTTGTGTTCACAGACTAGAAATTATGCATATTTATCTTCCAAGGAGACGAGTAACTAGTTTGTGTCACCTTGCAGAGGAGGTGCAATGAAGATAAGATTGAGGATTTCCATGTACAAGATGTTAGGAAGGAGCCTTGCAAGAGAAGTAGGAGCTGCGCTGAGCCTCTTCAACCTGCTAAGGTAAGTCACTGTATGCAACTCAATAGTTCAATTCCTTGTTTGTTTCAGGCATAGTTAATTTTCTCTTTTCAATTGCTTTATTTTTCCTCAGTTAATGAGATGCCCAAATAATCATGCCTGATGTTCGGTACATGTATCACTATTAGTTGACATAATTAAAGGCCTTACCATTTAATTACTCTGCCGAAGTGTGCCTGAAGCTTTGAAGTCTATTAACCAACTATTATTGCATGATGCTCACAATCTAGTTTATAGTACGCTAATGATTGCATAGTTTTGCCTGCTGTAGTATGTTTGTATGAAACCCCCTGTTGTTCATTATGCTCCCTAAGACTTTAATTGAGGCACAGAATGGCCAACTGCTTGCTTACTTATACGCAACGTGTTGTCTAAATTTGTAACTTGTCCGTGTTTTCGATTGGGCCCCAACATCATCCTCCTCTGGTGAGCTAAGAGGGATTTCTGTATGCAGGCTGCACAGACTATCTTTTTTATAATTTTTAAAATATCACCTGCTTATGCTTCATGACGTGTAACATTTTTTTTGAAAGTGACGTGTAACATTATTGTTAGTCCTGTTTTGCCATGTAGTACAAAATAGTGTCTTGTTCGCTTCACTGTTGTAAATATATTTTTGCCCTAGTCATGTGTACTTATAGAAACATTTCAGGATGAAGTGACATCAACACAAAGATCTGCGAGCAGTGGGGCATGGCCATTACCAAATGATTATGGATTGGAATTGGAATGTGCTGATGTTCTCGAGCATCAACTAGAGGTGGCAGGACAACGTGTACATGATTGTCAACGTATAATCAACAAGTTGAGACTGGACATGCAGGTATTAGATGCAGGAGTCAAAAAAATTAAACAAGACACTGAGGTAACCATGAAGGAATTGGAGATTTTGCAGACTGAAATTTGTGCTATCTGAATCCGGCCAATCCTATTTTCTGAAGAGATTATAGTTCAAATGGATTTAAGTTGATGCGCGTCCATGATGTATGAGTTGTATTTGCCCAGTGTATGTAATTTGTTGTTTGTGTATTGTCGGATTTCGGGTTCTGGCAGACCCTTGAGGTTCGAACACTGGGGTGCGCGCGGAGATCTCTCCCCCACCGATCTATGTCCGATCTTCTCGTGCGAACTAAGATGAAAATAATGAACAACACAAGAGACACGAGGTTTATACTGGTTCGGGCCACCGTTGTGGTGTAATACCCTACTCCAGTGTGTGGTGTGGTGGATTGCCTCTAGGGCTGACGATGGATAGTACAAGGGAAGAACAGCCTTGCGAGGGGTGTTCTTGAGCTGATGCGGTGTGTTCTACTTAGTCTCTACTGGGTTTTCTCTCTCTCTGCTAGGGTTCTACCAGATCTCTAGCCATCTCTTCTCGATGTCTCGACGTATTCTAGATGTCTCTACTCTGTGGTGGCTAGCTCTATTTATAGAGGCCCTGGGCCTCTCCCCAAATATTTGAGCGGGAAGGGCGCCAACAATTGGCCATTTTGAAGGGGAACATCTAGTACAAGTTATCCTGACCAAAGGTGGTCTTCGGCTGCCAAAAGCACTGGTGATGACGCTGTCTTCGGCTCCACGGTGACCTCCGTCCGGTCGTCCGGCTGGTCTTGGTCTCGTTGCACCGGAATGGTAACCTTTGCCTGATACCTTGGCCTGTGCTTGCCCCCTTTGCACCAAAGGGGAAACAAGGACCCTGCGCAGGCCGGCGCCCGCCTGGCCTTGATCGTCATGGCTTGCATCATGGGATCCTCGCGAGGTACCCTTGCATTGATCTTTCCGCCTCCTCGCGAGCCTGCCTGATGAGGCCGCTCTTGAAGAAGCTTCCTGTCGTCTGCCCCGCGAGGCTTGGCCCCTCGCGAGGGTCTTGAGCTTGGGCTGATGAAGATGGGCCACGCTGGGCCCCCACCTGAGCCACGCCACAGGCCGCAGGCAGGCAAGTCTGGGGACCCCCATTCCCAGAACACCGACAGTTGCCCCCGGGCCCAAGGCACGCGCGGGCTTGGCTTAGCAGAGAAGCGAAGGGGCAAGCATGAAGCGCCGCGGGCCCTAACAGCCTGTGGCCTTGGGCGCCGCGTGGCAGTTGACTAGACGTGGGCGTCTGCACTTCCCATGACGGATCGGCAACTGCACGACTGACAAAAGGGGGTGCCCGGGCCAGGCTTACTTGCCCTGCTCTCGTCCGTCTTGCCCTAGATCCCCTTTCTCGCTTTCCTCCCTCTTGCTCCCGAAATCCTCCAGATCCGTCTCAATCCTTCGCATCCGGCACGCCATGGTGACTCGCAAGTCCCCGGCTGATGCTTGGTACTCGCCGGCCCTGGATTCCCCGAATTTGTCAGAGAAGAACCTCGCCCTCGCGCGCCTGATGACGATGGCGCAGGGCAGCGAGGGGGCGACTGTGCTCAAGGTCGGCTCTGACCAGCCTGAGGGCAAGGGGAGCACCTTCTACCCGTTCTTCGTGAGCGCCATTGTCGCCGGTCTGGTGCCTCCTTTCTCTGAGTTCTTCCATGCCGTTCTCCGCCAATACAACTTGCAGGCCCTGCATCTCCACCCCAACTCTGTCCTTCTCCTAGCGATTTTCGCCTACTATTGCGAGGCTCATGTTGGTGTGAATCCCTCGGTGGCCTTGCTTCGCCACTTTTTCTCCCTACGGGTTTCTGGCGCTCAGGTCTCCGCATGCGCGAGCTTCATTGCATATTCCAGCTCCAACGCCATCTCGAAGCCTGGGAAGAGGATCGAAGGTTAGGGAGGCCGCCGCCAAGGACCGGTACGCCAAGCTTGATGACCGCCACAGCCGACTGGAGACGCTGGAGCAGTCGCTGAAGGCGGAGAGGACCGAGCTGGACGCCAAGGAGAAGGTCCTGACGGAGGACCGGGTGGCCTTAGCGAAGCTGGAGAAGAAGGCTCGTGGCATACTGAAGAAGCTGTATGAGAGCGGCCTGGAGGAGCCGTTGGCTGGTGCGGAGGACGGCCCCGCCAAGCTGCTCCCCTTCCTGGTTGATGCGCTTGAGGACGTCGCGGACGGCCTTGGCCCCACGGTCGAGGCCGAGGCGCGTGCCCTGTCTTCTGCGGCGCTGACGCATGTCCTCAGCCATGTCTACCTACGCGACCCCAACGTCGACTTCGACAGCCTGCTGGAGCCCGTGAGTGGCGACCATGCCGCTGCCGCCGCTGAGGCCGTTAGAGGCCGAGCCGAGGTTTTGCTGGGGAAGTTCCGCTCCCCCAGCGTCCTGCCCGGGCGTGGTGCCGCCGGCCTAGCAACCTCGAGAGGCGAAGCCGTCCAGCGTGAGTCCACCACCGGTGACAGCGTTACTGGAGAGTGATCCCTTCGCGACTTCCATCCTGTTTTATTCGTGCACATGCACCATGCCTCGCGGAGGCGTTTAAACTTGTGTTTGGCGTTGTGGAACAATCTTATGGCTTGTAATATTTGCTTTGAATTTCCTGGAATTTGCATTTTCCTCTCCTACTTGCTTACACTCTACGTCGGCAGGGCCCGGCCCCACGCATACCTCACCCAGCGTTAGTCCCGACCGGAAACCATGGACGGGACTAAGGAGTGAGGGGCTACATGGCAAGTTAGGCTCTTGAGTCGCGATGCTCAGGAGTCCCCCTTGACGTGCGAGCAACAAGTAGGGAAGGGGGAGCGAGGAGTGGATTGATCGTTCTACGTCGGCAGGGCCCGGCCCCGCGCGTACATCACCCAGCGTTAGCCCCGACCGGAAACTATGGACGGGACTAAGGAGTGAGGGGCTACGTGGCAAGTTAGGCTCTTGAGTCGCGATGCTTAGGAGTCCCCCCTGACGCTCAAACGGGTTTCGTACCTTCGCTCCGCTCGGGGAGTGGCGCACGACGACCAGGTCCAAGGGACCTGGCTGGGTGGCGTGCGCTCGGGCGAGGCCCGGGCGTAGCCCCCGTGTCCAGCCCCCTCGTGCGGCACTCCCGAGGGGAGGCGTTTCGATGGTGCCGGACACTGAGCTCTGGGCTCCCTGAGGTTGGTATGGCCATGGGCTTCCCTCAGTTGTTGATCGCCAGCGCGGAGCATAGCGCTTCCATATTTGTACGGGCATAGCCGCTCCTCGGCAGTGTCGTCAGCCAGCACGGAGCATGGTGCTTCCACTGGTGCGTGGGAGGGGGCTCCTGGTCCCCTCCGGGAGGAGCCCCCGGGGCGTGTACAGCCCTGCCCTGACATGTGGCCGGCATGGTAGGGCTAGGAGAGGTGTATCTGGGCACCCGTGAGCCAGCACGGGACTCACGAGGCCCTACCTCGAGGCGGGTTGCACCTGGCTCTGGGCCTTTATCAATTGGTGTGTTCCTGCGGGGTTGTTAGAATGCAAATGCCTTACGTCCTCAGGTCTCGGCCCTCGAGCGAGCTCAGCCGCTGCTGGTAAGACAGGCCGCAATGCCGTGGGTCAAGGCCAGGGGGTGAGGGCTGGAGAGCCAGTGAGAGCCCATGAGTCGCAATGCTCAGGCGCCCCCCCTTTTAACGTGCGAGCGCTTTGCATGACGACAAGCAGTAGGTGATAATTATGGGAATCAGATTAAGCGTGAAAGAACAACTTCATCCTAAGGTAAATGCTGGAAAAGCAACTGCTGCTGGGTCGGGCCAGAGCGGTGTGGGGATGATGCAGCCCGAGGGGCGCCCCCAACAAGGTAAATAAAGAGCATAACCAAAATGGATACATGCCGCGGGGACGGACCCACGTGGCCTGGGAATGGTGCAGCCCTGTGGGCGCTCCCAGCTGAAAGTAGAACTCTGAAAGATGTCACCTGGTGCTGTTGAAGATGAAGTCATGCTGAGGAAGTGAGCGATGCGTGGTGAAGACGTCGGCCCTCATGAGCCCCCAGGCCCAGGGGCCTCGGGAGGCTCCGGTGGCACGTGCAGGTCTTCGGGGACCATCGCCACCTCCGCTAGGACCGCGCGATGCCTGACCTCCTGAGCCTCCAGAATGCTCCTCAACAGGCGCTGACGTGCGGCGACCGCGCTCGGCAGGCCGAAGGGCATGCGAACGTAGCTGTGAGGTGGTCCCTCGTAGCGCCCTACGACCGAAGGCCATAGGCGCTCCTGGGACGCAACTCGGTTGAGCCCTGGTACGTCGACGCAGACGCACAATCCTTCATCCTCGCCTGGATGTGGGGCCACGGCAGGTAAGCGGCGGCTGCCGCGCATGACTCTGGACTCTTGTAGCTCATGGGTGTTCCTTGGGATGAAGTCCTGAGGGTTTGGTCTCCTTTGACTTGTACCTTCCTGAGGGAAGCGTGCTTGAAAGCACCCCTGCAAGTGGTGCTCGAGCGCCTCCCCCGCGACCTTGGCAAGGTCGGCGGCTCCCCAAGAGAGAGCCCTCGAGCCCTGCCTGAGGAGGGCGCCGGGCGCGCCTTCCTATGCATGAGAGGGTGGCGCTCCCTGATAGGGCGCGAATCCTGACGCAATACCTCCGGAGGTGCCTGCCTCCTTGTGGCTTGGGCCAGGTAAGGTCTTCTTCTTCTTGAGAGTCGCCTCGGGAGGCCTCCCACTCATGCGATCTGGGTCTTCGATTGCTGCGGCTTGGAACGCACGCTCAAGCGAGCACACTGCGTCCCTTTCTTCACAAGGTACGGTGATGACTCCACCGCTTCCTGGCATCTTGAGGACGTTGTAACCATGGCGAGTCACTGCCATAAACTTGGCTAGGGCTGGGTACCCGAGGATGGCGTTGTACGACAGGCAGATGTGAGCGACGTCGAAGTCGATGAGCTCGGTGCGGTAGTTGTTGTGTTGGCCGAAGGTGACTGGAAGGCGAACCTGCCCAATTGGAACAGTGGAACCATCGGTGACTCCTGAGAAAGGCTTGGTCAGCTGAAGCTGGTCGTATGGCACTTGGAGATTGTCGAACGTCTCGACGGACAGGACGTTGAGTCCTGCCCCGCCATCGATGAGGGTCCTGGTGACCTGCACGTTGCTAATGACTGGGGAGCAAAGCATCAGGAGGATTCTGGCCGTTGCCACACACTTGAGCTGGTCTGCGGAACTGAATGTGATCGCGCACGTAGACCACCTGAGAGGGCGTGCGGCCTCAGGCTTGGGAAGGACTGCATTCACCTCGCGAGCAAACTGCTTGAAGATGCGCTGTGAGGCTGGGGCCTGGGTGCCACCCAAGATGCAAGCAATTGCACGTGGCTCTTGGAAGCCCCTAGCCCCATCGTCTTGGTGTTGGTCTTCGTTCCTTCTTGGTGGAGGCGGCAGAGGAGGGAGGCCTGCGTTGTCGTGCGGGTGGCCCTCACGAGGCTGGTCCCTCCAGCCTCCCTCGCGAGGCTGGTCCTGCCAGCGGTCCTCGCGAGGGTGGTCACGCCATCCCTGGCGAAGGCCACGGTCTTCCCATCGTCCGCCACCTCTTCCTCCTCCTTGTCCATAGCCCCTGTCGTTGCGCTTTGGGCGTCGGCCGATTCGCCCATCTCGCACGGCTCTGAGTTCTTGACATTCGTTGGTGTTGTGGGTGTGGAGGTCGTGGTACATGCAGTACCGTCCGCCCTTGGATGACTCAGGCTGATCCCTGCCTCGCTTGGTGTCCGGTTCCGCTACTAGCACGGCAGCCCCCTTGCGCTTCACGTCTTTGGCCTTGAGCTTCTTTTCTTCCGGGTCGGCTGCCGGGGGCTCGAGGAGGGAGAGACGCCCTTCCTCAGCCCTGGCGCACTTGGTCGCCAAGTTGAACAGCTCCAGGGATGTGCACAGGTCTTCATGGATTGCTAGCTCTTCCTTCATCTTGACGTCGCGCATGCCGTCGGAGAAGGCTGAGATGATAGCTTCTTCAGTCACCTTGGGGATCTTGAGGCGAGCGTAGTTGAAGCGCTGGATGTACTTCTACAGGGTTTCTCCTGGCTGTTGCTTGATGCGGCGCAGGTCGCTCACGGCCGGGGGCCGGTCGCGAGTGTCCTGGAAGTTGGCGATGAAGCGGGTGCGCATCTCGCTCCAGGAGGAGATCGTGCCGGGAGCCAGGTTCATGAGCCAGGTGCGGGCGCCGTCCTTGAGCGCCATGGGGAACCAATTCGCCATGACCTTTTCGTCTCCGTTGGCGGCTACGATGCCCAGCTCGTAGAGCTGCAGGAACTCCGCGGCGTCCGCTGTGCCATCATAGCGGGGAGGGAGGTCATGCTTGAACTTTCCTGGCCATGAGACGCTGCGCAGCTCAAGGGTGAAGGCGAGGCAGCCCGCCGTGGCCATTGGCGCCTTTTGCTGGTGCTGCACTTGTTCTTGCGGGTCACCATGCGCCGCCACTGGGAGCAGCGCGGGGTCTTGTCATGGAGGCGCTGGGGCGCGACCTTGGCGCGCCGGCGCTGGGAGCGCGCGAGCACCTTCCCGGGGACATGGGATCTCTTGGCAGCTCCCTTCTTGCTACGCAGGCGCCGGTCGTGGAGGGTCCCGCCCTGGGGCTGCGCGCCTTGGAGCCAAGGCACCTTCTTGGGGAGGAGGCGGCGGAGGCGCCTCCTAATCCTCGCCCCCTGCACGGGACGGAGGGCGAGGCAACGAGAGGGACCGCAAGGGGGAGCCCCCCTGTGGCACTGACGAGCTCGGTGATGCGGGCGAGCCAGTCCTCGTAGAGGTCATCGACGGGGCGATAGTGCAGGAGCTCCCACGCCAAGAGCAGTGAGGCGTGCGCATCCATGGGTGCGCGACGGGCATGGGACGACGAGCCAGCTGGAGTCAGCGACGGGGTGGCGGTGCGGCCATCCCGCCGCACCGAAGGATGCTGGGACGAGGCCTGCTGCTCGTTCCCTGCCGGGCCGGTGGCGGCGTTGGCGGCGGGCGACGGGGAACGACGAGGGGGGGCCGCCGACGGGCGCCGTCTGGGCGACGCGAGTGGCGCGAGCAGCCCGGCGCTCGGCGCGAGCCCGACGAGTGTCAACCATGGGCACGACGGAAGATCACACGCGAACATCGGAAGAAAGATTCCGGTGCACCCCTACCTGGCGCGCCAAATGTCGGATTTCGGGTTCCGGCAGACCCTTGAGGTTCGAACACTGGGGTGCACGCGGAGATCTCTCCCCCACCGATCTAAGTCCGATCTTCTCGTGCGAACTAAGATGAAAATGATGAACAACACAAGAGACACGAGGTTTATACTGGTTTGGGCCACCGTTGTGGTGTAATACCCTAATCCAGTGTGTGGTGTGGTGGATCGCCTCTGGGGCTAATGATGGACAGTACAAGGGAAGAACAGCCTCACGAGGGGTGTTCTTGAGCTGATGCGGTGTGTTCTACTTAGTCTCTACTGGGTTTTCTCTCTCTCTGCTAGGGTTCTACCAGATCTCTAGCCGTCTCTTCTCGATGTCTCGAGGTTTTCTAGATGTCTCTACTCTGTGGTGGCTAGCTCTATTTATAGAGGCCCTGGGCCTCTCCCTGAATATTTGAGCAGGAAGGGCGCCAACAATTGGTCATTTTGAAGGGGAACATCTAGTACAAGTTATCCTGACCAAAGGTGGTCATCGGCTGCCAAAAGCACTGGTGATGACGCCGTTTTGGGCTCCACGGTGACCTCCATCCGGTCGTCCGGCTGGTCTTGGTCTCGTTGCACTGGAATGGTAACCTTTGCCTGATACCTTGGCCTGTGCTTGCCCCCTTTGCACCAAAGGGGAAACAAGGACCCTACGCAGGCCGGCGCCCGCCTGGCGCCCGCCTGGCCTTGATCGTCATGGCTTGTGTCATGGGATCCTCGTGAGGTACCCATGCATTGATCTCTCCGCCTCCTCGCGAGCCTGCCTGATGAGGCCGCTCTTGAGGAAGCTTCCTGTCGTCCGCCCCGCGAGGCTTGGCCCCTCGCAAGGGTCTTGAGCTTGGGCTGATGAAGATGGGCCGCGCTGGGCCCCCACCTGAGCCACGCCGCAAGCCGCAGGCAGGCAAGTCTGGGGACCCTCGTTCCCAGAACGCCGACATGTATGCTTTATTATCACCTGTGCCGAACCATAATGCCCAGTGGGTATAATCGGCTGTAATTTCTTTATTGTATAGTGTAGGATTATTCTACCTTTCTATGCCTTGATCTCTTTGTTGTATAGTGTATGCTTTTTAGAGGTGATAGTATTGAGTAGGATAATTCTTTGAATATGCTATATCGTTTAAACAGGGGCCCACTCGCCCGACCATGGCCCTTCACGGGCCGTCGGATCCATGGGCCTTCTACGTCTCGTAGGATCCATGGGCCTTGTACGTCTCGTAGGATCCATGGGCCTTCTACGTCTCGTAGGATCCATGGGCCTTCTACGTCTCGTAGGATCCATGGGCCTTCTACGTCTCGTAGGATCCATGGGCCGCCGACTCATTTATGGGTCTTGTACGAGCCTTTAATGTGTCGTAGACGGGCCTTTAATGGAAATCGTACGTTTTATGGGCTGACCATAACGGGCCGTTAATAGGCCGTAGTTGGTGATGCTATGAAAATGGCCCAACAGACTAACGGTCCACAAACGGGCCGACTGTAACGACGGGCTAAATTTGGCCCACAAGCAGAAAATGACAGTAACGGGCCGTAAGTAACCGAATGCTGCAAATGAGCCCAAGAATAAATGGGTCCTCAGAAGGCCGAAAGTTAACTTGGGCTGGAAACAGCCCAACGGAATAACGGTCCATTAATGGGTATAAAGTGATACATTGTTCATTACAGGCCAGTTTCACCATGGGCCGTCAATGGGTGTAAAGTAATACACTGTTCATTACGGGCCAGTTTCAGCACGGGCCGCTAATGGGCCAAGAGTTACAAACGGCCTCATATGGGCCGAAAGACGTCATGGGCTTTACATGGGCCAGAAGTGAAAACGGGCTGGAATCATATTGGATGGCCCAGATGACGCTACTGGGCCTAATTCGGATAGGGTATAACGGGCCTTGGGTTAGCGGGCGGTAAATGGGCTATATGCGAACAGGCTGTTAACGGGCTTTCCATGGGCCGGCCCGCCATCTTTTGACCAAGTAAAACGGGCCGACCTTTTCACAGGAATGGGCCACTGTTGGGCCGTGCCACGTGTCGACATATCATAGGCGCCTTCTGTCCAGTGAGTGGATGACATCTGTCCCAACGATGAGCCGACACATGTTTCCTCTAGTCAATGATGATTTTACACGTGGAAAATCCCCATTGGTCGGGGCTGTTAACGGGTTATCGGATCCAAAACCCGACCCGATAGCTTAACGACGTTCCGTTATGGTGGATGCCACATGTCGGTCACCCTTGATGAAAGCACTTCTGTGACGCGCGATTTATCGTCATGGAAGTGGACACTTCCGTGATGATAATTTTGGTAATGTCACGGAACACTTCTACGACAGCACATGTATGACTATCTTGATTCTGTCATAAATTTGTCATGGATGTACATGCATGACAAAAAATGCGACCTACTGTGACAAACACGTATCATCACGGAAGTGTATTTTTTTGTAGTGAACAGGCATGGCAACAACAGGTCTATGTTTACCTTTTTCACCGGGTCGGGCAATTCTAGCAGCTTCATCACAAAAGTAAATAACATTACCATCAATATTTTCTACCAAGAGATCTTTAACCATAACAACACTAGGTTCTACTTTAATTTTCTCGGAAGGTTTAGGAGCTTTAATATTACTTTTGCGAACCTAGTTGATACCTTAGCATGTTCCTTTATACTAAAAGGGAAAGGTGGTTTTTCAATATAAGCGGTGGGCACAACTGGATCAACATTGTAAATAATAGTTTCATCCTTAGCTTTAACCAGTTCTTTAATTTCATATTTAATAGGTGGATGATATTTAAACCACTTCTCCTTAGGGAGATCAACATGAGCAACAAATGATTCACAAAAAGAGGCTACTATCTCAGAGTCAAGTCCATATTTAGTGCTAAACTTGTGGAAGGCATCAGTATTCATAAACGATTGAACACAATCGAACTTAAGCTTAATACCTGGATCGCTACCTTCGCCGAGTTCCCAATTTTTGGAGTTGTGTTTAATTATTTCTGAAAGATCCCACCTGAATTCAATAGTCTTCTTCATAAAAGAACCAGTACAAGAAGTATCAAGCATGGATTGATCATCACGAGAAACTCGAGCATAAAAGTTCTGAATAATAATTTCTCTTGAAAGCTCATGATTGGGGCATGAATATAACATTTAATTAAGCCTCCCCAAGCTAGAGCGATACTTTCTCCTTCACGAGGCAAAAAATTATATATATAATTCTGATCATTATGAACTAGATGCATAGGATAATTTTTTGGTGAAATTCCAATTTCAATCGATTCCAGTTCCAAGATCCAATATCATCGCATAGCCTATATCATGCCAATGATTTTCCCTTCAAAGATAAAGGGAAAACCTTCTTCTTAGCTTCATCTCCGGGTAAACCTGCAAGCTTAAACAATCCACAAATTTCATCCACATAGATCAAGTGCATATCAGGATGTTCGGTTCCATCTCCTGCATAAGGATTAGCTAGTAGTTGTTCTATCATACCTGAAGGAATTTTGTAACCAATATTTTTAGTAGGTGCAGTAGGTTGAGGGGCGACTAATTGTGCCTCTAGTCGAGGTGAAGATACCCCGAACAAACCCCTCAATGGATTTTTTTCCTAGTAGCAAGTGATAATAAATTTCAGAGCGTAATATAAATTTTTCCTTACCAAGAGTGCTTCACTCCCCAACAACGGTGCCAGAAAAGATTCTTGATGACCCACAAGTATAGGGAATCAATTGTAGCTCTTTCAGTAAGTAAGAGTGTCGAACCCAGCGAGGAGCAGAAGGAAATGACAAGTGGTTTTTAGCAAGGTATTTTCTGCAAGCACTGAAATAAGCAGTAACAGGTAGTTTGATAGAAAGATAATTTGTAGCGGACAAGTAATGGTAATGGTAAATAAAGTGAAGCAAGGTAGCCCAATCCTTTTGTGGCAAAGGACAGGCGAAAACGGTCTATTATAATAAGCAAAGCGTTCTTGAGGGTACACGGGAATTTCATCTAGTCACTTTCATCATGTTGGTTTGATTTGCATTCGCTACTTTGATGATTAGATATGTGGGTCGACCGGTGCTTGGGTGTTGTTCTTACTTGAACAAGCCTCCCACTTACAATTTTCCCTCAAGCATTCGCAACTACGAGAAAAGTATTACGATAAAATCTAACCATAGCATTAAACATTTGGATCCAAATCGGTCCCTTATGAAGTAGCGCATAAACTAGGGTTTAAGCTTCGGTGACTCTAGCAACCCATCATCTAATAAATACTCCACAATGCATTCCCTTAGGCCCAAATATGGTGAGGTGCCGTGTAGTCGATGTTCACATGACACCACGAAGGGAATCACAATATACATATCATCAAAATATCAAACACGTATCAAGTTCACACGGTTACTTGCAACAAGAGTTCTCCCGTGACCACAAGAACAAAAGTAACTACTCACAAATGATAATCATGCTCAAGATAAGAGAGGTATTATATGGCATGATGGATCTAAACATATAATCTTCCACCAAATAAACCATATAGTAATGAACTACACGATGTAATCAACACTACTAGTCACCCACAGGTACCAATCTGAGGTTTCGGTACAAAGATTGAACACAAGAGATGAACTAGGGTTTGAGAGGAGATGGTGATGTTGAAGATGCTGATGGAGATTGGCCTCCCAAAGATGAGAGGGTCGTTGGTGATGATGATGATGGCTTTGATTTCCCCCTCCGAGAGGGAAGTTCCCCCGGCGGAATCGCTCCACCGGAGGGCTAAAGTGCTCCTACCCAAGTTCTGCCTTGAGACGGCGGTGCTCCATCCCAAAAGTCCTCTCCTTATTTTTTTTCTGGGCCAAAGTGACCTATATACTAGAAGATGGCCACTGGAGGTGGGCTGGGCTGAGCACAACCCACCAGGGCGCACCTGGGGGCCCTGGCGCACCCTGGTGTCTTGTGCTCACCCGGTAGCCCCCTCTGGTAGTTATTTGCTGCAGTATTTTTTTTATATTACAAAATAATTCTCTGTAAATTTTCAGCTCATTTGGAGTTGTGTAGAATAGGTAACTCTGACGTAGCTTTTTTAGGTCCAGAATTCCAGCTGCCGGCATTCCGCCTCTTTGTGTAAACCTTACATATTATGAGAGAAAAGGCATTAGAATTACTACATAAAGCATTATTATGCATAAAAACATTATAAATAAGTAGGAAAACATGATGCAAAATGGACGTATCACAAGCTCATTTTCAGTAGCACGAAGAGTAGCTAATTACTCAAAATATAATCCACTAGAAGAAAAACTAATTGGAGCAATGGAGGAGTGATACGTCTCCGTCATATATACAATTTTTGATTGTTTCATGCCAATATTATACAACTTTCACATATTTTGGCAACATTTCATATGATTTATTGGACTAACATATTGATCCAGTGCCCAGTGCCAGTTCCTGTTTGTTGCATGTTTTTGTTTCACAGAATATCCATATCAAACGAAGTCCAACCGTGATAAAAATTTATGGAGAATTATTTTGGAATACTTTTCATTTTTGGGTGGTGGAATCAACGCAAACGGGGGCCCACAACCACCAGTAGACACCAGGGTGTGCTCCAGGCCCCTGACACGTGGTGGTGGGTTATGCTCACCTCGTAATGCGGTTGGAGCTCTTCTTCGGGCGCAAGGAAGCTTATATCCGAAAAAGTAGTGTTAAAATCTCAGCGCAGTTGGAGTTAGAGATCTCCGGGAATATAAGAAACAATTTTTGGCCAGAAAACAGGAACGCAAAACAGAAGAGAACAGAGAGGGAGATCCAATCTCAGAGGGGCTCCCGCCCCTCTGCCGCCATGGATGCCATGGACCAGAGGGGGAAATCTCCTCCCATCTAGAGGGGAGTCCAAGGAAGAAGAAGAAGGAGGAGGGGGGATCTCTCCCCCTCTCTCCTGGTGGCGCCGGAGTGCCGCTCGGGCAATCATCGTGATGGCGATCTACACCAAAAACTTCGCCTCCATCAACACCAACTCTCTCCCCCTCTATGCAATGGTGTAATCTCTCTTCTACCCCCTATAATCTCTCCTTAAACATGGTGCTCAACGCTATATATTATTTCCCAATGATCTATGGCTATCTTATGATGTTTGAGTAGATCCACTTTGTCCTATGGGCTAGTCGACAATTGTGGTTGGTATGAGTGCATATTTTATTATGGTGCTGTCCTATGGTGCCCTGCATGTCGCGCAAACGTGAGGGATCCCCACTGTAGGGTGTTGCAATACGTTCATAATTCGCTTATAGTGGGTGGCGTGAGTGACAGAATACATAGACTCGAGTAAGTGGGCTATTGCATATGGGAGTAAAGAGGACTTGATACTTAGTGCTATGGTTGGGTTTTACCTTAACGATCTTTAGTAGTTGTAGATGCTTGCTAGAGTTCCAATCATAAGTGCATATGATCCAAGTAGAGAAAGTATGTTAGCTCATGCCTCTTCCTCATATAAAATTGCAAGAATGATTACCGGTCTATTTATCGATTGCCTAGGGACAAATAACTTTCTTCTGTGACAAAAAGATTTTTACTAAACAACTAAATTTTATTATCTTGCAAAGTACTCCTAGTTTTATTCTTGCAAAGTAGTTCTAGCATCACATCTACAAAAGAGTTTCATACTTGTTTAGGTAAAGCAAACATTAAAGTGTGTGTAGAGTTGTATCGGTGGTCGATAGGACTAGAGGGAATATTTGTTCTACCTTTAGCTCCTCGTTGGGTTCGACACTCTTATTTATCGAAAAAGGCTACAAATGACCCCCTATACTTATGGGTTATCAAGACATTTTTCTAGCGCTGTTGCCAGGGAGCACTAGCGTGGGGGTGAATATTCTCGTGTGTGCTTGTTTGCTTTATCACTAAGTAGTTTTTATTTCATGTTCGAAGTTGTTCTCTATCTTTAGTTATGGATATGGAAAACAAAACACCAAAAAAATTATTTTTACTTGCTACTCATGGAGAAGGGGAACCTCCTAAAGCCCTCAATGCTTGTTATGTGAAAAATATTAAACACAATTACATAATCCTGAGAAAACCTAATTCAATGTGATAATGGGAGACACGTTGGATCAACGTGATACTTTAGGGATTATTGCTTGACACAGAAAGGGAAATTGTTATGGGATCAAATTGATATGTTGCATTGGTATGATTGGAATTTACGCCAGAGATATGATTATACTTGTTGCTCTAGTATGAAGGCTCCACACCTTCCCTTTTCATGCAAATTTAATGATAATGAAACTTTAGCTTCTTATGCTAATCGTAGATATGACTACTATGATGCCGAACGAATAGAGGAATTTGTTGCTTTTAAGGGTGCTTATGAAATTGAATCTTTGTTTGAAAAGTATGAAGCTTTTGATGATGATGTTCATAGACCTAGAAATTTTGCGAGACTTCAATATTGCTATGATAATTATAAATACAATTCCAATATTGATGTATTTATTGAGAAAGTCTCCACTGTCCAAGAAGAAACTAATATTTTGCAAGAGTCTATGGAAGAAGGAATTGATGAAACCGTGAGCTCATTGGATGAAAAAGATGACGAGGAGAGCGAAGAACAAAAGGAGGAAGAGCGGATTAGACACCTTCTAATGAGAGTAATTCTTCAACTTATACATTATTTAATTTCCCTTCGTTCTTACCGAAGGATGAATGCTATGATAATTGCTATGATCCTGTTGATTCGTTTGAAATATCCCTTTTTGATGAACTTGATGCTTGCTATGCTTGTGGAAAAGATGCCAATATGAATTATGCATATGGAGATGCACTTGCTATAGTTCCTTATGTTAAGAATGAAATTGTTGCTATTACATCCACACATGATAGTCCTACTATCTTTTTGAATTCTCCCAACTACAGTATATCAAAGAAGTTTGCTCTTGTTAAGGATTATATTGATGGGTTGCCTTTTACCATTGCACATGATATTTTGATGAATATAATATGCATGTGCTTTCTACTCCTACTTGCAATTATTATGGGAGAGGAACAACATCTCCACCTCTCTATGTTTCCAACATAATAAAATTACAAGAAACTGCTTATGCTATGTATTGTCCTTTACTTGATGTGCATGAATTGTTCTTTTATGACATGCCAATGCATAGGAAGAGAGTTAGACTTCGTCATTGCATGATATGTGTTCCTTTGTGCTCACTACTAAATTATAAATCATTGCTAATTAAAATTGGCTTTGATATACCTTGGGATCCGGGTGGATCAATTACTTGAGCACTTTATGCCTAGCTTAATGGCTTTAAAGAAAGCGCTGCCAGGGAGACAACCCGAAAGTTTTAGAGATTCATTTTATTCTGTTGTGTGCTTTTATAAAGTTTAAAAACAAAAAGAAATATAGAGGGGAACCTAAAAAAATTTCAAAAAGAAAAGTGGAAGTGAGAGAGACGAGCATTGCTGAAGTGGGGGAGCTCCTTGAACTTTGTTCATGCCCATGAACACTTTGTGAATCTTAATTACAGAACATTTTCAACAAAACTAATTATCCCCTTATACAAATCCATTGTATTATAAAAATAATGTGCCAAGATTTGCCTTTGGGATGATTAGATTGCTTGTAGGTATGTGCAGTGCAAAAATAGAAACTTTCGCTGAAGTGGGTGAATTTACATTTTTTACTGGAGCATGCGAAAATTCTGAAATTTTTACACAATATTTCCATGCAAATTTTTTATTTTTTCCCAATTGTTCATAATTTTTGGAGTTATAGAAGTATGGCCAAAGTTCAATTTACTACAGATTGTTCTATTTTTGATAGATTCTGTTTTGGATGCATTGTTTTGCTTGTCCTGATGAAACTACCGTTTCTATCGGTGGTATGAGCCATGGAGAAGTTACAATACAATAGCTATCATGCAAAAACAAAATATTAATGAGTTTTCAACAGTACTTAAAGTAGTGATTTGCTTTATTATGCTAACGGATCTTGTCGGGGATATACTCCACGGCGTAAACCGGCTGGAAGTATAACCCGACTGGACTAGGCGGTTTACTTGAGATCGGGCTGACACTTGGCGGTTCACTGGCGACCCGCCCTGACCTGGCGGTTTACAAGCAACCCGCCTGGTCATTATGGCTCACTTGTGACCCGGCGGGCGGGTAAGATGGATGACGAGGACCAAGGCCCAGAAGGCCGGTTCACGTTTAAATGCTGCGCCGGTTTATGAGGAAAGCATAAGGGATATTCCCTTACAAAGGAATCAAGACTAGGACTCCACTTGTAATAGGGTAATCCTAATCCTAATAGGACTAGTCATGTAAACCACCCCTTCAACATATATAAGGACGGGTAGGGCATCCCAAGGGGGACAAGAATCACAAGTTCCACAAGTTGGACAAGTTAGGTTTAGAAAATAGCTCTCAAGATAGAGCACTCTTGTAACCGTGATCATCATCATCAATATCAATGAAGCAGGATGTAGGCTTTTACCTCCACCGTGAGGGGCCGAACCTGGGTAAAACATCGCGTCTCTCGTCCCGCTCAGCCCCTCTCAAGCTACCACATAGATGCGTGGGCCTCGCGACTAAGTCCTGACACTAAGGACATCTGCCGTGACAATTCCACGACAATTGGCGCCCACCGTGGGGCCTGCGTATGGTGATGTTGAGTTCTTGAAGGGATCTTTTCTAGGGTTTCGAAAAGTTTGTTAATTTCCGAATCAAAAAGAACCGGCTCGAAAGTGCATTGACTACGAGTTCATCAATCAAGATTGAAAGCTCAAAGAAGTAACTTCGATGGTAGCCTGGACGACATGGACAAGTTTTGAGAATGAGAGGATTAGGGTTGCAGGCTGTTCCGCCACTGTTTTCTTGAAAAGTCGCCGAGCCCGATGGGATTGTGATCACGAGGAGCAACGTCCAATCGGTTCAAACATCAGGAGAATCAACTCTGAGTCACCGGGAGGGCCTCGCTCCGAGCCGCTCTGAATCGGCCGCCGCCGCGCCCACACGTTGCAGCAGTAAGCCGCCGCCAGCCTTGAACCACCGGACTCCGACTCCAAGTGGCCTTCGCTCCGGCTCGCTCCGACTCGGCCTCGTTCTGGCCCATCCTCGCCTCATCGAACAGCGAACCAAAAAGCCACCCGTTCGCCTGTGAATTGACTTGCCGGTTTGCCTTTTGTCACGGTCTCGGGTGGTCTCGTCGGCTTCTGCGGGATGCCTTGCCGGCTCGTCCTCGAGCTGCCAACTGTCGTCGTCACCTCTGAACTGCTCGCTGGTCCGTGTCGCCTTTGCGGCCTCAAACACCTCGCCTCGACGGCCACCCACGAATCACCCTCACGGCCGTCAATCGCCGTTAGACGAGCTGCCGCCTGCCTCCGATTTATGGCCTCACACTGAGCCGGCGCGCCGAGTCGCTGCTGCACCTTGCCTCAACTCACCATTACGGCCGATGTTGTGGCCTTGCTCCAAGCCAGCCCTGTTTCCGCATGTGCAGAACGTCGTATCACCCGGCCCTGTTTCCGCTGCTCGTCTTCGCCTACATATCCGTGATGCCATTGCTACTCAAAAGGCTGTTGACAGGGGAAGGGTTCGGCTGGGGATTCAATTACTGTTAGCAGTCTTTCGCTCCTCCTGGTGATTTCAAGATGGCGTTGCTCACATTAGAGCGAAAATATACTGAAGGCAAAAGTCCAGCCGAGCTGAGGTATGGATGCCATCTTGATGCCTAATAGCTCCGGAAGAGATCTCTGGATCAGGTCATAACAAGTAGGCAACTAGTGCCATTTGAATTTTATGGAATAAGCTAAATACACAGTGTCAGTTAAGCTTTGCTAGAAGGTCAAGAAAATTCCACGTCGTTGGACAGAGGGCTTCCGTCAAGTGATACATGCATCATACTTGAGGCGGCTCCTAGCTAATTCAGGAATCAAGGGCATTTGCTTCAAGGGCCTTTCCTCCTAATATTGTCAGCAAATTGAACATTAAACATGTAAAGCATCAGTAAGATCCCTGCTGGACCAAGGGCACTGCGCTCGTAGCCTTACCGCCTGTCAACACTGTCATTGTGCTGCATGAGCCATCATGATTTGCGTGGAATTAGGCTCCTACCTACGACGTCGATGACCCGCCGCTTGCTTTTGCCCCCTATCAATAATCAGAATAAGCAGAAATAAGAGCTGCTGTACGGACAATTTGAGGCGATGCATGCCAAAGTGCAAGAAAAGAAAAACTGAAAGATCGGTTACTAGTCTCCCAAGAACAGTGGATACTAGCATACTTATTGATGGATAAGATATTTGGATTTGATACTGAAATGAAGAGCGGGCAAGTCAATATTTGCATGGCCGTAACATTACTGGAGTTATCTACGGATGCTACTTAAGGATCATTGGTCGATCAAACAAATCAGGTGATATCTATCCAAGTTTATTTTATTAACGCATATTGTTTTTATCAAAAAACAGTTACTTGGTCTATGATATTTTCGCAGGACTATTATTCCTTAAAAAGGTGTCGCAAATATTATTTTTGCACTAGCGCTCGTTTTGCGCAGGTTGCCACCCTCACTACATCAACACACGCGACCGACTCATTGTCCGTGCCCATGGTCGACGTGCCTGCGTCTGTGCCGTTTCCAACGCCACGGCCGACTCTTCCGCCCGCACCGGCTTACAAACACCACGGACGACTCGCCCGTCCGTTCTCGCGGCTGATTCACGCGTCCACGCCGGCTTACGTGGAGGACAACTTGCACGATTGCACCGTCTTACAACGCCGCGGCCGACTCATGTGTCTACTCCCGCGGCCGACTCGCTTGTGATTGATTTCAGCTTCACCATGGTGATCATCAACTCCGCAGTGGATAAATTTTTGGCTTAACATATCAGGCGAAATCCATCCAGTATATTTTTTTGCTTTCTTCAAAAAAGCAATTACTCTTGCAAATTCTCCAATGCAGGACAAGTTATATCACTGAGCTGTTGAATGACTCATACCGGTTTATATCACGGTCAAATATGGAGAGTCTCAAGCCAACTCCTCGAGTAGTCTTAAGACTCGGGGGCTACAATGACATGACTTGGGAACTCCGGGTCATTGGAGGGAATGATAACCCGGTTCCGAAGGAGACTGCCATATTGATGAAAATTTAAAGGCCGCAAGAAAATTGTCGGTTCAAAATAAAGATTCTGGTTTAAAATCCGGTTCAAGAGACATCTCTCTCCCGCAAAACTTTGAAGCTCTCAAATCCGGTTCAAACATCCGGCTCAAGGTAAATTTTTCTCTTACAAAGCCCTGAAGCTCTCAAATCCGGTTTAAAAATGTCTGGTTCAAAAAGGAATTAACTTCTCGCAAGTTCGAGTTTAAAGGCCGTTAGAAAATTTTTGGCTGAAAATGAAGATTCCGGTTTAAAATCCGGTTCAAGGGAGAGATGTCTCCCACAAAGCTTTGAAGCTCTCAATATCCGGTTCAAAATCCTGGTTCAAGAAGAATTTGTCTCTTGCAAAAAGTTAAAAGTTGCCGAAGAGAACCTGCCGCCATGATGCGTGGTTCAAACATGGGTATCCCGCCTTATTGGCTTATCATATTATTGATCACATGGGGGCTTCTATTTCATAAAGCAGCGTCCGGTTTACCCCTTGATTCAGCTTATCAAAGCTTTATATAACATCACTTGGGGGCTTGGTCGTATCTGAACCATAGCTACACCTCTTGATCGGCGCAATGCCACAACATCACTTGGGGGCTTGGTCGTATCCGAACCATAGTCACACCTCTTGATCGGCTTAAAGCCAAATCAATCCGGGGCCAAAGAGTGTGTTGTAAAACAACAATTCAAACATAGGCACCCACTGAGCACAACTCAAAACGTTACTTGGGGATTCTTTGCTATCGCAATGAACTTAGAATCTACACTTGTAATGGGCTATCAAGCCATGGCTTGGAAGCCTAGTGTATACACCTAAAACCCCGGGTTAACCTGCCTCTTTAAGTAAGTTACTCCGCCCAGGTAAACCTGGTATGACCCTTCGAACTTTGACAAGTTACTCTAAAATACAGACCCTGAACTTGTCAAGTTAAAACGATGATTGGTTAAGGATTGAGGACCATCTTAAAAGGCCTTGCAAAAATGGTTTAACTCAGTGGCCTGGCAGCCCATGAAAAGCCTCAAATTTGGGGCCTAGCAGCCCGTGAAAAGCCTCGACTACAACGGTTTTTATTTGCCTTTTACTAAGTTTTTCTTTTCATAAGATTTGTGATGTTTTTGACCCGGTGTTTATCAACCCGGTTAGGATGTCAACTATAAGTTGCCAGTACAAGTTACAATCCGGAGATTATTAACCTCGCCTGGTTTCGACTACAAGTCGCCAACATCGAATATAGATAATCCGGTGTTTATCACAACCCGGTACGGTTTTATCCTAAACCGGCACAATATGGAAGGAGTTATCAGTACTCAAGATTGGGGTTATCACCTTTACTACAAAAAGTTGGTAAAACCAACAATGTGATTCAATGTCACAGGTATGATATATTTCATATTTGATTATTCTTAAGTGCAGCCTTGGTTATAAACCCGGGTTATATGTTGGGCATTATGACCCGTCCGGCGGTAAACCGCGAGGACACTTCAAACTTGTTGTATGCAGAAACAGGTTTGTTAAACCAGCCTGGCTTTGGACTATAAGTCGCCAGTATATATATATTTGGATTGCGCCATTGGAATCATGCGCTTATAAATCATTTGGTTATATTATTCAAATAGCCAAACTTGGCTGAATTTTCATTATGATATTGAATGAATAAGGTTTTCACCGGATTATATTATCTTGAATAGCCAACATGGCTGGAATTTTATGGTTATTAATAACCGGTATTATTGAGTTTTTAAGGTCGCTTTAGCGCAATGGCTATTATTTTATCAAAGGATATGATTTATTGTACAATGGAAGGAATAGTCCCGAGTCGCTGTAGGCTTACAACCTGGCACTTGGGGGCTACATTATTCAAATTGATATTACATGCAAGTCTCATGTCACTGCAAGCATGCATCATGACACTTGGGGGCTAATGCAAAGTCATTTTTACTAGTCTTATTGAAGACCTGACTCATCATATTATAATGAGCCGGCCCTTGGGGGCTACAAATTGCTCCTGCCAACAATTCAAGGTACACAAGTTTTCGTCCATAATATTGAAGGATCCATTGCTCAGTTGGTAAAGCACAAAGCTCTTAACCTTGTGGACATGGGTTCAAGCCCTACGATGGAAGCTACATTATAAGATGTTATTTTCATTGAAGTATATATCAAGGTCCGGTTCAGTATTATCTTACTAAGCCGGCCCTTGGGGGCTACACATCACTGCTAAAATCTACATGATTATATTTACAAAGTCCCTGCTCATTATTGCATAATAACCCGGCCCTTGGGGGTTACACTGATTGAAGTTTTTATAAGCAATTACAAGTCCCAGGTTGCTGCAAGCATGACAACCCGGCACTTGGGGGCTACATATATGGAGTATTCAGTTTATATGATTGAGATGAACAAACCGGATTTCTTCAAGGTTGAAACACTTATTGGAGCAAGTCTTAAGTTATCACTATGTTCTCCTCTTAAGACTTGGGGGCTACAGGTATTATACATATAAAGGAGGAACATCTTCATTTTATCAGTTTTGAGCAAATCAGGGAGATCAATTACATGACCCGGTGTCGACAACAATTATGACCCGGTGCCATCAATATTTATAAACCGGCCATTTTGTTAATATTAAACCGACAAGTTTTACATCTTCAAACCGGCTGAATATCAGATAAGTATTTCAAGACCCATATTTCTTAAACCGGCGCTTTGGAAGCCGACTCAAGTGGATTATTCTTCACAATATTTCTCTGTGAGAAACCAATGTCAACAAATTGAGTATGAAGCTGGCTTGTTAACCCGAATTTTCTAGAAGGAGGAAATGACAAGGACTTAAGGATCATCAGATGCCGGTTTACAAGAATTCTTAACCCGGAGCATAATCTATCAAATTTGCTCTTGTGTATGTTTTACAGGATCAGTTTAACATGGATAAATCCAAATTAAACTGGGGGCTAATGTCGGGGATACACCCCGCGGCGTAAACCGGCTGGAAGTATAACCCGACTGGACTTGGCGGTTTGAGATCCAGCTGACACTTGGCGGTTCACTAGCGACCCGCCCCGACCTGGCGGTTTACAAGCAACCCGCCTGGTCATTATGGCTCACTTGTGACCCGGCGGGCGGGTCAGATGGATGACGAGGACCAAGGCCCAGAAGGCCGGTTCACGTTTAAATGGTGGGCCGGTTTATGAGGAAAGCATAAGGAATATTCCCTTACAAAGGAAGCAAGACTAGGACTCCACTTGTAATAGGGTAATCCTACTCCTAATAGGACTAGTCATGTAAACCACCCCTTCAACATATATAAGGAGGGGCAGGGCACCCAAGGGGGACAAGATTCACAAGTTCCACAAGTTGGACAAGTTAGGTTTAGACAATAGCTCTCAAGATAGAGCACTCTTGTAACCGTGATCATCATCATCAATATCAATGAAGCAGGATGTAGGCTTTTACCTCCACCGTGAGGGGCCGAACCTGGGTAAAACATCGCGTCTCTCGTCCTGCTCAACCCCTCTCAAGCTACCACATAGATGCATTGGCCTCGCGACTAAGTCCTGACACTAAGGACATCTGCCGTGAAAATTCCACGACAGATCTCACCAGTTTTCTGTTAAGTTTTGTGTGGATGAAGTGTTCAAAGATCGAGGAGGTGTTGATATGAGGAGAAGGAGGAGAGGCAAGAGTTCAAGCTTGGGGATGCCCAAGGCACCCCAAGTAAATATCCAAGGGTACTCAAGCGTCTAAGCTTGGGGATTCCCTGGAAGGCATCCCATCTTTCTTCAACAAGTATAGGTATGTTTTCATTTTTGTTTTGTTCAAGTGATATGTGTAAATCTTGGAGCGTCTTTTGGGTTTAGTTTTCATTTTTATTTTATGCACCATGCTGGTATCAGTTAGTCCATGGTTGATTTCTTCAGAATGCTCATTGCACTTCACTTATATCTTTTGAGTGTGGCTTTATAGAATGCTTCATGTGCTTCACTTATATCATTTGAAGTTTGGATTGCCTGTTTCTCTTCACATAGAAAACCATTATTGGTAGAATGCTCTTTTGCTTCACTTACATTTATTAGAGCATGGTCTTTTGTAGAAAGAATTAAACTCTTATGCTTCACTTATATCTATTTAGAGAGTCAACAGGAATAGATCATTTGCATGGTTAGTCATGAAATCCTACATAAAACTTGTGGATCACTAAATATGATGTGTTCGATTCCTTGCAATAGTTTTGCGTTATAGAGATGATAATATGTGGTAAGTACTAGTAAACGATTGTGGTTAGTAGGAATATTGGTGTTAAGGTTTGTGATTCCTAAAGCATGCATGTATAGTCTCTCGTTATGCTATGAAGTTGGAGCATGATTTATTATTGATTGTTTTCCTTACGAGTGGCGGTCGAGGACGAGCGATGGTCTTTTCCTACGAATCTATCCCCCTAGGGGCATGCGTAGTAGTACTTTGACATTCATCATAAGATAAAACAAACTTACAGACATGCTTGAAGAGAGTAGGGAACATTGGTAAGCGTCAGGAAATGCCTATGAATTATTCACTTGTTGTTGAACCATTTGATGTTTGGGGTTTTGATTACATGGGACCTTTTCCTTCCTCTAATGGGTATACACATATTTTGGTTGCTGTTGATTATGTTACTAAGTTGGTAGAAGATATTCCAACTAGTAGTGTTGATCACAACACCTCTATTAAAATTCTTAAAGCGGTTATTTTCCCAAGGTTTGGAGTCCCTAGATATTTAATGACATGGTGATTCACACTTTATTTATGGTGCTTTCCGTAAAATGCTTGCTAAGTATGATGTTAATCATAGAATTGCTTCACCTCATCATCCTCAATCTTGTGTTCAAGTTGAACTTAGCAATAGAGAAATAAAATAAATTTTACAAAAGACTGTTAATAGGTCCTGAAAGAATTGGTCTAAGAAATTCACTACAAAAAAAGACACATCCATGACATTTTGGGCCGAACGAATTTTTTTCCGTCATGCTTATGACGATAATTGTGACAAAACCCGGTATCATCATAGATGTAGTGGGCTCCTACTTCTATGACAAAAATTCATGACAGAAAATGGGCTTTTCGTCCTGGGCGGGCCGGAGACGCACCTGCATGACATTCTTTGGGCCATCCATGACGGAAAAAATCATGGTAGAAGCGAGGGCGAGGAAAATTTCGGGGAGTTCCTGGTTACGGTGGGTGGTCGGGGCCAAGCGATGCGCGTTTCTCTCATACACATACGCGCATGGGTGCGAGGCATTGGGCTCTAACTGAACCTGAGCGAGGCATTCGCCTACTGAACCTGAGCGATTGCACTGCAAGCTACGCGTTACTGAACCCGATCAATCAATCGATCTGGCTATGAATTGAACCCGATCGAGCGATTCATTCGCTACTGCTGCTAATTGAAGCCGGTCGAACCTGCTCCCTCTTGATGAACAGTGAGCGTTGTTGGGGGTTGGGTGAAGAGTTCCCGGTAGGGGTTGGATGAACAGGACCCTGTAACGCCCCGAGACCGATGTGCCAGGTGTCGTTCAGTTATTCGCTGTTGTTGCCTTGTCTTTGCTTGCGTGTCATGCATTGCATATCATGTCATCATGTGCATTTCATTTGCACACGTGTTCGTCTCATGCATCCGAGCATTTTCCCCGTTGTCCGTTTTGCATTCCAGCGCTTCGTTCTCCTCCGGTGGTCATTTCTACCTTCTTCTCATGTGTGGGGATTAAACATTTCCGGATTGGACCGAGACTTGCCAAGCGGCCTTGGTTTACTACCGGTAGACCGCCTGTCAAGTTTCGTACCATTTGGACTTCGTTTGATACTCCAACGGTTAACCGAGGGACCGAAAAGGCCTCGTGTGTGTTGCAGCCCAACACCCCTCTAATTTGGCCCAAAACCCACCTAAACCTCCTCCATCATCTAGAGCGTTCGATCATGATCGCGTGGCCGAAAGCCGCACCTCATTTGGACTCTCCTAGCTCCCTCTACCTATAAATACGTGATCCCTTCCAAAAATTTCACGGTGCAACCCTAATCCTCTTCCCCTCTCGCCCGCCGGACATGTCCGTCCCGGCCGGACGAGATCGCGCCGCCGCCCCAGGCGAATCGGAGATCGACATGTGGACGTCGCCGTCCCACCGCCGCCGCGGCCGCGGAGCCCATCCGGGGCCCGCGCGGGCCCAGTTTCGCCGCCGCCGCACGGAAGCGCCCGACCGCGCCCGACTTCCCTTCGCCTTGCCAGACCTGCGCGCCGCCGCCGCCCCTTTGCCGGCCATGGCCGGAGCTTCGCCCAGCCGCTTCGCCAGGTCACCAGCGCCGCCGTCCAGCCTCATTTTCCTCGCTGCTTCTCTCTCTCATGAGCGCCCTCTCTCTGTACTCCCCAGGGGTCCTCGTCGGAGTCCCATGCCCTCGTGCTCGTCGCCGGAGTGGCCGGATCTCGCCAGATTTGCCGCCCTCTCGTCGAACCCGTCCTCCCCATCGTCCTTGAGCGTCCTCCGCCCCAGATCCGGATGCCCCGCCGCCGATCTACCCGTTTCCGGCGCCTCCCGCGCGCCCCCGGCCTTCGCAGCCCTCGCCGGAGTCACTGTACCGCCACGCCGCCGCCATGGCCATCCTCGGCTTCGAGCTCGAGGAGGAGCACGGCGGGGCTCCCGCTCACCTGCGCCTCGTGGGCCGCCTCCCCCTCACTCGCGTGGGCCGCCTTCCTCTCCAAGGCCCAGCATCGCCGGCTCCCAAGGCCCAGGGTGAGCAGCCCTCGATTTTTCCTTTGATGGGCTTCATGATCTAGATGCAGCCCGATGACGTTTTTTTTCAGATCTGTGAATTTGTCCAATTATCCAGAGCATTGCAGTTTTACAGAAACCCCCCCTAGTTTCATGCATTTAATAACTCACAATTCGTGCATCGGATTAAAATGATTTATATATGAAACTTGCTTAGAATTTCATCTGGTTTCATAATATGCCACTTTCATCTATGTTTAAAATGTTTAAAATGATGTTTGCATATATTTGCCTATTGCCATGTTAAAATGATTTAATTCATAACTAAATAACCGTAGCTCCGGTTTTAACAAACTTTATATGTAAATGGGGTAGAATTTTGCCTAGTTTAACATGGTGGCCTCATTTTGCATGTTTAAAAAACTCTAAAATATTGTTTAGGGCAGAACAGTACCAAATCTAAAATATGCTATGGGGATTTACCGGAATTGTTGTTCGTTGCTTCCGGCCTCATTTAAACTTGACCAGATAGGTAGTTTTACTTTGCTTCACCCTCTTGCCATGTTAACAACATTTAATCTTGTTGGTTACCTAAACGAGAGAGAACTAAATAAGTCATGTTGTGTTTTCTTCAATATGCAACTCCGTTGCATATTGTGCTCCACTTAATTTGTAGGATTGTTTGTGCACTTTGCCATGCCATGCTTCTTTAAATCGGTCATGCATCATACTTGGTTGTGCATCATGCCATGATTTTGTGGTGGTTGTTTACTATGTTGTGTGCTTCTTTCTGGTGTTGCTTCCTCGGGTTGGTTCCGGTAACGTCGCGTTTGTGAGGACCCGTTCGTCTACGTCCGTTTGTCTTCTTCATGGACTCGTTCTTCTTCCTTGCGGGATTTTAGGCAAGATGATCGTACCCTCGAAATCACTACTATCTTTGCTTTGCTAGATGCTCGCTCTTTTGCTATGCCTATGCTGCGATACCTACCACTTGCTTGTCATGCCTCCCATATTGTTGAACCAAGCCTCTAACCCACCATGTCCTAGCAAACCGTTGATTGGCTATGTTACCGCTTTGCTCAGCCCCTCTTATAGCGTTGTTAGTTGCAGGTGAAGATTGAAGTTTGTTCCTTGTTGGAACATGGAGATGTTGTTCCTTGTTGGAACATGTTTACTTGTTGGGATATCACTATATATCTTATTTAATTAATGCATCTATATACTTGGTAAAGGGTGGAAGGCTCGGCCTTATGCCTGGTGTTTTGTTCCACTCTTGCCGCCCTAGTTTCCGTCATATCGGTGTTATGTTCCCGGATTTTGCGTTCCTTACGCGGTTGGGCTATAATGGGAACCCCTTGACAGTTCGCCTTAAGTAAAGCTTTTCCAGCAATGCCCAACATTGGTTTTACCATTCAACACCTAGCCTTCTTTCCCTTGGGGGTCGCGCGCCCAAGGGTCATCATTATTTTAACCCCCCCGGGCCAGTGCTCCTCTGAGTGTTGGTCCGACCGAGTAGACTGCGGGGCCACCTCGGGGCAACTTGAGGGTTGGTTTTACTCGTAGGATGTCTCATCTGAGTGTGCCCTGAGAAAGAGATATGTGCAGCTCCTATCGGGATTTGTCGGCACATTCGGGCGGTGTTGCTGGTTTAGTTTTACCCTGTCGAAATGTCTTGTTGTACCGGGATACCGAGTCTGATCGGAATGTCTCGGGAGGAGGTCTATTCCTTCGTTGACCGTGAGAGCTTGTGATGGGCTAAGTTGGGACACCCCTGCAGGGATTTGAACTTTCGAAAGCCGTGCCCGCGGTTATGGGTAGATGGGAATTTGTTAATGTCCGGTTGTAGAAAACCTGAACTTGACCTTAATTAAAATGAATCAACAGCGTGTGTTACCGTGATGGTCTCTTTCCGGCGGAGTCCGGGAAGTGAACACGGTGTTGGAGTTATGCTTGACGTAGGTTGTTTAGGATCACTTCTTGATCATACTTTCTCGATCGTGCTTTGCCTTCTCTTCTTGCTCTCATTTGCGTATGTTAGCCACCATATATGCTAGTCGCTTGCTGCAGCTCCACCTCATACCTTTACCTTACCCATAAGCTTAAATAGTCTTGATCGCGAGGGTGCGAGATTGCTGAGTCCCCGTGACTCACAGTTACTTCCAAAACTAGCTTGCAGGTGCCGATGAGACCGTGCAGATGACGCAACCAAGCTCAGGAGGAGCTCGATGAAGATCTTGTCCTTTGTGTGGTTTTGTTCTAGTTGATCAGTAGTGGAGCCCAGTTGGGGTCGATCGGGGACCTTTGTCGCATTTGGGGTTCTTCTTTTATTTTGGTTCCGTAGTCGGACCTTGATTGTATTTGGATGATGTAATGCTTTATTCATGCAATTGTGTGAAGTGGCAATTGTAAGCCAACTATGTATCTCTTTCCCTTATTATATTACATGGGTTGTGTGAAGATTACCTCACTTGCGACATATGCCTTCAATGCGATTATGCCTCTAAGTCGTGCCTCGACACGTGGGAGATATAGTCGCATCGAGGGTGTTACAAGTTGGTATCAGAGCCTTCCCCGACCTTAGGAGCCCCCACTGATTGGTCGTTTTTAGCAGCCGTTGTTGAGTCTTGAAAAATGTTTTGAGTCATTTAGGAATTATATATCGGAGAGTTTAGGAATTCTTTTTTACTCCTCAGTCCCTTCATCGCTCTGGTAAGGCATCCTGACATAGAGTTTTGACTCTTCTCTTCTCAAATTTCACTAATTTTTTTTAGGATCACGCGGGTATCTTGGAATCGTTCCGATGGTTTTATGATGAGAACATTATATTGGTGCCTCCTGTCAGGGGTTTAGTGGAAGTGTCCCGGGGAGTTGAGCTCTGAGGTGTTGTCATCATAATTTTATCGTTGCAATTCTGGAATACCTGAGTTTAGTACGCCGACATCGAAAATCTCTTTTATGCAGTTCGTTGGTGAGATAACCTCGACGCCACCCAGTACTGGGGCGGGAGTTCGGGAGTATTGCCATAACTTGTATAACGGATGCTTTTCGAAGGTTGAGGTAGATGATTTTCGAAGGTTTCTTGGTTATGTGTTGAAGGATGGATACAGCTGGATGTAGGATTTGTTAGTTTTGGGTGAGATATTATGCTTCCCCTGTATCCCCAACACCTGATTGCATAACCGGAAAATTTCGGGAGTTTATAAGTGGGAATTCAAGTAGCTCTTAGGATATCTTTCGACAGATGTATGATATGAAATTGGGGTTCGACGTCTAGTGGTCCGCCTATTCACGGTTGATTTTACAGTGGTCTCGTTGTGTCTTAAAGAGTCCTTGGCTATGCCGACTTGGGGACGCTTCGTATGTCATGTGCACTGCCTTGTACATGATGGTGCTGTATGATCGAGCCCGTGTAGGCCCCACCACGAAAACTTCGGACGAAATCTCTATCATATGTTTGTTCCGGCTTATTCTGCAAGCCAATCCTTTGTGTTGTTTTCAGTTGTGGTATTCAAGTTGTTTCAATGTCAAATGTTGATTCCATACCTTTTCTAAGCGGTGTTCTCATATTCCTATGTGAATACTAATCCTTCATAATAATCGAGATTGTCAAGTCAATCCTTTTCAACCGGTGTGTCTCTCCTCATGTGGATCCGATCATTTCAACATCCGCAAGATCAAGTATCAGCTCTCTCAACGGCGTTCGTTTCATCCATCTCCAAGTTGTCTTTCTTTTTCCCACCCTCCCTCCCTTTTTGTTTCTTCGAGGACCCGGATTTCTTCATCGGGTATCCATTCAACTCATGTGAAGTCACTCCATTCTTTTTCGTCAATATTCTTACCCAGTGGTTCTCAAGGAGATGTTCTACTAGTTCGTCATTCTTCATTCTTTTCTTCTCCGATGGAACCAATTCAAGCTTTTGGTGTTGATCATATCCTTTTTCCTCATTTCAAATACCTTTTCTTACCGGTGCACCTCTTTATCATTCACCTCTCGCTATTCAATTATTCCGGTGTGCTCAAGATATCTCGAAGATTCATGTTTTCCACTCTGCTTTTGTTCAAGATCTTTCGAGGTTGTTATCTCATTCAAGTCATTTAATTCAACCGGTGCAATCTATCTTTTAAATCCCTCAACGGTGTTTCTTTTGAGTGGGCCCTAACCCACAGGTCTTTTCCCAGGATCTTACCTGAATCTTCCAGTCTTCCCGGAGCTATCCTCAAATTTCTTTTGAAGTTTGACGTAAGAATGATTCATCATCAGTCATATGTTTTCTCCAAATTCTTGCAAATTCTTTTCATCGTTGGCTCAACCTCTCCTCTTTTAATCATTCCGGAGTGTCTCAACAATTTGGTGCTGGTTCTCGTCGTCCTTCTCGGATTTTGAGGACCGAAGAAGAGTTTCCCCTTGAATTTTGTTTCGATCTATCAAACATTCATGATTCTATCTTGTTGCCATCCTCTCATAATTATTTTCGATTGTGGGAATTCTTTCCACCCATCCGGAGCTATTCAAGAGTCTTCTCAGTCTGATTATCCGGAGCCCATCATCTAAGATTTATTCATTCTCAGCTTTCAGCTCTCTTTCTCTAAATCTTACCAGCGCATCATTCAAGTATTCTCTTATCAGCTCGTGATCTCTTCGTTCTCATGTATCTAAATCCCCTCTAGCTTCTTTGTTCATTTTTCAATTCTTCCCGGTGTTTCGTTATCTTTTATTCGTTCATTTGCAATTCTTACGGTGGTTCGTTCAAGATTTATTCTTCCTTCTTATCATATCAATTTATTCGTTGTTTCAAACCTTCCATTCGTTCAATACCTTCCCAAGTCTGATGTTATATCTCTCTTTATTTTTTTCTACGAGAATAAGTAGTATGCCAAATCCGTTGCTTGTCATCAATTTAAAATGGTGAAGGATAAGCATAATGTAATTCTTATTCTTGTTTCACCCAAGATATTAATTCCTTATTCCGGAGGCTCATCAAATTCTTGTTTCCATTTGTTCATCTTTCTTTACCGGAGTGCCAAGTTTTCTCTTTATCTCGTTGCTAAGGTCCATCTAATCATTGCAAGGTTTCACCTTGTGTTTTTCAACTTATCTTTCCTTTCGTTTGATCATTCTTTTATTACCGGAGTTCTTCATGAAGGTTCTACATGATGGGTTCATCAAGGACTTAATCAGTTCTCGAAGCGTTCATAAACTTTCTTTTCAGAGGAGCTCTAGCTTTCTTCATTTTTGTAATCCGGAGTTCAATTGTTCTTCCTTATCTTTTGAGGTGGTGTTATGTCATTCTTGATAATTTTAGTTCATGTTTTTCATGATTCACATGTTGTCAAGTATGAGATATTTTAAATCCATCAATCTCGTCATTGGGATTTATCTTGGGCCATCCCTAAGGTCTGTTGCTATTTATGGTGATAATATATGATCCAAGTTCTTCATCTATCCTTCCCGGTGAAATTAGTTTCTCATCTCCTTGTTGATATCAATCCAATCCATTATTTTTCGTCAGTGGCAGAATTTCACCTCATAATTTTGAGATGTCTTCTATAAGACCATATCAAGCTTATTATTTTCATTGTTGGTGTTCCAACAACTCCGTTCGACCCTTCTCCTAAAGATGCCTTTTCAAGATCTTATGTGGCAGAAGTTGGCATTTTCTTTTCCATTCTTTTATTTCAATTATCTATATTCTCTTCTTTCGTTCCGGAGGCATTGTGTTGCTGCTCTTTTCAACCAATCATCTCATTTTGTCAAAGATCATGTTCTTTTCATGCCTATCCATTTAACCGGAGCGTTGTGTCCTCTGCTCAAGTTCTTTTCGTCTTACCAAGTTTCATATCTCTTTCTACCGGAGTGCTGTCCGAATTTGTTCTTCCTTGTCCCTCTTTTCTAACGGAGTGTTTTTCAACTTCGTGCATCTCCGTTGTATTCTTTTTCTCGAAATGGCTTAACCTCTCAAGGTTCTTTGGTTTCACTCGTTTGTCAAAGAAGCAATTTGTTTTACCTCTTCTATTATCTCTTCCGTTGTCCCTCCGGTGCCATTCTGGATCTCGGGACGAGATCCTCTCGTAGTGGTGGAGTGTTGTAACGCCCCGAGACCGATGTGCCAGGTGTCGTTCAGTTATTCGCTGTTGTTGCCTTGTCTTTGCTTGCGTGTCATGCATTGCATATCATGTCATCATGTGCATTTCATTTGCACACGTGTTCGTCTCATGCATCCGAGCATTTTCCCCGTTGTCCGTTTTGCATTCCGGCGCTTCGTTCTCCTCCGGTGGTCATTTCTACCTTCTTCTCATGTGTGGGGATTAAACATTTCCGGATTGGACCAAGACTTGCCAAGCGGCCTTGGTTTACTACCGGTAGACCGCCTGTCAAGTTTCGTACCATTTGGACTTCGTTTGATACTCCAACGGTTAACCGAGGGACCGAAAAGGCCTCGTGTGTGTTGCAGCCCAACACCCCTCTAATTTTTCCCAAAACCCACCTAAACCTCTTCCATCATCTAGAGCGTTCGATCACGATCGCGTGGCCGAAAACCGCACCTCATTTGGACTCTCCTAGCTCCCTCTACCTATAAATACGTGATCCCTTCCAAAAATTTCACGGTGCAACCCTAATCCTCTTCCCCTCTCGCCCGCCGGACATGTCCGTCCCGGCCGGACGAGATCGCGCCGCCGCCCCGGGCGAATCGGAGATCGACACGTGGACGTCGCCGTCCCACCACCGCCGCGGCCGCGGAGCCCATCCGGGGCCCGCGCGGGCCTAGTTTCGCCGCCGCCGCACGGGAGCGCCCGACCGCGCCCGACTCCCCTTCGCCCTGCCGGATCTGCGCGCCGCCGCCGCCCCTTTGCCGGCCATCGCTGGAGCTTCGCCCAGCGGCTTCGCCAGGTCACCAGCGCCGCCGTCCAGCCTCATTTTCCTCTCTGCTTCTCTCTCTCATGAGCGCCCTCTCTCTGTACTCCCCAGGGGTCCTCGCCGGAGTCCCATGCCCTCGTGCTCGTCGCCGGAGTGGCCGGGTCTCGCCGAATCTGCCGCCCTCTCGTCGAACCCGGCCTCCCCGTCGTCCATGAGCGTCCTCCGCCCCAGATCCGGATGCCCCGCCGCCAATCTACCATTTCCGGCGCCTCTCGCGCACCGCCGGCCTTCGCAACCCTCGTCGGAGTCACTGTACCGCCGCGCCGCCGCCATGGCCATCCTCGGCTTCGAGCTCGAGGAGGAGCACGGCGGGGCTCCCGCTCACCTGCGCCTCGTGGGCCGCCTCCCCCTCGCTCGCGTGGGCCGCCTTCCTCTCCAAGGCCCAGCATCGCCGGCTCCCAAGGCCCAGGGTGAGCAGCCCTCGATTTTTCCTTTGATGGGCTTCATGATCTAGATGCAGCCCGATGACGTTTTTTTTCAGATCTGTGAATTTGTCCAATTATCCAGAGCATTGCAATTTTATAGAAAACCCCCTAGTTTCATGCATTTAATAACTCACAATTCGTGCATCGGATTAAAATGATTTATATATGAAACTTGCTTAGAATTTCATCTAGTTTCATAATATGCCACTTTCATCTATGTTTAAAATGTTTAAAATGATGTTTGCTTATATTTGCCTATTGCCATGTTAAAATGATTTAATTCATAACTAAATAACCGTAGCTCCGTTTTTATCAAACTTTATATGTAAATGGGGTAGAATTTTGCCTAGTTTACCATGGTGGCCTCATTTTGCATGTTTTGTTGTTCGTTGCTTCCGCCTCATTTAAACTTGACTAGATAGGTAGTTTTACTTTGCTTCACCCTCTTGCCATGTTAACAACATTTAATCTTGTTGGTTACCTAAACGAGAGAGAACTAAATAAGTCATGTGGTGTTTTCTTCAATATGCAACTCCGTTGCATATTGTGCTCCACTTAATTTGTAGGATTGTTTGTGCACTTTGCCATGCCATGCTTCTTTAAACCGGTCATGCATCATACTTGGTTGTGCATCATGCCATGATTTTGTGGTGGTTGTTTACTATGTTGTGTGCTTCTTTCCGGTGTTGCTTCTTCGGGTTGGTTCCGGTAACGTCGCGTTTGTGAGGACCCGTTTGTCTACGTCCGTTTGTCTTCTTCATGGACTCGTTCTTCTTCCTTGTGGGATTTCAGGCAAGATGATCATACCCTCGAAATCACTACTATCTTTGCTTTGCTAGATGCTCGCTCTTTTGCTATGCCTATGCTGCGATACCTACCACTTGCTTGTCATGCCTCCCATATTGTTGAACCAAGCCTCTAACCCACCATGTCCTAGCAAACCGTTGATTGGCTATGTTACCGCTTTGCTCAGCCCCTCTTATAGCGTTGTTAGTTGCAGGTGAAGATTGAAGTTTGTTCCTTGTTGGAACATGGAGATGTTGTTCCTTGTTGGAACATGTTTACTTGTTGGGATATCACTATATATCTTATTTAATTAATGCATCTATATACTTGGTAAAGGGTGGAAGGCTCGGCCTTATGCCTGGTGTTTTGTTCCACTCTTGCCGCCCTAGTTTCCGTCATATCGGTGTTATGTTCCCGGATTTTGCGTTCCTTACGCGGTTGGGCTATAATGGGAACCCCTTGACAGTTCGCCTTAAGTAAAGCTTTTCCAGCAATGCCCAACATTGGTTTTACCATTCGCCACCTAGCCTTTTTTTCCCTTGGGGGTCGCGCGCCCAAGGGTCATCATTATTTTAACCCCCCCAGGCCAGTGCTCCTCTGAGTGTTGGTCCGACCGAGTAGACTGCGGGGCCACCTCGGGGCAACTTGAGGGTTGGTTTTACTCGTAGGATGTCTCATCTGAGTGTGCCCTGAGAAAGAGATATGTGCAGCTCCTATCGGGATTTGTCGGCACATTCGGGCGGTGTTGCTGGTTTAGTTTTACCCTGTCGAAATGTCTTGTTGTACCGGGATACCGAGTCTGATCGGAATGTCTCGGGAGGAGGTCTATTCCTTCGTTGACTGTGAGAGCTTGTGATGGGCTAAGTTGGGACACCCCTGCAGGGATTTGAACTTTCGAAAGCCGTGCTCGCGGTTATGGGCAGATGGGAATTTGTTAATGTCCGGTTGTAGAAAACCTGAACTTGACCTTAATTAAAATGAATCAACAGTGTGTGTTACCGTGATGGTCTCTTTCCGGCGGAGTCCGGGAAGTGAACGGTGTTGGAGTTATGCTTGACGTAGGTTGTTTAGGATCACTTCTTGATCATACTTTCTCGATCGTGCTTTGCCTTCTCTTCTCGCTCTCATTTGCGTATGTTAGCCACCATATATGCTAGTCGCTTGCTGCAGCTCCACCTCATACCTTTACCTTACCCATAAGCTTAAATAGTCTTGATCGCGAGGGTGCGAGATTGCTGAGTCCCCGTGACTCACAGTTACTTCCAAAACCAGCTTGCAGGTGCCGATGAGACCGTGCAGATGACGCAACCAAGCTCAGGAGGAGCTCGATTAAGATCTTATCCTTTGTGTGGTTTTGTTCTAGTTGATTAGTAGTGGAGCCCAGTTGGGGTCGATCGGGGACCTTTGTCGCATTTGGGGTTCCTCTTTTATTTTGGTTCCGTAATCGGACCTTGATTGTATTTGGATGATGTAATGCTTTATTCATGCAATTGTGTGAAGTGGCTATTGTAAGCCAACTATGTATCTCTTTCCCTTATTATATTACATGGGTTGTGTGAAGATTACCTCACTTGCGACATATGCCTTCAATGCGATTATGCCTCTAAGTCGTGCCTCGACACGTGGGAGATATAGTCGCATCGAGGGTGTTACAGACCCCCTGGTAGTAGTGGCCGTTGCCGCTGGACGAACAAGACCCCGATCGATCCGGTTGGGGGTGGATGAATAGGACATCGTGGAGGGCTGGATGAACAGCAGCCTGTGGAGGGTGGTTGAACTGTGACGCCCCGAGACCGATGTGCCAGGTGTCTTCCAGTTATTCGCTGTTGTTGCCTTGTCATTTGCTTGCGTGTCATGCATCTCATATCATGTCATCATGTGCATCGCATTTACATACATGTTCCTCTCATGCATCCGAGCATTTTCCCCGTTGTCCGTTTTGCAATCCAGCGCTCCTATGTCCTCCAGTGTTCTTTTCTACCTCTTTTCGTGTGCGGGTGTTAAACGTTCTCGGGTTGGACCGAGACTTGTCATGCGGCCTTGGTTTACTACCGGTAGACCGCCTGTCAAGTTTCGTGCCATTTGGACTTCGTTTGATACTCCAACGGTTAACCGAGGGACCGAAAAGGCCTCGTGTCTGTTGCAGCCCAACACCCCTCCAAAGTGGCCCAAAACCCCTCTATCACCTAGGCCGTTCGATCACGATCGCGTGGCTGCAAACCGCACCTCATTTGGACTCTCCTAGCTCACTCTACCTATATATATGTGTGTGCCTCCCCGAATTTTCCGCGGACGAACCCTAACCCCCGCTCCTCTCGCGCCGCCGGACATGTCCGCCCGCCGGCGGACGCGTCCACCCCGCCGCCACGTCGCTCCGACCTATCAGGGGCTGCCACGTCATCGCCTCATCCGCCTCAGCCACTCAAGCGCCGCCACTTCGCCCGGGTCGCCGCCCCACTTCGCCGCCTCCCCGCGCGGGCCCGCCGGGCCCAAACGCGGCCCCCCTCCGGCCCATCCATCCGCCGCCCAGGTCAACGCTCGTGCCTCCCGTCTCCGCGTTCCACCGTCGCACGCAGTTCCCCGCCGCCGCGCGCCCCGCTCGCCGGCGCCCGCGCCACCGTCCGGAGCTCGCCGCCATTCCACCCCGCCGGCCGTGCTGCTGCTCTCCGCCGCCTTGCCTTGCGTGCCACGCGTCATCGCCCCTCTCACCGGACCGCCGCCACCGCGCCTCGATCTGGCCGAAGCTGCCCGATCCGGCGAGGGCCGAAGCCTTCTCCGCCCAGTCCGGCCTGCCCCGCCACCTGAAGCTCGCCGGAGCTTCCTCTCCAGTCGGATCCGGAGAGGATGGATGCGATCCACCCATCCCCGCATCCAAACACCTCCCACCGCGCTTGGAACCGCGCCGTCCCGCTTCTCCTCGTCCCGGGTTGACTTCCCCCGAGAGGTCGAAATTCTTCTAAGCCCCCAGATCCCAGTAATTTTGTGCATTTTGCATCGCATCATAACTTCATCACCGTGGCTCCGATTCGTGCGTGTACCATATCAAAATGTTCGTCTCGACGAGTACTCCATTTCGTCTCATTGCATCATGTTCATTTGAGCTGATCTTGATGCCTGAAATGCTGTTGGAAGAGGGCTATGTGATGATAGTTTCAGATCTGTTTCAGCAAATGCACTTTTGTCATTTTTGCCATGATTAATGTGTGCATGCTATGATCCTGAGCTCTACATGTGTTTTGAAGTATGCCATGCCATATTTACAGGGGTGTATGCCATGCATTTTTGTGATCTCTGTGGTGACTATCACAAGCATGCAAGTAGCTTACTTAATGTTGCTGATTTCAGGGACTTAGAAATATTCCAACTCTCTGCCCTGTCATTATTTTTATGCCATATGTTCATGTTGTTTCCTAGTGATCTGTGCCTCTTTTGAGCATGATCAGTAAGGATGTTTTGTAGATATTGTGGTGCTCTATCCATCCATGTATTTGTTTGCAATTTTGGAGCACCCTAGCTTGAGTCAATCGAGCTCTACTCTTGCTATAAAATGTTCCTGGCGGATTGTTAACATGTTTAGCAATTTTGCCAAGCTTGTTGTTGTTGATCCGTGCATGCTATGTTGTTGTTCTTGCCATGTCTAGCTTCTATGCCATGTCTACTTGCTGGGGGTATGCTTAGATTATCATGCCATTCTTTGTAGTGAGTGCATCGAGGTCGTAAACATGCCTACTCGATATCTGTTTTGCATGTTCCAGTTTTTCACTAAGTCTGAATCTGTTTTCCTTAATTGCTATGTTCACATGGTTGCCATTGTATTTTATGATCCCTTTTGGCTTATGGTCAGTAAGGGACTTTTGTTGTATGCTTTGAATAGCTTCATGCCATGCCTTGCTTTGCCATGATATGTTCCTGTAGTATGTTGATATCGTGCTCTGAACATTGCTTCCTGATGTTAAATTCCCGACTTGTTATCATTTGCACTTTTGCCATGCTTGTTTGAACCTGTTATTGAGTGAATTAGCCATAGCTCAGTGTTCATCTTTTGTCAAGAATCTTGAGTGGATCCCTTCCATGTATTTTTTTGCTATGTTTGAGTGCATTAGCTTAATTATATTGATGCATTTAGATGGCCATTTGCTGTTAATCGTAGTTCGGTGCCATATTTGTTTTGCTTGCCATTTGCAAACCGTGCATCCGATTCCGATGACCCTTATATCGATTTCGACCGAAATCAACTCCTCTTTCCAGTGGCACTCTTGGATTTCCATGTTGATGCCAGGTTCAATCATTCCTTCCCAAGTCATGCATATGCATCACATATCGCATCCCGCATATCATACCATGTTTGCATCATGTTGTTTGTGCATTGCACGTGGTTGATTGTTCTCCCTTTGCTTGTGTTTCTTGCTTTGGGTAGAGTCGGGAGACGAGTACGTGATCGAGGAGCCCGTTGAGTACGCTTACGAGGATCAAGCCAACTCAGAGAACTTTGCAGGCAAGATGACCATACCCTCAAAATCACTTCTATCTTTGCTTGCTAGTTGCTCGCTCTTTTGCTATGCCTATGCTACGATACCTACCACTTGCTTATCATGCCTCCCATATTGTTGAGCCAAACCTCTAACCCACCTTGTCCTAGCAAACCGTTGTTTGGCTATGTTACCGCTTTACTCAGCCCCTCTTATAGCGTTGCTAGTTGTAGGTAAAGATTGGAGTTCGTTCCTTGTTGGAACATGTTTATTGTTGGGATATCATCATATTATCTTGTTTTATCTTAATGCACCTATATACTTGGTAATGGGTGGAAGGCTTGGCCTTATGCCTGGTGTTTTGTTCCACTCATGCCGCCCTAGTTTCCGTCATATCGGTGTTATGTTCCCGGATTTTGTGTTCCTTACACGGTTGGGTTATAATGGGAACCCTTGACAGTTCTCTTTGAATAAAACTCCTCCAGCAAGGCCCAACCTTGGTTTTCCCATTCGCCACCTAGCCTTTTCCCTTGGCAGTCGCGCATCCCGAGGGTCATCTTTATTTTAAACCCCCGGGCCAGTGCTTGTCTAAGTGTTGGTCCAACCCAAAGCACCGTGCGGGGCCGTCCCTTGGCAACTTGGGTTACGTAGGCTCTCGTACGCTTAGCTTATCCGGTGTGCCTTGAGAACGAGATATGTGTAGCTCCTATCGGGATTTGTCGGCACAACGGGTGGTCTTGCTGGACTTGTTTTACCATTGTCAAGGATTCCGAGTCTGATCGGATTGTCTTGGGAGAAGGAATATCCTTCATTGACCGTGAGAGCTTGTGATGGGCTAAGTTGGGACACCCCTGCAGGGTTTTGAACTTTCGAAAGCCGTGCTCGCGGTTATGGGCAGATGGGAATTTGTTAATGTCCGGTTGTAGAAAACCTCAAACTTAACTTAATTAAAATGCATCAACCGCGTGTGTAGCCGTGATGGTCTCTTCTCGGCGGTGTCCGGGAAGTGAACATGGTGTTGGAGTTATGCTTGCCGTAGGTTGTTCTAGGATCACTTCTTGATCATAGATTCTCGACCATGCTTTGCCTTTCTCTTCTCGCCCTCATTTACGTATGTTAGCCACCATATATGCTAGTCGCTTGCTGCAGCTCCACCTCATACCTTTTACCCTACCTATAAGCTTAAATAGTCTTGATCGCGAGGGTGTGAGATTGCTGAGTCCACGTGACTCACAGATACTTCAAAAACCAGCTTGTAGGTGCCATTGAACCATGCAGGTGACACAACCCAGCTCAAGGAGGAGCTCGATGAAGATCTCGTTCATTATGTTGTTCCTTTTCCAGCTGATCAGTAGTGGAGCCCAGTTGGGGTCTATCGGGGACCTGTGTAGCTTTTGGGGTAGTCTTCTTTTATTGTGGTTCCGTAGTCGGACCTTGTGTGTATCTGGATGATGTAATGTTATATTCATGTATTGTGTGAAGTGGCGATTGTAAGACAACTATATATCCTTTTTCCCTTATTCATTTACATGGGTTGTTGTGAAGATTACTCACTTGCGACATTGCTTTCAATGCAGTTATGCCTCTAAGTCGTGCTTCGACACGTGGGAGATATAGCCGCATCGAGGGCGTTACAAGTTGGTAATCAGAGCCTTCCCTGACCTTAGGAGCCCCTTGCTTGATCGAATCGCTGGCGTTGTTGAGTCTAGAAAAATGTTTTGAGTCTTTTAGGATTATATATATATCGGAGAGTAGGACTTCTTTTTACTCCTCAGTCCCTTCGTCGCTCTGGTGAGGCATCCTGACGTAGAGTTTTGACTCTTCTCTTCTCAAATTTCACTAAAAAAAATTTAGGATCACGCGGGTATCTTGGAATCGTTCCAATGGTTTTTTGACGAGAACATTGTTCTTGGTGCCTCCTGACATTTAGGGGTTGTGGTAGTGTCCCGGAGAGTTGAGGTCCGAGGTGTTGTCGTCCCAATTTTATCGTTGCAGTTCTGGAATACCTGAGTTTCGCCAACTTCGGAAATCTCTTTTATGCAGTTGTTGGTGAGATAACCTAGATGCCACCCAGTACTGGGGCGGGAGTTCGGGAGTATTGCCATAACTCGTATAACGGATGCTTTTCGAAGGTTGAGGTAAATGATTTCCGAAGGTTTCTTGGTTATGTGTTGAAGGATAGATACAGCTAGATGTAGCATTTGCTAGTTTTGGGTGAGATATTGTGCTTCCCCTGTATCCCCAAGACCTGATTGCATAACCGGAAAGTTTCGGTAGTTTATAAGTGGGAATTAAAGTAGCTCCTAGGATATCTTTCCGACAGATGTATGATATGAAATTGGGGTTCGACGTCTAGTGGTCCGCCTATCCACGGTTGGTTTTACAGTGGTCTCGTTGTGTCTTAAAGAGTCCTTGGCTATGCTGACTCGGGGATGCTTCGTATGTCATGTGCACTACCTTGTACATGATGGTGCTATACGATCGAGCACGTGTAGGCCCCACCACGAAAACTTCGGACGAAATCTCTATCAGATGTTTGTTCTGGCTTATTTTGCAAGCTAATCCTTTGTTTTGTTTTTGAGCTGTGGTATTCGAGTTGCTTCGAAGTCAAGAGTTGATTTCATACCTTTCCTAAGAGGTGTTCTCATACTCCTATGTGAATACCAATCCTTCATGATAATCGATATGGTCATATCAATCCTTTTCAACCGGCGTGTTTCCCTTCAAGTGGATCCGATCATTTAAACACCTCCAAGTTCAATTCTAAGTTCTCTCAATGGTGCTCGTTTCATCCGCCCCCAAGTTGTCTTTGTTTTCCCGCCCACCCACCCCTTTTTCTTCAAGGATTGAGATTTCTTAATCACTATCCATTTTATTGATGGAAAGTCTCTCCATTCATTTCCGTCAATATTCTTATCCGGTGATTCTCAGGAAGATTTTAACGGAGCTTCAAGTGTTGTATTCTTCGATCTTTTCTTCTCCGGTGGATTCAAGTCAAGCTCTGTTGATCATATTCTTTCCTTGTTTCAATGCTTTCCCATGCCGTTGCACCTCTTAATCTTTCACTTCGCGCTATTCAATTATTCCGGAGTGCTCAAGATATCTCAAAGATTTGTGTTTCCACTCTGTTTTCAATTCAAACTTTTTTGAGGTTGTTGCCTCATTCAAGCCATCTAATTCAACCGGTGCAATCTCCTTTTCAAGTAATCATTCAACGGTGTCTTGTTTTGAGTGGGCCCTAACCCATAGGTCTTTTCCCAGGATCTTACCTGACTCTTCTTATTTTACCGGAGCTATTCTCAAATCTTTCATAGTTTGACGTAAGAATGATTCATCATCAGTCATATGTATTTCTCCAAGATCTTTCAAATTCTTTTCATCGTTAGCTCAACCTCTTCGCTTTTGATTCTTCCGGAGTGTCTAAACGATTCATGGTGGTGTTTCTCGTCGTCTTTCTAGGATTTTGAAGACTGAAGAAGAGTTTTTCCTCCATATCTTATCCGCTCTCTCAGAGATTCATGGTTCTAGCTTGATGTCATCCTCTCATAATTGTTTCGGTTGTGGGAATTCTTTTCACCCTTCCGGAGCAATTCAAGAGTCTTTTTCAGTTTGATTCTCTGAAGGACATCATTTCAGTATTATTCATTCCGGCTTTCAGCTTCTCGTTCTCCAAATCTTACCGGTGTATCGTGCAAGTATCCTCTAATCAGCTCGGGATCTCTTCGTTCACTTGCATCTAAATTCTCTCATGTATCTTCGTCCATTTGCTAATTCTTATCGGTGATTCACCCTTTTACTTCGTTATTTTTCAATTCTTACGGTGGTTTGTTCAAGATCTCTCTTCCTTGATTATCAGATCAATTCTTCGTTCTTTCAAATTCTACCAGTGGTTCGTTGAAGACCTTTCTCAAGTTGACGCTATATCTCTCTTAATCTTTTCAACGAGAATAAGTAATATGCCAAATCCGTTGCTTGTCATCAATTTAATTGGTGAAGGATACACATAACGTAATTCTTATTCTTGTTTCACCCAAATGATTAATTCCTTATTCCGGAGGTTCATCAAATTCTCGGTTTCACTAGATTCATCTTTCTTTTCCCGGAGTTCCAAGTTTTCTCAATTATTTGACCGCGAAGATCCATCTAATCATTGCAAGGATTCACCTTGTGTTTTCAACCTCTCTTTCCTTTCGTTTGATCATCCTTTTGTTACCGAAGTTCTTCATGGAGGCTTTACATGGTGGTCCATCAAGGATTTAATTCCTTCTCGAAGTGTTCATCGAGATTCTTTTCTAACAAGCTCAAGTTTCTTCATCTTGCAATCCGGAGTGCAATTCTTTCTTCCATATCATTGGATATGGTATTATGCCACTCTTGATAATTTGGGTTCATGTTACAGGATTCACATATTTTTAGGAATGAGGTATTTTAAATCCATCAATCTCTTCATTGGATTTATATTGGGTTATATTTCACCTAAAGCCTTCCCTAAGGATTGTTGCTAATTGTGATGCTTATATATGACCCAAGTTCTTCATTTATCCTTCCGGTGAAATAAGCTTCTCATCTCCTTGTTCATATCAGTCCAATCTATTATTTTTTCCGTTAGTGGCAGAGTGTCCCCTCATAGTTGTGAGATGTTCTCCATAAGCCCATATCAAGCTTATCCTTTACGTTGGTGGTTTTTCCAACAATTCCGTTCGACCCTACTCCTAAAGATGCTTTTCAAGCTCATCGAAGGTACAAGATGTTGTTTTCTTCTCCGTTCTTTTGTTCCGATGATCCAACTTCTATTCTTTCATTCCGGAGGCATTATGATATTGCTTTCTTCAACCATCATCTCATTTCATCAAAGATCATGTTCTTTCCTGTGCTTATCCATTTAACCGGGGTGTTGTGCCTTTTTCTCAAGTTCTTTTCGCCTTATCAAGCCTTGCATCTCTTTTCAACCGGAGTGTTGTCCGAATTTGTTCTTCCTTGTTCCTCTTCCCTACCAGAGTGCTTTCAACTTTGTGCATCTTCGTTGTTTTCTTTGCTCAAAATATCTTCACCTTTTCAAGGTTCTTTGGTTTCACTCATTGGTCAAAGAAGCAACTTAGTTTTACCTCTTCTCTTTCACTTCCGTTTTTCCCTCCAGTGCCATTCTAGATCTCGGGATGAGATCCTCTCGTAGTGGTGGAGTGTTGTGATGCCCCGAGACCGATGTGCCAGGTGTCTTCCAGTTATTCGTTGTTGTTTCCTTGTCATTTGCTCGCGTGTCATGCATCTCATATCATGTCATCATGTGCATCGCATTTGCATACATGTTCCTCTCATGCATCCGAGCATTTTCCCCGTTGTCCATTTTGCAATCCGGCACTCCTATGTCCTCCGGTGTCCTTTTCTACCTCTTTTCATGTGCGGGTGTTAAACGTTCTCGGGTTGGACCGAGACTTGTCATGCGGCCTTGGTTTACTACCGGTAGACCGCCTGTCAAGTTTCGTGCCATTTGGACTTCGTTTGATACTCCAACGGTTAACCGAGGGACCGAAAAGGCCTCGTGTGTGTTGCAGCCCAACACCCCTCCAAAGTGGCCCAAAACCCACCAAAAACCCCTCTATCACCTAGGTCATTCAATCACGATCGCGTGTTCGCAAACCGCACCTCATTTGGACTCTCCTAGCTCCCTCTACCTATGTGTGCCTCCCCGAATTTTTCGCGGACGAACCCTAACCCCCGCTCCTCTCGCGTCGCCGGACCTATCCGCCCGCCGGCGGACGCGTCCACCCCGCCGCCACGTTGCTCCGACCTATCAGGGGCTGCCACGTCATCACCTCCTCTGCCTCATCCACTCAAGCGCCGCCACTTCGCCCGGGTCGCCGCCCCACTTCGCCGCCTCCCCGCGCGGGCCCTGTCGTGGAATTGTCACGACAGATGTCCTTAGTGTGAGGACTTAGTCGCGAGGCCAACACATCTATGTGGTAGCTTGATAGGGGTTGAGCGGAATCGAGAGACGCAACACAAGACAAGGGTTTAGACAGCTTCGGGCCCCAGGAAACATCATCCGGTAACAACCCTACATGCTGTTTGAGGCTAGATCTCATTATCATCACGAGGGAGTCGCCGTAAACCGGCTCTCCTCTAGTTGTGTCTAGCCCTAGAGATTGTTTGTTTTTTTGTCCCCCTTTGAGGAGCCCTACCCCTCCTTATATATGTTGAAGGGGCGGGTTACATGTGGAGTCCAACTCAGACTTTAACTTAAACTATTTTGACTTCCCTTCCTGGGCTTCTTAACGTCTGCCGGTTTAACATTGCCTGCCGGTTTAACATTGTCTGTCGGTTTAACATTGTCTGCCGGTTTAACATTGTCTGTCGGTTTAACATTGTCTGCCGGTTTAACACCAGCCGGTTTATCGTATGTCTTAGCCATCTGTCTTGACTCTCTATCTTAACTCTCCGTCGGTTTACCATCTGCCGGTTTACCAAGTCCCAGCCGGTTTACAACTCCAGCTGGGTCATATCGCGGGGTATATCCCCGACATTAGCCCCTAGTTTAATTTGGATTTATCCATGTAAACTGATCTTGATTATCCTTAAGTCCTTGTCACTTCCTTCTTCTATAAAATCCGAGTCAATAGACCAGCTCCATAATCAATTTGCTGACATCGGTTTGTCATAGTGAAATATTGTGAAGAATAACTCCTTTGACTTCAGCTCCCAATGCTTAACGAAAATATTGGCCTTTGAAATACTCATTTGATCTTCAGCCAGTTTAAGAATGTAGAACTTGCCGGTTTGAGAATGTAGAACTGTGCCGGTTTAAGACTTGAACTTGCCGGTTTATCATTGCCTGTTTACAAATATTGATGGCACCAGGTCATAATTGTAGTTAACATGAAGCTTGAAAATATACCTCTTATATGCCTATCACTTGTAGCCCCCAAGTCTTAAGAAGGTAGCATAGCAACAGCTTAAGACTTGCTTCAATATGAATATCACAATCTTGAAGAAATCCAGGTTGTTCATCAATCACTAGTCGGAATTGAGTATTCTACATATGTAGCCCCCAAGTGTCGGGTTGTCATGCTTGCAGCAACCTAGGACTTGAAATTGCCTTATTCTCATAAAAACTTCAACCAGTGTAGCCCCCAAGGGCCGGGTCATTATGCAATAATGAGCAGGGACTTTGTAAATATAATCTTGTAAACTTTGATCATCAATGTGTAGCCCCCAAGGGTCGGCTCAGTAAGATAATATTGAGCTGGGACTTTGATATATTCTTCAATGAAAATAACATCATATGATGTAACCCCCATCATGGGTCTTGAATTCACGTCCACAAGGTTAAGAGCCTTGTGCTTTACCAACTGATTAGTGGACCCTTCAATGTAATGGATAAAAAGCTTTGTACCTTAAATTGTTGACAGAGGCAATTGGTAGCCCCCAAGGGCCGGCTCATTACGATGTGATGAGTCAGGTCTTCAATAAGGTGAGCAACCAATGACTTTGCATTAGCCCCCAAGTGTCATGGTGCATGCTTGCAGCGACATGAGACTTGTGTATTTGATGTAATCTCAACTGAAATAATGTAGCCCCCAAGTGCCGGGTCATAAGCCTGTAGCGACTTGGGACTATTCCTTTGTAGAATAAATCATACCTATTGATAAAATAGTATCCAGTGCGCTGAAGCGACTTTGAAAACCTCAATCATAATATTGGTTATTGATAACCATAAAAATCCAGCCATGTTGGCTATTTGAATATTTGAATAATATAATCCAATGATTTATGAGCGCATGATTCCAATGGCGCAATCCAAATATATACTGGCGACTTATAGTCGAAAGCCAGGCCGGGTCAATAAACACCGGATTATAAGTGATTATGCACTGACAACTTGTAGTTGAAAGTGGAGCCGGGTTAAAGAACACCGCGGGTCGTAAAACAGCTGGCCGGTTCATTAAGGTAAAGTGACTTGTCGATGGTGACTTTTCAAACCGCACCCACGGAAGTGAGCAGCACATGGCTTTAACCCGTGACTCTTAAGAAAATATATCAACTTGCTTCCGGGAGCTGGTAGTAGTATATGAACAACAACGAGCAGTCCAATTAGTTAATAGGCATGCAAGTAGCACTCAGGGTCTGACGCCATGATTGTAGTACAACTTGCCATGCAAGCGGCTCTCAGGTGTCAATGTGCCCTGAATGAAAAACTTGATGAACCCAGGTGGCTTGTAACTAGGCCAAACGGAGGTGAGACCGGTGAGGCGGCCATGGTGACGAAACGGCAGGACAGCTCGAGGGAGCGGAGCAAGCAAGATCGATGCGGCACCGGCGGCTCACGGAGTGGTAGTTGAATATACAGCCTCGTTGACGGCCCCTGTAGGCGGCGATGGCGGAACTCGTGGTGAACCGGTGATTTGGAAGTCACAGGGCGGCTCTGCGGGAGCTACTCAAAGCAGGTCATGACAACAGCGTCGAGCAGGCCTGCTGACTTAGACGGCCGGCGCAGGTAACGGGCGGTTCAAGAACTGCCGGTTCAGAGGCGGAGTCACGCAGCAGGAGGGCGGTTGAGACGAGGCCGGGCGTGGCTCGCTGGTGATGTGGTTTAGTGGCTCCACTGCGCCCTGGCGAGCCCGTGGTCGAGGGACTCCAGTGAGTGCCAGCAGCTTACAGGCGGAGGCTGTGGCGCAACCCGGCGGAGACAAGGCCTCTTGCGGTGGCCTAGGACCGTGGCGGTTTGACCGACACCGGTAAGGAGATGCAGCAGTGGTGATTCAGGCAGGCAATTCAAGGCGAGGCCAGGCGTGGCTCGGGGCCGCGGGAGCAACTCGTGGGTTGGGATTGGTCCGCCGGAGGTGACCCGGCCCGGGCGGCGGTTTAAAGCGGGATGAGTTCCCGGCGGTTTGTAAAGCGGCAACGAGGTGACCCGGCAAAAGATCGGTGACTCGATATGTAGCTCTTGACCCGGCAATGGATTCGGGCGGCTCGTGGTTGAGATGAACTGGGGCGGTTTGACTTCAAATCCATGCTCATGACCCCATCCTCTCCGGGTTGTGGTTGTGAACCGGCGGCGCGGTTGGTTGATTGAATTCACACGCTCCCCTGCCGGTTTGTGGGAAGGGCGCCGGCGACTTGGCAAGGCGGTGTTGGCGGTTTCCACGCGGAGTTGCGGTCCACAACAACGGGAGTAAAGCTGGAGGCGAGGTTGTAGTCAACACGGACAGTTTAGTGCCGGCGCGAGGTAAGTCGGCAGCAGGAAGCAAGTCAGGCGGTTCGACAGGGGCGGCCGCGAGTTAAATCCATCGCGGCGACGGTTTAACTGAGGTGACGGCGACTCGGAAGTGGAAAACAAGTCACTGCATAACCCACGGCTTCTTCCCATCAGCTCCACTTATCTGGATGTTGTTTGACAATGTCTCGACTCAGCAGTACCAAGAGGCCCGTGACAGCGACTCAAAAACACGAGGGCGCGAGGCCGAACGCAGGCGAGCGACGGTGATGCATTGGCGCGACGGGTTGTGGAGCCTGCACAGGCTGGAGCGGCGGCTTGCGGCGTAAGCAGACCATGATGGCTGAGACGGCTCATGGGCCGGGCCACGGCGGTGATGGAACGAAACCGGATTGAACAGTGAAGAGCCGCCGCGGCGGCTTCGCGGCAGAAGATGCAGCAGCAGCCAGCTGTGCGACGAGTCAGCGGGAGGCGACACCGTAGGTGTGGACGCACGCCTGGCGAAGCCAACTTGCAGCTACGGATGTGTGCCCGCGAGGTGAGGCAATTGGCTCGAGGACGGACGCAGACAGGCGATTCGGGAGCAGAGGCGAGGTCAGGGTGGCTCGTGGCGTGGCCTTGGTCGCGATGGCGAAAACGGCGCCTGGGGACGGCTTGATACAGGCTGTAGTAGCGGAGGTCATGGCTGTATAAGTAGAGACTGGCAAAGGAGGGCGGCACAGGCAGGCCGGCCTGATGCGGGCGGGCCGTGGTGTAGTGATGGCCATAGCACAGGCACAGGGCGGCTTTGAAGCGGGCGAGCGCAGCGATGACTGCGGCTACAGTGGAACAAGTCCACGCCCATGATCCCATCCAATCCGGTTTGTGATTGCTTTGATGATTTTTTTTCAGGGGTAGCAACCGCCATGAACACAGGAAACAGCAGCAGCAACTTCTCGCTAACAGATCAATGCATAGGGCCCAGGTAGAAAATTTTCTCGGGATTTAAAAACACCAGGTACAGCAGAAAAAAGAGCTGCAACGACGGCCAAGACTAATGCGTCAACGTGGTTGACCGAATCCCTGTCTGTTTTGCTTGTAGCAAAAAATCTATCTGTCCTCAGATTCACGGATTGAACAGACTTTGTATATTCTGCAGGCCATGACTTGACATATTTGAATTGAAAGGAAACCTTCATGGGACACTTGGACGTACAAGGGAAGCATGATCTCCTGATTGCTTTGGAAATTGATCTGCTTCAATTGCAAACTTGCATACGAGCGGGACTTAATCTCTCTCCTGGCGGTGGTTCTGTCCATATCGATCTGTAGAATAGCAGTGTAGACCTGATCTGATTTTCCACACGCGGGTCGTTGCCCATCAAGGTCACTTTTGACTATGACCTGATTTATGCTGTCGCCAAAAACTTTTTTACTCTCGACTGATGAATTCGGAGTTTGATGTAGAACCTTCTAAACCGGGTCTCTTCTTCATCTAGTCAATCGCAAGCCTCTTTATCGATAGGCGAGATCCCTTCAAGAACTCAACACCACCGTGCGTGGGCCCCACGGTGGGCGCCAACTGTTGTGGAATTGTCATGGCAGATGTCCTTAGTGTGAGGACTTAGTCGCGAGGCCAACGCATCTATGTGGTAGCTTGAGAGGGGTTGAGCGGAATCGAGAGATGCAACACAAGACAAGGGTTTAGACAGCTTCGGGCCCCGGGAAACATCATCCGATAACAATCCTACATGATGTTTGAGGCTAGATCTCATTATCATCACGAGGGAGTCGCCGTAAACCGGCTCTCCTCTAGTTGTGTCTAGCCCTAGAGATTGTTTCTTTTTTTGTCCCCCTGTGAGGAGCCCTGCCCCTCCTTGTATATGTTGAAGGGACGGGTTACATGTGCATTCCAACTCGGACTTTAACTTAAACTATTTTGACTTCCCTTCCTGGGCTTCTTAACGTCTGCCGGTTTAACATTGTCTCCTGGTTTAACATTGTCTGCCGGCTTAACATTGTCTGCCGGTTTAACATTGTCTGCCGGTTTAACATTGTCTGCTGGTTTAACACCAGCCGGTTTATCGTCTGTCTTAGCCATCTGTCTTGACTCTCTGTCTTAACTCTCCGCCGATTTACCATCCGCCGGTTTACCAAGTCCCAGCCGGTTTACAACTCCAGCCGGGTCATATCGCGGGGTATATCCCCGACAGGCCCGCCGGGCCCGAACGCGGCCCCCATCCGGCCCATCCATCCGCCGCCCGGGTCAACGCACGCGCTGCCCGTCTCCGCGTTCCGCTGCCGCGCGCAGTTCCCTGCCGCCGCGCGCCCCGCTCGCCGGCGCCCGCGCCACCGTCCAGAGCTCTCCGCCATTCCACCCCGCCGGCCGTGCTGCTGCTCACCACCGCCTTGCCTTGCACGCCGCGCGTCGTTGCCCCTCTCGCCGGACCGCCGCCGCCGCGCCTCGATCTGGCCGGAGCTGCCCGATCCGGCGAGGGCCGAAGCCTTCTCCGCCCAGTCCGGCCTGCCCCGCCACCTGAAGCTCGCCAGAGCTTCCTCTTCGGTCGGATCCGGAGAGGATGGATGAGATCCACCCATCCCCGCATCCAAACACCTCCCACTGCTCCTGGATCCGCGCCGTCCTGCTTCTCCTCGTCCCGGGTTGACTTTCCCCGAGAGGTCGAAATTCTTCTAAGTCCCCAGATCCCAGTATTTTTGTGCATTTTGCATCGCATCATAACTTCATCACCGTGGTTCCGATTTGTGCGTGTAGCATATCAAAATGTTCGTCTCGATGAGTACTCCATTTCATTTCATTGCATCATGTTCATTTGAGCTCATCTTGATGCCCGAAATGCTGTTGGAAGAGGGCTATGTGATGATAGTATCAGATCTATTTCAGCAAATGCACTTTTGTCATTTTTGCCATGATTAATGTGTGCATGCTACGATCCTGAGCTGTACATGTGTTTTTAAGTATGCCATGCCATCTTTACAGGGGTGTATGCCATGTATTTTTGTGATCTCTGTGGTGACTATCACAAGCATGCAAGTAGCTTACTTAATGTTGCTGATTTCAGGGACTTAGAAATATTCTAAGTCTCTGCCCTGTCATTATTTTTATGCCATATGTTCATGTTGTTTCCTAGTGATCCGTCCCTCTTTTGAGCATGATCAGTAAGGATGTTTTGTAGATATTGTGGTGCTCTATCCATCCATGTCTTTGTTTGCAATTTTGGAGCACCCTAGCTTGAGTCAATCGAGCTCTACTTTTGCTATAAAATGTTCCTGGCGGATTGTTAACATGTTTAGCAATTTTGCCAAGCTTGTTGTTGTTGATCCGTGAATGCTATGTTGTTGTTCTTGCCATGTCTAGCTTCTATGCCATGTATACTTGTTGGGGGTATGCTTATATTATCATGCCATGCTTTGTAGTGAGTGCATCGAGCTCGTAAACATGCCTACTCGATATCTGTTTTGCATGTTCCAGTTTTTCACCAAGTCTGAATCTGTTTTCGTTAATTGCTATGTTCACATGGCTGCCATTGTATTTTCTGATCACTTTTGGCTTATGGTTAGTAAGGGACTTTTGTTGTATGCTTTGATTAGTTTCATGACATTCCTTGATTTGCCATGATATTTTCCTGTAGCATGTTGATATCATGTTCTGAACATTGCTTCCTGATGTTAAATTCCTGACTTGTTGATATTTTCACTAAGTCTGTAACCTGTTATCATTTGCACTTTTGCCATGCTTGTTTGAACCTGTTATTGAGTGAATTAGTCGTAGCTCAGTGTTCATCTTTTGTCAAGAATCTTGATTGGATCCCTTCCATGTATTTTGTTGCTATGTTTGTGTGCAGTAGCATAATTATATTGATGCATTTAGATGGCCACTTGTTGTTAATCGCAGTTCGGTGCCATATTTGTTTTGCTTGCCATTTGCAAACTGTGCATCCAATTCCGATGATCCTTATATCGATTTCGACCGAAATCAACTCCTCTTTCCAGTGGCACTCTCGGATTTCCAAGTTGAGTCCAGGTTCAATCATTCCTTCCCAAGTCATGCATATGCATCACATATCGCATCCCGCATATCATACCATGTTTGCATCATGTTGTTTGTGCGTTGCACGTGGTTGGTTGTTCTCCCTTTGCTTGTGTTTCTTGCTTTCGGTAGAGCCGGGAGACGAGTACGTGATCGAGGAGCCCGTTGAGTACACTTACGAGGATCAAGCCAACTCAGAGAACTTTGCAGGCAAGATGACCATACCCTCGAAATCACTTCTATCTTTGCTTGCTAGTTGCTCGCTCTTTTGCTATGCCTATGCTACGATACCTACCACTTGCTTATCATGCCTCCCATATTGTTGAGCCAAACCTCTAACCCACCTTGTCCTAGCAAACCGTTGTTTGGCTATGTTACCGCTTTGCTCAGCCCCTCTTATAGCGTTGCTAGTTGTAGGTGAAGATTGGGGTTTGGTCCTTGTTGGAACATGTTTATTGTTGGGATATCATCATATTATCTTTTTTTTATCTTAATCCACCTATACACTTGATAAAGGGTGGAAGGCTCGGCCTTATGCCTGGTGTTTTGTTCCACTCTTGCCGCCCTAGTTTCCGTCATATCAGTGTTATGTTCTCGGATTTTGCGTTCCTTACACGGTTGGGTTATAATGGGAACCCCTTGATAGTTCGCTTTGAATAAAACTCCTCTAGCAAGGCCCAACCATGGTTTTACCATTCGCCACTTAGCCTTTTTCCGTTGGGAGTCGCGCATCCCGAGGGTCATCTTTATTTTAAACTCCCGGGCCAGTGCTTGTCTAAGTGTTGGTCCAACCCAGAGCACCGTGCAGGGCCGTCCCTTGGCAACTTGGGTTACGTTGGCTCCCGTACGCTTAGCTTATCCGGTGTGCCCTGAGAACGAGATATGTGCAGCTCCTATCGGGATTTGTCGGCACATCGGGTGGTCTTGCTGGACTTGTTTTACCATTGTCGAGGATGTCTTGTAACCGGGATGCCGAGTTTGATCGGATTGTCTTAGGAGAAGGAATATCCTTCGTTGACCGTGAGAGCTTGTGATGGGCTAAGTTGGGACACCCCTGCAGGGTTTTGAACTTTCGAAAGCCATGCCCACGGTTATGGGCAGATGGGAATTTGTTAATGTCTGGTTGTAGAAAACCTGAAACTTAACTTAATTAAAATGCATCAACCGCGTGTGTAGCCGTGATGGTATCTTCTTGGCGGAGTCCGGGAAGTGAACACGGTGTTGGAGTTATGCTTGACATAGTTTGTTCTAGGATCACTTCTTGATCATAGATTCTCGAACGTTCTTTGCCTTTCTCTTCTCCCTCTCATTTGCGTATGTTAGCCACCATATATGCTAGTCGCTTGCTGCAGCTCCACCTCATACCTTTTACCCTACCTATAAGCTTAAATAGTCTTTATCATGAGGGTGTGAGATTGCTGAGTCCCCGTGACTCACAGATACTTCAAAAACCAGCTTGCAGGTGCCGTTGAACCGTGCAGGTGACGCAACCCAGCTCAAGGAGGAGCTCGATGAAGATCTCGTTCATTATGTTGTTGCGTTTCCAGTTGATCAGTAGTGGAGCCCAGTTGGGGTCGATCGGGGACCTGTATAGCTTTTGGGGTAGTCTTCTTTTATTGTGGTTCCGTAGTCGGACCTTGTGTGTATCTGGATGATGTAATGTTATATTCATGTATTGTGTTAAGTGGCGATTGTATGCCAACTATATATCCTTTTTCCCTTATTCATTTACATGGGTTGTTTTGAAGATTACCTTGCTTGCGACATTGCTTTCAATGCGGTTATGCCTCTAAGTCGTGCTTCGACACGTGGGAGATATAGCCGCATCGAGGGCATTACAAGTTGGTAATCAGAGCCTTCCCCGACCTTAGGAGCCCCCTTCTTGATCGAATCGCTGGCGTTGTTGAGTCTAGAAAAATGTTTTGAGTCTTTTAGGATTATATATATCGGAGAGTAGGACTTCTTTTTACTGCTCAGTCCCTTCGTCGCTCTGGTGAGCCACCTGACGTAGAGTTTTGACTCTTCTCTTCTCAAATTTCACTAAAAAAAATTTAGGATCACGCGGGTATCTTGGAATCATTCCGATGGTTTTGTGACGAGAACATTGTTCTTGGTGCCTCCTGACATTTAGGGGTTGTGGCAGTGTCCCGGGGAGTTGAGCTCCGACGTGTTATCGTCACAATTTTACCGTTGCAGTTCTGGAATACCTGAGTTTCGCCGACATCGGAAATCTCTTTTATGCAGTTGTTGGTGAGATAACTTCGACGCCACCCAGTACTGGGGCGGGAGTTCGGGAGTATTGCCATAACTCGTATAACGGATGCTTTTCGATGGTTGAGGTAAATGATTTCCGAAGGTTTCTTGGTTGTGTGTTGAAGGATGGATACAGCTGGATGTAGGATTTGCTAGTTTTGGGTGAGATATTATGCTTCCCCTGTATCCCCAACACCTGATTGCATAACCGGAAAGTTTCGAGAGTTTATAAGTGGGAATTCAAGTAGCTCCTTGGATATCTTTACGACAGATGTATGATATGAAATTGGGGTTCGACGTCTAGTGGTCCGCCTATCCACGGTTGGTTTTACAGTGGTCTCGTTCTGTCTTAAAGAGTCCTTGGCTATGCTGACTCGGGGACGCTTTGTATGTCATGTTCACTGCCTTGTACATGATGGTGTTGTACGATCGAGCCCGTGTAGGCCCCACCACGAAAACTTCGGACGAAATCTCTATCATATGTTTGTTCTGGCTTATTTTGCAAGCCAATCCTTTGTTTTGTTTTTGAGCTGTGGTATTCGAGTTGCTTCGAAGTCAAGAGTTGATTTCATACCTTTCCTAAGCGGTGTTCTCATACTCCTATGTGAATACCAATCCTTCATGATAATCGAGATTGTCATATCAATCATTTTCAACCGGCGTGTTTCCCTTCAAGTGGATCCGAACATTTAAACACCTCCAAGTTCAATTCTAAGTTCTCTCAACGGTGCTTGTTTCATCCGCCCCCAAGTTGTCTTTGTTTTCCCGCCCACCCACCCCTTTTTCTTCAAGGATTCAGATTTCTTAATCACTATCCATTTTATTGATGGGAAGTCTCTCCATTATTTTGCGTCAATGTTCTTATCCGGTTCAGGAAGATTTTAACGGAGCTTCAAGTGTTGTATTCTTCGATCTTTTCCTCTCCGGTGGATTCAAGTCAAGCTCTATTGACCATATTCTTTCCTTGTTTCAATGCTTTCCCATGCCGTTGCACCTCTTAATCTTTGACTTCGCGCTATTCAATTATTCTGGAGTGCTCAAGATATCTCAAAGATTCGTGTTTCCACTCTGTTTTCAATTCAAACTATTTCGAGGTTGTTACCTAATTCAAGCCATCTAATTCAACCGGTGTAATCTCCTTTTCAAGTAATCGTTCAACGGTGTTTTCTTTTGAGTGGGCCCTAACCCACGGGTCTTTTCCCAGGATCTTACCTGACTCTTATTTTACCGGAGCTATTCTCAAATCTTTCATAGTTTGACGTAAGAATGATTCATCATCAGTCATATGTATTTCTCCAAGATCTTTCAAATTCTTTTCATCGTTAGCTCAACCTCTTCGCTTTTGATTCTTCCGGAGTGTCTAAACGATTCATGGTGGTGTTTCTCGTCGTCTTTCTAGGATTTTGAAGACTGAAGAAGAGTTTTTCCTCCATATCTTATCCGCTCTCTCAGAGATTCATGGTTCTAGCTTGATGTCATCCTCTCATAATTGTTTCAGTTGTGGGAATTCTTTTCACCCTTCCGGAGCAATTCAAGAGTCTTTTCAGTTTGATTCTCTGAAGGACATCATTTCAGTATTATTCTTTCCAGCTTTCAGGTTCTCGTTCTCCAAATCTTACCGGTGTATCGTGCAAGTATCCTCTAATCTCCTCGGGATCTCTTCGTTCACTTGCATCTAAATTCTCTCATGTATCTTCGTTCATTTGCTAATTCATACCGGTGATTCACCCTTTTACTTCGTTATTTTTCAATTCTTACGATGGTTCGTTCAAGATCTCTCTTCCTTGATTATCAGATCAATTCTTTCGTTCTTTCATATTCTACCGGTGGTTCGTTGAAGACCTTTCTCAAGTTGACGCTATATCTCTCTTAGTGTTTTCTACAAGAATAAGTAGTATGCCAAATCTGTTGCTTGTCATCAATTTAATTGGTGAAGGATACGCATAACATAATTGTTATTCTTGTTTCACCCAAATGATTAATTCCTTATTCCGGAGGTTCATCAAATTCTCGGTTTCACTAGATTCATCTTTCTTTTCCCGGAGTTCCAAGTTCTCTCAATTATTTCATCGCGAAGATCCATCTAATCATTGCAAGGATTCACCTTGTGTTTTCAACTTCTCTTTCCTTCCGTTTGATCATCCTTTTGTTACCGGAGTTCTTCATGGAGGCTTTACATGGTGGTTCATCAAGGATTTAATTCCTTCTCGAAGTGTTCATCGAGATTCTTTTCTAACGAGCTCAAGTTTCTTCATCTTGCAATCCGGAGTGCAATTCTTTCTTCCATATCATTGGAGATGGTATTATGTCATTCTTGATAATTTGGGTTCATGTTACAGGATTCACATATTGTTAAGAATGAGGTATTTTAAATCCATCAATCTCTTCATTGGATTTATATTGGTTTATATTTCACCTAAAGCCTTCCCTAAGGATTGTTGCTAATTGTGATGCTTATATATGACCCAAGTTCTTCATTTATCCTTCCGGTGAAATAAGCTTCTCATCTCCTTGCTTCTCATTGGAGGTAGAAGATGTTGTTTTCTTCTCCGTTCTTTTGTTCCGACGATCCAACTTCTATTCTTTCATTCCGGAGGCACTATGATATTGCTTTCTTCAACCATCATCTCGTTTCATCAAAGATCATGTTCTTTCCTATGCTTATCCATTTAACCGGGGTGTTGTGCCTTTTTCTCAAGTTCTTTTCGCCTTATCAAGCCTTGCATCTCTTTTCAACCGGAGTGCTGTCTGAATTTGTTCTTCCTTGTTCCTCTTACCTACCGGAGTGCTTTCAACTTTGTGCATCTTCGTTGTTTTCTTTGCTCAAAATGGCTTAACCTTTTCAAGGTTCTTTGGTTTCACTTATTGGTCAAAGAAGCAACTTAGTTTTACCTCTTCTCTTTCTCTTCCGTTTTTCCCTCCGGTGCCATTCTAGATCTCGGGACGAGATCCTCTCGTAGTGGTGGAGTGTTGTGACGCCCCGAGACTGATGTGCCAGGTGTATTACAGTTATTCGCTGTTGTTGCCTTGTCATTTGCTTCTGTGTCATGCATCTCATATCATGTCATCATGTGCATCGCATTTGCATACATGTTCGTCTCATGCATCCGAGCATTTTCCCCGTTGTCCGTTTTGCAATCCGGCGCTCTTATGTCCTCCGGTGTCCTTTTCTACCTCTTTTTGTGTGCGGGTGTTAAACGTTCTCGGGTTGGACCAAGACTTGTCATGCGGCCTTGGTTTACTACCGGTAGACCGTCTGTCAAGTTTCGTGCCATTTGGACTTCGTTTGATACTCCAACGGTTAACCGAGGGACCGAAAAGGCCTCGTGTGTGTTGCAGCCCAACACCCCTCCAAAGTGGCCCAAAACCCACCAAAACCCCCTCTATCAGCTAGGCCGTTCGATCACGATCGCGTGGCCGCAAACCGCACCTCATTTGGACTCTCCTAGCTCCCTCTACCTATATATATGTGTGCCTCCCCGAATTTTTCGCGGACGAACCCTAACCCCCGCTCCTGTCGTGCCACCGGACATGTCCCCCCGCCAGTGGACGCGTCCACCCCGCCGCCACGTCGCTCCGACCTATCAGGGGCTGCCACGTCATCGCCTCCTCCGCCTCAGCCACTCAAGCGCCGCCACTTCGCCTGGGCCGCCGCCCCACTTCGCCGCCTCCCCGGGCAGGCCCGCCGGGCCCGAACGCGGCCCCCCTCCGGCCCATCCATCCGCTGCCCGGGTCAACGCTCGTGTCGCCCGTCTCCGCGTTCCACCGCCGGGCACAGTTCCCCGCCGGCGCCCGCGCCACCGTCCGGAGCTCGCCGCCATTCCACCCCGCCGGCCGTGCTCCTGCTCGCTGCCGCCTTGCCTTGCGCGCCACGCGTCGTCGCCCCTCTCACCGGACCGCCGCCGCTGCGCCTCGATCTGGCTGGAGCTTCCTGATCCGGTGAGGGCCGAAGCATTCTCCGCCCAGTCCGGCCTGCCCCGCCACCTGAAGCTCGCCGGAGCTTCCTCTCCGGTCGAATCCGGAGAGGATGGATGAGATCCACCCATCCCCACATCCAAACACCTCCCACCGCGCCTGGATCCGCGCCGTCCCGCTTCTCCTCGTCCCGGGTTGACTTTCCCCGAGAGGTCGAAATTCTTCTAAGTCCCCAGATCCCAGTAATTTTGTGCATTTTGCATCGCATCATAACTTCATCACCGTGGCTCCGATTCGTGCGTGTAGCATATCAAAATGTTCGTCTCGACGAGTACTCCATTTCATCGCATCACGTCATGTTTATTTGAGCTCATCTTGATGACCGAAATGCTGTTGGAAGAGGGCTATGTGATGATAGTTTCAGATCTGTTTTAGCAAATGCACTTTTGTCATTTTTGCCATGATTAATGTGTGCATGCTATGATCCTGAGCTCTACATGTGTTTTGAAGTATGCCATGCCATCTTTACAGGGGTGTATGCCATGCATTTTTGTGATCTCTGTGGTGACTATCACAAGCATGCAAGTAGCTTACTTAATGTTGCTGATTTCAAGGACTTAGAAATATTCTAAGTCGCTGCCCTGTCATTATTTTTATGTCATATGTTCATGTTGTTTCCTAGTGATCCGTGCCTCTTTTGAGCATGATCATTAAGGATGTTTTGTAGATATTGTGGTGCTCTATCCATTCATGTATTTGTTTGCAATTTTGGAGCACCCTATCTTGAGTCAATCGAGCTCTAGTTTTGCTATAAAATGTTCCTGGCGGATTGTTAACATGTTTAGCAATTTTGCCAAGCTTGTTGTTGTTGATCCGTGCATGCTATGTTGTTGTTCTTGCCATGTCTACTTGCTGGGGATATGCTTATATTATCATGCCATGCTTTGTAGTGAGTGCATCGAGCTCGTAAACATGCCTACTCGATATCTGTTTTGCATGTTCCAGTTTTTCACTAAGTCTGAATCTGTTTTCGTTAATTGCTATGTTCACATGGTTGCCATTGTATTTTATGATCCCTTTTGGCTTATGGTCAGTAAGGGACTTTTGTTGTATGCTTTGAGTAGCTTCATGCCATGCCATGCTTTGCCATGATATGTTCCTGTAGCATGCTGATATCGTGCTCTGAACATTGCTTCCTCATGTTAAATTCATGACTTGTTGATATTTTCACTAAGTCTGTAACCTGTTATCATTTGCACTTTTGCCATGCTTGTTTGAACCTGTTATTGAGAGAATTAGCCATAGCTCAGTGTTCATCTTTTGTCAAGAATCTTGAGTGGATCCCTTCCATGTATTTTGTTGCTATGTTTGAGTGTAGTAGCTTAATTATATTGATGCATTTAGATGGCCATTTGCTGTTAATCGCAGTTCGGTGCCATATTTGTTTTGCTTGCCATTTGCAAACCGTGCATCCGATTCCGATGATCCTTATATCGATTTTGACCGAAATCAACTCCTCTTTCCAGTGGCACTCTTGGATATCCAAGTTGAGGCCAGGTTCAATTATTCCTTCCTAAGTCATGCAAATGCATCACATATCGCATCCCGCATATCATACCATGTTTGCATCATGTTGTTTTTGCATTGCACGTGGTTGATTCTTCTCCCTTTGCTTGTGTTTCTTGCTTTGGGTAGATCCGGGGGACGAGTACGTGATCGAGGAGCCTGTTGAATATGCTTACGAGGATCAAGCCAACTCAGAGAACTTTGCAGGCAAGATGACCATACCCTCGAAATCACTTCTATCTTTGCTTGCTACTTGCTCGCTCTTTTGCTATGCCTATGCTACGATACCTACCACTTGCTTATCATGCCTCCCATATTGTTGAGCCAAACCTCTAACCCACCTTGTCCTAGCAAACCGTTGTTTGGCTATGTTACCTCTTTGCTCAGCCCCTCTTATAGCGTTGCTAGTTGCAGGTGAAGATTGGAGTTTGTTCCTTGTTGGAACATGTTTATTGTTGGGATATCATCATATTATCTTGTTTTATCTTAATGCACCTATATACTTGGTAAAGGGTGGAAGGCTCGGCCTTATGCCTGGTGTTTTGTTCCACTCTTACCGCCCTAGTTTCCGTCATATCGGTGTTATGTTCCCGGATTTTGCGTTCCTTACACGGTTGGGTTATAATGGGAACCCCTTGATAGTTCACTTTGAATAAAACTCCTCCAGCAAGGCCCAACCTTGGTTTTACCATTCGCCACCTAGCCTTTTTCCCTTGGGAGTCACACATCCCAAGGGTCATCTTTATTTTAAACCCCCGGGCCAGTGCTTGTCTAAGTGTTGGTCCAACCCAGAGCACCGTGCGGGGCCGTCCCTTGGCAACTTAGGTTACGTTGGCTCCCGTACGCTTAGCTTATCCAGTGTGCCCTGATAACGAGATATGTGCAGCTCCTATCAGGATTTGTCGGCACAGCGGGTGGTCTTGTTGGACTTGTTTTACCATTGTCGAGGATGTCTTGTAACCGGGATGCCGAGTCTGATCAGATTGTCTTGGGAGAAGGAATATCCTTCGTTGACCGTGAGAGCTTGTGATGGGCTAAGCTGGGACACCCCTGCAGGGTTTTGAACTTTCGAAAGCCGTGGCCGCGGTTATGGGCAGATGGGAATTTGTTAATGTTCGGTTGTAGAAAACCTGAAACTTAACTTAATTAAAATGCATCAACCGCGTGTGTAGCCGTGATGGTCTCTTCTCGGCGGAGTCCGGGAAGTGAACACGGTGTTGGAGTTATTCTTGCCGTAGGTTGTTCTAGGATCACTTCTTGATCATGGATTCTCGACTGTGCTTTTCCTTTCTCTTCTCGCTCTCATTTGCGTATGTTAGGCACCATATATGCTAGTCGCTTGCTGCAGCTCCACCTCATACCTTTTACCCTACCTATAAGCTTAAATAGTCTTGATCGCAAGGGTGTGAGATTGCTGAGTCCCCGTGACTCATAGATACTTCAAAAACCAGCTTGCAGGTGCCGTTGAACCGTGCAGGTGACGCAACCAAGCTCAAGGAGGAGCTCGATGAAGATCTCGTTCATTATGTTGTTCTGTTTCTAGTTGATCAGTAGTGGAGCCCAGTTGGGGTCGATTGGGGATCTGTGTAGCTTTTGGGGTAGTCTTCTTTTATTGTGGTTTCGTAGTCGGGCCTTGTGTGTATCTGGATGATGTAATGTTATATTCATGTATTGTGTGAAGTGGCGATTATAAGCCAACTATATATCATTTTCCCTTATTCATTTACATGGGTTGTTGTGAAGATTACCTCACTTGCGACATTGCTTTCAATGCGGTTATGCCTCTAAGTCATGCTTCGACACGTGGGAGATATGGCCGCATCGAGGGCGTTACATGAACAGTAGCCGATGGAGGGCTGGATGAACAATAACCCGTGGAGGGGCAGTTGAATAGGACCCCGTGGAGATGGCTGGTTGAACAATAGCCGGTGGAGGCTGGATGAACAGGACCCCATGGTGAATAGTAGCTGGTGGAGGCTAGAGGTAGTCGATGGTGGATGAAGAGTAGCAGATGGAGGCTGGAGGAGGTCGACGGTGGATACACAGTAGCCCATGGAGGCTGGAGCGAGGAAGTAGATGATGGATGAACAGTAGCCTGTGGAGTCCTATTTTGCGGTATGCCACACGTCTCTCGATGAATAGGACCCCCGTTTCGACCGTAGGCGCTCCAACACAAGTCTGTTTCCTCTGTTTTGCAGTCCGCCACACCCCTCCCGATCAACAACACCTCGTTTCAACCGTAGGAGCTAGAACACAAGTCCCTTTCCTCCGTTTTGCGGTATGCCAGACCCTTCTCGATGAACAGGACCCTGTTTTAACCGTACGTGGTCGAACACAAGGCCGCTTTCCTCCATTTTGCGGTACGCCAAACCCCGTTCCGGCTGTTCCATCCAAGCCAGTTGGCTCCCATTGAACACAACCCATTCCGACCAAGTCTGTTGCCTCCCGATGAACAGGACGCGTTCCGACCCAGTCACTTGGCTCCCGGTGAACACGACGATGTTTCCTCCATTCCGACCTAGCCGGTTAGCTGAAGATGAACAGGACAACGTCGCTGCCGTCCGTTGCCTCTCCATGTACATGAGCCCTGGCCGTCCGTATGCGTGAGTATGCGTTTTGAAACCCCGCTCGTATGTACATACGTGGCCGTCTTAGCATGTGGATGTATGTACGCGTACACGGTTTAGACGAGACAGCTTGAACTGCTACATGGGGGGCTCTACTCTGACATGTGCCGCTACTTACTCAACCACGGTTCATCGTTGCAGAGTGGCCGATCGACCAGTATGTACATACATGTTCGCGACAAGATAGACAACGCTATGTATGCTTTGACCGGGTGGGTCCCAGCTGTCAGGGAGGATAAGGACGCACTTCCTTGCATGCGAAGATATAGCTGTTGGATCCCAGCTGTCAGGGGGGAATCATTTTATTGCCCGTAATAAGGATGCACTTCCTTGCGTGCGAAGATGTAGCTGGTGGGTCCCAGCTGTCACAGGAGAAAACATTACTTTTCAGGGTAAAAAGGATGCAGTTGCATGCATGCGTCCATGGGTGTGGTGCATCCCCACTGTCAGCCTCTCACATACAATCATCTTTCGATGACTCTCATTTGTTGACCATGTTGACCACACCGTGTCGAGTGCACCAAAGGCGGTGAACGATGACGAGGCCCCAGACTGGAACGACCCGGGGATGGGGAAGACATGGAGTGGAGTCGCAGATGGAGAGGAGTGGGAAACATGGCTAGTTAGGGTGCGTGGCGGCACTGCCCCCCACGGGAGACAGGAGCAAGAACAGAGGTTGAAGAAGCAACACAACTGTTGGATTAACATCCAATGGTCTCGCTGCTAGAATCATTTGTTGATTAAGTTGACAAAGCCCTGCGTACATGTCAGCTTAGTAGGCCCACAAGTCAGCCACCAAATCTGCCGGGTCCTAGCTGCCTTTGGGAGGAATAGTTTTTTTCACATAACAAGGAGGCACTTCCTTCCGTGCGAAGATACAGTAGGTGAGTCCGAGCTATCAAGGGGAGGAAACATTTTTTTAGATTAATAAGGAGGAACTTTCCTTGCATGCGACCATGGACCTCGTGGGTCCCAGCCGTCAGGCTCTCCACGTACAGTCCTCTTCTGATGACTCTCGTTTGTTGACCACGCCGCGCCGAGCGCAGCGAGGCAGTGGACAACGGCGAGGCCCTGGACGGGAACGACCGGGAGATGGGAAGACGCGGCAGCGGAGTCGCAAGGAGTACAAGGGTTATAACTGGTTCTGGTGCGGCATGGGGCTACAGTCGGTCGAGAATAACAGGAGGCGTGGAGGGGTGGAGGGATAGCCTGGCCGGCGGTGTGGTAGCGCTTCGCAACGATGCGTTCTAAGCAAAGAGCCGCTAGCCGCCAGAGGCCGGAGCAGGCGGTTCCGGCAACGCTGGAGGAAGAAGACAAGAGATTGAAGGTGCATGTCGGCCGTTGGATATAAATCCAATGGTTGTTGATGCCAGAATCATTTGTTTACTAAGTTGACAACGCCTTGTGTAGGCTTCGACCTATTGGCCCACATGTCAGCCTGAAAAAATGTGGCATATATTTAACCCATGTTTTCTAGAATTTATAGTCCATTTGCTGGGCTTGGTGAACAAATAATTTCGCGTCAATGCAGCCCATTTAATATTTTCTAAGAAATTCCAGCCCATTTGCACTTTCTTGAAATACATGAATTAGCTAAACTTGTTATATATATAATGTTAGGTTAGAAGGAGCAATTAATATCAAAAAATAAACCGGAGCGATACATTTTTTATATATAAAATTAAAAAATTAGCGAGTTATTGCTCAAAAGAAAAATGAGCACGTTATTATTACATTGGTCCTTCAAATCTTCGCAAGCTTTTGTAAGCAATCACCAGGATTTTCCTTGTCTGTGAGTCAAAAACAACCAGGATTTTCCTTGCCAACTTCTATTAAACATTTACTTTTATAAGTTAATAAGACATGGGATTTTTTATAATGTATATATAAGTCTCTATTAAATACACAATAATAGTAATAATATAAATGTATATAATGTGTTAGAAGGGAAAACATAAATTGGACACAACATTATTATTCTTATATATAGATAAATAGAATAGAGATCTGTATTTTATTAAAAAAATACATTGGGCCACCGATCTTTAAGAAAAAGTAAAACCTACGCTAGGAGGCCCATAGGCCGCTACGTACATGATGGACCTCAAAAAATAAGTTGAAACAACTGTCTGCGTATGTCGTGGGCTACGCATGTTAAAAAACAAAACCTAGGCCTAGCTGATACTTGTTCGCCCTTTGGAAAAAATGACACCAGTTAGATCCCCGATACACATTTCCCGCAACAAAAGAAGATCCCCGATACCCCTGAAAAAAAAGCTCCCCGATGACAGTCATCGTTGGAAATTTATTTCGTTTATTGACTATAGGTTGACAAACCCGTGGGCCCCAACATCAGTATACAATTAGGAGGAAGCTTTTTTTTCAGTGAGGCACTTTCTTGCGTCCAGCTTGGAGCTGGTGGGTCCCCACTGTCAGTCTCTTGGCGTACATTCCTCTCTGGATTCCTCTTGTTTGTTGAGCATGTTGACAACGGCATACGGCGGCGCCACGACGAGCACACACGGACGGGAATGAACCGGAGCCGGGGAAGACGCCTTCATTCTTTCGAACAAACCGCACTAGCCCGGTAGCTGAAGCCCTCTCACCCAAAAGCTCTACTGCCCGGGTTCAATTCCAACTGGTGCAGTTGAAAAATATCTAACACTTGCCAAAATTTTGTCCTTAGTTTACCCAGTTTTTCGCACACTCAACATTGTCTTTTCATTTTGAAAATAGCATATCTTTTTGACTTTGCATCATATGAAGATGTGCTATACATGAATGTTGATCGGCATGATATTAACTTGTTGTTAGTTCCATTTTTACCATGAATAAAATTTCCAACATTTTGTTATCCATGTTTGAAAAGTGCCTGTTGATTTAAATGCTATGCCTCTAAAACATGCAGTTTCTTATCTGAAAATTAGTTGGACAACCAGCCATTACCGGTGTTGGATTCGATGCCGCGCTTCTTCAATCCCCCGGCAGCGCGGGAGGGAAATAAACGTCCGTCCCGTGCTGCCGGTTGGGGAATGGAGAAGATTAAAGAGGGGGCCGGCGGCACGACTGAAGAAGCACATCAAACGCGGTTTTTTTCAGTGGATGGCTCTCGATGAATTTTTTTACTTGCCTCTGCACCATACAACTTGTATTTTTAGCCTCCCAGTCTGTGGTGGACCAGCAGCCCATTTGCTGGGCGGACCAACCTACAGAAAGCAGCACTCGATTTTTCATCAAGCCCCAAAAACAATGCAGTACTATGTTTGTTTTGAGGCCGAAAACATTACGATAGGGATTGAGCGGGGGAGGGGGGAAGAAAGAGCAAAAAGATAAAAAAGAGTTGATGCGCCGTTGCTACCCTAACAAGCAGGTGCAATTCTTCTCGGGAAGAAGGTGTGTCGTTGACACCCACACGTCATAAATCCCACAGTAGAGATACTAACAAGTTCACACACAAGTACAACAGAAAAGGTAAACATTCGTCTCAAACTCGGGTTCAAAGGACACATTCATATGCATAGCCAACATTCACAATCAACAACTCAAAATATTCATATATACACAAGTTCAGCATGTCTATGTATCCAAATGATTGATAGATCACAAGACAATATTCATAGATAATTCACAAAAAGATTCTGATATACACATGTTCAGTATGTCTATGCATCCAAATGATTGCTATCACATCCAATATCATCCATGGACAAACTTTAATTACCTAGGGTACAGGCTGGTAAATGGTGTTCAGTCGGAGGTACTTCTTGCTAAAATTAATGCTTCTTTGAGTAAACTTTCGAGTACATAAGAGGCAACACAGGCAATCTGAACTTTGCTTGTAGGTTTATCCTCGAGATAGTGGCCTCAATGCTGAGGGAGGTTTGAGCAACTTGGCCACTACTTTCATCCAACTAGTTTACTGGCTCATCTTGGTCATGTAGCTCGCCAAAATTCTACATTGCAAACAAGAAAGGAGGCGGTCGATAAAATGAACCTTCCAAATTTTTTTTGCAGTTCAACTAAAATGGGGCTTCCCTTGCATGCAAACTGATTAAGTGCCACATGAATATACGTGTCAACCAACTTTTCTAGAATCTTTAGACTCCATGACATACAGTTCGCTACCATATGTGTCGATAACCAAAAGGCACAAGTTAGGACCAAAGACTGGACTGCATTTTTCTGGGCTATGCGCCAAGCAATATTTTTGGTGTTCACTCTCCTAATACTTGGAGTTTGACAACTGGTTCATGCCGGTTGATACTGGAATGAATATAGGCACTTCTTCTTGTCAACATCGATGCTTGTCTAAGAGAACTTTGGAGTACATATCAGCAGCATAAGTATCTGTCCATCTGATCTTTTGTGCAGTTCTACTGAAATCGCCCAATGTAATGATTTGCCTACGAGTTCAGGCTCCAAGTTAGTCCTTTATGAAATCGGCAAATAGTACCACAATACCAAATTACCAATACATATGACAAGCACAATAATCAGGATAAAGACCGGTACCAACCTGTGTGAGGTAGCATATCAATTATTATTTCCTTTGACTAGAAGCCGAGATAAGCAACTAATAGGAAAGGAAGAAGCAGTCGACACAATGAAGCACCGAAAGTTTTTGTGCAGTTCCACCAAAATCGAGCATCCCTGTTGGCACATATATTGAGAGAGTGAGATTACTATAATAGTGGGACTAGTTGATGAAACATACACTACAAATTGAAGCACCCTCATTATCTTAATGGGTAAACTTAGCAACATAGTAGTCTTGCTTAAAAGAGAGGTATTAGTTTATTTAATCAGTGCCAATTAGCTCAACACTCAAAGCTTTGCCATGTATCATAGGTTGCAAAACTTTAACGTGCAAAGATAAAGGAGTTTCTCATGACAGTAGCGAGACGGTAGCACGATACAAATAGAGCTGACAACAAACTAATATGGATGAAGGCCTTAGGCCGGTACCAACCTGAGCAAAAAAGCTTATTCAAGTAGTCCCAGAAGAGATGATAAAGCACTCACTGGAATCACTCAATAGTATGAATTTGTGCACTTCAGATGTATGGTTGAAATCACTCTTGTTTACAAGTGGTGACATTATATCGAAAGATTATCAAGAACTTCTAGCAGAGTTAAAGCACTGGCTCGGATACAGTTCATTGTATTCTCTTATGCAGTTCCACTAAAATGTATGATTGGCACAACATGATCCATGTTTGCACAAGTAGGAACAAGGTGAAACCTTCATTAGATTAGTGAGAAAGGATAGAAAGACTAATGCATATTACACAAAACATTTCCTCATTGAACCAATAGCAATAAATTGACTTGCAAAACAATAGCATTATTATGTTATGACACTACCAAGATTCCCTTCATTCTCCACCACATGATTCACCTCCACATACACACATACACACGTACATGATTCAACATAGGGTTCTCCTAAAGATTTGTTTAACTTCGACGGGAAAATTAGGCAGCAATAAATTAGTGCTACTTAAGTACTCCTAATTAATTAAGTCACCTTGAAGGACAGACAACAGAAGTGGAAGGGCTCCCTGGAGGATCATATCACATGTAAGGGTGACATTTCTTGAGCCCTTGAATGGCCTCTACTGAGGCCTCGGCTTCAGCAAGATCACCTTGGCACTGTTGATCGTGTAGAGTTGGGTCACACATGCATCCATAATCCAGTTAATTAGTATGATGTGTCGTGAACCCAGGTACTACTCTGCTGCATTTCTCTATCTATCTCTACTCTACTCTTATAAAAAACAGAGTCGGTAATGATGGTGTGCTTGCCATCCTACAATATAGGTCGTCCGATTTATATCTAACGGATAGGAAGGAAACCGTGGAAAATTTGCAAATAGATACCCACACCCCTCTCCACATTTGCAAATAAGGCCTTCCCTCGTTCATCCTTTTCTCTTACAAGATAAACTACTCATACAAATGCATCTTGATGTTACGTGCAATGCACAGGCATCTTGCTAGTCTACCAAATAAATTAAGACTAGTAGTAACACATCAATACAATACCACTAGCAAGATGTCAGGATAACATAGGACAGTACCATCTTGTGATCTTCATTTCAAGATTCCCTCCCTGCTCCACCACATGATTCACCTCCATAGAGCCATGCACTAGAGCCATGCATAGGTCCTCGTGTATGCCGAGCTCCTCCTTCATATTGGCATCACGGACGGCATCCGAGAACGCTGATATGATGGCCTCGTCCGAAACCTTGGGGATCTTGAGATGAATGCTATTGAAGCTCTGGATGTACTTATGTAGGGTTTCCCCTGGCTATTGCTTGATGCGCCGCAGGTCACCCATGGCAGGCGGGTGGTCGTGAGTGCTGTGGAAGTTGGCGATGAAGCGCTCGCGCATCTCGCTCTAGGAGGAGATCGATCCCATGGGTAGGTTCAGGAGCCACGATCGCGCGCCATCCTGGAGGGCCATGGGAAACCAATTCGTCTTGACCTTCTCGTCACTGGTAGCCACCTCGATGATCAGCTCGTAGAGCTGCAGGAACTCGATAGGGTCGGAGGTGCCGTCGTAGCGTGGAGGCAGGTCAGGCTTGAACTTCCCCGGCCAGACGACGCTGCGTAGCTCGGGGGTGAAGGCTCGGCATCCCGCGGTGCTCACTTGAGCTCATCGTGGAGGTGGAGCCTGATCTTGGCACTCACGTGCCACCACCGCAAGAGGCGCTCGGTCTTGACGTGGTGGTGCAGGGAGCGCTGGAGTATCTTCTTGCGGCCGTCGGACCTCCTGGCAGCTTTCTTCTTCACGCGAGGGCGCCCTGTGCGGCGGGTCACACTGTGGGACCGCGCGCCTTGGTCTGAGGGTGATGTCTTGACGGGGAGGTGGCGAGGCGCTCCATGGGCTATGTCGCCCGCAGCAGGCGGTGGGCGAGGTAGCGAGAGGGATGGCGTAGGAGAGCCCCGAGCGTCGCTGACAAACTCGGCGATGCGGTCCAGCCAGTCTTCGTAGAAATCGTCGACCGGGTGGTAGCGTAGGAGCTCGCGTGAGATGACGAACCAGCCGAAGCCGGCGACGGGGAGGTCGTGCGTCCATCACGCCGCATGGAGGGGTGCAGCGATGAAGCTTGCTGCTCGTGCCCTGCCGGGTCAGTGGCGGCGTTGGCGGCAGGCGATGGGGAACAACGGGGAGGCCCGCCGGCGGGCGCTGTCTGGGTGACGCGAGCGGCAAGAGCGGCCCGACGATCAGCACGGTCTCGACGAGCATTAGCCATGGAAGCGGTGGAGCGGCAGCAAGTCGACCGGCGGAAGAGAGGCTTTGACGCACCCCTACATGGCATGCCAAATGGCGGATCTGGAAGTTCCGTAGACCCTTGAGAGGTTCGAATGTCGGCGTCCTGGGAAAGGGGGTACCCAGACTTCCCTGCGTGCGGCCAAGGGCATGGCTCCACCAACGGCCTGCTACGGCCCATCTTCATCAGCAACCACTCAAGACCCGCGCGAGGGGCCAAGCCTTGCAAGGCGGACGACACTAAGACCTCCTCTGGGGCGGCCTCGCTAGGATGGCTCCCGAGGAGCGGAGATATCTATGCAAGGGGCACCTCGCGAGGTCCGCGTGACATGAGCCATGACGACCAAGGCCAGGCCGGCGCCATCGGGCGAAGGGTGCCAGTTTCCTCTTTGGTGCTAAAGGGGCAGGCGCAGGCGAGGAGTCCCGAGGCATCAGGCAAAGGTTGCCATATTGGTGCAACAAGACCAAGACCAGCAGGACGGAGGTCACCGCGGAGCCCACCGCAGCGTCACCACCAGAGCCCTTGGCAGGCGAAGACCACCTTTTGTCAGGATAACTTGTACTAGTTGTCTCCCTTTGAAATTGGTCGTTGTGGGATCCCTTCCCGCCTAAACATTTGGGAAAAGGACCAGGGCCTCTATAAATAGGACTAGCCACCATTGTAATCAGGGATCGGCTCATCTGGGGACGGATCATTCAGACCATCCTCAGACTCACTAGCTCAACGAGCTTAAGAACACCTCTCCTCAGGAGGCTGTTCTTTCATTGTACTAGTTCACCCTCAGCCCACGAGGCAATCCACCACACCACACTGGAGTAGGGTATTACACCACAACGGTGGCTCGAACCAGTATAAACTCCGAGTCACTTGTTCCTTGGGTTCGGTGAGCTAGGCCTTGAGATCATCGCGAGAGCAAGCTAGGGAGAGAGAGATCTTCGTGCGCACCCTAGTGTTTGAATCTCAAGGGTTTGCCGGAACCCAGAATCCAACATCTGGTGTGCCAGGTAGGGCTGCGCCGAAGCTTCTTCCCCGTCGACCGACCCGCCATTGCCCCGCGACTCCAATGTCTGATGGCCCGAGGACCCAAGCCAACCACTGGGTGACCTGGCCCGCCCGGGCGCCGCCTAACACCCGCGGGCGCGGGCCGCATGGGCCGACGCCCGCCGCCCTCACACCACGGCGCATGCGCGCAGCCGCACGATCCTCAGGTTACACTGTGGCCATGGCACCACACACCCGGCGGGAGCACGCGAACATGCGATCCGCGCTCATCGTGGCACGGGAGCTGCTGGACGCCGCATGCAGGGGTCGCCACCTTTATGCTCCTTGACCATGCCCCAGGTCATGGCGGAGGCGCGCGAGAGGCCCTGGTGAGCCCGCGCACCCCCTGGGGCGTCAAGGGGGTCCGACGACGCCGGCGCTGGTCCCGGCAAGGGCCGTCCTGCCTCAGCCACGCCATCGCTAGGAGGGACAAGCACCGACAGCCCAGCACGATTACATGCCAGGATACCACATGGCAACCACTAGGGCCAAGCACCTCGACTGGCGGCTCAAGGCACGGGGCACCTGGGCGGCGGCTCTGGTGAGGTGGCCACGAACACCTACATGCCCCGCATGGTGAACCCGGAATACTTGCCGGGGGAAGGCCCCAATCCGTTCCCTGGACCGGGATGGGCGGCTAGAGGGCCTGAAGCACAGGTCTTCCCAGAGCCACCTGGAGGCTTCGCTGACCTCTTCAGCGACGACGACGATGTGGTACGTCCAATATCTCAGGAGCAAGCTTACGCTAACCCCGAACTGCAGGAGAACCTGGCTGCAGCTGCAGTTAGAGACCTCAGGGCAGTGGCCCAACCAGAGGCAGGAGTAATGCTCTGGGGCTGCGCGGGAGAGGCCTGGAGCCAGGTCCTCCCCCGCGCCACACGGAGCAAGGTGCTGCACGGAGGTAGGCCCTCTGTCGGGGGAAGCGCCGGCGAGCCTTTCCCCCCTAGCAGATCACCCATGGTCGCCGAGGGTGCCGCCAGCATCCTCTTTGCCCCTTGGTCTCATCCTGGTTTCCGACGTCCCAATGGTGGTCGAGGGTGGCGCAGGGCGGGGCCCTCGCTTGGCGATATGAAGTAAGGCTCGCGCCTGTGAAGGTCTCCGCTTGTGACACTCTCACGTAATAATGAGTGGGGATGTACATGCCCCGGAGTCTTCGGGGTGCCGCCCTCGGGCCTCTAGGGCTCCCACCCACGTCCTAGTGGAAGCACCATGCTACGCGCTGGCCGTCGACACTGTCCCCCAATGACTATGCTCACAGCGAGTGAAAGCACTTAGCTTCGCGCTGGTGGGAAGACAAGAAGACCAGCTAGGTGCCAGACGCGGCCATTTTCTTTCAACCCCTTTTTGTAGCTTGATTTGCCGCCTTTTGGATTTGAACTTGAAGTTGTATTTTCATTTGCAAGCGCGGGGGGCGTCTTCTCTTGTCCGTCTTGATTTTCTAAGTTTTCTGGTTCGGTGCCTTGTTTCGAGGCTCGCGCCTGCTACCCCTTTCCTTGCGAGCACCTCGCGAGTGGGGGCTGGGCGTGGTATGCACACGCTAGCCCACGACCTGCCGTGGTCTGCCGCTCGTTTCTCGCGAGGCCCTCTCGGGCGGACTGGCAGGCTCTTCAGACGCCCGAAACCTCGCGAGCCCATGAAGGACTCCCCTCAGGAGCCCACAGAGAACTCCCCTCAGGAGGAATGCACACCGGCAACTACAAGACCAGTTTGAGGCCTGCCTGGATTGAGGTAAGTTACAACAACAAGCTGCGGAGGAGCTCATGGGCTCGCAAAAGCACATTTCAAGTCTTGCTTAAGGAATAAAACAGTAGTCTAATTACATGAGGGGCTCCCCCTCCCCAAAATGCTCTTACACCTTGAGGGGCCGTGCTGTAGCTTTTGTGTGCAGGTTCAAAGCAAAGGAGCACGGGCTCAATCAGACATGTCGCTCGCAGCATCTTCCGACTCACTCCCAGACATGCTACCAGTGCAGCACTGGCATCGTCCTCACCATTGTCAACCGCACCGCCTTCATCCGCCACGACCACCACCACGTCGTCCGCAGAAGTGAAAGCCCTGACCAGAGCATCCACATTATCATCCACCCAGCGTGCCAGGTTGTCCTGGATGGCTCCGGGCACAGGAGCGATGGCGGCGCTGAAATTGAAGTGGGGATCGATGCTATGGAGATGACTGAAAACACGGGAAAATGCGCGCCTGAGGAGGCCTCGGCTCCTTTCTTCAGCAAGCTCACGAGCCCTCTCCAGGCGTGTCACGACTTTAGTGAAGAAGCGAAGATGGCTGGCATAGTCTTCTGCGTGGGGATGAGGGGCGTGTTCGTCGCAGATGGTGCCCAGCGCCCGGTTGGCCTTTGCTCTAAGGGCCCGGAGCATGGGAGCATGCTCGCGCTACAACGTCTGCCAGCGGAGCGCCTCCTCCTTGCTCTGCTGCAGGAGGGACTCAGCATCAGTAACCCGCAGCTGAAGCGGGAGCAATTCGGCATGGGCAGAGGCCAATTCGGCCTGGACAGAGATCAGGGCCGCCGCATCTGCCTTCTCGCGCCGCTCCACTTCGTCCAGCCTAGACCTGAGGGTATTGGCTCTGCTCTCAGCTCCAGCATCCACCATCTTCAGCTTCAGGTCGTGCGTATTGGCAAGATCCGCACGAGCCTTTCGCCACCATATGGTCGACTTCCTCCTGGATCCTGGCCTCGCGTGCGCTGGCGGCATCCTGCGCCTAGGCGACCTGGCGCTCCCTCGTCTCCAATCGCTCAAGCTCGAGGCTGCGCTCTATGGCCTCCAGCATCAGCGCCTACTCACGCTTCAAGATCTCTTCCTCTTCGGAAGGCGACCCCTTCATCGACGCCAAGGCAGCCCTGCGCGCCTCAACCTGCTGCTCCAGGGAGGCGTTCAGAACTTGGAGCTCCCCTTCGCGCTTCTCTGCAGCCTCGCGGCGGCAGTCAGTCTCCCTCGCCTCCTCCAGGGCTCGGGCGCTGGCTTCGCGCGAGGTAGCAAGGGATGCCTCAGCCTGCATGATGGCGTGGTCACGCTGGAGACGCCCGAGGTCGATGGCCACCTTCAGCTGGTCCCACTCATCCGCCAGCCGAAGGCCTTCGGTTTCAAGACGGGCATCAACATCCACAAGCTCCTCCCCGAGCCAGCTCAACACGCCCATTGCCTCCCGGAAGAGCTCGTGACGGACGGTGCCGCGCTTGCGTGCAAGCTCAAACATGCGGCCAGGCTCGTCCCCTGCATCAGGGGCCGTTGGAGAAGTTCGAAGCGGCTCGCTTGCTCCCGGCAGGGGGCTGGAGGACGGCGCCTTACCGGCCGCCCTTCGGACCTCGGCGGAGGACCGACGTGGTGGGGCCTCGTCGCTCGAAGATGAGGCCAGCGCCGAGGTCATCCAGCCGCGGGCAATGACCAATGGTGGCGCTCTCGGCACGCTCTCCACGCCCCAGGCAGGACCCCGGAGGAGGAACGACAAGAGCGCAGGGTCGAGGCGCCAGGCCGGTGCATCAACCTCCTCAGCAGGCCCCGCGCCACGCATGGAAGGCCGGCATGAGGCGCTCAGAGTCAGCGGAGGGCCTGAAGCGGGCAGAGGTCGCTTCTCGTGAGATTTCGTCGCCTTGGCAGAAGGGCCCTGAGGAACTGCGGTCAGGAGAAGAAGTTGCGCTCGAAAAATTACAAAGATAAGGTACTCACTCGACTATGGCAATGTACTTCCTCTACTTCAATGGTCGGAAGGCGTCACCGCGGCAGCTTCAAGACCCCTTCCTCTTGCGGAGCGCTTCGAAGTTCGGCCAGAGCCGACCGAAGGCCTGGATGTGGTCACCAATGCCAGGCGCGCCTAGCGTGGCTCCTGAGGAGGCGACCTCAGGAACGCTGGGCCTCGTGGAGTCCCTGGTCCCTACCTCATGGTGACTCGCCAGGGCCCTGGGGACTTCGGCCTCAGGAGTATTGGACCGCGTCGCCCCCGCGGCCGCTCCCTCAGGACGGCTCTCTCGAGCCCCAGGTGATGACGATTCGGGAGCCCCGAGCGACGCTGGTTCCTCAGCGGTCTCGCCGCCAGTGTTCGATGGAGACCGCTCCCTTGCGCTCACTTCTGGGGCGAGCACTGCGTGGACGGCGACCAAGGGGGCCACAAAGATGGGGCTCTCGTGAGGTCCTTCAAGGCCAGCCGGGCGTAGTCCCCATTTGTCGAAGGAGGGCATATGCCTCACGAATTCTACCATGTTCAAGAAGCAGTACAAGAGGTGTCCCTCCTCCGGCATGTTGGCTGGCAACGGGTCACCCGTTAGGAGCTCAAGCACAGTGTGTTGCGCCTCAAGAGGAAGCCCGGGCTCATGAAGCCTCATGCGGTCCTTGCTGCCGGAGAAGGTCCACATTTGACGGGAATGGCGCTGGAGCGGGGCAATGCGGCGCCGGATGAACTCCTTCACCACCATGGGCGTCGTCATACCAAGATCCTTCTGCCTAGTCAGCCGGCGCCAGACATGGGCAAGGGGCGGGTCAGTGAGCTTCTCGTGCCCCCAGCCGGAGCTGGGTGCAGCTGGTGCCGCCGGGAGCAAGAGCATTGGGCCGCACATCCCGACATCCACAAACACCCACCGCCCTCGGAACCCGCTCACAGACGGCGAAAGCTCGATATCAATCCCCGCACCGGCCGTCGCAGCCATGGCCTGGAAGCTCAAGCATCCAGAGCGCTACCGAGGGTCGGTCAGATGCAACGGGATGAAGTGGCGAAGTAAGGCCACGGAGGGAGCAATGCCCACCATGGCCTCGCAGACAAAGGCAAAGATGGCGAGAAGGATGATGGACTGAGGATCCGGGTGCAGCATATTGATTTGGTAGTGAGAGAGAACAATGTTGAAGAAGGCGGAGAAAGGGGAATCAGGCCAGACCAGAGGGCGCGAAGATGAACGGGGGTCTCGGTGGCTGTCTTGTCGACCGTGGCTCGGGATGCGGGCCAAACGACCATCTTCCCCCATTCATTGAAGTCGGTGGCGACTGCTGGATGAACCTTGTCCATCGCCTCATGGTTGAGCACCACTGACCACTCGACGGCAGGCTCGAAGGCTGGTGGAGCTTCGGCTGAAGCTTGGGGCTTCTTCTTTAACTTCCTCTTCCGGCTCGGCGCCATGGCAATGGAGAGGGTTGGATCTTGGCCGGGTTGGAGGAGGAGGCCGTTGCTTTCGGGAAGACGAAGGAGTTGGGGAGTGCGCTGCCAGCAATGAAGGTGGGGTTGTGTAGGCAACGGTAGCCGCCTAGCCAGGCGGATATCAAGGCAGCATGGGGAAGTGGAGACGCCAATGTCCTATCAATCGCCACATGTCAAGGCCGCAAGTGGTTGGGGCCTGCGACGCTCCGTACTTGCCCCTTGGCTTCGCCTGGAAGCCAAGTCTGAGCACGCCTTGGGCCTGGGGCTACTATTGGCGTCCTGGGAACGGGGGTACCCAGACTTGCCTGCCTGCGGCCTAGGGCGTGGCTCCACCAACGGCCTGGTACGGCCCACCTTCATTAGCAACCACTCAAGACCCACACGAGGGGCCAAGCCTCGCGAGGCGGATGACACCAAGACCTCCTCTGGGGCGGCCTCGCTAGGCTGCCTCCCAAGGAGTGGAGATATCTATGCAAGGGGCACCTCTCGAGGTCCGCGTGACGTGAGCCATGATGATGTGACGGCGGCCCGATCTTTCGATGAGAGTGGGGATAATTATCGATTTGGTGGATTTTGACCTTGACGATCCGGCTATACCGTAGCCGACGATACGCCTCGACAATCGCTAAACCAATCTCCGATGGTTATTGACCTTGCCGTAGGCACGATCAACCTGAACAACGAGGTTCAAGTTCCTGCAAGCAACCGAAGAACCGGCAAGAACAAAGGTGAATTGCAACTGAAATTGCGGATAATAAACTGAGCACACGAACTAGATGAAAAGTTGGGGTTCCACTGTGGATCTGACAAGGCGGTAGTCCTACACGTCTCGTAGATGCGAAATTGTAGCGATGGCTAAACAATACAATAAAACCCGAGTCTAAACCCTAAACTATAATAGCTATTTATTAACTGCTGCTTCCGGTCGAAGGCGGTATCTGTTGTCCACAAATCGGACTGCTCGAGGCCGTACGTGGCTGGTCTTTGTAGACTTTGCGGCAAGCACCTGGCGGCCTGGCCGAAAGCTCTAGGGCCCACCCACGTGGTAATGTTGGGCCATTAATCCAAGTCTCTTGTCCTGGTGCACTTCATGCATGCATACGTGACATGCTTGGTGGATAGGACGTGTGACATGCATGCAAGAGCGTTGCTCCATTTGATCTGAACCCATATTGTCTTCATCTTTAATCTTTCCTTTATTCTCAAGTACAAGCAAATCCAAACATGAGTGTAATATTATATTCTTATTAGTTAAATCATATGTACGAAGAAGCGATAGTACCTGGCCATTAATTTGTCTCGCCCGCGCTCTAGTAATAGGACCAAGTGGAATAACTGATGTAGGAGTTGTGGCGGGTGTAACAATAGAAGAGATGTCCTCATCATCCCCCCCTTCTTGAATCGAAGTCGTCCTCGACGGTACCTCGTCATCATCACCCAAATAAGGCTTTAAATCTGCAACATTAAATGTGGGACTAACCCGAAATTCTGCAGGTAAATCAAGCTTATATGCATTCTCGTTAATTTTTTCAAGCACTTTAAAAGGTCCATCCGCACGAGGCATTAATTTTGACTTTCGTAAATCAGGGAAACGGTCTTTTCGCAAATGCAACCATACTAAATCACCTGGTTCAAAAACAACACTTTTCCTTCCCTGACTACCAGCAAGTTTATATTTGGCATTCATGCGTTCAATATTTTTCTATAGTCATCTCATGCATTTTTAATACTATTTCAGCACGTTCTTTAGCGTCAAGGTTTACCTTCTCCGAAGATGGAATAGGTAATAAATCAATTGGTGCACGAGGTATAAATCCATAAACAATCTCAAAAGGGCATAATTTTGTGGTGGAATGAACGGAACGATTATAAGCAAACTCTACATGTGGTAGACATTCTTCCCACATTTTTAAGTTCTTCTTCAAAACAGCCCTAAGCATAGTAGACAATGTACGATTAACCACTTCAGTTTGACCATCAGTTTGAGGATGACATGTCGTACTAAATAAAAGCTTAGTCCCCAATTTTGTCCACAACACCCTCCAAAAGTGGCTAAGGAATTTTGTGTCACGATCAGAAACAATTGTATTTGGCACACCATGTAAACGAACTACTTCACGAAAGAACAAATCAGCAATGTGAGTAGCATCGTCACTTTTATGACAAGGTATAAAATGTGCCATCTTAGAGAATCTATCGACAACAAAAAATATACTATCTCTCCCCCGTCGTGTTCTAGGCAGTCCTAATACAAAGTCCATAGATATATCTTCCCAAGGAGTGCTAGGAACAGGAAGAGGCATATATAAACCATGTGGGTTCAATCGTGACTTAGCTTTTTGGCATGTCGTGCAGCGTGCAACATATCTCTCCACATCCCTTCTCATTTTTGGCCAGAAGAAATGACTAGCAAGGATGTCTTCTGTCTTCTTGACGCCAAAATGTCCCATAAGTCCTCCTCCATGCGCCTCCTGTAACAACAAAAGACGAATAGAGCTATCTGGGATGCATAGCTTGTTAGCGCGAAAAACAAATCCGTCATTAATGACGAACTTGTTCCAAGTTCTACCCTCCCTGCAATTGAGCAATATATCTTTAAAATCGACATCATTAGCGTATTGCTCTTTTATAGTTTCAAGTCCAAAAATTTTGAAGTCAAGTTGTGATAACATGGTATAGCGTCTAGACAATGCATCGGCAATAACATTCTCCTTCCCTTTCTTGTGCTTAATAACATAAGGAAAAGATTCAATAAATTCAACCCATTTTGCATGTCTACGGTTCAGTTTGCTTTGACTTCTAATATGCTTGAGTGATTCATGATCAGAATGTATAACAAACTCCTTAGGCCATAAATAATGTTGCCATGTCTCCAAAGTCCGAACTAGTGCATAAAGTTCTTTATCATATGTTGAATAATTCAGACTAGGCCCACTGAGTTTTTCACTAAAGTATGCTACTGGTTTGCCTTCTTGCAATAGAACACCACCTAAACCAATGCCGCTAGCATCACATTCTAATTCAAACATCTTATTGAAATCAGGTAATTGCAGCAAAGGGGTGTGTGTAAGCTTATCTTTAAGAATAGTGAAGGCTTCCTCTTGTGCGTCGCTCCAAACAAATGGCACATTTTTCTTTGTGAGTTCATTGAGCGGTGCTGCGATGGTGCTAAAATCCTTCACGAACCGCCGGTAGAACCCAGCAAGTCCGAGAAAACTTCGTACCTGTGTGACCAAGTTAGGGGTCGGCCAACTCTGGATCGCTTCAACCTTGGCTTTATCAACTTCAATTCCCTGCGCTGTCACAACATAGCCAAGAAAAGCGACTCGATCCGTGCAAAAAGTGCACTTCTCGATATTACCAAATAAATGTGCAGCACGCAGAGTAGAAAAAACAGAACGCAAATGGTCTAAGTGTTCCTCTAGTGACTTGCTATAAATCAAAATATCATCGAAATATACTACCACAAATCGTCCAATAAAAGCTCGCAAAACTTCATTCATTAGTCTCATGAAAGTACTAGGTGCATTAGTCAATCCAAAAGGCATAACTAACCACTCATATAAACCAAATTTAGTTTTGAAAGTAGTTTTCCATTCATCACCTAGTTTCATACGAATTTGATGGTAGCCACTACGCAAGTCCACTTTAGAAAACACAACTGAGCCACTGAGTTCATCAAGCATGTCATCTAATCTAGGAATAGGATGACGATATCGAATTGTAATATTATTGATGGCTCTACAATCAACACACATACGCGAAGTACCGTCTTTTTTAGGAACAAGTAAAATTGGTACAACACATGGACTAAGGGATTCACGAATGTAACCTTTTTCAAGTAGTTCGTGAACTTGTCGCTGAATCTCCTTAGTCTCCTCTGGATTAGTCCGGTACGGCGCACGGTTGGGTAATGAGGCGCCAGGGATCAAGTCAATTTGATGTTCAATTCCTCTCATAGGTGGCAGCCCCGGTGGTACTTCCTTTGGAAAAACATCATGATACTCCTGCAAAAGGTTAGCGACAACAGGAGGCAAAGAAGAAGGCATATCCTCAAATGAAAACAAAACTTCTTTGCAAATAAGAGCATAACATTCATCAGTATGAGCATCTAACTCAAAAATTTCAGCACGTGTAGCTAAGAAAGATACACCTTTCAATTTAATTTCTTTAGATGTGCTAGGATCAGATTTGTGCAGCTTATTAAATTGTTCTAACTCATCAACAACTTTCTGATTTTCAGATTGAGTACGCTCAATATTTGTGTTTCTACTAGCCCTAGCAAGATCATCTTTTAAAATTTGCTCAGGAGACATAGGGTGTAGAATGATTTTCTTTCCTTTATGTGTGAGAGTGTACTGATTAGTTCTACCATCATGTAAACATTGTTTATCATATTGCCATGGCCTTCCTAGTAACATAGAACAAGCTTGCATAGGCACAATATCGCAATCAATAGTGTCATGGTATGAACCTAAAGAAAAAGGAACTCTCACCATGCGTGTTACCTTTACCTTTCCACCATCATTAAACCATTGAATGTAGTATGGTTGTGGATGTTGTCGTGAAGGTAAGGAGAGCTTCTCCACCATGTCAATGCTTGCTAAATTGTTACAACTCCCTCCATCAATGATTATGCGAACGGAACGCTCCTTGACGACTCCTTTGATGTGGAAGAGGTTGTGACGTTGATCCTTCTTTGCTTTGACAATCTGAGCACTAAGTACACGATGTGATATAAGACTCATGTACTTATCGGCGTCGTCAGTGGTCACATGTTCTTCCTCTTGCTCCGGTCTTGTGTCATCGTCTTCATGTGTAGCAAGCAAGGCATATGTGTCTTCATCAAAATCACTAGCAGAGTCGTACTCGCCGTCTTCACGAATGATCAATACACGCTTATTAGGACACTCCTTCATGACATGGCCAAATCCCTTGCAAGTGTGGCATTGGATATCCTTTGTTCTTTTGGAGGAAGCGGATGATGACGATGAACTTTTTGTTGGAATTTGTGTAGTACTTTTCAGTGGTGCCGAAGTGTGTGATGCTGAAGTTGATGAAGAAGGCCCCAGTCGAGAGGTTGCAGGTGCTGTTGTAGAGGTGCGAGTGGACGGGGCAGCAGGAGTGCACGACGCCCATGTGGAAGTACGACCTGCAGAAAAATTAGGACGCAGTCTGGAACGACCCTGCACTTCATGTTCAGCATGTATAGCAAGATGGAATAAACGGGTCATTGAATGATAATCTTTATAAGCAAGTATGTCATAAATTTCTCTATTCAATCCACCCAAGAACCTAGCCATGGCGGCTTCCTCAGTCTCAACTAAACCACAACGTAACATGCCCATTTGCAATTCTTGATAATAGTCTTCCACAGATTTAGATCCTTGGTTCAAGCGTTGTAGTTTATTTAGCAAGTCACGTTCATAATATCCAGGAACAAAACGGTGACGCATTACTAATTTCAAAGCTTCCCAAGTGGCAGGAATATTATTAGGATGTTTACGACAATGTGCTCTCCACCAAACAGAAGCAAAATCACTAAACTCACTAGTTGCAGCCCTAACTCTTTTATCATCAGGAAAATCATGGCAAGCAAATTTTTGATCAACTAGTAATTCCCAGTCAAGATAAACATCTGGATCATATTTCCCATCAAAAGGAGGCATGACAAGTTTAATTCTACCCAAAGAATCGTCATGGCCACGTACCTGAGGACGCTGGTGTCGTCCCATACCTTGTTGATTATTGCGTAGTCGACGATGATCACGATCATTGTTATCATTAACTGCATCAGGATCCTCAGAATCACCATCATAGTTGTCATCTTGGATGTCGTCGGCTATCGAGTTGGCGTTGCGAGGACGGGGCTGGTCGACGGCATCGGTGTATGAAAGAGGGTGCCCCGGGTCTCCTGGGAGGACCCGACGAGCTCGTTGCAGACCTGTGTTGGTGGCTGGAAGATGCGGAGCGGAAGTGGAGGCGGCACCTAGACGGGCATCCTGGGCATCAAGACGTTTCATAATAGATGCAAGTGTTTGGGTGAACGTCTCATTGCTATCCTCGATCGACTTGAGACGCTTATCAAGTGCGCCCTCGAACGATGTGAAGCGCTCGGTGTATGCATGCACATCCTCCTCAAGGCGTGCCACCGTGGCTTTCATGTTGTCTTCGTCACCTGCCATGGTTAGGACGGAACAAGAACAAAATCACAAGTATATTGCTCCTACAGTAACTATAGTGAGGCGGTGGAAAATGTCTCTCAACTCTCGAGCAACTACCAAGCTCTTACTAGTTCTTACCGTGCTGCAGTGGTTGTCGGCCGTTGGCGATGTCAAAAGTGATCAAAAGATTGATATAGCGATTACCAAGGGACCGAACAAGATACGATATAGGAAGTGGAGCTTGGTGAAGGTTTCCTCAACTCACAATATGTGGCACAATTAAGCAAAAAGTAATGCAAGCTGAATAATTGCTCAAACTCCTAACTAGTGCTGGCGGTCGACTAGTAAGAGAGAAAACAATCTAAGCCTAGATACTGAGTCACGTGAGTGGGAACCGATGAAAAATTTGAGACAACTCTAATTAGCTAGATATAAGTGAGGTGTAAACGTAGCGTATGGCGACCAAGAGCGACAAAAGAAAATGTCCAACAAGTATCACATGTATAGCAGAGGAACAATTCTGAACGTCAAAAGAGATTGCACCAAAAGTGCTAGCCGGCCTGAAAGTTGCAACCTTTTTTTTTCTTTTTTTTCGTCTTTTTTGTCTTTTTTTTGCTTCACTTTTTTTTCTTTTTCAAGCCGGTTACTAGCAGAAATTACGTACACCAAGATGAGGCTAAGAGAAATTAAATGCCAGTGTTGTAACTTGTGCTAATTGAGCTGCATGCAAAAGCTAACAACGACGCAAGGTGACAAATATTGGTACACTGGATGTATGGTGTATTGCGCGTGGAGGCAGACACAAGAGAGGAGTTGTCTGATGACCTGCGTGTGTGTGTATAGCGCGTGGATGGACAGACGCCCGCTGGCTGATGTCTGGGCGATTGCGCGAGATTAGACCGCTGTGTGTGTACGCGCAGAAAACAGCGGACAACAAATGATTTTTTGTAAACAGACGCGACTTCGGATTGCACGCAAGGATAGGCAAAACTATAAACAATCCGATGCAAACTTGCTTTGATTTTTTTTAACGAAAGTTGTGGCGGAAAATATGGTGGACAAAAACAAGGTTAGATCTAGTAGACAAATTTTCTCTCAAACTAATCTAAACCAGCACGAATTCTAGGATGTATGCAACCAAAAATTCAACTACGCAAATACTAGATGCAAAAATTGCTAAAGGCTAAAAAGGTAGGTGTAATGGATGAACTAATCTAATTTTTTTTGGGCTTTTTCGTGGGTTTATAGGACAGAAAAATAAACTAAACTACGAAAACTGTAAATCTCTCACCGATGAACCTGAAAACTGATACCACTTGATGTGACGGCGGCCCGATCTTTCGATGAGAGTGGGGATAATTATCGATTTGGTGGATTTTGACCTTGACGATCCGGCTATACCGTACCCGACGATACGCCTCAACAATCGCTAAACCAATCTCCGATGGTTATTGACCTTGCCATAGGCACGATCAACCTGAACAACGAGGTTCAAGTTCCTGCAAGCAACCGAAGAACCGGCAAGAACAAAGGTGAATTGTAACTGAAATTGCGGATAATAAACTGAGCACACGAACTAGATGAAAAGTTGGGGTTCCACTGTGGATCTGACAAGGCGGTAGTCCTACACGTCTCGTAGATGCGAAATTGTAGCAATGGCTAAACAATACAATAAAACCCGAGTCTAAACCCTAAACTATAATAGCTATTTATTAACTGCTGCTTCCGGTCGAAGGCGGTATCTGTTGTCCACAAATCGGACTGCTCGAGGCCGTACGTGGCTGGTCTTTGTAGACTTTGCGGCAAGCACCTGGCGGCCTGGCCGAAAGCTCTAGGGCCCACCCACGTGGTAATGTTGGGCCATTAATCCAAGTCTCTTGTCCTGGTGCACTTTATGCATGCGTACGTGACATGCTTGGTGGATAGGACGTGTGACATGCATGCAAGAGCGTTGCTCCATTTGATCTGAACCCATATTGTCTTCATCTTTAATCTTTCCTTTATTCTCAAGTACAAGAAAATCCAAACATGAGTGTAATATTATATTCTTATTAGTTAAATCATATGTACGAAGAAGCGATAGTACCTGGCCATTAATTTGTCTCGCCCGCGCTCTAGTAATAGGACCAAGTGGAATAACTGATGTAGGAGTTGCGGCGGGTGTAACAATAGAAGAGATGTCCTCATAACATGAGGACCAAGGCCAGGCGAGCGCCAGCAGGCGCATGGTGCCAGTTTCCTCTTTGGGCTAAAGGGTCAGGCACAGGGAAGGAGTCTCGAGGCATCAGATAAAGGTTGCCATATCGGTGCAACAAGACCCATACCAGCAGGACGGCAGGACGGAGGTCACCACGGAGCCCACGATGGCGTCACCACCAGAGCCTTTGGCAGGCGAAGACCACCTTTTGTCAGGATAACTTGTACTAGTTGTCTCCCTTCGAAATTGGCCGTTGTGGGATCCCTTCCCGCTTAAACATTTGGGATGAGAACCAGGGCCTCTATAAATAGGACTACACACCACGTAGTCAGGGATCGGCTCATCTGGGCACGGATCATTCAGACCATCCTCAGTGAGGGAGTCCTGGATTAGGGGTCTCCAGACAGCCAGACTATATCCTTTGGCCGGACTGTTGGACTATGAAGATACGAGGTTAAAGACTTCGTCCCGTGTCCGGATGGGACTCTACTTGGCGTGGAAGGCAAGCTAGGCAATACGGATATGCATATCTCCTCCTTTGTAACCGACCTTGTGTAACCCTAGCCCCCTACGGTGTCTATATAAACCGGAGGGTTTTAGTCCGTAGGACAACATACAATCATACCATAGGCTAGCTTCTAGGGTTTAGCCTCTCCGATCTCCTGGTAGATCAACTCTTGTACTACTCATATTATCAAGAATGATCAAGCAGGACGTAGGGTTTTACCTCCCTCAAGAGGGCCCGAACCTAGGTAAAACATCGTGTCCCCTGCGTCCTGTTACCATCCGCCTTAGACGCACAGTTCGGGACCCCCTACCCGAGATCCGCCGGTTTTGACACCGACATTGGTGCTTTCATTGAGAGTTCCTCTGTGTCGTCGCCGTTAGGCTTGATGGCTCCCTCAATCATCGATAGTGATGCAGTCCAAGGTGAGAATTTTCTTCCCGGACAGATCTTTGTATTCGGCGGCTTCGCACTGCGGGCCAACTCACTTGGCCGTCTGGAGCAGATAGAGAGTTACAGCCCTGGCCACCAGGTCAGGTTTGGAAGCTTAAACTACACGGCCGATATCCGCAGAGACTTGATCTTCGACGGATTCGAGCCCCTGCCTAGTGCGCCACACGGTCACGATGAGCATGATTTAGCTCTGTCATCAGACAGTGTTCAGGAGATCGCGCCGGCAACCGCCCCGACCCTCAATTCGGAGCCAGTTGCGCCATCCATGGACGGGTGGATAGACCCCGCCACGGAGGCCATATCCTCAGCGGCAATCGAGCCGAGTATCAACCTTACCCTTCACGAGAGCCGTGATGCCAAGCTGCCGGATCCTTCCCCGGCCACGGACTCTGAACCGCCTGCGCCCGTGCCTATCGAATCCGACTGGGCGCCGATCATGGAGTTTACCTCCGCGGATATCTTTCAGCACTCGCCCTTCGGCGACATACTGAACTCATTAAGGTCTCTCTCCTTGTTAGGAGAGTCCTGGCTGAACTATGTCCGGCAGGATTGGGATGCGGATGACGAAGAAATTCGTCGCCCACCCACCACCCACTTAGTAGCCACTGTCGATGATTTGACCGACATGCCCGACTTCGACTCCGAAGACATCGACGGCGTGGACGACGATGCAGGAGGCGAACAAGAACCACTGCCCACAGGGCACTGGACAACAACCTCGTCATATGACATATATATGGTGGACACACCCAAAGAAGGCAATGGCGATGGGACAGCGGAGGATGACCCCTCCAAGAAGCAACCCAAGCGCCACGTCAGCGGCGCCGCTCTAAGTCTCGCCAAAGCAAAAGTGGTGACACCGGCACAGGAGATAATAGCACTCCGGACAGTGCCAAAGACGACAACAATCCCCTCCAGCAAGATTTAGGGCAGGAGGATGGAGAAGCCAGCCCTCCCGAGAGAGCGGCAGATGGAGAAGCGAAGGATGTTAATTACATGCCTCCCTCCGAAGACGAGGCAAGCCTCAATGATGACGAATTCATCGTGCCTGAGGATCCCGTCGAACAAGAGCGCTTCAAGAGCCGGCTTATAGCCACGGCAAATAGCCTTAAGAAAAAGCAACAGCAACTTCAAGCTGATCAAGATTTGCTAGCTGACAGATGGACTGAAGTCCTTGCGGCCGAGGAATATAAACTCGAACTCCCCTCCAAGAGTAACCCAAAGCGCAGGTTGCTACCCCGACTGGAGGAGGAAGCACCAAAACCTACATCTCCAGCGTATGACGCGGCTGATCGGCCACCTCGTGGCCGCGACAGAGAGGCATTTCAGCCAAAAGCTCAGCCCGCACCCCGACGCCACTCAAATAAAAATGTCAAGGCATGGGGAAGTACGCCAGACCTGCGAGACGAATTGGCGGACAAAGCAAAAGACGCAAGATCGATCTACGGATCACGAGGGCGCGCCACTATGCGAGACGATAACCGTCACGCCGGATACAGTAAAAGTAAATCCGGCCGGGCCGAACACAACGGACAAGACTCATTTGAGCTGCGTCGCAATATAGCCCAGTACAGAGGCGCTGCACACCCCCTATGCTTCACAGGCGAAGTAATGGATCACCAAATCCCAGAGGGTTTCAATCCCGTAAATATCGAATCATACGACGGCACAACAGATACTGCGGTATGGATCGAGGACTTCCTCTTGCACATCCACATGGCCCGCGGTGATGATCTACACGCCATCAAATACCTCCCACTCAAGCTCAAAGCACCAGCTCGGCATTGGCTCAACAGCCTGCCAGCAGAATCCATTGGCTGTTTGGAAGATCTGGAAGCCGCATTCCTCGACAACTTCCAGGGCACTTATGTGCGACCACCAGATGCCAATGACTTGAGCCACATAATTCAGCAGCCAGAGGAATCGGCCAGGCAATTCTGGACACGGTTCCTGACAAAGAAAAATCAAATCGTCGACTGTCCAGATGCAGAGGCCCTAGCAGCTTTTAAGCACAACATCCGCGATGAGTGGCTCGCCCGGCACCTCGGCCAGGAAAAGCCGAAATCTATGGCAGCCCTCACGACACTCATGACCCGCTTTTGCGCGGGAGAAGACAGCTGGCTGGCTCGCAGCAATAACATATCAAAGAACCATGGTACTTCGGATACCAAGGATGGCAATGGCAGGTCACGTCGCAACAAACACAAGCGCCGCATTAACAGCGACAATAACGAGGATACGATAGTCAAATGCCGGATTCAAAGGCTCTAAACCCGGTCAGCGGAAAAAGCCATTCAAAAGAAGCACTCCGGGCCCGTCCAGTTTGGACCATATAATCGATCGCTCGTGTCAAATACACGGCACCCCCGACAAGCCAGCCAACCACATCAACAGGGATTGTTGGGTGTTCAAGCAGGCTGGCAAGTTAAATGCCGAAAACAAAGATAAGGGGTCACATAGCGATGACGAGGAGGAGCCCCGGCAGCCGAACACCGGAGGATAGAAGAGGTTCCCCCCACAAGTGCGGAGGGTGAACATGATATACGCAACCCACATCCCCAAGAGGGAGCGGAAGCGTGCGCTAAGGGACGTATATGCGTTGGAGCCAGTCGCCCCAAAGTTCAACCCATGGTCCTCTTGTCCGATCACCTTCGATCGCAGGGACCACCCCACTAGTATCCGTCATGGCGGATTCGCTGCACTGGTCCTAGACCCAATCATTGACGGATTTCACCTCACTCGAGTCCTTATGGATGGCGGCAGCAGCCTGAACCTTCTTTATCAGGACACAATGGGCAAAATGGGTATAGACCCCTCAAGGATCAAACCCACAAAAACGACCTTCAAAGGCGTCATACGAGGTGTAGAGGCCCATTGCACAGGCTCAGTCACACCGGAAGTGGTCTTCGGATCCCTGGATAACTTCCGAAGCAAGGAGTTAATCTTCGATATAGTCCCGTTCCGCAGTGGCTATCATGCACTGCTCAGGCGAACCACATTTGCGAGATTCAATGCGGTACCGCATTATGCATACCTCAAGCTCAAGATGCCAGGACCTTGGGGGGGGGGGTCATCACAGTTATTGGAAACACAGAGCGCTCTCTCCGCACGGAGGAGCACACTGCGGCCCTCGCAGCAGAAGCGCAAAGCAGCCTCTTAAGGCAATCCACCAGTTCGGCGATTAAAGACCCGGACACCTTCAAGCGCGCCCGGATTAATCGGCAACAAGACCGCCTGGCATGTTCCGAGCTTGCATAGCAATGCGCCCCCACCCCAGTCCCAGCCAAACCACGAAATCTATGCCACGCGTACATAATTACGCATTCAAAATACCATGGGCATAGGTGGGGAGGGGGCATGACTACGGCACGCCCCAAGATGCGGCTCAACCGCACTAGGGGCTTCCCACTTTGTTATTTTTCTTTCTTTCAGGACTTTAATCTCTAGAAGCCCCGTCCGTCAGTACGATTGCCGAACACACGATACAACAACCAAGGAGGCAGAAAGCTACATCATATCAAGGAATTCCCAGGTGGTCTCTGATAACGAGTGAAATACCTGCTTTAAATACCATTCCTCAGCTTGCCCTTGGAGGGGACATGTTAAATAGTCCTACTTTTTGCTTATCGCACTACATGTATCATTCTGCTTCGACGCACCTTTTTGAATAAACAATGCATAGCACTAGTCGCATTCTCTATTCTTCCTTTATATATATATATATATATTTTCATTCATAACATTCAGCACCCGTACACTCTGGTACGGCCAATACGCCAGGGGCTTAAGCATACCCCATAATACGGCATGAGAAGTCCGAACACTTTCGACAGTGCGGCACCCCAAACTTATAGCATTATATGCATCAGCTTCGAATCATGTCTTGGGTAAATAGTTGGGTTTGCCCGGCTCCCATGTTTTGGTACCTTACGTTCTGCTATATCGGCTAAGGTAGCACTGGGAGAACTACTGCGATTGTGCCCCAGTTCAGCTGGGCTAAGCACCTCAGTAGAGAAAGCTAAAACTGACTGTCATGATAAGGCGAGAGTTGGTCGCTGTTTGAGAGGTCTCGAGTCCCTAAAGACTTATGCCGCTTAGAGCGAGGAGTCGGCTTTGTCCGGCTTAAGGCGTGTATAGCACCCCGAATTCGGCCTTCCGAATACTAGGGGCTTCGCCAAAATTTAAAATTGTAGAATTCTATGGCTAAGTGAGAGTGATAAAGCATTATAGTCCAATTGCCTTGTTCATTGTGCTGAGCACCTCCCTCGAAGGACCCAACAATGGGACAAAGAGTGCTCAGATTTATCCCGAACACCCCAGCACTCGTGGCATGAGGGCAGAAGCCGACGACTCGCCATCTCTCAGATTTGATAAACAGCCGCACAGAAGGTAATATTTTAAATTCAAACAAGCGTTGCATAGCACATATGAACAAGTTTTCATAATACAGGATCACACGAGCAAGTTCATTCAAACATTACATCCTTCGCACACTCGTCCGCCACAAGACGGGCACCCTTCAGGACACCCTCATAATACATCTTGGGGTGGCGATGCTCCTTGCCCTGCGGCGGCCCCTCTTTCACCAGCTTCTCGGCGTCCATCTTGGCCCAGTGCACCTTTGCACGGGCAACAGCCGGCGGGCACCTTCGATACAGACGAACCGCTTGATGACTTCCAGCCGTGGACAGGCATCCACAAGACGCCTCACTAGGCCGAAGTAGCTGTTGGGAAGGGAGTCGCCAGGCCACATCCGGACTATAACGCCCTTCATGGCCTGTTCGGCCGCCTTGGGCAGCTCGACCAGTTGCTTCAGCTGGTCGCTCATAGGCATCGGGTGTTCGGTCCCAGTATACTGAGACCAGAACAACTTCTCCGTCGAGCTTCCCTCCTCGGCCTGGTAATATTTTGCGGCATCCGACACGCTGCGGGGCAAATCTGCGAATGCTCCTGGAGTGCTCCGGACTCGGGTAAGTAACAAGTAATTTACTTTCACATGCTTGCTTTGCATATTGAATGCCTTACCTGCTGCTATCTTCCTCATCGCCACAATCTCCTGGAGGGCCTTTTGGGCTTCGGCCTTGGCATGCTTTGTGCTCTCGAGGGCCGCGGCAAGCTCAGACTCTCGCGTCTTCGAGTCAAGCTCCAAAGCCTCATGATTCTTCACGAGAGCCTAGAACTCTTGCTGCACCTCGCCCACCCGTGTCTCTTGTTTTTCCCGCTCGGTGTTCTCCTTGGCCGCTTTGTTCTCGGCCTCGGACAACGCTTGCTTCAGGGTCGCCACTTCGGTCGTGGCCCCTGGCACATTCATGATGATCCTATCATTCCGCAACCACATTTTCTTTTTTATATAGACAAGCTATTACTTACCTTTGTTATCCTCGAGCTGCCTCATGGCAAGGCCGAGCTCTTTATGGGACCCCTCGAGGTCCTGCTTCAGTGCGGCGACCTCCGCAGTCAGTGCGGCAGAGGTCAGCAGCAAAGCCTGCATACGCATACAGACATACTTATATTAAACTCCTGCAGATATTATTTGATCCTCTATTCGGCTTTTCTTTGTGAACACCAAACAGAGCATCAGGGGCTACTGTCTATGCAGTAATATTTTCCCATATTTTTTACTTACCTCAAAGCCTGTTAGAAGGCTGGCATAGGCTTCAGTCAGTCCGCTCTTGGAGGACTGAACCTTCTTGATCACCGCACTCATAATAGTGAGGTGCTCTTCGTCGATGGAAGTGCCGCGAAGCGCTCCCAGCAGGTTTTCTGGTGCCTCTGGATGGACAGAGATCACCGGCACGGGCGTCTTGCCCCTTTTGGAAGGGGGCCGCCTGCCCGAGTCCGGAACCACTAGAGGTTCTGGCGCGGTGTTCGGCTGAGGCCGAACTTGGAGCCCCCGGGAGCCTTGCTCCCTTTGCTCCTGGAGTCCGGAAGGTCGCCTTGAGGCGCCTCCGGGACTGTCTCCCCCCGGCTCGGTGCCCCTTGAGATAATACCTCGGCATTGTCTGTAGGGCAAGGAGAGGAGGCGGTTGGAAGTGTATCACTATTCATGTCCGACGAGTCCAAGGAACCGTCCGATGATGATACATCGGTACGGGCTTGGGGCGGACTGCATAATCATATTCGATGCTAGGAGAAGCAGTGCGACAAAGGTATGCTATGAGTTACTCTGGTATCCGAATACTTACGACTTCGCCAGGGGCTTGGCCCTGAGCAGCCACTCGTCTTCGCCGTCGGCGGCGTTGGTGGAGCAGTCCGGAAGGAGAGTCCTTCCCTTCTTGGACCCTTCGGCCTCCCCGGTTGGGGCGGCCTTCCTTTTCTTGTCTCCCCCGGCTGGAGGGGGAGAATCTTCATCTTCCTTCTCCTCGTTTTCTCGGGAGGAGTGTGTCTCGGTGTTATCGGACGATGAGTCTGAAACCACCTGGCACCGGGAACAATTTCGGGTTCCCTTGGCCTTCCTATTGGTCTTCTCCGGCACCTCATAAGGAGCCGGAGTCCGCATCTCCATCAGGAGAGCATCCGCAGTGTCTTCGGGCAGAGGGGTCGGACAGTTAATCTGCTCCGATGTCTCCACCCAGTCCTGTCAAAGGCATGGGAGCTCAGACCCCGCACATGGTTAAGCTATGGGAAATAAACACCCTACCAGATGTACAGAACTTAACGGATTCGCAGGGCGCTTGGCGCTTAGCCCGCGGTCCTTGGTAAGAGAAGGAGGAACCTCGGTGCCCTTGAACAGCACCCTCCAGACGTCCTTATGCGTCGTGTCGAAGAGCTCGCTTAGAGTCTGGTGCTGGGCCAGGTCGAACTCCCATAAGTTGAAATCCCGTTGTTGACATGGGAGGATCTGGCGGAAGAGCATGACCTGGACTATGTTGACAAGCTTAAGTTTCTTGCTTGTCATGTTCCAGATACACTTCTGGAGTCCGTCCAGCTCCACCGAAGAGCCCCAAGACAGGCCCTTCTCCTTCCAGGAAGTGAGCCGCGTGGGGACTCCGGATCGAAACTCGGGGGCCACCACCCAGTTGGCGTCGCGTGGCTCGGTGATGTAGAACCACCCTGATTGCCACCCCTTTATGGTCTCCACGAAGGAGCCCTCGAGCCATGTAACATTGGGCATTTTGCCCACCATGGCTCCACCGCATTCCTCTTGTTGGCCGCCTACTACCTTCGGCTTGATATTGAAGGTCTTTAGCCATAGGCCGAAGTGGGGCCAGATGTGGAGGAAAGCCCCGCACACGACGATGAACGCCGAGACGCTGAGGATGAAATTCGGGGCCAGATCATGAAAGTCCAGTCCGTAATAGAACATGCGGCCGCAGACGAATGGATAGAGGGGAAACCCCAATCCGCGGACGAAATGGGGGAGGAAAACCACCCTTTCGCGAGGTTCCGGGGTAAGGACGATTTGCCCTGCGGCTGGCAGTCGGTGCGCGATATCCGCGGTTAAGTATCCGGCTCCAGGTAGCTTTTTGATGTGTCCCTCCGTGACGGAGGAGGCCATCCACTTGCCTCCCGCTCCGGACATGTTTGGAGAGAGTTGAGGAGAAGGATGCGGACTTGGGCACTGGAGCTCGAGTGTGCGAGAATGGATGAGCAAGGAGGAAGAAGGCGTGGGTAGAAAAAGGTGAGACCTTATGCCTTTATAAGGGCGGACGAAACTATGCGCCCCCACCAGCCTGGTAAAACTCGCTTATCCCCCAAGCGCTGTAATTGGTGGCGCGGTTGGGTTACCCACGCCCGTATTGATGGGAATCCCATAATAAGGGGAACACGATCTCTGCTTTGACAAGACGTGTCAAGAAACCGCCTCGAGTTATGTGCGGGGCTGGTTAAAGAAAAATAGTTCGAATAATTACGGGGCCATGGCATGATGTCATGCTGCCAAAACGTGTCAGTAGATTAGATTTGTGGAAATATTATTCTCTCTACGGTGGTATGTGGAACTTATTTTGCAGGGTCGGACACTATCCTTGTATTCAAACTCTTTTGTGATGTATTCGGAGGAGGAACCCGCCTTGCAATGCCGAAGACAACACTACGTGCCGGACTCATCGTCATTGAAGCCTGGTTCAGGGGCTACTGAGGGAGTCCTGGATTAGGGGTCTCTGGACAGCCGGACTATATCCTTTGGCCGGACTGTTGGACTATGAAGATACGAGATTAAAGACTTCATCCCATGTCCGGATGGGACTCTACTTGGTGTGGAAGGCAAGCTAGGCAATACGGATATGCATATCTCCTCCTTTGTAACCGACCTTGTGTAACCCTAGCCCCCTTCGGTGTCTATATAAACTGGAGGGTTTTAGTCCGTAGGACAACATAAAATCATACCATAGGCTAGCTTCTAGGGTTTAGCTTCTCCGATCTCGTGGTAGACCAACTCTTGTACTACTCATATTATCAAGAATAATCAAGCAGGACGTAGGGTTTTACCTCCATCAAGAGGGCCCGAACCTGGGTAAAACATCGTGTCCCCTGCCTCCAGTTACCATCCGCCTTAGACGCACAGTTCGGGACCCCCTACCCGAGATCCGCCGGTTTTGACACCGATACTCAAACTCACCAGCTCATCGAGCTTAAGAACACCTCTCCTCAGGAGGCTGTTCCTACATTGTACTAGTTCACCCTCAGCTCACGAGGCAATCCACCACACCACACTGGAGTAGGGTATTACACCACAACGGAGGCCTGAACCAGTATAAACTCTCGTGTCACTTGTTCCTTGGGATCGGCGAGCTTGGCCTTGAGATCATCGCGAGAGCGAGCTAGGGAGAGAGAGATCTTCGTGCGCACCCCAATGTTCGAACCTCAAGGGTTTGCCGGAACCCAGAATCTGACATCGAACACTGGGGTGCGTCCGAAGAACTTGTCCTCACCAATCGGTCTGCTCGACGATTCCAAGGCCTAGCTCGACGAACCCAAGGGACAAGAGACACAACAGTTTATCCTGGTTCGGTCCACCTTGCAGTGTAATACCCTACTCCAGCTTTGTGGTGGATTCCCTCGAGGGGCTGAGGATGAACTAGTACAGTGGTGGAATAGGCTCAGGAGGTGAGGTGTTCTTGAGCTCGATGAGCTGGTGGGTGAGAGGATGATTTGAATGATCCGTCCCCCTCTATGGTGGTGGCTAAGTCCTATTTATAATGGCCTTGGTCCTCTTCCCAAATGTAAGATGGGAAGGATCCCACAACGGCCAAATTCGAAGGGAGACAACTAGTACAAGTTATCCTGATAAAAGTGGTCTTAGCCTGCCAAAGCCTCTGGTGGTGACACCGCGGTGGGCTCCGCGATGACCTTCGTCCTGCCATCCTGGCGGTCTTGGTCTTGTTGCACCAATATGGAAAGCTTTTCTTGATTGCTCGGGACTCCGCGCCTGCGCTTGCCTCCTTAGCACCAAAGAGGAAACTGGTACACTGCACCCGCTGGCGCCCGCCTGGCCTTGGTCGTCATGGCTCACATCATGTGAGCCTCGCGAGGTGCACCTTGCATTGATATCTCCACTCCTCGGGAGCCAGCCTAGTGAGGCCCCCCCAGGGAGGTCTTGGTGTTGTCCGCCTCGCGAGGCTTGGCCCCTCGCGAGGGTCTTGGGTTGTTGTTGTTGAAGCTGGGCCATATTGGGACGTCGACGGAGCCACGCCGTGGGCCGCAGGCAGGCAAGTCTGGGTACCCCGTTCCCAGGACGCCGACAGACAAGAATTGTCTTACTGACCTTGCTGAATTCCTTGCATATTTGGACTGACTTCTGGGTGTCACATGCTTCAAAACAGACTCGTGGTACAATCAATCATCAGGTATGAACCATACCTTTGACTTGAAATGCACTGTTGGACTTGGATCAAATTTTGTACTCTTGCTGGTTTAATCATTGCTGCAATAAAGATGGATCTCTCACGGGTACCTGTTATTCAAAGTCTAAGCAGAATATAATTTGTATCCAGACTGGATGTCTGCAATACAATGTTGTCAGCTAAACATCTCATTGTTTGTAACGGAGTTCCTTGGTGCATATATTTACTTCTCATGGATTCTTCTGGTCGGTGGCGGTTGATGAGCAATTTCCATAAGGGGGTAACACCGAAGATTCAAAACAAAGAAGCGCGAGAAAATGATTTATTGCAACAAAGCACACATCAAACAAGCTACAAAACTACTCCACACAGGCACACACAAGCATGATACTACAACAGATGCACATGCACTACACGGATAACTACACCCTACACTTGAGCAAACGCTTCGGGACTGACGAAGAAGCTAAGGGAGTAGCGAGTGGAACTGTCGACTCCGAAACTCTGGAGGGATGAGGCGGAGGGGTTGGAGAAGCTGACAGAGACTAAGGTAAGGTGGCACCAAGCAATCTCCTGTCTTGAATGGCATCATGGACTAACTCGGAAATAAGAAGACACTCGGCCGTCATGTAACGAGACATAGCGAGGATAGCCGGGTCATCTTGAGGGTTGATAGATGGGAACTTGGTCCGCCTAGGATTCTCGATGATGGTGGGATAGTACTAATAAGCACGGTTCTCTTGCACCATGCTCTCTTGATGACGAAGACCGGTGATTCCTGCCATTGCGGCAAGCTGAACGACACGCTCCGGAGAAGCACCGTAACCACGATGGAAACTGTAATTGCGCTTACCAACATGAATCGGGGCTGATAGATGAACATGAGCAACATACTCCAGGATTCTTCCTCCGGCAGAAAACTGAAATACTTGATAATGGGGTGGATCTCCGCGGGGATAAATGCTATGCCACATGTCGCCAAGGAGGGCGGCAAAGCTGAGAGGTGCAGGAGTGGGACTGAACGCAATAGGAACAACACCGGGAGCTCTGGGGATGGCATTGAACTCATGGAAGCTGACCGCCATCTACACACGAAACAAGGGTTAGGCATAACCGAAATAAGACTATATGCAGCAAAAAATGCAACAACCAAATGCAGCAAGCAAAGACACAACTAGACCCTATAATATCATTTGCTATCATTCCAGTGAACTAGGATGCTCTACAGCGAGACCGGCTCTGATACCAAGCCCCGTGGCACCCCGGCTCAGAGAAACCGGAACGCCCCATATTCTAGCCCAGAGATCAAGATGAAGTCTTCTGGAATACGACACTGCTTAGCATAGAACAAACTAGCTCTCTATTACAACATGAATACGAATACAAGATTTCAAATATTACAATGAATAACACCGGAACGGCGACGCTACGCCAACCACAGTTGTTGTATGCAAGCAACATAACAACTCGAGACAGCGGAACCTCTACTGGCAGCGGAACAATGAACGACGACGATGGACTCCAATCCGTAGGGACTCTGGCTACAACGTTTATCCTAACTCGCGAACATGGGCGATAATTTTGACACTTCTATGATGGTAATTTTTTCTGTGATGCTTATGACACTTCTATGACATAAAATCATGAGAGAAAATTAGCTTTTGTCCCTGGGCGTGCCGGAGACGCGCCTGCATGACATTCTTTTGGGCGTCCATGACGGAAAAAATCATGGTAGAAGCGAGGGCGAGGAAAATTTTGGGGAGTTCCTGGTTACGGTGGGTGGTCGGGACCGAGCGATGCACAGAGGTTTGCGCATTTCTCTCGTACACGTACGTGCTTGTGTGTGAGGTGTTGGGCTCTAACTGAACCAGATCAAGGCGTTCGCTTACTGAACTCGAGCGATTGCACTGGCTACGTTACTGAACCCTAGCGATCGATCCCTGGCTGTTAACTGAAGCCAAACGATTCCTTCGCTACTACTGCTAACTGAAGCCGATCGAACCTGCTACCTGTTGATGAATAGTGAGTGTTGTTGGGGGCTGGATGAGCAGTTCCCGGGTGGGGGTAGGATGAACATGACCCCGATCGAGCCGGTTGGGGGTGGATGAACAGGACCCCGTGGACGGCTGGATGAACAGCAGCTGGTGGAGGGCTGGATGAACAGCAGCCGGTGGAGGGTTGGTTGAAAAGTAGCCAGTGGAGGGCTGGATGAACAATAGCCCGTGGAGAGCTGGTTGAACAGGACCCCGTGGAGAGGGCAGGTTGAATAGTAGCCGGTGGAGGATGGATGAATAGGACCCTGTTGTGAATAGTAGCTGGTGTAGGCTGGAGGAAGTCGACGGTGGATGAACAAGAGCATGTGGAGGCTGGAGGAGGTCGACGGTGGATGAACAGTAGCCCGAGGATGCTGGAGCGAGGCAGTAGACGGTGGATGAATAGTAGACCGTGGAGTCCCGTTTTGCGGTATGCCACACCCCTCTCGATGAACATGACCCCCGTTTCGACCGTAGGCTCTCCAACTCAAGTCTGCTTCCTCCGTTTTGCGATACACCACACTCCTCCCGATCAACAGCACCCTGTTTCAACCGTAGGAGCTCGAACACAAGTCTTTTTCCTCTGTTTTGCGGTATGCCAGACCCTTCCCGATGAACGGGACGCCGTTACGACCATACGCGGTCGAACACAAGGCCGTTTTCCTTTGTTTTACAGTACGCAGACCCCGTTCTGGCTGTTCCGTCCAAGCCAGTTGGCTTCCATTGAACACGACCCATTCCGACCCAGTCTATTGCCTCCCGATGAACAGGACGCGTTCTGACCCAGTCACTTGGCTCCCGATGAACACGACGTTGTTTCCTCCGTTCCGACCCAGCCGATTAGCTGAAGATGAACAGCACAACTTTGGTGCCGTCCGTTGCCTCTCCATGTACATGAGCCCTGGCCGTCTGTGTGGCTATATGTACGTGTACACGATTTAGACGGAACAGCCTGAACTGCTACATGGGGGGCTCTACTATGACATGTGCTGCTACATACTCGGCCACGGTTCATCGTCCTAGAGTGACCGATCGACTAGTATGTACATACATGTTCGCGACAAGACGGACAATGCTACGTACGCTTCGACCGGGTGGGTCCTAGCTGTTAGGGAGGATAAGGACGCGCTTCCTTGTGTGCGAAGAAATAGCTGGTGGGCCCTAGGTGTCAGGGGGGAATCATTTTTTCTTCCTGTAATAAGGACGCACTTTCATGCGTGCGAAGATGTAGCTGGCGGGTCCCAGCTGTCACGGGGAGAAAACATTATTTTTCAGGGTAAAATGGATGCAGTTGCATGCATGCGTCCATGGGCGTGGTGCATCCCCACTATCATCCTATCACGTACAGTCATCTTCCGATGACTCTCGTTTGTTGACCACGTTGACCACACCGTGCCGAGCGCACCAAGGCCGGTGGATGACGATGAGGCCCCAGACTGGAACGACCCGGAGATGGGGAAGACGCAGCAGTTCCTTCATGTCCCAGCTGTCAACAAATGAGACCCGGAGATGGGAAACCTGACTGGTTTGGGTCCCAGCTGTCATCTGGAGGAATAGTTTTTTCGCATAACAAGGAGGCACTTCCTTCCGTGTGAAGATACAGCCGGCGGGTTCGAGCTGTCAAGGGGAGGAACATTTTTTCAGCTTAGTAAGGAGGAACTTTCCTTTCATGCGACCATGGACCTTGTGGGTCCCAGCCATCAGGCACTCCACGTACAGTCCTCTTCTGATGACTCCCGTTTGTTGACCACGCCATGCCAAGCGCAGCGAGGCAGTGGACGACGGCATGTCCCTGGACGGGAACGACCGGGAGATGAGAAGACGCGGCAGTGGAGTCGCAGATTTGGAGGACTACAAGGGTTATAACTAGTTCTGGTGCGGCTTGGGGCTACAGTCGGTCGAGAATAACAGGAGGTGTGGAGGGGTGGAGGGATAGCCTGGCCGGCGGTGGGGTAGCGCTTCGCAGCGATGCGTTCTAAGCAGAGCCGCTAGCCGCTGGAGGCCAGAGCAGGCGGTTCCGATGACGCTGGAGGAATAAGACGAGAGATTGAAGGTGCATGTCGGCCGTTGGATATAAATCCAATGGTTGTGGATGCGAGAATCATTTGTTGACTAAGTTGACAACGCCTTGCGTAGGCTTCGACCTATTGGCCCACATATCAGCCTAAAAATATGTGGCATATATTTAACCCATGTTTTCTAGAATTTATAGTCCATTTGTTGGGCTGGGTGAACAAATAATTTCGCGTCAATGCGGCCCATTTAATATTTTCTAACAAATTCCTGTTGGAGAACGTAGTAATTTCAAAAATTTCCTACGCACACGCAAGATCATGGTGATGCATAGCAATGAGAGGGGAGAGTGTTGTCCACGTACCCTCGTAGACCGAAAGCGGAAGCGTTAGCACAACGCGGTTGATGTAGTCGTACGTCTTCACGATCCGACCGATCAAGTACCGAACGCACGGCACCTCCGAGTTCTGCACACATTCAACTCGATGATGCCCCTCGAACTCCGATCCGGCCAAGTGTTGAGGGAGAGTTTCGTCAGCACGACGGCGTGGTGACGATGATGATGTTCTACCGACGCACGGCTTCGCCTAAGCACCGCTACGATATGATTGAGGTGGATTATGGTGGAGGGGGGCACCGCACACGGCTAAGAGATCAAGAGATCAATTGTTGTGTCTTTGGGGTGCCCCTTGCCCCCGTATATAAAGGAGTGGAGGAGGGGGAGGGCCGGCCCTCTCTATGGCGCGCCCTAGGGGAGTTCTACTCCCACTGGGGGTAGGATTCCCCCTTTCCTAGTAGAACTAGGAGCCCTTCCAAGTAGTAGGAGAAGGAGGGAAGGAAAGGGAAGGGAAAAGGAGAAGGAAGAAAGGGGCGCCCGCCTCCCTAGTCCAATTCGTACCAGCCCATGGGGAGGGGTGCGGCCACCCTTTGAGGCCTTTCTCTCCTTTCCCGTATGGCCCATTAAGGCCCAATACGAATTCCCGTAACTCCCCGGTACTCCCGAAAATACCCAAATCACTCGGAACCTTCCCGGTGTCCGAATATAGTCGTCCAATATATCGATCTTTATGTCTCGACCATTTTGAGACTCCCCGTCATTTCCCCGATCTCATCCGGGACTCCGAACTCCTTCGGTACATCAAAACACATAAACTCATAATATAACCGTCATCGAACTTTAAGCGTGCGGACCCTACGGGATCGAGAACTATGTAGACATGACCGGGACACGTCTCCGGTCAATAACCAATAGCGGAACCTGGATGCTCATATTGGCTCCTACATATTCTACGAAGATCTTTATCGGTTAAACCGCATGACAACATACGTTGTTTCCTTTGTCATCGGTATGTTACTTGCCCGAGATTCGATCGTCGGTATCTCACTACCTAGTTCAATCTCGTTACCGGCAAGTCTCTTTACTCATTCTGTAATACATCATCCCGCAACTAACTCATTAGTTGCAATGCTTGCAAGGCTTATAGTGATGTGCATTACCGAGTGGGCCCAGAGATACCTCTCCGACAATCGGAGTGACAAATCCTAATCTCGAAATACGCCAACCCAACATGTACCTTTGGAGACACCTGTAGAGCTCCTTTATAATCACCCAGTTACGTTGTGACGTTTGGCAGCACACAAAGTGTTCCTCCGGTAAACGGGAGTTGCATAATCTCATAGTCATAGGAACATGTATAAGCCATGAAGAAAGCAATAGCAACAAACTAAACAATCAAGTGCTAAGCTAACAGAATGGGTCAAGTCAATCACATCATTCTCCTAATGATGTGATCCCGTTAATCAAATGACAACTCATGTCCATGCTTAGGAAACATAACCATCTTTGATCAACGAGCTAGTCAAGTAGAGGCATACTAGTGACACTCTGTTTGTCTATGTATTCACACATGTATTATGTTTCCGGTTAATAAAATTCTAGCATGAATAATAAACATTTATCATGCTATAAGGAAATGAATAATAACTTTATTATTGCCTCCAGGGCATATTTCCTTCAATTCCAACCCATTTGCACTTTCTTGAAATACACGAATTAGCTGAACTTGTTATATATATAATGTTGGGTTAGAAGGAGCAATTAATATCAAAAAATAAACCGGAGGGATACATTTTTATATATAAAATTAACAAATTAGCAAGTTATTTCTCAAAAAAATGAGCACGTTATTATTACATTGGTCCTTCAAATCTTCGCAAGCTTTTGTAAGCAATCACCAGGATTTTCCTTGACAACTTATGTTAAACATTTACTTTTATAAGTTAATAAGACATGGAATGTTTTTTTAATGTATATATATGTCTCTATTAAATATACAATAATAGTAATAATATAAATGTATATAATGTGGTTAGAAGGGGAAACATAAATCGGACACAACATTATTATTCTTATATATATAAATAGAACGAAGATCTGTGTTTTATTAAAAAATACATTGGGCCACCGATCTTTAAGAAAAAGTAAAACCTACGCCGGGAGGCCCATAGGCCGGTACATACATGATGGACCTCAAAAAATAAGTTGAAACCACTATCTCGGTATGTCGTGGGCTATGCATGTTATAAAACAATACCTAGGCCTAGCTGATACTTGTTCGCCCTCTGGAAAAAAATGATACCAGCTAGTTCCCAATACCCCTTTCCTACAACAACAACAACAAAAAATAAATAAAAGATCCCCGATACCCCTGAAAAAAAGCTATCTCATGAGAGTCACCGTTATAATTTTATTTCATTTATTGAATAGGTTGACAACCCGTGGATCCCAACGTCAATATACAATTAGGAGGAAGCTTTTTTTCCAATGAGGCACTTGCTTGCGTACGGCTTGGACTTGGTGAGTCCCCACTGTCAGTCTCTTGGCGTATAGTTGTCTCCGGATTCCTCTCGTATGTTGAGCATGTTGACAACGACATACGGCGGTGCCACGACGAGCGCACACGGACGAGGAAGAACCAGAGCTGGGGAAGACGCCTTCATTCTTTCGAACATACCACACTAGGCCTGTGGCTGTAGCCCTCTCACCCAAAAGTTGTACCGCCCAGGTTCGATTCCAACTGGTGTAGTTGAAAAAAATATAACACTTGTCAAAATTTCGTCCCTAGTTTACCCAGTTTTTCGCACATTCAACATTGTCTTGCCATTTTTAAAATAGCATATCTTTTTGACTTTGCATCATATGAAGATGTGCTATACATGAATGTTGATCAGCATGATGTTAACTTGTTGTTAGTTCCATTTTTTATCATGAATAAAATTTCCATCATTTTGTTATCCATGTTTGAAAAGTGTCTATTGATTTAAATGCTCTGTCTCTGAAACATGTAGTTTCTTATCTGAAAATCACTTGGACAAGCAGCCATCACCGGTGTTGGATTCGATGTCGCGATTCTTCAATCCCCCGGCAGCACGAGGGGGAAATAAACTTCCGTCCCGTGCTGCCGGTTGGGGAAAGGAGCGAACTGGATTAAAGAGGGAGTCAACGGCATGACTGAAGAAGCACATCACACGTGATATTTTTTCAGTGGATGGCTCTCGATGGCATTTTTTTACTTGCCTCTGCACCATACAACTTGTATTTTTAGCCTCCCAGTCCGTGGTGGACCAACAACCCATTTTCTAGGTGGGCCAACCTACAGAAAGCAGCACTCGATTTTTCATGAAGCCCCAAAAACAATGCAATACTATGTTTGTTTTGAGGCCAAAAACATTACGGCAGGGATTGAGCGGGGGAGAGGGGAACACAGAGCAAAAAGATAAAAAAGAGTTGACGCATCGTTGCTACCCTAACAAGCACGTGCAATTCTTCTCGGGAAGAAGGTGTGCTGTTGACACCCACACGTCACAAATCCCACAGTAGACATACTAACAAGTGCACACACAAGTACAACAGAAAAGGTAAACATTCGTGTCAAACTCAGGTTCAAAGGACACATTCATATTCATATCCAACATTCACAATCAACAACTCAAAATATTCATATATACAAAAGTTCAGCATGTCTATGCATCCAAATGATTGATAGATCACAAGACAATATTCATAGATAATTCACAAAAAGATTCAGATATACACATGTTCAGTATGTTTATGCATCCAAATGATTGCTATCACAGCCTATATCATCCATGGACAAACTTTAATTACCTACGGTACAAAATGGTAAATGGTGTTCAGTTGGAGGTACTTCTTGCTAAAATTAGTGCTTCTATGAGTAAACTTTCAAGTACATAAGAGGCAGCACAGACAATCTGAACTTTGCTTGTAGGTTTATCCTAGAGATAGTGGCCTCGATGCCAAGGGAAGTTTGAGCAAATTGGCCACTACTTTCATCCAACTAGTTTACTGGGTCATCCTGGTCCTGTAGCTCGCCAAAATTCTACATTGCAGACAAGAAAGGAGGCGGTCGATAAAATGAACCTTCCAAATTTTTTCTGCAGTTCAACTGAAATAGAGCATCCCTGGCGTTCAGACTGATTAAGTGCCAGATGAATATACGCGTCAACCAACTTGTCTGGAATCTTTAGACTCCATGCCATACAGTTCGCTACCATATGTGCCGATAACCAAAAGGCACAAGTTGGGACCAAAGACTAGACTATGTTTTTCTAGGCTATGCGCCAAGCAATATTTTTGGCGTTCACTCTCCTAATACTTGGAGTTTGACAACTGGTTGGCGCTGGTTGATACTTGAATGAATATAGGCACCACTTCTTGTCAACATCGATGCTTGTCTGAGTGAACTTTGGAGTACATAGCAGCAGCATAAGTATCCGTCCATCTGATCTTTTTGTGTAGTTCTATTGAAATCACCCAATTTAAGGATTTGACTGCGAGTTCAGGCTCCAAGTTACTCCTTTATGAAATCGGCAAACAGTAGCACAATACCAAATTACCAATTCATATGACAAGCACCATAATCAGGATAAAGACAGGTACCAACCTGTGTGAGGTAGCATATCAATTACTATTTCCTTTGACTGGAAGATGAGATAAGCAACTAACAAGAAAGGAAGGAAGCAGTAGAGGCAATGAAGCACCCAAAGTTTTTGTGCAGTTCCACCAAAATTGAGAATCCCTGTGGGCACATATATTGAGAGAGTGAGATTACTGTAATAGTGGGACTGGTTGATGAAACATACACTAACAAATGGAAGCACCCTCATTATCTTAATGGGTAGAGTTAGCAACATAGTAGTATTGCTTAAAGAGAGGTATTAGTTTATTTAAGCACTGCCAATTAGCTCAACACTCAAAGCATTGCCATGTATCATAGGTTGCAAAACTTTAACGTGCAAAGATAAAGGAGTTTCTCATGACAGTAGCAACACAGTAGCACGATACAAATAGAGATGACAACAAACTAATATGGATGAAGGCCCTAGGCCGGTACCAACCTGAGAAAAAAAGCTTATTCAAGTACCAGAAGAGATGATAAATCACTCAGTGGAATCACTCAATAGTATATATTTTCGTGCACTTAAAATGTATGGTTGAAATCACTCTTGTTTACCAGTGGTGAGATTATATCGAAATATTATCAAGAACTTCCAGCAAAGTTAAAGCACTAGCATCAAATTCATTATGGGTAATACACAAAACATTGCCTCATTGAACCAATCGTAATAAAGTGACATGCAAAATAATAACATTATTATGTCATGACAGTACCAAGATTCCCTCCCCGCTCCACCACATGATTCACCTCCACAGACACACATACGTACGTACATGGTTCAGAATAGGGTGCTACTATAGATTTGTTTAACTTTGACAGCAAAATTACGCAGCAATAAATTAGTGCTACTTAAGTAATCCTAATTAATTGAGTGACCGTACAGGAGAGATCGCAGAAGTGGAAGGGCTCCCTGGAGGATCGTCTCACATGTAAGGGATACATTGCTGGAGCCCTTGAATGGCCTCTACTGAGGCATCGGCTTCAGCAAGATCACCTTGGCATTGTTGATTGTGTAGAGTTGGGTCACACATGCATCTAGAATCCAGTTAATTAGTATGAGGTGTCGTCAACCCAAGTACTACTCTGCTGCATTTCTCTATCTATCTATCTCTACTCTACTCTTATAAAAACGGAGTTGGTGATGATGGTGTGCCTGCCATCCTGCAATATAGGCCGTCCCACTACTGCAGGATGCTGCTAATGCGACACTACGATCAGTGACCCTTCGAGAAACTGTGTGCGATGCAATAATCGCAAACAGTGTTGTATGAAAACCGTCAGAAATGATGCAAAACGTTTGCGATGAATGATACATCAAACACGGTTCGGATTATAGTTGCGTGTGTGATGAGGGGCATACGGTTGATCTGTACGAACTATTTGCGATGAAACAAAACAACAGAAACGAGCAGCCAGATCAAGGTGTGTGCGATTTACGGCATACAGTTCGGTCTGATGAACCGTTTGCGATGAGTGAGGTGAACACAAACGATTCAGCGTAACAAGATGTGTGTGATACCCAGCAAACAGGTCGGTAATCACAATTGTGTGCGATCATTATAGACAGCCCAAACAGTCTTTTTTTGTGAATTGTGTGCTTGTCAGGGCACACAGTTCAACAAACCAACCTGTTGGTGATAATGTAGAAGATCTCTGTCGAATACATATTACAAACCGTGTGCGATGAGATTGACATGATAAACAGACATATATACAGTCTGCTTAATTTAGTCCTTCTTCTTGTTGTTCTTGTTGGATGGCCCCGCGACATCGTCTTGGCGAGGACGCTTCTTGCCGCTAACCGTTGGCTTTTCATCGCCGCCGCCGTCGTCATCGTCCTCCTCCTCGTTCAACCATTCCTCCTCATCATCACCGTCATCCTCTTCTTCGTCCTTCAACGGCTCCTCGTCCGTCTGGTTGTCGTCTGATGACTCCAGAGGCGGCGTACCTTCCATGAACCGGATATAATCAAGCTCTGGGCTCGACGCCGGACTCATGGAAGACGAGCGGGATGATTCCAATGTTGACCTATAATCGGGCACCAGACTACTGGCCGAACTGTCATCCTCGCTATCGCTCCACATGGCTGCAGAGTGTGTGCCAGTGTGTAGCGCGGCCTGCCGGGGACGATGAAGATGGTGGGCACTTAAGCGGGTATGCAGAGAAGAGGAACTGCCATTTGAAGCGGGGATTCAAGTGCGGGTTGACGTATTATCTAACCGCTGATATAATCAACCGCAATTATTTGTACCCAATCGCTCCAAATTCTCGGGGTTGCGCAGGACTCCTTTTTTTGAGGGTTGGTTGCGCAGGACTCCTATTGGCTATTTGGCTGGTTTCCTTTTTCAGGACAAAACACAAGGAATGAGTTTTGGGATTATGCACCGGTACCGGTACGAATAGAGTAGGATAGTTGGCAAGCAATACATTGAGCTCTTCTTATTGATATAGCCAGTAATAATCAAACTAGAAAGGAAAAGAAAAAAGACAAAGAAAAGTATCTGCACGAATCTTCGCGTAACATCAATGGCATAGGACCTAGATGTGCATTACTTAGAGCACATCCAGATGTGCTTTCGCAATACTGTCAAACAAAACCCCTAATCATCATTGCAAACAGTGCATAGAACATGGCTAATGCGACAACCACAACTACACATGCTAGTTCCTTCTTGTCTCTTGCTTTCATCTGTTGCTTGTGATTGGTTCTTTCTTGCTTCATCATACTAATTGTACATTCCAGATCAGCCAGTTTCTTCTTCAGCTTTCCGTTATCTTCTACGAGCTTGGTGATAACACTCCGGGCCCTGCCATGCCATTTTTCATCCAGCCAGTTAACAAAGGCACAAGCCTCATATCCATGCTAATGTTAAATAGTATTCTAGATGAGTGGTGGCATTAACTGAAGGAAAATGATGAACTTAATCAGCACTAACCTCTAAGGGGCAACTGAGAAACCGCCTGCCAATGTCGAATCCCTCCGTGCATACATGTCGAGCGGGAGTGTGCTCGTGCACACAACTCAGCTTTTGGTACTTCTCGGTGGCGCAAAAATCAAAGTTGAACTCATGTTGCGGGAGTCTGGAGTCAAGCTCCGGATCCGGCGGCAGCTCGCTTTCCTGGGGGGTCATTCAGGACGGATTCGACAAGGATCTATACATTGGACATGCTAAAAAGATCGGGATAGATTGGAACCTGACAGGACGATTCAGATTCGTAGTACACTTGCCTCCTGACGACCTTAGGCAAGTGCTCGGCGGCGACCGCCATCGTGGCGGCGATATGAGCAGGAGCAGCCGCACCAAAACCATCAGCACCACTCGTCCGCATTCCCCCAATGTCAGCGCCACGCTAGGGAACTTGGAGGCTATGTAGGGATTTGGGGCAAATGGGGAAACTATGGAGATAAGTTAACGGTCGGGAACTACTAATGGCACTATATATATGTTGTATACGGCACACTATTTGTACATGCCGTTTGTGTTGGATATTACAACGTCACACACGATTTCCACACCAAACCGTGTGAGAAGACAACGTAGGTTAGACACGGTTGTCGTTACATAACCGTATGTGATGTACTACCCTGTCCATATAATTGAGTTACGGTGAGATACCGTGTGAACAGCCGCTCCGCGGATATCCATAAAAAGTAGCTGCTCTGCATATAGAGATGGCGGCGGCGGCCTAGGAAGCGTCTACCATAGAAGAGGTCAATCCCCGTTCAGTGGGCGGTGGCGGCGTCATAGGAGGTCAATCCTCGGTCTCCGGCGGGAGATAGGAGGAGCTCAACCATCGAGGTCGGCGGCGGCGTGATTTGAGCACATCCATCGCGGTCGATGGCGGGATAGTGGAGGTCAAACCTCAGGCAGCAGCCGCACTAACCTTTGCTCCTCGACCCTGCTGTCTCGGCGTGCCACCACATCGCGCTTGTCTGTCTGTTGGGTGGAGGTCGCCGCACGACTAATTAATTAAGGTATTTTTCGTGAGTGGCTTAATTAAGGTATTCAATTCCTAAGTGTAGTGTTGTGCTAGTATCTCTGCGTGTAAATTTACTGGCCATTAATTTTTTTTCATTGCACGTCTGGATAACAACATGGAGCACCCTCAGTAATTATTAAAATAAAACCATGTGATTTATGCACGCATCTCTGGGCAGCAGTTAATCCCTGTATTAATGTTGTTGTTTTGTTTTTAATTACCATTCGTTTGCTGCAGATGGAATGATCTCGATGGATGAAGAATCGGAAAACTGCAGATTTTATCAGTGGCATGACAGAGTTCATGAATTTGGTTGAAAGTACAAAGAGGACAATTGGTGATGCGGATTACATCTTGTGTCCATGTACTGATTGTGCCAATGCAGAGTCACATGAAGTTGTAGATGTCCAGATGCACTTAGTCTCTAGGGGATTCATGGATGGATATACATGTTGGACCAGACATGGTGAAGAGGAGGTCATGGATGAAGATACCCAGGGCAGCGAGATGCCAAACCCCGATCAGTGTCACATGGATGTTGAATCTAACATCGGGCAGAGGCGTGAGCTACCAATGGAACACCAGAAAGCCGAAACACCCATTGGAAAACCAAGACGTCCACGCAGATGACGACGATCTTGATATGCCAGATTTTGCTGCTATGATTGCAGATTTCGAGGGCCTAGAAAAGGATATGATTGGGTACAAGGATCTGCCAACCATTGATGCGGACTCCAAGAAAGAATTGCATCCAGGTTGCAAAAATAAATATTCCAGGTTGAGTGCCACCCTGGCGCTTCTTAGATTTAAAGCAGCAAACGGTGTATCAAACAAGGGCTTCACAGAGATGTTAGGTCTTTTGACAGAAATTCTCCTGGAAGATAATGTGCTCCCCAGAAGCACGAATGAAGCGAAAAAAATTGTTTGCCCATTGGAACTTGAATTACAAAAGATACATGCTTGTGTGAATGATTGTATATTGTACCGTGGTGAGTACGAAGATTATCGTGCATGTCCCACATGCAAGCATGCACGATACAAGTGCAGGAGAGCAAAGGACAAGTGCAAATTGGACGACGAGATCAAGAAAGGAATCATGTTCAAGGTTGTTTGGTACTTGCCTTTAGTTCCAAGGTTGAGGCGTTTGTTTGCAAACCCTAGAGAGGCAAAGAGGTTGCGGTAGCATCATGATGAGAGAATTGCGGATAGGTTTATGAGGCACCGGAAAGATGGGGCTCAGTGGGAATTAATCGACAACAAGTTTGAAAATTTTTCCAAGGATCCTAGAAGTATAAGGCTCGGGGAGTGTACTGACGGGATGTATCCTTTTGGCGATATGAGCACCAAACACAACACATGGCTGGTGCTTCTATGCATATATAACCTAGCTCCTTGGTTGTGTATGAAGAAAAAATACATTATGTTGTCAATGATTATACAAGGCCCGAAGCAACCTGGAAATGACATCCACATTTACTTTCAGCTACTAGTAGAAGAACTGCTGACAGTGTGGATAGATGCGCCTGCTGTAAAATGTTATGATGCTTACAGAAAGGAGATTTTCGATCTACATGCGATGCTGGTGCACACCATTCAAGATATGCCGGCATTAGGCAACACATCGGGGCAGAAAACAAGGGGAGATGTAGGATGTGTCACATGCATGGATATGACAACTAGCAGAAGACTTCCCAACTCGCCCAAAACAGTGTATTTGCGTCATCGTAGGTTCTTGCGGATGAATCACCCATACCGAAAGATGAAAGCTGAATTTGATGGTATGGCAGAGGCAGGTGTGGCCCCAAGACCCTATGACGGGGAGGTGGTCCACAACATGGCTAAAAAATTAATGTTGTGCTTGGCAAGAACCACCATTTTACGGTGAAACTAACACCCAAGGATCAAGTGTTTAAGAAGAAATCGGTGTTCTGGAAATTACCTTACTCGGAGATTCTACGTGTACATCACTGCATCGATGTCCTGCACGTAGAGAAGAACGTATGTCAAAGCATCCTTGGTACTCTGCTCAAGATTAAAGGTAAAAGAAAGGATGGTGACGGTTCATGGCTTGATATGCTTGCTGATCAATCACAACGCAAGAGTGAAGCAGAAGATGATGACAAATTCATCAAAGCTCACCAGAGTTACAATTTCAGTACAAAAGAAGCAACACGGTTCTTCACCTATTTGTTGTCAGTTAAGACACCCTCTTCCTACTGCGCAAACATCAGAAGTCTCGTGGATGTGAGCTCAAGTAAAATGAAGTTGGGGCACATGAAGTCACATTATAGCCACGTAATGTTAACACAAATCCTCCCTGTGGCCATCAGGAATCTGATGGACAAAGATATAAGAAACACACTCATTGACCTCTATGATTTCTTCAACAAACTATGGCAGAAAGTTGTAGATCCTGAAGAGTTGGATAATATGCAAGATGATATTGCAAGAATATTGTCCAACATAGAGACGTTTTTCCCACCGTCATTCTTTGATGTCATGGTCCATCTCACTGTGCACCTTGTCGACGAGATAAAGTATTATGGTCTTGTGTTCCTTCGCAAGATGTATCCCTTCGAGCGGTTCATGGGAATACTGAAGCGCTTCTGTCGGAACTGAAACCATCCAGAGGCAAGCATCCTACAAGGTTATACCATAGAGGAGGTGGTTGAGTTTCGCACCGAATACATGAAACAAAGACCTATAGGTTTGCCCCTCTCTCTCCACGAGGGAAGGCAGAAAGGTAAGTCGGTCCTTGTTGGCACGCAAATGGCTGTTGTCGGCGTCCTGGGAACAGGGGTCCCCAGACTTGCCTTCCTGCGGCCCGCGGTGTGGCTAAGCCAGCCAGTCGTATGGCCCATCTTCATCAACAAGGCATCCAAGACCCTCGCGAGGGGCCAAGCCTCGCGAGGCGGACGACGCAAGACCTCCTCTGGAGTGGCCTAGTCAGGCAGGCTCACGAGGAGAGGAGATATCAGGGCGAGGCAAACCCCACGAGGCTCTCATGACGTGAGCCATGACGATCGACACCGGGCGGGCGCCAGGCGGGCGCCAGTGCGCAGCGTCCTTGTTTCCTCTTTGGTGCTAAGGAGGCCAGCGCAGGCAAGGAGTACCAAGGCGTCAGGCAAAGGTTTCCATATCGGTGCAACAAGACCAAGACCAGAAGGACGGCAAGACGGAGGTCATCGTGGAGCCCAATACGGCGTCACCCCCAGAGCCTTTCGCAGGCGGAGACCACCTTTGTCAGGATGGCTTGTACTAGCTGTCCCCCTTCAAATTTGCTCGCCGTTGTTGGCTCCCTTCCCGCTCAATATTTGGGGAGAGGATCAGGGCCTATATAAGTCGAGCTAGCCACTACCTCAAAAGGGGAGAAGGAAGGATGGACGAGAGCAGTTCATCCACTCTCACCCACACAAGTTAGCAAAGCACAAGAACACCTCTACCTGAGGAGGCTGTTCTTCCCCTTGTATTGTTCATCATCAGCCCAAGAGGCAATCCACTACTACCACACTAGAGTAGGGTATAACACCACAATGGTGGCCCGAACCAGTATAAATCTTGTGTCTTTCTGTGTTGCGAGTTCGTCGAGTTCGTCCAGGAAATCTTAGCGAGCGAGGGCGTAGCTCGGTGGGAGGAAAAGACTTCGCGCGCACCCCAGTGTTCGAACCTTAAGGGTTTGCCGGAACCCCACATCCGACATTTGGCACGCCAGGTAGGGGTGCACCGGAGCTTCTTCTTCGCCAGTCGACTTGCACACGCTCCATGGCCGTGATGTCCGACGACCCAAGAGCTGACTCCGACTGCTGGGCAGCCTGGCCAGCCCGGTCGGCGCCGCCCGCCTACGAAGACCTCAACCCTGCGCTCCAGGCGGCACGAGTGCCGTCCAATCCTGTGGGGCGCAGGCGACGCGGCCAGGCGTCGTCTACCCTCACTCCACAGCAAGTACGAGTCGCTGCCAGAGCAGCAAGCCATGCCGCGGCGACGGCGCTGCACTCACGGCGGGAAGAGGCAAACACACGAGCCGCACTCACCGTGGCAAGGGAGCTGCTGCGGTGCCGTCTGATGGAAAGCAGTCGGGACGCGCTGCTCGAACGCGTTGCCCAGCTGCTGGACGCGGCGGCCTCGGGAGCCATGCCCTTCTGCCATCAGCTCCCTCCTCAGGCCGCTGCAGGGATTCACGGCGGACCACGCCGCCGCCACGCATCGTCAGGTGCGCCAGGGGGCTTTGTCAACACCAGCATGGCCGGCGGCACCGGGGGCACTGCCGCCCCCATACCGCCCGCAACAAGCATGAGCACAAGCGTCGCCTTCCATGGCCCAAGTGGGACGCCGTGCTATAACCCCCAGGACGTCACGCTGGGCCGGGCGACATGGAGTGTGGGGCATCAGGCGAGGTGTTCGGGTAACAGCCCCAGAAGCCGATGTGCCCCGCATGACGAACTAGGAGTACACACCAGAGGACGACCCCGGCTCGTTCATTGGAGAAGATTGGGAAGAAGGGACGTTGGGAGTCGAAGCCTTCCAGGAGCTGCCGCGGAACCACTACGACCGCGTGTGCGACGACCACTACAGGGTACCCCTAATCCCTCAGGAGCAAGCTTACGCTAACCATGAGTCACAGGAGGAACATATCACCGCAACGGCCGGCAGCCCCAGCTCGACGGCCTCCCTGGCAGTGGGAGGATCGTGCTGGGGGCAGCAGGAGAGGGGTCGGGAGCCAGGCCCCTCCCGAAGGCGCGCGAAGCCAGGGGAGGCTTCGACGACCCTTCCCCCGGCAGAGGACCTGTGGTCGCCGAGGGAACCGCTGGCGTCCCCTTTCCCTCTTTTTTGTCGTCCTGGTGACCGGTCGGCTCAAAGGAGGTCAAGGGTGGCGCAAGGCGGGGCCCTCATCTGGCGATATGAAGCAAGGCCGGTTCCTGTGAAGAAGGCCCAGTGCCTGTGAAGCTCGCCGCCCGTGACACTCTCACGTAATAATGAGTTGGGGTTGTACACGCCCCGGAGTCTCAGGAGTGCCGGCCTCAGGCCCTGGGGCTCCCTCCCACGCCTAGTGGCAGCACTTAGCTCCGCGCTGGTGAGAAGACTTGAAGACCGGAAGACTAGACTAGGTGCCGGACGCAGCCTTTTGCTTTGGATCTCTCTTTCTGTGGCTTTGCTTTCTGGATCTGGATTTAAGTTGAAGCCGAATTTTTATCGATGCGCGCGGGGGGTGCCTTTTCTCGTTCGAGCCATTTCTTGCCTTCTGGATCTTGTTTGGTTTGGGACTCATGTCCATCGCCTATCCCTCGCAAACTCCTCGCGAGCTGGACCGCTCGAAGCGCACACTCGTCAAGCATGCGCCAGCACTGCGGCTGGTGCTCACCTCTTGTGGGGCCCCTCAGACGGGGCGATAAGCTCCGCAGGATTCTCAGAAACTCGTCGCTGCACGACCCAGCCCGAAGCTGGCGCTGACTAAGGTAAACCATGACGGAAAACTCGCCCCCGGCTCCACGAGTTCACGAGGACACATACCCGCATCGCATAGGAAAGTAAAAACTACAATTTGCTTACATGAGGGCCCCCCCTCTCAAAATGCTCTTAAAAGTCTTCCAAGGGCCACGCCCGAGTTTTGCGTGCAGGGTGAAATGACAGGAGAACATGGGATCAGCCATAAATATCACTCGCTACATCACCCGCGGACGCGTCACTCGCGTCGTCATCGTCTTCGTCGGTATCGTCACCGTCGTCGGGGATGCCCCCATTGTCTTCGTCAACCATGTCGCCTTCGTCTGCGACGACCACCACCGCGTCATCCTCCAAGGTGAAGGCCCTGACCAACGCGTCCACATTGTCCTCTACCCAACGCGCCAGGTCGCCCCGGACGGCCATGGCTACGGGGGCAATTGCGGCATCGAAATTGAAGTTGGGGTCGACATTTAGAAGGTGGCTGCAGACACGGGAGAAAGCACGCTCAAGCAGGCCCGACCCCTTTCCTCCACAAGCTGGCGGGCTCTGGCAGATCGAGCCTCCAGGCGCGTCACCAGCTCGGTAAAGACGGTCAGATGGCTGGCATAGTCATTTGAGTGAGGGGCCGGAGCACTCTTGTCGCAGATGTAACCCAGGGCGGTGTTGGCCCTGTTCCGGAGGTCTTGAAGCATAGGAGCATGCTCGCGCTCCAGCGTCCGGCGCTGGAGCACTTCCTCCCTGTTTCGCCGTGCGACGGCCTCGGCATCATCAACTCGGTTCCGAAGAGAAAGCAGCTCGGTGCGGGCGGAGGCCAAGTCCGCCTGCACCGTAACCAGGGCGGCGGCCGTGGCCTCCGCGCGCCTCTCGGCCTCATCCAACCTGGGCCTGAGGGCGGCGGCCCTGCCAGCATCCTCCACACCCGCGAGCTTCAGCTTCAAGTCGTACCTACCCTCTAGATATGCGAGAACCTCGGCCACCCGGCGATTGATCTCCTCCTTGACTCCGGCCTCGCGGGCCCCGACAGCATCTTCTGCTAGAGCAACTTGACACTCCCTCGTATCCAGTTGCTGGAACTCGAGGCTGCGCTCCACGGCTTCCAGGGCCAGTGCCTCCTCGCGCTTCCGGACCTCCTCTTCCTCTGCGGGCGTCCCCCTCAGCGATGCAAGAGCGGCCCCGCGTGCCTCCACCTGCTGCACATGGGATGTGCTCCAGGCCTCGAGCCCCCGTGTGCCCTCCTCCACAGCCTCGCGACGGCGGTCAGCCTCGCGAGCCTCTTCCAAGGCTCGCGAGTGAGCTTCATGGGCGGTCTTGAGGGACGCCTCGACCTTCGCATTCTCGAGGTCGCGCTGATAGAGACCGAGGTTGATGGCCACCCTTAGCTTGCACCGCTCCTCCACCAGCCAGAGACCTTCAGCCTGAAGACGTGAGTCGACACCAGCGAGCTCTTCACCGAGGCGGCTCATCGCACCCATCGCCTCCTGGAAGAGCTCATGGTGAATTACGCTCCACCCGCGCTCGAGCTCAAATGCTCGACCCGCCTCATCCTCCACCTCAGGGGCTGCTGGCGGAGCGCCAAGTGGCGCGCTACCTCCTGGTAGGGGGCTGGGGGCTGACACCACACCTGACGTCAACCCGTCCTCGCGGGGAGCCCAAGTTGATCGAGGCTCGCCGCTCGAAGAGGAACCGAAGATCAAAGTCAACCAGCTGTTGTTCATGAGCGAAGGAGGAGTCTTGGGCACGCCTGCCCAGCACCGCGCCAGATCATGGGGGAGGGGCGGCCAAACCGTGGACTCAGCGCGCCATGAAGGCGGGGACGCTCCCCCGACCGACCCCGCTCCAGTGGCGGCACGCAGGCCAGGAACGCTCAAGGCCGATGGGGGAGTCAATGAATGAGGAGGCCGCCTCTTAGAAGACGCAACAGCTTTAACAGAGGGAGCCCTGAAGGACAGACGTCAGGATAAGAAGACCACAAGCAAGAAGCCACGGCAATAAGATGTTTACGCGTCAATGTCGATGTACTTTCGCCGCTTCAACGACCCAAAGATATTGCTGCCGCTGGGGGATCCCTTCCTCTTGCGGAGCTCCTCAAAGTCCACTCAAAGACGACCGAAGCGCTGGATATGACGGCCGATGCACGGCGGAGCCGAAGAAGAACTGAGGGGAATGGCTTAAGGGGAGCCCGGTCATGGCGAGCAGCCCAGCGCCCTCTCGCTACAACCTCCCGAGGCTCCTAGAGCCTCAACCTCAGGAGCTGCACGCCGCAGATCCTCAGCAACCAACGCCTCAGGAGGGGGGTCGCAGGCCCCCGAGGACGGCGCCCTCGGATCACCACTCGGCATGTGCTCCTCAGCACTCGAGCCACCGGCCCCCGTCAGAGCTCGCTCTCCCGCATCGTCACCTGGGGCGAGCTCGGCACCGATGACAAGGAAGGAAAACATGACGACAGGGTTATCGCGGGGCCCCACCAAGCCGATTGGGCGCAGCCCCCACTCATCAAAGGAAGGCATGCTCGCGGCAAATGCGCAGCGGTACAACAGGCAGTTGTTCTTGTTTATCTCATCCAGCAGAGGGACACCCGATAGGACCGTGAGCACTGTTTGCCGCGCCACAATAGGAAGCCCCTTCTGCTAAAACCCCATGTTGTCCTAGCTGCGGAGCAAGTCCCTCATCGGGCGGGAGTGGCACTGGAGTGGAGCGACTCGATGCCTGACAAACTCCTTCACCACCATGTGCGCAGTCACGCCAAGGTCCTTCAACCACCTCAGCCTGGCCCAGACAGGGGCAAGGCAGGGGCTCGTGAGCTTCTGATGGCCCCAGCCAGAGTTTGGAACGGCGAGCCCCGCCAAAACTTTGAGCAGAGGGTTGAGCACGCCGGCGTCAACAAACACCCATCGAATACGGAACTCGCTCGTGGATGAAGGAAGCTCGAAGTCGATCCCCGCGCCCGCCGTTGCGGCCACGGCCTGGAAGCTCACGCACCCTGAGCTCTGCCAGGGATCGGTGAGATGCAACGAGAAGAAGTGGCGAAGGAGTGCCACGGAAGGAGCGATGCCCACCATGGCCTCGCACAAGGAGGCGAAGATGACAAGAAGGGTCACAGATTGAGGGTCGAGATGGAGCATGTGGATCTGATAATGCTCGAGCACCGCGTTGAAGAAGGCAGAGCAGGGAGGAATCAGGCCAGCCCAGAGGGCCTTTATGAAGATCAGAACCTCGGTGACTGCCCGAGCCATGCGAGAGCAAGACGCGGGCCAAGCCACCGTCTCTCCCCACTCGTTGAAACTGGAGGCAAGCATGGGGCGCACCTTGTCCATGGCCTCGTCGTTGAGCACCCGAGGCCGGCCGAGCGCCGGCTCAAAGGATGGAGGAGCATTTGGCAGAGACAGAGGTTTCTTCCCCTTTTCGGCTTGTTTCGGCGCCATGGCGGTGAAGCAGGAGGAGCACAAGTCAGATTGGGAGGGCAGAGCAGGGCCTCGAGGAAGCACGGAGATTGGAAGAGCTAGGCATGGTGAAGGATGAATAACTGTGTAAGAGGCGGGGACCGCATAGCCAGGCAGATTCAAAGGCAGCATGGGGAAGCGGAGACGCCCACGTCCAATCAACCGCCACGCGTCAACCGAGGCCGCAGGCTTTTGGGGCCCGCGGTGCTCCGTACTTGGCCCCTGGATTCACCGCGACGCCAAGCCCGAGTGCACCTTGGGCCCGGGGGCTACTGTCGGCGTCCTGGGAACAGGGGTCCCTAGACTTGCCTGCCTCCGGCCCGCGGTGTGGCTAAGCCAGCCGGCTGTACGGCCCATCTTCATCAACAAGGCATCCAAGACCCTCGCGATGGGCCAAGCCTCGCGATGTGGATGACGCAATACCTCCTCTGGAGTGGCCTAGTCGGGCAGGCTCATGAGGAGCGGAGATATCAGGGCGAGGCAAATCTCACGAGGCTCTCGTGACGTGAGCCATGACGATCGACACCAGGCGGGCGCTAGTGCGCGCAGCGTCCTTGTTTCCTCTTTGGTACTAAGGAGGCCAGCGCAGGCGAGGAGTACCAAGGCGTCAGGCAAAAGTTGCCATATCGGTGCAACAAGACCAATACGAGAAGGACGGCAAGACGGAGGTCATCGTGGAGCCCAAGACGGCGTCACCACCAGAGCCTTTCGCAGGCGGAGACCACCTTTTTCAGGATGGCTTGTACTAGTTTTCCCCCTTCAAATTTGCCCGCCATTGTTGGCTCCCTTCCCGCTCAATATTTGGGGAGAGGACCAGAGCGTATATAAGTAGAGCTAGCCACCACCATAAAAGGGGAGAAGGAAGGACAGACGAGAGTAGTTCATCCACTCTCACCCACACAAGTTAGCCAAGCACAAGAACACCTCAACCTGAGGAGGCTGTTCTTCCCCTTGTATTGTTCATCATCATCCCAAGAGGCAATCCACTACCACCACTCTGGAGTAGGGTATTACACCACAACGGTGGTCTGAACCAGTATAAATCTTGTGTCTTTCTGTTTGCGAGTTTGTCCGTGAAATCTTAGCGAGCGAGGGCGTAGATCGGTGGGAGGAAAAGACTTCGCGCGCACCCTAGTTTTCGAACCTTAAGGGTTTGCCGAAACCCCACATCCGACAGCTGCACTCGGAGAATTGGCAGAGAAAGCCCATTTGATGGTACTGCTTAACAGCCCAGTTCTCATCGCTTATGCCAAAGAACATTTTTCGGAGATACGCCAAAGCTTCTTACCAACGGTGCCTTCATCAGAAGTGGAGATGAAGGAGCACACTAAGAAGTATGCCGAATGGCTGAAGAATCGTTTGGCACAAGGATCCATCAATGACATTGCTACGTGGTTGGCACAAAAGCCAAGGGACAAGAGACACAACAGTTTATCCTGGTTCGGGCCACCTTGCGGTGTAATACCCTACTCCAGCTTTGTGGTGGATTGCCTCGAGGGGCTGATGATGAACGAGTACAGTGGTGGAACAGCCTCAGGAGGTGAGGTGTTCTTGAGCTCGATGAGCTGGTGGGTGAGAGGATGATCTGAATGATCCGTCCCCCTCTATGGTGGTGGCTAAGTCCTATTTATAATGGCCTTGGTCCTCTTCCCAAATGTAAGGTGGGAAGGATCCCACAACGGCCAAATTAGAAGGGAGACAACTAGTACAGGTTATCCTGATAAAAGTGGTCTTAGCCCGCAAAAGCCTCTGGTGTGACACCGCGGTGGGCTCCGCGATGACCTTCGTCCCGCCATCCTGGCGGTCTTGGTCTTGTTGCACTGATATGGAAACCTTTGGTTGATTCCTCGGGAGTCCACGCCTGCGCTTGCCTCCTTAGCACCAAAGAGGAAACTCGTACACTACACCCACTGGCGCCCGCTTGGCCTTGGTCGTCATGGCTCACATCATGTGAGCCTCACGAGGTGCACCTTGCATTGATATCTCCGCTTCTCGGGAGCCAACCTAGTGAGGCCCCCCCAAGGAGGTATTGGTGTTGTCCGCCTCGCGAGGCTTGGCCCCTCGCGAGGGTCTTGGGTTGTTGTTGTTGAATCTGGGCCGTACTGGGTCGTCGACGGAGCCACGCCGTGGGCCGCAGGCAGGCAAGTCTAGGTACCCCATTCCCAGGACACCAACAGACAAGAATTGTCTTACTAACCTTGCTGAATTCATTGCATATTTGGACTGACTTCTGGGTGTCGCATGCTTCAAAACTGACTCGTGGCACAACCAATCATCGGGTATGAACCATACCTTTGACTTGAAACGCACTGTTGGACTTGGATCAAATTTTGTACTCTTGCTGGTTTAATCATTGCTGCAATAAAGATGGATCTCTGATGGGTACCTGTTATTGAAACTCTGAGCAGAATATAATTTGTATTCAGACTAGATGTCTGCAATACAATGTTGTCAGCTAAAAATCTCATTGTTTTTAACGGAGTTCCTTGATGCATATCTTTACTTCTCATGGATTCTTCTAGTCGGTGGCGGTTGAAGAGCAATTTCCATAAGGGGGTAACAACAAAGATTCAAAACAAAGAAGCGCGAGAAAACGATTTATTGCAACAAAGCACACATCAAACAAGCTACAAAACTACTCCACACAGGCACACACAAGCATGATACTACAACAGATGCACATGCACTACACGAATGACTACACCCTACACTTGAGCAAATGCTTGGGGACTGACGAAGAAGCTAAGGGAGTAGCGAGTGGAACTGTTGACTCCGAAACTCTGGAGGGATGAGGCGGAGGGGTTGGAGAAGCTGGCGGAGACTGGGGTAAGGTGGCACCAAGCAATCTCCTGGCTTGAATGGCATCATGGACTAACTCGGAAATAAGAAGACACTCGGCCGTCATGTAACGTGACATAGCGAGGATAGCCGGGTAATCTTGAGGGTTGATAGATGGGAACTTGGTCTGCTTAGGATTCTCGATGATGGTGCGATAGTACTGATAAGCACGGTTCTCTTGCACCATGCTCTCTTGATGACGAAGACCGGTGATTCCTGCCATTGCGGCAAGCTGAACGACACGCTCTGTAGAAGCACAGTAACCACGATGGAAACTGTAATTGCGCTTACCAACATGAATAGGGGCTGACAGATGAACATGAGCAACATACTCCAGGATTCTTCCTTCGGCAGAAAACTGGAATACTTGATAATGGGGTGGATCTCCGCGGGGATAAATGCTATGCCACATGTCGCCGAGGAGGGCAGCAAAGCTGAGAGGTGCAGGAGTGGGACTGAACGCAATAGGAACAACACCGGGAGCTCTGGGGATGGCATTGAACTCATGGATGCTGACCGCCATCTACACACGAAACAAGGGTTAGGATTAACCGAAATAAGACTATATGCAGCAAACAAATGCGACAACCAAATGCAGCAAGCAAAGACACAACCAGACCGTATAATATCATTTTCTATTATTCCAGTGAACTAGGACGCTCTACAGCGAGACCGGCTCTGATACCAAGCCCCGTGGCACCCCGGCTCAGAGAAACCGGAAAGCCCCGTATTCCAGCCCAGAGATCGAGATGAAGTCTTCTGGAATACGAAACTTCTTAGCATAGAACAAACTAGCTCTCTATTACAACATGAATACGAATACAAGATCTCATATATTACAATGAATAACACCGGCACGGCGACGCTACGCCAACCACAGTTGCTGTATGCAAGTAGCATAACAACTCGAGACAGCGGAACCTCTATTGGCAGCGGAACAACGAACGACAATGATGGACTCCAATCCGCAGGGACTCTGGCTAGAACGTTTATCCTAGCTCGCGAACATGGACGATAATTATGACACTTCTATGATGGTAATTTTTTCTGTCATGCTTATGACGCCTCTATGATATAAAATCATGAGAGAAAATGTGCTTTTCTTCCTGGGCATGCCGGAGACGCACCTGCGTGACATTCTTTTGGCCGTCCATGACGGAAAAAATCATGGTAGAAGCGAGGGCGAGGAAAATTTTGGGGAGTTCCCGGTTACGGTGGGTGGTCGGCGCCGAGCGATGCACGGAGGTTTGAGCATTTCTCTCGTACACGTACACGCTTGTGTGTGAGGTGTTGGGCTCTAACTGAACCCGAGCAAGGCGTTCGCTTACTGAACCCGAGAGATTGCACTGGCTATGTTACTGAACCCTAGCGATCGATCCCCGGCTGTTAACTGAAGCCGAACGATTCCTTCGCTACTGCTGCTAACTGAAGCCGATCGAACCTGCTGCCTGTTGATGAATAGTGAGTGTTGTTGGGGGTTGGATGAGTAGTTCCCGGGTGGGGGTTGGATGAACATGACCCCGATCGAGCCGGTTGGGGGTGGATGAACAGGACCCCATGGAGGGCTGGATGAACAGCAGCCGGTGGAGGGCTGGATGAACAGCAGCCGGTGGAGGGTTGGTTGAAAAGTAGCCAGTGGAGGGATGGATGAACAATAGCCCGTGGAGGGCTGGTTGAACAGTACCCCGTGGAGAGGGCAGGTTGAATAGTAGCCGGTGGAGGATGGATGAATAGGACCCCGTGGTGAATAGTAGCTGGTGGAGGCTGGAGGAAGTCGACGGTGGATGAACAAGAGAATGTGGAGGCTTGAGGAGGTCGATGGTGGATGAACAGTAGCCCGAGGAGGCTGGAGCGAGGCAGTAGACGGTGGATGAACAGTAGACCGTGGAGTCCCGTTTTGCGGTATGCCACACCCCTCTCGATGAACATGACCCCCGTTTCGAACGTAGGCTCTCCAACTCAAGTCTGCTTCCTCCGTTTTGTGGTACGCCACACCCCTCCCGATCAACAGCACCCTGTTTCGGCCGTAGGAGCTCGAACACAAGTCTTTTTCCTCTGTTTTGCGGTATGCCAGACCCTTCCCAATGAACAGGACGCCATTTTGACCATACGCGGTCGAGCACAAGGCCGTTTTCCTTTGTTTTACGGTATGCCAGACCCCATTCTGGTTGTTCCGTCCAAGCCAGTCACTTAGCTCCTGATGAACACGACGTTGTTTCCTCCGTTCCGACCCAGCCGATTAGATGAAGATGAACAGGACAACATCACTGCCGTCTGTTGCCTCTCCATGTACATGAGCCCTGGCCGTCTGTGTGGCTATATGTACGTGTACACGATAGACGGGACAGCCTGAACTGCTACATGGGAGGCTCTACTATGACATGTGCTGCTACATACTCGGCCATGGTTCATCGTCGCAGAGCGACCAATCGACTAGTATGTACATACATGTTCGCGACAAGACGGACAATGCTACGTACGTTTCGACCGGGTGGGTCCTAGTTGTTAGGGAGGATAAGGACACGCTTCTTTGTGTGCGAAGAAATAGATGGTGGGTCCTAGGTGTTAGAGGGGAATCATTTTTTTCTTCCTGTAATAAGGACGCACTTTCTTGCGTGCAAAGATGTAGCTAGTGGGTCCCAACTGTAAGGGGGAGAAAACATTATTTTTCAGGGTAAAAAGGATGCAGTTGCATGTATGCGTCCATGGGCGTGGTGCATCCCCACTATCAGCCTGTCACGTATAGTCATCTTCCGATGACTCTCGTTTGTTGACCACATTGACCACACCATGCCGAGCGCACCAAGGCCGGTGGATGACGATGAGGCCCAGACTGGAATGACCCGGAGATGGGGAAGACGCGACAGTTCCTTCGTGTCCCAGCTGTCAACAAATGAGACCCGGAGATGGGAAACCTGACTGGTTTGGGTCCCAGCTGTCATCTGGAGGAATAGTTTTTTCACATAACAAGGAGGCACTTCCTTCCGTGCGAAGATACAGCCGGTGGATCCGAGCTGTCAAGGGGAGGAAACATTTTTCAGCTTAATAAGGAGGAACTTTCCTTGCATGCGACCATGGACATCGTGGGTCCCAGCCGTCAAGCTCTCCATGTACAGTCCTCTTCTGATGACTCCCGTTTGTTGACCACGCCGTGCTGAGCGCAGTGAGGCGGTGGACGACGACGAGGCCTTGGACGGGAACGACCGTGAGATGGGAAGACGCGACAGTGGAGTCGCAGATTTGGAGGACTACAAGGGTTATAACTGGTTCTGGTGCGGCATGGGGCTGCAGTCGGTCGAAAATAACAGGAGGTGTGGAGGGGTGGAGGGATAGCCTGGCCGGCGGTGGGGTAGCGCTTCGCAGCGATGCGTTCTAAGCAGAGCCGCTAGCCGCTGGAGGCCAGAGCAGGCTGTTCCGATGAAGCTAGAGGAAGAAGACGAGAGATTGAAGGTGCATGTCGGCTGTTGGATATAAATCCAATGGTTGTGGATGCGAGAATCATTTGTTAACTAAGTTGACAACGCCTTGCGTAGGCTTCGACCTATTGGCCCACATGTCAGCCTAAAAGAATGTGGCATATATTTAACCCATGTTTTCTAGAATTTATAGTCCATTTGTTTGGCTGGGTGAACAAATAATTTTGCGTCAATGCGGCCCATTTAATATTTTCTAAGAAATTCCAGCCCATTTGCACTTTCTTGAAATACACGAATTAGCTGAACTTGTTATATATATAATATTGGGTTAGAAGGAGCAATTAATATCAAAAAATAAACTGGAGCGATACATTTTTTATATATAAAATTAACAAATTAGCGAGTTATTTCTCAAAACAAAAATGAGCACGTTATTATTACATTGGTCCTTCAAATCTTCGCAAGCTTTTGTAAGCAATCACCAGGATTTTCCTTGTCTGTGAGTCAAAAACAACCAGGATTTTCCTTGCCAACTTCTGTTAAACATTTACTTTTATAAGTTAATAAGACATGGGATGTTTTTATAATGTACATATAAGTCTCTATTAAATATACAATAATAGTAATAATATAAATGTATATAATGTGGTTAGAAGGGAAAACATAAATCGGACACACCATTATTATTCTTATATATATAAATAGAACGGAGATCTGCGTTTTATTAAGAAAATACATCGGGCCACCGATCTTTAAGAAAAAGTAAAACCTATGCCGGGAGGCCCATAGGCCAGTTCGTGCATGATGGACCTCAAAAAATAAGTTGAAACCACTGTCTCGGTATGTCGTGGGCTACGCATGTTATAAAACAAAACCTAGGCCTAGCTGATACTTGCTCGCCCTCTAGAAAAAAATGATACCAGCTAGTTCCCAATACCCCTTTCCTGCAGCAACAACAACAACAAAAAATAAATAAAAGATCCCTGATACCCCTAAAAAAAAGCTCTCTCATGAGAGTCATCGTTATAAATTTATTTCATTCATTGACTAGGTTGACAACCCGTGGACCCCAACGTCAGTATACAATTAGGAGGAAGCTTTTTTTCCAATGAGGCACTTGCTTGCGTACGGCTTGGACCTGGTGAGTTCCCACTGTCAGTCTCTTGGCGTATAGTTGTCTCTGGATTCCTCTCGTTTGCTGAGCATGTTAACAACGACATACGGAGGTGCCACGACGAGCGCACACGGACGAGAAAGAACCGGAGCCGGGGAAGACGCCTTCATTCTTTCGAACATACCGCACTAGGCCTGTGGCTGCAGCCCTCTCACCCAAAAGTTGTACCGCCCAGGTTCGATTCCAACTGGTGTAGTTGAAAAAAAATCTAACACTTGTCAAAAATTTGTCCCTTGTTTACCCAGTTTTTCGCACATTCAACACTATCTTGCCATTTTGAAAATAGCATATCTTTTTGACTTTGCATCATATGAAGATGTGCTATACATGAATGTTGATCAGCATGATGTTAACTTATTGTTAGTTCCATTTTATATCATTAATAAAATTTCCAACATTTTGTTATCCATGTCTGAAAAGTGTCTGTTGATTTAAATGCTCTGCCTCTGAAACGTGCAGTTTCTTATCTGAAAATCACTTGGACAAGCAACCATCACCGGTGTTGGATTCGATGCCGCGATTCTTCAATCCCCCGACAGCGCGAGGGGGAAATGAACCTCTGTCCCGTGCTGCCGGTTGGGGAAAGGAGCGAACTGATTAAAGAAGGAGTCGGCGGCGTGACTGAAGAAGCACATCACACGCGATATTTTTTCAGTGGATGGCTCTCGATGGCATTTTTTTACTTGCCTCTGCACCATACAACTTGTATTTTTAGCCTCCCAATCTGTGGTGGACCAGCAACCCATTTTCTAGGCGGGCCAACCTACAGAAAGCAGCACTCAATTTTTCATGAAGCCCCAAAAACAATGCAATACTATGTTTTGTTTTGAGGCTAAAAACATTACGGCAGGGATTGAGCGGGGGAGGGGGAACACAGAGCAAAAAGATGAAAAAGAGTTGACGCGTCGTTGCTACCCTAACAAGCAGGTGCAATTCTTCTCGGGAAGAAGGTGTGCCGTTGACACCCACACGTCACAAATCCCACAGTAGACATACTAACAATTGCACACACAAGTACAACAGAAAAGGTAAACATTTGTGTCAAACTCAGGTTCAAAGGACACATTCATATTCATAGCCAACATTCACAATCAACAACTCAAAAGATTCATATATACACAAGTTCATCAAATCTATGCATCCAGATGGTTGATAGATCACAAGACAATATTCATAGATAATTCACAAAAAGATTCAGATATACACATGTTCAGTATGTTTATGCATCCAAATGATTGCTATCACAGCCTATATCATCCATGGACAAACTTTAATTACCTAGGGTACAGACTGGTAAATGGTGTTCAGTTGGAGGTACTTCTTGCTAAAATTAATGCTTTTATGAGTAAACTTTCGAGTACATAAGAGGCAGCACAGACAATCTGAACTTTGCTTGTAGGTTTATCCTAGAGATAGTGGCCTCGATGCCAAGGGAAGTTTGAGCAACTTGGCCACTACTTTCATCCAACTAGTTTACTAGGTAATCTTGGTCCTGTAGCTCGCCAAAATTCTACATTGCAGACAAGAAAGGAGGCGGTCGATAAAATGAACCTTCGAAATTTTTTCTGCAGTTCAACTAAAATGGAGCATCCCTGGCGTTCAGACTGATTAAGTGCCAGATGAATATACACGTCAACCAACTTGTCTGGAATCTTTAGAATCCATGCCATACAGTTCGCTACCATATGTGCCGATAACCAAAAGGCACAAGTTGGGACCAAAGACTGGACTACGTTTTTCTGGGCTATGCGCCAAGCAATATTTTTGGCGTTCACTTTCCTAATACTTGGAGTTTGACAACTGGTTGGCGCGGGTTGATACTTGAATGATTATAGGCACCACTTCTTATAAACATTGATGCTTGTCTGACTGAACTTTGGAGTACATAGCAGCAGCATAAGTATCCTTCCATCTGATATTTTTGTGTAGTTCTACTGAAATCGCCCAATTTAAGGATTCGACTGCGAGTTCAGGCTCCAAGTTACTCCTTTATGAATTCGGCAAACAGTAGCACAATACCAAATTACCAATTCATATGACAAGCACAATAATCAGGATAAAGACTGGTACCAACCTGTGTGAGGTAGCATATCAATTACTATTTCCTTTGACTGGAAGATGAGATAAGCAACTGACAGGAAAGGAAGTAGTCGAGGCAATGAAGCACCCAAAGTTTTTGTGTAGTTCCACCAAAATCGGGAATCCCTGTGGGCACATATATTGAGAGAGTGAGATTACAGTAATAGTGGGACTAGTTGATGAAACATACACTAACAAATGGAAGCACCCTCATTATCTTAATGGGTAAAGTTAGCAACATAGTAATCTTGCTTAAAGAGAGGTATTAGTTTATTTAAGCATTGCCAATTAGCTCAACACTCAAAGCATTGCCATGTATCATAGGTTGCAAAACTTTAACGTGCAAAGACAAAGGAGTTTCTCATGACAGTAGCAACACAGTAGCATGATACAAATAGAGATGACAACAAACTAATTTGGATGAAGGCTGATGAGGACATCAATACCATTGTTACACCCACAGCCCCTACTTTTACATATACTGGACCAATTACTAGAGCTCGCGCACGCCAATTAAATTACCAGGTACTTCCGTTTCTTGGTAATGATTCTAATGTTCATGAGATTATGATGCTGCCTAAATTGGATACATTTGTTTTGCTTTCAAATGAAGGGCCTAGCTTGGAGAAGGATGAACATTGGAGCAAGAACACGCATGGAGTTGATGGCATGCGCAAGGGGATCAAGAACGGAGTTACAAGTGATGATTTCAGGACTTTGAAGCCGCCATAAGGAGTGCATGAAGCCATGGACGAAATATACAAGATGCCACTTCATAATATTCGTCCATAGGCTATTCTAGGTGCTGCGTCACCTTATTAATGGGCCAGGCCCATGTAATTTCGAAATACTTAAGTATAGGCTATTTTTAGAGTCCGTATGTGTGGGGAAACAAGAGTTAGGGTTGGTTTCGGACCCCACCCTCAAGGGCCATGAAATTCCCCTCTCTTCCTCCATATATACAACCCTTAGGGCGTCGTTTAGACTTTGGGATTTGTTTAGTTAAAAGTTAGCCATTGCAACTTCGTGTACTTCGTTTGTGTCCAACGACCAGACCAAGACCGCTTACGGATCCCCACCATTATCAATAGCTCATATATATTTGCAATATTCAGATTGCTTTATCATATTCTTTCTCGTTCTTTGATTGCTTGCAGGAATAGACCTTCATGGTCAGGCTGACCGTGCTTCCGGCATCGTCAGTAACCTCAGGAGATTGGTTTAGCGATTGCTAAGGCGCAACGTCGTGCACGTTTGTAGTCGGATCGTCAAAGTCATCTCCACCAAATCGATAGTTATCATCTCATCGAAAGATCGGGACACCCTCGCCTCTATCAAAGGCCTTAGGCCGGTACCAACCTAAGAAAAAAAGCTTATTCAAGTGCCAGAAGAGATGATAAAGCACTAAGTGGGATCACTCAATAGTATATATTTTTGTGCACTTCAAATGTATGGTTGAAATCACTCTTGTTTACCAGTGGTGAGATTATATCGAAATATTATCAAGAACTTCCAGCAAAGTTGAAGCACTAGCATCAAATTCACTATGGGCAATACACAAAACATTGCCTCATTGAACCAATCGCAATAAAGTGACATGCAAAATAATAACATTATTATGTCATAACACTACCAAGATTCCCCCCCCCCGCTCCACCACATGATTCACCTCCACAAACACACATACGCATGTACATGATTCAGAATAGGGTGCTACTATAGATTTGTTTAACTCCGACAGCAAAATTAGGCAGCAATAAATTAGTGCTACTTAAGTACTCCTAATTAATTAAGTGGCCTTACAGGAGAGACCGCGGAAGTGGAAGGGCTCCCTAGAGGATCGTCTCACATGTAAGGGATACATTGCCGGAGCCCTTGAATGGCCTCTACTGAGACATCGGCTTTAGCAAGATCACCTTGGCATTATTGATTGTGTAGAGTTGGGTCACACATGCATCCAGAATCCAGTTAATTAGTATGATGTGTCGTCAACCCAAGTACTACTCTGCTGCATTTCTCTATCTATCTATCTCTACTCTACTCTTATAAAGAAAGAGTTGGTGATGATGGTGTGCCTGCCATCCTTCAATATAGGTCGTCCCACTACTGCAGGATGCTGCTAACGTGACACTACGATCAGAGACCCTTCGAGAAACTGTGTGCAATGCAATAATCACAAACAGTGTTGTATGAAAACTGTCAGAAATGATGCAAAATGTTTGCGATGAATGATACATCAAACACGGTTCAGATTATAGTTGTGTGTGCGATGAGGGGCATACGGTTGATCTATACGAACTATTTGCGATGAAATAGAACAACAGAAACGGGCAGCCAGATCAAGGTGTGTGCGATTTACGGCATACAGTTCGGTCTGATGAACCATTTGCGATGAGTGAGGTGAACACAAATGATTCGGCGTAACAAGATGTGTGTGATACCCGGCAAACAGGTCGGTAATCAGAATTGTGTGCGATCATTATAGACAGCCCAAACGGTCTTTTTTTTGTGAATTGTGTGCTTGTCAGGGTAGACAGTTCAACAAACCAACCAGTTGGTGATAATGTAGAAGATCTCTGTCGAATACATATTACAAACCGTGTGCGATGAGATTGACAGGATAAACAGAGATATATATAGTCTTCTTAATTTAGTCCTTCTTCTTCTTGTTGTTCTTGTTGGATGGCCCCGCGACATCGTCTTGGCGAGGACACTTCTTGCCGCTAACCGCTGGCTATTCATCGCCGCCATCGTCATCGTCCTCCTCCTTGTTCAACCATTCCTCCTCATCATCACCGTCGTCCTCTTCTTCGTCCTTCAACGGCTCCTCGTCCGTCTAGTTGTCGTCTGACGACTCCGGAGGCGGTGTCCATTCCATGAACCGGATATAATCAAGCTCTGGGCTCGATGCCGGACTCATGGAAGACGAGCGGGATGATTCCAATGTTGACCTATAATCGGGCACTAGACTGCTGGCCAAACTGTCGTCCTCGCTATCGCTCGACATGGCTGCAGAGTGTGTGCCAGTGTGTAGCACGGCCTGCCGGGGACGATGAAGATGGTGGGCACTTAAGCGGGGTATGCAGAGAAGAGGAACTGGCAATTGAAGCGGGGATTCAAGAGGGGGTTGACGTATTATCTAACCGCTGATATAATCAACCGCAATTATTTGTACCCAATTGCTCCAAATTCTCGGGGTTGCGCAGGACTCCTTTTTTTGAGGGTTGGTTGCGCAGGACTCCTATTGGCTATTTGGCTGGTTTCCTTTTTTAGGACAAAAACAAGGAACGAGTTTTGGGATTATGCACCGGTACTGGTACGAACTGAGTAGGACAGTTGGCAAGCAATACATTGAGCTCTTCTTATTGATAAAGCCAGTAATAATCAAACTAGAAAGGAAAAGAAAAAAGTCAAAGAAAAGTATTTGCACGAAGCTTCGCATAACATCAATGGCATAGGACCTAGATGTGCATTAATTAGAGCACATCTAGATGTGCTTTCGCAATACTGTCAAACAAAACCCCTAATCATCATTGCAAACAGTGCATAGAACATGGCTAATGCGACAACCACAACTACACATGCTAGTTCCTTCTTGTCTCTTGCTTTCATATGTTGCCTGTGATTACTTCTTTCTTGCTTCATCGTACTAATTGTACATTCCAGATCAGCCAGTTTCTTCTTCAGCTTTACGTTATCTTCTACGAGCTTGGTGATAACACTCCGGGCCCTGTCGTGCCATTGTTCATCCAGCCAGTTAACAAAGGCACAAGCATCATATCCATGCCAATGTTAAATAGTATTCTGGATGAGCGGTGGCATTAACTGAAGTAAAATGATGAACTTAATAAGCAATAACCTCTAAGGGGCAACTGAGAAACCGCCTGCCAATGTCGAATCCCTCCGTGCATACACGTCGAGCGGGAGTGTGCTCGTGCACACAACTCAGCTTTTGGTAGTTCTCGGTGGCGCAAAACTCAGAGTCGAACTCATGTTGCGGGAGTCTGGAGTCAAGCTCCGGATCCGGCAGCAGACCGCTTTCCTAGGGGATCATTCAGGACGGATTCGACAAGGATCTATACTTTGGACATGCTAAAAAGATTGGGATAGATTGGAACCTGACAGGGCGATTCAGATTCGTACTACACCTGCCTTCTGATGACCTTAGGCAAGTGCTCGGCGGCGACTGCCATCGTGGCGGCGTGTGACGCCCCAAGACCGGAGCTGCAGATGCCTTCCAGGTTTTCCGGGTTTCATTGTGTGTTTTGTTTCGTCTGTTGCATTCATCTTTGCCTCGTGTGCATTGCATCATGTCATCATGCCATCATGTCATTTCTTTTGCTAACTCAACTAAATAAACCGTATGGATCTTCGATCCATTTAAACCGAGGGAAGAGTGGCTTCTCTTTATAACATTATCCTCCTAATATTTATGGAGCCATATTAAATATTCCAATAATTTGGAATCACCCATAACACACTTGCAAATAATCACATGCCTTTTCTCGCTTCAAGTTTGGTCCCCAAACTTTGTCCATAATTTCTTTCATCGCTTTCCCGATCTCCACAAAAATTCCGAACATTTTTGGATTCTCCAAAACCTTGAATTTACTCAAACCATTTGAATTAAATTCAAATGGATTTGAATCTAGATCTTTCAATCATGCCACTTTTATTTTCTGTGTCGAGCTTTTTTTTTGCGAGTCCGGGAAAGTAATCCCCATGCCCAAATTCTTGTCCACTCTTTGCTTCCTTTCTCTCTTTTCCTTCTTTGTCTTTTTCTGTTGAAAGAGAGAAGGGAGTCTGCAGCCCAATTTGGCCCAAGGCCCACTCCCGACCGAACCCTAGCCTTCCTGAGTCTTTCCCCTCACTACCTCGTCTCCCCTTGCGCCGCCAGAGTCCCACCCCGCTCGATCTCCCCTTCCCTCTCCTGGCTCTCGATCCCCCATGCTCCTCCTTCCCCTCGCTCGGCCCCGCTCCCTTGCAAACCCTGCATCGCACCTCTTCTGCCTTGGATCTCAGGCGCAGGATCCTGCATCAAGCAGGGGACTCAGCAGGTTGAAGCCCCAGCACACATCGCCGCCGAAGCCCAAGTCCAGCGCCTCACCACGCCAGCGCGACCCCGTGCGCTGTCGTCGAACCTCGCCGTCCCTCTGAACATTGTTGCCGGCCCCGCTTCACCTCATTCCTATCCTGCCGGCGAGCCCCTGCTCCTGCTCTACCCTGCCGTTCGTCGCGCCACCGGAACCAGCTCCTCGAAGCAGAGCTGCTCCATCACCACCTCGTCGTCCTCTGCCGCCGGCGCGTCAAGCCCCGATGACCTGCAGGGCCCTTCTCACCAGCCCCCTACATCGAGCAGCAGTTCCTCGACCGCTGCGCATGACCATGTGTTTGACTCCGGGAGCACTTTCGGGTCTTCCCCCAACGTCGTGTCTTATTTTTGGATCACGCCCAGATCAGGGCCCTAGTACCACGACGACCGACGCAAGTTCCACTACCATCAGTGTGCATTTTGCCAAGTCCGACTACGACATGAACGGCTACACAAAGACCCTCGAAGACTTCGGATTCGACAAGTCCGACGACGCTCTTGCACAACTATGTTGCCGAGTCCGGGACCGGCAAGACCGAGGACACAGAAACACCAAGTACCCCTATGTGCGAAGACGCCTAAGACCGTTTCGGGATTCATCAAGTACTGCACCAAACGCCAAGTACCAGGACGTCGAGGACCCGCCAAGTTCGTCTACGTGCGTTTACGACTATAGGTCCGGGGTGTGTCTAGTACCTCTCTGAACAAACGTGAATGACTGCCATCGCAAGAATGGGACTGGAGAGTCCGAAGACCCCAAGTACCACGACACCGATGACATGAACATCTACGGAACGTGTATGACTACTTCCGTTTCCGAAGAACCGGGTAACGGAACCGTCAAGCTCGTCTACCGCCTACATGTACAACTACCGTCGCCGAGATCGCGGGAACCTCTACCATCGACCCTAGAGCATGCGAGAACTAACTACTTCCACTACAAACGTCCCGAGAACGTCTACTTCCTCTACTTGGCATCGAACGAGAGCTGTCCCGTTTGCACACTTCAAAGGTATAACCCCGAGACGACGTCCGTGAACGAATGCTTGCGATGTTTGGGATGCTCATGTTTGCACCGTGTCCAACTTGTCACTCGTTTCCTTGTCGCCAACTCGTGGGACACCCGGAATCCGGGAGCGCCCCACCATCTTTTGCACGCATCCGCACACTTCTCCTTTGCATCGGTATCTCAATCGAGTTACCGGAACCGGAACGCTGCCGTGGCACCGTTTTCGTTATCGTTGCCGTGGCACCCCTTTTTCGTTTCCGCCACGATGACAAATGCTTCATAATGCTCTTGTCAACATTTTCTTAAAATTGCATAAAACTTGAACATGTCATCCGCATCATGTTAACAACATTAAGATGGTTTAAATTGTTGTTTGCATTAGTTTACTAATGCATATGGGGATTTACGGGATTTGTTGTTCGCTATATCCGGCCCCATTTAAATTGTTTAGATAGATAATCCCTTTTTGTTTCACATCTTTCCATGATAATCAACATTTAATATTGTTGAGTACATAAACAGGAGAGAACTAAATAAGTCATGTGGTGTTTCGTCAATATGCAACTCGTTGCATATTGAGCTCCACTTAATTTGTAGGTTTGCTTATGCACTTTTCCATGCCATGCTTCATTTAACCGGACATGCATCATACTTGGTTGTGCATCATGCCATGTTTATGTGATGGTTGTTTTACTATGTTGTTTGCTTCTTTCCAGGTTACTTCTCACGTTAGCTTCGGTTTCGTTCCGGAGTTGTGAGGATCCGTTCGACTACGTCCGTTTGTCTTCTTCGTGGACTCGTTCTTCTTCCTTGCGGGATCTCAGGCAAGATGACCATACCCTCGAAATCTCTTCTATCTTTGTTTGCTAGTTGCTCGCTCTTTTGCTATGCCTATGCCGCGATACCTACCACTTGCTTATCATGCCCCCATATTGTTGAACCAAGCCTCTAACCCACCTTGTCCTAGCAAACCGTTGTTTGGCTATGTTACCGCTTTGCTCAGCCCCTCTTATAGCGTTGTTAGTTGCAGGTGAAGACTGAAGTTTGTTCCATGTTGGAACATGGATATTTTGTTGGGATATCACAATATCTCTTATTTAATTAATGCATCTATATACTTGGTAAAGGGTGTAAGGCTCGGCCTTATGCCTGGTGTTTTGGTCCACTCCTGCCGCCCTAGTTTCCGTCATATCGGTGTTATGTTCCCTGATTTTGCGTACCTTACGCGGTTGGGTTATAATGGGAACCCCTTGACAGTTCGCTTTGAATAAAACTCCTCCAGCAGGGCCCAACCTTGGTTTTACCATTCACCACCTAGCCTTTTTCCCTTGGGAGTCGCGCATCCCGAGGGTCATCTTTATTTTAACCCCCCTGGGCCAGTGCTTGTCTAAGTGTTGGTCCAAACTAGAGCCACTTGCGGCACCACCTCGGGGAAACTTGAGGGCTGGTTTTAGCTGTACGTAGTGTTCACCCGGTGTTGCCCTGAGAACGAGATATGTGCAGCTCCTATCAGGATGTCAGCGCATCGGGCGTCTTGCTAGACTTGTTTTACCATTGTCGAGGATGTCTTGTAACCGGGATTCCGAGTCTGATCAGGTCTTCCCGCTAGAAGGAATATCCTTCGTTGACCGTGAGAGCTTGTGATGGGCTAAGTTGGGACACCCCTGCAGGGTTTTGAACTTTCGAAAGCCGTGCCCGTGGTTATGGGCAGATGGGAATTTGTTAATGTCCGGTTGTAGAAAACCTGAAGTTGATCTTAATTAAAATACATCAACCGCGTGTGTAATCGTGATGGTCTCTTTCCGGCGGAGTCCAGGAAGTGAACACAGTGTTGGAGTTATGCTTGACGTAGGTTGTTCTAGGATCACTTCTTGATCACAGTTTCTCAACCGTGCTTTGCCTTCTCTTCTCGCTCTCATTTGCGTATGTTAGCCACCATATATGCTAGTCGCTTGCTGCAGCTCCACCTCATACCTTTTACCCTACCCATAAGCTTAAATAGTCTTGATCGCGACGGTGCGAGATTGCTGAGTCCCCGTGGCTCATAGATTACTTCCAAAACCAGCTTGCAGGTGCCAATGAGTCCGTGCAGATGACGCAACCAAGCTCAAGGAGGATCTCGATGAAGATCTTGTCCTTTGTGTTGTTTTGTTCTAGTTGATCAGTAGTGGAGCCCAGTTGGGGTCGATCAGGGACCTTGTCGCATTTGGGGTTCTTCTTTTATTTTGGTTCCATAGTCAGACCTTGATTGTATTTGGATGATGTAATGCTTTATTCATGTAATTGTGTGAAGTGGCGATTGTAAGCCAACTATGTATCTTTTCCCCTATTGTATTACATGGGTTGTTTGCGAAGATTACTCACTTGCGACATTGCTTTCATTGTGGTTATGCCTCTAAGTCGTGCTTCGACACGTGGGAGATATAGCCGCATCGAGGGCGTTACAAGTTGGTAATCAGAGCCTTCCCCGACCTTAGGAGCCCCCACTGCTTGATCGAATTAGCTGACGAGTTGAGTCTAGAAAAATGTTTTGAGTCATTTAGGAATTATATATCAGAGAGTTTATGAATTCTTTTTACTCCCCAGTCCCTTCATCGCTCTGGTAAGGCATCCTGACGTAGAGTTTTGACTCTTCTCTTCTCAAATTTCACTAAAAAAAATTTAGGATCACGCGGGTATCTTGGAATCGTTCTGATCGATTTGTGACGAGAACATTGTTCTTGGTGCCTCCTGTCATTTAGGGGTTGTGGCAGTGTCCCGGGGAGTTGAGCTCCGAGGTGTTGTCGTCACAATTTTATTGTTGCAGTTCTGGAATACCTGAGTTTAGTTCGCCGACATCGAAAATCTCTTTTATGCAGTTGTTGGTGAGATAACCTCGATGCCACCCAGTACTGGGGCGGGAGTTCGGGAGTATTGCCATAACTCGTATAACGGATGCTTTTCGAAGGATGAGGTAAATGATTTCCGAAGGTTTCTTGGTTATGTGATGAAGGATGGATACAACTGGATGGAGGATTTGCTAGTTTGGGTGAGATATTATGCTTCCCCTGTATCCCCAACACCTGATTGCATAACCGGAAAAATTTCGGGAGTTTATAAGTGGGAATTCAAGTACCTCTTAGGACATCTTTCCGACAGATGTATGATATGAAATTGGGGTTCGACGTCTAGTGGTCCGCCTATCCACGGTTGGTTTTACAGTGGTCTCGTTGTGTCTTAAAGAGTCCTTGGCTATGCTGACTCGGGGACGCTTCGTATGTCATGTGCACTGCCTTGTACATGATGGTGCTGTATGATCGAGCCCGTGTAGGCCCCACCACGGAAACTTCGGACGAAATCTCTATCATATGTTTGTTCCGGATTATTCTGCAAGCCAATCCTTTGTTTTTGTTTTGATTTGTGGTATTCGAGTTGCTTCAATGTCAAGTGTTGATTCAATACCTTCCCCAAATGGTGTTCTCATACTCCGATGTGAATACTAATCCTTCTCGATAATCGAGATTGTTATGCCAATCTTGTTCTACCGGCGTGTTTCTCTTCAAGTGGATCCGATCATTTCAACTTTCGCAAGATCAATTATCACTTCTTCTCAACGGTGTTTGTTTCATCCGTCTCCAAGTTGCCTTTGTTTTTCCCGCCCACCCACCCTTTTTCCTCAAGGACTCGGATTTCTTAATCAAGTATCCTTTTATTCTTGTGAAGCCTCTCCATTCTTTTTCCGTCAATTTTCTTATCCGGTGATTCTCATGAAGATTCTAACGGAGCTTCAAGTTCGTCACTCTTCACTCGTTTTCTTCTATGGTAGAACCAATTCAAGCCTTCGGTGTTGATCATATATTTTTCCTCGTTTCAAATACCCTCTCATCCCGGTGCTCCTCATATTCATTCACTTCTCGCTATTCTATTATTCCGGAGTGCTGAAGATATCTCCAAGATTCGTGTTTCCACTCTGCTTTCATTCAAACTCTTTCGAGGATGTTATCTCTTTCAAGTCATTTAATATAACCGATGCAATATCTTTCAAGTAATCATTTCAACGATGTTTCTTTTGAGTGGGCCCTAACCCACAGGTCTTTTCCCAGGATCTTACCTGACTCTTCAAATTTTACCGGAGCTATCCTAAATTCATTTCAAAGATTGACGTAAGAATGATTTGTCTTCAGTCAAATTGTAACGCCCTCGATGCGGCTATATCTCCCACGTGTCGAAGCACGACTTAGAGGCATAACCGCATTGAAAACAATGTCGCAAGTGAGGTAATCTTCACACAACCCATGTAATACATAAGGGAAAGAGATACATAGTTGGCTTACAATCGCCACTTCACACAATTACATGAATAAAGCATTACATCAACCAGATACAATCAAGGCCCGACTACGGAGCCAAAATAAAAGAAGACTACCCCAAATGCTACACAGATCCCCGGTCGACCCCAACTGGGCTCCAGTACTGATCAACTAGAACGAAACAAAACAAAGGACAAGATCTTCATCGAGCTCCTCCTTGAGCTTGGTTGCGTCATCTGCACGGTTCAACGGCACCTGCAAGCTAGTTTTGGAAGTATCTGTGAGTCATGGGGACTCAGCAATCTCACACCCTCGCGATCAAGACTATTTAAGCTTATAGGTAAGGTAAAAGGTATGAGGAGGAGCTGCAGCAAGTGACTAGCATCTATGGTGGCTAAAACATACGCAAATGAGAGCGAGAAGAGAAGGCAAAAGCACGGTCGAACAACTATGATCAAGAAGTGATCCTAGAACAACCTACGTCAAGCATTACTCCAACACCGTGTTCACTTCCCGGACTCCGCCGGAAAGAGACCATCACGGTTACACACGCGGTTGAAGCATTTTAATTAAGGTCAACTTCAGGTTTTCTACAACCGGACATTAACAAATTCCCATCTTCCTGATAGAGGCTAAGGTGTCCCGATGTTTCGATGAGATGGTGGCTATCGTTTTCTGTGGGAGTCGACCTTGACGATCCGACTACGAACGTGCGAGACGTCGCGCCTTAGCAATTGCTAAACCAACTTCCGAAGGTTATTGACCACGCCGGAGCACGATCAACCTGACCACGAGGGTCTGTTTCCTGCGAGCAAACGAAGAACAAGCAAGAAACTGAGATTGCAATCGGGATATTGCGAATATAAGATGAAAGCTTTATTGATCAAGGTGGGGTTCTGTGACGTCTTGGTCTGGTCGTTGGACACAAACGAAGTACGCGAAGTTGCAGCTATGGCGAACTTTTAATCTAAACAAAACCCAAAGTCTAAACGACGCCCTAAGGGCTGTATATATGGAGGAAGAGGGGGGAATTTCGTGGCCCTTGAGGGTGGGGTCCGAAACCAACCCTAACTCTTGTTTCCCCACACATACGGACTCTAAAAATAGCCTATACTTAAGTATTTCGAAATTACATGGGCCTGGCCCATTAATAAGGTGACGCAGCACCTAGAATAGCCTATGGACGAATATTATGAAGTGGCATCTTGTATATTTCGTCCAAGGCTTCATGCACTCCTTATGGCGGCTTCAAAGTCCTGAAATCATCACTTGTAACTCCGTTCTTGATCCCCTTGCGCATGCCATCAACTCCATGCGTGTTCTTGCTCCAATGTTCATCCTTCTCCAAGCTAGGCCCTTCATTTGTAAGCAAAACAAATGTATCCAATTTAGGCAGCATCATAATCTCATGAACATTAGAATCATTACCAAGAAACGAAAGTACCTGGTAATTTAATTGGCGTGCGCGAGCTCTAGTAATTGGTCCAGTATATGTAACAGTAGGGGCTGTGGGTGTAATAATGGTATTGATGTCCTCATCACTTCCCATAACCGCGGGCACGGCTTTCGAAAGTTCAAAACCCTGCAGGGGTGTCCCAACTTAGCCCATCACAAGCTCTCACGGTCAACGAAGGATATTCCTTCTAGCGGGAAGACCCGATCAGACTCGGAATCCCGCTTACAAGACATTTCAACAATGGTAAAACAAGACCAGCAAAGCCACCTAGATGTGCCGACAAATCCCGATAGGAGCTGCACATATCTCGTTCTTAGGGCACACCGGATGAGCAAGATGTCGGGTATACCAGCCCAGAGTTGCCCCTGGTAGCCTCGGACATCGCTCAGTTGGACCAACACTCAGAGGAGCACTGGCCCGGGGGGGTTAAAATAAAGATGACCCTTGAGTTTGCAGAACCCAAGGGAAAGGAAAGGCTAGGTGGTGAATGGTAAAACCAATGTTCGGCCTTGCTGGAGGAGTTTTATTCAAGGCGAACTGTCAAGGGGTTCCCATTATAACCCAACCACGTAAGGAACGCAAAATCCGGGAACATAACACCGATATGATGGAAACTAGGACGACAAGAGTGGAACAAAACACCAGGCATAAGGCCGAGCCTTCCACCCTTTACCAAGTATATAGATGCATTAATTAAATAAGAGATATTGTGATATCCCAACAAGTAAACATGTTCCAACAAGGAACAACATCTCCATGTTCCAACAAGGAACAAACTTCAATCTTCACCTGCAACTAACAACGCTATAAGAGGGGCTGAGCAAAGAGATAACATAGCCAAACAACGATTTGCTAGGACAAGGCGGGTTAGAGGCTTGGCTCAACAATATGGGAGGCATGATAAGCAAGTGGTAGGTATCGCAGCATAGGCATAGCAAAAGAGCGAGCAACTGGCAAGCAAAGATAGAAGTGATTTCGAGGGTATGGTCATCTTTCCTGAAATCCCGCAAGGAAGAAGAACGAGTCCATGAAGAAGACAAACGGACATAGTCGAACGGGTCCTCACAAATGCGACGTTACCGGAACCAACCCGAAGAAGCAACACCGGAAAGAAGCAAACAACATAGTAAACAACCACCACATAAATATGGCATGATGCGCAAACAAGTATGATGCATGTCCGATTTAATGAAGCATGGCATGGAAAAGGGCACAAACAAAACTACAAGTTAAGTGGAGCTCAATATGCAACTAGTTGCACATTGACGGAACACCACATCAATTATTTAGTTCTCTCTCGTTTAGGTACCCAACAATATTAAATGTTGGTTAGCATGGCAAGAGGTGAAGCATAACAAAACTATACTATCTAAACAAATTAAATGGGGCCGGATATAACAAACAACAAATCTGGTAAATCCCCATATGCATTAGTAATTTGGTGCAACAACAATCTAAACATTTTAATTGTTGTTTTCATGATGCGGATGACATGAACAAGTTTATGCAATTTTTATTAAAAGTTGACAAGAGCATATTAAGAAGCATTTGTCATCGTGGCGGAAATGAAAAGGGGAGCCACAACAACGATAACGAAACGGTGCCACGACAACGTTCCGGTTCTGGTAACTCGATTGAGATCCCGGTGCAAAGAAAGTGCGACAGGAGCGTGACATGCGATAGAAGGTGGGGTGCTCCCAGTTACCGGGTTCCCACATGACGGTGACAAGGTAAAAGAGGGCAACGTGCACCGACAAATTGAGTACGGTGCAAGCACGAGCATCTCATACATCACAATGCATTCGTTCACGGCGGTCGTCTCGGGGTTATACCTTCGAAGCGTGCGTTACCGGAGCGGTCCGGGTCAAGCGGTGTAGTCGTTCCAGATCGTCGTGGGAAGTAGTGGTACTCGGTGATGGTAGAGGAAGTAAACGTTCTCGGGGCGTTTGTAATGGAGGTAATCATTCATGTTCGGGAAGCGGTAGAGGCACGGGTCTTCGACAACTGTCATCGTACACGTTCCGAGGTCGTCGGTAGAGGTTCTCGCGATCTCGGCGACGGTAGGGGTACACATTTTCGTAGATGTTCGAGTCCTCGGTAGTGGTACTTGGTTAATCCCGAAATGGTCTTGGCGTCTTCACGCGTAGGTGTACTTGGTGAATCCACGTAGTCGTGCATGTTCCAACATCAAACTTGGAGGGACACCCATGGCGTGGTACTTGGTGAAGTGCACGTCGAGGGTAGTCAAACTTGACGGTTTTTGTTCATGGGTCTTCAACGTCGGTAGTCGTTCAAGGCGCTGGGTGTCGAGGTACATGGCATTCTTGGGATTCCGAAGAAGGCGGTACTGGTACTTGACGCGTCACAATGTAGTCGAACTTGAGGAAAAACGGGTCTCCTCGGGGACTTGATGCATCTGAGTTCTTTGGGTTTGTTGTTGTACTTGCATTTGGAGTCCGGGTCTTGCCGGTGGTGGAACTTGGCGTCACTGTAGTCGATCTTGCCGGCCTTGACGTCCAACACAAAACAACACAAGGGGCCTCGGGATGCCAACAGCAAGGAGGCGATGGTGGCTGCTGCGAGCTCCTGTGCAGGGGAAGGAGAGGGCAGCCTCGTGGTCGTGCTGGTTGCTGACAGGAGCGAGTCTAATTGAGGCCAGGTGTAAAGGAGGGAGGCGTCCATGGCGCGGCCGTGGCCTGGTTTTGCGGATGCGAGTCGATGAGGTGGAGCAGGGACCAGTGACGAGGCAAGGCGATGAGGTGGAGCCTGCGAGGGCCCCTGGCGGGGAGGCAGTGGAGGACGGCGCTCAGCACAGCAAGGTCGGGGCGCTCGATCCTCGGGCACGAGCGGGGAAGGAGAGGTGGCCGCGGGGCCGAAGCGGCAGGGCGGCGCTGGTGCCAAACAGCGAGGGCGAGGGGGATCCCGCGGGGCTCTCAGCGAGAAGGACGAACATGGAGGAGGAGACCCGGGTGCGGGGCTGACGGAGGAGGAGGTCGGGCGTAGAGAGGGAGAGTGGGAGAAAGGTGGGGATGAGCCGGATCGAGAGGAAGATGGGGACGAGCCGAGGCTCTCTAGCGGCGGGGTGGAGACGAGGGAGATGGGGATCGAGGAGAGGTGGATCGAGGGATGCGGTTTCCCTGGCGGTGCTGGGTGGAAAGGGGTACGGGGGAAGAGGAGGATCGGGCTAGGGTGCTAGGGTTAGCAGCGGGACTGGGAAGCGGGCCGGCCTAGACTGAGGCCCAAGTGGCCAGCTGGGCTACTCTCTCTCCCCCCCACTCCTTTGTTTTTTTAAAACAGAGAATTAAAAGAAAGGAAAAAGGTCAGAGGAGAAGGTTGAAGAAGAATTTGGACAAGCGGTAAATTTTCTTGGAGTCACAAAAATATGCTTGGTCCGAGAAAATTAGAAAGGTCCAGATCGAACAATAAGAATTCAAACTCATTTGAATTTGATTCAAATGGGTTTGAACTAGGACGAGGTTTAGAAGTGACCAAAATGTTGAGATTTTTGGTAGAGCCTCAATAAAAGAGATAAGAATTGTTGGCAAAGTTTGAGGCAAGGAAATGAGATAGAAAATGTATGGAACTTAAACCGCAGGTATGTTATGGTGATTCCAAAGATAATGGAATATTTTTAATATAGCTCCCTAATATTGGGAGGATATGTTATAAAGAGAAGTCATCCTTCCCTCGATTTAAATGGATCAAAGATCCATACGATTTATTTAAAAGAGTTTTGAATCGGTTGCAATAATAATGGCATGATGACATGATGCAATGCACATGATGCAAAGATGAATGCAACAGATGAAACACATCACACAACGAAACCCGGAAACCATGGAAGGCAACTGAAGCTCCGGTCTTGGGGCGTTACAACACTCCACCACTACGAGAGGATCTCATCCCGAGATCTAGGATGGCACCGGGGAAAACGAAAGAGGAAGGGGAAAAGGTAAAACTAAGTTGCTTCTTTGACAAACAAGTGAAACCAAAGAACCTTGCAAGGCTGAGCAAATTTGAATGAAAGAATACAACGAAGATGAACAAAGTTGCAAACACTCCCTTAGAAAAGAGGAACAAGGAAGAACAAATTTGGACACAACTCCGGTTGAAAAGTGATATGAAACTTGATAAGATGAAAAGAACTTGAGCAGAGGGCAGAACACTCCGGTTAAATGGATAAGCATGAAAAGAACATGATCCTCACAACTCGAGAATATGAGAGAAAAGCGAAACATCACAATGCCTCTGTAAGAAGAAAGGAAAAATATATCATTGAAAGGATGGAGAAGAAAAGGTCAACTAATGCCACAAATGAGCTTGGAAAAGGCATCCTTAGGATAAGGGTCGAACGGAGTTGTTGGAAAAAAAACAACAACGAAAAGAGTAAGCTTGTTGTGGGCTTATGGAATACATCACAAATTATGAGGTGACATTCTGCCACTACTGGAAACGATAGATTGGATTGACATCCACAAGGAGATGAGAAGCTTATTCCACCGGGAGGATAAATGAAGAACTTGGGTCATTTATAATCACCATAATAGCAACAGTCCTTAGGGAAAGCTTTAGGTGAAATATGACTCGATATAAATCCAAAGAAGAAATTGATGGGTATAAATATCTCATTCCTGACAATTTGCGAATCATGAAACACGAAAGAAATTGTCAAATTGACATAACACCACCTGAAAAGATAAGGTAGAAGGAATTGCACTCCGGATTGCACGAAGAAGAATACTTGAACTTCTCTGAAAAGAATCTTGATGAACGCTTCGAGAAGGAATTTAATCCTTTATGAACCCACATGTAGTGTCTCCATGAAGAACTCCGATAAATGAATGGTCAAACGAATGGAAAGAAAAGTTGAAAACACAAGGTGAAACCTTGTGCTGACTTAGATGGATCCTCGAAATGATATAACTAAACTAACTTTGAACTCCAGAAAGAAAAGATAAAGCAACTCGAACCGAGAATGTGATATGATGAACCACTCCGGAGAAGAAATTGAATAAACTCGATGAAACAAGAATAAGAATTACATTATGCTTATCCTTCACCAATTCAAATTGATGACAAGCAACGAATTTGACATATTACTTATTCTCGTAGAAAAGGATTAAGAGAGATATAGCACAAACTCAATGGACCACCGGTAGGATTTAACCAACGAATACATTGATATGATAATGAAGGAATAGAAATCTTGAACGAACCACCGTAAGAATTGAAAACGATTGAAGAAAAGATAAAGAAAACACCGGGACGAATTATAAAATGAACGAGGATGCTTGAGAGGATTTAGATACATGGGAACAAAGAGATCACGAGCCGATTAGAGATCACTTGAATGAAACACCTGTAAGATTTAGAGAATGATACTGAAAGCTGAGAATGAATAAATTCTGAGATGATGGGCTCCGGAGAAGCAAACTGAAAAGAATCTTGAAATGCTCCGGATGGGTGAGAAGAATTCTCACAATCGAAAATAATTATGAGAGGATGGCATCAAGCTAGCACCACGAATCTTGAAGAGAAAGGAGCAAGATTGAGAGAAAAAAATCTTCTTCGGTCTTCAAATGTTGAGAATACCGATGAGAAACACCACCATGAATTGTTGAGATACTCCGGGATGGAAAATTAGAAAGGTTGAACCAACGATGAAAAGAATTTGACAGATCTTGGAGAAATACATATGACTGATGATGAATCATTCTTACGTCAAACTTTGAAAAGAATTTGGGAGTAACTCCGGAAAGAATGGAAGAGTCAGGTAAGATCCTGGTAAAAGACCTGTGGGTTAGGGCCCACTCAAAAGAAACACCGTTGAACAATTTAAAAGAGAGAAAGCACCGGTTAAATAAAATGGCTTGAAAGAGATAACAACCTCGGAATAGGTTTGAACGTATCTTGAAGGAAAAGATGAGCCTTCCGAGATATCTTCAGCACTCCGGAATAATTGAATAGCGGGAAATGAATGAATATGATGAGCACCGGTATGATAAAACTTCTGAAACGAGGAAAGGATATGATCAACACCAAAAGCTTGAATTGAATCCACCGGAGAAGCAAAGAATGGAGAATGAAGAACGAGTAGAGCATCTTCATGAGAAACACCGGGTAAAAACATGAAGGAAAAAGAATGGAGGGACTTCCATCAATAAAATGGATAGTGATTAAGAAATATGAATCCTTCAAGGCAAACAAGGGTGGGAGGGTGGGAAAAAATAAAGACAACTTAGAACGGATGAAACAAACGCCGTTGAGAAGAACTAATAATAGATCTTGCTGATATTGAAATGATCGGATCCACTTGAAGAGAAGCACACCGATTGAAAAGGATTGACTTGACAATCTCGATTATTATGAAGGATTAGTATTCACATAGGAGTATGAGAACACCACTTAGGAAAAGTATGGAATCAACATTTGACTTTGAAGCAACTCGAATACCACAACTCAAAACAAAACAAAGGATTGGCTTGCAGAATAAGCCGGAACAAACATATGATAGAGATTTCGTCCGAAGTTTTCGTGGTTGGGCCTACATGGGCTCGATCGTACAACACCATCATGTACAAGGCAGTGCACATGACATACGAAGTGTCCCCGAGTCGGCATAGACAAGGACTCTTTAAGACACAACGAGACCACTGTAAAACCGACCGTGAATAGGCGGACCACTAGACGTCGAACCCCAATTTCATATCATACACCTGTTGGAAAGATATCCTAAGAGCTACTTGAATTCCCACTTATAAACTCCCAAAATTTTCCGGTTATGCAATCAGGTGTTGGGGATACAGGAGAAGCATAATATCTCACCCAAAACTAGCAAATCCTACATCCAGCTGTATCCATCCTTCAACACATAACCAAGAAACCTTCGGAAATCGTCTACCTCAACCTTCGAAAAGCATCCGTTATACGAGTTATGGCAATACTCCTGAACTCCCGCCCCAGTACTGGGTGGCGTCGAGGTTATCTCACCAACGAACAGCATAAAAGAGATTTTCGATGTCGGCGTACTAAACTCAGGTATTCCAGAACTGCAACGATAAAATTGTGACGACAACACCTCGGAGCTCAACTCCCCGGGACACTGCCACAACCCCTAAAGACAGGAGGCACCAAGAACAATGTTCTCGTCACAAAATCATCCGAACGATTCCAAGATACCCGCGTGATCCTAAATTTTTTTTAGTGAAATTTGAGAAGAGAATAGTCAAAACTCTACGTCAGGATGCCTTACCAGAGCGACGAGGAGACTGGGGAGTAAAAAGAATTCCTAAACTCTCCGATATATAATTCCTAAATGACTCAAAACATTATTTCTAGATTCAACTCGGCAGCTAATTCGATCAAGCAATGGGGCTCCTAAGGTCGGGGAAGGCTCTGATTACCAACTTGTAACGCCCTCGACGCGGCTATATCTCCCACGTGTCGAAGCATGACTTAGAGGCATAACCGCATTGAAAGCAATTTCGCAAGTGAGGTAATCTTCACACAACCCATGTAATACATAAGGGAAAGAGATACATAGTTGGCTTACAATCGCCACTTCACACAATTACATGAATAAAGCATTACATCAACTAGATACAATCAAGGCCCGACTATGGAGCCAAAATAAAAGAAGACTACCCCAAATGCTACACAGATCCCCGGTCGACCCCAACTGGGCCCCACTACTGATCAACTAGAACGAAACAAAACAAAGGACAAGATCTTCATTGAGCTCCTCCTTGAGCTTGGTTGCGTCATCTGCATGGTTCAACGACACCTGCAAGCTGGTTTTGGAAGTATCTGTGAGTCACGGGGACTCAGCAATCTCACACCCTCGCGATCAAGACTATTTAAGCTTATAGGTAAGGTAAAAGGTATGAGGAGGAGCTGCAGCAAGCGACTAGCATCTATGGTGGCTAAAACATACGCAAATGAGAGCGAGAAGAGAAGGCAAAATCACGGTCGAACAACTATGATCAAGAAGTGATCCTAGAACAACCTACGTCAAGCATTACTCCAAAATCGTGTTCACTTCCCGGACTCCGCCGGAAAGAGACCATCATGGTTACACACGCGGTTGAAGCATTTTAATTAAGGTCAACTTCAGGTTTTCTACAACCGGACATTAACAAATTCCCATCTTCCCATAACCGCGGGCACGTCTTTCGAAAGTTCAAAACCCTGCAGGGGTGTCCCAACTTAGCCCATCACAAGCTCTCACGGTCAACGAAGGATATTCCTTCTAGCGGAAGACCCGATCAGACTCGGAATCCCGGTTACAAGACATTTTGACAATGGTAAAACAAGACCAGCAAAGCCACCCAGATGGGCCAACAAATCCCGATAGGAGCTGCACATATCTCGTTCTCAGGGCACACCGGATGAGCAAGACATCGGGTAAGCCAGCCCAAAGTTGCCCCTGGTAGCCTCGGACATCGCTCAGTTGGACCAACACTCAGAGGAGCACTGGACCGGGGGGGTTAAAATAAAGATGACCCTTGAGTTTGTAGAACCCAAGGGAAAGAAAAGGTTAGGTGGCGAATGGTAAAACCAATGTTGGGCCTTGCTGGAGGAGTTTTATTCAAGGCGAACTGTCAAGGGGTTCCCATTATAACCCAACTGCGTAAGGAACGCAAAATCCGGGAACATAACACCGATATGACGGAAACTACGGCGACAAGAGTGGAACAAAACACCAGGCATAAGGCCGAGCCTTCCACTCTCTACCAAGTATATAGATGCATTAATTAAATAAGAGATATTGTGATATCCCAACAAGTAAACATGTTCCAACAAGGAACAACATCTCCATGTTCCAACAAGGAACAAACTTCAATCTTCACCTGCAACTAACAACGCTATAAGAGGGGCTGAGCAAAGCGATAACATAGCCAAACAACGGTTTGCTAGGACAAGGCGGGTTAGAGGCTTGGCTCAACAATATGGGAGGCATGATAAGCAAGTGGTAGGTATCGCAGCATAGGCATAGCAAAAGAGCGAGCAACTGGCAAGCAAAGATAGAAGTGATTTCGAGGGTATGGTCATCTTGCCTGAAATCCCGCAAGGAAGAAGAACGAGTCCATGAAGAAGACAAAGGGACGTAGTCGAACGGGTCCTCACAAACGCGACATTACCGGAACCAACCCGAAGAAGCAACACCGGAAAGAAGCAAACAACATAGTAAACAACCACCACATAAACATGGCATGATGTGCAAGCAAGTATGATGCATGTCCGATTTAATGAAGCATGGCATGGCAAAGGGCACAAACAAAACTACAAGTTAAGTGGAGCTCAATATGCAACTAGTTGCATATTGACGGAACACCACATCAATTATTTAGTTCTCTCTCGTTTAGGTACCCAACAATATTAAATGTTGGTTAGCATGGCAAGAGGTGAAGCATAACAAAACTATACTATCTAAACAAATTAAATGGGGCCGGATATAACAAACAACAAATCTGGTAAATCCCCATATGCATTAGTAATTTGGTGCAACAACAATCTAAACATTTTAATTGTTGTTATCATGATGCGGATGACATGAACAAGTTTATGCAATTTTTATTAAAAGTTGACAAGAGCATATTAAGAAGCATTTGTCATCGTGGCGGAAATGAAAAGGGGAGCCACAACAACGATAACAAAACAGTGCCACGACAACGTTCCGGTTCTGGTAAATCGATTGAGATCCCGGTGCAAAGAAAGTGCGACGGGAGCGTGACATGCGATAGAAGGTGGGGTGCTCCCAGTTCCGGGACTTGATGCATCTGAGTTCTTCGGGTTTGTAGTTGTACTTGCATTCGGAGTCCGGGTATTGCCGGTGGTGGAACTTGGCGTCACTATAGTCGATCTTGCCGTCCTTGATGTCCAACACAAAACAACACAAGGGGCCTCGGGATGCCAACAGCAAGGAGGCGATGGTGGCTGCTGCGAGCTCCTGTGCAGGGGAAGGAGAGGGCAGCCTCGTGGTCGTGCTGGTTGCTGACAGGAGCGACTCTAATCGAGGCCAGGTGTAAAGGAGGGAGGCGTCCATGGCGCGGCCATGGCCTGGTTCTACGGATGCGAGTCGACGAGGTGGAGCAGGGACCAGTGACGAGGCAAGGCGACGAGGTGGAGCCTGCGAGGGCCCCTGGCGGGGAGGTAGTGGAGGACGGCGCTCAGCAGAGCAAGGTCGGGGCGCTCGATCCTCGGGCACGAGCGGGGAAGGAGAGGTGGCCGCGGGGCCGAAGCGGCAGGGCGGCGCCGGTGCCAAACAGCGAGGGCGAGGGGGATCCCACGGGGCTCTCAACGAGAAGGACAAACATGGAGGAGGAAACCCGGGCGCGGGGCTGGCGGAGGAGGAGGTCGGGCGTAGAGAGGGAGAGCGGGAGAAAGGTGGGGACGAGCCGGATCGAGAGGAAGATGGGGACGAGCCGAGGCTCTCTGGTGGCGGGGTGGAGACGAGGGAGATGGGGATCGAGGAGAGGTGGATCGAGGGATGCGGTTTCCCTGGCGGTGCTGGGTGGAAAGGGGTACGGGGGAGGAGGAGGATCGGGCCAAGGTGCTAGGGTTAGCAGCGGGACTGGGAAGCGGGCCGGCCTAGACTGAGGCCCAAGTGGCCAGCTGGGCTACTCTCTCTCCCCCACTCCTTTGTTTTTTTAAAACAACAGAGAATTAAAAGAAAGGAAAAAGGACAGAGGAGAAGGTTGAAGTAGAATTTGGACAAGCGGTAAATTTTCTTGGAGTCACAAAAATATGCTTGGTCCGACAAAATTAGAAAGGTCCAGATCAAACAATAAGAATTCAAACTCATTTGAATTTGATTCAAATGGGTTTGAACTAGGACGAGGTTTAGAAGTGACCAAAATGTTGAGATTTTTGGTAGAGCCTCAATAAAAGAGATAAGAATTGTTGGCAAAGTTTGAGGCAAGGAAATGAGATAGAAAATGTATGGAACTTAAACCGCAGGTATGTTATGGTGATTCCAAAGATAATGGAATATTTTTAATATAGCTCCCTAATATTGGGAGGATATGTTATAAAGAGAAGTCATCCTTCCCTCGATTTAAATGGATCGAAGATCCATACGTTTTATTTAAAAGAGTTTTGAAACGGTTGCAATAATAATGGCATGATGACATGATGCAATGCACACGATGCAAAGATGAATGCAACAGACGAAACACATCACACAACGAGCTTAACGAGCTTAACGGAACTCGTCTCCCGGCTCTACCCAAACAAGACAAACAAGCAAACGGAGCACAATCAACCACGTGCAAACTCAAACAACATGATGCAAAGATGATATGTTATGCGGGATGCAATATGTGATGCATATGCAAGATTTGACAAGGAATGCATGAACCTGGCCTCAACTTGGAAATCCAAGTGTGCCACTGGAAAGATGAGATGAAATCGCTTGAAAATGATATAAAGAACATCGGGATCGGAGTTACGGTTTGGAAATGGCAAGCAATTTAAATATGACCACGTTCTGCGATTTACAGCAAGTAGCCATCTAAATGCAACAAGATGAACATGTTACAGCACTCAAACAAGGCATCAAAATACATGGAAGGAATCCATTCATGAAGCTTAACAAAAGTCTAGAACTCGGATACGGCCAATTCATCCATTAACAGGTTCAAACAAGCATGGCAAAAATGCATTTGGTAAACAGATCTCAGACTTAGTGAAATTAACACTTGTCTGGAATTTCAGATCAGATAGCACGCTTTGGAGCATGAAAACAATATGCTACAGGACCTAAACATGGCAAAGTAAAGCATGGCATGGAGCTACTCAAAGAGCTTAACAAAAGTACCTTAGTGACCTTGAGCCAAAAGGGATCACAAAATACATTTGCAAGCATGTGAACATGGCAAAAACATAATCAGATCACAGACTTGGTGAAAACTGGAGCATGCTGAAACAGATATCAAGTAGGCATGTTTACGAGCTCGATGCACTCACTACAGAGCAAGTCATGACAAGATAAGCATGCACCCATCAAGAATACACAAAATACAAGCTATACATGGCAAGAACAATAGCATAGCATGCACGGATCAACTACAACATCCCCGGCAAAAACGCTAACAAGTAGACAATCTGCCCAGATTCACGAAATGACAAAAGTAGAGCTCGATTGACTCAAGCTAGGGTGCTCCATAATTGCAAACAAAGAAATGGATGGATAGAGCACTACAAGATGAACAAAACATCCTAACTGATCATCCTCAAAAGAGGCACGGATAACTAGGAAACAACATGAACATATGGCATAATGAGATGAACAACTCAAGGACTTAGTGGAAATGCTAAGTCCCTGAAATCATCCTTAACGAATGCTCCACTTTGCAAGCTTGTGCTAGTCACCACACACATCAAAAAAATACATGGGTTGCACCTCTGGATAGATGGCAAAACATACAATAAAACTCATGAAGAGCTCAGGGGCATATCATGCACACAATAATCATGTCAAAAATGACAAATATCTAATTGGAGCAGCAGATATGACAATTATCTCAAATAGTATTCTTCTAACAACATTTCGGGCATCAAGATGAACTCAAATGAAAATGATGCAATGAGATGAAATGATGTGCTCTCTGAGACGAACATTTTGATATGCTATATACCCAAAACGGAGCCGGCCGGGAGGATGGGCGGCGAGGCGGCGGCGGAGGGCGGCGCTGGCAGGGCGGCGGCCATCGGCGACGAGGCGGCGAGGGGTTGTCACGGCGGAGCTTGCTCCGGTCCGGCAATGGCGCGGCGGCGGCGGAGGGGCGACGAGGCACACCGGGCGGCGGCCGGTGAGGAGGAGGAGGCGGCGGTGCGTGGGAGGAGCGGCGCGGCGACTCGGGCTCGCGGGGGCCTGCTGTGGGCCGGGCGGGCCGCGGCGGTGGAGGCGATGGCGGCGCCATGTGGCGCTCTGCCAGTGGCCGCGGGTGGCGGCGGCGACTTCGCGGCGGCCGGACGTGTCCGGTGGTGGCGGGGCAATTTTAGGGTTTGGACGGGGGAGAGATCCAGATTTTTCGTGGGGGTTCTATTTATAGGCATAGGAGGAGCTAGGAGAGTCCAAATGAGGTGCGGTTTTCGGCCATGCGATCGTGATCGAACGCTCTAGATGACGGAGAAGGTTTTGGTGGGTTTTGGGCCAACTTGAAGGGGTGTTGGGCTGCAACACACACGAGGCCTTTTCGGTCCCTCGGTTAACCGTTGGAGCATCAAACGAAATCCAAATGGTACGAAACTTGACAGGCGGTCTACCGGTAGTAAACCAAGGCCGCTTGGCAAGTCTCAGTCCAATCCGGAAATGTTTAATCCCCACACACGAAAGAAAGGTAGAAATGACCATCAGGGGAGAACGAAGCGCCAGAATGCAAAACGGACAACGGGGAAAATGCTCGAATGTATGAGATGAACACGTATGCAAATGCAATGCACATGATGACATGATATGAGATGCATGACAACGACACAACACACGGAGAAAAAAACCCGAACCCGAGAAGATAAAATAACTTAACGCCGGAAACGGCAAGAGTTGGATTACATAATGGGAAAATCATATCCGGGGTGTTACAACACTCCACCACTACGAAAGGATCTCGTCCCGAGATCTAGGACTGAAAGAACGCCGGGTACTCAGAACGAAGGTGATCCTCGCTTTCCCAGGTAGCTTCATGGTCGGAATGGTGTGACCACTTGACTTTGAGGAATTTGATTGACTTGTTGCGAGTCCTGCGTTCAGTCTCTTCAAGAATAGCAACGGGGTGCTCATGATAAGAGAGATCTTCTTGGAGCTCAATGTCCTCGAAGTTGACGGTGCGGTCAGGAGTCTTGAAGCACTTTCGGAGCTGAGAGACATGGAACACGTCATGCACATTTGCAAAGTTTGAAGGAAGCTCGAGTTGATAGGCGAGATCGCCTCTCTTGCTGACAATCTTGAAAGGTCCCACATATCTAGGGGCAAGCTTCCCTTTGATACCGAAGCGACGAGTACCTTTCATTGGAGAGATGCGGAGGTAAACATGATCTCCAATCTCGAAAGCCAAATCACGGTGCTTACTATCATAGTAGCTCTTTTGGCGGGATTGGGCTGCTTTGAGGTTATCTCGAATGACTTTGCACATTTCCTCTGCCTCTGTGATTAAGTCATTACCCAAAAGCTGACGTTCACCGGTTTCGGACCAGTTGAGAGGGGTACGGCACTTCCTGCCATACAGAATTTCAAATGGGGCCTTGCCCGAACTTGCTTGAAAACTGTGGTTGTAGGAGAATTCAGCATAAGGAAGACAATCCTCCCACTTCATGCCGACGGAGATCACACAAGCCCTGAGCATATCTTCAAGAATCTGATTGACACGCTCGACTTGACCGCTAGTTTGAGGATGGAAAGCTGTACTGAAGCGGATGTTGGTGCCCATGGCCTTCTGAAAAGAATCCCAAAATTTGGAGGTAAAGATGCTGCCACGGTCTGAAGAGATCACTTGTGGAATACCGTGTAGAGATACAATCCGAGAGGTATAGAGTTCCGCCAATTGAGCTGCAGTGATTGACTCTTTGATAGGCAGAAAGTGAGCCACTTTGGTGAGTTTGTCGATGACAACGAATATAGCATCATTGCCATGTTTGGACTTTGGAAACCCGGTCACGAAGTCCATCTCAATGTGGTCAAACTTCCATTCTGGAATGGCAAGAGGTTGGAGGAGACCCGCTGGCCTTTGGTGTTCTGCCTTCACTCTTCTGCAGACATCACACTCATTCACGAACTGAGCAATCTCGCGCTTCATTCGAGTCCACCAATAAGCCTGCTTGAGGTCCTGATACATCTTCGTGCTCCCAGGGTGGATGGAGAGGAGAGAATTGTGAGCCTCGTTCATGATCACTTTACGAAGGTCACCTTTGGGCACGACGATACGATCCTCGAATAAGAGAGTATCCTTGTCATCAAGGCGGTAGCACTTGTACTTGGGTTGACTCTTGGCAATCCCAATCTTCACCTTTTTCACCATAGCATCCAGAAGTTGAGCTTGGCGAATCTGGTCTTCCAAGGTAGGAGAGACTTGAAGGTTGGCGAGGAAACCTTGAGGAACAACTTGCAAATTAAGTTTGCGGAAAGCTTCACGAAGCTCGGGTTGATAAGGCTTGAGAATCAGACTGTTGCAATAAGCCTTCCTGCTCAATGCGTCAGCAATCACATTGGCCTTGCCTGGAGTATACTCGATACTCAGATTATACTCTTGAATCATTTCGACCCATCGAGTCTGCCTGAGGTTGAGATTAGGCTGAGTGAAGATGTACTTGAGACTCTTGTGGTCAGTGAAGATGTCCACTTTTCTTCCCAATAAGAGATGTCTCCAAGTCAAAAGAGCATGCACAACTGCCGCCAACTCGAGATCATGAGTGGGGTAGTTCTTCTCGTTGGGCTTCAACTGGCGAGAGGTATAAGCCACAACTTTCTTCTCTTGCATCAACACTTCGCCAAGACCTTGGAGAGAGGCATCACAAAAGACCTCGTACGGCTTGGATTCATCAGGAGGAGTCAGAACTGGAGCAGTGATCAATTTCTCTTTCAAAGTGTTGAAAGCAATGTCACACTCCGGAGACCAAACGTACTTGACGTGCTTCTGGAGAAGATTCGAGAGAGGCTTCGCGATCTTAGAAAAGTTTTCAACGAATCTTCGACAGTAGCTTGCGAGACCGAGGAAGCTACGGAGTTGCTTCACGTTCTGAGGAGGTTCCCAATTCACAATTGCAGACACCTTCTCAGGATTCACCGCAATGCCCTTGGCAGAGATGATATGACCAAGATAAAGAACCTCATCGAGCCAAAATTCGCACTTGGAGAACTTGGCGTAGAACTGGTGTTCTCCGAGCTTATCGAGTACCAAACGCAAGTGCTTGGCATGATCTTCCTTGTTCTTCGAGAAAACCAGAATGTCGTCCAGATAGACCAAAACGAAGTCATTGGTGTAGGCGTTGAATATGAATTTTATCATGCGAGAGAAAGTCGGAGGAGCGTTGACGAGGCCAAAAGACATGACAGTGTATTCATATGAACCATAGCTTGTCCTGAAAGCCATCTTGGGAATATCTTGCTCACGGATTCGAATCTGATGATAACCCATACGGAGATCAAGCTTGGAGAATACTTGGGCGCCTTTGAGTTGTTCGAACAGCTCGTTGATGTTGGGAAGTGGGTATTTGTTCTTGATGGTCTTCTTGTTCAATGGACGGTAATCAACACAAAGTCGGTCTGTTCCATCCTTCTTCTTCACAAAAAGAACACCACAACCCCACGGAGAAGAACTAGGTCAGATGAGGCCCATTCTATCTTGAATATCGAGTTGCTTCTTCAGCTCCTTCAACTCTTCAGGTCTGAGCTTGTAAGGATGCTTGCACACTGGTTCCGTGCCAGGCTCAGGATCGATGACGAATTCAACTGGCTGGTGCAGAGGCATTCCTGGAAGCTCTTCTGGAAAGACGTCTTGATATTCGCAAATGATTGGAATCTGCGAGATGGCATCCAGTTCACCCTTCTCATTGAGGGGAAACAGACGGATAGTATTATCCCGAGCGGCAAAGACAATTACATCCTCAGACGAATGAGTCAATTGAATCTGTCTGGCTGCACAATCAAGCTGAGCCTTGTGCTTAGAAAGCCAATCCATCCCGAGAATAAGATCAATATCCGAGTTACCAAGGATCATTGGAGAAGCCAGAAACTTGAAATCACCCATCGAGATAGAAATATCTGGAACCTCGTAGTTAGCGAGCAAACATCTACCCGGAGAGACAACTGCTAATGGTTTATGCATAACTTGAGAAAACCACCCATGCTTAGATGCAAAAGGTCTAGAGATAAAACAATGCGATGCACCAGTGTCAAAAAGAACTTTTGCGGGAACATCGTTAACAGGAAGGTTACCCATGATGACATCTGATGAATCCTCTGCGTGAGCTGCATTCACCATATTGACCTTGGCGTACTTGGGTTATGCTTGACCACAGTTGTACTTGCCGATCTGACAGGAGGAGGAGGAGGAAGACGCCTCTGATTGAAACATTTGTTGGCATAGTGACCCTTCTGTTGGCACTTGTTGCACGTGACCTCTGAAAGTGGACGGTGATACGGAGCACTCGATCTTAGAGCTTGAGACGAAGTCTTGTTCTGAAAGCCAGGGTTGGGTGGGTGGGAAGATCCACTGCCACCTTTGCTCTTCTGCTGATACGGCTGACGGAACGGAGGAGGAGGAAGCCAATACTTCTGCTGCTTGGCCACTTGAGTAGAGGAAGAAGGAGTAGCATCTCTGACTCGCTTCTTGGAAGCATCACACCTCAGTTGAGCGGCCTCTTGCTTCAATGCCATGTTGTAGAACTCATCGTACCTCAAGGGCTCAAAGAGAACAAGAGCTAGCTGAATTTCTTCTCTGAGACCACCCCTGAACTGGTATATCATGCTCTTCTCGTCAGGGACGTCCTGCTTAGCAAAGCGGGCGAGCTTCTAAAACAACTTGTTGTAGTCATAGACAGACAAAGAGCCTTGCTTCAGGTTGTGGAATTCCTCACGCTTGCTTTCAACCACGCTCTGAGGAATATAATGAGCTCTGAAATCTTGACGGAATTCATCCCAAGTAATCACACGTCCCCCTCTGGAATCCTTGTACTGTTGGAACCATTCTGCAGCTTGATCTTTGAGTTGGAAGGAAGCGAACTTTACGAAGTCCTCAGGCCTGACGTTACTCCACTCGAAATGCTTGCACAGATCCACAAGCCAATCGTCAGCATCAGTTGCCTCAACACAATTGCTGAAAGTCTTTGGCCCGTTAGCAAGGAACTGGTTGAGTGTAGCAAAGTGATTCTGATTGTTGCCTTGGTTGCCTTGGTTCGCTTGATTGCGCTCTTGAAGAATTTGCATGATCAACTGTGTGTTTGCATTGGTTGCGGACATCACAGCTTGCCATGCCTCCGGAGGAGGTGGAGGTGGTGGCGGATCCTGATTCTGATTCTGATTGGTGCTCTTAGCGGGAGCCATCCTGAAGAGGTTGACCACCGTTAGGACATTGACAGATAAAATGAAGCTGAATCCAACGGAATGAAAATTGCAACATAAAGTCTTCACATCCGAACAAAATGAACAAATGCATTCCTCTTGAAATGGTCACATATCCATAAATTGAGAAGCCACTTAGAAATTAGGTAGAGGAATAAATCAACAAGGTACGGATCAAGAACGAATACTCGGTAAGAAATCCCAATCTCAAACCAAATATCCGTGGAAGAAGAACTAGAGCTACAAGAATTCCCACCTATGAAACTCCCGAACCTTTCCGGTTATGCAATCAGGTGTTGGGGATATAGGGGAAGCATAATATCTCACCCAAATCTAGCAATTCCTACATCCAGCTGTATCCATCCTTCAACACATAACCGAGAAAAACTTCGGAAACCATCTACCTCAACCTTCGAAAAGCATCCGTTATACAAGTTATGGCGATACTCCCGAACTCCTGCCCCAGTACTGGGTGGGGTCGAGGTTATCTCACCAACGAACTGCATAAAAGAGATTTTCGATGTCGGCGTACTAAACTCAGGTATTCCAGAATTGCAACGATAAAATTATGACGACAACACCTCGGAGCTCAACTCCCCGGGACACTGCCACAAAACCCCTGACAGGAGGCACCAAGACAATGTTCTCGTCACAAAACCATCGGAACAATTCCAAGATACCCGCGTGATCCTAAATTTTTTTAGTGAAATTTGAGAAGAGAAGAGTCAAAACTCTACGTCAGGATGCCTTACCAGAGCGATGAGGAGACTGGGGAGTAAAAACAATTCCTAAACTCTCCGATATATAATTCCTAAATGACTCAAAACATTTTTCTAGACACAACTCGGCCGCTAAAAACGATCAAGAAATGGGGGCTCCTATGGTCGGGGAAGGCTCTGATTACCAACTTGTAACGCCCTTGATGCGGCTATATCTTCCACGTGTCGAGGCACGACTTAGAGGCATAACCGCATTGAAAGCAATGTCGCAAGTTAGGCAATCTTCACAACATCCCATATAATATAGATAATAAAAGGGGAGATAACATAGTTGGCTTACACTCGCCACGTCAATCAAAGTACATAAATAGCATTACAACATTCAAACACTCATGGCCCGACTACGGCGCCAAAATAAAAGATAACCCAACATGCGACACGGTCCCGATCACCCCAGCTGGGCACCACTACTGATCATCAGGGAAAGACACGTAGTAACGGCGTGAGTCCTCGTCGAACTCCCACTTGAGCTCAAGCGCGTCATCTAGAACGGGGTCATCAGGCCCTGCATCTGGTTTGGAAGTAATCTGTGAGCCACAAGGACTCAGCAATCTCGCACCCTTGCGATCAAGACTATTTAAGCTTAATAGGTAAGGCAAGGAAAATATGAGGAGCTGCAGCAAGTGACTACATATATGGTGGCTAACCTGTTCGCAAAAGAGAGCGAGAAGAGGAGGCAAAGCGCGAGCGAGCAACTAGAGGACAACCTGCGCAAACATTACTCCAACACCGTGTTCACTTCCCGGACTCCGCCGAGAAGAGACCATCACGGTAACTCACACTGTTGATTCATTTTAATTAAGTTAAGGTTCAAGTTATCTTCAACCGGACATTAACAAATTCCCATCTGCCCATAACCGTGGGCACGGCTTTCGAAAGTTCAAATCCCTGCAGGGGAGTCCCAACTTAGCCCATGACAAGCTCTCACGGTCAACGAAGGAATAGACCTCCTCCCGAGATGTTCCGATCAGACTCGGTATCCCGGTTCTTCAAGACACTTCGACAGGTTAAAACAAAACCAGCAACACCGCCTGAATGTGCCGACAAATCCCGATAGGAGCTGCACATATCTCTTTCTCAGGGCACACTCAGATTGTCTAAACTTCCAGTAGGCCAGCCCAGAGTTGCCCCTGGTAGCCACCGGCGGCTGACGAGTTGGACCAACACTCAGAGGAGCACTGGCCCGGGGGGGGGGTTTAAATAAGATGACCCTCGGGCTCCGGAAACCCAAGGGAAAAAGAGGCTAGGTGGCAAATGGTAAAACCAAGGTTGGGCATTGCTGGAAAAGCTTTAATCAAGGCGAACTATCAAGGGGTTCCCATTATAACCCAACCGCGTAAGGAACGCAAAATCCGGGAACATAACACCGATATGACGGAAACTAGGGCGGCAAGAGTGGAACAAAACACTAGGCGAGAGGCCGAGCCTTCCACCCTTTAACAAGTATATAGATGCATTAATATAACATGGCAATATAATGATATCCCAACAAGTAAATAATGTTCCAACAAGGAACGGTCTCCAATCTTCACCTGCAACTAGCAACGCTATAAGAGGGGCTGAGCAAAGCGGTAACATAGCCAATCAACGGTTTGCTAGGACATGGTGGGTTAGAGGTTTGACATGGCAATTTGGGAGGCATGATAAGCAAGTGATAGGCATCATAGCATAGGCATAGCAAAAGAGCGAGCATCTAGCAAAGCAAAGATAGTAGTGATTTCGAGGGTATGATCATCTTGCCTGCAAAGTTGTCAGAGTTGACTGGATCCTCGAAAGCAAACTCAACGGGCTCCTCATTAGAGAACTCGTCTCCCGGCTCTACCCAAACAAGACAAGCAAGCAAACGGAGCACAATCAACCACGTGCAAACTCAAACAACATGATGCAAAGATGATATGTTATGCGGGATGCAATATGTGATGCATATGCAAGATTTGACAAGGAATGCATGAACCTGGCCTCAACTTGGAAATCCAAGTGTGCCACTGGAAAGATGAGATGAAATCGCTTGAAAACGATATAAAGAACATCGGGATCGGAGTTACGGTTTGGAAATGGCAAGCAATTTAAATATGACCACGTTCTGCGATTTACAGCAAGTAGCCATCTAAATGCAACAAGATGAACATGTTACAGCACTCAAACATGGCATCAAAATACATGGAAGGAATCCATTCATGAAGCTTAACAAAAGTCTAGCACTCAGATACGGCCAATTCATCCATTAACAGGTTCAAACAAGCATGGCAAAAATGCATTTGGTAAACAGATCTCAGACTTAGTGAAATTAACACTTGTCTGGAATTTCAGATCAGATAGCACTCTTTGGAGCATGAAAACAATATGCTACAGGACCTGAACATGGCAAAGTAAAGCATGGCATGGAGCTACTCAAAGAGCTTAACAAAAGTACCTTAGTGACCTTGAGCCAAAAGGGATCACAAAATACATTTGCAAGCATGTGAACATGGCAAAAACATAATCAGATCACAGACTTGGTGAAAACTGGAGCATGCTGAAACAAATATCAAGTAGGCATGTTTACGAGCTCGATGCACTCACTACAGAGCAAGTCATGACAAGATAAGCATGCACCCATCAAGAATACACAAAATACAAGCTATACATGGCAAGAACAATAGCATAGCATGCATGGATCAACTACAACATCCCCGGCAAAAACGCTAACAAGTAGACAATCTGCCCAGATTCACGAAATGACAAAAGTAGAGCTCGATTGACTCAAGCTAGGGTGCTCCATAATTGCAAACAAAGACATGGATGGATAGAGCACTACAAGATGAACAAAACATCCTAACTGATCATCCTCAAAAGAGGCACGGATAACTAGGAAACAACATGAACATATGGCATAATGAGATGAACAGCTCAAGGACTTAGTGGAAATGCTAAGTCCCTGAAATCAGCATTAACGGATGCTCCACTTTGCAAGCTTGTGCTAGTCACCACACACATCACCAAAATACATGGGTTGCACCTCTGGATAGATGGCAAAACATACAATAAAACTCATGAAGAGCTCAGGGGCATATCATGCACACAATAATCATGTCAAAAATGACAAATATCTAATTGGAGCAGCAGATCTGACAATTATCTCAAATAGCATTCTTCTAACAGCATTTCAGGCATCAAGATGAACTCAAATGAAAATGATGCAATGAGATGAAATGATGTGCTCTCTGAGACGAACATTTTGATATGCTATATACCCAAAACGGAGCTACGGATGCAAAGTTACGGCATGATGAACAGGAGCAAATTATTAGGGTTTCGGGCAAAGAAAGTCAACCGATCCAAATTTGGATCTGGATCCGGGCGCGATTTACGAGGTCCGCCGGAGCACTGTAGCAGGAGGTCTCTGGAGTCGTCGGGGGACTTGCCGGCCAGGAGGATGGGCGACGAGGCGGCGGCGGAGGGCGGCGCCGGCGGGGCGGCGGCCACCGGCGAGGCGGCGCGGGGCGGCGAGGGGTTGTCGCGGTGGAGCTTGCTCCTGTCCGGCAATGGCGCGGCAGCGGCGGAGGGGCGACGAGGCGCACCGGGCAGCGGCCGGCGAGGAGGAAGGAGGCGGCGGCGGTGCGCGGGAGGAGCGGCGCGGTGACTCGGGCTCGCGGGGGCCTGCTGTGGGCCAAGCGGGCCGCGGCGGTGGAGGCGATGGCGGCGCCACATCGCGCTCTGCCAGTGGCCGCGGGTGGCGGCGGCGACTTCGTCCGGCGGCGGCCGGACGTGTCCGGTGGCGGCGGGGCAATTTTAGGGTTTGGACGGGGGAGAGATCCGGATTTTTCGTGGGGGTTCTATTTATAGGCATAGGAGGAGCTAGGAGAGTCCAAATGAGGTGCGGTTTTCGGCCACGCGATCGTGATCGAACGCTCTAGATGATGGAGAAGGTTTTGGTGGGTTTTGGGCCAACTTGAACGGGTGTTGGGCTTCAACACACACGGGGCCTTTTCGGTCCCTCGGTTAACCGTTGGAGCATCAAACGAAGTCCAAATGGTACGAAACTTGACAGGCGGCCTACCGGTAGTAAACCAAGGCCGCTTGGCAAGTCTCGGTCCAATACGGAAATGTTTAATCCCCACACACGAAAGAAAGGTAGAAATGACCACCGGAGGAGAACGAAGCGCTGGAATGCAAAACGGACAACGGGGAAAATGCTTGAATGTATGAGATGAACACGTATGCAAATGCAATGCACATGATGACATGATATGAGATGCATGACAACGACACAACACACGGAGACAAAAACCCGAACCTGAGAAAATGAAATAACTTATCACCGGAAACGGCAAGAGTTGGATTACATATTGGCAAAATCATATCCGGGGTGTTACACTCTACATGTTGGTTCATCAAAGAATTAATTCCTTTTCGAAGTTTTAATTGAGATTCTTTTCTGAGGAGTTCAAGCATTCTTCATCTCGCAATCCGGAGTGCAATTCTTTCTTCCGTACCATTGGAGGTGGTATTACGTCACTCTTGATAATTTGAGTTCATGCTTCATGATTCACATATTGTTAAGAATGAGGTATTTTAAATCCATCAATCTCTTCATTGGAGTTATATTGGGTTATATTTCACCTAAAGCTTTCCCCAAGGATTGTTGCTAATTATGGTGCTTATAAATGACCCTAGTTCTTCATTTATCCTCCCGGTGAGATAAGTTTCTTGTCCCCTGTTGATATCAATCCAATCTATTGTTTCCGTTAGTGGCAGAATTTCACCTCGTAGTTTTGAGATGTTCTCCATAAGCCCACTACAAGCTTACTCTTTTCGTTGTTGGTTTTTCCAACAATTACGGTCGACCTTTCTCCTAAGATGCTTTCAAGCTCATTCGAGATAAAAGATATTGTTTTTTTTCTACTCCGTTCATTCCATTTCATTCTCTGTTTTCTTCCGGAGGCATCGTGATGTTGCTCTTTTCTTTCATCTTTTTGTTTTGTCAAGATCATGTTCTTTTCGTGCTTATCCATTTAACCGGAGTGTTCTGTCCCTTTTGCTCAAGTTCTATTCGCCTTATCAAGCCTTGTATTTCTTTTCATTCGGAGTGCTGCCCGAATTTGTTTCTTCCTTATTACTCTTCCCTACCGGAGTGCTGTCAACTTCGTCATCTCTGTTGTATTCTTTTCTCGAAAAGGCTTAACCTTTTCAAGGTTCATGGTTTCACTCGTTTGTCAAAGAAGAAACTTAGTTTTACCTCTTCTCTTCCTCTTCTTTTTCCCTCCGGTGCCATCCTAGATCTCGGGACGAGATCCTCTCGTAGTGGTGGAGTGTTGTGACGCCCCAAGACCGGAGCTGCAGATGCCTTCCAGGGTTTCCGGGTTTCGTTGTGTGTTTTGTTTCGTCTGTTGCATTCATCTTTGCATCGTGTGCATTGCATCATGTCATCATGCCATCATGTCATTTCTTTTCCTAACTCAACTAAATAAACCGCATGGATCTTCAATCCATTTAAACCGAGGGAAGAGTGGCTTCTCTTTATAACATTATCCTCCTAATATTTAATGAGCTATACTAAATATTCCAATAATTTGGAATCACCCATAACACACTTGCAAATAATCACATGCCTTTTCTCGCTTCAAGTTTGGTCCCCAAACTTTGTCCATAATTTCTTTCATCGCTTTCCCGATCTCACAAAAATTCCGAACACTTTTGGATTCTCCAAAACCTTGAATTTACTCAAACCATTTGAATTAAATTCAAATGGATTTGAATCCAGATCTTTCAATCATGCCACTTTTATTTTCTGGATCGAGCTTTTTTTTTGTGAGTCCGGGAAAGTAATCCGCATGCCCAAATTCTTGTCCACTCTTTGCTTCCTTTCTCTCTTTTCCTTCTTTGTCTTTTTCTGTTTTTTTAGAGAAGTTAAAGAGAAGAGAGAAAGAGAGAAGGGAGTCTGCAGCCCAATTTGGCCCAAGGCCCACTCCCGACCGAACCCTAGCCTTCCTGAGTCTTTCCCCTCACTACCTCGTCTCCCCTTGTGCCGCCAGAGTCCCGCCCCGCTTGATCTCCCCTTCCCTCTCCTGGCTCTCGATCCCCCATGCTCCTCCTTCCCCTCGCTCGGCCCCGCTCCCTTGCAAACCCTGCATTGCGCCTCTCCTGCCTTGGATCTCAGGCGCAGGATCCTGCATCAAGCAGGGGAGTGAGCAGATTGAAGCCCCAGCACACATCGCCGCCAGAGCCCAAGTCTAGCGCCTCCCCACGCCAGCGCGACCCCGTGCGCCGTTGTCGAACCTCGCCGTCCCTCTGAACATCGTTGCCGGCCCCGCTTCACCTCGTTCCTATCCTGCCGGCGAGCCCCTGCTCCTGCTCTACCCTGCCGTTCGTCGTGCCACCAGAACCAGCTCCTCGAAGCAGAGCTGCTCCTTCACCACCTCGCTGTCCTCTGCCGCCAGCACGTCAAGCCCCGATGACCTGCAGGGCCCTTCTCACCAGCCCCCTACATCGAGCAGCAGTTCCTCGACCGCTGCGCACGACCCTACGTTTGACTCCGGGAGCGCTTTCGGGTCTTCCCCCAACGTCATGTCTTATTTTTGGATCACGCCCAGATCAGGGCCCTAGTACCATGACGACCGACGCAAGTTCCACTACCATCAGTGTGCATTTTGCCAAGTCCGACTACGACATGAACGGCTACACGAAGACCCTCGAAGACTTCAGATTCGACAAGTCCGATGACGCTCTTGCACAACTACGTTGCCGAGTCCGGGACCGGCAAGACCGACGACGCGGTAACGCTAAGTACCCCTATGCGCGAAGACGCCTAAGAACGTTTCGGGATTCATCAAGTACCAAACCGAACGCCAAGTACCAGGACGTGGAGGACCCGCCAAGTTCATCTACGTGCGTGTACGACTACAGATCCGGGGTGCGTCTAGTACCTCTCCGAACAAACGTGAATGACTGCCGTCGCAAGAACGGGACCGGAGAGTACGAAGACCCCAAGTACCACGACACCGATGACATGAACATCTACGGAACGTGTACGACTACTTCCGTATCCGAAGAACCAGGTAACGGAACGGTCAAGTTCGTCTACCGCCTACATGTACAACTACCGTCGCCGAGATCGCGAGAACCTCTACCATCGACCCTAGAGCATGCGAGAACGACTACTTCCACTACGAACGTCCCGAGAACGTCTACTTCCTCTACTTGGCACTGAACAAGAGCCGTCCCGTTTGCACACTTCGAAGGTATAACCCCGAGACGACGTCCGTGAACGAATGCTTGCGATGTTTGGGATGCTCATGTTTGCACTGTGTCCAGATTTTCACTCGTTTCCTTGTCACCAACTCGTGGGACACCCGGAATCCGGGAGCGCCCCACCATCTTTTGCACGCATCCGCACACTTCTCATTTGCATCGGTATCTCAATCGAGTTACCAGAATCGGAACGCTGCCGTGGCACCGTTTTCATTATCGTTGCCGTGGCACCCCTTTTTTGTTTCCGCCACGATGACAAATGCTTCATAATGCTCTTGTCAACATTTTCTTAAAATTGCATAAAACTTGAACATGTCATCCGTATCATGTTAACAACATTAAGATGGTTTAAATTGTTGTTTGCATTAATTTACTAATGCATATGGGGATTTACCGGATTTGTTGTTTGCTATATCCGGCCCCATTTAAATTGTTTAGATAGATAATCCCTTTATGTTTCACCTCTTTCCATGATAATCAACATTTAATATTGTTGAGTACATAAACGGGAGAGAACTAAATAAGTCATGTGGTGTTACGTCAATATGCAACTCGTTGCATATTGAGCTCCACTTAATTTGTAGGTTTTCTTATGCACTTTGCCATGCCATGCTTCATTTAACCGGACATGCATCATACTTGGTTGTGCATCATGCCATGTTTATGTGATGGTTGTTTTACTATGTTGTTTGCTTCTTTCCGGGTTACTTCTCGCGTTAGCTTCGGTTTCGTTCCGGAGTTGTGAGGATCCGTTCGACTACGTCCGTTTGTCTTCTTAGTGGACTCGTTCTTCTTCCTTGCGGGATCTCAGGCAAGATGACCATACCCTCAAAATCACTTCTATCTTTGCTTGCTAGTTGCTCGCTCTTTTGCTATGCTTATGCTGCGATACCTACCACTTGCTTATCATGCCCCCCATATTGTTGAACCAAGCCTCTAACCCACCTTGTCCTAGCAAACCGTTGTTTGGCTATGTTACCGCTTTGCTCAGCCCCCTTATAGCGTTGTTAGTTGCAGGTGAATATTGAAGTTTGTTCCATGTTGGAACATAGATATTTTATTGGGATATCACAATATCTCATATTTAATTAATGCATCTATATACTTGGTAAAGGGTGCAAGGCTCGGCCTTATGCCTGGTGTTTTGTTCCACTCTTGCCGCCCTAGTTTCCGTCATATCGGTGTTATGTTCCCGGATTTTGGGTTCCTTACACGGTTGGGTTATAATGGGAACCCCTTGACAGTTCGCTTTGAATAAAACTCCTCCAGCAAGGCCCAACCTTGGTTTTACCATTCGCCACCTAGCCTTTTTCCCTCGGGAGTCGCGCATCCCGAGGTTCATCTTTATTTTAACCCCCCCGGGCCAGTGCTTGTCTAAGTGTTGGTCCAAACTAGAGCCACTTGCGGCGCCACCTCGGGGAAACTTGAGGGCTGGTTTTAGCTGTACGTAGTGTTCATCCGGCGTTGCCCTGAGAACAAGATATGTGCAGCTCCTATCACGATGTCGGTGCATCGGGTGGTCTTGCTGGACTTGTTTTACCATTGTCGAGGTTGTCTTGTAACCGGGATTCTGAGTCTGATCAGGTCTTCCCGCTAGAAGGAATATCCTTCATTGACCGTGAGAGCTTGTGATGGGCTAAGTTGGGACACCCTTGCAGGGTTTTGAACTTTCGAAAGCCGTGCCCGCGGTTATGGGCAGATGGGAATTTGTTAATGTCCGGTTGTAGAAAACCTGAAGTTGATCTTAATTAAAATACATCAACCGCGTGTGTAACCGTGATGGTCTCTTTCCGGCGGAGTCCGGGAAGTGAACACGGTGTTGGAGTTATGCTTGACGTAGGTTGTTCTAGGATCACTTCTTGATCATAGTTTCTCGACCGTGCTTTGCCTTCTCTTCTCGCTCTCATTTGCGTATGTTAGCCACCATATATGCTAGTCGCTTGCTGCAGCTCCACCTCATACCTTTTACCCTACCCATAAGCTTAAATAGTCTTGATCGCGAGGGTGCAAGATTGCTGAGTCCCCGTGGCTCACAGATTACTTCCAAAACCAGCTTGCAGGTGCCAATGAGTCTGTGCAGATGACGCAACCAAGCTCAAGGAGGAGCTCGATGAATATCTTGTCCTTTGTGTTGTTTCGTTCTAGTTGATCAGTAGTGGAGCCTAGTTGGGGTCGATCGGGGACCTTGTCGCATTTGGGGTTCTTCTTTTTATTTTGGTTCCGTAGTCGGACCTTGATTGTATTTGGATGATGTAATGCTTTATTCATGTAATTGTGTGAAGTGGCGATTGTAAGCCAACTATGTATCTTTTCCCCTATTGTATTACATGGGTTGTTTGCGAAGATTACCTCACTTGCGACATTGCTTTCAATGCGGTTATGCCTCTAAGTCATGCTTCGACACGTGGGAGATATAGCCGCATCGAGGGCGTTACACGGCGATACGAGCAGGAGCAGCCGCACCAAAACCATCAGCACCACTCGTCCGCATTCCCCCAATGTCAGCGCCACGCTAGGGATCTTGGAGGCTATGTGGGGATTAGGGGCAAATGGGGAAACTATGGAGATAAGCTAACGATCGGGAACTACTAATGGCACTATATATATGTTGTATACAGCACACTATTTGTACATGCCGTTTGTGTTGGGTATTACAATGTCACACACGATTTCCACACCAAACCGTGTGAGAAGACAACGTAGGTTAGACACGGTTGCCGTTACATAATTGTATGTGATGTACTACCCTGTCCATATAATTGAGTTACGGTGAGATACCGTGTGAACAGCTGCTCCACGGATATCCATAAAAAATAGCTATTGTGCATATAGAGATGGCGATGGCGGCCTAGGCAGCGGCTACCGTAGAAGAGGTCAATCCTCGGTCAGTGGGTGGTGGCGGCATCATAGGAGGTCAATCTTCGGTCTCCGGCGGGAGATAGGAGGAGCTCAACCATTGAGGTCGGCGGCGGCGTGATTCGAGCACATCCATCGCGGTCGATGGCGGGATAGTGGAGGTCGAACTTCAGGCAGCAGCCACACTAAGCTTTGCTCCTCGACCCTGCTGTCTCGGCGTGCCACCACATCGCGCTTGTCTGTCTGTTGGGTGGAGGTCGCCGCACGGCTAATTAATTAAGGTATTATTTTTTGTTTGTGGCTTAATTAAGGTATTCAATTCCTAAGTGTAGTGTTGTGCTAGTATCTCTGCGTGTAAATTTACTGGCCATTAATTTTTTTCATTGCATGTCTGGATAACAACATGAAGCGCCCTCAGTAATTATTAAAATAGAACCTTGTGATTTATGCACGCATCTCTGGGGAGCAGTTAATCCGTGTATTATTGTTGCTGTTTTGTTTTTAGTTACCATTCGTTTGCTGCAGATGGAACGATCTCGATGGATGAAGAATCGGAAAACCGCAGATTTTATCAGTGACGTGACAGAGTTCATGAATTTGGCTGAAAGTAAAAAGAGGACAATTGGTGATGCGGATTACATCCTGTGTCCATGTACTGATTGTGCCAATACAGAGTCACATGAAGTTGTAGATGTCCAGATGCACTTAGTCTCTAGGGGATTCCTGGATGGATATACATGTAGGACCAGACACGGTGAAGAGGAGGTCATGGATGAAGATACCCAGGGTAGCGAGATGCCAAACCCTGATCAGTGTCACATGGATGTTGAATCTAACATCGGGCAGAGGCGTGAAGCTACCAATGGAACACCAGAAAGCCGAAATGCCCACTGGAAAACCAAGATGTCCACATAGATGACGACGATCTTGATATGCCAGATTTTGCTTCTATGATTGCAGATTTCGAGGGCCCAGAAAATGATATGATTGGGTACAAGGATCTGCCAACCATTGATGCGGACTCCAAGAAAGAATTGTATCCAGGTTGCAAAAATAAATATTCCAGGTTGAGTGCCACCCTCGCGCTTCTCAGAGTTAAAGTAGCAAATGGTGTATCAAACAAGGGCTTCACAGAGATGTTAGGTATTTTGACAGAAATTCTTCCGGAAGATAATGTGCTCCTCAGAAGCACGAATGAAGCGAAAAAAATTGTTTGCCCATTGGAACTTGAAGTACAAAAGATACACGCTTGTGTGAATGATTGTATATTGTACCGTGGTGAGTACGAAGATTATCGTGCATGTCCCACATGCAAGCATGCACGATACAAGCGCAGGAGAGTAAAGGACAAGTACAAATTGGACGACGAGATCAAGACAGGAAAACTGTTCAAGGTTGTTTGGTACTTGCCTTTAGTTCCAAGGTTGATGCGTTTGTTTGCAAACCGTAGAGAGGCAAAGAGGTTGCGGTGGCATCATGATGAGAGAATTTCAAATAGGTTTATGAGGCACCCGAAAGATGGGGCTCAGTAGGAATTAATTGACAACAAGTTTGAAAATTTTGCCAAGGATCCTAGAAGTATAAGGCTTGGGGAGTGTACTGACGGGATGAATCCTTTTGGCGATATGAGCACCAATCGCAGCACATGGCCGATGCTTCTGTGCATATATAACCTAGCTCCTTGGTTGTGTATGAAGAAAAAATACATTATGATGTCAATGATTATCCAAGGCCCGAAGCAACCTGGAAATGACATCGACATTTACTTTCAGCTACTAGTAGAAGAACTGCTGACAGTGTGGATAGATGCGCCTGCTGTAAAATGTTATGGTTCTTACAGAAAGGAGATTTTCGATCTACATGCGATGCTGGTGCACACCATTCAAGATATGCCGGCATTAGGCAACACATCGGGGCAGAAAACAAGGGGAGATGTAGGGTGTGTCACATGCATGGATAGGACAGCTAGTAGAAGACTTCCCAACTCACGCAAAACAGTGTATTTGCATCATCATAGATTCTTGCGGATGAATCACCCATACCGAAAGATGAAAGCTGAATTTGATGGTACGGCAGAGGTAGGTGTGGCCCCAAGACCCTATGATGGGGAGGTGGTCCACAACATGGCTAAAAAAATAATGTTCTGCTTGGCAAGAACCACCATTTGACGATGAAACTAACACCCAAGGATCAAGTGTTTAAGAAGAAATCGGTGTTCTGGAAATTACCTTACTGGGAGATTCTACGTGTACGTCACTGCATCGATGTCCTGCACGTAGAGAAGAACGTCTGTGAAAGCATCCTTGGTACTCTGCTCAAGATTAAAGGTAAAAGAAAGGATGGTGACGGTTCACGGCTCGATATGCTTGCTGATCAATCACAACGCAAGAGTGAAGCGGAAGATGATGACAAATTCATTAAAGCTCACCAGAGTTACAATTTCAGTACAAAAGAAGCAACACAGTTCTTCACCTATTTGTTGTCAGTTAAGACACCCTCTTCCTACTGCGCAAACATCAGAAGTCTCGTGGATGTGAGCTCAAGTAAAATGAAGTTGGGGCACATGAAGTCACATTATAGCCACGTAATGTTAACACAAATCCTCCCTGTGCCCATCAGGATCTGATGGAAAAAGATATAAGAAACACACTCATTGACCTCTATGATTTCTTCAACAAACTATGGCAGAAAGTTGTAGATCCTGAAGAGTTGGATAATATGCAAGATGATATTGCAAGAATATTGTCCAACCTAGAGATGTTTTTCCCACCATCATTCTTTGATGTCATGGTCCATCTCACTGTGCACCTTGTCGACGAGATAAAGTATTGTGGTTCTGTGTTTCTTCGCAACATGTATCCCTTCGAGCGGTTCATGGGAATACTGAAGCGCTTTTGTCGGAACTGAAACCATCCAGAGGCAAGCATCCTACAAGGTTATACCGCAAAGGAGGTGGTTGAGTTTCGCACCGAATACATGAAACAAAGACCTATAGGTTTGCCCCTCTCTCGCCACGAGGGAAGGCTGAAAGGTAAACCAGCCCTTGCTGGCACGCAAATGGCAGCTGTTGGCGTCCTGGGAACGGGGCTCCCCAGACTTGCCTGCCTGTGGCCCGCGGCGTGGCTAAGCCAGCCGGCCGTACGGCCCATCTTCATCAACAAGGCATCCAAGACCGTCGCGAGGGGCCAAGCCTCACGAGGCGGACGACGCAAGACCTCCTCTGGAGTGGCCTAGTCGGGCAGGCTCACGAGGAGCGGAGATATCAGGGCGATGCAAACCTCACGAGGCTCTCATGACGTGAGCCATGACGATCAACACCAGGCGGGCGCCAGCGCGCGTAGCGTCCTTGTTTCCTCTTTGGTGCTAAGGAGGCTAGCGCAGGCGAGGAGTACCAAGGTGTCAGGCAAAGGCTGCCATATCGGTGCAACAAGACCAAGACCAGAAGGACGACAAGATGGAGGTCATCGTGGAACCCAATACGGCGTCACAACCAGAGCCTTTCGCAGGCGGAGACCACCTTTGTCAGGATGGCTTGTACTAGCTGTCCCCCTTCAAATTTTCCCGACGTTCTTGGCTCCCTTCCCGCTCAATATTTGGGGAGAGGACCAGGGCCTATATAAGTAGAGCTAGCCACTACCTCAAAAGGGGAGAAGGAAGGATGGACGAGAGCAGTTCATCCACTCTCACCCACACAAGTTAGCAAAGCACAAGAACACCTCAACCTGAGGAGGCTGTTCTTCCCCTTATATTGTTCATCATCATCCCAAGAGGCAATCCACTACTACATCACTAGAGTAGGGTATAACACCACAATGGTGGCCCGAACCAGTATAAATCTTGTGTCTTTCTGTGTTGCGAGTTCGTCGAGTTCGTCCAGGAAATCTTAGCGAGCGAGGGCGTAGCTCGGTGGGAGGAAAAGACTTCGCGCGCACCCCAGTGTTCGAACCTTAAGGGTTTGCCGGAGCTTCTTCTTCGCCAGTCGACTTGCACACGCTCCATGGCCGTGATGTCCGACGACCCAAGAGCTGACTCCGACTGCTGGGCAGCCTGGCCAGCCCGGTCGGCGCCGCCCGCCTACGAAGACCTCAACCCTGCGCTCCAGGCGGCACGAGTGCCGTCCAATCCTGTGGGGCGCAGGCGACGCGGCCAGGCGTCGTCTACCCTCACTCCACCGCAAGTACGAGTCGCTGCCAGAGCAGCAAGCCATGCCGCGGCGACGGCGCTGCACTCACGGCGGGAAGAGGCAAACACACGAGCCGCACTCACCGTGGCAAGGGAACTACTGCGGTGCCGGCTGATGGAAAGCGGCCAGGACGCGCTGTTGGAACGCGTTGCTGAGGTGCTGGACGCGGCAGCCTCGGGAGCCCCGCCCTTCTGCCATCAGCTCCCTCCTCAGGACGCTGCGGGGATTGACGACGGACCAAGCCACCGCCATGCACCGTCAGGTGCGCCAGGGGGCTTCGTCAACAGCAGCATGGCCGGCGGCACCGGGGGCTCTACTGCCCCCATACCGCCCGCAACAAGCATGAGCACAAGCGTCGCCTTCCATGGCCCAAGTGGGACGCCGCGCTATCACCCCCAGGACGTCACGCTGGGCCGGGTGACATGCAGTGTGGGGCATCACGGCGAGGTGTTCGGGGTAACAGCCCCGGAAGCCGACGTGCCCCGCATGACGGACCAGGAGTACACACCGGAGGACGACCCCGTCTTGTTCATTGGAGAAGATTGGGAAGAAGGGACATTAGGAGTCGAAGCCTTCCAGGAGCTGCCGGGGAACCACTACGACCGCGTGTGCGACGACCGCTACAGGGTACCCCTAATCCCTCAGGAGCAAGCTTACGCTAACCAAGAGTCGCAGGAGGAACAGATCACCGCAACGGCCGGCGGCCCCAGCTCGACGGCCTCCCTGATGGCGGGAGGATCGCGTTGGGGGCAGCAGGAGAGGGGTCGGGAGCCAGGCCCTTTCGGAAGGCGCGCGAAGCTAGGGGACACCCGAAGGTAGGCCCTCTGCCAAGGAGGCTTCGACGACCCTTCCCCCGGCAGAGGACCTGTGGTCGCCAAGGGAACCGCCGGCGTCCACTTTCCCTCTTTTGTGTCATCCTGGTGACCGGTCAGCTCAAAGGAGGTCAAGGGTGGCGCAAGGCGGGGCCCTCATCTGGCGATATGAAGGAAGGCTGGTTCCTGTGAAGAAGGCCCAGTGCCTGTGAAGCTCGCCGCCCGTGACACTCTCACGTATAATTGAGTTGGGGTTGTACACGCCCCGGAGTCTCAGGAGTGCCGGCCTCAGGCCCTGGGGCTCCCTCCCACGCCTAGTGGCAGCACTTAGCTCCGCGCTGGTGAGAAGACTTGAAGACCGGAAGACTAGACCAGGTGCCAGACGTGGCCTTTTCTTTGGATCTCTCTTTCTGTGGCTTTGCTTTCTGGATCTGGATTTAAGTTGAAGCCGAATTTTTATCGATGCGCGTGGGGGGTGCCTTTTCTCGTTCAAGCCATTTCTTGCCTTTTGGATCTCGTTTGGTTTGGGACTCATGTCCATCGCCTATCCCTTGCAAACTCCTCGCGAGCTGGACCGCGTGAAGCGCATGCTCGTCAAGCATGCGCCAGCACTGTGGCTGGTGCTCACCTCTTGTGGGGCCCCTCAGACGGGGCGATAAGCTCCGCAGGATTCTCAGAAACTCGTCGCTGCACGACCTAGCCCGAAGCTGGTGCTGACTAAGGTAAACTATGACGGAAAACTCGCCCCCGGCTCCATGAGTTCACGAGGACACATACCCGCATCGCATAGGAAAGTAAAAACTACATTTTGCTTACATGAGGGCCCCCCCTCTCAAAATGCTCTTACAAGTCTTCCAAGGGCCACGCCCGAGTTTTTCGTGCAGGGTGAAACGACAGGAGAACATGGGATCAGCCAGAAATATCACTCACTACATCACCCGCGGACGCATCACTCGCGTCGTCATCGTCTTTGTCGGTATCGTCACCACCATCGGCGACGCAACCATTGACGTCGTCGACCACGTCGCCTTCGTCTGCGATGACCACCACCGCGTCATCCTCCGAGGTGAAGGCCCTGACCAACGCGTCCACATTGTCCTCTACCCAACGCGCCAGGTCGCCCCGGACGGCCGTGGGTGAGAAGGCAATGGTGACGTCGAAATTGAAGTTGGGGTCGGCATTCAGAAGGTGGCTGAAGACACGGGAGAAAGCATGCTCAAGCAGGCCACGACCCCTTTCCTCCACAAGCTGGCGGGCTCTGGCAGATCGAGCCTCCAGGTGCGTCACCACCTCGGTAAAGAAGGTCAGGTGGCTGGCATAGTCATTTGAGTGAGGGGCCGGAGCATTCTCGTCGTAGATGTAACCCAGGGCGGTGTTGGCCCTATTCCGGAGGTCTTGCAGCATAGGAGCATGCTCGCGCTCTAGCGTCCGGCGTTGGAGCACTTCCTCCCTGTTTCGCCGTGCGACGGCCTCGACATCATCAACTCGGTTCCGGAGAGAAACCAGCTCGGCGCGGGCGGAGGCCAAGTGCGCCTGCGCCGTAACCAGGGCGGCGGCCGTGGCCTCCGTGCACCTCTCGGCCTCATCCAACCTAGGCCTGAGGGCGGCGACCCTGCCAGCATCCTCCACACCCGCGAGCTTCAGCTTCAAGTCGTACCTACCCTCTAGATCTGCGCGAACCTCGGCCACACGGTGATTGATCTCCTCCTCGACTCCGGCCTCGCGGGCCCTGACAGCATCTTCTGCTTGAGCAACTTGACGCTCCCTCGTCTCAAGTTGCTCGAGATCGAGGCTGCGCTCCACGGCTTCCAGGGCCAGTGCCTCCTCGCGCTTCCGGACCTCCTCTTCCTCCACGGGCGTCCCCCTCAGCGATGCAAGAGCGGCCCCGTGCGCCTCCACCTGTTGTTCAAGGGATGCGCTCCAGACCTGGAGCCCCCGCGTGCGCTCCTCCACAACCTCGCGACAGCGGTCAGCCTTGCGAGCCTCTTCCAAGGCTCGCGAGTGAGCTTCATGGGCGGTCTTGAGGGACACCTCGGCCTTCGCATTCTCGAGGTCGCGCGGATAGCGACCGAGGTTGATGGCCACCCTCAGCTTGCGCTGCTCCTCCACCAGCCGGAGACCTTCAACCTCAAGACGCAAGTCGACACCAGTGAGCTCTTCACCGAGGCAGTCTCATCGTGCCCATCGCCTCCTAGAAGAGCTCATGGAAAACTAGGCTTCGCCCGCGCTCGAGCTCGAACGCTCGACCCGCCTCGTCCTCCACCTTGGGGGCTGCTGGCGGAGCGCCAAGTGGCGTGCTACCTCCTGGCAGGGGGCTGGGGGCTGACACCATGCCTGACGTCAGCCCATCCTCGCGGGGAGCCCAAGTTGATCGAGGCTCGCCGCTCGAAGAGGAACCAAAGATCAAAGTCAACCAACGGCTGTTCATGAGCAAAGGAGGAGACTTGGGCACGCCCGCCCAGCACCGCGCCAGATAATGGGGGAGGGGCGGCCAAACCGCGGACTCAGCGCGCCACGAAGGTGGGGACGCTCCCCCCGACCGACCCCGCTCCAGGGGAGGCAGGCAGGCCAGGAACGCTCAAGGCCAATGGGGGAGTCGATGAAGGAGGAGGCCGCCTCTCGGAAGACGCAACAGCTTTAATGGAGGGAGCCCTGAAGGACAGACGTCGGGATAAGAAGACCACACGCAAGAAGCCACGGAAATAAGATGCTTACACGTCAATGGCGATGTACTTTCGCCGCTTCAACGGCCCAAAGATATTGCTGCCGCTGGGGGATACCTTCCTCTTACGGAGCTCCTCAAAGTCCACACAAAGATGACCAAAGCGCTGGACGTGACGGCCGGTACGCGGCGGAGCGGAAGAAGAACTGAGGGGAATGGTTTCAGGGGAGCCCAGTCGTGGCGAGCAACCCAGTGCCCTCTCGCTGCAACCTCCCGAGGCTCCTAGAGCCTCATCCTCGGGAGCCGCACACCACGGCTCCTCAGCAACCGATGCCTCAGGGAGGGGGTCGTAGGCCCCCGAGGACGACGCCCTCGGATCACCACTCGGCATGTGCTCCTCAGCACTCGAGCCACCGGCCCCCGTCGGAGCTCGCTCTCCCGCATCTTCACCTGGGGCGAGCTCGGCACCGACGGCAAGGAAAACTCGACGACGGGGTTATCACGGGGCCCCACCAAGCCGATTGGGTGCAACCCCCACTCATCAAAGGAAGGCATGCTCGCGGCAAATGTGCAGCGGTATAATAGGCAGTTGTTCTTGGGTATATCATCCGGCAGAGGGACACCCGATAGGACCGTGAGCACTGTTTGCCGCGCCGCAAGAGGAAGCCCCTTCTCCTGAACCTCATGTTGTCCTGGCTGCGGAGCAAGTCCCACATCGGGCGGGAGTGGCACTAGAGTGGAGCAACTCGACGCCTGACGAACTCCTTCACCACCATGGGCGCAGTCATGCTGAGGTCCTTCAACCACCTCAGCGTGGCCCAGATGGGGGCAAGGCGGGGGCACGTGAGCTTCTGATGGCCCCAGCCGAAGTTTGGAACGACGGGCCCCGCTGGAACTTGGAGCAGAGGGTTAAGCACGCTGGTGTCAACAAACACCCATTGAATACGGAACTCGCTCGTGGATGAAGGAAGCTCGAAGTCGATCCTCGCGCTCGCCGTCGCGGCCACGGCCTGGAAGCTCACGCACCCCGAGCTCTGCCGGGGATCGGTGAGATGCAACGAGAAGAAGTGGCGAAGGAGTGCCACAGAAGGAGCGATGCCCACCATGGCCTCGCACAAGAAGGCGAAGAGGACAAGAAGGGTCACAGATTGAGGGTCGAGATGGAGCATGTGGATCCGATAATGCTTGAGCACCGCGTTGAACAACGCGGAGAAGGGAGGAATCATGCCAGCCTAGAGGACCTCTATGAAGATCAGAACCTCGGTGACTGCCTGAGCCATGCGGGCGCGAGACGTGGGCTAAGCCACCATCTCTCCCCACTCGTTCAAATTGGAAGCAGGCATGGGGCGCACCATGTCCATGGCCTCGTCATTGATCACCCAAGGCTGGCCGAGCGCCGGCTCGAAGGATGGAGGCGCAGTTGGCAGAGACAGAGGTTTCTTCCCCTTTTTGGCTTGTTTCGGCGCCATGGCGGTGAAGCAGGCAGAGCGCAAGTCAGATTGGGAGGGAAGAGCAGGGCCTTGAGGAAGCAGGGAGATTGGAAGAGCCAGGCATGGCGAAGGAAGAATAACTGTGTAAGAGGCAGGGCCGCATAGCCAGGCGGATTCAAAGGAAGCGTGGGGAAGCGGAGACGCCCACGTCCAATCAACCGCTACACGTCAACCGAGAACACAGGCTTTTGGGGCCCGTGGTGCTCCGTACTTGGCCCTTGGCTTCGCCGCAAAGCTAAGACCGAGTTCACCTTGGGCCCGGGAGCTACTGTCGGCGTCCTGGGAACGGGGGTCCCCAGACTTGCCTGCCTGCGGCCCGCGGCATGGCTAAGCCAGCCGGCCGTATGGCCCATCTTCATCAACAAGGCATCCAAGACCCTCGCGATGGGCCAAGCCTCGCGAGGCGGACGATGCAAGACCTCCTCTGGAGTGGCCTAGTCGGGCAGGCTCACGAGGAGCGGAGATATCAGGGCGAGGCAAACCTCATGAGGCTCTCGTGACGTGAGCCATGACGATCGACACCAGGCGGGCGCCAGCGCACGCAGCGTCCTTGTTTCCTCTTTGGTGCTAAGGAGGCCAGTGCAGGTGAGGAGTACCGAGGCATCATGCAAAGGTTGCCATATCGGTGCAACAAGACCAAGACCAGAAGGACGGCAAGACGGAGGTCATCGTGGAGCCCAAGACGGCATCACCACCAGAGCCTTTCGCAGGCGGAGACAACCTTTGTTAGGATTCTTTTACTAGCTGTCCCCCTTCAAATTTGCCCGCCGTTGTTGGCTCCCTTCCCGCTCAATATTTGGGGAGAGGACCAGGGCCTATATAAGTAGAGCTAGCCACCACCACAAAAGGGGAGAAGGAAGGACGGACGAGAGCAGTTCATCCACTCTCACCCACACAAGTTAGCCAAGCACAAGAACACCTCAACCTGAGGAGGCTGTTCTTCCCCAAGCACAAGAACATCATCAGCCCAAGAGGCAATCCACCACCACCACACTGGAGTAGGGTATTACACCACAACGGTGGCCCGAACCAGTATAAATCTTGTGTCTTTCTTTGTTGCGAGTTCGTCGAGTTCATCCGTGAAATCTTAGTGAGCGAGGGTGTAGATCGGTGGGAGGAAAAGACTTCGTGCGCACCCAAGTGTTCGAACCTTAAGGGTTTGCCGGAACCCCACATCCAACAACTACACCCGGAGAATTGGCAGAGAAAGCCCATTTGACGGTACTGCTTAACAGTCCAGTTCTCATCGCTTATGCCAAAGAACACTTGGCGGAGATACGCCAAAGCTTCTTACCAATGGTGCCTTCATCAGAAGTGGAGATGAAGGAGCACACTAAGAAGTACGCCGAATGGCTGAAGAATCGTTTGGCACAAGGATCCATCGATGACATTGCTGCATGGTTGGCACAAAAGCCATCACCTACGGTGTTGACGTACCAAGCATATAACATAAATGGATACACGTTCTACATTGAGGAACGTGATAAGAAGACCTCGTATCAGAATAGCTCTGTTCGAATAGAATGCATGACTGTAAATGAAGCTGATAAAAGGGTATACTATGGAACCATCGAAGAGATTTGGGAGGTTGACTATGTGAAAGTTAAGGTGGCATTATTCAGGTGCGCATGGATCCCTCTTGGTCAGGTAAGGATTGATGAGTACAGGAAGACCTATGTTAACAGGACAACGATGGCATATCACGCGGACCCATTCATTCTTGCCAGCGATGCTACCCAGATTTTCTTTGTGGAAGACCCCTTGCATAAGAACGGCCATTTAGCAAAGCATGGGAAGAGAAGGGAACTGGGTGTCGACGATGTTGCCAATCAGGACGAGTACGATGAATTTGATGTGTTGCCAGCCAAGGGATCGCGCACCAGTGCAACAGATAAGCGTAAAATCATCAAAAAACCCCAAATTCATTCGGGGTCAACTTAATGATCCCAGTTCCCCCATGTACATGGGAATTAAGCCATAAGACTAGTCTTTATGCTTATTGTCGGCGTTCTGGGAACGGGGGTCCCCAGACTTGCCTGCCTACGGCCGACGGCGTGGCTTTGCTAGCAGGCATGTATGGCCCATCTTCATCAACAAGGCATTCAAGACCCTCGCGAGGCGGACGGCGCGAGACCTCCCCAGGAGCGGCCTCGCCAGGCAGGCTCGCGAGGGGCGGAGAGATCAAGGCAAGGAAAACCTCGTGAGGTTCTCGTGACGTGAGCCATGACGATCGAGACTAGGCGAGCGCCAACGTGCGCAGGTTCCTTGTTTCCTCTTTGGTGCTAAGGGGGAAAGCGCAGGCGCGGAGTACCGAGGCATCAAGAAAATGTTTCCATATTGTTGCAACAAGACCAAGATCAGCAGGACGGCAAGACGGAGGTCACCATGGAGCCCGAGGCGGCGTCACCACCAGAGCCTTTTGCAGGCGAAGACTGCTTTTGTCAGGATAGCTTGTACTAGTTGTCCCCCTTCGAATTGGCCGTTGTGGGATCCCTTCCCGCTCAATATTTGGGGAGAGGACCGGGGCCTCTATAAATAGGACTAGCCATCACAGTAGAGGGCAAGGAAGCCTGAGATGACCGAATCCTCACACACACAAGTTCACTAAGCACAAGAACACCTCAACCTCAGGAGGCTATTCTTCCCTTTGTACTGTTCATCATCATCCCAAGAGGCAATCCACCACCACCACACTGGAGTAGGGTATTACACCACAACGGTGGCCCGAACCAGTATAAATCTTGTGGCCCTTGTGTTGTGAGTTCGTCGAGTTAGTCCACGAGATCTTAGCAAAACTAGGACGTGGATCGGTAGGGGGGAGATCTTCGTGCGCACCCCAGAGTTCGAACCTTAAGGGTTTTGCCGGAACCCGTGATCCGACATTTGGCGCGCCAGGTAGGGGTGCACCGAGTCTTTCTTCCATCGATTCACACTCCACCATCTCCACGCCCGCTCCCCCATGGTGGGCTCCCCTCCAGCTGGATCTACCGGTGCCTACAGCCGCGCTCGGGGGCTCCGAGCCCTTGCCCCCTCCTTGCGGCAGGTGCAGTGGCCACCCAAGTTCAAGCCGGAGACGTTGTCGGCTTTCCTGCTGGCGTATGAGGAGGCCGTTCTGGAAGCCGGGGGCGACGGCAAGATCATGTCCAACTGGTTCCCAATGGCCCTTGTAGGCACGCCGCACGCCTGGCTCCTCCATTTGCCGGAGTTTTCTGTCGCCACCTGGGAGGAGCTGCACAACCTCTTCATCACTCGCTTCGGGGAACCGGCGGCCCCCATCGTCGCAGCTCTTCTTGGCGGTTCGCAAGCACCACCCTCAGATCGGCATGTCAAGCCGTACTTTCGCCAGATCGGTGCCGCTTCCAAGCGCCCGGGGGCTCCGCCTGGCTGGGCCGCACCTGAGGCCGACCTCACCTTCGACTCAGAGGATCATCCCGCCTCCACCGTCGGCTCGGGTGCGCTCCCGATGTTGTGTGTGCCCACCATCTGCCACGTATCCATCACCAAGACACTCGTCGACGGCGGCGCCGGCCTCAATGTGCTCTCCGTCGAAGCCTTCAGCCTCCTTCACGTACCGTTCGAGCGGCTCCGCCCCAGCAAGCCCTTCTCGAGGGTTCGCGGAGGCTCCGCCTGCTCCCTGGGGCAGATCTGCCTCCCCGTGACCTTCGGCATGCGTGACAACTACCGCATCGAGCTCATCGACTTCGACATCGCCCGTATTGGCCTCCCGTACAACGCCATTCTCGGGTACCTAGCTCTGGCCCAGTTCATGGCAGGAACCCATCCTGCTTACAACCTCATGAAGATGCCGGGGAGCGAAGGTGTCCTCACCATCAAGGGGGACGCCAAGGAGGCCCTGGCGGCGCTCAAGCTTGCCCTCAAGGCTGCCACGACAGCACGACCCGCCGACGCGGATACCTCTAAGGCCAAGGGAGCCGCACCAACCAAGAAGAAGCAGTTCTTCACTCAGTACAAGGCAGAAACCAAGCAAGTGTCGGTCGAGGAGGACGGGTCCTCAGGGGCAACCTTTACCATAGGCGCCAACCTTGAGGCTGGTCAGGAGGAGGCGCTAGTGAAGTTCTTGCGTGCAAACAAAGGAGTGTTCGCCTGGGAGCCTGATCAGCTGGTAGGGGTCCCAAGAGAGGTAACAGAGCACCACCTGAAGGTGTGCTCCAATGTACGCCCCATGAAGCAGAAGGCGAGGCGGCAGTCCATGGAGAAGCAAAATTTCATCGTCCAAGAAACCCGCAAGTTGGAGGCTGCGGGCGTCATTCACGAGGTTCGGTACCCCGAGTGGCTGGCAAACCCTGTTGTCGTCACCAAGAAAGGCGGGAAGGAGCGGATGTGCGTCGACTTCACCAACATCAACAAGGCCTGCCCCCAAGAACCGTTCCCACTTCCACGCATCAACCAGATCGTCGACTCTACCGCCGAGTGCGACTTGCTATGCTTCCTAGATGCGTTCTCAGGATATCACCAGATGAAGATGGCGGTAGAAGATGTGGAGAAGATGGCCTTCCTGACCCCGTGTGGGGTGTACTGCTACACTTGCATGCCGTTCGGGCTGCGCAACACGGGCACAACCTTCCAGCGGCTCATGCACATCACCTTAGAGCGGCAGCTCGGGAGAAACGCTGAAGCCTACGTCGACGACATCGTGGTGAAGTATCGGGCGGCGGGGACCTTGATCCAATACCTGGAGGAGACCTTTGAAAGCCTTCGCCAGGTGGACTTGCAGCTCAACCCGGTGAAATGCGTGTTTGGCGTCCCTTCCGGCAAGCTGCTGGGTTTCCTGGTGTCCCACAGGCGGATCGAGGCCAACCCAGAGAAGGTCAAGGCCATTGAAGACATGAGTCCACCGTAGACCCTCAAGGAAATGCAGGAGTTGGCTGGTCGGCTGACTGCGTTGGGGAGCTTCATCTCCAAGCTGGGAGAGCACGGCCTACCCTTCTTCAAGTTGATGAAAAAGAAGGGCCCGTTCGAGTGGACCCCAGAGGCCGACCAAGCTTTTCAAGACCTCAAGAGATACCTGACCAGCCCTCCAGTGATGGTGGCGCCGTGACCTCGCGAGCCCCTTGTGCTCTATCTCGCCGCCACCCCGTACTCAGCCAGCGCGGCTCTGGTGGCGGTTCGATAAGAACACCAAGCCAAGGGCACATCGCGCCATGCACGCCTCTAGCAGAGACGACGCAAGACCAGAAGGGCGCCACAAGGGCCGCAGCAGCAGTGGCAGAGGATCGGGCTCAGAAGGATGACGCCCCCAAACCCGCGAAGGCCCCAACTAGTGATCAAGCATTAGGGGTTCCCTCTCCTTAGGAGGCACCCCAACTCCAGGAGGGCGCAAGCCTCATCAGCGCGCCTACCCTCGTTGAGCACCCGGTATACTTCGTCAGCACGGTGTTGCGGGATGCAAGAGCACGGTACCCCATGCCTCAGAAGCTCCTACTCGCGCTCCTGGTGGCCTCGCGAAAGCTGTGGCACTACTTCCAGGGCCACCCCATCAAGGTCATCTCAGCTTACCCATTGGAGAGAGTGCTCAGGAGCCCCAACTCTGCCGAAAGAGTCGCTGAATGGAACATTGAGTTGCAAGCATTCTAGTTGGAGTTCAGTACTACCAGGGTCATCAAGGGAGCCGTGCTCGCCGATTTCGTGGAAGAATGGAAAGACTCCCAAGCGCTTGAAGAAGGCGAAGACCGGTCCCTCTCACCGGGAAGCGAGGCGCCTGACAGCTGGGCCACGTATTTCGATGGTGCCTTAGCGCGCGAGGGCGCGAGGGCTGGAGCAGTGCTCATCTCGCCCACTCAGGACAAGCTCTACTACGCCGTGCAGCTCTGCTTCCACCAGGGCGAGAAGGTCTCCAACAACATTGCAGAATACGAAGGCCTCATAGCCGACATGAAGGTTGCGGCGGCGCTGGGGGTGAAGCGCCTCACTATCAGGGGCGACTCACAGCTCCTCGTCAACTTCTCCAACAAGGTATACGAGCCGAAGGAGGAGCACATGGAAGCATACCTCGCAGAGGTGCGCAAGATGGAGAAGCAATTTCTAGGCCTGGAGTTGCAGCACGAGCCCTATGGCACCAATAAGGAAGCTGACGACATCGCCAGAAGAGCATCCAAGCGACAGCCACAGGAGCCTGGCGTCTTCGAGGAGCGGCTCTTCAAGCCATCAGCAACGCTACCGCTTTCAAGAACAGCTCAGCCTCGGGAGGAACTCCCGCAGCCGCTTGCCATAGGAGCCCCGGCTTGTGGCCCGACCTCGGGAGCGCGCCTACTCCTGGCGCTCGAGCCCCAGGAGGGATGCTGGACCAAGGAATTCAAGGAATACCTGATGCAAGGGACGTTGCCGGAGAAGGAGGATGACGTGGAGCGTGTGGCCTGTCAGGCCACAACATACTGCATCCGGGACAGTGATTTATACTAGAAGCAACCAAATGATGTTTCAATGTGTTGTATCTCCAGGAACAGGGAAAAGAGATGATAGCCGATATACACGGCGGGGATTGCGGGCACCACTTGTTATCGCGAACCCTCGTCGGCAAGGCATTCCAAAGTGGATTCTACTAGCCTATGGCGCTCAATGACGCAGCTGAGCTGGTGAAGTCCTGCGAGGCCTGCCAATTCCATGCCAAGCAGATCCATCAGCCAGCTCAGGGCCTCCAGACCATTCCACTCTTGTGGCCATTCGCAGTCTGGGGGTTGGATATTCTGGGCCTGTTTCCTCGGGCACCTGGGGGCTATCGATACCTCTACGTCGCCATCGACAAGTTCACTAAGTGGCCAGAGGTTGAAGCCGTCCGCGCCATCCTAGCTGGCTCTGTGGTCAAGTTCATCAAGGGCCTCATGAGCCGTTTTGGGGTCCCCAACCGCATCATCACCAATAACGGCTCACAGTTCACTAGTAATCTCTTCAAGTCATATTGTGCTAACCTTGGAACGCAGATCTGCTACGCCTCGGTAGCACACCCCAGGAGCAATGGCCAGGCCGAACGCGCCAACGTGCAGTTCCTGAGGGGCCTCAAGACTAGGACCTTCAAGAAGAAGCTCGAAGCCTGTGGCAGGGGCTGGCACGACGAGCTCCAGTCCGTGCTGTGGTCGATCCGCACCACCGCCACCAAGCCAATGGGCGAAACCCCGTTCTTCCTCGTCTACGAAGCAGAAGCAGTCCTCCCTCATGAGGTCAAGCATCGCTCCGCACAGGTCCTGGCATTTGATGAGACGCAGCAGGACGCCACACGGGGTATGGACCTCATGCTGGCGGAGGAACGTCGCCGCGAAGCTGCACTACGGGCGGCAAGATACCAGCAGGCGTTGCGGTGGTACCACTATTGCAGCGTCCGCTCCAGGACTCTTGAGGTGGGTGACCTCGTCCTGAAGCGGGTGCTCTCTAGGGAGGGGCTGCATAACCTCTCACCCATGTGGGAGGGCCCGTTCAAGGTCGTCCACATCTCCAGGCCTGGCGCCGCACGCATGGAGACGCACGACGGGGTACCCGTCTAGAACGCTTGGAACATCCAACACCTCCGGAAGTTCTACCCATGAAGAAAGGCCTAGTGCCTGTGAAGAAGGCCCGATGCCTGTGAAGAAAGGCCTAGTGCCTGTGAAGAAGGCCCGGTGCCTGTGAAGAAAGGCCCAGCGCCTGTGAAGCAAGGCCCTGTGCCTGTGAAGAATCGTCGCCCGTGACACTCTCACATAATAACGAGTGGGGCTGTACACGCCCCGGAGCCTCAGGAGTGCCACCCTTGGGCCTCAGGGGCTCCCTCCCACGCCGAGTGGCAGCACTTAGCTCCGTGCTGGTGAGAAGACGTCAAAGACTAGACTAGGTGCTGGACGTGGCTTTTTCATTTGCTTTCCGAAGTTGGCTCGCCCCTCTTTTAATTGAAATTTTCTTTCTGGTATCTCTTGCTGGTCCCGTCTTATCGCTTTCTGCCTCTGTTTCTGCCTTCATCTCTTTGGTCGACATGTACTCTCCGTCGCATCCCTAGCGAGGGGGCTGAACAGGTACCTTCGCGAGCTTCCTCCTTCCGTCTTTTCGTGAGGCACCCTCGTTCGAGCCCACAAGCTGGCGCACCTCTCCTAATCCGTGCCCCACGGGTATTGCGATGCAAAGCGCTGGGTCAAGGCCAGCGGCGCCTATGACCAAGCCCCGGGTGAACGATAAACCTCTTGACGAATTTTTTGCAGTTCCTAAGTGCATATCAGGTCAAGGAGGCCTCGATGGGTACTAGGAAGCAAGCGCCTCGTGTGACGCCTGGATAATTAAACTACAGTAATTCCACGCTAATGATGCCATGTCACCTCGATTACTATTGTGAATCTCACGTTAGATCGAAACCGATTCAAATTCAAATTTTAATTAGAAGTCAAAATATTATTTCTTCAAATGGTAAAACAAAAATGTTCGTTGGGTTGCAAATATTCATTAAGTAATTAGCATGCAGGAACCAACATAAAATGACTTTTTAAATTTGCCCCTAAAAATATTTTAGTGGACTAGCAATGTTAAATAAACAAACTTAAATTCAAATATAAATTTGGACAATTTTATTTGGCCTCAAACTTTTTGTGCAACCTTGTAGTGTTGACTAAGATTTATGAGAAAAGTTTCATTGATAAAAATAATAATAATTTGCATAATCTAAATGCAAAACAATGGTGGAAAATAGTACAGAGAAGAAAAAGGGAAAATATACTATACCTACTGTGCACTTAAGCCTATTGCAATAGTACTCAGGCCCAGCCCACCAAAAAGGCCTTCTCCTGTCTCTGTACAGAGGAGGAGGCAGGAGCTCACCGTGGCGCGCATGCGCGGCCACCACGGGTCGATGCTCGCCACTGAGGCGCTACAGGAGCAACAGGAGATGGATAAGAAGGCCCCCGACCCATTAGACAAACCCTAGCCCTCGCTTATCTCCTCGCTCGTCCTCTCCCTCTCGGTTTGGTTCGCTTCCGAGCTATCGTCGACGCGTCGTCGCCGTCCACGTGGCCACCGGCCTCCCCGGCGACCAGGAGGTTGTCCAGGGACTTCCTCGTCACTGACTCCGTCATCCCCGTGCATCCGTTCGACAGGAGACGCACCGTGCGCTCGGGATCGAGTCGGTTTCTCCGCCATGGCCATGGCATCTCGCCGTCGATCTACACCACCGCGCCACCTCGGCCGTCGCAAGCACATCCCCGACCTTCCTCTCGGTGAGCCGTGCCGATTCCCCTCTTCCCCCGTCGAATCCATAGTCGTATGCCTCCACCATCGCGTGCCCGGATCTCTGTGGGAGCTCGTGCTCACCACCACTCCCGCCGTGCTTCCCCGCGCCCATGCGTGCATCGGCCACGTTCTCTGGACGCGACCACCTACGCGTGGCTGCACGCCCATGGTCGTGCCCACGTGCGCCCTTGCGTAGCCCTGCTTGTTGTCGTAGCCGCCCACTGCCTGCTGTGCCCGTGTGCATCGCGCTCGCTCGCCGGTGCTCTGCTGCTGGTTGTGTGCTGCTTCTGCTGCCTTCCGCTGGCTACTGCTGCTGCTGCTGTTTTCCTACTACTGTAGCTGCTGTTTTTGCTTTAGTTGCTGTTTTGCTAGCTCCTGCTAAGCTGCTGCTCATAATGGCTGTTGCCGCCGCCGCGCTTTGCTCCTGCCGGTGCTTGCACTACCTTGGTGCTGCTCTAGTTGCTACGTGATGTGTGTGTGCTATGTATGTATGTGTGTTGTGTGTACAGCACGCGTGCATGTGTGTTGTGTGTGTGAGTGGCTCGGTTGGGCTCTGCCACTAATAGCCGGCCCTTAAGTTTAATTAGTGTAGGATTAGCTTAGGGGTATTTTAGTGCTAAACTAGTCTAGTAGTAGATGAGATGTAGGACCCCATTTAAATAAATTAGATTTATTTAATTGTTTGGATAAATAGTCTATGACATGTGGGCCACACATGCCCTTTTACTAGTCAAATTGACTTGGTCAATTCGGATTAAACTAAACATAATAAATCCAGAAATTTGAGAAAATACTTAGAACTTTGGAAAATCATACAAAATTAACTGTAACTCTGATGAAAAAACTTTGTACATGAAAGTTGCTCAGAACGACGAGACGAATTCGTACACGCACCCGTTGGTCCGTCACACATCCCTAGCATAGCGAACACGCAACTTTCCCCCTCCGGTTCATCTGTCTGAAAACGTCAAACACCGGGAATACTTTTCCGGATGTTTTCCCCCATCGCTAGTAGCACCTACTACTATGTTAGGTCACCTCTAGCACCTACTACTATGTTAGGTCACCTCTAGCACCGCGTAATGCCATGTTACACTTTGTGATGCTTTGATTGCTATGTTATTTATTGTGTTCCCCCTCCATTACTTCTTTCCGGTAGACCCGAGACTGCCGACGACCCCCAGTACGACTACGGTGTTGACGACCCCTCCTTGCCAAAGCAACCAAGCAAGCCCCCCCCCCCTTGATCACCAGCTATTGCCTATTCTACTCTCTACTGCTTGCGTTAGAGTAGTATAGCATGTTACTGCTTTCCGTTAATCCTATTCTGATGCATAACTTGTCATTGTTGCTACAGTTGTTGATACCTTACCTGCAATCCTAAATGCTTAGTATAGGATACTAGTTTATTATCAGTGGCCCTACATTCTTGTTAGTCTATCATGCTATACTATCGGGTCGTGATCACGCCGGGTGTTGATCACGGGTATATACTATACATAATACACATGATATATGTTGTGACTAAAGTCGGGTCGGCTCGTTGAGTACCCGCGGTTGATTCACGAATTGGGGACTGAAATGACATACTTTCCCGATGGCCCTCTGTGTGGATCTTTGTGGCGGAGCGACATGGCAGGTTGAGACCACCCAGGAGAGAGTTGGGCCTGGCCCTGGTCGGCATTCGCGATTACTTCAAGATAACACGCTTAAAGAGCTCTTGGTATTTGATCTGAGTCTAGCCACTGGCCTATACGCACTAACCAACTACGCGGGAACAGTTATGGGCACTCGACGTCGTGGTATCAGCCGAAGCCTTCATGACGTCAGTGACTGAGTGACGCGCGCCGGGTTGGACTGCGTAACGCAACTTCCTTTGTAATGGAGGTTGCTAGGTCTGCTCACGGGCCGCGTACGCAACATGCAGGTGTGCAATGGGCGATGGGCCCAGACCCCTGCGCCATAGGATTTAGACCGGCGTGCTGACCTCTCTGTTGTGCCAAGGTGGGGCTGCGACGTGTTGATCTTCCGAGGTCGGGCATGACCCAAAAAAGTGTGTCCGAACAAAGGGGATCGAGCATGTTGGGAAATGTGGTGCACCCCTACAGGGAAGTTGATCTATTCGAATAGCCGTGTCCCTCGGTAAAAGGACGACCCGGAGTTGTACCTTAACCTTATGGCAACTAGAACTGGATACTTAATAAAACACACCCTTCCAAGTGCCAGAAACAACCGGTGATCGCTCTCTCACAGGGCGACGAGGGGAGGATCACCGAGTAGGATTATGCTATGCGATGATACTTGGTGAACTTACCATCTACTCTCTTCTACATGCTGCAAGATGGAGGTTGTCAGAAGCGTAGTCATCGATAGGACTAGCTATCCCCCTCTTATTCCGGCATTCTGCAGTTCAATCCACATATACTATCCCCTTTCATTGATATCAATGCACATGTAGTGTAGCTCCTTGCTTGCGAGTACTTTGGATGAGTACTCACGGTTGCTTTGCTCCCCCCTTTTCCCCCTTCCTTTATTCGATTGTTGCAACCATACGTTGGAGTCCAAGAGCCAGACGCCACTGTCGATGACGACTGCTACTTGATGACCCACAAGTATAGGGGATCTATCATAGTCCTTTCGATAAGTAAGAGTGTCGAACCCAACGAGGAGCAGAAGGAAATGATAAACGGTTTTCAGCAAGGTATATTCTCTGCAAGCACTGAAATTATAGGTAACAGATAGTTTTGTGATAAGATAATTTGTAACGAGCAACAAGTAACAAAAGTAAATAAAGTGCAGCAAGGTGGCCCAATCCTTTTTGTAGCAAAGGACAAGCCTGGAAAAGTTCTTATATAGAGAAAAGCGCTCCCGAGGACACATGGGAATTATCGTCAAGCTAGGTTTCATCACGATCATATGATTCACGTTCGGTACTTTGATAATCTGATATGCCGGTGGACCGGTGCTTGGGTGTTGTCCTTACTTGTACAAGCATCCCACTTATGATTAACCTCTATTGCAAGCATCCGCAACTACAACAAAAGTACTAAGGTTGTAACACCTCGGATATGACTTTCCCAATTTGTACTCCAACTCTTGCCGTTTCCGGCGTTAAGTTATTTTATTTTCTCAGGTTCGGGTCTTTGCCTGCGTGTGTTGTTTTCGTTGTCATGCATCTCATATCATGTCATCATGTGCATTGCATTTGCATACGTGTTCACCTCATGCATTCGAGCATTTTCCCCGTTGTCCGTTTTGCATTCCGGCGCTTCGTTCTCCTCCGGTGGTCGTTTCTACCTTTCTTTCGTGTGTGGGGATTAAACATTTCCGGATTGGACCGAGACTTGCCAAGCGGCCTTGGTTTACTACCGGTAGACCGCCTGTCAAGTTTTGTACCATTTGGACTTCGTTTGATACTCCAACGGTTAACCGAGGGACCGAAAAGGCCTCATGTGTGTTGCAGCCCAACACCCCTCCAATTTGGCCAAAAACCCACCAAAACCTGCTCCATCATCTAGAGCGTTCGATCACCATCGCGTGGCCGAAAACCGCACCTCATTTGGACTCTCCTAGCTCCCTCTACCTCTATTTAAAGACCCCTCCCGAAATTCGCGGATCTCCTCTCTCCCTAACCCTAAAAAAATTCGTCTCCGCCGCCACCGGACACGTCCGGACGGAGCCAGACGCGTCCGCCCGCCGCCGCCAACCAGTCAGCCGCCGCCACGTGTCCCCGCGGGACCGCTTCGCTGCCTCCCACCGCCGGCCCGGGAGGCCCGAGCCGGGCCCCCGAGGCCCACGCCGCCTACCGCCTCCACCGGCTCACCGCGCCGCCCGCACCGCCCCTCTCCTCGATCTCCGGTCGCTGCCTCGCCCGCCGACCGCCGCCCCGCCCGATCTCCGCCGGCGCCGACCATCGCCACCCGGCCGCGCCTCGCCGACCCGACGCCGCCTCGGCCTCGCCTCCCCTCGCCCGGAGCCGAGCTCCACCGCGGCCACCTCGCCGTCCGGCGAGCTCCGGCCTCCCCTACTCCGAGCTCCGGCTGGCGATTCCAACTCCGGTGAACAGTAACTCCGGCGAGTGCATCGGGAACCGTGCCAGATCCAGATTTGAGAATCTCTCCTCGGTTGACTTTTTCTCCCGAAACCCTAGTTCATGTGCCCATGTTCATCGTGCCGTAACTTTGCATCAGTAGCTCCGTTTTGAGCATATAGCATATCAAAATGTTCATCTCAGAGAGTACATCATTTCCTTCCATTGCATCATTTTCATTTGAGTTCATCTTGATTCCCGAAATGCTGTTAGAAGAGTGCTACTTGAGATAACTGTCAGATCTGCTACTCCATTTAGATATTTGTCATTTTTGCCATGATTATTGTGTGCATGATATGCCCATGAGTTCTACATATGTTTTGTTAAGGGTTTGTCCATCTTTCCAGAGGTGCAACCCATGTATTTTTTTGTGATGTGTGTGGTGACTAGCACAAGCTTGCAAAGTGAGGCACTTGGTAATGCTGATTTCAGGGACTTAGCATTTCCACTAAGTCCTTGAGCTGTTTATCTCATATGGCCATATGTTCATGTTGTTTCCTAGTGATCCGTGCCTCTTTTGAGGATGATCAGTAAGGATGTTTTGTTGATCTTGTAGTGCTCTATCCATCCATGTCTTTTTTTGCAATTATGGAGCACCCTATCTTGAGTCAATCGAGCTCTACTTTTGCTACTTCGTGAATCTGGGCAGATTGTCTACTTGTTAGCGATTTTGCCGATGATGTTGTAGTTGATCCGTGCATGCTATGCTATTGTTCTTGCCATGTATAGCTTGCATTTTGTGTATTCTTGATAGGTGTAATCTTAGATTATCATGACTTGATCTGTAGTGAGTGCATCGAGCTCGTAAACATGCCTACTTGAAATCTGTTTTCAGCATGCTCCAGTTTTCACTAAGTCTGAGAACTGATTATGTTTTTGCCATGTTCACATGCTCGCAATTGTATTTTCTGATCCCTTTTGGCTCAAGGTCACTAAGGGACTTTTGTTAAGCTCTTTGAGTAGCTCCATGCCATGCTTTAATTTGCCATGTACAGGTCCTGTAGTATATAGTTTTATTGCTCCGAAGTGTGCTACCTGATCTGAAATTCCAGACAAGTGTTAATTTCACTAAGTCGGAAATCTGTTTACCATATGCATTTTTGCCATGCTTGTTTGAACCTGTTAATGGATGATTTGGCCGTAGCTCAGTGCTAGACTTTTGTTAAGCATCTTGAATGCATCCCTGCCATGTATTTTTATGCCATGTTTGGGTTCTGTAGCTTGTTCATATCTTTGCATTTAGATGGCTACTTGCTGTAAATCGCAGACCGGTGTCATATTTGAATCGCTTGCCATTTCCAAACCGTAACTCCGATTCCGGCGTTCTTGATATTTTTTTCAAGCGATTTCATCTCATCTTTCCAGTGGCACACTTGGATTTCCATGTTGAGGCCAGGTTCATGCATCCCTTGTCAAATCTTGCATATGCATCCCGCATAGCATACCATCCTTGCATCATATTGTTTGATCCTTGCACGTGGTTGATTGTGTCCTTGTTGCTTGTTTGTCTTGTTTGGGTAGAGCCGGGAGACGAGTTTGCTAACGAGGAGCCCGTTGAGTTTGCTTTCGAGGATCCAGTCAACTCTGACCACTTTGCAGGCAAGATGATCATACCCTCGAAATCACTACTATCTTTGCTTTGCTAGATGCTCGCTCTTTTGCTATGCCAATGCTACGATGCCTACCACTTGCTTTCAAGCCTCCCAAATTGCCATGTCAAACCTCTAACCCACCATGTCCTAGCAAACCGTTGATTGGCTATGTTACCACTTTGCTCAGCCCCTCTTATAGCGTTGCTAGTTGCAGGTGAAGATTGAAGACCGTTCCTTGTTGGAACATTTATTTACTTGTTGGGATATCATTATATTATCTTGTTATCTTAATGCATCTATACACTTGGTAAAGGGTGGAAGGCTCGGCCTCTCGCCTAGTGTTTTGTTCCACTCTTGCCGCCCTAGTTTCCGTCATATCGGTGTTATGTTCCCGGATTTTGCGTTCCTTACGCGGTTAGGTTATAATGGGAACCCCTTGATAGTTAGCCTTGATTAAAGCTTTTCCAGCAATGCCCAACCTTGGTTTTACCATTTTCCACCTAGCCTCTTTTTCCCTTGGGTTTCCGGAGCTCGAGAGTCATCTTATTTTAGCCTCCCTGGGCTAGTGCTCCTCTGAGTGTTGGTCCAAACAAGAGTCCTGTGCAGCGCCCCCTCGGGGAAACTCGAGGTTTGGTTTTAGTTGTATGGAGCACTCATCCGAGTGTACCCTGAGAACGAGATATGTGCAGCTCCTATTGGGATTTGTCGGTACATTCGGGCGGTGTTGCTGGTCTTGTTTTAACCTGTCGAAGTGTCTTGAAGAACCGAGATACCGAGTCTGATCGGAACGTCTTGGGAGGAGGTCTATTCCTTCGTTGACCGTGAGAGCTTGTCATGGGCTAAGTTGGGACTCCCCTGCAGGGATTTGAACTTTCGAAAGCCATGCCTGCGGTTATGGGCAGATGGGAATTTGTTAATGTCCGGTTGTAGATAACTTGAACCTTAACTTATTTAAAATGAATCAACAGTGTGAGTTACTGTGATGGCCTCTTCTCGGCGGAGTCCGGGAAGTGGACACGGTGTTGGAGTAATGCTTGCCGCAGGTTTGCCCTCTTTAGTTATGCGTTCGCGCTTTGCCTTCTCTTCTCGCTCTCTTTTGCGAATAGGATAGCCACCATATATGCTAGTCGCTTGCCGCAGCTCCACATATATTTACCTTGCCTTACCTATAAGCTTAAATAGTCTTGATCGCGAGGGTGCGAGATTGCTGAGTCCCTGTGGCTCATAGATTACTATTAAACCAGATGCAGTGCCTGACGATTCCGCTCCAGGAAAAGGTGGTTTCTCAACGTAAGTAGTAGGAACAATAGGATCATTATAAGTAATAGTCTTTTCTTCAACTTTAATAGGTGCAACTACTTTTACTTCAATGGGGGGATTATATTTAAACCACTTCTCCTTAGGGAGATCAACATGAGTAGCAAAAGATTCACAGAAAGAAGTTACTATCTCAGAGTCAAGTCCATATTTAGTGCTAAATGTACGGAAAACATCAGTATCCATAAAAGATTTAACACAATCAAACTTAGGTGTCATACCTGACTCCTTACCTTCGTCGAGATCCCAATATTCAGAGTTTCATTTAATTCTTTCCAATAAATCCCATTTGAATTCAATAGTCTTCATCATAAAAGAGCGAGGACAAGAAGTATCGAGCATGGTGCGGTTGTTATCAGAAAGTCGAGCATAAATTTTTTGAATAATCATTTCTCTTGAGAGCTCATGATTGGGGCATGAATATAACATTGACTTAAGCCTCTCCCCAAGCTTGAGCGATGTTTTCTCCTTTGCGAGGCCAAAAATTATATATATAATTACGATCACGATGAACAAGATGCATAGGATAAAACTTCTGATGAAATTTCAATTTCAATCGTTTGTAGTTCCACGATCCTATATCATCACATAGCCTATACCATGTCAATGTGTCTCCCTCCAAAGATAAAGGGAAGACATTCTTCTTGATAACATCATCGGGCATACCTGCAAGCTTAAATAATCCACAAACTTCATCCACATATATTAGGTGCTCATCAGGATGTACTGTTCCATCTCCTGCAAAAGGATTAGTTAGCAGTTTTTCTATCATACCCGAAGGAATTTCAAAGCAGGCATTTTCATTTTCAGTAGGTTCAGTAGGTTGAGGAGAAACTCTTTGCTCTACTGGTCGGGGTGAAGATACCCCGAACAAGCCCCTCAGAGGATTACTTTCCATAGTAACAAGTGACAGTAAATTTCAGCACACTATATAAATTTTTCCTTACCAAATTCCACCTACCAAAGGCGCTTCACTCCCCGGCAAAGGCGCCAGAAAAGAGTCTTGATGACCTACAAGTATAGGGGATCTATCGTAGTCCTTTTGATAAGTAAGAGTGTCGAACCCAACGAGGAGCAGATGGAAATGATAAGCGGTTTTCAGCAAGGTATTCTCTGCAAGCACTGAAATTATAGGTTACAGATAGTTTTGTGATAAGATAATTTGTAACAAGCAACAAGTAACAAAAGTAAATAAAGTGCAGCAAGGTGGCCTAATCCTTTTTGTAGCAAAGGACAAGCCTGGACAAATTCTTATATAGAGAAAAGCGCTCCCGAGGACAGATGGGAATTATCGTCAAGCTAGGTTTCATCACGATCATATGATTCGCGTTCGGTACTTTGATAATCTGATATGTGAGTGGACCAGTGCTTGGTTGTGGTCCTTACTTGGACAAGCATCCCACTTATTATTAACCTCTATTGCAAGCATCTGCAACTACAACAAAAGTATTAAGGTAAACCTAACCATAGCATGAAACATGTGGATCCAAATCAGCCCCTTACGAAGCAACGCATAAACTAGGGTTTAAGCTTCTGTCACTCTAGCAACCCATCATCTACTTATTACTTCCCAATGCCTTCCTCTAGGCCCAAATAATGGTGAAGTGTCATGTAGTCGACGTTCACATAACACCACTAGAGGAGAGACAACATACATCTCATCAAAATATCGAACTAATACCAAATTCACATGACTACTAATAGCAAGACTTCTCCCATGTCCTCAGGAACAAACATAACTACTCACAAAGCATATTTATGTTCATAATCAGAGGGGTATTAATATGCATATAGGATCTGAACATATGATCTTCCACCAAATAAACCAACTAGCATCAACTACAAGGAGTAATCAACACTACTAGCAACCCACAGGTACCAATCCCAGACTTGGAGACAAGAATTGGATATAAGAGATGAACTAGGGTTTGAGAGGAGATGGTACTGGTGAAGTTGTTGATGGAGATTGACCCCCTCCCGATGAGAGGATCGTTGGTGATGATGATGGTGATGATTTCCCCCTCCTGGAGGGAAGTGTCCCTGGCAGAATAGCTCCGTCGAAGCCCTAGATTGATGCCGCCAATGTTCCGGCTCGTGGCAGCGGAGTCTCGTCCCGAAAGGTTGCTTATGATTTTTTTTCCTCATCAAAAGACTCCATATAGCAAAAGATGGTCATCGGAGGGCCACCAGGGGGCCCACGAGGCAGGGGGCACGCCCAGGGGGGTAGGGCGCGCCTCCACCCTCGTGGCTAGGGTGTGGCTCCCCTCTGGAACTTCTTGCGCTCAGTATTTTTTATATATTCTGAAAATGACTTCCGTGAAGTTTCAGGACTTTTGGAGCTGTGCAGAATAGGTCTCTAATATTTGCTCCTTTTCCAGCCCAGAATCCCAGCTGCCGGCATTCTCCCTCTTTATGTAAACCTTGTAAAATAAGAGAGAATAGGCATAAGTACTGTGACATAATGTGTAATGAGAGCCCATAATGCAATAAATATCGATATAAAAGCATGATGCAAAATGGACGTATCAACTCCCCCAAGCTTAGACCTCGCTTGTCCTCAAGCGAAAGCCGAAATCGAAAAATATGTCCACATGTTTAGAGATGGAGGTGTCGATGAAAATAAAATACGGACAAGAGGGCATCATGATCATTCTTAGAACAACAACTTATATAATTCTTGTCATATGATCTCTTACACAAGAGTAACAATTCAATCACAATTTCAAGTATGAATCATAAACTTCATTGAAAACTAGAAAACTATAATCTAAGTCATTGGAGCGATTGCAATTTATCATAACATAGGAAAGAGTCAATATAAGAGCTTTTCAGCAAGTCCACATACTCAACTATCATATAGTCTTTCACAATTGCTAACACTCACGCAATACTTATGGGTACGAAGTTCTAATCGGACACAGAGAAAGATAGGGGCTTATAGTTTTGCCTCCCAACGTTTTACCTCAAGGGTAATGTCAACAATAATAGTTCATGAAAACTCACATCCAATTAGCCATATACACCAGGATCTTTCCAACATGTTGTGCTTGCCAAAAGATAAAATGTAAAAAGGAAGGGTGAAGATCACCATGACTCTTATGTAAGGTAGGAGATAAAAGTAAAAGATAGGCCCTTCGTAGAGGGAAGCAGAGGTTGTCATGCACTTTTATGGTCGGATGCACAAAATCTTAATGCGAAAGAACGTCACTTTATATTGCCACTTGTGATATGGACCTTTATTATGCAGTCCGTCGCTTTTATTTCTTCCGTATCAGACAATCGTATAAAGCTTATTTTCTCCCACACTAATAAGTCATACATATTTAGAGGGAAATTTTTATTGCTTGCACCAATGACAACTTACTTGAGGGATCTTACTCAATCCATAGGTAGGTATGGTGGACTCTCATGGCAAAATTGGTTTAAGTGGTGTTTGGAAGCACAAGTAGTATCTCTACTTGGTGCAAAGAATTCGGCTAGCATGAGGGGGGAAGGCAGGCTCAATCATGTTGGATGATCCATGACAATATAATTTATCTTAGATGTAAGAAAACATAACTCATTACATTGTCTTCCTTGTCCAACGTCAACTCTTTAGCATGTCATATTTTAATGAGTGCTCATAATCGTAAAAGATGTCCAAGATAGTGTATTTATATGTGAAGACCTCTCTTTCTTTATTACTTCCTATTAATTGCAACGATGACCAAAACTATGTTTGTCAACTCTCAACAACTTTTATTCATCATACTCTTTCTATGTGAGCTCATTACTCTTCATAAGACCCATATGATCTCTTTGTTTCTTTTTATTTCTTCTCTTTTCTTTTATTCACTCAAGATTATGGCAAAATAATCAAGCCCTTGACTCAACACTAATCTTTATTATATATAGCTCACGGACTCGATTACATAGAAGGATCATAAAGCAAAACTCACAACTAGATCATACTAAAACTTTTATGCTACTAGATCAAGATATTACCAAAAGGATCGAACTAAGAAAACGGTAAAGATAGAAGTGATGGTGATACGATACCAGGGCACCTCCCCCAAGCTTGGTAGTTGCCAAGGGGGGGTGCCCATACCAGATACTCAGTTCTTCTTTGTTGGTGAAGAAGGTGGAGTTGTTGATGATGGATAGTCACACATCGAGCTTAGGAGGTCCTCCAACTTGCGGATAATGCCCTTGAGTGTGATGATATGCTCCTTCAACAAAATATTTTCATGTGTGAGATACTTGTTTTGTATATGAGCTAACTCAATCATCTTGAAAGCTTCGATCTCAGTTGGGGTAAGAAGATTGTGATCAAGTTGAAGGATTTCTTCTGTTGCCGGAACTTGGTCCTCCGTGGCCTCCTTGATCCCTTCATCCTTGTTGATCTCCACGGGTTCCTCCCTCTTCAGCTCTATCTTCATTAGCCAAGCATCGTTGTCACCATTGTGGGAGTAGGGGGACGACATGATGCCCGGCCTTGACAACCCTGACAGAAAACAACTCGAAACAAGAACAGAGGACAATTGCATGATACAGGAGTCAAAACCTCCAAGAGATTATATAATTAATTTTTACCGACCAAAATACGTAACGTGCAAGAAAACGGAGTCCGGAGAGCGCACGGGGTGCCCACGAGGCAGGGGGCGCGCCCTCCACCCTCGTGGAGCCCTCGTGTCCTTCCCGGACTGCTTCTTATTTTTCTATTTTTCTAAATATTCCAAAACGGAGAAAAATTGCCATTAGAACTATTTTGGAGTTGGTTTACTTACCGTACCACATACCTATTCCTTTTCGTAGTCTGAAACGTTCCAGAAAGTATCCCTTATGTATTCCTCCGGGGTTATGGTTTCAATAACATTGGTTTCAACATTTATAGCATTACCTGAGATATAATGTTTGATTCTTTGACCGTTCACCACCTTCGGATTTGTTCCTTCGAAGTTGTTACTTTTTATGGCACCGGAACGATAGACCTCCTCGATAACGTAAGGACCTTCCCATTTAGAGAGAAGTTTTCCTGCAAAAAACCTTAAACGAGAGTTGTATAACAATACATAGTCACCAACATTAAACTCATGCTTTTGTATCCTTTTGTCATGCCATCTTTTAACTTTTTCTTTAAAAATTTGGCATTCTCATAGGCTTGCGTTCTCCACTCATCAAGTGAGCTAATGTCAAATAACCTCGGCTAACCAGCAAGTTTGAAATCATAATTGAGCTCTTTAATAGCCCAAGATGCCTTATGTTCTAGTTCGAGAGGTATGTGACATGCTTTTCCATAAACCATTTTATACGGAGACATACCCATAGGATTTTTATATGCAGTTCTATAGGCCCATAATGCATCATCAAGTTTCTTGGACCAATTCTTTCTAGATCTATTAAGAGTCTTTTCCAAAATTAATTTGAGTTCTCTATTACTCAATTCTACTTGACCACTAGACTGTGGGTGATAAGGAGATGCAATTCTATGATTAACATCATACTTAGCGAGCATTTTACGGATAGCACCATGAATAAAATGTGAACCACCATCAGTCATTAGATATCTAGGGACTCCAAACCTCGGAAAAATAACTTCTTTAAGCATCTTAATAGAGGTGTTATGATCAGCACTACTAGTTGGAATAGCTTCTACCCACTTAGTAACGTAATCAACAACAACTAAAATATGTGTATATCCATTAGAGGAAGGAAACGGCCCCATATAATCAAAGCCCCAAACATCAAATGGTTCAATAACAAGTGAATGATTCATAGGCATTTCTTGACGTCTACTAATATTACCAATTCTTTGACATTCATCACAAGATAAGACAAACTTACGGGCATCCTTGAAGAGAGTAGGCCAATAAAACCGGATTGCAATACCTTATGTGCAGTTCTATCTCCAGCGTGGTGTCCTCCATAAGCTTCGGAGTGACACTTGTGTAGGATCTGTTCCTGTTCATGCTCAGGTACACAACGTCTAATAACACCATCCACTCCTTCTTTATAAAGATGTGGGTCATCCCAAAAGTAATGTCTTAAATCATAGAAAAACTTTTTCTTTTACTGGTATGTGAAACTAGGTGGTATAAACATAGCAACAATGTAATTAGCATAATCAGCATACCATGGAGTAGTGTGAGAAGCATTTATGACATTTAATTGTTCATCAGGAAAGCTATCATCAATAGGTAGTGGGTCATCAAGAACATTTTCTAACCTAGACAAGCTGTCTGCAACGGGGTTCTCAGCTCCCTTTCTATCAATAATATGCAGATCAAATTCTTGTAGCAAGAGAACCCATCTAATAAGTCTAGGTTTAGCATCTTTCTTTTCCATAAGATATTTAATAGCAGCATGATCCATGTGAATAGTTACTTTAGAATCAACAATATAAGGTCTGAACTTATCACAAGCAAATACAACTGCTAAAAATTATTTTTCAGTAGTGGCATAATTTCTCTAAGCATTGTCTAGAGTTTTACTAGCATATTGAATAACATTCAATTTCTTATCCACTCTTTGCCCTAGAACAACACCTACAACATAATCACTAGCATCACACATAATTTCAAAAGGTAAATTCCAATCGGGTGGCTAAACAATAGGTGCAGAGATTAATGCTTTCTTAACTATTTCAATGGCCTCTACACAATCATCATCAAAGACGAATGGTATATCTTTTTGTAATAAATTAGTCAGAGGCCGAGAAATTTTTAAGAAGTCCTTAATGAACCTCCTATAAAACTGGCATGACCAAGGAAACTTCTTATACCTTTGATGTCCTTGGGACACGACATTTTTTCAATAGCATCAACTTTAGCTTTATCAACTTCAATGCCTCTTTCAGAAATTTTGTGCCCCAAGAAAATACCTTCATTAACCATAAAGTGGCATTTCTCCCAATTCAAGACAAGGTTAGTTTATTCACATCTCTGCAAAACTCGATCAAGGTTCCTTAAGCAATCATCAAAAGAGGATCCATAAATGGAGAAATTATCCATGAATACCTCACATATCTTTTCACAAAAATCAGAAAATATAGCCATCATGCATCTTTGAAAGGTAGCAGGTGCATTATATAAACCAAAAGGCATATGTCTATAAGCAAAAGTACCGAAAGGGCAAGTAAAAGTGGTCTTAGATTGATCATCAACTGACACAGGTATTTGGGAGAAACCAGAATAACCATCTAGAAAGCAAAAATGTGTATGTTTGGATAATCTTTCTAGCATTTGATCAATAAAAGGTAAGGGGTAATTTTTAGTAGCTTTATTTAATTTGCGGAAATCAATTACCATCCTATAACATGTAATAATTCTTTGCGGAATCAATTCATCTTTATCATTAGGAACGACAGTAATACCTCCCTTCTTAGGAACATAATGGACAGGACTTACCACCGACTATCACCAACGGGATAAATTATATCTGCCTCATGGAGCTTTAGTATTTCTTTTCTTACCACTTCTTTCATCTTAGGATTCAGTCATCGTTGGTGATCAATAACTGGTTTGGCAACTTTTTCCAAATTTATTTTGTGTTGACATAGACTGGGACTAATGCCCTTAAGACCATCGAGAGTATATCCAATAGCAGCACAGTGCTTCTTCAGAGTTTTCAATAATTTTTCTTCCTCCTTCTCTGAAAGGTTAGCACTAATAATAACAAGATATATCTTCTTTTCATCAAGATAAGCATATTTAAGAGTATCAGGCAATGGTTTAAGCTTAAACGCGGGATCACCCTTGGGTGGAGGAGGATCCCCTAAGATTTCAACAGGCAAGTTGTGTTTCAGAATAGGTCCCTGTTTAAAGAACACTTCATCTATTTCCCTTCTTTCATTCATATACATATCATTTTCATGGTCTAGCAAATATTGTTCTAAAGGATCACTAGGAGGTACGGCAATAGAAGCAAGACCAATAATTTCATCTTTTCTAGGCAATTCTTCTTCACGGTGTTGTCTACGAAATTTAGAAAAGTTGAAATCATGAGACATATCACCTAAACCAATAGTAATAACATCCTTTTTGCAGTCTATCCTAGCATTAACAGTGTTTAAGAAGGGTCTACCAAATATAATGGGACAAAAGCTATCTTATGGGGAACCAAGAACAAGAAAATCAGCAGGATATTTAGTTTTCCCACACAAGACTTCAACATCTCTAACAATTCCCATTGGTGAAATAGTATCTCTATTGGCAAGTTTAATGGTGACATCAGTTTCTTCTAACTCAGCAGGTGCAATATCATGCATAATTTCTTTGTATAAGTCAACAGGTATTGCACTAGCACTAGCACCCATATCACACAAGCCATGATAATAATGATCTCCTATTTTAATAGAAATAACAGGCCTGCCTACCACAGGTCTATGTTTATCTTTAGCACAGGGTTTAGCAATTCTAGCAGTTTCATCACAGAAATAAATAACATGCCCATCAATATTATCAGCCAAGAGATCCTTAACAATAGCAATATTAGGTTCAACTTTAAATTGCTTAGGAGGTGTATAGGTTCTAATATTGCTTTTACGAACCACAGTTGAAGCTTTAGCATGATCTTTTATCCTAACAGGAAAAGGTGGTTTCTCAACGTAAGCAGTAGGAACAATAGGATCATTATAAGTAATAGTCTTTTCTTCAACTTTAATAGGTGCAACTACTTTTACTTCAATGGGGGGATTATATTTAAACCACTTCTCCTTAGGGAGATCAACATGAGTAGCAAAAGATTCACAGAAAGAAGTTACTATCTCAGAGTCAAGTCCATATTTAGTGCTAAATTTACGGAAAACATCAGTATCCATAAAAGATTTAACACAATCAAACTTAGGTGTCATACCTGACTCCTTACCTTCGTCGAGATCCCAATATTCAGAGTTTCGTTTAACTCTTTCCAATAAATCCCATTTGAATTCAATAGTCTTCATCATAAAAGAGCCAGGACAAGAAGTATCGAGCATGGTGCGGTTGTTATCAGAAAGTTGAGCATAAATTTTTTGAATAATCATTTCTCTTGAGAGCTCATGATTGGGGCATGAATATAACATTGACTTAAGCCTCTCCCCAAGCTCGAGCGATGTTTTCTCCTTTGCGAGGCCAAAAATTATATACATATAATTACGATCACGATGAACAAGATGCATAGGATAAAACTTCTGATGAAATTTCAATTTCAATCGTTTGTAGTTCCACGATCCCATATCATCACATAGCCTATACCATGTCAATGTGTCTCCCTCCAAATATAAAGGGAAGACATTCTTCTTGATAACATCATCGGGCATACCTGCAAGCTTAAATAATCCACAAACTTCATCCACATATATTAGGTGCTCATCAGGATGTACTGTTCCATCTCCTGCAAAAGGATTAGCTAGCAGTTTTTCTATCATACCCGAAGGAATTTCAAAGCAGACATTTTCATTTTCAGTAGGTTCAGTAGGTTGAGGAGAAACTCTTTGCTCTACTGGTCGGAGTGAAGATACCCCGAACAAGCCCCTCAGAGGATTACTTTCCATAGTAACAAGTGACAGTAAATTTCAGCACACTATATAAATTTTTCCTTACCAAATTCCACCTACCAAAGGCGCTTCACTCCCCGGCAAAGGCGCCAGAAAAGAGTCTTGATGACCTACAAGTATAGGGGATCTATCGTAGTCCTTTCGATAAGTAAGAGTGTCGAACCCAACGAGGAGCAGATGGAAATGATAAGCGGTTTTCAGCAAGGTATTCTCTGCAAGCACTGAAATTATAGGTTACAGATAGTTTTGTGATAAGATAATTTGTAACAAGCAACAAGTAACAAAAGTAAATAAAGTGCAGCAAGGTGGCCTAATCCTTTTTGTAGCAAAGGACAAGCCTGGACAAATTCTTATATAGATAAAAGCGCTCCCGAGGACACATGGGAATTATCGTCAAGCTAGGTTTCATCATGATCATATGATTCGCGTTCGGTACTTTGATAATCTGATATGTGGGTGGACCGGTGCTTGGTTGTTGTCCTTACTTGGACAAGCATCCCACTTATTATTAACCTCTATTGCAACCATCTGCAACTACAACAAAAGTATTAAGGTAAACCTAACCATAGCATGAAACATGGGGATCCAAATCAGCCCCTTACGAAGCAACGCATAAACTAGGGTTTAAGCTTCTGTCACTCTAGCAACCCATCATCTACTTATTACTTCCCAATGCCTTCCTCTAGGCCCAAATAATGGTGAAGTGTCATGTAGTCGACGTTCACATAACACCACTAGAGGAGAGACAACATACATCTCATCAAAATATCGAACTAATACCAAATTCACATGACTACTAATAGCAAGACTTCTCCCATGTCCTCAGGAACAAACATAACTACTCACAAAGCATATTTATGTTCATAATCAGAGGGGTATTAATATGCATATAGGATCCGAACATATGAGCTTCCACCAAATAAACCAACTAGCATCAACTACAAGGAGTAATCAACACTACTAGCAACCCACAGGTACCAATCCCAGACTTGGAGACAAGAATTGGATATAAGAGATGAACTAGGGTTTGAGAGGAGATGGTACTGGTGAAGTTGTTGATGGAGATTGACCCCCTCCCGATGAGAGGATCGTTGGTGATGACGATGGTGATGATTTCCCCCTCCTGGAGGGAAGTGTCCCTGGCAGAATAGCTCCGTCGAAGCCCTAGATTGATGCCGCCAATGTTCCGGCTCGTGGCAGCGGAGTCTCGTCCCGAAAGGTTGCTTATGATTTTTTTTCCTCATCAAAAGACTCCATATAGCAAAAGATGGTCATCGGAGGGCCACCAGGGGGCCCACGAGGCAGGGGGCGCGCCCAGGGGGGTAGGGCGCGCCCCCACCCTCGTGGCTAGGGTGTGGCTCCCCTCTGGAACTTCTTGCGCTTAGTATTTTTTATATATTCTGAAAATGACTTCCGTGAAGTTTCAGGACTTTTGGAGCTGTGTAGAATAGGTCTCTAATATTTGCTCCTTTTCTAGCCCAGAATCCGAGCTGCCGGCATTCTCCCGCTTTATGTAAACCTTGTAAAATAAGAGAGAATAGGCATAAGTATTGTAACATAATGTGTAATGAGAGCCCATAATGCAATAAATATCGATTAAAAGCATGATGCAAAATGGACGTATCACTACTACACTGGAGGTGCCTACTACTACGTGTAGGCCGCTCACGATGACCAAGAGTAGCTTAGGAGGATCCCAGGCAGGACGCCTCCGCCTCTTTCGATATGTATCCCAGTTTGTGCTAGCCTTAATGAAAACTTGTTTAACTTATGTTTGTACTCAGATATTTTTGCTTCCGCTGACTCGTCTATGATCGAGCTCTTGTATTCGAGCCCTCGAGGCCCCTGGCTTGTAATAGATGCTTGTATGACTTATTTTATTTGTAGAGTTGTGTTGTGATATCTTCCTATGAGTCCCTGATCTTGATCGTACACGTTTGCGTGTATGATTAGTGAATGATTGAATCGGGGGCGTCACAAGTTGGTATGAGAGCCGACTGCCTGTAGGAATCCTCCTTCCAAACTCCTTGGCCGAAGTTGAGTCAAGTCATTCCAAAACTTTTTACTAACATGGATGTGTGTCTTACGGGCCCACGTCGCCATTGGGTGGTATTTGGATCTTTTACTCCTTGATCTTTACTCTGGGACTCTAATCTCTCTTCTAGTCGGGTTAAATGATTTTACTAACTTTGACTCTAGGTTCTCGTAACTACTTCCTCCCGGAGAACCCCTGCATTCCAGATGATGGCTTGATTCATCAGTAGACCTCGAAGATACTACCCGATGTTGTCCTGAGAACTTGTGCTCATGCGTTTGCAATTCCCTTCCACCATCAACCCTAATAGATAACTACATGCCCTTGCCATTCTTACATTCATCCCCAGCTGCTTTTGTTATTACAAGGTGCATCGATTTATTCTTCGACTTTGAAGAATCTCTTGAACCACTGCCTTACAGATCTTTGCCACATGAATACCCCTACGAATAATTAATCGCACTTATCGAGTATCCGCTCATTCCCAGTTGTTCTTGTGTTCCGCAAAAGGCTTCAAAATACTATTTGATCTTTCGAAAATCCTCAACAGCCTGTTGTTCTTGGAATTCTTGCATACTTGCATTCCGGTTAATTCCATTTGTCTAGCAATTTACTTTAAAAACCTCTGTGATTGTCATTATGATCCTTTTGATTCAACATGTGTGTGAATGCACACAATCATCAGTTGTTCCCTAGAATTTATCCTTCCGATTCAGACATCATTTCGGACATGAGCTGGATCTCGACCAATCAAATTGGCATCGATTGTACCCCTAAGGCTATTCAACTTATCCATCCCTAATCAGAACATTGCTCCTGATCCCTTGTCTTGGAATTGATAATTCCTTTGCATTTGAGCTTTGAGTTAGTCAGTTGTTCTATAATCCGATGCACTTGCATTCCTTCTTCCTTTGATACAGTACCCATACTCACATCAGCTCCGTTGTAGACCACCAGACCTCTTGTTGGATTATTATCCGACAGTGTCCTCATATTCAAATAACCTTGTGAGCCTTTCCACAGATATATAAAGCCTTTGGTAAATTGTATCCTCTGTTTTCTCAAGCATGCTCTGTTTTCAAGCTGGTGGAATTTACTATTGAAGCTTGTGGTATATGTTCCCACGATACCCTGACGGGTTGAACCTATGCCTTCCTTAAAATGTGTGAACTCGAAAGTTTTGACGAGTCATACTCTTTTGGTATTTTGCTAGATAAAATTTCAACACTACAACTACTTCGAAAGTGAGAGGTGAATGGAAGGTTATGCATTGAGGAAGTGGGAGTCGACCTTGAACCTTTGTGTTCATGCCCATGGACACGATGTAGATCCTATCATGGAAGCTTCTTGTAATAATAACTATTCCCTTGGTATAATAACATCTGTTATCGGTGAATTGATCTTTTGCAATCGTGGTTCCGACCATGTTCTCCTTTAAATACCATTTCTCGTGCAAGTTTAAGCACGTGTCTTCTGTAGAGTAATACCCCAGTCCAACCTCTAGTTTGATTTGTCGACGAGTATTAACCCCTGGTATCTCAAGATTATCACGGAACTGCATAACTTCTTATGAGTTCTTCATCAAGTGCTACATTTTCACTGATTCCAATTTTTCATGGGCTCTGAGTTATTGAACACTCAAAGACACCGATAACCGACTCGAGACCGCACCGTGATTAAACAACTCTTGGTAGCCTTCATTACTTATGAGTTTGAACTCGATCACGTCATTCCTAGCCTGCTTGGCTATATCCTTGTCGTGCCGATTTTTAGCTGTGCTACCTGGTCCTTCTTCCCGGAGCAAAAATTTCGACGGTGAGCTAATCTTACGTCGATCTTCCTCGTCATATCATTTGACCTTGAACAACAAGCTTGATTTCAAGTTTGTGTCGTACCCATGGTTTCACTAACTTTTCACTTCATCATTCCGTTGACTTCATGCCATCGCCGATCGGTTACATCTTCTTGAAACCTCTCGACAAATGTGTCATGATCATCATCAACATTCTGAGGTCTTCCAAGATATCTATCGGATTCTTGATGAGAAATAACATCCTTTGCCCTCGATGATTTGGGTTATCATTGAAAACATTATTGCATTCTCTCCAACACAAAACTTGTTCTTGTTTTGTGATGTACCTTGAGTTCCTTGCTATCCAACTTATGTTATGTTCTACCGCGGAGTGTTACCATCTTTTATGTCAGTAATGTCGTGAGAATTTCACCACCTCTTAAGAAATTCTTGTTGCAACAATGCTTCTGGACATCACCATTCTTTTCTTGGCCCCCGTGTTGAGTGAACCCTGTTGTGAGAATTTAATATCTCTAGCAACCGTATTTTTTGAAGTGAATGGCTGATAGTTTCGTTATCGAATCACCATTCTAACTTTGGTCATCCTACTTGGTCCATATTTTCAGGTGCATTTTCGTTCAATATTTAATTGTGGATGTTCCCATCGTACATACCTCATTATTTACTTAGGTGTGTCTGATGCCATCACCTTGTTCACTTAATTGTGGAAATCTTTTTGGAAACCTCGATGAATTGCTGCTGAGTCCATCAGCCACCTCCTCATCCTCTCCATGGTTTACTAATGAACTCTTGTATCGAAACTCGCTCCCATAGTTCATTTCTCGAGAATCTTACGATGTCTTCTCATCAATTTGTGTCGCACCTTTTTCTTCTCAGGCATCCTAAGTCTGAGGTATCCTGACCCCAATCAGATCTGAATCTTGGTCGGATATGATGGTTGGAACATAATTCCAAGAGTTATAACATTGGTCTTTTATATGACCCAATAAGATGATGTCATGCCTAGGACACCTGGCCATAAGACCTATTGTATAGTTTCCTTTTCAGCCAGGTTAAACACTCTTCCATGAGGAAATCGTAAGACTTATTCTACCAGTTGTTCCTGATGAATCCTTCATGTATCCAAAGACCCACCTTTGCTTGAAGACCATGTCAATGCTATCTCGAAGCATGCCTGTGCTACTCCGATCATCAATAAGAGCATTTGAAGCACAATGCTAAATTCTCTTTATCAATTACCCAAACACTATTGTATGGGTAATGTCATGAAATTTCTCTCCCCTTTCCTAAAGGGTTTTCTACGTTATATCCTGTCATGGATATCATGCTCTGTTTATCCTTGGGAAGGATATACCCCTGAAATTTGTGTTTAAACACACTTTTCTTTCCATTGTTCTGTTTAATATGAAGATCACCTTTTCCTTTCCATTGTTTTGTTTAACCTTTCTGGTGATCTATATGATCTAAGCAGTAATATTCTTCTGCTTATGTAAACACCTTGGTGCACAACCGTGTCAGTAAGACCCTGTTACTTTTGTTGATAGAATTATGGTAACCACCGATGGACGAGAACTTTGCCTATTGGTCCGCCTCGTTCAACGAGCAGGAAAATGGTTCTCTTCGTCCCTCGCCCTTGGTACCAATGGTTGTTGCCGACATAATCGATAGTATATCCTCTGACATGCCTTGCTTACATGATCATGCAAGACGTCACCCCCTTCCTACTTTTAACCCACATGGTGGGCCCATAACCCATAGTTCCACAGGATCGAAACCTGACTCTCCTGTATACCCTATTGTCAAAGTTATTCCTCGCGCTTGACTTCGTATGTAATTCACTGGCCACCTGCCTAGTGATCTATTCTGGTATCAGACGCAATACATATTCTTGTTGCTCTGAACTCCTTTCACCTTCTGATTAGGCCATCAAACAATTGCCTGCCCATTGGAAATTTCTCATGGTACCTCCTTACTTTGCTCTCGGTATTTTCTTAAGTTTCAATTCGAGTGTTACTTTCCGCCACCTTCCTTATTGTTTCGACCTTGTAGAGGTCCGTTCTCCCAGAATACCCACCCTTTATTCTTTCGTAAGTACGATGGAGTTCCCGAAGAAAGGATGCCGACTTCATCATGGTGACCTGCAACAGAGAAATGAAGACATCAACGTAATGGATCAACCTCTTCGAGAAGGGCAACCAAGACCGAGAGGATTCGTTAGAATTTCGTAACCAGATCTTTCCCCCTTACTACACCTCTTAAATCTTGGGACGAGATTTCTTGTAGTGGAGGAGAATTGTGATGCCCGGATAATTAAACTACAGTAATTCCATGCTAATGATGCCATGTCACCTCGGTTACTATTGTTAATCTCACGTTAGATCGAAACCGATTCAAATTCAAAATTTAATTACAAGTCAAATTATTATTTCTTCAAATGGTAAAACAAAAATGTTCGTTGGGTTGCAAATATTCATTGAGCAATTAGCATGCAGGAACCAACATAAAATGACTTTTTAAATTTGCCCCTAAAAATATTTTAGTGGACTAGCAGGGTTAAATAAACAAACTTAAATTCAAATATGAATTTGGACAGTTCCATTTGGCCTCATACTTTTTGTGCAACCTTGTAGTGTTGACTAGGATTTATGAGCAAAGTTTCATTGATAAAAATAATAATAATTTGCATAATCTAAATGCAAAACAGTGGTGGAAAATAGTACAGAGAAGAAAAAGGGAAAATATACTGTACCTACTGTGCACTTAAGCCTATTACAATAGTACTCAGGCCCAGCCCACCAAAAAGGCCTTCTCATGTCTCTGTACAGAGGAGGAGGCAGGAGCTCGCCATGGAGTGCATCCGCGGCCACCACGGTTCGATGCTCGCCACAGAGGTGCTATAGGAGCAACAGGAGATGGATAAGAAGACCCCCGACCCGTTAGACAAACCCTAGCCCTCGCTTATCCCCTCGCTTGTCCTCTCCCTCTCGGTTTGGTTCGCTTCCGAGCTATTGTCGACGCGTCGTCGCCGTCCACGTGGCCATCGGCCTCCCAGCGACCGGGAGGTTGTCTAGGGACTTCCTCGTCACCGACTCCGTCGTCCCCGTGCATCCGTTCGACATGAGACGCACCGTGCGCTCGGGATCAAGCCGGTTTCTCCGCCATGGCCGTGGCATCTCGTCGTCAATCTACACCATCGCGCCACCTCGGTCGTCGCAAGCACGTTCCCGGCCTTCCTCTCGGTGAGCCGCGCCAATTCCCCTCTTCCTCCGTCGAATCCATAGTCGTATGCCTCCACCATCGCGTTCCCAGATCTCTGTGGGAGCTCGTGCTCACCACCACTCCTGTCGTGCTTCCCCACGCCCATGCGTGCATCGGCCACATTCTCTGGACGCGACTGCCTACGCGTGGCTGCACGCCCCTGGCCGTGCCCACGCGCGCTCTTGCGCAGCCCTGCTTGTTGTCGTAGCCGCGCACTGCCTGTTGTGCCCGTGTGCATCGCGCTCGCTCGCCGGTGCTCTACTGATGGTTGTGTGCTGCTTCTGCTGCCTTCCGCTGGCTACTACTGTTGCTGGTGTTTTCCTACTATTGTAGTTGCTGCTTTTGCCTTAGTTGCTACTTTGCTAGCTCCTGCTAAGATGCTGCTCATAATGGTTGCCGCCGCCGTGCTTTGCTCCTGTTGGTGCTTGCACTACCTTGCTGCTGCTCTAGTTGCTACGTGATGTGTGTGTGCTGTGTATGTATGTGTGTTGTGTGTACAGCGCGCATGCATGTGTGTTGTGTGTGTGAGTGGCTCGGCTGGGCTCTGTCCACTAATAGCCGGCCCATAAGGTTAATTAGTGTAGGATTAGCTTAGGGGTATTTTAGTGCTAAACTAGTCTAGTAGTAGATGACATGTAGGACCCCATTTAAATAAATTAGATTTATTTAATTGTTTAGATAAATAGTCTATGACATGTGGGCCACACATGCCCTTTTGACTAGTCAAATTGACTTGGTCAATTCGGATTAAACTAAACATAATAAATCTAGAAATTTGAGAAAATACTTAGAACTTTGGAAAATCATAGAAAATTAACTGTAACTCCGATGAAAAAACTTCGTACATGAAATTTGCTCAGAACGATGAGACGAATCCGAATACGCAACCCGTTTGTCCGTCACACATCCCTAGCATAGCGAACACGCAACTTTCCCCCTCCGGTTCATTTGTCCGAAAACGTCAAACACCGGGAATACTTTCCCGGATGTTTTCCACCTTCGCTAGTAGCACCTACTACTATGTTAGGTCACCTCTAGCATCGCGTAATGCCATGTTACACTTTGTGATGCTTTGATTCCTATGTTATTTATTGTGTCCCCCTCCATTACTTCTTTCCGGTAGACCCGAGACTGCCGACGACCCCCAGTACGACTACGGTGTTGACGACCCCTCCTTGCCAGAGCAACCAGGCAAGCCCCCCCCCTTGATCACCAGATATCGCCTATTCTACTCTCCACTGCTTGCATTAGAGTAGTATAGCATGTTACTGCTTTCCGTTAATCCTATTCTGATGCATAGCCTGTCATTTTTGCTACAGTTGTTGATACCTTACCTGCAATCCTAAATGCTTAGTATAGGATGCTAGTTTATCATCAGTGACCCTACATTCTTGTCAGTCTGCCATGCTATACTATCGGGCCGTGATCACGCCGGGTGTTGATCACGGGTATATACTATACATAATACACATGATATATGTTCTGACTAAAGTTGGGTCGGCTCGTTGAGTACCCGCGGTTGATTCATGAATTGGGGGCTGAAAGGACATAGTTTCCCGACGGCCCTCTGTGTGGATCTATGTGGCGGAGCAACAGGGCAGGTTGAGACCACCCAGGAGAGAGGTGGGCCTGGCCCTGGTCGGCGTTCATGATTACTTCAAGATAACACACTTAATGAGATCTTGGTATTTGATCTGAGTCTGGCCACTGGCCTATACACACTAACCAACTACGCGGGAACAGTTATGGGCACTCGACGTCGTGGTATCAGCCAAAGCCTTCGTGGCGTCAGTGACTGAGCGGCGCGCGCCGGGTTGGACCGTGTAACGCAACTTCCTTTGTAATGGAGGTTGCTAGGTCTTCTCACCGGCTGCGTACGCAACGTGCAGGTGTGCAATGGACGATGGGCCTAGACCCCTGCGCCATAGGATTTAGACCGGCGTGCTGACCTCTCTGTTGTGCCTAGGTGGGGTTGCGACATGTTGATCTTCCGAGGCCGGGCATGACCCAGAAAAGTGTGTCCAAACAAAGGGGATCGAGCGTGTTGGGAAATGTGGTGCACCCCTGCAGGGAAGTTGATGTATTCGAATAGCCATGTCCCTCGGTAAAAGTACGACCCGGAGTTGTACCTTGACCTTATGACAACTAGAACCAGATACTTAATAAAACACACCCTTCCAAGTGCCAGATACAACCGGTGATCGCTCTCTCACAGGGCAACGAGGGGAGGATCACCGGGTAGGATTATGCTATGCGATGATACTTGGTGAACTTACCATCTACTCTCTTCTACATGCTGCAAGATGGAGGTTGCCAGAAGCGTAGTCTTCGATAGGACTAGCTATACCCCTCTTATTCTGGCATTCTGCAGTTCAGTCCACATATACTACCCCCTTTCATTGATACCAATGCATATGTAGTGTAGCCCCTTACTTGCGAGTACTTTGGATGAGTACTCACGGTTGCTTTGCTCCCCCCTTTTCCCCCTTCCTTTATTCGATTGTTGCGACTAGACGTTGGAGTCCAGGAGCCAGACGCCACTGTCGATGACGACTGCTACTACACTAGAGGGCCCTACTACTACGTGCAGGCCGCTGACGACGACCATGAGTAGCTTAGGAGGATCCCAGGCAGGAGGCCTGCGCCTCTCTCGATATGTATCCCAGTTTGTGCTAGCCTTATTAAGGCAAACTTGTTTAACTTATGTCTGCACTCTGATATTGTTTCTTCCGCTGACTCGTCTATGATCGAGCTCTTGTATTCATGCCCTCGAGGCCCCTGGCTTGTAATATGCTACTTGTATGACTTATTTATTTGTAGAGTTGTGTTGTGATATCTTCCCGTGAGTCCCTGATCTTGATCGTACACGTTTGCGTGTATGATTAGCGTATGATTGAATCGGGGGCGTCACACCTCGTGAGGAGGAGGCCACTCAAAATAAGTCGAGCTAAGTTATCCCTACATCCAACGACGATGTTGCGACACAGCACATGAACGCCAAACATAACATAACAATTGAGATCATAGTTCGATACACGCCCCTCCAGGGCCCATTCTGGTTTCTTTCTGATGCAGGAAGGAAAAGAAGAACAAAATAGAAGCGGCGCCTATAGCGGTCCACGGGGGCAGGCCCCAGCGCCTTCCTGAGCTCAGCCGGACCCCTCCTCGCGCTTCACGAAGGCATGACAACGAGACGACCCACCGCCATCTTCGAAGCGGGCACGGCGGCGTGGCGGCTGGTCATAGCCGCCACTGCTGGAGCTGTCGCTGGGGGAAGAGCTGCCATAGCCGGACGAGACGTGGTCGGCACCAAGGGCGGGTTCGCCCTCATCCTCGTCACGGCCGTCGCCAAGGCCGAGCACCTCCTCGCCGTCGTTCACCTCGGGGCAGCACCCGGTGTGGCGACCATCTTCCCCAAACACCCTCACATAGAGGGTCGCATTGCCGTCATACTTGAAATGGAGGGTGCACCGCCTGCCCAGGCCGCGCGTGCGGGCGAACATATGCCAACCGCGGGCTAGAGCTATATTGCCCGCGGCGAAGACCTCGACCGTGACCCAGGAAGCCCTGCTGCAGCAGCCGTCTGCCTGTAGCCAAAGCCCGCCTGGACCTGAGGTCGGTAGCTCGTCGCGAAGAAGCACGGGAGCTGAAGCCAGTTGCCGGCCAGGTTCTCCGAACAGACGATGAACTCTGGCAGCATCTCCCGCCGAGTGGAAGCTCGATCAGGGAGGCCGCGCGACCACGGCATGTCTCCCTTCATCAATAGGACCGCCACGACAGGAGCAACCCTTGCCCCACGAAGCGGAACCACCACGGTTGCGCGGGTTCGCGGCGGGGGTTGTGGTGTGCTTGCGTGGACGGCCGCGTCCACGCTTGGGCATCGGAGAGCCAGGCACCTCGCGAGGGGCCTTCCCCTTCTCCACGGCAGTGAACCTCCTCGACAGCACCATTGGTAGTAGGAGAGGAGCAAGGAAGGAGAAGAGGCGGAAGAGGCAGAGGAAAGATGGGCGACGGGGGCTCTGCCCCCTCCTCATTTATAGCAGGAGAAGGCCAACCAGCGCCCCCCTGCCTGATCACAGGTAATGATGGTTTTCCTTGCATGTCGCAGGGACTTGTCAAGTCGGGCAGTTGCCGAGGCAGCGTGGGGAAGCGGAGACGCCCACGTCCAATCAACCGCCATGCGTCGACCAAGGCCGCAGGCTGTTGGGGCCTGCGGCGCTCCGTGCTTGACCTTTGGCTTCGCCTCGAAGCCAAGCCCGAGCGCGCCTTGGGCCTGGGGGCTACTGTTGGTGTTCTGGGAATGGGGGTCCCCAGACTTTCCTGCCTGCGGCCCACGGTGTGGCTTTGCTAGCAGGCCTGTACGGCCCATCTTCATCAACAAGGCATTCAAGACCCTCGCGAGGGGCCAAGCCTCGCGAGGCGGACGGCGCAAGACCTTCCCAGGAGCGGCCTCGCCAGGCAGGATCACGAGGGGCAGAGAGATCAAGTCAAGGCAAACCTCGCGAGGTTCTCATGACGTGAGCCATGACGATCGAGACCAGGCGGGCGCCAGCGCGCGCAGCGTCGTTGTTTCTTCTTTGGTGCTAAGGGGGCAAGCGTAGGCACGGAGTACCGGGGCATCAAGCAAAGGTTTCCATATCGGTGCAACGAGACCAAGACAAGCAGGACGGCAAGACGGAGGTCACCATGGAGCCCAAGGCGGCGTCACCACCAGAGCCTTTTGAAGGCGAAGACTACTTCTGTTAGGATAGCTTGTACTGGTTGTCCCCCTTCGAATTGGCCGTTGTGGGATCCCTTCCCGCTCAATATTTGGGGAGAGGACCAGGACCTCTATAAATAGGTCTAGCCACCACAGTAGAGGGCAAGGAAGCCTGAGCTGACTGAATCCTCACACACACAAGTTCGCCAAGCACAAGAACACCTCAACCTCAGGAGGTTGTTCTTCCCTTTGTACTATTCATCATCAGCCCAAGAGGCAATCCACCACCACCACAATGGAGTAGGGTATTACACCACAACGGTGGCCCGAACCAGTATAAATCTTGTGTCCCTTGTGTTGTGAGTTCGTCGAGTTAGTCCACGAGATCTTAGCAAAACTAGGACGTGGATCGGTAGGGGGGAGATCTTCGCGCGCACCCTAGAGTTCGAACCTTAAGGGTTTTGCCGGAACCCGTGATCCGACATTTACCCTGCAACTTAATTCGTTCAATTTAGAACTGTCGCGTGTACTGAATTTGTGAGTTATGCCCGGTTTTCTGTTTATCTAAGAACCGTTAATATGTTGACCTTGATATGCTGTCAGCTTAGGCAATGAATATGAACTATTTTTTGTTGTTGTTATTATTATTATTATTATTATTATTATATCATAGAGGTAGCACACTCAATCGATCTCACTATAGTATGTGTGAGCAAAAATATGCAATCTGGTTTGCAAATAGCACACGGTTCGTTGATGAAAGCCGTGTGCTGACCAAACCCCGTCACCCCGCCCACGATCTGAGTCGTGCTTTCTGATTGGCCGGAACCAAAACCCCACGGATCGCACGTCTGCACTGTTGGATGCTCCCAGATCAAACGGCGATCCTCATCCCTTTCGACAGCACATGCAGTTCCGGTTGTAATTTTATTTTTATGCACAAAATGCATGTTAATCTCAAAATATGTCTTAAATATAGCTAACGATACCTGAAATGCGCTAGAAAATCAAACCCGTGGCATAATGTTGATTGCGTACCTTGGAAATTTTTATGAGGCCAAACGTTGAAGTCACCAACCACATGAGTTTGAATTGACACATATCCTTTTGGAAAACCATGATCCTTCATGTGAGATGCTCCGGTTTGGAAGGAGCGATCATCAAAACTTGTGCCAAATTTACCATTTTTTCCACAGGGTCATGAGAGCACGCCACGGGCACACATCGATTTTGATGATGTACGAACTCCATCTAAATTTTCTGTAATTAAAATAGCAACTAGGCCTACGCCAGTGGCCGCACCTCGCGGCCGAAATGTTTGAAACTTCTCCCCGCCTCTCGAACAAACGGATGAAAACTCACAAAGCGACGCACAAATGATATGTACACTTTTGCTAGGCTAATAGTAAGGGGGTATCATAGCTAGTATATATCATGCATGCCAACTAGGCAATTTTGATGAGCCATCATAGAATTAATTAAATGAAGAAAGAGAGGGTTAAGTATCATATCATGAAAGCGTATCATAATAAATGTTATGCTACTATGTGTCATGCATGACAATATAAATAAAGTACTGCATCTGATACTAGCTAGCTACTCTATGATACTATGCATTAGAGCAAGTAAGTACACAATAGAGTGACATGAGACTAGCGACAATGGGTAGTAACATAGAATGTTACTAGTCTATGTTACTACCTCTATAGTGGGGAGTAACATATGTGTAGTAACATGCAACACTTCATTTATTAGGCTATAGACTCACCTTGCCTTGAGATGTGATGTTACTCAGACTAGCCACAATGGGTAGTAACATAGAGTAGTAACATGCCCACGTGTTACTAGTATATGTTACAACCTCTATAGTGGGGAGTACCATATATGTGTGGTAACATGCAACACTTCATTTATTAGGCTATAGACACATCTTGCCTTGATATGTACATGTGATGTTACTCATACTACTAGTAACTAGCTATGTTACTACTTTCCTCTCTTTCTTCATTTATTGCTTGCCATATCATCTACTTAATTTATCTAGATATGTGTGATGTTACTATATACCTATGTTACTCCCATTGTGGGTAGTCTCATACTATAGTAAGACTAGTCACAGTGGGGAGTAACTTAGAGTAGTAACATGCATATGTTACTAGTCTATGTTACTACCTCCACAGTGGGTAGTAACATATGTGTTGTGTCATGCATCACTTCATTTATTAGGTTGTAGACTCATCTTTTCTTGATATGTGTGATGTTACAGTAACTAGCTATGTTACCACATTCCTCTCTTTCTTCATTGATTACATGCCACATCATCTAGCCTAGATAAGTGTGATGTTACCACCTATATATGTTACTCCCACTGTGGGTAGTCTAATTAAGACTATACCCATAGTGGGAGTAACATAGGTAGTAACATCACACATATCCACTTTCCTCCATTTCTTCATTTATTGATTGCCACATCATCTATTTTATCTAGATCTGTGTGATGTTACTACCTATGTTACTCCCACTGTGGGTAGTCTGGCTATAAGGAATAGAATAATATACATGTGCTTATTAGTTGGAGGAAAGAAAAGAGAAGCGGGCTCTTGGTTAGTAGAGCCAGCTGCAACACGAGACCCAAGACACTTTGTGAGGATGTAAGGTGGGCCAACTATTGATAAACTAGTACATATATAAAACTTATTATTGTACATGCCCGCTAAGAGGTTGGCTGTATATGACATGGCAACTACTTATAGCCGACCCTAGGCTGTATTATTAACCATGCTCTTAGTGAGGTAGCTAGTATATCATAGACGACTAGCTAGTATCATACTAGCCACAGTGGGAGTAACTTCAGCACTAACACCAACTCCAACTCAGCAAACTTGCTTATTTGGCAATAAGTTAATGAGGAGAGAGATAGTTTCAGTAACTTAGCTAGTTATTGTAGCATCACATGCATGTCTGTAACGCCCTAGACACACCTGCCGGTGGTCGTTAATCCTAGCGGGATCTAGACTGGCCCCACAGATCAATACTAGTCTTTTCTGCGCACTTTGTCCTCACTCGTGCGCACCCGGGAGTAAATTCCCGGTCGGTCACCCATCCTGAAACTACTCCAAGCTGAGCACGCTTAACTTTGGAGTTCTTTCTGAATGGGCTCCCGGAAAAGAAGGAATTCCTTATTGATATGAGTAGTCTATCATCCCTAATAAGCCAAGCTATCACATACATCCCCACTCAGAGGAACCGACGTCCTCGTCGGGCCACAGGAACGTTCCCTCTTGGCACAAATGTCTGTGCCTCCAGTCCGATACATGTGCCATGCCGGGTGCCACGACGGCTCGCAAACGTCATGAACAACATGACCACGCACCTGTCCGCAAACATTCGTGTAACTGCGAGGGTCGGCTCTGATACCAACTTGTAACGCCCCAGACACACCCGCTGGTGGTTGTTACTCCTGGCGGGATCTAGACTGGCCCCACAGATCAATACTAGTCTTTTCTGCGCACTTTGTCCTCACTCGTGCGCACCCGGGAGTAAATTCCCGGTCGGTCACCCATCCTGAAACTACTCCAAGCTGAGCACGCTTAACTTTGGAGTTCTTTCCGAATGGGCTCCCGGAAAAGAAGGAATTCCTTATTGATATGAGTAGTCTATCATCCTAATAAGCCAGGCTATCACATAACTCTGCAGATGGAGAGAATATCTCCGGTGGTTTGAATGCAAATTCCTTATTTTTTTTCTCCGGTGGTTTCAAGTCAAACTTTGTTGATCATATCCTTTCCTCATTTCAATGCTTTCTCATGCCGGTGCAATTCTTAATCATTCACTTCTCGCTATTCAATTGTTCCGGAGTGCTCAAGATATTTTCGAAGATTCATGTTACCACTCTGCTTTCGTTCAAACTCTTTTGAGGATGTTATATCATTTAAGCCTTTTAATTCAACCGGTGCAATCTCTCTTTTCAAGTAATCTTTTCAACGGTGTATCTTTTGAGTGGGCCCTAACCCACAGGTCTTTTCCCAGGATCTTACCTGACTCTTCTTATTCTCCCGGAGTTAGTCTCAAAGTCATTTCAAAGTTTGACGTAAGAATGAATTGTCATCACTCAAATGCCTTTCTCGAAGATCTTTCATTTCTTTTCATCGTTGGCTCAACCTTTCTAATTTTTCATTCCGGAGTGCCTCGAAAATTCTTGGTGGTGTTTCTCGTTATCTTTCTCTGCATTTGAAGACCGAAGAAGAGTTTTCCCTTGAATCTTGTTTCGTTCTATCAAATATTCATGGCTCTAGCTTGATGTCATCCTCTCATAACTGTTTTTTATAGTGAGAATTCTTTTCACCTATCCGGAGCAATTCAAGAGTCTTTTCAGTTTGATCATCCGGAGCCCATCACCTCAGAAGTATTCATTCTCAGCTTTTAGCTCTCATTCTCCAAATCATACCGGTGCTTAAATCAAGGATTCTCTAATCAGCTCGTAATCTCTTCGTTCTCATGGATCTAAATTCTCTCAAGCATCTTCGTTATTTGCTAATTCTTACCAGTGATTCTTCCCTTTTACTTTGTTCGTTTCCCAATTCTTACGGTGGTTCGTTCATGAGTTTTCTCTTCCTTGTTTATCATATCAATTTATTCGTTGTTTCAACCCTTCCGGTGGTTCGTTCAATACCTTCCCAAGTTGGCGCGACATCTATCTTAATCTTTTCTTCAATAATAAGTAGTATGCCAAATCCGTTGATTGTCATCAATTTAATTGGTTAAGGATACACATAATGTAATTCTTATTTTTGTTCATCCAAGTGATTAATTCCTTATTCTGGAGGTTCATCAAATTCTCGATTCAAGTTGTCCATCTTTCTTTTCCGGAGTTCAAAGTTATTTCAATTATACCATTCCAAAGCTTCATCTAATCATTACAAGGATTCACCTTGTGTTTTCAACTTCTCTTGCCTTCCATTTGATCATTCCTTTGTTTACCGGAGCTCTTCATGAAGGTTCTACATGTTGGTTCATCAAGGATTTGATTCCTTCTCAAAGTGATCATCAAGATTCTTTTTAGAGGAGTTCAAGATTTCTTCATCTTGCTATCCGGAGTGCTTTTCTTTCTACCGTATCATTGGAGGTGGCATTATGTCATTCTTGATAATTTGGGTTCATGTTTCATGATTCACATGTTGTTAGGAATGAGGTATTTTAAATCCATCAATCTCTTCTTTGGAGTTATCTTGGGTTATATTTCACCTAAAGCCTTCCCTAAGGTTTGTTGCTATCTATGGTGCTTATAAAGGACCCAAGTTCTTCTTTATCTTCCCGGTGAAATACTTTCTCTTCTCCTTGTTCATACCAATCCAATTCTTTTCCCGTGAGTGGCATGATTGTCAACCCATAATTTGAGATGTATTCCATAAGACCATATCAAGCTTATCCTTTTCGTTGTTGGTTTTCCAACAATTCCATTCAATCCTTCTTTTAAGAATGCTTTTCAAATTCTATTGTGGTAGAAGATGTCTTTTTCCTCTCAATTCTTTCCTTTCCAAGATCCAACTTCTATTCTTTCTCTCGGAGGTCTAGTGATGTTGCTCTTTTCACTCCTCATCTTGGGTTGTCAAGATCATGTTCAATTTCTTCCATTTACAGTCAAAGTGCTATCCAAATTATATCAGTCTTTTCCTTCTCTATCTTGTTTAACCGGAGTGTGGTGCCATTATGCTCAAGTTCTTTTCGCCTTATCAAGCCTTGCATCTCTTTTCAACAGGAGTGTTGTCTGAGATTTTTTTTCTTACCCCTTGTTCCATTCATTCAATAGTTCCAGAGGCAGTGTGTTGTGATTTCATCAAACATCTTCTCATCTTACCAAGTTCTTATTCAATTCCTTTTCTTTTCAATCGAAGTTCTGCCCGAAGTTGTTCTTCCTTGTTCATCTTTTCTAATGGAGTGTTTTCAACTTCATTTATCTTCGTTGTATTCTTTTCTCGAGTTGGCTTAACCTTCTCAAGGTTCTTTGGTTTCACTCATTGGTCAAAGAAGCAACTTAGTTTTACCTCTCCTCTTCCTCTTCCGTTTTCCCTCCGGTGCCATCCTAGATCTCGGGACGAGATCCTCTCCTAGTGGTGGAGTGTTGTGACGCCCCAAGACTGGAGCTTCAGATGCCTTCCATGTTTTCGAGTGTTGTCAGGTGTTTTGTTTTGGTTCGTTGCATCATGTGCATTGCATCATGTCATCATGCCATCATTTTCTCAAAGTCATCTAAAAACTCAACTAAATAAATGGCATGGATCTTTGATCCATTTAAATCGAGGGAACTCACATGGTGATGTCTCTTTATAACATATATCCTCCCACTATTATTAGGGAGCTATAAGTAATATTCCATTAACTTTGGAATCACCATAACACACTTGCAATTTAATTCCATGCCTCTTATGCTTCAAGTTGCACCTCCAAACTTTGCCAACAATTCTTTTCCCATTTTTCGAGGCTCCTCCTAAATTCTCAATATTTTTGGACCTACCGAATGCCCACTTCTTATTCAAACTCTTTTGGATTTAAATTCAAACGAGTTCGAATCCAATCTTCACGCACACGCTCACTTCTATTTTCTTGGCCCAAGCTCATTTTTGCGAGTCCGGGAAATTATCCCCATGCCCAGATTCCATCCCTAACTTCTCTTTCTTTTCTTTCTCTTTTCTATTTTGTTTTTTAATGGAAAAAGAGATTTTAGAGAAAGAGAGAGAGGGAGAGAAAACCAGCAGGCCCGCAGCCTTCTAAGGCCCAGCCGGCGCCCTCCCCACTGGGCCGGCCTCCAGGCCCATCTAATCCTAACCCTAGTGTCAGGGGGGACTCCCACCGATCCCCTCTCCCTCCGCTGCCAGAGAGCTTCAGCTCGTCCCCATCTCCCTCTCGTTCGACCCCCCTCTCTTTCCTTCTCGCATCGCTCATCCCTCCTCTCGATCCCTCTCCTTCTCCCCACGCCTCCTCCATCTGCAGAGCACCACAGCGCCGCCGCGGCCCTGCCGGTCCAGAGCACCGCGCCTCCGCCACTGCCATGGACAGCCGCGTCTGTTTCTTCATCGCCACCGGCAGGAGCAGGAGCCTCTTGACCTTCGCCGTCGTCCTGCCTACTCCGAGGACCTCCCGCGCCGCCTCTCCTCTGGTTTCTCCTCGTCGCCGTCTTCTGCACCCCGGCCACCCTCGGCATCGCTTCGCCCGTCACCGGCCACCGATGCCCTCGCCGAAGCTTCTGCGAGCTATGTCGCGCCCCTTCTCCTCCTCCGTATGGTGCCTGCGCAGCCAGCGCCAGGGACCTGCAGGCCGCCGAGTCCAACGCCAGCCGGCGCCCCTTCGGTCTTTTGCTTTGGGCAGAGACGTCCATGGCCCGACGCCCACCTCTGTTGCTTCGTCGCCAGCCTCCTATCCGCGAGATCCGGCGATGCCGGCCACCAAAACCCACTACTGCTTCCTGCCGCTGACCACTACCATCGCTTCCTTGCTGCTGCCACCCGGGGTCCTTTGCGTTTTGTTCATTTCAGACCATCAAGACCGGCAAGACCCAGACTCAGAATGCCAAGTACATCTACAAACCAGAAGAACTCGGATGCATCAAGTCCCCGAGGAGGCCCATTTTTTGTCAAGTTCGACTACATTGTGACGCGTCAAGTACCTCTACCGCCTTCTTCGGAATCCCAAGAATGCTAAGTACCTCGACACCCAGCGCCTAGAACTACTACCGACGCCGAAGACCCATGAACAAAAACCGTCAAGTTCGACTACCGTCGACCCCAAGTGACTCGGATTCGTCAAGTCCTTCTACGAAAACGTTCACCACTACCATCGCGAGTACCTCTACCGTCGTCGTGTACCCCCTACTTCAACTACCGTCGACGTGGATCCGACAAGTTTGCAAGTACGACTACTTCGACTGTGGTCGCCACGAGAATGACTACTTCCCACAACGAACCGTGAACAACTACTTCCTCTACCATCGTCGAGTACCACTACTTCCCACGAAGATCGTGAACGACTACATTGCTTGACCTGAACCGCTCCGATAACGCACGCTTCGAAGGTATAACCTCAAGACGACCGTCCGAGAACGTTTGCATGTGTTGGATGAGATGCACCCTTTGTCTGCACCGTGTCCGTATTGTCACTCGTTTTCCATGCCACTAACCCATGGGACACCCGGAATCCGGGAGCGCTCCACCATCTTTTGCACGCATCCGCACACTTCTCCTTTGCATCGGTATCTCAATCAAGTTACCGAAACCGGAACACTGCCGTGGCACCGTTTTCGTTATCGTTGTCGTGGCACCCCTTTCCTTTCCACCACGGTGACAAATGCTTCATAATGCTCTTATCAAGTCTTAATAAAAATTGCTTAAACTTGTTCATGTCATCCGCATCATGATAACAACAATTAAAATGTTTACATTGTTGTTGCAATAAATTATTAAGGCATATGGGGATTTACCGGATTCGTTATTTGTTATATCCGGCCCCATTTAAATTGTTTAGATGGTGTAGTTTTGTTATGCCTCACCTCTTGCCATATTTAACAACATTTAATATTGTTGGGTCCCTAAACGAGAGAGAACCAAATAATTGATGTGGTGTTCCATCAATATGCAACCCGTTGCATATTGAGCTCCACTTAACTTGTAGTTTTGTTTGTGCCCTTTGCCATGCCATGCTTCTTTAAACCGGACATGCATCATACTTGGTTGTGCATCATGCCATGCTTATGTGGTGGTTGTTTACCATGTTGTTTGCTTTCTTTCCGATGTTGCTTCTTCGGGTTAGTTCCGATAACGTCGTGTCTGTGAGGATCTGTTCGACTACGTTCGTTTATCTTCTTCATGGACTCGTTCTTCTTCCTTGCGGGATTTCAGGCAAGATGACCATACCCTCGAAATCACTTCTATCTTTGCTTGCTAGTTGCTCGCTCTTTTGCTATGCCTATGCTGCGATACCTACCACTTGCTTATCATGCCTCCCATAATGTTAAGCCAAGCCTCTAACCCACCTTGTCCTAGCAAACCATTTTTTGGCTACGTTACCGCTTTGCTCAGCCCCTCTTATAGCGTTGTTAGTTGCAGGTGAAGGTCGAAGTTTATTCCTTGTTGGAACATGGAGATGTTGTTCCTTGTTGGAACCTGTTTACTTGTTGGGATATCATAATATATCTTATTTAATTAATGCATCTATATACTTGGTAAAGGGTGGAAGGCTCGGCCTTATGCCTGGTGTTTTGTTCCACTCTTGCCGCCCTAGTTTCCGTCATATCGGTGTTATGTTCCCGGATTTTGCGTTCCTTACGCGGTTGGGTAATAATGGGAACCCCTTGATAGTTCGCCTTGAGTAAAACTCCTCCAGCAATGCCCAACATTGGTTTTACCTTTCGCCACCTACCCCTTTTCTTTCCCTTGGGTTCTACAGACTCAAGGGTCATCTTTATTTTAACCCCCCCGGGCCAGTGCTCCTCTGAGTGTTGGTCCAACCTGTCAGCTGCCGGTGGCCACTAGGGGCAACTCTGGGCTGGCCTACCCGTACCTAAGACAATCTGAGTGTCCCCTGAGAAAGAGATATGTGCAGCTCCTATCGGGATTTGTTGGCACATTCGGGCGGTGTTGCTGGTTTAGTTTTACCTTGTCGAAATGTCTTGTAACCGGGATTCCGAGTCTGATCGGTTCTTCCCGCTAGAAGGAATATCCTTCGTTGACCGTGAGAGCTTGTCATGGGCTAAGTTGGGACACCCCTGCAGGGATTTGAACTTTTGAAAGCCGTGCCCGCGGTTATGGGAAGATGGGAATTTGTTAATGTCCGGTTGTAGAAAACCTGAAGTTGACCCTAATTAAAATACATCAACCGCGTGTGTAACCGTGATGGTCTCTTCTCGGCGGAGTCCGGGAAGTGAACACGATGTTGGAGTTATGCTTGACGTAGGTTGTTCTAGGATCACTTCTTGATCATACTTATATCGACCGTGCTTTGCCTTCTCTTCTCGCTCTCATTTGCATATGTTAGCCACCATATATGTTAGTCGCTTGCTGCAGCTCCACCTCATACCTTTTACCTTACCCATAAGCTTAAATAGTCTTGATCGCGAGGGTGTGAGATTGCTGAGTCCCCGTGACTCACATATACTTCCAAAACCAGCTTGCAGGTGCCGTTGAACCATGCAGATGACGCAACCAAGCTCAAGGAGGAGCTCGATGAAGATCTTGTCCTTTGTGTTGATTCATCTAGTGGATCAGTAGTGGAGCCCAGTTGGGGTCGATCGGGGATCTGTGTAGCATTTGGGGTAGTCTTGTTTTATTTTGGCTCCGTAGTCGGGCCCTGATTGTATTTGGATGATGTAATGCTTTATTCATGTATTTGTGTGAAGTGGCGATTGTAAGCCAACTATGTATCTTTTCCCTTATGTATTACATGGGTTGTGTGAAGATTACCTCACTTGCGACATTGCTTTCAATGCGGTTATGCCTCTAAGTCGTGCTCCGACACGTGGGAGATATAGCCGCATCGAGGGCGTTACAATGTCCCAATGCAATATGAGTCTGTAACCTAAGAAATGAAGCTTTGCATGACACTACACTTATGTTACTACCCACTATGAAGGTAGTAACATATATAGTCTATTGACACATGTATGTTACCAGTGTACTACTCTCCATTGTGGCTAGTCTCATACTCCCCCTCCTTTCCGGTTTAGGCTGGTTGTAATGGTATTATCATAAGCGGTATCATGCATGCCAACTAGACTTTCTGGATGATGTGGCACACAAGAGAGAATGTGGCATCATATCATGATACCGTGTCATATTAAATGTTGTACTCCTACTTTGTGTGATGCATGACAATTAGTAAGGCAACCTAAGATGTTAACTTATGATACTATGCATTACGGAAGTAGTATCCTACCTACACTATCATATATAAACTACTCCCCATTACAACCAGCCTTATAGGGCTCAATTCATAAATACGGCCATCTATGATATATACTCCCTCCGTAAACTAATATAAGAGCGTTTAGGTCAGTATTTAGTAATCTAAATGCTCTTATATTAGTTTACAGAGGGAGCTAGTACTACTCTATGATACTATATATGCACTACGTACGTAGTATCATACACTAGTATTATATGCATGATACTATATATATATAGTATATATGATACTCCCCACTATATAAGGCTGGCCATAGTGGTAGTATCATAGCCGACGATGTCATGCACTCGGAAATAGCAAGTATGCCGATGTGACAAAGAATTAAATATATATAAAGAGGGTTAGAGTAACATATAGTAGGCAGATATCGTATCATGTTAAATGCGATGCTAATTTGTGTCATGCATGGCAATAAATATGATCCATATATGATACTATACTCTATGTATTATACTATGCGCTATACTTAATTAAAGGTAGTATCATATGTACCGTATATTCATGATACTAGTATATGACACTCTCCACTATACTCATGATTTCTTACCGTGGAAAAAATTGGAGGCAAAACGATGAACTCATGTTTTCATTCGAACAAAAATATGATGTTAGGTAATGTAAATGTTTTCAAAGAGCACACGGTTCACTCACGAAAGCCGTGTGTCCACTAAATCGTGGCAGATGCACCCCACCACCCCTCTTCCACGCGCGCGATCTGAGTCGTGCGTTCTGATTGGCCAGAACCCAAACCCCACGAATCGTACGTCTGTACCATTGGATGCTACCAGATCAAACGGAAATCCTCATCCCTTTCGACAGGAAATGCAGTCCGGCTAGGAATTGATTTATATGCCAACATGCACGGTAAATGCCAAAAAATGTCTTACATATAGCACACAAGACCTGAAATGCGCCAGCAAATCAAACCCGTGGTAAAATTGTGATTGGTTTATGTGTGAAAAATTCAGAGGCGAAATGATGAACTCACGTCTTTATTTCAAAATTAGTACGTCTTCATTTCAAATGAAATTATTATGTTTGTGCACACGAGCGCTTAGAGGCAACTGTTTGCATAGGCCTTTCCGCGCACGCGGCGACCGGGGATATTTTTCACCCTTTTCACCTAGGCCGCCAACACCCCCCCCCACTGTCCGCCCGCGTTTCACTCAACTAGTCCACCCAATCTCCTTCGCCAGCTCCCCCTCCCCCATATCCACAACAGAACCCTCTCTGGCACCGCCGTGCTCACCCCGGCCGTGTGCCCGCTCTTCGGCGTCAAGCCTACCTCCACTGTCGTTCCCAACACGCGGCGGCCCGCGCCTCGCCGTCTTCGTTTGCTCGCCAGCCACCCTCGAGCATATCGATGCAGTAACCCTCGCCTCTCCTGTGGTCCGGCCGGGTTTGCATTAAGAAGCTTGTTAGTTACTGCTCCCCATCGCGGTGAGGCATATTTCCTTGTAATCCCTCTTCCAATTTCATTCCGTATGTTCCCAAATTGGCTATAAAATAACTAAGAGCATATATATGTTCATCATCTACCTTCCTTACTACATATAAGATGTATTTGTTCCAATAAGTTGCTGCCTATTTACATATCACGGGCGCGCGAGTCACACAAACTTAACAAATTAGCCCTACATTTTCTAAATTATTGCATCGCATGTTTAGAAAGCTTGATACCAAGTTGTTAGTTTTATGCTTATCCTCATTTCCTGAGTTTCGCATGTGTTCTCTGTAGATGCAGAGTAGCAGCGATAGCTCTTATTCAGGCCATGTATCTTCATCTGATTCAGACAACCCTAGGTCTTCAGCAGATTGTGAGGGATCAAGTAGTCTTGAACGGGATAGAGTTGCAGCAATTACCCTTCCGGTCAGGACAAGGAGGAACGCTCCAAGGAAGCCCACACACCAGCCTAAAGGTGTATATGAAGTAACCGAGATTTATTTAAAGTCCTGGGCTCCAACTAAACCAGATAAAGCACGCATGAGGTTGAGGAGTGTGTGTGGATTTGTTGGCAGGGCAAGGCTCAACATTAATCTGTTGGGGTTTCGGAAGGCTAACACAGAAACATGGCGAAGGATAGTCCGGGAGATCATGGATCACTTCAACGTTCCAGAGCAATGGAGAATGCAGGTGGAACACGCTACACTGAAGAAGGCTAGGGATGCTTGGAGAAACTGGAAGCACGTGCTGTATAAGAAGTACTTGAGTGAAGGCAAGGACCCAATCCCCGCATACCCCCAAATTACAAAGGAAGACTGGGCAGAATTCAAAAGGGTCAGGGCAACTCCAGAGTTTGCTGTGAAGAGTTTCAAGCAATCGGAACTTCAGAAGAAGAACATACACCCCCGCTGTATGGGTGTGGCAGGATACTACAGCATGAAGCTGATATGGGAACACAAGGACAAAGAAGCAGTAGCGGCGGGTGGGAATCTGGCCTTTAGTGAAATCAAGGGCGAACGCGCCAGAGACTACTTGCGGGCACGTGCAAAGAGGTGTGATGACGGAACTTATTACTTTGAAAACACACGTGACGCCAAACTATATGAAGTGATGGTAGAGGCTTCCAAGATCCCTGGAAGGTTCTACAGGAACTCAAAGCCATCTGACATTCTGTCCATTGCTCTGGACATAAAAGAGCGCCCTGGCTATGCAAGGGGTATAGGTGTTAATGCCCCGCACAAGAGGGCTTTCACACTCAGCAAAGAAGAGAGGCTCAGCATGAAAAAAGCGAGAAGTGAAATGAAGTAGAATGCATTGTTTGAAAAGTTGAAGAAGGAGATTTATCCGGCTGTTTGAAAGGATGTTGAGGAGTCAATGATGATGCAGAATACTCTAACACTGACAGATAGCCAGCAGATGGGAGGGGAGGCGGGCATGGATGATGTTGCTTATTGCTCGACGACAACACTGCACAAGAGTAGATGTGCATCAGCTAACCCCAGCGACACTGAGACTGCAGCTGCTCATGATGATGCTATATCTGATCTATCTGGAATGAAAGATAGACTGGAGGGCATGCTTACACATTATGAAGGTACATTAAAATGTGCAACAGCCTGGGTTTGCCCACCCTTCTTGGAAGATGGCCTCTTCTTGGACAATGTGCCATTGAAGCCGGGTTGTGTGAAATGCTACGTGACTGACGTAAATCCTGGATTCAATGAATTTGCCCTGAAGAATGTCCTAGGAGACTTTGATGAGCAAAGGACCTTGGGAGAAACACTGTTACATCACATCCAGTGGCCACGAAAGGAAATAGAGTTCATCGATGAGATTCATGAAGCCCCGCCAAGAGCAACCACTATCGCCCCTCAACCGGTGACGCTCTCCTTTCCAGAGCAGCTCTCGCGGGCTAATGCATCAACATGTGATCAGCCGGACCAACTTTGTGGCGTACAGGCCATGTCATCCTCTGCCCCAAAGCAGCCAGTGGAAAGGCCTACAACTACTAATGACGCACCACCGGTTCATATGTCGTCCGCTGAAGAAGCGGGGGGAGACCCAGCTGCAGCACATGCTTAATAGACCAACCTGGTGGAATAGACTGCTAAGCAGTCTGATGCTTCGGAATCGCCTGCTAAGTAGTATGTAGGTCCAGAACCGACTGCTCATCAGTCCATCAGCACACAGGCGCGTGATCAGCATACCAATGCGTTAGCAATTCCTGCTCAGCAAACCAACACGTTGGCACGGCCTCCTCAGCACACCGACAAGTTGGCACCACCTTCGCAGAAACTCGACATAGCTTCAACGCATGGTCAACAGTCCAATGCCTCTGCTCCTACTGCCCAGCAGTCCGTCACAACAGCACCGCGAGCTCAGCGGTCCGGCATAGATAAACCATCTGCTAAGCAGTCCGTCCAAGCTTCACCGTCTACTCGGCAGTCTACCGTGCAGGCAACCAGACGTTCTGCGAGAAATGCTTCAAGTACCAAGAAGGAAGTGGCCAAAAAGGCTACACCCACGACCACGAGGAAACGCGGCGGGAGAGTGAAGAGGAAAGAGAACGATTGCCTCTTACTTAAAGCATTCATCACCCAGAACTAAATTAACAACAGCTTGTTCGAATGGGGGAGTAATATTATTTCTGACACCATGGGTGATGAAGAAGTACATTTGTTGCTTGCTAAAAATAAAGCAGGTGTACTTGAAGCACGCAATTACATCCATGGCCAGCCATTTCTTGTTGGCGAATACTTTGATGAGTGCAGCTCCAGTTGCCGCGAGTTACATGAATATTGCATGGATCAAATGTCAGAAGGTCATCACCATTTGCTAGTCCACTACAACAGAGATCATTTCCGACACGATACTGGTTCCATCATTGTGAGTTTCGAGGACTTACATCTCTTCTTCAACTTCAACGTGCTCGATGCAACTCTTGTTAGATGGTGATTTTGTAAGTACTTAACAAACTCTAATCAACTTCTCCATACAAGGTTGTAAATGATAAACAGCTAACTGCATTTTATTCCTCTCAGGGGATTGAACGCGCAAAGAAGACAAAGTGAGAGTGTGTATTTCATAGATCCTGCATTAGCAAATGGCACAACATTACATGAAAAGTGCCGACGGGACTGGGCCGTTAACACGGTCGTCCATATCTTCGAAAACACGTCCCATGCAGAATCATTTCTCTGGCCATATCATGAACGGTAAGTCAAGTAAACAACCACGCATACACTGATTGTCTTTCAGGTTTCGACATCATTCGTAAGTTCATGGCTTTCTTAATATGTAGCAATCACTGGATATTGGTATTCATTGTTCCAAACAAGAACACAGTTTACTACATCGATTCTCTCAGAGCATCAACAAACGCTCATGATCTGATGCATCTTCAGCAATTCTTGGATAGGTATTGAATTCTATGATGTTGAAATTAATTTGCATTCATATCTGGTTCAGTAATTGATGTTGTCAAAATTCATCATCATTTGTAGTGTGCTCGCATTGTGGGAAACTAAAACAGGGAACCTGTTTAAGAGGACACTACCTCTGCAGCACAAGATCGTTTCTCTGGTAACACACCGAAATCCATTATTTTCGGAAAATTTATCCAACAGTCTACAAATACCTTTCCTTATGCTAGTCAAATGCTTAAGCTTCTAAATAAACCTATTTCTATTTTGTCCAAAGAAAAAATAATACATCTAACACTAGTTAGGTTGTTCCTAACAGGACAAGTACATGACTAATTTTGTACAAAAAATTTCAGTGTCCTCAGCAAGAAGCAGGGACCAACCTTTGTGGATACTATGTTTGCAGACACATGATCTCCATCTGCAAATCTGCTGATAGTTGTGACGATCCTCGCAAATCAGTACTAGTAAGTCTATCTTAATTAATATCTTCTACTCCACTCATATGGCACATTCTGATCTTAAAAATACTGCAGCTCATCTTAAAACCGAGGACCCCTGAACCGCTCCCGGCTGGTGAATTGCTGATGGTTTGGAGATTTATCAGCGACTTCTTCCTGGATCACTACATCAATCCCACTGGTGATAATGAAGATTTCAGCATGTGTTCTCCTGAAACATTGAGTAAGAGTTAGCCGCTAAACATATAACGCATGGATCCATTGTTTTCCATCTGATGAGGTCTTTGTATTTCGTACACTATGATTAATTATGTAATGCATATATGTGTGAACAAATCATTGGAATTTAGCTACCATATGTTCAATTGCAATTGTTGCGAAATCTGATGAATGTTCTTCCTGTGGACACTATTTGTTCAATTGAATATTATGGCGAATTTGCTTTTTGCATGCCGATTCAAAATGGGATATTTTTTATTTGTTCAATTGAATATTGTGATGAATTTGCTTTTTGCATGTTGATTCAAAATGGGATATTTTTGTTTTAACCTAGCAATTGCTCCGCACACGGTTCAACTAAATGAGTGTGTGCGATCCACATCGGAAAGCATACGTCAATCGTAACAGAACCGTCGGTGATACACAGTAGATCGCAAACGATTTGCAGCGCTACTACATGTGCGTAGGTTCTCCGAAACTGTTTGTGATATCGCGTTATCGCACACGAGAACTGGGAGTAAACCGTGCCCAATGCAAAATACAATCCCAGTCGTATTTTTTTCAGGAAACGTGTGGGATCCCAAACGAAAAGCACAGGTCACTCTTGCGCCAACCATCGGTGATACCTAACAAATCACAAACGGTCTGCAGCACTTGTATGTGTGTGAAGGGGTTCCTAAATCGTTTGTGATAGAACATTATCGCAGACGGTAATTGTTGGAAAATGTGTGCGATGGAGTCTAGCATGGCAGACGGGTTACGCAAAAAACTCGTGTGCGATAGGGCACAAATCGCACACAGTTCATATGTTGGCCCGTGTGCCTTACATACTGTTTCCCAAACGGTTCATTATGATAGACCATATGGTTTCACCATGTCATTAGAAATGCTTAATCAACGATACCATATGTGCGAAAGAATTTAGTGTGTGCTGCATCGCACACGATTACATTTTGGAAGGCCTCTGGATCACTATTCCATATCCCCGACGGTTTCTGGGTCGTGTGGGAAGGACCCCCTATCGCACACACTCACTTGGCGATGGTTCCGGAGGCCGTCGTGGAAACGGGTTAAAAGCCATTTGTTTAGGACCGACGCGCAGCAGTGTCCAATTTATATCTAACGGATAGGAAGGAAACTATGGCAAATTTGCAAAAAGGTACCCACACCCCTCTCCACATTTGCAAATAAGGCCTTCCCTCGTTCATCCTTTTCTCTCACAAGATAAACTACTCATACAAATTCATCTTTATGTTACGTGCAACGCATGGGCATCTTGCTAGTCTACCAAATAAATTAAGACTAGTAGCAACACAACAATACAATACCAGTAGCAAGATGTTAGGATAACATAGGACAGTGCCATCGTGTGATCTTCTTCATTTCCTCCTTCTTATTCTTCTCCGTCTTCCTCTTCATGCTCTACTTGTCTTTATCCTCACCAGTTGGTGAAACCAAGTACATGATTGGCCTTACATTTCAGAATTGGTTTTGTCAGTGAGGGAGTACAAGTGTACTAATAAACAATAGCATTATTTTCTCATGGCAATCGCAAAATAGAGATGAGCACATGCATTAAATATAATTCTTAGCTAAAGGAAGGTTATGGTGCCAATATGGATCATGAAGATTGGAACATAGATCTCCCTTTGTGCAGTTCCACCGAAATGAACCAACGGTTCCATTCTGACATTCCAGTTAAACAGCACAAAAGTCACTTCTTTCAAGAAGTGTTTTGTGCAGTGCACCAAAAGGTCACAATAGCAACAAGGTGAAATGGATATCTCTATTGGCACAAAAAGCTACAGAGGGAACAGTCAGAGTCTCCAACAATTACTGGCAAAAACAATTGGCTAAACTTGTCATGGCTTATAACTATGGCATGGCTTCATTTTACCAGAGGCATTAGATTAAGAATAGCTAAATATTTGCAATAAAGGCATGGGACAGTGGGTGCGCCAGCAGTCCAGCACCATGTACCTAAACCGGGGCATAAAGTGGTGATTCAGAGTTTGTTGCCCCAAGAAACAAACATCTAAGAAACATATCTGGGTTGGTCCCATTTTTGTTCACTCTAGCCACCTACTCCTATGTGTGGATATAAAATCTAGTCCTGGTCATACCATCGTGTACAGCGTTTCCCCTATATTTCCCTTTTTGACCAAGAGACCAGTTGGATGACCAGTCTGTACTACTTTCATCCCCTTTCCTTCTTGTTTGTACCAAGTCCGATGTACATACTAAATTTCCCCCCTTTATTTCTTGTTTGAACCAAGTACAAGATTCGACTCCATGAAGTAGCTTTACCTCTAACAATAGGAAAAAGGTGACATTGGACCATCCAATTGAGAGGGGATGAGAGATAGAAAATGATGCACATTCAGCGACGTAGCAATCTAGGGAAGTAGAGCTAGGCCGGTTTCGAAGGAATATATAATTGAAGGTCGTCGGGATGCGGATAGGTGGGCGCGGGAGGCCGGATGCGCCCACACTAGGGCAACAACGAAGGGATCGAAGGACCTCCAGTGCCGGTGCTTGGCTAGAGATAACATTGCCACCGGCAATGGGTCTCGTCCCTTGCTATCAACGATGGCCTAAACACTGCCCCTCTTCCCCTTCACCGGCGGAGGGGCATACGTCCGGATCTGTAACCAGTGGTGGGGATAGAAAGACAGTGTTACCACCGCTATCTTGTTTAGATTTGGAGAGGATGAGAGTGTGTGAATAGAGCAACCCTAGCAAGCAAGCGCAGAGGCTCCGACCTATATATATATACGTATAGTGGGGTAGTTTTCTTTTTTTACTCCATCAAAAAATCGTTTAAAATTGTGCACGTGCCAGGTCGCCCTTTTGTTGAGTTCTTGATTGTTTTTTGAGATAGCTACTCGCTTATTCCAAGTGGTGTTACGGTGTGCCAGGTCGCACTTTGTATCGTTCAAGTCTGGTATTAGACCCTCCATTAAGTGAACAACCACCGCCTCGTAAAATTTGTGAACAAGCCCATGGATAAAATTATTGCAAACGTGGGCTGCCCCAACATGCATTATTATTTATATTTTCTATGTGGGAGTATCCTCAAAACAAAATGTGAGAGTACAATCTTTATTGGGGCCCTTTGTAATTTGTGTTAAATTTTGACCTAAGATTTAACTGACAAAATGTTAGGGCATATTAAGAAAAATTATATCCTTTGATTCGTATTTGAACATAGTTTTCAATGATGTAATTTTTTGTGACATGCATGAATATTTGGTTAGTTAAATTTATAATCAAAATTTGGAACAGATTATCATAGGGACCAATAAACCAGGACAGAGCTCCTCGTCTGTCGTCCAAACTACTACTATACATGACTAGCCACTCTATCTACATGCGGGACATTAAAGCATCCGGGCCCGCGTGCCATCCACCAATCACAACGAGGTGCTACAGTCGAGACTCACCGGTCACCCCGGTGTGGCCATCGGGGCCCATCATATCACAAAACCCACACCTTTACCAGCAGTGGTAAAGTGGCCTCGAAGTTGGACTGGACGAAGCAACCATCATTTCACTGGAACGCTCATTAATCCCTTTCTGGCCTTGAAGAAAACCTCACTCCAGGCTACTCACTTCTACCATTTTACTTTTGTACCGATGAAGGAAAAGTGGGTGAATCAGTGATGTTGCTGTAGTTTCATTCCAAGAATCTTCTTTTTGTGAAGAACCGACCGATTCTCATAGCCTATTCTTTTCCTGTTTTCACTGCGATTGTGGTTTCCTTTTGATTGCTTTTTGTTTGTCAGATTATTGATGGATCCTGGAGCACTAGGCAAAGAGTTGCCGGTGGACAACCCACTCGAGACAGAGATCTCCAGGAAGTGAGCACCGACCAATGAGTTGGCCATGTTGGCGGGCCAACCCATGGAGACGAAGAACTCCAAGAAACAAGCACTAGCCAAAGAGTTGACGATGTTAGCGGATGAACTCCTCAAAGAAAGTTGTAAGAACAGCAAGGGTCCCATCGTGCCTACTCCAGAAACTCTAATGGCCACCTATGTGAGGCTCAAGGCCAAGTTTGAGGAGATAGTCGCCGTTGAGAAGCAGTATTTCCCTGGCAAGGCGATGGCCCCCGGAGGGATGGGATCCCCCGGTGAGCTACACAAGGTAAAAAATGGCTTACCATAGTTGTGGTTTTTGATTATTTGCAATGTGCTTGCTAATATGTTAGGGTTGTGCAGGTGCCGGTGGATGTCCTTGATGATTCCGATGTCACGGTCCATCCTGTGGACAACTCCCCAGAGATCGTTTTCGATGTTGCAATATGTCCTGTGGACATCGCCCTGGAGATCGATTCCGATGCCGCTGTCCGTCCTGTGGACATCGCCCCAGAGATCGATTCTGATGCCACTGTCTGTCCCATGGACATCACCCCAGAGATCGATTCCGATGTTGCGGTCCGTCCTGTGGACATCTCCCTAGAGATCGATTCCCATGCTGCTGTCCGTGCTGTGGTCATTGCCCGAGAGATCGATGACAAGAAATACTTGGTCGCACTAATCCTTCAAGGTAGTTTGCATTGTATTTAATTACCAAAACGATGCATGCTATCAAACCATCTTAAGGCTAGTGCATTGTCTTGTGTGGCAGTACTTGCTACTTTTGTTTGATAGTGAATCATGTGAACCCTCTCTGAGTTATGGAAACATATGTATCCTCACCAGCTTTTGATGTAATATATGGCATGCTTAGATGTAAGTTTGAACTGTTTATCATGTCAGCAGGGCTTGTTTGATGATTCTTGGTGATAGTAGTCTAGCTACTATGCGATTTATAGTACTTGCAAAACACTCACTGAAGAGAAATGTTGGGGCTGATGAGCTCATGGTATGCTTATAGGTCTGATCCATCGTTGATCGGCCAATAGCCCAAGCTCGTAAAATTGTAGGCTTAGGGATCGATCAGACAATAGTCCACAATTATACATTAATTCTCATCAAACTCAAAGAGTTGGTTCACAGATACATTCAGTCCTCATTTGGTTCATAGGGTAGGAAAATCGTAGCAATACGAAAGTCATAGGAAATGAGATGACATTTATCTTAAATCCTATGAGTAGGAATATGAAAGGAGATGTCCTTTGATTCACATCATAGGATTTTTTCCATTAAGTCTAGGCTAATGTTTATTTTCCTATGAAATGTGGAGGATAGGAAGAATTCCTCCATAGGAATATGATTCCATTCCTATAAACCAAAGGGCTCTACAAAAACAATTCCTATAGAAATCCTATCATATGAAATTCCTACAAGATTCCTCTAAACCAAAGGAGGTCTCACATTAATAGCCAGCAAAATTGGCACATACTTGTAACATGCGTGAATGTGTAATTTTTTTATTGGAAGCGTGAATGTGTAGTGACGTCGTACTTTCGGAGTGGCTACAGAGAGTGTGTATGTGTGCTAGAGGGGTTGTGGGATGGAGAGAGGTCTAGAGAGAGAGAGAAAGACCCTCTTTCTACTCCTAATCGTTATATTGACAAAGGATATTTTTTTGAGAACAAAAAATCATAGTAGTACAGAGACGTACTCCCTCCGTTCCAAAATAGATGACTCAACTTTGTACTAACTTTGAAATGGAGGGAGTACAAATCCTAGGAGGGCTAGTTTGGCCTAGTGGGTTTCAGTGATATGGCGTGCTACAGTGTCGCCCGGTCTTCGTTGTGGTAGCAGTATTGCGGGTACAGTAAGTTTTCTTGAAGAAGAGCAATTCAACAAAGTCATGATGGTTCCTTCGTCCGACCAACTTACAGTGGGAAAGGTTGGCCCTGCACTATGACCGGGGTGGACCAAGATAATTTTGTGCATGGCAGGTGGACCAGGATAGTCAACGTCCCACATGTCGGTGAATGAAAGTATTCTTTACGATATCGAGGACGAGCAACGAGTACTCATTGTTTATTTTTTATGAAAGCTATTGTCTCCACTGTTACGACGGAGGAGTGTGAAACACGGCAGCTCAGTGAACTTGGCATGTGGACAACTCCCTCCTTCCTCTTGTACCATAGTGTTGACTATAAGGTTGGCTATAAGGTTACCACTTTTTCTCACTTTCTCTCTATCTATTTCCTCTCAAATATTTTTACCTTCTTTTTTATACATAATTGTTTTTTATACCTCTTTTTTTAGAATTAGTTTTTTATACCTAGGAGCACGTGTAGAGACGGGCTCTTGCAGAGTCCACTCCTTGACTTTGTCAATGCCTCTATCTCCTCCACATAAGCGGGCTTATAGCCCAGTATTGTACTAGTACTACTTGCTATGAATGCGGGCAGCTGGCGTCTGAGGGGGGAGCGCACGCGGGAGGGGGGGGGTTCTAGTGGGCCAGGGCGGTCAGAAGCGGGCTTGGAAGTGGTCCAGACTCCCGCATGGCCCACCTCACATTATCACCATATTTCTTGGAGTCCGTGTGCGGCGGGCGGGCGATCTCTTCTCCCTCCACCATCTCTCTCTTCTCAGCCGATGCCCGCTGAGTGATTAGATTTCGGCTATCGACGGTTTATTCGATTGCAGTCCCACATGTCAATGAAAATTAATGACAACGGGTGTCCCCTCTGGTGAGCGGCGTGCGAGCCGAACTGTCTGGGGTGCGACGCGAACGCGATAGGCCTGCTTTAAGTATGCCGCCTTTTCCTTTTGAACTTGCAAAGCATAGCATTTTCGTTCGATCGATCGATAGAAATCCAGAACAAAATGACGAGGGCGGGCCTTTCCCGCGCGTTAGGCTGGCTAGTTTGAGTGATATGACATGCTACAATGCCATCCACTTGCCCCATTTTTATGTAAGCAAGAGTCTACACTCTTACGTGGGAGGAGTGCGAAACACGGCGGATCTGATTTTGATCGAGGGATAACTGTTCGCTGCGAAATAATGGAGCACTGTTAGCGATTATAGCATGATTGTTAGGGCACCTCCAATGCTGACCCACAAATTTACACCAGCATCTGTCCGAGGACACCGATGCCAGAGGATGCCATCCAATGCTTCCCGCATACCTTTCGATAACTATATGAACTAACCGGAAGAAATTCATGCAAACAAAGCAAATTTCAAATTAACCGGATGAAATCCATTACATTTCGAAAACTTTTCCTATAAAGTGGATGAAATTCATTACATATTTCGCACAAACCGTACTAAAACCTACTGTAAACCTAATCTAAACGATCGCAAGCGCCCGACCACCATGTACGGCCATGAGCCCCGAGAACTGATGCTCCGGCTATTGCCTTTGCCGCCTCCTCATCCGCCCCGGCTTTGTCCAGCTCCGCCTCGATAACCTCCTCCTCCGGAGCATAAGGTTCTGAAGAGCTATGCCTCCATGTCACCATCAAGCGGCTAATCGGATGCTTATGTTTACCCCACCAAGCTTGGCATCGACTGGGTGGAGGAGCGGTGGCCTTCCTGGGACCAGAGGAGTGACGACCTACCATGTACTACACTTCCTCGCTGCCGGCTGCGCCCGCGCATGCGCGCTGACTTCATGGTCATGGCAGCAGAGGGCGGCCGGAGGGGAGCCAGCGATATCCTTCGTCTGCTACTACGACAATAATGACCCACAAGTATATGGGATCAATTGTATCCTTTTCGATAAGTTAGAGTGTCAAACCCAATGAGGAGCAGAAGGAAATGACAAATGGTTTTCAGCAAGGTAATGTCTGTAAGTGCTAAAATTGTAAGTAACCGAGTAGTTTGATAGCAAGATAATTTGTAACCAAAAAGTAACGATAGTAGTAATGAAAGTGCAGCAAGGTAGCCCAATCCTTTTGAGGCAAAGGACAGGCCAAAACGGCCTCTTATAATAACCAAAGCATTCTTGAGGGTACACGGGAATTTCATCTAGTCACTTTCATCATGTTGGTTCGATTTGTGTTCCCTACTTTGATAATTTGATATGTGGGTGGACCGGTGCTTAGGTGCTATTCCTACTTGAACAAACCTCCTACTTATGATTAACCCCCTTGCAAGCATCCGCGACTATGAGAAAAGTATTAGGAATAAATTCTAACCATAGCATTAAACTTTTGGATATCGGTCCCTTACAGAATAGCGCATAAACTAGGGTTTAAGCTTCTGTCACTCTCGCAACCCATCATCTAATTACTACTCCACAATGCATTCACTTAGGCCCAAATATGGTGAAGTGTCATGTAGTAGACATTCACATGACACCCTAAGGGAATCACAACATACATACTATCAAAGTATCGAACACACACTGGTATGCGTCGATGCTATACAAACAGTTTTTTAACCCCTTTCCGCGACGGCATTTGGAACCGTCGCCAAGTGAGTGTGGGCGATAGGGGGGTCCTTCCCACACAACCCAGAAACCGTCGGGGATAGGGAGCCAAGATGCATATATAGTACTCCTACTCGTTTGTTCTCGCATTGCCATCGCAGTCGGTATTCTATGGTGCTACGTTTACGATGCGCGGCCCATCACAAACGGTTCACTACTATAAAACATGTATGATAAGCATACAATCACACACATTCGCTTTTCCCAAACTGTATGCGATAACTAATTAAGAAGATTAGCTAATAGTCGTACGAGTGTCGGACAGGATTACGAAGCGTCGGACTGTCGTAACATCGTCGTACACGACAACTATCGCACATGCTATTCTATGGTGCAACGTTTATGATGCATACTTCATCATAAATAGTTCATGGTTGTGAATCGTGTACGACAATGGAACTATCACAAACATTTAGTTTGCCAACACTATTTGTGATATTGTCTGACATCCCATGCGCTTTGCAAACGGCAACTTTGTGCATGCTTGCACGCGTTTCCTCTCTGTGAACCGTGGTGGATTATGGTGTATATCGCAAATGTTTGTGTTTTACCAACCATGTGTGCTGTAACGACCCGGAGAGCATAATTTCGCCGTAATTTAATTGCTGCTACCAGATTTGAATTTGAATTTGAATGTATGCTATAGCTTTATCCATATCCATCAGGTTCAAACAACCAATGCATTATTCGATTCATAGGTACATATGTTAAAGAATTACATAAGAACCAAATAAAGAATGATGAACCACGGTTGTATACTTGTACTATTAAAGACGGTAAAGAAAGAGGCGAAATACATTCTGGTTGCTAAACAAGGTGAAGCGGAATGCCCATATTGTTCCCTCCTCCATGCAGAAGGCACGCACGACTCTAGTCCAACCCCTTGTGATGGCCGACCGCCCATCCTTCACGGTCTTCATGAAAACATCTAGATAATCATCGTGTTCTGGTAGAAATACTTTAAGCTTTGCATGCCCACCAATCATGTAGTTTGAGAGGTAATCTTGAGTAAACTGCTTTGGCAACCACTGCAAAGGAAAACGATTCAGACATTGTCATCTAAAACAACTCATTATGGGCAGTAAAAAGAAGGCTGCAAAGTTCTTACTTACCATCCTGCAGTTCGCTGTTGTCTTGGATAAAGTGTAAACAAATAGTTTAATTGCCATCTTTTGACCAATTTTACTAACAATCATTATTAGCTTCCTCACTTGATGATGGTTCATCGGTATCTCTTTGCCCCATACGCAGAAAGGGTCGAAGCGCGGATCTTTACCAATGACATATGTACCTAAAAGCACCAAGTTAATATTAGAAGCTAAACAGCAATTGCGCAATGATGTAGTATAACACTCTTTTATAATATCTTATAACCTCCAATATACTCACATATTAGATGAATTAACATCTTATATTATGGTCCAGAAGGAGTTTATTGCATTCTTACAAATTATCGGTTGATTAACTGCTGCTATATCCATGGGTTAGAGTTAGTTTGAGCTAGTTTGGGCTCAAAAAGCCCAAAAGTATATCCAAACATGAGGTCTAGTTTGAGCTAGTTGCATCTAACTCACCCAAAAATCTATTCAACTCAAGCGGTGCTAATTGGAGCTAGTTCTCTTAGTGCATTTATTGTCAATCTAACCCTGTCATCCAAACACCTCTTTGGATGGAGTTAGTTCAGGGTTAGTCATGAGCTAGAAACTAACTCTAACCTCTAGCTAAGTTGAGTATCCAAACAGGGTTGTGTTGTTGTTGCTGTTGCTGCTCTTCTACGTATATCTAGACATCATTAGAACATTAAGGTAACACTCTTCCTTGTTGCTATGTAGCCTAGGATTGCATATTTAGACATTAAGTATAGTACATATTGCTATGTAGCCTCGGATATATTATATATGGCCCTAGTTAACCTAACGATAAACGGGTTACAGATATATTCAGTTAAAAGTCCGATTCACCGATTAGTCCCTTATCAGCCCCCAGCCTATATGGTACCAGCTACCGATATCCTGAAAAGTGAGTATATATAAGCCATGGGATGAAACTAACCTCGATGGAAAACAATAGCCGTTCCCAAAATTGTCCTGTGTAGGTACATCGAGAGGCATGTTAAGCACAACAGGCTAAGCATCAACCAAAATTATCCATGGTAAACAAAATAATCTCCAAAAGATAGCTTCAGTGTGCAGGTTTAAGCACGCTAGTAAAGCAAAACAAGTGGAAATGTGTGTTAACTACAACAGGCCTAACATTTAACAACAATAAAACATAGTCATTCAAATTGGTATTCTGCCGATCTAAGTACACTGCTTATTGTTAAATAAAAATGGAAAAGCATGTTAACTACAAGATGCAGCAACCAAATGTAGTCATTCATAGTGGTATTGTTGAAACTGGTACTGATGAAATTGAACTGCACAGTTCATACTTGCACATATAGAACATCATGTTGTGAATAACTGGAATAAACAAGGCATACTACGAACAACCAAAGATAGCATTTGAAACTGGACATATGCTAACTACAAACAACCGAACAATCAAAAAACTTCAAAAGAGGCATATGCTAGCTATAACAGGCTTAACAGCAAGCAAATATATGCATTCCTATCGGTATGTTTAAAACTGGATTGATGAAATGTACTGCATAGTAAATAATTGCACATATAGAGCATCACATTGTGAACAACTAAAATAAACAAGGCATACTACAAACAACCAAATATAGCAATTAAAACGGACATATTCTCACTACACTACAAAAGGGACTCGACAAAACAAATCATGGGTTTCCCCCTGTGAAGAGGCATGGCAAAACAAATCATGGGTTTCCTCACTTGTCCAGATGGGCTCATTCCCATGGGAAGAGCAAGGACCCTGGATGCACTCCATGTTCTCGTAGATGGGCTCCTTCCCCTTGGAAGAGCACGGTTGTAGGGTGCCCTCCCTGATGTCGCAGACGGGCTCTTTCCCTTTGGAAGAGCAGATGGGCTCTTTCCCCTTGGAAGAGCCGGAGAGGGTGCCCTCCTCGTGGTCGCCATCGATGAGGTCTGACTTGGAAGCTATCGATCCCAAGCCAGCTTCGCAGAACGTGTCCTTCAGAAATGACAAAAGGGGCTTGATGGCGATGTAGGATGGCAAATTGTTGACAGGGAGCCAAAGGAGATCAGCGGCAGGGCCATGGATGAGATCGATGGCAGTTGAACCTGAGGGGTTGGGGTGGGCCACTTAACCTGTGATATAGCCCACCTCATGTCGTCGCTATCGATGACCTTGGTGTCATAGCCGGCGTCCGCGACATACCCGCATACTCTAGCCCGCTGATTGAGTGCCTGCGGCCAGTAATGGTCATCAACTTCCTCGGCGACGTCGGAAGAAGAGATCGCGATACACCACTTTTGGGCCAGTCGCTCCTCGAGCTCCACGGGAAGCGTAGGCGGGCTTAGGCTGCGACGCTCTGGAGTGGGGTGGGGATGGGGGTCTGTGGGAAAGGGGCGTTTGGCAGGCGTCATCTAAGAAACTCAGGGCGACCTCGGTATGGAGATCAGTGGGTAAGCTGCACGGGCAAACCGACAGATGTTGAGAATGGAGGCCTTGCGGCAGCGGCGGGGACCTTGCTAGGGTTTCGAGCGAGGGAGGGGGTGTGTGTGTGCGCGCGCGCCCGAGGAGGTTTTGGTGTTTGTGTGTGTGTGTGTGTGTGGAGGGGGCGGGGTGTGTTTGAGGAAATGACGCGGGTACTAAAAATTTTACTACGCGGGAGTGAAATGCCAGGGCTATTGAAATTTCTGATGATGGTGTATCGCACACGGTTCGGAGATAACAACCATGTGTTACAAAACAGAAACACCCTCGAGGCGGGCAGATATTTTTGAGGGATGCAGGAAGGATTGGGAACAAGAAACATCACACACGGTCGAAACACAATAACTGTGTGTTATCAAACAGCAAAATCTGTAGGCGGGTAGATATTTTTGAGAGGGGAAGCCTCATGGAGCCCAATGTACTATGCGGATGTGTGTGTGACAGGGGCACTAATGTGGCACATGGTTAGTTCGAGTGAACCGTGTGTGTTGCATCACTGACTTGTCTAATGTTCATAAATTTGGCAAAAAATGACGTGGGAGAGGGTCAGAACACGAACACGCTTGCATGTGGACCAAATTTATGTATGAAAAGGGTGCTTTGATGTTCAAATACCAAATGCTACTTCGATGTGGCACCTATCTCGCAAAATGCATGGCATTGCTTGCCCCCATGTGTTGGCACGAAGGGAATCCTAAGCTATGAATGCAAGCCCCCCCCCAACCGAGGTTCACCTAGCAAAGTGCGAAGTAGCTAGTAGCCCCCCGCCTGTATCGGCACGAAGGGGATCCTAAGCTATGAATGCATTCCCCCCAATCGAGTTTCGCCTAGAAAAGTGCGAAGTAGCAGCCCCCCCCCACGCACACTTTTAGTCGGCGGGCCAGAGAGGCATCTCACCAAGATGTATCGTAAAATGGACCAAGAATAATCCACCTTGGTCATACAACCTCTCTCTTGTTGTTGGTCAAAGTGATGGCCATCCATGCGACCCCGGAGATGGGCTAGCTCGCCAATAATCACGCAAGTAGCTAGTCCCCGAAGATAACCACTGCATGCGTGTGGCCCAAACATATGTATGGATAGGTGTGTTTTTGAATACACAATGGAACAACTTTGATGTGGCAACGTGATTTCGAACTAGAAATCCCCACACTGAGTGAGGGTTAGGTTGACGATGCATATGTATTTTACACCACACTTCAAGCCGACGACAGGGATTCATGCATGCATGCGTGCATAGTATATGCGCTCAAACTTAATTAGGTCTGAATCTCACCATGACCTATACTGTGATAGCACGGACCAAAGGAAGAATCTGCCATGGTAACCAATCTTGTTGTCGGTGAAGGTTATCATGGATGTCCACACGGGCCCACGAATATATAGGCTTGTCCTTGATAACCACGCAAGGGAGTGTACCGTTCGAAGACAACCACTACATGCATATGTATGGAGGTGATGCATGCATGCATGTTTGAATACCATTTCACAACATTGTTGTGGCGCATGTGTCGAAAATCGTACAATCCCCACACAGAGCGAGATCGGTTCATGACGTGTCGTTGTACTAGCCACTTCGAATCGATGGGAGGGATTCATGCATACACATGCATGTGTGTGTGCTCAAACTGTATCATGTCATCCAAGAGCATGACCTATATATATACCGCATTACAAGAAAAAAATAATCCCCTCCTAAGTCAAATTAACATCTCTCGTTGTCAGGCAAAAAGTAGTGATGGACCAAGCAGGCCCACAGATGGAAAGCATCGATATCGCTGATAATCGCTTAAGTGGGTGCGACAGGACAACCACCAACGCTTTGCATGTGGGCCAAACATATGTTGAATACCCAAAATGCACAACTTTGATGTGCCACATGCCTAAAAAACCGTAAACCCCCCACACAGAGCGAGGTTCATGAAGCGTACTACATATGATGGCCCCCTTCCCTCTCTTCAACGCATACTATATGCTCCTACCGTAATACAACCCAAAAAGAATCCTCCTCGATGGTGAAATTAATTAACCTCTCCCGATGTAGGTTAAAGTGATGCATGCATCGACGATGGCCTCGTGGGCCCACAGATGGAAGCGTCACACGTGAGTGTCCTAGCTAGGATAACCACCGCCTGCACGCATGTGGCCCAGGTGTTGCATGATTTGAATAGACAATTTCACAACTTTGATGTGGCACGTGCCTCAGAAACCGAAAAGTCCCCACACTAAGTGAGGTGTACTTGTTCACGAACGCGTAGGTATAGTATATATGCTAGTCCCCTCCCACCTCTTCGACGCGTACTATATACCACCATAACACAAACAAAAAAGATTCTACCTTGCTGGTCAAATTAACCTCATCGTCGACTGTTCGTCAAAGTGATGGACGACGACCTTGTTGGCCCATAGAAAGCGTCACATGCGAGTATCGAGTGTTGTGTAGGACAACCATCAACTACATGTGGCCAAAACGTGTATGCATGAAAGGGTTGTGTAATGTTTTAAATAACGAATTCAGGACTCTGATGTGGCACCTGCCTAACAAAACGGCCAACTCACACGGTGGCTCACAACTCATAGTGTACTGCGAGCCACCCGCCACCCCCAGACGCACACACCCACACACACACCGTGAATCCACCGCAACTGCGATGCATGTCAAATTATCCCACGGTGAATATATGTTACCAAAGGAGGGACGTTTTAATTGAAAAAAAAGCAGAGATCATGAAGACGTTTTAGTACATTAATTGATTGGTTCTCTACGGGTATAATGTGCAAAAATCAAATTTGAGCTACATGCACACGTGACAGTGCACCTAGATGTATTGCAAAAATGCATGTGTCTCACTGGGTGCATGTTTACTCCCCGTGCAAGAAATTTCAAACATTGAGAATCTTGATTTTTAAATTCTAGTACATCCAGAACATATTTGAAGTTCATGAAACTTATTGTGTTGTCATATGGACACCAATACAAAGTGGCATTGTACTTTTTTGTCAAATTTGAGACCAGTTTTGCTGTAATCTTTATCTAATTACAAATGGGAGATTATTAATAATTGGGAACCAATATCCCAAATGGATTATTTATTCAAACCATGAGCATTAGACCAACAATGGATACGTGCCATCCTTCGGTTAAGCGATAAAGCGGCGGCATTAATCATCCAAATAGAAAAACAATATACGTGCTGCCACGTGACCCATGTGTCGTGCGAGCAGGCGTGAGCTGACGGGACGCATGCGAGCAATCCGCCGCGCAGGCAGACAAGGAGTCATGCGTGGAGGTGTGTGAATTGACGGAGGCGTGCTCGCTGTGCAGTGTCATCGGGAGGTGTGCGAGTAGCTGTGTGAAACAACGATAGGCATGCCAGCAGTCCGATGCGCAGGCTCACCGGGAGGCGAGCCAGCGGTTCGACCGCCGCCCGCCTCTCTCCCACTACTCCATATTAATGGTGCGCCCGAGCGGCTGCACCCCCCATCCTTGTCACACACACAATCCTCTCTCTCCACTTGCATCCTCGACGCCTCTCTCAATCCTCAAAGCCGTCCATGTATGAGGATGCCGCCGAAGCGCCCCATCGAAGGGAGTGGCGACGCCGGGGCTGCTGAAGTACCGGAGCATGGTGTGGAGATGGAGACAGAGGTTGCCGTCACCACCAGCGAGTTATGCTGCACCCTGACGTCGTCGATGGCGTCGAGCTTCCACAGCCGGAGGCAGAGTTCCACAACGACTCTGGTGACGACTCGGGCAATGACCCTGGCGATGACTCCGATGACCACTCCGGCGACCACTCCGGCGACGAGTCCAATAACGACGGACAACTGGTTAGTCATCTATACCCATTTATGTGTCAAATAGATCCTAGGGTTTCTCTGGTTACTCCTGCATCCCCGTTTTTGGAATAGAAACCCTATGGTTATGTTCTCCCAATCCATGAAATCCGAGTTAGTTTCGTTAGATCCGTGTAGTGTATTGATTGTTTGAATGGTACAAGTGATAAGTGATTAGTTGTTTCATCTATGCAAATGATTTCTGCTAGTAATGCGACCAGGGTTAGTCTTTGTGCTAATAATTCCTAGCCAGGACTTGACAATTGATTTTGAATGACCAACATATATGTGTGTGCCATTATTTTCTTCAAGATTGGTCTGTACATAGACGACTGTGCTTAAAAATCGAACCATAATCTCTGGATATGTATAAATAAATAGCCATAAATTCCTAACCCTACTTCACGTCATGTAAACATTGATTTGATGCCAAATTTGTTTTACTATTTTGTACAGGTGTTTTCTGGCGCTGTGGACAACGAGGATGAAGATGGCCAGAGGATGTACAAGAGGCAAATCCTGAGGGAGCTTTATGCGGGAATGCGTAACAGGCATATTAGGACCTGGAATGGCGGCTATCGATTCCCATTTTGCAACCACAAGCTTCATGACGCGTATCTAAGTGTTCTAGCGCATGCAAGAGGACGGGCCGTTGGCTCCTTCAAGCAGAAGTATTCTCGCAGGGTGGCGCACGGCGCGTACGCAGAGTACCTAGAGAAGCTTCAGGATCGTGTCACCATGTGAGATGAGATGTGGGATTGAACTATCTACACTTGAGTATACTTAATGACGGTTGAACTATGTACTTATGGTTGAACTATGCTTATGTACGTGTACGCTTATTATCTATGTCGGAGTATGTTTAATCTATGTTGACTTATGTCTAATCGTGGCATATGGATGCAATCAGTTCGGTTGATGGAATCTACCTCCGTCTTGGTTTGTTGGTCCCCTTTATAATTTGTGTTAAATTTTGACCAAAGATTTGACTGACAAAATGTTAGTGCAAGTCAGCAAAAATTATATCGTTGGATGGGTATTTGAGCATAGTGTTCAATGATATAATTTTTGGTGACATGCATAAACATTTCTTAGTTAAATATTTGGTCAAAATTTCGTACAAATTACAAAGGGGGCCAATAAACCAGGACGGAGGTAGTACGTTAATCACACACGGCTCCCAAAAGTGGAACCGTGTGCAATGACTTTCATTTTTCATGTTGCGTCAATCACACATGGTTGGCTCTAGCAAACCGTTGCCTCCGAAATTCTTTGTGGGACAGAAAACCCTCACCACCCAATTCAAAAAAGAAAAAAGAAAACCCACATCATCCCCACGTCACAAAAACCCTCACCCCGCCCGCCACCCCCTTCGGTCCCCATTCACACCTGCACAAGCTCCCTCGTGTCTATGCATGGCACCGCCTATCACGGTGGTAACCACTTAGCTCAACGCCTGCCGCCGCCAGGATGTTGGCAAAGCCCACCGCATTTGCCACTTCCTCTTGCCGCCGCTTATCGCCATCGACTTTCTCGACGCTACTCGTGGTCGACCCAGCTCCGCTCAGTTGGGGAATCTGCCGTACTGAGTGTTGTTTCTCATGGACAACAAGGTAACTAATATAATGAGATATTATCTCAGCTCTTATCCCAGTTCATCTGCCTCCTTTAATCACCCATCCGAAATCGCCGTGAATTCATTTTTATTCCAGCTGATTTGAGGGTTTTCTTCCGTTCATAGAGTGTACAATGCGCAGATACATCAGGACTTTGCGGCCTCTGCCAGACATTCCATCTCACCATACCAGATGACTTGAGGATGTGCGTGGTATGTTCAATCTCACCCTAAATCGGTTGGCATGGCCTACTTTCCTGAACATATTCTAAATATTGCTACATTTGGATAAAAGGTGCCACATGCACAATATACATCAAAGGAGAATTTTTTTCCCTCTTCTTTCTATATTAGGAAAATTAATGATGTATTGTTCTTTCGATTAGTCTCATATTTCCATGACATCATGTTTACCCTATCTGTTTAATTATAGATTTTTGTCCTTCGGTTTCAACTGCTATACTTTTCTTTCAATTTGGGCCCATATTTGCATCTGGCCATATTTTCTTTAACAATACTACCATTTTCTGCAGCACGTCCCTTCCTATGCAACAGAATCAGTAGTGCACAATCTTTCCCTTTACATAAATCAAGACTGCAGGGATGTCATACTGAACAAAAACCATGGATTTACAATCATTTCTACTATAAGACTTGATGAACGTGGTGACTCATATTTTGGCACTGGCCTTTGGAAAGAAACTTCTATGTTTTATGTACTAAAAGCTGGCACTATAATTACGCTGCACATAAAAGGGCATGGTCATGAGATATATGGTAACTTCCCCGACGATATCATCCGTCCAGACTTTGTTCGATGTAAGTTTTCTTTTCAAGTATCTACATGTTGACTTACCCAGCAATATCAAATGAATTGTGTTGTATTTAAGCAACCAATTGTTATTCCATTTTCTTACTATATTCCTACGTAATAACTTCTACTTACCAATACACTTTTCTATTGACCTGTTTTAACTAAATATTCCCTATACTCCCACTTCTATCAGAAAGCGCCACTGACAAGGAGAGTCTGGAGGTGGAGAACGGGGCTGCCAACAAGCGGCGGCGGGGTGAGCAAGAACCGCAAGCGACTCCAGCAGGCCTAGACTTCATCAGCAACCTCCCTGATGATATCTTGACAGTCATCATCTCCCTCCTCCCAATCAAATATGGGGCGCGGACAATCGTCCTTTCCCAGCGGTGACGCCACCTATGGAACTCCACCCCTCTCGACCTCATCGACACCCACAAGCTCGGCCATGGCTATCGCAAAAGCTTGGATGCATTCTCCAAGATCCTCAGCAGTCACCTTGGCCCAACCAGAGGCCTTAGAATGGGCAAGTTCCGTTCCAATGGCAAGGAACAAGCAAAGCTTGATGACTGGTTCTGATCCCCTGCCCTAGATCGGCTCGAGGAGCTCACTTTTGATGATGGGCATATGTGCTCACTGCCAACGTCTGCACTCTGCCTCGCACCCATGCTGCGCGTCTCCAAGTTCAGGAACTGCCATCCCCCTTAATAACGCGCTCGCTCTTATTCTACCATGACTGAAGCACCTCGAGCTCGTCGTCGTCTGCCTCCCAAACGGTGACATGGAGTGCCTACTCTGTGGCTGTACTGTGCTACCTCTTGAGCTTGCGTTGGTTTCCCTTGAAGAGGAAAGGGTGATGCAGCAAAGTAGAGTAAGTATTTCCCTCGGTTTTGAGAACCATGGTATCAATCCAGTAGGAGACAACGCAACAAGCCACTAAATACCTGCACAAACAAACACCAATTTGCACCCAACGTGACAAAGGGATTGTCAATCCCTTCACGGTTATTTGCAAAGTGAGATTTGATATAGATGGATAAACGGTGAAGTAATATTTTTGTTTTATGGAACAGAAAGTAAAAAATTGCAAAGGAAGTAAATAGGAAACTAGAATTATAGATTGGAAACTTATATGATGGAAAATAGAACCGAGGGCCATAGGTTTCACTAGAGGCTTCTCTCAAGATAGAAAATAATACGATGGGTGAACAAATTACTGCCGAGCAATTGATAGAAAAGCGCAAAGTTATGACGATATCTAAGGCAATGATCATGAATATAGGCATCACATCTGTGTCAAGTAGACCGAAACGATTCTGCACCTACTATTATTACTCCACACATCGACCGCTATCCATCATGCATCTAGAGTATTAAGTTCATAAAGAACGGAGTAACGCCTTAAGCAAGATGACATGATGTAGAGGAATTAACTCAAGCAATATGATGAAAACCCCATCATTTTATCCTTGATGGCAACAATACAATACGTTTCGGTTCCTCTTCTGTCACTACGATCGAGCACCGCAGGATTGAACCCAAAGCTAAGCACTTCTCCCATTGCAAGAAAAACCAATCTAGTTGGCCAAACCAAATCGATAGTTTGAAGAGACTTGAAAAGATATCAAATCATGCATATAAGAATTCAGAGGAGGTTCAAATAATATTCATAGATAAGCTAAACATAAATCCACAATTCATCGGATCTCGGCAAACACACCGCAAAAGAGTATTACATTTAATAGATATCCAAGAACATCGAGGAGAACTTTGTATTGAGAATCAAAGAGAGAGAAGAAGCCATCTAGCTACTAGCTATGGACCCGTAGGTCTGCGGTAAACTACCCACGCTTCATCGGAGAGGCAATGGCGTTGATGTAGAAGCCCTCCATGATCGAATCCCCTCCAGTAGGATGCCAGAAAAGGCCCCTAGATGGGATCTCACGGGAATAGAAGGTTGCGGTGGTGGAAAGGTGGTTTCGTGGCTCCCCTGGAAGCTTTTGGGATATTTGAGAATATATAGGAGGAAGATCTAGGTGGGGGGGGTCATCGAGGGGCCCACAAGGTCGGGGGCGCGCCCTCCACCCTTGTGGCCGCCTCATCGCTCTTCTGACTTGCACTCTAAGTCTCCTGGCTGCCTCATCCCGTTTGGACTCCATTTGGTATTCCTTTTCCGCGAAACTCTAAAACAAGGAAAAACAGAAAGTGGCACTAGGCTCTAGGTTAATAGGCTAGTGCCGAAAATAATATAAAATAGCATATTAATGCATATAAAACATCCAAAACAGATAATATAATAGCATGGAATAATCAAAAATTATAGATACGTTGGAGACGTATCATACTGCACTCGAGTACCTTCGTCTTCAGGCGATCAATGGGTTGATTAGCTTCCACATCACCTCTATGACTCTCTGGACTATTTATGTGTGTTCCTGGTGCGGCAGGAAGACATCACAAGATGTGTACCACGGTATGGTTATTGAGGACACACCTGCACTTGAGAGATTACTTGTAGTTGATCAAGAAGGTCCAACAAGAATCAATGTCATTTCTGCGCCGAAATTGACAGTGGTGGGCTACTCGTCTGACAAATACTCCGAACTTGTTATTGGATCCACACCCATTCAGGTACAACAGACGCCTTCTACCTCTCCTTCTACAAATTAACATTATTTCTAATTTTGAAGATGTTTGTTCGTCTATCATCCATAAAATGATTCCGACAAGCTTGACCCCGAAACTGCACACAGTGAAGGTCTTAGCACTAGAATCTATCGGCCCCTACCTGTAGCATGTTGTCAGTTTCCTGAGATGCTTTCTGTGCCTAGAGAAGCTATATAACAAGGTGATGTTCCTTTCTGTTAAATGTTAACCATAAGGGAGTTCAATTTGTGATACATTTTTCCAAGTTTACAATGAAAATGTACTACGATTTCTGAAGGATTCTTTTGGAGGATTTTAGTACATACATGCCCCCCTGGTTGCTTGATCCATATGGTTACAATCCATAAGCATTTCTCCTTTGGATTCATCTGTACTAGTTTTCTTAGGTAACTTTTCATCCACTCCAACCTCTTGTGAAGTACATTTTTCTAGAATGTAATCAAATGCCCATGTTTATCATGTCAAATTGAAGATGGCATGTTAGTGGATTTTACAAATCCTGCAAACCAAATAGGCTTATAGTAGTGTTCAAAACTGCATGTAGGCACTAAGGCATTTTCTTGTTTTGCAGATAAGATTAGGCCCAGCAGTGGATAATGTGATACAAACTAACAATCGCGTCGAATGCCTAGATCTGCATCTCTCAGAAATTACTTTGAACTCCTACCAAGGGACCTTACCAGAGATTATATTTGCCAGGTTCTTTGTTGTCAGAGCAAGGGTGCTGAAGGTAATGAGGTTTGCCCTACATTTATTTCGCAAAAATGAATGGTTTGTTGATCAGTGCTAGCTCCTGCGTCAGAATGGAATAGGCGCCGAAAATGCTGAATTTCGTTTTGGAACTTCAGATGACAGAGTAATCGGAAGTCATCGTGTCAACCCCATACATGACTTCTCAGTGGATGACCCCTTTGCAAAAATTATGAGGTTTCGAAACCAGACTTAGAAGTGGTAATATTAATTTGAACCTCTCTGATATCCATGTTTAGCAGATCAACGCGAGCGTTTGCAGCTGATGAGCTGAATTTCATTTCTAATATCAGTTTGAACCTTGTAATCTTCGAATTTGAGCCATATAACTCTGGAATTTGAACCTTGTAATATTTCGAACTTTTGTGGTACAATCGTTGAAATGGCATCGTATGAGACTCGTACATTGGTAGCACTATTTTGACCTTAATATGCAATGGTCTTAGATTTTATTAACCATTCTTGAATCTGTTTACCTTGACGGTCTCACAGCACACGATCTGTGTAGCTAACTCGACTGCGATCTTCGACATTATTACACACAGTTGGCTTCTTCAACCGTGTGCCCTGTAGAGCGCAGAATTAATTATCGCACTCGAGTGTCCATCATCACCCTTCTATGTAACTTTGACCTCAGCACCCACAGGTAAACTTATGACCGAAGTTATTCCACACACTTCATTTTTACAAAGCTTTTTTTGCAAATAAACGCCCACGATTTGTCCCTCTTCTAGCCGACGCATGGCACTAGCCGGGCGGGAAGCTTGCACGGTAAAATGCGTGGTAGCGCTGGAACAGGCTCACCGATGATACATTTGGCGCCTCTTCGATCCCACGTGTGGTCAAATGAAACGCGTGTGGTGCGGTGTTGTCAAGCATGCACTGGGATCCTCCGCTATGACCATCGTGACAAGACGTGACGATTATAGGCCGACCAGCCCCCATTTATTACAACGGCCATTTAACCCATGTGTCTCCTCAACCTTTCGATCGCACCCCACCATTGCAAGAAGCACACCCACCACGACAAATTCTTAGAGGGTATCCTGCGCGGCTCCAATGGCGCTTTGAGTGGCTGCTGACGACTAGCAGCAGGTCACCATGCATGCCGTGGTGGACACCCACAGAAGGTTCACGGACCTCTCGGTGGTGTACACCAATGACCTGATCTGGCTGGAGCACTCCATCCACATCATGGAGTTGTTGCTTGCCGAGGAGAAGTACAAGATGGTTGGGTTCGACCTCGAGTACACCTGCGCTCATGTCGGGTCTCATCCCAAGGTCGCCGTCGCCTAGATGTGTGTGCGCCACCACGTCCTCGTCTACCACTACTACCTGGCCACAAGGCCTTGTGAGTGTTTCGCCAGGTTTGTCAATGGCCCCCACTACATGTTCGCTATGGTGGACATCGCCAACGATGTAAAGGCGCTCGAGAATTCGGGCATCGCCTGCCAGAATCTTGTCGGCATCCAGGGCCAATACAAGATCTAGGGCAACAAGGAGCATGAGAAGGACTCACTGGTTCACCTTGCCGAGGCCATCATCGATCCCTACTACAGAGACATGAAGGATTCCTGCAACAAGGACAAGCGTGCCTGACACTCGGCCTGGATGGAGATACTAGACAAAGCTCACGTCGTGTATGCGGCCAAGGAGGCGTACACGAGCTACGACATGTACAGGTGGATCAATGACATGAGGAAGTGCCTCCTTCCTGGCCAGGGATCCAGCCGAAAGCAGAGAAATGGCAAGCGTTGTCAAAACAATAAGTAGATGATTAGATCCTCGTTCCTCCTAGTTTAGTATGCATGTAATTGCTTACTTTGGTGTGTGGAAATGTTATGTGTGTAGTCACTTGTGTAATTTTATGCTTAATTTGCTTTTGCAATGTTGTATTTCTAAGTATATATGTTGATGCTTTGTAGACAGAGCAAATCACATCACACACAGACTAAACAATGGAACCCGTCGGTGATGATTTCATCAATCACTAACAATTGTATACCAGCAATTGTTTGCTCACAACACACGTGGCTTGTTAACAGGAATCGTGTATGTTGTTATCGGTCTTCCCACACGTTGTCGATTACAAACATGTTTGTCGCATATCACACACATCTTATTATATTGAACCATTTTTGTTCTCTTGTCTCAAAGCAAATAGTTCATCCGAGTGAACCGCATGACGTATATCGCACACACCTTCATCTGGCTGACCATTTCTTTTGTGTTGCCTAATCACAAAAAGTTTATCCGAGTGAACCATATGCTGTATATCGCACACACCTTCATCTGGCTGCCCATTTCTTTTGTTACTCCTCATCGCAAAAAGTTAACTGAACTGAACCGTATGCCTTGCATTGCACACGCAACTAAAATCCGAACTGTGTTTGATGCATCCGTCATCGCAAACATTTTGCACCTTTTCGACGGGTTTTTTACACCACAGTTTTTGATTATTGAATCGCACACAGTTTCATCAAAGGGTCTCTGATCGTAGTGTCGCGTTAGCAGCATCCTGCAGTAGTGACATATCAAGTTCACATGATTACTTGCAACAAGATTTCTCCTGTGGCCTCAAGAACAAAAGTAACTACTCACAAAAAATAATCATGCTCAAGATCAGAGGGGTATTAAATAGCATATTGGATCTGAACATATAATCTTCCACCAAATAAACCATATAGTAATCAACTACAAGATGTATTCAACACTACTAGTCACCCACAAGCACCAATCTATAGTTCCGGTACAAAGATTGAACACAAGAGATGAACTAGGGTTTGAGAGGAGATGGTGCCGTTGAATATATTGATGGAGATTGCCCTCCCCAAGATGGGAGAGTTGTTGGTGATGATGATGACGAAGATTTCCCCCTCCGTGAGGGAAGTTCCCCCAGCGGAATCACTCCGCCGGAGGGCAAAAGTGCTCCTGGCCAAGTTCCGCCTCGAGACGATGGCGCTTCATCCCGAAAGTCCTCTCCTTAATTTTTCTAGGTCAAAATGACTTATATCCTAGAATATGGGCACCGGAGGTGGGCTGGGCTGAGCACAACCCACCAGGGCGCGCCTGGGGTCCAGGTGCGCCCTGGTGTCTTGTGCTCACAGGGTGGCCCCCCTCTGGTGGTTATTTGCTCCAGTATTTCTTATTTAATCCGTAAAAATTCCCCCTGAAGTTTCAGCTCATTTGGAGTTGTGCAGAATAGGTAGCCTGCCGTAGCTTTTTCAGGTCCAGATTTCCAGCTGCCGGAATTCTCCTTCTTTGTGTGTGCCTTGCATATTATGAGGGAAAAGGCATTAGAATTACTCCAAAAAGCATTATTATGCATAAAAATATTATAAATAACAGTAGGTAAACATGATGCAAAATGGACGTATCAACTCCCCCAAGCTTAGACCTCGCTTGTCCTCAAGCGAAAACCAAAATTGAAAAACATGTCCACAAGCTTAGAGAGAGAGGTGTCGATAAAAACAAAATACGTACATAGAAGCATCACACTGGTATGCGTCACTCCTAAACAAACGTTTTTTACCCCTTTCCGCAACGACATTTGGAACCGTCGCCAAGTGAGTGTGGGCGATAGGGGGTCCTTCCCACACGACCCAGAAGCTGTTGGGGATATGCCCTCCTGGCACACACGCTTGGCAAAATGAGGTCGTGTGCGACCGGCGAGCACTCAAATACTGAAATACGTATAGTAGTGCTCAAAAAATACAATTATACAGGCAAAATCATTTCTGGTCGTAAGTACATCCCACACAGTCAGTTACCACTAAACGTTTCCGTTTGTATATACATCACACACAGTCACTAGAAGGAAAACGTTTGCGCAAGGTGGCGTACCGAAAACAGTTTTGAAGAGAATGTCGTGTGCGATTGTTCGTTGATCCAACACGGTTTATTCCTAGAAACTGTGTGCGTTGCCTTAGGTCATTGCCCATGATGTTTTCTCAATAACCGTTTGCAATAATAAAACCCAATTAGCAAGCTAATTGGCCAATTAGCGGGCTAATTGGCCTATTATTAATAATCCATTTACTAATCTAATTGACATTCATATTAAGCACATAATATATTCCATTTCCATATTAAAGAAGCAGGATTTCATAATTGAAATACATCGGAGTACAACATGATATAGCTTCAGCACTCAGCTACCTCATTACACAACTGCACCAGTAGCAAGTTTCACATGCAACATCTAGAACCTTTTGAAATTGGCATCATAGACGGTACATAGAGAGATGCATCTCATTTGGAAAATTGCTGAAGCGGAAGGTGAATATTGAGCCTTCATTCATGTTGAAGGTCTCTGCAACTTTAGGCCAGTGCCTGTGGATGATTGACCGTCCATCCTTCGACCTCTTCAGGAACACTTCAATATTGAACCGTGGGTGTTGTATGAAAACTTTCCTCGCATCCTGACCACAGAGGTGGTTTGAGAGGTAATCATCAGTGAACCCTAAAAACAAGGATGTGCATAAATATCTTCTGTAACATCCCAAATTTTCAATTTGGAATGTTATACACTAGATCATCATTGCATATCATATTTATTGCAGTTTGGTTGATCCTAGAAATTTTTCGCAACTCAAGGACCCTCGGAGAGAGTTGGGAATTTCCTTATTTTCATATTTGAGTTGTCTCAAATTTTGAAAATAGGATCTTTTGATTTTATTTATTTTATCTTCAATTATTTCTATTATAAAAATTATGAGAGAGGGAATAAAATGACTTTCCCAAAATAAAGAAATATTGAGGATTCAATAAAAAAATCAAACAAGATTTTATTTGGTTTTATTTGCTATTTTATTTGAATTTAGGAAAATGCGCGTTCTTCAAAATTGCATTTAGGCCCCAAATAAATATTCATCCTGTGCGGCTTTATTTTAGAAGTCGGGGAAAATTTATTTCGGGATTTTTGGAGTCCGTTTAGTAGTCCTTTTGTTTTTTTCTGAGTATAACTATTTAAAAAAACGCAACCGACCTACGGGCCGTGTCCGACCCGGACACTAAGGCCCGTCCGGCTTTAAAAGCCGGGGAGGCCCAGCCGGAAGCCCCCCCCCAAACCCTAGCCGCCGCCCCGCGCCTCCGCCGCCCGCCGGATTTGTCGCCGGAGGTAGACCTCGCCGCCGCCGGTTTTTCTCGAAAAAAAACGTTTGGTTTTTCGACGGTTTTGCTCGTCTTTTAAGTTTCGGTTTTATTTAATAGATCGGCTCTCTAGTTTATTTAAACAGTGAGCGTTCGTCCGTTCGTCGTTCGTTTTAACGAACGTTCATCATTTTTCCTTTTTCTCAGATTAAATCCGCGATTTTTCTGATTGCGATTTCTGATCCGATTTTCGTTTTAGTATAACTTTTTGCTCGTTTATCGGAATTGGGTGATTCAAGCGCCTGGAGTTTCGTCTCGAAATCCTATTTCCGATGAACCAACTTAAACAAGTTTTTGACACTGTAAAAATTGCCTTAGATCCAGAATAGTAAACGAAGCCTGTTTCTTTTGCCGTTTTTCTTTCGTTGCTTCGTTCGTTTTGATTCTTTTTGCCAACCGGAGTTCTTAAGTTGAAACTTCTAGTTAGATCTCTTATTCGAGTTTTACCTGTGCATTAGATGAGTACTTATTGTGTGCTTGTTTTTTTGCGATAGAGTACCTGGAGTGCACCGCTTGTTATTTCGAATCGCTAGGTTTCCCGGATCATCAACAAGGCAAGTAACACTTTGATCATACCTCCTACTACCCAGTTTTATTGCATTAGATCAATCCTTACACATTGCATGATTAGGATCTAATTAAATTGTGGGTTTGGGAAGTAGTTGAGGTAGTACCTATTACCTGTTTAATTATCAAACCTTTGGGAGTTACTTCTACGTTGCTTATTGCCATGCTATGCTAGTAGACGTGGATTGGGTGACTATATCCATGAAAGATGTGAGATTGTTAATTAATGGTTTATTTAAGGTGGCAACTTAAACACACATCTGGGTGGATTGAGGTACCTGGGTATTCCAGGATTGCCTGTTTTTCTTTATGGACCGCCACCCAGGCTCAAAGGGATCATGAGATTATTCATGCTAGAAACTTCCGTGTGCAGCCACAAGCTATTATGGGCTCTAGCATAGTTGACTAAGTCGTGCGAACTCTTACAGTGGTAGACTAGCAGATGTAGGGGATGTAGGTGGTACGGTCTACCCATCGTAAGGTGCTAGCGCTTCTGAAAGACTATGTCTCGGTCATCCGTTTCTCAAACACCGTGTAGTGCGAGAAACCAAACGGAGGCGATCGAGTCTTGTGGAAAAGTGTACAAACCTCTGCAGAGGGTATAAACTAATCATGGTTAGCCGAGTCCCCGGTTATGGACATCTTGAGTATCTAGTACCTGGATTATCATGTGAATCTCAACATGTTACTCAAAAATTAATTTTGTTGGGTTTTGTTTAATGATGATGCTTAATTGGGATTGAGAATGCTGTCAACCATTCTCAATGTTTAACAACCACCATGATAGTTAAATAAATTTATTCCTTTGCAGTAGGGAAAAATTGGCTTTACGCAAAACTGTAACCATAGAGCTTTCCACTAGCCAAATATGCATATAGAATAGTTGTTTCATTCCATTACTCTCTATGTGTTACATTGCCAGCATATTCCATGTGCTGACCCGTTTTCGGGCTACAACATTAATGTTGCAGACTTTTCAGACGACGATTAAGGAGTTTTAGGTCGTGGTTCTATACTCAGTGATGCCGTTGGAGTTGATGGACTCACTTATCTTCCGAGCCTTCCGCTGTTATCGTTATTAGATGGCCTTAAGCCATATCTATTGTAATAAGTTCTCTTTTGAGACCCTCGATATAATAAGTGTGTGATTGCTACTCTGTTATAAATCCTTCAAGTACTGTGTGGTGTTTGCATTACTGATCCAGGGATGACACCGGAGCACAGAGATTGGACCATTTGAGGTCTGGTCGCTACAAGATGGTATCAGAGCACACGCTGACTGTAGGACACGACCACTAAGCTAAAGACCTAGATCACTAGTCACTCTCTTCTCTTTCTGATTCCTCATCTTTTCTACTCTTTTAGGATGGCGGATGTAAGGAACAAGTTCACTCAACCAGATGAAGACACCCCCTTTGGACATCACTTGAAGTCAGTCACTAGATACCTAAACATAGGAGTACCAAGCTTCACCGGAACATACAACGCCACTTTACCTGAAGAAGAGCGCTGGATGATTCAAGTTCAAGTTCCAAGAAGGACGTTCATGCCAGTCACTGAGCACATAGAGTTTTCTTTTGATGCACCAACTTGGAATCTAGGAAAGAGCATGGCAGCTCACATCGCCATGGGACGCATTGGAGAAGTCTACCGCAATGATCTCAAGGATACTATCTACCAGATTTATGGGCACCGAGATGAGCACTGGGAGATGATCAGCACCAGAAAGGATAGATCAATTGCAGCTTTCATCCAGGAGTTAAACCAGCACATTAGAAGTCAGGAGAATCAGATGTGCGCCGATATGATAGACCTGAAGAAGGCAAAGACAAGAATCAAGGAACTGGAGGAAGAACTCAAGGCTACTCGTGAAGATTATGAAGAAGAAAATGAAGTATTAGTGGATAAGAATGCCGACCTAACAATGAAGATCGGAATATTTATGGGAGGCCCTACACCGGTAGAAGAAGACGAAGAACCCAAGGAGATTTGCCCAGAAGACTACATCATTATCGACGACACCGACTCGGATCCCGATGAGAGCGATGATGACTATGTTGATGAAGCCGGAGCAGATATCATGGAGTCTGCAACCGAAGAATATTTCTAGTAGACCACCTCATCAGTAGTAGTAGTCCACCATGTAAATATTATAGTCCGAGCACTTATGCGATAGTTAGATTGATTGTATGCCCTTGTTTGATTGAGTGAATTGTTTGCTTTTGCCTCATGTGCATATGGGTAGTGTTTTCTCTTTAGACCCTCTCTATTCTTAAATCTCATCTTTTCTAAACCCTCAGATGCCTCCGAGACATGACCCCGGATTTACCTTTCCACCAGAGCTCACTCAGTTGATCCAGCAGCAGAACACATTGATGCAGTTGCTAGTCCAGAATCAGAACCAGGGGAACAACAACAACAACAACCCACCACCACCACCTATTGATCACTTAGCCCGTTTTCTTAGGCTGAATCCGCCGGTGTTTTCCAGTAGCACCGAGTTGATAGTAGCATATGATTGGCTCCGCAAGACAGCTAGAGAGTTGACCACAGCAGGATGCACGGATGCGGAGAAGATGAAGTTTGCCGCACATCAGCTTGAAGGACCCACAGCATCATGGTGGGAGAATTTCACAGCCACTTTCCCTGTCGATACTATCACATGGGACCAGTTTCAGCAGGAGCTATGGCCATGAAGAAGTGAGAGTTTCACAACTTGCGCCAAGGAGGATGGACAGTTGGCCAGTATGTGGAAGACTTTAGTAAATTAGCACGTTATGCCCTAGATGACATTGCTACGGATGCAGCAAAGCAGGAGAATTTTCTGGAAGGACTGAATGATGAGTTGAGCATGCAATTGATGGTAGCAACCTTCAACAACTACCAGGAGTTGGTAGATCATGCTCTCATAATTGAAGGGAAGCATCAGCAAATTGAGAATCGCAAGAGGAAGTATGCTCAAGGAAAGTACAATTCAGGAGCTCAGCAGAAGCCACGATTTACTCCTAGGCCGGGAGGAAATTTTCAGCATACCCATGGAGGAGGTAGCTCGCACAATCACAATGGCCCCAGGAATGGTAATGGGAATGGAGGAAGCAACGGCCAGAACCGTACCAACCCATCAACCCCAGCCAAGAAAGACCTGAGCCAAGTCACTTGCTTTAATTACCAGAAGACCGGACATTATGCCAATGAATGTCCTGAATCCCAGAATGGAAATGGAAATGGAAGCTCTGGGAAGAAGCCGAACACTTTCAACAGGGGACAGGTGAACTACGTTAACGTGGAGGAGGTTGAAGAGCAGCCGGATGCAGTAATCGATAAGTTTTTGGTTAAGTCATTTACTGCACTCGTTCTTTTTGATACTAGTGCATCGCATTCATACATATCAAGGGGATTTGTGGATAAGTATAAACTGCCAACCCAAGCCCTTAGGTTGCCCATGTTAGTAACCTCGCCTGGAGCAGAATATATGGCTAGTCTATGGTGTGATCGGTTACCATTAAGAATTGGTAACTATGTTTTTCCCTCAGACCTAATAGTGTTGGAATCCCAAGGATTGGATGTGATATTAGGCATGGATTGGTTGTCAAAGTATGAAGGGAGTATTGAATGTGCCAGTAAGTCAATTTTGCTTACCACCCCAGAAGGGAGAAGGATCAAGTATGTATCCCGACATGTGCCAAAGAGGACTCAAGTAAATTGCTTAACAAGAGTTGTGCAGGAGGAAGTACCAGTAGTGAAGGATTTCCCTGATGTATTTCTAGAAGAGTTGTCAGGCATGCCACCGGATAGAGATATTGAGTTTTTGATTGAGCTTTTGCCAGGCACAGGGCCAATATCAAAGAGACCATATAGGATGCCTGCAAAGGATTTGGTGGAAATTAAGAAGCAAATTAAGGAGTTACTGGATAAAGGTTATATTCGCCCAAGTTCTTCACCTTGGGGATCGCCAGTACTTCTAGTAGAAAAGAAGGATGGATCGTTAAGGATGGTTGTCGATTATCGAGGATTGAATGAAGTAACCATCAAGAACAAGTACCCACTACCGATGATCAATGATCTGTTTGATCGATTGCAAGGAGCTAAGGTATTTTCCAAGATCGATCTACGATCAGGATACCACCAGTTGAAGATTCGGGAACAGGATATACCCAAGAAGGCTTTCACCACCAGGTATGGGCTGTACGAGTATACCGTTATGTCATTTGGTCTGACTAACGCACCTGCATATTTTATGAACATGATGAACAAAGTGTTTATGGAGTTCTTGGATAAGTTCGTCGTAGTGTTCATTGATGATATCCTAGTTTACTCGAAGAATGAAGAGGAGCATAAGGAACATTTGTGTTTGGCTCTTGGAAAGCTCAGAGAACATCAATTATATGCCAAGTTTAGCAAATGTGAGTTTTGGTTGAAGGAAGTTGGATTTCTCGTGTTGGGGAACGTAGTAATTTCAAAAAAAATCCTACGGACACGCAAGATCATGGTGATGAATAGCAACGAGAGGGGAGAGTGTTGTCTATGTACCCTCGTAGACCGACAGCGGAAGCGTTATGACAATGCGGTTGATGTAGTCGTACATCTTCACGGCCCGATCGATCAAGCACCGAAACTACGGCACCTCCGAGTTCTAGCACACGTTCAGCTCGATGACGATCCCCGGACTCCGATCCAGCAAAGTGTCGGGGAAGAGTTCTGTCAGCACGACGGCGTGGTGATGATCTTGATGTTCTACAGTCGCAGGGCTTCGCCTAAGCACCGCTACAATATTATCGAGGATTATGGTGGAGGGGGGCACCGCACACGGCTAACAGAACGATCTCCAAGATCAACTTGTGTGTCTAGAGGTGCCCCCTGCCCCCGTATATAAAGGAGCAAGGGGGAGGGGCGGCCGGCCAGGAGGAGGCGCGCCAGGGAGGAGTCCTACTCCTACCGGGAGTAGGACTCTCTCCTTTTTCCTTGTCCAACTAGGAGAGGGGGAAGGAAGGGAGAGAGGAGAGGAAGGAAAGGGGGGCGCCGCCCCGCCCCCCTCCTAGTCCAATTCGGACTAGAGGGGGAGGGGGCGCGCGGCCTGCCCTGTCCGCCCCTCCTCTTCTCCACTTTGGGCCCATGAGGCCCATTAACCCTCGGGGGGTTCCGGTAACCCCCCGGTACTCCGGTTTTATCCGAAACTTCTCCGGAACACTTCCGGTGTCCGAATATAGCCGTCCAATATATCAATCTTTATGTCTCGACCATTTCGAGAATCCTCGTCATGTTCGTGATCACATCCGGGACTCCGAACAATCTTCGGTACATCAAAATATATAAACTCATAATGAAACTGTCATCGTAACGTTAAGCGTGCGGACCCTACGGGTTCGAGAACAATGTACACATGACCGAAATGTAGACATGACCGAGACACGTCTCCAGTCAATAACCAATAGCGGAACCTGGATACTCATATTGGCTCCTACATATTCTACGAAGATCTTTATCGGTCAGACCGCATAACAACATACGTTGTTCCCTTTGTCATTGGTATGTTACTTGCTCGAGATTCGATCGTCGGTATCTCAATACCTAGTTCAATCTCATTACGGGAAAGTCTCTTTACTCGTTTCATAATACATCATCTCGCAACTAACTCATTAGTTGCAATGCTTGCAAGGCTTATGTGATGTGCATTACCGAGAGGGCTCAGAGATACCTCTCCGACAATCAGAGTGACAAATCCTAATCTCGAAATACGCCAACCCAACATGTACCTTTGGAGACACCTGTAGAGCTCCTTTATAATCACCCAGTTACGTTGTGACGTTTGGTAGCACACAAAGTGTTCCTCCGGCAAACGGGAGTTGCATAATCTCATAGTCATAGGAACATGTATAAGTCATGAAGAAAGCAATAGCAACATACTAAACGATCGGGTGCTAAGCTAATGGAATGGGTCATGTCAATCACATCATTCTCCTAATGATGTGATCCCATTAATCAAATGACAACACATGTCTATGGTTAGGAAACATAACCATCTTCGATTAACGAGCTAGTCAAGTAGAGGCATACTAGTGACGTTTAGTTTTTCTATGTATTCACACAAGTATTATGTTTCCGGTTAATATAATTCTAGCATGAATAATAAACATTTATCATGATATAAGGAAATAAAATAATAACTTTATTATTGCCTCTAGGGCATATTTCCTTCAGTCTCCCACTTGCACTAGAGTCAATAATCTAGATTACACAGTAATGATTCTAACACCCATGGAGCTTTGGTGTTGATCATGTTTTGCTCGTGGAAGAGGCTTAGTCAACGGGTCTACTACATTCAGATCCGTATGTATCTTGCAAATCTCTATGTCTCCCACCTGGACTAGATCCCGGATGGAATTGAAGCGTCTCTTGATGTGATTGGTTCTCTTGTGAAATCTGGATTCCTTTGCCAAGGCAATTGCACCAGTATTGTCACAAAAGATTTTCATTGGACCCGATGCACTAGGTATGACACCTAGATCGGATATGAACTCCTTCATCCAGACTCCTTCGTTTGCTGCTTCCGAAGCAACTATGTACTCCGCTTCACATGTAGATCCCGTCACAACAATTTGTTTAGAACTGCACCAACTGACAGCTCCACCGTTTAATGTAAACACGTATCCGGTTTGCGATTTAGAATCGTCTGGATCAGTGTCAAAGCTTGCATCAACATAACCATTTACGATGATCTCTTTGTCACCTCCATATACGAGGAAACATATCCTTAGTCCTTTTCAGGTATTTCAGGATGTTCTTGACCGCTGTCCAGTGATCCACTCCTGGATTACTTTGGTACCTCCCTGCTAGACTTATAGCAAGACACACATCAGGTCTGGTACACAGCATTGCATACATGATAGAGCCTATGGCTGAAGCATAGGGAACATCTTTCATTTTCTCTCTATCTTCTACAGTGGTCGGGCATTGAGTCTTACTCAATTTCACACCTTGTAACACAGGCAAGAATCCTTTCTTTGCTTGATCCATTTTGAACTTCTTCAAAACTTTGTCAAGGTATGTGCTTTGTGAAAGTCCAATTAAGCGTCTTGATCTATCTCTATAGATCTTAATGCCCAATATGTAAGCATCTTCACTGAGCTCTTTCATTGAAAAACTCTTATTCAAGTATCCCTTTATGCTATCTAGAAATTCTATATCATTTCCGATTAGTAATATGTCATCCACATATAATATCAGAAATGCTACAGAGCTCCCACTCACTTTCTTGTAAATACAGGCTTCTCCAAAAGTATGTACAAACCCAAATGCTTTGATTACACTATCAAAGCATTTATTCCAACTCCGAGAGGCTTGCACCAGTCCATAAATGGATCGCTGGAGCTTGCACACTTTGTTAGCTCCTTTTGGATCGACAAAACCCTCCGGCTGCATCATATACAACTCTTCTTCCAGAAATCCATTCAGGAATGCAGTTTTGACATCCATCTGCCAAATTTCATAATCATAAAATGCGGCAATCGCTAACATGATTCGGACAGACTTAAGCATCGCTACGGGTGAGAAGGTCTCATCGTAGTCAATCCCTTGAACTTGTCGAAAACCGTTTTGCGACAAGTCGAGCTTTGTAGACAGTAACATTACCGTCAGCGTCAGTCTTCTTCTTGAAGATCCATTTATTCTCAATTGCTTGCCGATCATTGGGCAAGTCAACCAAAGTCCACACTTCGTTCTCATACATGGATCCCATCTCAGATTTCATGGCTTTAAGCCATTTTGTGGAATCTGGGCTCACCATCACTTCTTCATAGTTCGTAGGTTCATCATGATCTAGTAGCATGACTTCCAGAACAGGATTACCGTACCACTCTGGTGCGGATCTTACTCTGGTTGATCTACGAGGTTCAGTAGAAACTTGTTCTGAAGTTTCATGATCATCGTCATTAGCTTCCTCACTAATTGGTGTAGGTGTCACAGAAACCGTTTTCTGTGATGTACTACTTTCCAATAAGGGAGCAGGTACAGTTACCTCATCAAGTTCTACTTTCCTCCCACTCACTTCTTTTGAGAGAAACTCCTTCTCTAGAAAGTTTCCGAATTTAGCAACAAAAGTCTTGCCTTCGGATCTATGATAGAAGGTGTATCCAATAGTTTCCTTTGGATATCCTATGAAGACACATTTCTCCGATTTGGGTTCGAGCTTATCAGGTTGAAGCTTTTTCACATAAGCATCGCAGCCCCAAACTTTAAGAAACGACAACTTTGGTTTCTTGCCAAACCATAGTTCATAAGGCGTCGTCTCAACGGATTTCGATGGTGCCCTATTTAACGTGAATGCAGCCGTCTCTAAAGCATAACCCCAAAACGATAGCGGTAAATCAGTAAGAGACATCATAGATCGCACCATATCTAGTAAAGTACAATTACGACATTCGGACACACCATTACACTGTGGTGTTCCGGGTGGCATGAGTTGCGAAACTATTCTGCATTGTTTCAAATGTACACCAAACTCGTAACTCAAATATTCTCCTCCACGATCAGATCATAGAAACTTTATTTTCTTGTTACGATGATTTTCAACTTCACTCTGAAATTCTTTGAACTTTTCAAATGTTTCAGACTTATGTTTCATTAAGTAGATATACCCATATCTGCTTAAGTCATCTGTGAAGGTGAGAAAATAATGATATCCGCCACGAGCCTCAACATTCATTGGACCACATACATCTGTATGTATGATTTCTAACAAATCTGTTGCTCTCCCCATAGTACCGGAGAACGGTGTTTTGGTCATCTTGCCCATAAGGCACGGTTCGCAAGTACCAAGTGATTCATAATCAAGTGGTTCCAAAAGTCCATCAGTATGGAGTTTCTTCATGCGCTTTACACCGATATGACCCAAACGGCAATGCCACAAATAAGTTGCACTATCATTATCAACTCTGCATCTTTTGGCTTCAACATTATGAATATGTGTGTCACTACTATCGAGATTTAATAAGAATAGACCACTCTTCAAGGGTGCATGACCATAAAAGATATTACTCATATAAATAGAACAACCATTATTCTCTGATTTAAATGAATAACTGTCTCGCATCAAACAAGATCCAGATATAATGTTCATGCTCAACGCTGGCACCAAATAACAATTATTTAGGTCTAATACTAATCCCGAAGGTAGATGTTGAGGTAGCGTGCCGACTGCGATCACATCGACTTTGGAACCATTTCCCACGCGCATCGTCACCTCGTCCTTAGCCAATCTTCGCTTAATCCGTAGTCCCTGTTTCGAGTTGCAAATATTAGCAACAGAACCAGTATCAAATACCCAGGTGCTACTGCGAGCATTAGTAAGGTACACATCAATAACATGTATATCACATATACATTTGTTCACCTTGCCATCCTTCTTATCCGCCAAATACTTGGGGCAGTTCCGCTTCCAGTGACCAGTCTGCTTGCAGTAGAAGCACTCAGTTTCAGGCTTAGGTCCAGATTTAGGTTTCTTCTCCTGAGCAGCAACTTGCTTGTTGTTCTTCTTGAAGTTCCCCTTCTTCTTCCCTTTTCCCTTTTTCTTGAAACTAGTGGTCTTGTTGACCATCAACACTTGATGCTCCTTCTTGATTTCTACCTCCGCGGCTTTCAGCATTGCGAAGAGCTCGGGAATTTTCTTATCCATCCCTTGCATATTATAGTTCATCATGAAGCTCTTGTAGCTAGGTGGAAGTGATTGGAGAATTCTGTCAATGACGCAATCATCTGGAGATTTAGGTTTCTTCTCCTGAGCAGCAACTTTCTTGTTGTTCTTCTTGAAGTTCCCCTTCTTCTTCCCTTTTCCCTTTTTCTTGAAACTAGTAGTCTTGTTGACCATCAACACTTGATGCTCCTTCTTGATTTCTACCTCCGCGGCTTTCAGCATTGCGAAGAGCTCGGGAATTTTCTTATCCATCCCTTGCATATTATAGTTCATCATGAAGCTCTTGTAGCTAGGTGGAAGTGATTGGAGAATTCTGTCAATGACGCAATCATCTGGAAGATTAACTCCCAATTGAATCAAGTGATTATTATACCCAGACATTTTGAGTATATGCTCACTGACAGAACTGTTCTCCTCCATCTTGCAGCTATAGAACTTATTGGAGACTTCATATCTCTCAATCCGGGCATTTGCTTGAAATATTAACTTCAACTCTTGGAACATCTCATATGCTCCATGACGTTCAAAACGTCGTTGAAGACCCGATTCTAAGCCGTAGAGCATGGCACATTGAACTATCGAGTAGTCATCAGCTTTGCTCTGCCAGACGTTCTTAACGTCGTCAGTTGCATCAGCAGCAGGCCTGGCACCCGGCGGTGCTTCCAGGACGTAATTCTTCTATGCAGCAATGAGGATAATCCTCAAGTTACGGACCCAGTCCGTGTAATTGCTACCATCATCTTTCAACTTTGCTTTCTCAAGGAACGCATTAAAATTCAACAGAACAACAGCACGGACCATCTATCTACAATCAAACATAAATAAGCAAGATACTATCAGGTACTAAGTTCATGATAAATTTAAGTTCAATTAATCATATTGCTACTAACATTTTTCAACATAGTTTTTCTCTAGGAATACAATAAACGGGGAGCAACATCGCTAGCTATTGATCTACAACATAGATATGCTAATACTACCAGGACTAAGTTCATGATAAATTAAAGTTCAATTAATCATATTACTTAAGAACTCCCACTTAGATAGACATCCCTCTAATCCTCTAAGTGATCACGTGATCCAAATCAACTAAACCATGTTCGATCATCACGTGAGATGGAGTAGTTTCATTGGTGAACATCACTATGTTGATCATATCTACTATATGATTCACGCTCGACCTTTCGGTCTCCGTGTTCCGAGGCCATATCTGTTACATGCTAGGCTCGTCAAGTTAAACTTGAGTATTCTGCGTGTGCAACTGTTTTGCACCCGTTGTAGTTGAACGTAGAGCCTATCGCACCCGATCATCACGTGGTGTCTCAGCACGAAGAATTTTCGCAACGGTTCTTACTCAGGGAGAACACTTTTACTATGATAATTTAGTGAGGGATCATCTTATAATGCTACCGTCAATCAAAGCAAGATACGATGCATAAAAGATAAACATCACATGCAATCAATATAAGTGATATGATATGGCCATCATCATCTTGTGCTTGTGATCTCCATCTTCGAAGCACCGTCATGATCACCATCGTCACCGGCGCGACACCTTGATCACCATTGTAGCATCGTTGTCGTCTCGCCAATCTTATGCTTCCACGACTATCGCTACCGCTTAGTAATAAAGTAAAGCATTACAGCGCAATTGCATTGCATACAATAAAGCGACAACCATATGGCTCCTGCCAGTTGCCGATAACTCGGTTACAAAACATGATCATCTCATACAATAAAATTTAGCATCATGTCTTGACCATATCACATCACAACATGCCCTGCAAAAACAAGTTAGACGTCCTCTACTTTGTTGTTGCAAGTTTTACGTGGCTGCTACGGACTTAAGCAAGAACCAATCTTACCTACGCATCAAAACCACAACGATAGTTTGTCAAGTTGGTGCTGTTTTAACCTTCGCAAGGACCGGGCGTAGCCACACTTGGTTCAACTAAAGTTGGAGAAACTGACACCCGCCAGCCACCTGTGTGCAAAGCACGTCGGTAGAACCAGTCTCGCGTAAGCGTACGTGTAATGTCGGTCCGGGCCGCTTCATCCAAAATTACCGACGAACCAAAGTATGACATGTTGGTCAGCAGTATGACTTATATCGCCCACAACTCACTTGTGTTCTACTCGTGCATATAAAATCAACACATAAAACCTAGGCTCGGATGCCACTGTTGGGGAACGTAGTAATTTCAAAAAAAATCATACGCACACGCAAGATCATGGTGATGCATAGCAGTGAGAGGGGAGAGTGTTGTCTATGTACCCTCGTAGACCAACAGCGGAAGCGTTATGACAACGCGGTTGATGTAGTCGTACGTCTTCATGGCCCGACCGATCAAGCACCGAAACTACCCCCGTATATAAAGGAGCAAGAGGGAGGGGCGGCCGGCCAGGAGGAGGCGCGCCAGGGAGGAGTCCTACACCTACCGGGAGTAGGACTCTCTCCTTTTTTCGTGTCCAACTAGGAGAGAGGGGAGGAAGGGAGAGAGGAGAGGAAGGAAAGGGGGGCGCCGCCCCCCCCTAGTCCAATTCGGACTAGAGGGGGAGGGGGCGTGCGGCCTGCCCTGGCCGCCCCTCCTCTTCTCCACTTTGGGCCCATGAGGCCCATTAACCCCCGGGGGGGTTCCGGTAACCCCCCGGTACTCCGGTTTTATCCGAAACTTCTCCGGAACACTTCCGGTGTCCGAATATAGCCGTCCAATATATCAACCTTTATGTCTCGACCATTTCGAGAATCCTCGTCATGTCCGTGATCACATCCGGGACTCCGAACAATCTTCGGTACATCAAAATATATAAACTCATAATGAAACTGTCATCGTAACGTTAAGCGTGCGGACCCTACGGGTTCGAGAACAATGTACACATAACCGAGACACGTCTCCAGTCAATAACCAATAGAGGAACCTGGATGCTCATATTGGCTCCTACATATTCTACGAAGATCTTTATTGGTCAGACCGCATAACAACATACGTTGTTCCCTTTGTCATCGGTATGTTACTTGCCCGAGATTCGATCGTCGGTATCTCAATACCTAGTTCAATCTCGTTACCGGCAAGTCTCTTTACTCGTTTCGTAATACATCATCTCGCAACTAACTCATTAGTTGCAATGCTTGCAAGGCTTATGTGATGTGCATTACCGAGAGGGCCCAGAGATACCTCTCTGACAATCAGAGTGACAAATCCTAATCTCAAAATACGCCAACCCAACATGTACCTTTGGAGACACATGTAGAGCTCCTTTATAATCACCCAGTTACGTTGTGACGTTTGGTAGCACACAAAGTGTTCCTCCGGCAAACAGGAGTTGCATAATCTCATAGTCATAGGAACATGTATAAGTCATGAAGAAAGCAATAGCAACATACTAAACGATTGGGTGCTAAGCTAATGGAATGGGTCATGTCAATCACATCATTCTCCTAATGATGTGATCCCATTAATCAAATGACAACACATGTCTATGGTTAGGAAACATAACCATCTTCGATTAACGAGCTATTTAAGTAGAGGCATACTAGTGATGTTTAGTTTGTCTATGTATTCACACAAGTATTATGTTTCTGGTTAATATAATTCTAGCATGAATAATAAACATTTATCATGATATAAGGAAATAAAATAATAACTTTCTTATTGCCTCTAGGGCATATTTCCTTCATCTTGGACACGTTATATCCGGAGAAGGTATAGCAGTAGATCCCACTAAAGTTGATACCGTGACCAAGTGGGAAGCACCAACCACCGTGGGAGAGATCCGGAGTTTTCTTGGACTCGCAGGATACTATCGGAGGTTTATTGAGAATTTCTCAAAGATTGCGAAGCCTATGACGGAGTTGTTGAAGAAGGATACCAAGTTCATATGGACGGAGGAATGTGAGGCTAGTTTTCAGGAGTTGAAGAAACGTTTGGTTACCTCACCAGTGTTGATTTTACCGGATCAGACCAAGGATTATGAGGTGTATTGCGACGCTTCACGTCGAGGACTTGGAGCAGTGCTGATGCAGGAAGGGAGAGTTGTTTCGTATACCTCACGACAGCTCAAGCCTCATGAGTTGAATTATGCTACGCACGATTTGGAGTTAGCAGCCGTAGTGCATGCATTGAAGACTTGCAGACATTTTCTGATTGGAAACCATTGCGAGGTGTACACAGACCACAAGAGTTTGAAGTATATTTTCACACAGAAGGAGTTGAACCTCAGACAAAGGAGATGGTTGGAGCTCATCAAGGATTATGATATGAAATTGCATTATTACCCCGGAAAGGTTAACATAGTAGCTGACGCGTTAAGCCGTAAGAGCCATGTCAACACCCTAATGATGGGAGATTTACCAAGGGAGTTAGCCGAAAATCTTCGAGAGCTATGTTTGGAAATAGTTCCAAGAGGCTATGTAGCAACATTGGAGATTTAGTCTACTTTGATGGATAAGATCAGAGAAGCTCAAAAGACTGACAAGGAGATTGCTTCTATTAAGGAGAAAATGAGCAAAGGAAAAGCTAAGGGATTTCGTGAGGATGAGCACGATACCTTATGGTTTGAAGACCGTGTCTATGTACCAAATGATCCGGAGATCAGGAAGTTAATTTTACAAGAGGCCCAAGATTCACCGTATTCGATTCACCCAGGAAATACCAAGATGTATTTGGATTTGAAGGATATTTTCTGGTGGACCGGAATGAAGAAGGATATTGCGGAATATGTAGCAGTTTGTGATGTATGTCAGAGAGTAAAGGCAGAGCATCAGAAGCCAGACGGATTGCTACAACCATTGCCGATACCCGAATGGAAGTGGGATAAGTTAGGCATGGATTTTATTACAGGATTGCCCAGAACACGTTCAGGCTATGACTCGATATGGGTTGTAGTCGATCGTTTGACAAAGGTAGCTCATTTCATTCCAGTGAAGACTACCTACACCAGTGCAAAGTTGGCAAAGATATACATGACCAGGATCGTATATCTGCATGGAGTTCCAAGGAGCATTGTATCAGATAGAGGAACCCTGTTTACTTCAAAGTTCTGAAATCAGTTGCATGAGACTTTGGGAACCAGACTGGAGTTTAGCATAGCTTTTCACCCGCAGATAGATGGACAGACCGAGAGAGTCGATCAGATTTTGGAGGATATGCTAAGAGCTTGTGCGCTAGATTATGGATCTAGTTGGGATGAGAATTTGCCATATGTAGAGTTCTCTTACAACAACAGCTATCAATCCAGTTTGAAGATGGCCCCTTTCGAAGCCTTGTACGGAAGGAGGTGCATGACCCCATTGTCTTGGGATGAATTTGGAGACCGCCAGTTGTTTGGACCGGATCTGATAAAGGAGTCTGAACAGAAAGTGAAATTGATTCGCGATAGGCTCAAGGTAGCTCAGTCCAGGCAGAAGAGTTATGCAGATTCTAAACGCAAGGAGACAGTTTATGAAGTCGGAGACCGAGTTTATCTTCGAGTATCTCCACTTCGAGGAGTTAAGTGCTTTGGATTTAAGGGAAAACTAGCGCCACATTTTGTAGGCCCATACAAAGTTTTGGAGCGTATGGGAGAAGTAGCCTACAAGTTGGAATTACCAGAAGGACTGTCAGGAGTTCACGACGTGTTTCATGTATCCCAGTTGAAGAAGTGCTACGCAGAAATGGCTGACATACCGCTGAGAGATACGGTACCACTGGAAGCAATTCAGTTGGACAGTGATTTGACCTATGAGGAGAAACCAGTTAAGATTCTAGAATATGCCAGTCGAGTCACCCGCAGCAAGGTTATCAAATTTTGCAAGGTTCAGTGGAGCCACCACACGGAGGATGAAGCCACCTGGGAACGAGAGGAAGAATTGCTGAAAGAACACCCTCACCTATTTTCTAGCCAACCCGAATCTCGAGGGCGAGATTCATCTTAAGGGCGGTAGGTTTGTAACATCCCAAATTTTCAATTTGGAATGTTATACACTAGACCATCATTGCATATCATATTTATTGCATTTTGGTTGATCCTAGAAATTTTTCGCAACTCAAGGACCCTCGGAGAGAGTTGGGAATTTCGTTATTTTCATATTTGAGTTGTCTCAAATTTTGAAAATAGGATCTTTTGATTTTATTTATTTTATCTTCAATTATTTCTATTATAAAAATTATGAGAGAGGGAATAAAATGACTTTCCCAAAATAAAGAAATATTGAGGATTCAATAAAAAAATCAAACAAGATTTTATTTGGTTTTATTTGCTATTTTATTTGAATTTAGGAAAAATGCGCGTTTTTCAAAATTGCATTTAGGCCCCAAATAAATGTTCATCCTGTGCGCCGTAATTTTAGAAGCCGGGGAAAATTTATTTCGGAATTTTTGGAGTCCGTTTAGTAGTCCTTTTGTTTTTTTGAGCGTAACTATTTTTTTTAAAACGCAACCGACCTACGTGCCGTGTCCGACCCGGACACTAAGGCCCGTCCGGCTTTAACAGCCGGGGAGGCCCAGCCGGAAGCCCCCCCAAACCCTAGCCGCCGCCCCGCGCCGCCTAGCCCCCCCCCCTCCGCCGCTGCCGCCGCCCCGCACCGCCGCCCGTCGCCGCCCGCCGGATTTGTCGCCGGAGGTAGACCTCGCCGCCGCTGGTTTTTCTCGAAAAAAAACACATTCGGTTTTCCGACGGTTTTGCTCGTTTTTTTTAAGTTTCGGTTTTTTAAAAAAGATCGGTTCTCTGGTTTATTTAAACAGTGAGCGTTCGTCCGTTCGTTCGTTTTAACGAATGTTCGTCGTTTTTCCTTTTTCTTTTATTAAATCCGCAATTTTTCTGATCGCGATTTCTGATCCGATTTTCGTTTTAGTATAACTTTTTGCTCGTTTATCGGAATCAGGCGATTCAAGCGCCTGGAGTTTCGTCTCAAAACCCTCTTTCCGATTAACCAACTCAAACAAGTTTTTGCCACTGTAAAAATTGCCTTAGATCCAGAATATTAAACGAAGCATGTTTCTTTTGCTGTTTGTCTTTCGTTACTTCGTTCGTTTTGATTCTTTTTGCCAACTGGAGTTCTTAAGTTGAACCTTCTGGTTAGATCTCTTATTCAAGTTTTACCTGTGCATTAGATGAGTACTTATTGTGTGCTTGTTTGTTTGCGATAGAGTACCCGGAGTGCGCCGCTTGTTATTTTGAATCGCTAGGTTTCCCGGATCATCAGCAAGGCAAGTAACACTTTGATCATACCTCCTACTACCCAGTTTTATTGCATTAGATCAATCCTTACACATTGCATGATTAGGATCTAATTAAATTGTGGGTTTGGGAAGTAGTTGAGGTAGTACCTATTACCTATTTAATTATCAAACCTTTGGGAGTTACTTCTATGTTGCTTATTGCCATGCTATGATAGTAGACGTGGATTGGGTGAGTGTATCCATGACAGATGTGAGATTGTTAATTAATGGTTTATTTAAGGTGGCAACTTAAACACACATCTGGGTGGATTGAGGTACCTGGGTATTCCAGGATTGCCTGTTTTTCTTTATGGATCGCCACCCGGGCTCAAAGGGATCATGAGATTATTCATGCTAGAAACTTTCGTGTGCAGCCACAAGCTATTATGGGCTCTAGCATAGTTGACTAAGTCGTGCAAACTCTTACAGTGGTAGACTAGCAGATGTAGGGGATGTAGGTGGTACGGTCTACCCATCGTAAGGTGCTAGGGCTTCTGAAAGACTATGTCTCGGTCATCCGTTTCTCAAACACCGTGTAGTGCGAGAAACCAAACGGAGGCGATCGAGTCTTGTGGGGAAAAGTGCGCAAACCTCTGCAGAGTGTATAAACTAATCATGGTTAGTCGAGTCCCCGGTTATGGACATCTTGAGTATCTAGTACCTGGATTATCATGTGAATCTCAACATGTTACTCAAAAATTAATTTTGTTGGGTTTTGTTTAATGATGATGCTTAATTGGGATTGAGAATGCTGTCAACCATTCTCAATGTTTAACAACCACCATGATAGTTAAATAAATTTATTCCTTTGCAGTAGGGAAAAATTGGCTTTACACAAAACTGTAACCATAGAGCTTTCCACCAGCCAAATATGCATATAGAATAGCTATTTCATTCCATTACTCTCTATGTGTTACATTGCCAGCATATTCCATGTGCTGACCCGTTTTCGGGCTGTAACGTTAATGTTGCAGACTTTTCAGACGACGATTAAGGAGTTTTAGGTCGTGGTTCTATACTCAGTGATGCCTTTGGAGTTGATGGACTCACTTATCTTCCAAGCCTTCCGCTGTTATCGTTATTAGATGGCCTTAAGCCATATTTATTGTAATAAGTTCTCTTTTGAGACCCTCGATGTAATAAGTGTGTGATTGCTACTCTGTTATAAATCCTTCAAGTACTGTGTGGTGTCAGCATTACTGATCCAGGGATGACACTGGAGCACAGAGATTGGACCGTTTGAGGTCTGGTCGCTACATCTTATCTATATTGGAAATGGGGCAAAGGAATAAAAAAGGCAAGGTATAATAGTTAGTACCATCTTGTAAACCTCAGTGCTTCCCATTGTTTCCTTGCAACACATATAAGGTAGTTAGTCATCAGGTTAAGTAAGGGTTCGCATGCTATCAGTAAAATATGTTGATGAAAAATAAGCACATTGAAGATTCATCAGATTAATTCAAGCCACGTGGAAAACCCATTTATCCAAACTAAGCATGATTAAGAACTAAGAAATATAACACTTGTATATGTTTCTCATGTATTAAGTGCGGCCAAATTCGATTTATTCCTCACATGGTATACAATAAGAGAATGCAGCCACAACAATTGAACATCGCATTGCAGAATTGAACCAAGCAGTTAACTAAACACCACAACAAATGAACCAAACGCTAAATGAGCACCACATTGCACAATATAACATACTCCTAATAGAAGATCAGACATTTAACCAAACCAAGGATGCTTAACAACTTGGAAATATAGCAATTGTATTTGTTTCTCATGTATTTAGTACAGCCAAATTCGATTTATTCCTCACATGGTATACAATAAGAGAATGCAGCCATAGCAATTGAACATCGCATTGCAGAATTGAACCAAGCAGTTAACTAAACACCACAACAAATGAACCAAACGTTAACTGAGTACCACATTGCATAATATAACATACTCCTAATAGAAGATCAGACAGTTAACCAAACCAATCATGCTTAACAACTTGGAAATATAGCAATTGTATTTGTTTATCATGTATTTAGTATAGCCAAATTGGATTTATTCCTCACATGGTATACAATAAGAGAATGCAGCCACAGCAATTGAACATTGCATTGCAGAATTGAACCAAGCAGTTAACTAAACACCACAACAAGTGAACCAAGCCACAACAAATGAACCAAGCAGTTAACTAAACACCAATTGAACAATATAACATACTCCTAATAGAAGATCAGACAGTTAACCAAACCAAGCATACTTAACAACTTGGAAATATTGCACCGTGAAGAATTGAACATCACATTTGCAGAATTGAACCAAGCATTTAATTGAACACCACATTGCAAGACATATAGAACATATACACTATAGCAGAAGATTACATGGCGAAAGTAGATAGCACAATTCACTAGAATTTGTTAAGTAAAGGCAGTAGCTAGCAAACTGAGCATGGGTCCTTATAGTGAGCTAATAAGACAAGCTACTCATCATTGTCGAAGATATTGATGACGATTGGCTCCTTGGACATGGAAGAGGGCGAGGCCTCCACACTGTGGGTTCCCTTGTTGTAGTGGTGAGTTGCCTGAGCCGCTCCGGGCACCAACTTGCTGGCTCTCGAGATGAGGTAAGCACGTGCATGCTGAGAAAACACCTCGTAGTCTTCGTCGAAGGCACCGACGGTGGCCTCGAGAAAATGCCACGAACTATCGTTTAAAGCAGCCAACCGCATGGCGGCGTCGGTGTGCGAGGCGTCAACGGTGGCCTCGACGGCGAGGTGCTCCTCCAAGATCTGGGGGACAGCACGAATGGCAGCCATCGCGACCTCATCCGCTCATGCAGCTGTGATTTGCTTCTCCGCTGCCTAATGCTCCTTGAGGTCTTGGCTATACTGTGTGGACCATGGCTTGGGCCGGCGCTTATTTGGTGGAGGGGTCGATGATTTGGGTGGAATGTGTCGCGCTCGCGCCGGCGGTCGGGGCATGTGGGTTGTGGAAGGATGAGGATGGGGGTCAGGTGTGGATTACCTGCCTGGATAGGCGAGGCCGAGCAGCGTGAAGGAGGGTTGCCAGCGAGGAGGCGGCAGCGCTGCAAGCAAGGAGTGAAGGTTTCAACTTGTAAAGGAAGGCGGAAAGGGGGGAAATGTGGCTTTTGATAAGGGGGAGGGGGCGGGGAGGTACATATTTCCACGAAAGCCGAAAATTTGGAATCGCTTCAGCCAAAAAACTGGCGCGCAAAGTGTCATCAGACACGGTCCCTTATTCAGGCACAGTCCAATGATATTTTGTGTTGCATCTCACACGGTTGGTTATAATAAACTATGTGGGATCTACTTGATTTTTCGTCTTGATTTGAATTACATAATGGGGTCACAGCGGCCATGGATGGTGTTTGAATTGCTAGACCTTTTATCTGCGGCGATCATAAAAGAATTGGAATTATTCAGGGTTCGTTTGGACATTTTTATGCATTAAGTGAGTTTTCAATGCATTTATGTGCATAATTCAAATTTGAAGTACATGCACATGCTCCAGTGCATATAAATTGGCTGAAAAATCAAATCTTTGTCCTTGGGTGCATGCTTAGGTCCCATGCAAGAAATGGGAATGAATGTCAAACACCGTGCCACCGTCACTCGGCCGCAAACATTGAGATACCTGCTTTTAAATTCTAGTAAATCCAAAACTTGCCTGAAATTCATGAAACTTGGCATGCTATCATGGAGCGGCATCAACATGGCGTGGTAATGTTTTTGTCCCATTCGGGCAAGTTTGGGTATATGCTTCTCACAAACCAGAGCTTCTCACAACAAGCATGATGGTTTCGGTAGGGAAGGCCCCAACTTTGGCGACGAAACAATATCCATTGCCTCTAATTGCTTTCAAAAAATTTCTCGTGTCAACATAGAACAACAAGAGTGTTGTGTTAGTTTTTGTGATTTTTCGGGGTTCGTTTGGACATTTTTATGCATTAAGTGAGTTTTCAATGCATTTATGTGCATAATTCAAATTTGAACTACATGCACATCCTACGGTGCATATAAATTGGTTGAAAAATCAAATCTTTGTCCTTGGGTGCATGCTTAGGTCCCATGCAAGAAATGGGAATGAATGTCAAGCACCGTGCCACCGTCACTCGGCCGCAAACATTGAGATACCTGGTTTTTAAATTCTAGTAAATCCAAAACTCGTCTAAAATTCATGAAACTTGGTATGCTATCATGGAGCAGCATCAACATGCTGTTGTCCCATTTGGGGCAGGTTTGGGTATATGCCTCTCACAAACCAGAGTTTCTCACAACAAGCATGATGGTTTCGGTAGGGAACGCACCAACTTTGGGGGCGAAATGATATCCATTTCCTCTAGTTGCTTGAATTTTTTTCTCATGTCAACATAGAACAACAGGAGTGTTGTGTTATTTTTTGTGATTTTTCGGGGTTTGTTTGGACATTTTTATGCATTAAGTGAGTTTTCAATGCATTTATGTGCATAATTCAAATTTGAACTACATGCACATGCTCCGGTGCATATAAATTGGTTGAAAAATCAAATATTTGGTCCTTGGGTGCATGCTTAGGTCCCATGCAAGAAATGGGAATGAATGTCAAGCACCGCGCCACCGTCACTCGGCTGCAAACATTGAGATACCTGGTTTTTAAATTCTAGTAAATCCAAAACTCATCTGAAATTCATGAAACTTGGCATGCTATCGTGGAGCGGCATCAACATGCCATGGTAAAGTTTTTGTCCCATTTGGGGCAGGTTTGGGTATATGCTTCTCACAAACCAGAGCTTCTCACAACAAACATGATGGTTTCGGTAGGGAACGCCCCAACTTTGGGGGCAAAACGATATCCATTGCCTCTAGTTGCTTTCAAAAAAATTCTCATGTCAACATAGAACAACAGGGGTGTTGAGTTATTTTTTGTGATTTTTCAGGGTTCGTTTGGACATTTTTATGCATTAAGTGAGTTTTCAATGCATTTATGTGCATAATTCAAATTTGAACTACATGCACATGCTCCAATGCATATAAATTGGTTGAAAAATCAAATCTTTGGTCCTTGGGTGCATGCTTAGGTCTCATGCAAGAAATGAGAATGAATGTCAAACACCCTGCCACCGTCACTCGGACGCAAACATTGAGATACCTGGTTTTTAAATTCTAGTAAATCCAAAACTCGTCTGAAATTCATGAAACTTGGCATGCTATCATGGAGGGGCATCAACATGTCGTGGTAAAGTTTTTGTCCCATTTGGGGCAGATTTGGGTATATGCTTCTCACAACCAGCATGATGGTTTCAGATAGAACACCCGTATGCAAAGTGAGAGCAGGATTTGTGCATCTCTTGAACACAAACGGTTCTTTTGGATGACCCATGTGAATCACTAGCGGGGTAGCGCAGTACTATTTGATTTGACAGCGGGCGGCGCGGTTCCTGATACGGCTTTAATGCAGACGAGGGAGAGGGTAGCGGTTCCCAAAATGTTGAACGACCAATGACTATCTTGATTTTGTCATAAAATCGTCATGGATGTACATGCATGACAGAAAACGTGATCTACTATGACAAACACGTATCATCACGGAAGTGTATTTTTGTAGTGGTTGCTACCATAATCTTTCAACTTAGCTTTCTCTAGGGACGCATTAAAATTTAGGGGAACGGTAGCACGGGCCATTGATCTAAAACATAGATATGCAAAACTATTAAGATTAAGTTCAATTAATCAGATTACTATTGAACTCCCACTTAAATAAACATCCCGCAAGTTATGTAAGTGCTACATGATCCAAATGAACTAACCCATGTTCGATCATCACGTGAGATGGGGTAGTCATCAATGGTGAACATCTCTATGTTGATCAGATCTACTATATGACTCACATTCGACCTTTCGGTCTCCAGTGTTCCGAGACCATGTCTGTATATTCTATATTCGTCAAGTTTAACCCAAGCATTCAACATGTGCAAAACTATCTTACACCCGTTGCATGTGAACGTAGAGTCTATCACACCCGATCATCACAAGGTGCTTCGAAACGATGAACTTTAGCAACAGTGCATACTCGGGGAGAACACTTTTATCTTGAAATTTAGAGAAGGGATCATCTTATAATGCTACCGTCATTCTAAGCAAAATAAGATGCATAAAGGATCAACATCACATGTAATCAAAATATGTGACATGATATGGCCATCATCATCTAGTGCATTTGATCTCCATCGTTGCGTCGGGGTCATCTCACCAACTATTGCTACTACAACTATTGCTAACACATAGCGATAAAGTAAAAAAATACATGGCGCTTGTATTTCATACAATAATTAAGAGACAACCCTAAGGCTCCTACCGGTTGTCGATATTACAAAACATGATCATCTCATACATCAACGTATATCACATCATATCTTGACCATATCACATCACAACATGCCCTGCCAAAACAAGTTAGACGTCCTCTACTTTGTTGTTGCAAGTTTTACGTGGGTGCTACGGGTTTCTAGCAAGAACCGTTCTTAACTACGCAAAAACCACAACGGTGATTATCAAGTTTGCTGCTTTAACCTTCTTCAAGGACCGGTTGTAGTCAAATTCGATTCAACTAAAGTAGGAGAAACAGACACCCGCCATCCACCTTTATGCAAAACAAGTTGCATGTCAGTCGGTGGAACCGGTCTCATGTGCGTGGACATGTAAGGTTGGTCTGGGCCGCTTCATCCCACAATACTGCCGAATCAAAATAAGATGTTGGTGGTAAGCAGTATGACTATCGCCGCCCACAACTCTTTGTGTTCTACTCATGCATATCATCTACGCATAGACCTGGCTTGGATGCCACTGTTGGGAAATGTTGCATGGAAAACAAAAAAATTCTACGCACACGCAAGATCTATCTAAGGAGATGCATAGCAACGAGAGGGTATGCCTACGTACCTTCGTAGACCGTAAGAGGACGCATTTATTAACGTGGTTGATGTAGTCGAACTTCTTCGCGATCCAACCAATCAAGTACCAAATGTACGACACCTCCAGGTTCAGCACACATTCAACTCGGTGACGTCCTCGCCTTCTTGATCCAGAAGACGAACGAAGTAGTAGATGAGTTCGAGCAGCATGACGGCGTGGTGACGGTGGTGGTGATGCTATCTCCGCAGGGCTTCGCCTAAGCACTCCGAAAATATGACCGAGGGACGAAACTGTGGAGAGGGGCGCCGCGCACGGTAGGGAGATTGTCGTGGGCTATGTGTGGCACCCCTCCCACATATATATAGGTGGGGGAGAGGGGAGGCAGCTAGGAGGCGCACCCAATGAGGCCGAATCCTCCTTGGGCTCCTACCCTAGCCGCGCCCCCCTTCCTTATTTGTGCGCGGGAGGAAGGCAGGGGACGTGGCGCCCCCCTTTCCTTTCTCTCATGAGGAGGGAAAGGCGGGAGGGGCCAACCCTCCCCGTTTCCTTCCCCTAGGGCCGGCGGCCAGGGAGAGGGTGCGCCAGCCCCCTTGTGGGCTGGTGTGTGCGTCCCCTTGGCCCATTAGGCCCATAGACCTCACGGGGCCTCCCAAAACCCCTTCCGGTGATCCGATGGTTACCCGATACAACCCGAAACCTTTCCAGTGTGGGTCCCCTTGCTAACGGATGGGTCTTGTCCATCACATCATTATCCTAACAATGTGATCCCGTTATCAAGTGACAACACATGTCTATGGTTAGGAAACCTTAACCATCTTTTGATCAACGAGCTAGTCTACTAGAGGCTCACTAGGGACACGGTATTTGTTTATGTATTCACACATGTATTTAAGTTTCCAGTCAATACAATTCTAGCATGAATAATAAACTGAAAGCACAAGTGCTCCCTGGGTGGTTTTGGTAATTAATGTCAACATATCTCTTGTTGGACTAATGTTTTCATCCAGTATATTTCAGACAGCTACAACAGATGGAGTGGCATGGACAAGAGGATATGGAACCCTTTCAAGATGCTAAGGACAGAGGATTGTCTCAATCTAAAAAGCTCAAGACTCTACATTTTACTTTTAAGTGATCCAAGATCACATTGAGTCCATAGGAAAGCCAATACTATTAAAAGGGGATGAGGTCTTGCTTAGTGGCTTGCTTGCTCAAAATGCTTAGTGATATGCTCCAAAACCCTCAACCACTTTCCCATATCCACATATGTCCCAAACCAAAAAGTCAAACTCGGCCCCACCGAAACTTTCTATCTGGCGCCATCGAGTTCTCTTGACATAGCCACTGCCACAAACCCTAATCAATTCGGTCTCACTGATGGGATCTCGGTCTCAATGAGATGGGCTTGCAAACTCTCTGTTACCTGTTGCAATAATTTCAGTCCCACCGCGATATACAATCGGTCCCACCGAGTTTGCTTGACCAACTCTTTGTTTTTCTTATTACCAAAATCGGTCTCACCGAGTTTGTGTAATCGGTCAAACCGAGATGAGGTTTTACCCTAACCCTAGCACATCGGTCCCACCGAGTTGATCATATCGGTCCCATCGAAATTCCTAACGGTCACATTATGAACTAAATCGGTCCGACCGAGTTTTCTAACTCGGTCCCACCAAGTTTGGTGATTTGTGTGTAACGGTTAGATTTTGTGTGGAGGCTATATATACCCCTCCACCCACTCTTCATTTGCAGGAGAGCCATCAGAACATGCCTACACTTCCAGCATACATTTTCTGAGAGAGAACCACCTACTCATGTGTTGAGGTCAAGATAATCCACTCCAACCACATAAATCTTGATCTCTAGCCTTCTCCAACTTGCTTTCCACTCAAATAATCTTTCCACCAAATCCAAATCTGTGAGAGAGAGTTGAGTGTTGGGGAGACTATCATTTGAAGCATAAGAGCAAGGAGTTCATCATCAACACACTATATATTACCTTTTGGAGAGTGGTGTCTCCTAGATTGGTTAGGTGTCACTTGGGAGCCTCCGTCAATATTGTGGAGTTGAACCAAGGAGTTTGTACGGGCAAGGAGATCGCCTACTTCATGAAGATCTACCCTAGTGAGGCAAGTCCTTCGTGGGAGATGGCCATGGTGGGATAGACAAGGTTGCTTCTTCGTGGACCCTTCGTGGGTGGAGCCCTCCGTGGACTCGCGCAACCGTTACCTTTCATGGGTTGAAGTCTCCATCAACGTGGATGTACGATAGCACCACCTATCAGAACCACGCCAAAAATCTCCGTGTTTCCAATTGCATTTGCGCACTCCAATCCCATCGCTTTACATTCTTGCAAATTGCACTCTTTACTTTCCGTTACTCATATACTTTTGCCATGCTTGCTTGATATGTATTGTGAATGTTTAAATGTGTGCTAAAACTCCACCTTAACTTGAAGAAAATAAAAACTGCAACTTTTTCCTGTTAAGAGTCTATTCACCCCCCTCTAGACACCTCTTCTCGATCCTTTCAATTGGTACCAGAGCATTGGTCTCCATTGCTTTGGTTTAAACACCTTTTGGAGGAATATGGATGAGTCTACGTTGGGGAGTCTTAGACGTAGAGTGCCTATACTTGATGGAGAGTACTTTCATGAGTGAAAAAAATGAGATGCTTGAGATTTTCAACAAATATCACTTCAACAAGTACATTACTAGTCCTTGCATTTCCCCTAGTGATCCTTTGCATCCTACTCTTGATGAGACTATTGACATGATTCGCAACCTTAGAGATGTCAATCTTATTACTAGAGGTTTGCCTAGAAATTTGCTTGGTTGCTTGCCTACTCTTAACTGTGCCTACACCATATGGAGATTTCTTGAGGAACGTTTTCATAACTATTCCTTGCAAAACTTAGATGAAATCCTCCATAAGTCTATTGTCTTGAGTAAGATGAATTCCAATGATCCTATGTTTGGTGATTGTTTATTTGAGCTTACCAATCTTATGCATGCCAAAGGATACGTTGGAATCATTAGTAATATCATCTCCGAAGTCATTAGAATTGATAAAGATGACTATTGTGATGACTATTTATCTAATGAATTACCCTCTATAGGAATTGATCCATCACAAGACGATGTTGAACATGGATACTATGATGAGGATGATGATAGTGACCTTGATCTCGATGAGTCTATGAGACACTTTGGTCTTATGGCTAATCTTCGTGGCTACATGGCCGGAGGAAAGGAATGGGTCCTTGATAGTGGATGTACTGATCATATGACTGGAGACAAAGATATGTTTCATGAGCTTGCTGAAAACGACGGCCCTCGAAGTATGTCACTTTTGGTGATAACTCAAAGGGTAAGGTGGCTGGCCTTGGTAAGGTGGCCATCTCACATGATAGCTCCATACAAAATGTTATGCTCGTTGAATCTCTTGGCTACAATTTACTTTCCGTATCTAGACTTGCTAACTTTGGTTTCAATGTCCTATTTACTGAAGTAGATTGCCAAGTGTTTCATAGAGATAATCATAAAATGGTCTTTACCGGTATACGTAGAGGTGATCTTTACATTGTTGACTTCACTAAAAAGGCTCAACCTAGTACTTGCTTAATTGCTAAATCTTCGAAATGTTGGTTGTGGCATAGAAGGCTAGGTCATGTGGGCATGCAAAATCTTGATAAGCTTATTAAAGGTGATCACATCCTTGGAGTAAAAGATGTTATATTTGACAAGGATAGATTGTGCAGTGCTTGTCAAGCAGGAAAACAAGTAGGAGGAAGTCATCCTGTGAAGAACATCATGACCACGAGAAGACCGCTCGAGCTACTTCACATGGATCTTTTTGGTCCCAATGCCTACAAAAGTCTCGGTGGTAACTCATTTGGTCTAGTCGTAGTCGATGATTTTTCAAGATTTACATGGGTGTTCTTTCTTGATGATAAATCGCAGGTCCAAAAGATCTTCAAGAACTTCGCTAGGAAGGCCCAAAATCAATTTGAAGTGAAGATCAAGAAGGTTCACAGCGACAATGGAACGGAGTTCAAGAACGCAAATGTGGATACCTTTCTTGACGAAGAAGGGATTTCACACGAGTTCTCGGGTACGTACACGCCTCAACAAAATGGAGTTTTCGAGAGGAAGAACCAAACTCTTATCGAGATGTCAAGAACGATGCTTGATGAGTACAAGACTCCAAAACACTTTTGGGCAGAAGCGGTTGAGACGGCTTGTCATGCAACAAATCTCTTGTATCTTCACAAGCCACTAGGCAAGACGGCATACGAGCTCCTCACCGGTAACAAACCCCAAGTTGGATACTTTCGAGTATTTGGCTCAAAGTGTTACATTCTTGATAAGCATCATCGTTCTAAATTTGCTCCTAAATCTCATGAGGGTTTCCTACATGGTTATGGCTCAAACTCTCACACTTCCCATGTCTACAACAATTTCACCCCAAAGGTTGAAGAGACGGTAGATGTGAAGTTCGATGAATCTAATGGCTCGCGAGTAGAGCAATTGCCAATTGATGTAGGAGACAAAGACCCCTCGTAAGCAATCCAAGACTTGTCTATTGGCAAGATTCGTCCAACGGAGGTAAAGGAGAGTACCCCGTCCGTCCAAGTGGAAGCTTCTACCTCACGATAAGGTGAACCAAGAGTTGACATGGAAGCATCCACAAGTGGGAGACATCAAGATGAAGAAAACGAGGAAATGCATCAAGATGAACCTCATCAACCCCCTTCTCCACCACAATGAGAGAACGACTACGTCAATAATGAAGAAGGCCAAGAAGAAGGACAAGATGATGAAGAAGATGTCCCACCCCGACCCAAGCAAAAGCTCTCACGAGTTCAAGCAAGAGTCTCACGAGACCATCCCGTTGAACAAATCTTCAACGATATTCAAACCGGGAGAATCACTCGCTCCAAAACTCATTTGGCTAATTTTTGTGAACATTATTCATTCTCTAGCATTGAACCTATGAAGGTTGAAGAAGCATTGGAAGATCCGGATTGGATAAATGCCATGCATGAAGAGCTACACAACTTTGAGAGGAACCAAGTGTGGACATTGGTCGAGAAGCCCGACAACAACCACAACATCATTGGAACCAAATGGGTGTTTCGCAACAAGCCAGACGAAGATGGTCAAGTCGTCCGCAACAAAGCACGTCTCGTCACCAAGGCTACACTCAAGTCGAAGGTATGGACTACGGTGAGACATATGCCCCTGTTGCTAGACTTGAGTCCATCCGCATCTTACTTTCCTATGCTAATCACCATGATATCACCTTGTACCAAATGGATATTAAAAGTGCTTTTCTAAATGGTGAAATTGAGGAGGAAGTTTATGTTAAATAACCTCCCGGCTTTGTCAATCCTAAGAAACCTGGTCATGTTTACAAACTTCACAAAGCTCTTTATGGTCTTAAAAAAAGCTCTTAGAGCATGGTATAAATGCTTGACCAAGTTCCTTATTGAGAAAGGCTTTGAGATTGGAAAAATAGATTATACTCTTTTTACTAAAAGGGTTAATGGTGAATTATTTGTGTGCCAAATTTATGTTGATGATGTCATATTTGGTTCGACTAACCCTCATTTTAGTGAAAAGTTTGGAAAGCTAATGTCGAAGAAGTTTGAGATGTCTATGATGAGTGAACTCAAGTTCTTTCTTGGTTTGCAAATCAAGCAAACTAAGGAAGGCACCTTTGTTTCTCAAACAAAGTACACGAAGGACTTATTCAAGAAGTTCAACATCCAAGAAAGCAAAGGTATGAAAACTCCCATGCCTACTAGTGGACATCTTGACTTGACCAAGGATGGCAAATCAGTTGACCAAAAGGTTTACCGATCCATGATTGGATCATTGTTATATCTATGTGCCTCCCGTCCCGACATTATTCTAAGTGTGCGCATGTGTGCACGATATCAAGCGGCCCCCAAAGAATGTCATCTTAAGGCAGTGAAAAGGATAGTGAGATACTTAATACATACACCAAATTTTGGCATTTGGTATCCTAAGAGGTCTTCTTTTGATCTTGTTGGCTACTCCGATTCGGACTACACCAGAGACAAGGTTGATAGAAAGTCCACTTCGAGTACTTGTCAATTTCTTGGTAGATCTCTTGTATCTTGGTCCTCCAAGAAACAAAACTCGGTATCCTTATCCACCGCCGAAGCGGAATACATTGCCGCCGGTTCATGTTGTGCTCAATTACTTTGGATGACCCAAACTCTTAAGGATTATGGGATCTATGTGAAACATGTTCCATTGCTTTGTGACAATGATATTTCTATTAATATTGCTCACAATCCCGTGAAACATTCTCGAACTAAGCATATTGAAGTTCGTCATCATTTCATTCGAGATCATGTTGCTAAAGGGGACATTGATCTTAAGCATGTTCGTATCGATAAGCAATTGGTGGATATATTCACCAAACTGCTTGATGAGAAAGTCTTGTTGTTTGAGAGGTGAATTGAACATCATTGATGCTTCAAACTTGGAGTAGGAACTCCATTTGGATACATGCAAGGCATAAGCCTTTGACTAATCCTTGACTCTTCTCCTATGATGATGATCATATGTCTTGGATACATTTGTACCCTTGCATGCTGCTACCTCTTGAGCAATGCGTTGGTTTTCCCTTGAAGAGGAAAGGGTGATGCAGCAAAGTAGCGTAAGTATTTCCCTCAGTTTTGAGAACCAAGGTACCAGTCCAGTACGAGACTACACGCAAGTCCCTCGTACCTACACGAACAAATAAGAACCTCGCAACCAACGCGATAAAGGGGTTGTCAATCCCTTCACGGTCACTTACGAGAGTGAGATCTGATAGAGATAATAATAATAAGATAAATATTTTTGGTATTTTATGATATAGCTTGAAAGTAAAGATTGCAAATAAATGGCACCAAAAATAGCTAGTTGACGGGAGATTAATATAATAGATAATAGACCCGGGGGGCATAGGTTTCACTAGTGGCTTCTCTCAAGATAGCATAAGTATTATGGTGGGTGAACAAATTACTGTCGAGCAATTGATAGAAAAGTGCATAATTATGAGAATATCTAGGCATGATCATGTATATAGGCATCACATCCGCGACAAGTAGACCGAAACGATTCTGCATCTACTACTATTACTCCACACATCGACCGCTATCCAGCATGCATCTAGAGTATTAAGTTCATAAGAACAGAGTAACGCATTAGGCAAGATGACATGATGTAGAGGAATAAACTCAAGCAATATGATATAAACCCCATCTTTTTATCCTCGATGGCAACAATACAATACGTGTCTCGCTGCCCCTGCTGTCACTGGGAAAGGACACCGCAAGATTGAACCCAAAGCTAAGCACTTCTCCCATTGCAAGAAAGATCAATCTAGTAGGCCAAACCAAACTGATAATTCGAAGAGACTTGCAAAGATAATTAAATCATACATATAAGAATTCAAAGAAGAACCAAATATTGTTCATAGATAATCTTGATCATAAACCCAAAATTCATCGGATCTTGACAAACACACCGCAAAAAGAGTTACATCGAATAGATCTCCAAGAAGATCGGGGAGAACTTTGTATTGAGATCCAAAGAGAGAGAATAAGCCATCTAGCTAATAACTATGGACCTGAAGGTCTAAGGTAAACTACTCACACATCATCGGAGAGGCTATGGTGTTGATGTAGAAGCCCTCTGTGATCGATTCCCCCTCCGGCGAAGCTCCGGAAAAGTCCCAAAGATGGGATCTCTTGGGTACAGAAGGTTGCGGTGGCGGAAATAGGGTTTCGTGGTGCTCCTGGATGTTTTCGGGGTATATGGATATATATAGGAGGAAGAAGTTGGTCGGTGGAGCCACAAGGGGCCCACGAGGGTGGGGGCCGCGCCCAGGGCAGTAGGCGCGCCTCCCTGCCTCCTGGCCTCCTCGTTGATTTCTTGACGTCCACTCCAAGTCCTCTGGATCACATTTGTTCCAAAAATAACTCTCTCGAAGGTTTCATTCCGTTTGGATTCCGTTTGATATTCCTTTTCTGCGAAACACTGAAATAGGCAAAAAAAACAGCAATTTGCACTGTGCCTTGGGTTAGTAGGTTAGTCCCAAAAATAATATAGAAGTGTATAAATAAGCCCATTAACATCCAAAATAGATAATATAATAGCATGGAACAATCAAAAATTATAGATACGTTGGAGACGTATCACATGCTATCTAACCCTTGTAGGTACTTGAATGAATCTAAATCCATGAGATTGCAACTCACTCACATCTTAAGCAATCTCTACATCACCATGTCTCTACACAATGGTGGTTGAAGACAAGGAAGCATGAAACCCCTCAACATATCCTTTGACAAATTCTATATATCAAATTTCATTTGGTATCAAATTTCATGATTGTCATTTTGGATACACAAGTGCTCTTTCTTGCAAGACTAACCCATGTAGGTAGATGAACTCAACTCCAAGTGGTGCTCCCAACCATTGATGCGCTACATCAACCTTGAGAACTCCATGCAAGTTCAAATACATGATCAAGTTCAACACCACCACCCAAGGTATGCTGTTCCATCTTAGAGAAGCTTTACTCCAAGTCATGGGTCAAAGCAGCTCAACAAGATGCGAATAAATCGAAAGCTTAAACGAAAAATGGTAACCCCATTTTGAGCTTAAACGATGAGTATGACCTACGATCAAGTGTTCTCACTTGACTCCTCAGTCAATATACTCTAACATAGGTGACTTTATCACCGGCCAATTCTAGATGAAGTTCTCTAGTGTTTCTCTAAGTTCTTGCATTTTTGTTCCCTTTTCTTTATCAAAAAAAACTTCATCTAGATTTTCTTTTCTCTGATTTGTCATGCATCTCTTGCATCCAATTCATTGCAAATCCTCCAGTTAATTCCTTGCAAATCTTTGTGAGATCTTATTTGCTTAGTGAGCTGAGGTGACTGTTGCTCTTTTTCTGGGTTGAACTCGGACACGCTGGTTTGCTACTTTCGGTCCAACCAAATCCTTTCGGTGCAACCGAAGAACACAACTCAGTGCCACCGATTTCACTGTAGAAAAGAAAATTTGCCACTTGTTCCTGCATTTTTGTTCCAGCTCCACTTGATGATTCTCGTCCTCTACTAGCATCACAATCTATATGCTGCTTTGCTCTATGATTCAAGGACCAAACCTATTTTGACTCACACTCGAGAAGATCCCTTCTTGGAAATTGATGTCAAAGGGGGAGAGAGAGATCACATCAAAGCTTATTCTCATCAAAAGGGGGAGATAGAGAAAAAGGGAGAGAGAGAGAGATAACATCAAAGGCCCCAGATGCTTGGTGTTCAAGAGGAGAGAAGTCACATGTCTTTAAAAGGGGAAATACATGTCTATGTTATGTTTATGTTTATGATCTGTTTTGCTCTGATTTTGTTTCTCTATGTTCTCCCATTATCCAATACACGATTCAGGGGAGAAAGACTGACAGGGAAGGAAGTCTTTGAATTCATTGCATATCTTTTACCTTTGGGGACATGTCTATATCCAATAGAGTACCCGGTACTCACACTCTACATGTCATCCCAATCTTGGTACTCTTGTGGCTTCTTTTGTTTGCTCTGTCTAGTAGGTGTATCTGTGTTATCTAACCTTGTTTACTCAGGTTCATCTCTTCCTAAGCCAGCTCAAGACCACAAGGTAAGTATATGATCACACTCATGTGCATGAAGATTTCTTGCTAATGTACATATTGTTTGCAAGAAGGAATCATGAACATGAAGTTACACTTCATATATTCATATCATTTGCCCTGATGCATATAGCCAAGATACATGTAACACTTTGCCTGCTCTATCATGATTATGCATTCACATGCTCTTACATTTCATATTGACATGATTGCATACATGTAGGGGGAGCCTATGCATGTTACATGTCTTTCCAAAGCTTTAATTGTTATCTTCTATATCTTTATCTAAAGCTTTGATGTATGTTGCCATCAATTACCAAAAGGGGGGAGATTGAAAGCACAAGTGCTCCCTAGGTGGTTTTGGTAATTAATGTCAACATATCTCTTGTTGGACTAATGTTTTCATATAGTATATTTCAGACAGGTTCAACAGATGGAGTGGCGTGGAGAAGAGGATATGGAACCCTTTCAAGATGCTAAGGACAAAGGATTGGCTCAAGCTCAAAAGCTCAAGACTCTACATTTTACTTTTAAGTGATCCAATATCACATTGAGTCCATAGGAAAGCCAATACTAATAAAAGGGGATGAGGTGTTGCTTAATGGCTTGCTTGCTCAAAATGCTTAGTGATATGCTCCAAAACCCTCAACCACTTTCCCATATCCACATATGTCCCAAACCAAAAAGTCAAACTCGGCCCCACCGAAACTTTCTATCCGGCGCCACCGAGTTCTCTTGACATAGCCACTGCTACAAACCCTAATCAATTCGGTCTCACTGATGAGATCTCGGTCTCACTGAGATGGGCTTGCAAACTCTCTGTTACCTGTTGCAATAATTTCGGTCCCACCACGATATGCAATCGGTCCCACCGAGTTTGCTTGACCAACTCTCTGTTTTTCTTATTACCAAAATTGGTCTCACCGAGTTTGTGTAATCGGTCAAACCGAGATGAGGTTTTACCCTAACCCTAGCACATCGGTCCCACCAAGTTGATCATATCGGTCCCACCGAAATTCCTAACGGTCACATTATGAACTAAACCGGTCCGACCGAGTTTTCTAATTCGGTCCCACCGAGTTTGGTGATTTGTGTGTAACAGTTAGATTTTGTGTGGAGGCTATATATACCCCTCCACCCACTCTTCATTTGCAGGAGAGCCATCAGAACATGCCTACACTTCCAGCATACATTTTCTGAGAGAGAACCACCTACTCATGTGTTGAGGTCAAGATAATCCACTCCAACCACATAAATCTTGATCTCTAGCCTTCTCCAACTTGCTTTCCACTCAAATCATCTTTCTACCAAATCCAAATCTGTGAGAGAGAGTTGAGTGTTGGGGAGACTATCATTTGAAGCATAAGAGCAAGGAGTTCATCATCAACACACTGTATATTACCTTTTGGAGAGTGTTGTCTCCTAGATTGGTTAGGTGTCACTTGGGAGCCTCCGTCAATATTGTGGAGTTGAACCAAGGAGTTTGTACGGGCAAGGAGATCGCCTACTTCATGAAGATCTACCCTAGTGAGGCAAGTCCTTCGTGGGCGATGGCCATGGTGGGATAGACAAGGTTGCTTCTTCGTGGACCCTTCGTGGGTGGAGCCCTCCTTGGACTCGCGCAACCGTTACCTTTCATGGGTTGAAGTCTCCATCAACGTGGATGTACGATAGCACCACCTATCGGAACCATGCCAAAAATCTCCGTGTCTCCAATTTCGTTTGCACACTCCAATCCCATCTCTTTACATTCTTGCAAATTGCATGCTTTACTTTCCGCTGCTCATATACTCTTGCCATGCTTGCTTGATATGTATTCTGAATGTTTAAACTTGTGCTAAAACTCCACCTTAACTTGAAGAAAATAAAAACTGCAACTTTTTCCTGTTAAGAGTCTATTCACCCCCCCTCTAGACACCTCTTCTTGATCCTTTCATAAACCTTTATCATGAATAAGGAAATATTATAATAACGACTTTATTATTGCCTCTAGGCATATTTCCATTAGTTTACTTTGTCTACATCATGTCATCTTTCTTAAAGTGTTACTCTATTTGTCATGAACTTAGTACCATAGATGCATGTTGGATAGCAGTCGATTGGTGGAGTAACAGTAGTAGATGCAGGCAGGAGTCGGTCTACTTATCATGAACGTGATGCCTATATACATGATCACTACCATGAATATGTCATAACTATGCACTTTTCTATCAGTTGTCCGATAGTAATTTGTTTACCCACTATATGTTATGTGTTCGAGAGAGAAGCCTCCAGTGAAAACTATGGCCCCGGGGTCTACTTTTATCATATTGCTAAAAACAAAAAGTACTTTGCTGCAATTTATTTACTTTTATTTTACTTTGCAGTCTATCTATCTATCACTATCAGAATTAATCCTTGCAAGTAATGAGTTCAAGGGGATTGACAACTGATACGTCTCCAACGTATCTATAATTTTTGATTGTTCCATGTCGTTTTATTATCAATCTCGGATGTTTTATAATCATTTTATAGTCATTTTATATCATTTTTTGGTACTAACCTATTGACACAGTGCCAAGTGCCAGTTGCTGTTTTTTCCATTTTTTTACATCGCATAAAATCAATATCAAACGGAGCCCAAATGCCACGAAACTTTACAGAGATTTTTTTATGGGCCAGAAGGAAGGCAATGGGCCCTGGTTGCACCTGGGAGGGTACCCCGAGGGGGGCACAACCCACCAGGGCGCGCCAGGAGGCCCTAGCGCCCCGTGGAGGGTTGTGCCCACCTCGGGTGCCCCCGGACCGCCTCTTTGCTCTATAAATACCCCCAAAATACAAGAACCCTAGGGGAGTCGATGAAATATTCATCCAGCCACCGCAGAGTCCAGAATCACCAGATCCAATCTAGACACCATCACGGAGGGGTTCACCACCTCCATTGGTGCCTCTCCGATGATGCGTGAGTAGTTCTTTGTAGACCTTCGGGTCCGTAGTTAGTAGCTAGATGTCTTCACCTCTCTCTCTCTCCCTCTCTCTCTCTCTGTTAATCCTCAATACAATGGTATCTTGGAGATCCATACGATGTAACTCTTTTTGCGGTGTGTTTGTTGGGATCGATGAACTTTGAGTTTATGATCAGATCTATGTTTTTATATCCATGAAAGTATTTGAGTTTCTTTGATCTCTTTTATGCATGATCTCTTATAGCCTCGTATTTCTTCTCCGATATTTGAGTTTTGTCTGGCCAACTTGATCTATTTATCTTGTAATGGGAAGAGGTGCCCGGTAGTGGGTTCGATCTTACGGTGCTAGATCCCAGTGACAGAAAGGGAACCGACATGTATGTATCATTGCCACCAAGGATAAAAAGACGAGATCTATATCTACCACCATATAGATAAACGGATCTTGTCTACATCATGTCATCGTTCTTATTGCATTACTCCATTTTTCCATGAACTTAATGTTGGGGAAAGCAGTATTTCAAAAAAATTCTAACGATCATGCAAGATCTATCTAGGAGATGCATAGCAATGAGAGGGGGAGAGTATGTCTACGTACCATTGTAGACCGAAAGCGGAAGCGTTATGAAACGCGGTTGATGTAGTCGAATGTCTTCGTGATCCAACCGATCAAGTACCAAACGCACGACACCTCCGCGATCTGCACACGTTTAGCTCGGTGACGTCCCTCGTACTCTTGATCCAGCTGAGGCCGAGGGAGAGTTTCGTCAGTATGATCGCATGATGACGGTGATGATGAAGTTACCGACGCAGGGCTTCGCCTAAGCACTACAACGATATGACCGAGGTGGAATTCTGTGGAGGGGGGCACTGCACACGGCTAAACAATCAACTTGTGTCTATGGGGTGCCCCCCTCCCCCGTATATAAAAGAGTGGAGGAGGGGAGGGCCGGCCCTCATAGGGCACGCCCAAGGGGGGAGTCCTACTCCCAGTAGGAGTAGGTTTCCCCCTTTCCTAGTAGGAGTGGGAGAAGAAGGAAGAGGAAGAGAGAGGGAAGGAAAGGGGGGCAGCCCCCCACCCAATTCGGATTGGGCTTGGGGGCGCCCTCCACCTGGCCGCCTCCTCCTCTCTCCCACTAAGGCCCAATAAGGCCTATTGACTCCCCACGGGGTTCCGGTAACCCCCCGGTACTCCGGTAAATGTCCGAACTCATCCAAAACAATTCCGATGTCCAAACATAGCCTTTGAATATATCGATCTTTATGTCTCGACCATTTTGAGACTCCTCGTCATGTCCGTGATCACATCCGGGACTCTGAACTACCTTCGGTGCATCAAAACACATAAACTCATAATACCGATCGTCATCGAACGTTAAGCGTGTGGACCCTACGGGTTCGAGAACTATGTAGACATGACCGAGACTCATCTCTGGTCAATAACCAATAGCGAAACCTGGATGCTCATATTGGTTCCTACATATTCTACGAAGATCTTTATCAGTCAAACCGCATAACAACATACATTGTTCCCTTTGTCATCGGTATGTTACTTGCCCGAGATTCGATCGTCAGTATCTCAATACCTAGTTCAATCTCGTTAACGGCAAGTCTCTTTACTCATTCCATAATGCATCATCCCGCAACTAACTCATTAGTTACATTGCTTGCAAGGATTATAGTGATGTACATTACCGAGACGGCTCGGAGATACCTCTCCGATACACTGAGTGACAAATCCTAATCTTGATCTATGCCAACTCAACAAACACCATCGGAGACACCTATAGAGCATATTTATAGTCACCTAGTTACAATGTGACATTTGATAGCACACTAAGTGTTCCTCCGGTATTCGGGACTTGCATAATCTCATAGTCATAGGAACATGTATAAGTTATGGAGAAAGCAATAGCAATAAACTAAACGATCATAGTGCTAAGTTAACGAATGGGTCAAGTCAATCACATCATTCTCTAATGATGTGATCCCATTCATCAAATGACAACTCATGTCTATGCACTACTGCAGGATGCTGCTAATGCGACACTACGATCAGAGACCCTTTCACGAAACTGTGTGCGATGCATTAATCACAAACGGGGATGTAAAAAAACCCGTCAAAAATGGTGCAAAACGTTTGAAATGGAGGATGCATCAAACACGGTTCAGATTTTAGTTGCGTGTGCGATCCAGGGCATACGGTTCAGTCCAATGAATTGTTTATGATGAGGCAAAATAGAAGAAACGGGCAGCCTGATGAAGGCGTGTGCGATATAGAGCATACAGTTCACTCGGATGAACTGTTTGTGATTAGGCATCACAATAGAAACGGGCAGCCAGATGAAGGTGTGTGCGATATACAACATACGGTTCACTCGGATGAACTTTTTGTGATTAGGCACACAAAAGAAATGGTCAGCCAGATCAAGGTGTGTGTGATTGAGGGCATACGCGTTAGAAGGATTAACTGTTTGCGATTAGGCAACAAAACAGAAATGGATAAGCCAGATCAAAGTGTCTGCGATTGATGGCATACACTTCGCATGGATGAACTGTTTGCGATTAGCCACAACAAACTGAAACAGTTAGATAGATCAACGTGTGTGCGCTAGACGGGCACACCCATTCTAATTAAAAGAAGCGTGTGCGATGGTAATAATGAGCGCGCACGGTTGTTGGATCAAGACGTGTGCTGACATTGCCTATTGCGGTGCACCCTATGGTGCAAACACCACGTGTGCGGCCGACAAGGCATACGTGCCCATGTTACGCCTTCCGGGAATAGTGTTGCACTTATAACCATCAGTAAATTTTGAGCATGCGTCCCATCACAATTTTTTTAGAAGAACAGGGAGGCCGCATCCCGTCACATTCCAAATTGCAAACATGTTCACACCGATCAAAACCTAAACGAGTTCCCACTTAGGAGCGTATTACTACGCGGTTATAAATACTACTACTCCAAGATGACTGCACATTCCTCCTCAACTCTTCATCCACAAAAAGTCAAAAACAAACAAGTCATTCATCATCGTTCCCTTGCATCCGCCATGGCCAGCGTGAGTTTTGGGTCGAGAGATTGCCACCAGCGAGAGGCGAGCCTGGAAGCGGGAGCACGAGAGATGTCCCGCCTCGCCGCGAAAGCAGCTAACATGTCCCGTTGCATGGCCGTAGCAGCAGAGAGGTCCCGCCAAGCTGCCGAAGCAGCACGGAGGACCCACCGTGCTGTCGAAGCAGCAGACTGGTCCGGCCGCGCCGCAGAAGCAGAAGAGATGTCCCGCTGCGCCGCAAATGCGGCAGAGATGTCCTCCCGCACCGCGGCAGCCTGGGAAAATGCCTCATGGGCAGGCCAGGACTCTTATAGGTGCATGTGTGCCCTCATCCTTAGGCATATGGATCAGATCTCCAGGTGGGAAAGGTTGCAGGATGACCTGCAAGCCTCATTTGAACAGTCTACCAACGTCATCCGGCAACTAAATGAGAGCAATGCGAAGCTCCGGGCCGAGTGCGACCTACTGTAATGCCCCGTGACCGATGTGCCAGGTGTCCTCTAGTTATTCGCTGTTGTTGCCTTGTCATTGCTTGCGTGTCATGCATTGCATATCATGTCATCATGTGCATTTCATTTGCATACGTGTTCGTCTCATGCATCCGAGCATTTTCCCCGTTGTCCGTTTTGCATTCCGGCGCTCCCATCTCCTCCGGTGGTCATTTCTACCTTCTTTTCATGTGTGGGGGTTAAATACTTCCGGATTGGACCGAGACTTGCCAAGCGGCCTTGGTTTACTACCGGTAGACCGCCTGTCAAGTTTCGTACCATTTGGACTTCGTTTGATGCTCCAACGGTTAACCGAGGGACCGAAAAGGCCTCGTGTGTGTTGCAGCCCAACACCTCTCCAAAGTGGCCCAAAAACCCACCTAAACCTCCTCCATCATCTCGGCCGTTCGATCACGATCGCATGGCCAAAAACCGCGCCTCATTTGGACTCTCCTAGCTCCCTCTACCTATATAAATACCTCCCCCTCCGAAATTCGCGGTGCAAACCCTAAAAACTCCTCCGCGCGCCGCCGGACATGTCCAGCCGCCACCTCACTCCAACCAATCGGGTCGTGCCACGTCAGCAGCGCCGCTTCCCCGAGCCACTCACGGCGCGCCACTTGGCACCGCCGCCTCCCTCCGCCGCGCGGGCCCGCGGCGCCCAGATCCGGCCCGCCCGGGCCCGAACCTGCCCCGCCGCCTCCGCCCGAGCGCGCCCGAGCCGCCCAAGAGCTCCGCCGGCGAAGTCGCGCCGCCTCTCTGCCGGCGATAGCCGCCGACCATCGCCGGGTCCCGCGCCCCGTCACCTCCGCCATGCGTCGCCACCTCAGCCGTACGCCGCCGCCTCTTCGCCGCTCCGCCGCCGCACACCGCGCGCCGCGCGCCCGCTCCGCTCGCCGCCGGCGCCGCCCGCAGCGCGCCTCCTCGCCGGAACCACCCTCCGCCGCCGTCTCCCACGCCTCCGGCCACCTCGCCCTCGCCGGAGCTCGATCTGGCCAGATCTGGACCGGGGTGGACCAGATCCACCAACCCCGCCATCCAAACGCCTCCCCGCGTCCCGGATCTCGCCATCCCACACCACCTCGTCCGCCCGTTGACTTTTCCGGAGGTATAATTTCTATTAAGTCCCCGAGATTGCCAGATCCAAATGCCCATGTTCATCATGTCGTAACTTTGCATCCGTAGCTCCGTTTTGGGCGTGTAGCATATCAAAATGTTCGCTTCAGAGAGTACATCATTTCCTCTCATTGCATCATTTTCATTTGAGCTCATCTTGATACCTGAAATGCTGTTGGAAGAGAGCTATTTGAGTTAATTGTCAGATCTGCTGCATCAAATAGCTATTTGTCATTTTTGCCATGATTATTGTGTGCATGATATGCTCCTGAGCTCTACATGTGTTTTGTTATATGCCATGCCATCTTTCCATAGGTGCTCTCCATGTATTTTTCTGATATGCGTGGTGACTAGCACAAGCTTGCAAAGTAGTGCATTCGTTAATGCTGATTTCAGGGACTTAGCAATTCCACTAAGTCCTTGGTCTGTTTTTATCAATATGCCATATGTTCATGTTGTTTCCTAGTGATCTGTGCCTCTTTTGAGGATGATCAGTAAGGGTGATTTGTTAATCTTGTAGTGCTCAATCCATCCATGTCTTTGTTTGCATTTATGGAGCACCCTAGCTTGAGTCAATAGAGCTCTACTTTTGCTATTTCGTGAATCTGGGCAGATTGTCTACTTGTTAGCGATTTTGCCGAGGATGTTGTAGTTGATCTGTGCATGCTATGTTGTTGTTCTTGCCATGTCTAGCTTGTATAATGTGTATTCTTGATGGGTGTATGCTTAGATTGTCATGCCTTGCTCTATAGTGAGTGCATCGAGCTCGTTAACATGCCTACTCGTTATCAGATTTGCATGCTCCAGTTTTTCTCTAAGTCTGTAACCTGATTATGTTTTTGCCATGTTCACATGCTTGCAATTGTATTTTCTGATCCCTTTTGGCTCAAGGTCACTAAGGGACTTTAGTTAAGCTCTTTGAGTAGCTTCATGCCATGCCTTGCTTTGCCATGTTAAGTTCCTGTAGCATATAGTTTTCTTGCTCCAAAGTGTGCTACCTGATCTGAAATTCCAGGCTTGTGTTAATTTCACAAAGTCTGAAACCTGTTTATCATTTGCACTTTTGCCATGCTTGTTTGAACCTGTTAATGGATGAATGGGCCGTAGCTCAGTGTTCATCTTTTGTCAAGCATCATGAGTGGATCTTTTCCATGTATTTTGTTTCCATGTTTGAGTGTTGTAGCATATTTATCTTGTTGCATTTAGATGGCTACTTGCTGTTTATTGCAGACCGGTGACATATTTGTTTTGCTTGCCATTTCCAAACCGTGCATCCGATTCCGGTGTTCTTTATATCGATTTCAACCGAAATCACCTCACCTTTCCAGTGGCCCACTTGGATTTCCAAGTTGAGGTCAGGTTCAATCATTCCTTGTCAAATCATGCATATGCATCGCATACCGCATCCCGCATATCATATCATGTTCATGTGTTGGTTGTTTACTATGTTGTGTGCTTCTTTCCGGTGTTTGCTTCTTCGGGTTGGTTCCGATAACGTCGCGTTTGTGAGGACCCGTTCGTCTATGTCCGTTTGTCTTCTTCATGGACCCGTTCTTCTTCCTTGCGGGATTTCAGGCAAGATGACCATACCCTCGAAATCACTTCTATCTTTGCTTGCTAGTTGCTCGCTCTTTTGCTATGCCTATGCTGCGATACCTACCACTTGCTTATCATGCCTCCCATATTGTTGAACCAAGCCTCTAACCCACCTTGTCCTAGCAAACCGTTGTTTGGCTATGTTACCGCTTTGCTCAGCCCCTCTTATTGCGTTGTTTAGTTGCAGGTGAAGATTGAAGTTTGTTCCTTGTTGGAACATGGAGATGTTGTTCCTTGTTGGAACATGTTTACTTGTTGGGATATCACAATATATCTTATTTAATTAATGCATCTATATACTTGGTAAAGGGTGGAAGGCTCGGCCTTATGCCTGGTGTTTTGTTCCACTCTTGCCGCCCTAGTTACCGTCATATCGGTGTTATGTTCCTGGATTTTGCGTTCCTTACGTGGTTGGGTAATAATGGGAACCCCTTGACAGTTCACCTTGAATAAAACTCCTCCAGCAAGGCCCAACATTGGTTTTACCATTCTCTACCTAGACTTTTTTTCCCTTGGGAGTCGCACATCCCGAGGGTCATCTTTATTTTAACCCCCCCCCCCCCGGGGCCAGTGCTTCTCTAAGTGTTGGTCCAACTGAGCGATGTCCGGAGCTACCAGGGGCAACTCTGGGCTGGCCCACCCGACGTCTGGCTCATCTGGTGTGCCCTGAGAATGAGATATGTGCAGCTCCTATCGGGATTTGTCGACACATCTGGGTGGCTTTGCTGGTCTTGTTTTATCATTGTCGAAATGTCTTGTAACCGGGATTCCGAGTCTGATCGGGTCTTCCCGCTAGAAGGAATATCCTTTGTTGACCGTGAGAGCTTGTGATGGGCTAAGTTGGGACACCCCTGCAGGGATTTGAACTTTCGAAAGCCGTGCCCGCGGTTATGGGCAGATGGGAATTTGTTAATGTCCGGTTGTAGAAAACCTGAAGTTGACCTTAATTAAAAAGAATCAACCGCGTGTGTAACCGTGATGGTCTCTTTCCGGCGGAGTCTGGGAAGTGAACACGGTGTTCGAGTTATGCTTGACGTAAGTTGTTCTAGGATCACTTCTTGATCATAGTTTCTTGATCGTGCTTTGCCTTCTCTTCTCGCTCTCTTTTGCGAATATGTTAGCCACCATATATGCTAGTCGCTTGCTGCAGCTCCACCTCATACCTTTACCTTACCCAGAAGCTTAAATAGTCTTGATCGCGAGGGTGCGAGATTGCTGAGTCCCCGTGGCTCACAGATACTTCCAAAACCAGCTTGCAGGTGTCGATGAGTCCGTGCAGAGGACGCAACCAAGCTCAGGAGGAGCTCGATGAAGATCTTGTCCTTCGTGTTGTTTCATTCTAGTTGATCAGTAGTGGAGCCCAGTTGGGGCCGATCGGGGACCTTGTCGCTTTTGGGGGTAGTATTCTTTTATTTTGGCTCCGTAGTCGGGCCTTGATTGTATTTGGATGATGTAATGCGTTATTCATGTATTTGTGTGAAGTGGCGATTGTAAGCCAACTATGTATCTTTTTCCCTTATGTATTACATGGTTTGTGTGAAGATTACCTCACTTGCGACATTGCTTTCAATGCGGTTATGCCTCTAAGTCGTTCTTCGACACGTGGGAGATATAGCCGCATCGAGGGCATTACACCTACTGAGGGCGAAGATCGTCGGAAGTGCGGAGCGGCAGGAGCAGACCACTGCCTTGTTGAAGAGGACCGGCGTCATCGTCGAGAAACTTATGGACGAGAATGCCATGTTGTGCATCGAGCGCAGAAGGCTGGTGGAGGAATCCGTGGATGCTCTCAACCAGCATCTTGAGGACAAGAAAGAGCACGTTGCCGCCCACCGCGGAGACTAGTTGTCTTCCTTCTTCTTTTGCCCTTGTGTATATCGGGCGTTGCCGCATGTGGCTTTTTTTAATTATGTTTATAAATATGTAAGACAATTATTATCCAATGTCATCGTCCTTATATTCATCATGCTTGCTATATGTCGCAGCCGATGCTATATAGGTCCGTCGGATCTTACATCAAGATCCGTGCAAAACTTTCCTTTCAGATTTTCATTTTTCTCTCTTAAATCTCAGTCCAGTGAGACATATAGCCACACCGTAGAACAGGTGCTCGTGCGCCATTAATGGAGACGTTGGGAGGGAGGTGCGCGGCGGGTAGCGGTCAAAAGGGCTCTCCTCCCGTTGAGCACGCGCAGGGGTCTGATCGCACACCTCCCGTACTCAAATAGCTACCCCGCACGGCACCTCCTAGCCAATAAAAAAAGGGGACGCATGGCCGCACGTAACTGGTAAGTCGAACGCCCATGGTTTCAATAATACTTGTGTTTTCGATTTGTAACGTGACGGCACTTGTTCCAAAAATGACTTTGTTGATTGTTAATGTGTGCGCCTTCGCAAATCGGACAGAAAAATTACCACAACATGTTGGTGACATGTCATGAGACCATACCAAGTTTCATGATTTTCAGGCGTGTTTTGGAATTACAGGAATTAAAAACCCAACTTTCTCGATCTTTCCGGCCGAGCCACGACCCCCAGATGTTTGAATTTCACTCCCATCTCTTGCATGGGACCTAGAAATTCACCCAAGGACACACATGTGATTTTTCAAACAACTTTGGTGCACTGGAGCATGTGCTTGTAGTTCAAATTTGAATTATGCACATTAAATGCCCAGAAATTCAATTAATGTATAAAAAGGCCAAACGAACCCGAAATAATTCCAAAATTTAGCACGGTACTTCTATTTGGTCTAATTTGGTTGTGTAAAAAAATTAAGGCGAGAGAAGGCAGTGTATGTATGTCGTTTCACACATGGAGGTGACACGTTCCCTCTCGAAACCACGAGCCTTCTTGAGGGAAGCTCGGGTTTGCAAGAAGCTTACACCAAAGCTTGTCCCAATTCGGCCAAAAAAATTACCGCATCATGTTGGTGCCATGTCATGACACCATGCCAAGTTTTATGATTTTCATGCGTGTTTTGGAATTACAGGAATTAAAAAACCAAGTTTCTCAATCTTTCCGGTCAAGCCACGACGCCCAGATGTTTGAATTTCACTCCCATCTCTTGCATGGGACCTAGAAATTCACCCAAGGACACACATGTGATTTTTCAAACAACTTTGGTGCACTGGAGTCTGTGCTTGTAGTTCAAGTTTGAATTATGCACATTATGCCCAAAAACTAATTAATGTTTAAAAAGGCCAAACGAGCCCGAAATAATTCCAAAATTTAGCACGGTACTTCTATTTGGTCTAATCTGGATGTGTAAAAAATTAAGGCGGGAGAAGGCAGTGTACGTATGTTGTTTCGCACACGGAGGTGACACGTTCCCTCTCGGAACCACAAGCCTTCTTGAGGGAAGCTCCGGTTTGCAAGAAGCTTACACCAAAGCTTGTCCCAATTCGGACAAAAAAATTACCGCAGCATGTTGGTGCCATGTCATGACACCATGCCAAGTTTCATGATTTTCAGGCGTGTTTTGGAATTACAGGAATTAAAAAAACAAGTTTCTCAATCTTTTCGGCCAAGCCACGACGCCCAGATGTTTGAATTTCACTCCATCTCTTGCATGGGACCTAGAAATTCACCCAAGGACACACATGTGATTTTTCAAACAACTTTGGTGCACTGGAGCCTGTGCTTGTAGTTCAAATTTGAATTATGCACATTAAATGCCCCAAAACTCAATTAATGTATAAAAAAGGCCAAACGAGCCCGGAATAATTCCAAAATTTAGCACGATACTTCTATTTGGTCTAATCTGCCTGTGTAAAATAATTAAGGCGGGACAAGGCAGTGTATGTATGTCGTTTCGCACACGGAGGTGACACGTTCCCTCTCGGAACCACCAGCCATCTTGAGGGAAGCTCCGGTTTCAAGAAGCTTACACGAAAGCTTGTCCCAGTTCGGCCAAAAAAAATACCGCAGCATGTTGGTGCCATGTCATTACACCATGCCAAGTTTCATGATTTTCAGGCGTGTTTTGGAATTACAGGAATTAAGAAACCAAGTTTCTCAATCTTTCCGGCCGAGCCACGACGCCCAGATGTTTGAATTTCACTCCCATCTCTTGCATGGGACCTAGAAATTCACCCGAGGACACGCATGTGATTTTTCAAACAACTTTGGTGCACTGGAGCATGTGCTTGTAGTTCAAATTTGAATTATGCACATTAAATGCCCAGAAACTCAATTAATGTATAAAAAAGGAGAAATGAGCACGGAATAATTCCAAAATTTAGCACGGTACTTCTATTTGGTCTAATCTAGCTGTGTAAAAAATTAAGGCAGGAGAAGGCAGTGTACATATGTCGATTCGCACACTGAGGTGACACATTCCCTCTCGGAACCACGAGCATTCTTGAGGGAAGATCCGGTTTGCAAGAAGGTTACACCAAGGCTTGTCCCAATTCGGCCAAAAAAATTACCGCAGCATGTTGGTGCCATGTCATGAGACCATGTCAAGTTCCATGAATTTCAGGCGTGTTTTGGAATTACAGGAATTAAAAAACCAAGTTTCTCAATCTTTCCGGCCGAGCCACGACATCCAGATGTTTAAATTTCACTCTCATCTCTTGCATGGGACCTAGAAATTCACCCAAGGACACGCATGTGATTTTTCAAACAACTTTGGTGCACTGCAGCCTATGCTTGCAGTTCAAATTTGAATTATGCACATTAAATGCCCAGAAACTCAATTAATGTATAAAAAAGGCGAAATGAGCCCGGAATAATTCCAAAATTTAGCACGGTACTTCTATTTGGTCTAATCTGGCTGTGTAAAAAAATTGAGGCGGGAGAAGGCAGTATACGTATGTCGTTTCGCACATGGAGGTGACACGTTCCCTCTCAGAACCACGAGCCTTCTTGAGGGAAGCTCCGGTTCGCAAGAAGCCTACACCAAAGCTTGTCCCAATTCGGCCAAAAAAATTACCGCAGAATGTTGGTGTCATGTCATGACACCATGCCAAGTTTTTCATGATTTTCAGGCATGTTTTGGAGTTACAGGAATTAAAAAACCAAGTTTCTCAATCTTTCCGGCCGAGCCAGGACGCCCAGATGTTTGAATTTCACTCCCATCTCTTGCATGGGACCTAGAAATTCACCCAAGGACACACATGTGATTTTTCAAACAACTTTGGTGCACTGGAGCCTGTGCTTGAAGTTAAAATTTGAATTATGCACATTAAATGCCCAGAAACTCAATTAATGTATAAAAAGGCCAAACGAACACGGAATAATTTCAAAATTTAGCACGAACTTCTATTTGGTCTAATCTGCCTGTGTAAAAAAATAAGGCGGGAGAAGGCAGTGTACGTATGTCATTTCACACACGGAGGTGACACGTTCCCTCTCGGAACCAGGAGCATTCTTGAGGGATGCTCCGGTTTGCAAGAAGCTTACACGAAAGCTTGTCCCAATTCGGCCAAAAAAATTACTGCAGCATGTTGGTGCCATGTCATGACACCATGCCAAGTTTCATGATTTTCAACCTTGTTTTTGATTTACAGGAATTAAAAAACCAAGTTTCTCAATCATTCCGCCCGAGCCACGACACCCAGATGTTTGAATTTTATTCCCATTTCCTGCATGGGACCTATAAATTCACCCAAAGACACTGATAACCCACAAGTATAGGGGATCGCAACAGTTTTCGATAAGTAAGAGTGTCAAACCCAACGAGGAGCTAAAGGTAGAACAAATATTCCCTCAAGTTCTATCGACCACCGATACAACTCTACGCACGCTTGACGTTCGCTTTACCTAGAACAAGTATGAAACTAGAAGTACTTTGTAGGTGTTGTTGGATAGGTTTGTAAGATAATAAAGAGTGCGTAAATAAAAAGTAGGGGCTGTTGTAAGAAGCAATAAAGTAAATATAGCGAGTGTGGAAAAGTGGTGGTAGGAGTTGCGAAATTGCCCCTAAGCAATTGACTACTTTACTAGACCGATAGCAAGTATTATGTGGGAGAGGCCACTACTAGCATGTCATCCCTTACTTGGAATTCTATGCACTTATGATTGGAACTATTAGCAAGCATCCGCAACTACTAATGTTCATTAAGGTAAAACCCAACCATAGCATTAAGATATATTGGTCCCCCTTCAATCCCGTATGCATCAATTTCTACAACTAACCCTATGGTGTGATCCACGCGCGCGCTCATATGATGGGCACCAAAGGACAGCAACATAACCACAAGCAAATTAAATCAATCATAGCAATTCATCAACCACCGATAGGACAACGAAAATTGACTCAGACATCATAGGATGGCAACACATCATTGGATAATAATATGAAGCATAAAGCGCCATGTTCAAGTAGAGGGTACAGCGGGTTGCGGGAGAGTGGACCGCTATAGATAGAGGGGGGAAGGTGATGGAGATGTCGGTGAAGATGGCGGAGGTGTTGGTGAAGATCGCGGTGATGATGATGATGGCCACGGTGGCATTCCGGCGCCACCAGAGGAGAGGGGGAGAGGGGCCCCCTTCTTCCTTAACCTCCTCCCTAGATGGGAGAAGGGTTTCCCCTCTGGTCCTTGGCCTCCATGGCATGGGAGGGGTGAGAGCCCCTCCGAGATTGGATCTATATCTTTGTTTCTCTCTGGTTCTGCGTTCTCCTCTCGCTCTGTTTCACCGTTTCGTATATATATGGAGATCCGTAACTCCGATTGGCCTGAAACCTTTGTCATGATTTTTTTTTCCAAATATTAGCTTTCTTGCGGCAAAATAAGAGCGTCAACCGCCTTACGGTGGGCTCACGAGGGTAGGGGGCGCGCCCAGGGGGGCAGGCGTGCCCCCCTGCCTCGTGACCACCTCGAGCACTGGTTCGCGTTGATTTTCCTTCCAAATTTTCCATATTTTCCAAAAATAAGCTCCGTCCGTTTTTATCCCGTTTGGACTCTGTTTGATATGGATATTCTGCGAAACCAAAAACATGCAACAGACAGGAACTGGCACTGGGCACTGGATCAATATGTTAGTCCCAAAAATAATATAAAAAATTGCCAAAAAGTATATGAAAGTTGAATAATATTGGCATGGAACAATCAAAAATTATAGATACGACGGAGACGTATCAGCATCCCCAAGCATAATTCCTGCTCGTCCTCGAGTAGGTAAATGATAAAAAAGATAATTTTTTATGTGGAATGCTACCTAGCATAATCTTGATCATATGTCTAATCATGGCATGAATATTAAGACACGAGTGATTCAAAGCAATAATCTATCCTTTGACATAAAGACAATAATATTTCAAGCATACCAACCAAGCAATTATGTCTTATTGAAATAACATAGCCAAAGAAAGCTCATCCCTACAAAATCATATAGTCTGGCTATGCTCCATCTTCACCACACAAAGCATTCACATCATGCACAACCCCGATGACAAGCCAAGCAATTGTTTCATACTTTTGACGTTCTCAAACCTTTTCAACTTTCACGCAATACATGAGCGTGAGCCATGGACATAGCACTATAGGTGGAATAGAATATGATGGTGGAGAAGACAAAAAGGGGAAGATAGTCGCACATCAACTAGGCGTATCAACGGGCTATGGAGATGCCCATCAATAGATATCAATGTGAGTGATTAGGGATTGCCATGCAACGGATGCACTAGAGCTATAAGTATATGAAAGCTCAAACTGAAACTAGGTGGGTGTGCATCCAACTTGCTTGCTCATGAAGACCTAGAGCATTTGAGGAAGCCCATCATCGGAATATACAAGCCAAGTTCTATAATGAAAATTCCCACTAGTATATGAAAGTGATAACTCAAGAGACTCTCTATATGAAGAACATGGTGCTTCTTTGAAGCACAAGTGTGGTAAAAGGATAGTAACATTGCCCCTTTCCCTTTTTTGCGGGCTTCTTTGCCCCCCCCTTTTTTAGGCTTCTTTGGCCTCTCTTTTTTTGGGCAATGCTCCAATAATGATGATCATCACACTTTTATTTACTTACAACTCAATATTACAACTCGATACTAGAACAAAGATATGACTCTATATGAATGCCTCCGGCGGTGTACCAGGATGTGCAATGATCTAGCGTAGCAATGACATCAAAAAACGGACAAGCCATGAAAACATCATGATAGCTACCTTACGATCATGCAAAGCAATATGACAATGAATGCTCAAGTCATGTATATCATGACGATGAAAGTTGCATGGCAATATATCTCGGAATGGCTATGGAAATGCCATGATAGGTAGGTATGGTGGCTGTTTTGAGGAAGGTATATGGTGGGTTTATGGTACCGGCGAAAGTTGCGCAGTACTAGAGAGGCTAGCAATGGTGGAAGGGTGAGAGTGCGTATAATCCATGGACTCAACATTAGTCATAAAGAACTCACATACTTATTGCAAAAATCTATTAGTCATCGAAACAAAGTACTACGTGCATGCTCCTAGGGGGATAGATTGGTAGGAAAAGACCATCGCTCGTCCCCGACCGCCACTCATAAGGAAGACAATCAACAAACACCTCATGCTCCGACTTTGTTACATAACGGTTCACCATACATGCATGCTACGGGACTTGCAAACCTCAACACAAGTATTTCTCGATTTCACAATTAGTCGACTAGCATGACTCTAATATCACCATCTTTATATCGCAAAACTATTGCAAGGAATCAAACATATCATATTCAGCGATCTACAAGTTTATGTAGGATTTTATGACTAACCATGTGAATGACCAGTCCCTGTCATCTCTCCAAATAGATATAAGTGAAGCACGAGAGTTTAATTCTTTCTACAAAAGATATGCCCGTGCTCTAACAAATATAAGTGAAGCAAAATAGCATTCTACAAACGGCGTTTGTCTAAGTGAAGAGAAACCAGCAATCCAAACTTCAAATGATATAAGTGAAGCACATGAAGCATTCTATAAAGCCATACTCAAAGAATATAAGTGAAGTGCAAAGAGTATTCTATAAATCAACCAGGGACTATCTCATACCAGCATGGTGCACAAAAGAAACATGAAAACTAAAGCAAGGACGCTCCAAGATTGCACATATCGCATGAACGAAACGAATCCGAAAACATACCGATACTTGTTGAAGAAAGAGGGGATGCCTTCCCAGCATCCCCAAGCTTAGACGCTTGAGTCTCCTTGAATATTTACATGGGGTGCCTCGGGCATCCCCAAGCTTGAGCTCTTGCCTCTCTTCCTTCTTCTCACATCGAAACCTTCTCAATCATTGAACACTTCATCCACACAAAACTTCAACAGAAAACTCGGTAAGATCCGTTAGTATAATAAAGAAAATCACTACTCTAAGTACTGTTGCAAACCAATTCATATTTTGTTTTTGCATTGTGTCTACTGTAATATAACTTTTTCATGGCTTAATCCACTGATATAAATTGATAGTTTCATCAAAACAAGCAAACTATGTATCAAAAACAGAATTTGTCTAAAACAGAACAGTCTATAGCAATCTGAACATTCACCATACTTCTGATACTTCAAAAATTCTGCCAAAATTAGGAAAAATAAACAATTTGTATAGGAAGACAGTGAAAAAAGAATCAGAACCATTTGACGTTCCAGCAAAAAAATGTAAAATCGTGCACTACAGCCAAAGTTTCTGTCCTGCACCGTACAAACCATCAAGCAAATGTAAACATCCTAAAGGCAAACCTTGGCACATTATTTTTATAATACAATGGAATTGTACAAGGGGATAATTATTTTTATTGAAATTTTCTGTAATCAAGATTCACAAAGTTGCTGTGAGCATGAACAAAGTTCAAGGAGCTCTCCCACTTCAACAATGCTTGTCTTTCTCACTTTCGCTTTCCTTTTTGAAAAAGTTTTGGGTTCCCCTCTTTATTTTTGTTGTTTTTAAACTATATGAAAGCACTCAATAGAAATAAATGACTCTCTAAAACTTCCGGGTTGTCTCCCTGGCAGCGCTTTCTTTAAAGCCATTAAGCTAGGCATGTAGTGCTCAAGTAGTGAATCCACCCGGATCCCAAGGTATATCAAAGCCAATTTTAATTAACAATGATTTGGCATTTAGTAGTGAGCACAAAGTAACATATATCAAGCAATGACGAAGTCTAACTCTCTTCCTATGCATCGGCATGTCATAAAAGAACAATTCATGCACACCTAGTAAAGGCCAATGCATAGTATAAACAGTTTCTTGCAATTTTATCATATTGGAAACATAGAGAGGTGGAGATATAGTTCCTCTATCATAATAATTGCAAATAGGAGCAGCAAGCACATGCATATTATATCTATCAAAATCAACATGTGTAATAGTAAACGCAACCCATCAATGTAATCCTTAATAAGGGCAAACTTCTCCGATATAGTGTAGTCGGGAGAATTCAAAAAGATAATAGGACTATCATGCATGGGTGCAATAGCAACAATTTCATGTTTAACATAAGGAACTATAGCAAGTTCATCTCCATAAGCATAATTCATATTGGCATCTTGGCCATAAGCATAGCAAGCATCATCAAAAAGGGATATTTCAAAGGAATTATAGGGATCATAACAGTCATCATAGCAATCATCCTTCGGTAAGCACGAAGGGGAATTAAACAATGTATGAGTTGAATAGTTACTCTCATTAGAAGGTGGGCACGGGTGATCAATTCGCTCTTCCTCCTTTTGTTCTTCGCTCTCCTCCTCATCTTTTTCATCCAATGAGCTCACAGTGTCATCAATTTCTTCTTCCATAGACTCCTGCAAAATATTAGTCTCTTCTTGGACAGCGGAGTATTCCTCAATATATAGTTTAACATAGGCATTAGAAGCATAATTATCATAGCAATATTTAAGTATGGCAAAAAATTTAGATTTGTGAAAAGTAGCATCATACTTTTCAATCAAAGAAGCAATTTCATAAGAACACTTAAAAGCAACAAATTCTTCAATTTGTTGAACATCATAGTAACTATAAACACCTCTAGCATACGAAGATACGAGTCCATTATCACTAAACTCACATTGGTAGGGAAGGTGTTTCTTAGGGTTTTCAGAACAACAAGTAAAATCATATATTTCACATAAATTCCAAGCATAGCATTGCAAACGATGAATTTGACCCAATAGAATTTTCCCTTTTCAGATATTCGGTGTCGCACATAACAAGCATGCTCATCTAAAGATTTGCCCTCAACTAAGCTAGTTGGGGTTTCAGCACGAGCACATAGGGATCGAAGATGATCCAAGTAATAAGCTTCAGCAGTGTGATAGATTTTGAGTGGTTCTTCAACCATTGGTTCAGTAGGTACAGCTAATTTTTTTGGTATTTTGCGTTTCCTACCCATAACTAAAGGTAGAAAACAACTAAGAACAACAAATAAAAATTACTTAGTGATAAAGCAAACAAGCACACACGAGAATATTCACTCCACGCTATTGCTCCTCGGCAACGGCGCCAGAAAAAAGGTCTTGATAACCCACAAGTATAGGGGATCGCAACAGTTTTCGATAAGTAAGAGTGTCGAACCCAACGAGGAGCTAAAGGTAGAACAAATATTCCCTCAAGTTCTATCGATCACCGATACAACTCTACGCATGCTTGACGTTCGCTTTACCTAGAACAAGTATGAAACTAGAAGTACTTTGTAGGTGTTATTGGATAGGTTTGCAAGATAATAAAGAGTATGTAAATAAAAAGTAGGGGCTGTTGTAAGAAGCAATAAAGTAAATATAGCGAGTGTGGAAAAGTGGTGGTAGGAGTTGCGAAATTGCCCCTAAGCAATTGACTACTTTACTAGACCGATAGCAAGTATTATGTGGGAGAGGCCACTGCTAGCATGTCATCCCTTACTTGGAATTCTATGCACTTATGATTGGAACTATTAGCAAGCATCCGCAACTACTAATGTTCATTAAGGTAAAACCCAACCATAACATTAAGATATATTGGTCCCCCTTCAATCCCGTATGCATCAATTTCTACAACTAACCCTATGGTGTGATCCACGCGCGCGCTCATATGATGGGCACCAAAGGACAGCAACATAACCACAAGCAAATTAAATCAATCATAGCAATTCATCAACCACCGATAGGACAACGAAAATCTACTCCGACATCATAGGATGGCAACACATCATTGGATAATAATATGAAGCATAAAGCACCATGTTCAAGTAGAGGGTACAGCGGGTTGCGGGAGAGTGGACCGCTGTAGATAGAGGGGGGAAGGTGATGGAGATGTTGGTGAAGATGGCGGAGGTGTTGGTGAAGATCGCGGTGATGATGATGATGATGGCCACGGCGGCGTTCCGGCGCCACCGGAGGAGAGGGGGAGAGGGGCCCCCTTCTTCCTTGACCTCCTCCCTAGATGGGAGAAGGGTTTCCCCTCTGGTCCTTGGCCTCCATGGCATGGGAGGGGCGAGAGCCCCTCCGAGATTGGATCTATATGTCTGTTTCTCTCTGGTTCTGCGTTCTCCTCTGGCTCTGTTTCACCGTTTCGTATATATATGGAGATCCGTAACTCCGATTGGCCTGAAACCTTCGCCGTGATTTTTTTCCAAATATTAGCTTTCTTGCGGCAAAATAAGAGCGTCAACCGCCTTACGGTGGGCTCACGAGGGTAGGGGCGTGCCCAGGGGGCAGGCACGCCTGCTGCCTCGTGACCAACTCGGGCACTGGTTCGCGTTGATTTTCCTTCCAAATTTTCCATATTTTCCAAGAATAAGCTCCATCCGTTTTTATCCCATTTGGACTCCGTTTGATATGGATATTCTGCGAAACCAAAAACATGCAACAACAGGAACTGGCGCTGGGCACTGGATCAATATGTTAGTCCCAAAAATAATATAAAAAGTTGCCAAAAAGTATATGAAAGTTGAATAATATTGGCATGAACAATCAAAAATTATAGATACGACGGAGACGTTTCAGACACACATGTGATTTTTTAGCAAAGTTTGGTGCATTGGAGCATGTGCTTGTAATTTAAATTTGAATTATGCACATTAAATGCCCAGAAACTCAATTAATGCATAAAAATGCCAAACGAACCGGGAATAATTCCAAATTTAAACACGACACTCATGTACTAGTTGCATGTTCACTGTACGTAAATGTTCTAGCAATTCAAACACCATCCTTTCCCTCCGTAACACCATTTTGTCTTTCAAAACATAATGAAAAAATTAGGTATACCACAAACAGTTTACTAGAAAGAATCGTGTGGGATGTGATATAAAATATCTTGGCGCACCGTCTTGTCTGGCATACGCAGGAAGCTTCGTCGTCTACAGTCCACCGCCCCCGCTTGAACCACACTTGCGCGCCAGTTTCTCGCGGCACCGAGCGGAACTTTTTTGCCACCATGGAAATATCTATCTCCCCGCCCCCTCCCTCCTACCAAAAGCCACATTTCCACTGTTCCTCATTGCTTTCCAAGTTCAAACCTTCACTGCTGCTTACTGGCAGATCAACCTCCTCCCCGACGACCCTTCTTCTTGCAGCGTCGCCTCCTCTCCGGCTACCCTTCTTCTTGAAGCGCCGCCTCCTCGCCGGTGACCCTTCTTCCTGCAGCACCGCCTCCTCGCCGGCGACCCTTCTTCTTGTTGCGCGTCGTCCTCGCCGCCGACCCTTCTTCTTGCTGCGCGGCCTCGTCGATATGGTCAAGTAATCCACACCCCACCCACACCATCCTCCTCCTTTCCAGTCCCACATGCCCCGACTGGCGGAGAGACACCTTCCACCGAAATCACTGCCCTCCTCCTCCAATTAAGCGCTGCCCATAGCCATTTTACACGCAGTATAATGTGGAGCTGAGTAGCATGTGGCTGCACGCGCGAACGAGGTTGCTATGGCTGACATGTGTGTCGACCGCCAGATCTTGGAGGAGCACCTCATCTTGGAGGCCACCGTCGACACCGCCGCGCGGTTGTCTACTTTAAAATACAGTTCGTGATGTTTTCTCGAGGCCACCGCCAGTGCCTTCTAGTGATTTGTCCTCTGTAATGTTAATATGCAATCTGATGTTCGGTTAATAGTTTGGTCCTCTGAATTGTAATGTTCAGTTAACACTTTGTTCCAACAATTGCTACATTTCATAGTACTATTCTCAAGCATTCTTTGTTTCGTTAACTGTCTTATATTCTAGTACATGTTTCTATTTTGCAATGTCGTGCTCAGTTAACTATTTTGGTTCATTTGGTCTGCTGTCCATTTAATTGTTTGGTTCAGTTCTGCAATTTGATTTTCATTTTCTGTGGGTACAATTTTGTATTGTTATGCATGTGACACCAATGGAATTTGGCTGTACTCAATACATATTCTACTAATAGTATGGCAACTCTCAGTTAACCTGATCAAGATCTTCCTTATGTGTGTTGCAGGGAAACAATGGGAGACAATGTGGTTTACCATCGAGGTTTGTTCAAGCAGGGTCCTTTGGCTAATACACTACAAAAAAAAGACACATCTGTGACATTTTGGGCCGAACGAAAAAAAATCTGTCATACTTATGACACTTCTGTGACGATAATTGTGACAAAACCCGGTATCATCATAGATGTGGTGGGCTCCTACTTCTATGACAAAAAATCATGACAAAAAATGGGCTTTTCATCCTGGGCGGGCCGGAGACGCAGGTGCATGACATTCTTTGGGCCGTCCATGACGGAAAAAAACATGGTAGAAGCGAGGGCGAGGAAAATTTCGGGAGTTCCCAGTTACGGTGGGTGGTCGGGGGCCGAGCGATGCGCGTTTCTCTCGTACACGTATGCACGTGTGTGCGAGGCGTTGGGCTCTAACTGAACCCGAGTGAGGCGTTGGGCTCTAACTGAACCCGAGCAAGGCGTTGGGCTCTAACTGGACCCGAGCGATTGCACTAGCTGCGTTACTGAACCCGAGTGATTCCTTCGCTACTGCTGCTAACTGAAGCCGATCGATGCTGCCTCTAGATGAACAATGAGCGTTGCTGGGGGGTTTGGATGAATAGTTCCCGGTGGGGGTGGATGAATAGGACCCCGTGGTGTTGCCTCTGGATGAACAGGACCCCGATCGATCGAGCCGGTTGGGGCTGGATGAACAGGACCCCGTGGAGGGCTGGATGAACAGAACCACCCCATGGAGGGCTGGATGAACAGTAGATGGTGGAGGGCTGAATGAACAGTAGCCCATGGATGGGTGGTTGAACAGGAGCCCATGGAGAGGGTTGGTTGAACAATAGCCGATGGAATAGCGTGCGGTGGAGGCTGGATGAACAGGAGCCCATGGATGAACAGTCGCAGGTGGAGGTTGGAGGAGGTCGACGATGGATGAACAGTAGCCCGTGGAGGCTGGAGGGGGTCGGCGGTGGAGATGAACAGTATCCCGTGGAGTCCCGTTTTGCGGTACGCCACACCCCTCCCGATGAACAGGACCCCCGTTTAGACCGTAGCGCTCCAACACAAATCTGTTTCCTCCGTTTTGTGGTACGCCACACCCCTCCCGATGAACAGGACCCCCGTTTCGACCGTAGGAGGTCCGTTTCCTTCGTTTTGTGGTACGCCAGACCCCTCTCGATGAACAGGATCCCGTTTCGACCGTGGCCGGTCGAACACAAGGCCGTTTCATCCGTTGTGCGGTACGCCAGGCCTCGTTTCCATCGGTTGTTCCTTCCAAGCCCTCCCGATGAACATGACGACGCATTCCGTTCCGACCCAGCCGGTTGGCTCCCCATGAACACGACGACGATGTTGTTTCTCCGTTTCGACCCAGCCATGTACACGAGCCCTGGCCGTACGTATGCGCGAGTAGGCAATCGACACCCTGCCCGTATGTATGTACGTGGTCGTATTTTCTTTCTTGCATACTGGTCGTTGTACGTACGTGTACATGCTACGTGTGCGCCTCTACTACGACACGTGTGCGCCTCTACATGGACCAGTATGTATGTACACATTCGCGACCAGAATGACAACGCTACATACACTTTGACCAGGTGGGTCCCGACTGTCAAGCACTTCCTTGCGTACGAAGATGTAGCTGGTGGGTCCCAGCAGTCAGGGGGGCGAATCATTTTTTTGCCCGGACGCACTTCCTTGCGTGTGAAGATGTCGCTGGTAGGTCCCAGCAGTCAGGGGGGAATGTTTTTTTCGCAAAATACGGTTGCCGGTCCAGTGGGTACCTGCTGTCAGGTGGAGGAATCACTATTTTCCGTGTAATAAGGAGGCACTTCCTTGCTGCGGCCGTGGACCCAGCTGTTAGCCTCTCCACGTACAGTCCACGTCCGATGGAAGCCGTTCCTTGACCACGTTGACCACGTCGCGCCGAGATCACCAGGGTGGTGGACGACGGCGAGGCCTAAGAAGGGGACGACGCGGAGCCGGGGAAGACGTGGCAGTGGATGCCCACGCGTAGAGGTGTATGAGGGTTCACTGGTCGCTGCGGTGTGAGGCTGCCGTCGCCGCAGAATAACAGGGGGTGTGGGTGAGTAGAGGGATGGCCTGGCCAGCGGTGGGAGTAGTAGGGAGCGATGAGGCCTCCGCGGCATCACAGCGGCCACGGGAGGCAGGAGCACGAGGCACGACCAGCGCTGGTTTGGGCGGCTGGAGCAAGAAGACCAGAGGTTGAAGAAGCACTACGGTCGTTGGATGGACATCGTACGGTCACTGGAGCTAGAATCGTGCATATTGACTAAGTTGACAAAGCCCTCCGTCCCCCTCAACTTAGTAGGCCCACAAGTCAGCCTCCCACTACATTAGGTCCAAGCTAGCAGGGGGTATTTGTTTTTTGTGCGTAATAAGGAGGCACTTCCTTGCGTGCGAAGATATAGCTGGTGGGTCCGAGCTGTCAGCGGCGGTAATTTTTTTCATGAAATACAGAGGCCCTTTTGGTGGGTCCCAGATGTCAGGTGGAGGAATCATTATTTTGCGTGTAATAAGGAGGCATTTCCTTGCGTGTGGCCGTGGACCCAGCTGTCAGCCTCTCCACGTACAGTTCACTTCAGATGCATGTCGGTCGTTGACCATGTAGACTAGGCTGCGCCGAGAGCACCAGGGCGGTGGACGACGGCGAGGCCTAGGAAGGGAACGACACGGAGCCAGGTAAGACTCGGCAGTTGTTTCCCACGCGGAGGGGAGTACGACTGTACGAGGGTTTACTGGTTCGTCTGCCGTTGCTGGAGAATAACAGCAGGTGTGGGTGAGTAGAGGGATGGCTAGGCCAGCGATGGGAGTACGATGGGGCGGTGAGGCCTGCGCGGGAGCACAGTCGGCCACGGGAGGCGGGAGCAGGCGGTCACGTCAGCGCTGGATTTGGCGGCTGGAGCAAGAAGATCAGAGATTGAAGAAACACAACGACCGTTGGATTGACATCCAACGGTTACGTCTGCTAGAATCGTTTGTTGACGTATATAATAACTAAAAAATCTTGCATACGCGTCGACTTAATAGGCCCACAAGTCAGACCATTCCCTCTTTTTTAATAATTTATATATAGCTCACTGCGACTTCTTATGCAATTTTATTGCAGTCCGTTTTTTTTTGGTTGGCCAGGGCCAATTTCGCATATTTCTGTGGGTTCCAAACTATTTTTAATACCGAAATGTCGAGCCAGATTTAAAGTACTTTGAAGATATATTTAAATTAGGTTAATGCCCAGTGAAATAGGAATCTGAAAATGTGAAAAAAAATCAGAAATTATAAAGTAATTGCCAATTTGTCATCTGTTTTTATATTTACAACCCATTTCATATTACTTTCAAGATTTGGAGGTGTCTTGAAAGAGTTGCAGCCCATCAGAGCATAGAAAAATAAGTAGGCCTGGATTGGGTATTCTTCAGAAAAAATAAACTGGGCTCATTTTCACAAAGAAAAAATAGCTGGGCTGGTCACATAGTGAACATAAAATATAACCATGGGCTAGACGGGCCACGGCCTAGTTCAAACCCTGCTCTATCTCAACAATAACAAAAAGAATACTGCTCGAGCAGCTACGTCCCAGGTGTCAGTCGATCTTGTGTTGTTCTCTTGTCTATTGACTATATACGCTCACAATATCGTGGGTCCCAGATGTCAGGAAAACACTAGGAGGAAGCATTTTATTTTTCCATAAGCTGACATGGTGGGCCTCTACTGTCATCCTCTCCACGTACTTCTGCCGATTCCTGTTGTTTGTTGACCATGTTGACAATGCGAGAGGGCGGCTCCGTGGCGAGCGCACCAAAGCGCGCGGAGGACGACGGCGAGGCATCAAACGTCGGTGTTAATGATTTACGAGACGGTGGGGCAGCGATGCGTGCGCTGAGGCACACCTAGCCGTGGGAGGCGGAAGTAGGTGGCCCCGCCGGCGCTGCTTTGGTTTTGGCAGCTGGAGGAAGACAGGACTGAAGAAACACGACAGACTGTAAAAGTAGCAGGAGTACTTAACACCCTTAACTGAAACCAGTAGGGGCACTTAACAACCACAACTGAAAGCAGTATGAGTACTTATACAAGTTCAACCGTACAAAGCACGCCTCGAACAGTGCTACTTTGCCTACAATTAACTAAGGGTGAGGCCGCCAAGCCCCAGGACAAGGCCCAGGCGCCACCCCGCGCATCCACAACCTTCTAAAAACGGCTTCATCTCGCAATGTGGTCAATAAACAGGATATTCGCTTTAGAGCCATGGAAAAGCAGGAACATAATTTTCTGTCCTATTCTCCAAGATGGACGGGCCTTCATTATTTGAGACCACCCATGAATAAGTATCTTTTCACCTCCAAGGGGAATGGAGTAGGTCGACATAAACATCATGTTGTGACCAAGCGCAAGTCTGACCCGACCATGGTCAGGCATCTGTATAGGAACAATAGAACTGGGCAGTTTCTATTTCAAGAAGATCACAGCTGTAAAAATGTGTATAAGCAATAGTTTATGAACAACATATATATAACACAAAACAGCTCGTACCATAAGTTTCTCGACACAGTTGGACCTGTTCAACGAGTGCAGCAGTGGCACACATATCCCACGTGGCCTTCCACCATTGAAACGCCCCACGAGGACCTCAAGATGATCAATAAAGTGTAGGAACTTGTGGATGTCGTCCCAGTCAACTTCAGTGCCATCAGTAACAGCCGAGTTGTTATAGAATAACAAATGAGTAGCCTGCTTAACTCTGAAAAAACCTACACATGCCACTAGTTATAAGAAAATAGTAGTTAGAAGTAGCATCTTCATGAGAGATTCGTTGCTACTTCTAAAGTTAAATTGTGATTAGTTAGACAGAATAGGTGGACTAAGAAGTAATCGAGGCAACAAGCAAGAACCAGATACAAAATTAACATGGATGAACAATTGGAACGACGTCGGGGTGGAAGATCGCAGTGAAGATGACACCAGGTTCTGCTATTTCCATCAACATTCGTGCACCAACTTTCAGTCCGTAACACTTGAGAAAGTTTATCCAAGTTCGGCCATAAAAAAGCAGCGATCTTCTTGGTACATGAACCCAACTCAGAACTTATATCCATGGCTTGTCTTCACTGTGACCATTAAACTGGTGTATTCAGTTGTGGCAAGGCCGAGCATCTTGAGTACATGTGTTCTGGCAAAGCAAATAATGCACTGCAGGAAAAATAATATGAGAACACAATGTATTCCCTATCCAAATCTAGAAATAACTTCCTCCTTCACGTCAGTGTTGACCATCATACTGGTAGTACCTTTTATCCAAATATAGCAATCCAAATTTCCAAATTAGTCGACAGCATGTTCAAAAAAACCCCACCCTCCCGGATAGAAAAGAGGATTCTAGGAACATATTGTGCACGTTTTAAAATCCTGTGTTAGGATGAGAAGGAACAAGTGTGGCGTCCCCCTAGGGGCGCAGAAACCTGTAGGGTCCTCGCACTTTGCGCACTGCAAATGAAACGCACTAGATTCAGTAGGAATAAAAATGCATCAACGGCTACGGCTACTATCCTAGGATTACCCGCGACCAATGGACTTGGATTTATCGGGGATGGATGAAGAATTCGTACCTGGTTCTCCGTGAGAAAACCCTATGCAATCGCCGAGAGGGGGTTTTCTCTGAACAAGTAGACGAGGGAGAAGGGGATTCAGTCCCAGTGAAATATTGCCGCTTAATCCGTCCAGCTTACTACTAAAGCTGGAAAGGGGGGTTGTGATTTGATGGCTCATTGGGCATTACTATGGCGCTACGACCGGGGTGTGTCTTCCGTGCAGTTGTCCACTCTAATTTGTGCATATGGCACGTGGACCCCGTTGTCGGATGCCCCACATATCAGCGTAAGGAAGTAGAAACACAGGAGTAACTAGTTACACATAAATATATTTTTGACAGAGTGATACTCCCTCTGTAAAGAAATATACAAATCTTTTATATCACAACTTTATACATAAGAAAATCAAGGGGAATATATATAACATATATAATTATAAAAAACAGAGTTGTTTTTAACACAGTATAGACGAGTTGGTGATGATGGTGTGCCTGCCATCCTGCAATATAGGTCGTCCGATTTATATCTGGTGGATAGGAAGGAAACTATGGTAATTTTGCAAAAAGGTACCCACACACCTCTCCACATTTGCAAATAAGGCCTTCCCCTGTTCATCCTTTTCTCTCACAAGATAAAATACTCATACAGATGCATGTTGATGTTACGTGCAATGCACGGGCATTATGGGGGTTCGGCTGAGAATACAATATTCAAACAGGCTCGCTGTTCTGGACTTTGGGCCACAGGCCCACCCTGCATGTTTGGGGCCCATGTGTTCTACCTTAGCGCTTTTCATATTGCAAGCGATCGGTATGGCGCTGGTTTTAGATGCTGTTGCAACGCAAATACACAAAATTGAATAAAGCACGGCAGTTGTTGGAATGAAATCGAACGACAGTTCCTAACCAGCAATGAGAGTTGCAATTCTATCAATGATATACCATGTGATAAATAATGATGTCGTATTACTTATACACACAGGACACATGTTTCACCACGCTAGATTATTACATCAAAATCTCTCGGAGGATAGATCAGTTCGGCAGTTGCGTGCTGCTACTGAAGAATTTCAAAGTTGATTTGGACCAGCTCTCCTTGCCGAGAAAGTTCGATTTTGAGATCATCCCCTACCGCAAGATATGATTTAGATTTGAACATTGACCATCCTTTAGCATCAATCCTCATGCGACCATCCTTTGTACTTACGGTATATTGAGCAGGTTCATTCACACCAAGGCTGCGCATGGTAAGAGAAACTTGGCCGCTGTCGCCCGGATTGTTGAACGACTCCCTCGTTGCTCTAGGAATTCTTTGTTTGCAAACAAGAAGACATACCCAAACAGTTAGATCAACACAGTGAATCATGTGAAACAACATGGAAAGAAAAAAGAACGAAGCACTTGGGCGGCCAATGCTTACCAAGAAGGTGGACATGTCGGTTTTTGTAAGGACTTTGGTATACGAAGTGCGAACTGCAGCCCAGTATGTTGCCGGTGCAACTCCTCGTTCGGTTGCCACTGCACGGGCCGGAGTAGATGCAAGTGCAAGTGTTGGTGCAGGTGCCGAAGCCACTGCTACTGCCAGAGGTGGTGCCCCTTGTAGAGCTGGTGCCGGTGTCGGAGCAGGTGCCAGTGTCGATGCCCGATCCTCCGGTAGATCAGCCTGATCCGCTGACGCGGTCGGTGTCCAATCCTCAGCTGGATTAGACTGAGTTGTTGCCGCTGTCAGTGCTAGAGCAACTACCGGTGTTCGATCCGTTGGTGAAGGTGGTACCGATGTGTGAGACAGCGGCGATCGTGTCTGGTCTGCTATGATCAGCTTTCTAACTTGACTAGGCTCCGTGACCGTGATCCAGTTTTTTCTTCATTTCTTTTAAACGCGAGAAGGACTAATTGTGGTGTTTTTGTTAAACCAAACTGCAGTTCATCATAGGGATTCAGCTTGTACTCAGACAACAGACTGATCCAATTTTTTCCAGTAATATAAGTGATGGACAGTGCCTTCGTTACTGACATGACATAAGAAGTGAAACCTGCAAAAATAGCCATCGTAGAGCAAACCAAACAGTTTATTCTGTGATGAATGTCACATGGCAAAACCTGCATCGTAAAATTGCAGGAAAAGAAAGAAAACATGACATTAAATCAATTAGATTTAGACAGTAAATCAATAAGATTTACTTGATGTGACATGAGTGAATCCTTACCAAGAAATCACTATGTTGAAGTACTAAATAGAAGATTGATCGTCCAACTACAGGTGGCATGCAGGGGCCCCGCCTACTCCCACAAGCAGGACAGTCCAAAGGTCGTGACAAATCGTATGGACCGAACATCCATGGGACTGGAAATCCTGGTGGGTGCGATAAACCCTGCAATGCATACAGATATTGGAGTGTAACCATAATTGATAAACCGTCCTCACAAAAAATATGATCTGGATACTTCAAAATATACAGACTGGACTGAGTGGACAGACATTAACATAGAACGTTCTCAGGACTGACCACACACCAAAAGCGGCAGTACTAATAAACAATACAGGGTTACAAACACAAATCAAGTACTGAACAATAGTACTTACTACAGATAAGCAAAGTTGCACTAATTAAACTCTGCAGACTATTTCTTGCCACCGACCTACGGGATGAACCCCGCATAACTAACTAGGCCATGGACTTCGTGAGAGATGTCTACATGCACCATCACCATCTCGCCAACCTTGGAGAACCTAACAGAGTGGTCTTTCCACTCATAAACATGATGATGAAGACAGGTCGCATCAGATTTGTTGGGAATATTTACAAGAACCACACCCTTCGTAATCGAAGGCACAGCCAGGAAATTGTTGTGGTCAAGTACAGCCTCGAGAACACGCCTGACAACAATGCTACAGGAAAACACTAGTTCAGGACACGTGGCGACAAGGACACAACAGCTGGATAGTTTAGCAGTAGAACTCATCCTCAGGTCTTCCAGTTCACACGGCATGACTTTGAGAACTTCATCTCCACCGCGGACCTGGTTCTAATTCAAACAAAAACCATATTTTATTACTACCTCCATTCAGAAATATAAGATGATTTTCGATATAATACTTCATATATGACTACATATACGCACAGAAATGAGTGAACAAAGACACTACAACATGTCTTCAAAGGCATGAGAGCAGAGGGATTACTTGCAATATCCATAACACAAGTTACTGAGGCAAATATACCCTCTTCAAAGGTAGCATTGATGTCCATAAAGTACTCCAGTTGAAAGTAATCTATAAGAAATCAGTGTCAACCTCTCGCATGTTTTGGTCAAAAGAGGAATTTAGAACCGTCATTTGGCACACAAAAATTGCATGCAAGATCACCCAGAAAGTTGTACTACTAGTACTAGTACTGCGTGTTAGATGAAAAAACACTATCAAGATCGAGAAAAAGATCGTAAAGAAGAGATATTACCTGGACTTGCTTAATGAGGGATCCCGGAGAGGGGGGCTTGGACAGGGCGATGGCTTTGAGCTTGTCTGCGGTAGTCTCGGCGGGGTGCTTGCCCTTGTTCGTACCATGAGCCTCGACAGTTTTGGCCAAAGCCATAGACATCGCTTCGGCCGGTGCTCCAGCGTCCATCAAGAAACTGTCAAATAGAAATAAAAGAAAAGAAGCCATAATCACAAACCCAAAAGAAGAACAGAGAGGGAGTTATAGGATCAGACTCGGGGTTGCAAGACCGGGCCTTGGCCAAAACCAACACCATTGATGCGCTCACCTTTCCTTCTTTGGGAGAGAAGAACGATGGCAGAAGCAGGTCGGGGTTTTCTTGAAGAAATGAGGAACAAGATGAGGGAGAGGCGAGTTGGGTAGAGAGGAACCTGAGAGAGAAGAGTGAAATGATGGTTGCTTCGTCCGTCCAACTTACTGCTGGAAAGGAGGGGGTTTTGTGATTTGACGGCTCATTGGGCATTACTACGGTGCTTCGATCGGGGTAGTCTACCTTCACTCTACTACGGAGTAATTTAGTGCATGGCTGGTGGACCCCGATGCTGGTTGTCCCACACGTCGGCGAAAGTGAGTAATTTAGTGCATGGCTGGAGGAGGATCCGCACGGTAGAGCGTGTCCATTGTTTTTTTGAAGAAAAAATGATTACAGCAAGCGTTTCCACTCTTACGACAGAGGAGTGCGAAACACGACAGCCACTTGAACATACACAGTGCTCCGACTACTAGGCATGTGCAGTGGTTCATACGTCAGTACTACATAATTTTGTTGCTAGTGTAGTAAGATATGACGACAACAAACGATGTTGTGCGCATGTCAACTATATGAACAGTAATGTAGTAACATAGTACCGCTTTTTCGACTGTCTGGTCGAGAATGAACGCTGAGATCAATGTTAACAGAACTAGGTCTACAGCGCACGAAGAGTACAGTGCTATAGTACTCCATGAAACATGAACCATATGAAGCACGAATAGTGTTAGGCAGGGTGTATGAAGGGTGCACGGGATGGGAGAAAAAGTTCCCTTCTCGACCCACTTTTTGGTGTTTGGCAGAGTGCATGAAGGGTGCATGAGTCCACACTAGTAGGTTAACACAAATACACGAAGAGGAAACAACTATATTGAGATGAGAATGCAACCAAACACATCCATACGCTTTGTGCTACAGTGACTGATCTACACCGTCTGAGTTTGATCCAACGGTCATGTTGCACCGAGACATGGACATGCCCATGCAGAGGGCGCCTAAACACCACTGAAGTCCCTCTGCTTCTCAAGCGCACGACATTGGTGATGCAGGGAGGAGAAACGGCTGAAAGGCAATGCAATATACGGGAAGGCGGAGGGAGCCATCCGAGGAGCCGGGAATCTTTTGGTTTTCACCATGGTAAAACACCAGTCGATGAGTTATCACATCAGGGAGCAGTGGGTTTAACAGGCGGAGTCATCATGACTAATTGTTGTCGCGCCTGATCCCGTTAATCAAAAAATTAAAAATCCTGCCGCACCTACTCCCGTCAATCAAAAAAGTAAAAATCCTGCCGCACCCAAACACTAGAGCAACGCCGCGGTGGATATTTAAATGTACCTGTCGACAAGTAGATAAAAAAGGGGTGAAAAAACAAATGTGGCGGCGGCCTAGCTAATCGGTCGAACTAGCCCAACTAGCTAGCCACCGTGCTTCACTGATGTACTCGGCGGGGAAGGTGGTCTTTCGTGATTTGACGACTCATTTACATGCTTCGGTGAAAACGCGCGGTAGGGCATCCCACGTCAGAAAGAACATATGCGTGCACCACGTGGGAGGACCCCGAAACCGCGCGGTAGGGTGTGCCATGTCTCGGCACGGAGGAAAAATGTGCGTGTAAAAATATACTGTATCAGACGTAGTACCTATGGTTCGACCTCGGGACCCAGCCAATCAGTCGAAAACACCCCACTAGCCACACAGCTTCATCATGCTAATGTGGCACGGAGGATAGGTGTGGTTAGCTCCATCTCGACCAGCCACAACGTCTCTTGTTCTAGGTGATTCTTCAATTTTCCAAGCTTTGTTTTAGTTGTAATAACACCACGGCAAGCTAGCACCGCTCTTCGTGTGTGCCCGTGCAAAGGTTAGACGATGGAGAGAAGAGAGAGATCGCAGACCTAGGACCCACCAGTAAGTGAGTCAACGGTCATGCACGTGTTGATGAGGCACTCCCTCTACTCTACTCAACGTAATACTGTATAAAATCAAGTTATGGGACAAAGCCAACAACCGTTGTTGTTTCAGGCTATCGACTTACGCTTTGTAGTCCAGGTTGCCAGTTCGAATCTCGTCTTTCAGATTTGTTAGTTTTAGGTCCAAATTTGATTGATGACAAGTGGGACCCCCGTATGTTGTTTTGATATTTCAGTGTAGGATGGCTTTTTTGAACAAACACTTTGCGCGGTTAGACAAGTAACGGCACGAGTTACACGTATTTTGCAAGTTTACGAACAAAAATGACAGCGACATAGAATATCACATCCACCCCGCAGCTTAGATGCTATGGTGATACGAGTTTTTACACTGTTGGAAGTGAGATCCAATGGCTTGGGAGTAGTCTTTGTAATTATGCGCAATTTCCAAACTCTCCAAAGGTTTTTTTGCAAATAAAACATTCAGGCCTCGTGTGTGCCGCTGGATCTTGGATCCGACGGCTCCCCGTTGCTCATATTAGGTGCTCCCTGTAGCTTAATTACCCGCTATGGTGATATGAGCATCTAGGTCGTATGATCAGTGACCAGATGGCACATGTGTAGTACTTGTACTTTCTGCGCAATTCCCAAACTCTCTCAGCCGTATATTGCAAAAACATTCAAACCTTCGACAGTGGTCCGTTAGATCTCCTTGAACTCGTATCACCATAGAATCTATGGTGCGGGAGCACCTCATATTCTCCCATGCGACAAAACATAAGGTGCTCTCGCAACTTGGATGCAACGGTGATACGAGCTTCGAGGTCGTTTGATCTGAGATCTAATGGCATCTGAGCAGTGTTTGTGCTTGTAAGCAGTGGTAGAACTCTTTGGGGGCTTCTCTGCAAAAAAACATTCGAACCACCAAGGAGGTGTTGGGTCACAAATCCAACGGCTCCGAAGAGCTTGTATCACCAAAGCATCTAAGGTGTGGTAGCACATGATATTCTTACATACAAGAGAATATGATGTCCTCCTTCATCTTAGATGCTACGGTGATATGAGCTTCGAGGTCGTTGGATATGGGATCCAAGGGCATCTGAGTAGTTTCTGTACAAATTGTGTGCAATTCTCAAACTCATTAAGGTTTCCTGTAAAAATATTAAGACATCATGTGAGCTGCTATATCTCAGATCTACAAGCTCCAAGCAACTCGTATCGGCATATAGCATCTAAGGTATGGGGGCACATGATATTCTCCCGGGGAGGAGGGGTGGGGTTGCACAACCAATCGGTGGTTGGGAGGGTTGGGACAAATATAATCTAAACAACCCTAAACAGAGCTTCACAATTTTATCTAAGGTCGAGGGGTTGACCCCCGACAATCATAGCTCTGCCTAATTAAACACAACATTTGCATGTACTGTAGTACTAGACTTAATATTCATGTTTCAGTTTCATGTTCATTTTAAATATTGAATTGAGGACCATGCATGTCTTATATTTTACTCCCTTCGTTCCTAAATATTAGTCTTTCTAGAGATTTCAAATGGACTGGCACATACGGATGTATATAGACATATTTTAGAGTGTAGATTCACTCATTTTGCTCTGTATGTAGTCACTTGTTGAAATCTCTAAAAGACTAATATTTAGGAACAGAAGGAGTATTTCTGAATTCGTGTCATACATGCATGGGTTGGAAAAATAGATGCACTATACATATTGGATTGTTGTTGTGTTCGTGTGTGTGTGTGTGGTCATATGCTTGATACATACAAAGTTTTCTCACCTCCATATTGTTCATCTTTTAAATTTGAATTTTCATTGAAAAATTTACTAGGGATACCATGAAATGTGAAATCCACGTTGAGATCACTATATCACAAACCCACTCTAATTATGCAACTCGTCATAAATCAATTACCACGTTGAGATTAGTATTTGCAAGGAAAATATGGGCATTGTAATAAACATAGATTCGTTCGGCAATTTAAAAGGTTCCTTTCGTATTCTTGATTGGTAGGACCCAACGGCGTACCAGCCAGACCTTGGCTCATGTTGATCCTAAAAAAAATGGGCTCGCGTCCTTCTGGTGGCGTGCGTGGTACGCACATTAGGCAACCCCAACCAGTCGAGCCTCCGCGTTTCGAGTCGAAATATCTGGCGGCCAGAATTCCAGCCCTAGGAAATTCCCCTCATGCCCCCGGTCCATAATGACTACCGATGAACAACGGAGGGATGCTTTAGTAACTAGACAATGTTACCTACCGTGCCGAGCACGGTTCAATTCCCTCGGTCGCCGCTCACCAAGGTCACAGGCAATGCACTGGTACAGAGGGATTATCCTTTTACTCTGCATATATAACTTGTCTGAAGTCTAACTAAGCAAAATGTTTGACCAAATCCTTTCGAAATACAACAGGACAGATGTATGGCTTGAAAATTTATTGCATGATGCAGGTTATGATATTGTTTCGAATCTTGGATCTTAAATTTCAGAAAATCCAAAAGTGACCATAAATTCTTGAAACTGAGCATGGTCACGTGATATGGCACAAATATTACTTTGTAATTTTTTTCTTCAATTTGAGACAAGCTGCTTATGACAAGTTGCACAAATGAAGAGCCAAGGTATTTTGGAACAAAGACATATCACGTTAAGGCGAACGCTTTCACTATTGAAACCGTGGGCGTTAACGTGCCGCCACGAGTCCAGCTTCTCATCGGCAGGTGACGTCCGAGCAAGCATGTGAGTCGACAGGAGGCGTGCGAGCAGACCGCTGCGCCGGCTGACAGGGAGGCGTGCGAGCAGACCGGTGTGCAGGCTCACCGGGAGGCGAGCCCTTTGACCAGGCTCCGCCGCCCACCTTCGTCCCAACTGCTCCCACTTTTAATGTCACCGGCGCAGCAGTTTAAAATCAACCCCGCACTACCCGGTATCACTACAATCTTCTCTCTTCCTCTCCGATTCTCCTGTCGTCTACCTCCAACCAGCCTGACCTAAACGTACGCCATGCCGCATCACGATGATCTGCCCTTAGTATTCCAGTTTCCTGAGGAAGACACCCAGCCGGAGTCTCAAGAACATAAGGCGCTTTGGGACGAGCTTGAATTGGCCTTGCGGGAAGATGTCGCGCCTTTCCCCGCTCCCGTTCTGGCTCCCGTCGCCCCGACTGCGCCAGCGCCCATCCCCATGGCATTGATGGGCTGGGAGCCACACATTGTCGCCGAGCTTGATGCCACGGGGTTCCACGAGGTCCCAGCCGACATTCACGCGCCCGTGCACCTGCCAGCGCCTGCGCCTGCGCGTGCACTGACGTGCACGCCCGTGCCGGTGCCCGTGCACCTGCCAGCGAATGCGCCTGCACGTGCACTGACATGCGCGCCCGTGCCGGTGCCCGTGCACATGAATGTATCCAACGCGCCGTTGACAGCACCTGTCCCCACACGGGTGCCAGTGCCCCGCTCAGCGGCATGGATGGCCGTTGTCGATCGCTTCCTTGCACCAACGCCAGTCGCCTCCTCCAGCCAGTTGACTCGCTCCAAAGTCCAGAACATTCTGGCCTTCCTTGAAGCTAGTCCAACGTCCAAGAGTACGCCAACAACGGCGTAAGGCACCGCCGTCGCCGTCGGTCAGTGGCTCGACGACACACAGAGCACGGCAGAGGAGCCGCTTCCCACTACAAGACGCCCCCGTCGCCGCAGCGTAATCTAAATTTGCCATGAAAAACATTCGGATTGCCATGCTTAAAATCGGAACATTTATCATTTCCGTTTATTTTAGATCGATCGTTGTATAATTTAAAGTCGGAGTCAGACTGAGCGAAAATCTATGGTTTGATCGATTGAATGTTCTGCTAGAGCCGTATCAAATTAAATATAAAACGTCATCAAGCCACATGTATTTCTTGTCATCCAACGACCTAGACTCCTTCAATGTCGAGCGCTCAACACGTTTAGCGTGCAGTTAATTTCATGCCAAAAATAGTGCTAATCACATAATAACACGCAAATAATATCCTACTTAATATCTGCATGCACTTAATATACTTCCAAATTAACGTGCATTGCACGTACACACTGACTAGTGCTGCTAGTACGTGAAACTAGTGCCGTAACTTGTGAACGCGTCGAGATGTGGTCAACGGCAACATCGCCCGCGAGTTCTTCGTGTTTGCCCGTGTATCTAAACGCAGAAGGGGAGGAGAGAGGGAGCACACATGGAACCCACCAGTAAGTGAAGATGAATAGTACTAAAAATAATATTACATGTTATCCATTAAATAGGATGTGGTAATATAAAAACATTATGTGAACAAAGGGAGGTACAACAAACATTGTTGTTCTACGTATGTTGCCTATTGACGTGCGGCTTGAAGGCCCTGCTCGCATGTTCGATCCTCGTCCTTTATTTTTTAATTTGTATATGGGTCCAAATTTGTTTCATGACATGTGGGCCCCTCGGTGTGTAGTTTGTAGCACTTTAATTTGTGGGTCGAAATTTGTTCCATTCCAAGTGGACAGTCGGTGTGTAGTTTTGTAGCTTATTTATAATAATTATAGAGAACAACAGAGTTTTTTGCAATAATACCATGGTGCGACGTTGAAGGCAAGAAAGGACGTGCGAGAGAGCGATGACCGAGCTAGAGGGAAATCAACTAGGGGAGTTGCAGGGGTTGCAGCGGTGTTTGGAGTAGTTGTGGGAGGAATGCTACGAAAATATAATCTAAACCGACCGGAATAAATGCCTACACAAATTAATCCAAGGTTGGAGTGCCCCTCGCAATGTAAATAGCTCCGGCTTTGCAAGGGATGGAGAGGTAGCTTCAATGTGCGGAAGATACGGCGTGAGAAAGCGAGGTCAGTCGAGAGACATATAGATAGAGAGAGAAAGTGAGTGTGGTCCGACATTAATTGAACATATATATATATATATGCTCTGGAGAGATATTGTCCGATTGAGCTTTTGGCAAGGGTGAGGGCTGTAAGATAGAGCTTGAGAGATGATCCAGTCACAGACGTGTAGATATATTTTGTGCGTGGGAGGAAGCAAGGTCAATCGATCACATAGGGTCGCCGTGCGATTGAAAGAGTGAGACGGGTTGGAGAGAGTGACCTAGATAGACAATGTGTGTGAGAGAGTATACAATGTGAATAGGTCGAATTGGGCTCAAACATGGTGATATATCGTTTTTGTCCAAGAAAGAGCGAGGTCAATCGAGACATACAAAGAGAGAGAGAGGGAGAGAGAGAGATTGAGTGAGCGGGCCCGCCATGAGGTCGAAAGAGTGGGGGTGGCTTGGATGGACTGACCTAGATAGACAATCTGCGTCAGAGAGTATAGAGTGTGTTGATCGAGGCCCGAACAGGGAGATATAACATTTGTGTGTGAAAGAAAACGAGGTTAAACGAGACTCGGATAAAGAGAGCGAGATTGAGCGAGTGTGGCCCGCCGTGCAGAAGAAAGAGTGAGACAGTCTCGAGGGAGTGACCTAGATAGACAACGTGCGTGCATGCGCACGAGAGGTTGGGGGCTAGATAGGCAATGCATGTATTTAGCGCGAGAGGGTGAGAGGGAGAGGGAGAGAGAGCTCGGCATGGGGTGCAATGGCGGGTGTGTGAGGTAAATACATTTGGTAATAGAGTGGAAAAAGGGGGTTGTGTAGTTGAGAGAGTTAGAGATCGAAACATGGAGAGAAAGAATGAATGTGTGTTGGAAACCGATAGCTTCCTAAGGTGGTTAGGAGAGGAAGATTGACCGATACAGGAAGTATGTAGCGTGTGTGCGGGGAGGGGGGCTAAAAACAACATTTGAATGTAGATAGTACGAGACTTAATATCGATGTTTCAATTCGGTGTACATTGTAAGATTTGAACTGAGGACCACGCATATGGGTAATTATTTCGAATTCGTGCCATACTAGGTTTTGAAAAGTTGACATTGACTCGATTTGTTGTGCTATTTTGTAGGTCATATGTTTGAATCCATCCAAAAGTTTTCTCACTACCATGGTGTTCATCATATACATATGAATTTGTATTAAAAAAGTAGCGTGGATACAGTGAAATGTGAAATCCATGTTAGAATTGGAGATCGTTATGTGACACACACTCAAATTAAAATAACTAATTATGTGACACACACTCTAATCCACGTTAATGTGGATACCGTGGATACCATTTCGTTTTTTAAATAACTCCTCATTAATTAATTTATAGTATCTCATTTGGAATGACTAATTATTTGCAAGGAAAACACGAGCAAGGTAATACATACAGATTCATTTGCAAATGAAAGAAGATTCGTTTGCATTCTCAAATCTCCTCTCAAATGTAGGCGCACCAGGCAGACCAGGGTCATGTCGTGGTGGTCACGTGTGTCGTACGGTGGCTTAGCACCAAGCCACCCACCCGGACGGATGCTTCAGTGCCTTAAGGCACCTACCTTTGTGTCCATGACATGTGGGCCCAATAGGTGGCTGGCCCACATGTCAGTGACCCAAAGGCAGGTGCCTTTAAGGCACCGAAGCTGCGTCCACCCACCCTCCTCCCTCCCTCCCCCCCCCCAAAAAAAAGAAAGATGACGACAAAATAAGTTTGCGCTTCCATGTTTCAGATTGAAATATCTGGCGGCCCCAATTCCAGCCCTGCAAAATCTCCCTTCTCCACCGTCCCCTTCCGTGCCCAGATTGCTCAAATCCCTAATTCGCTGCCAACCCAAGCAAAGTTCAAATCGCCCCTCGTCTCGTCTCTTTCCCCACCTCTATGCCGGACGACAACGACGAAGACGACGGACGCGCTTCACCACCACACCGGAGCTACCTCATCTACGCCCTCGTCCACCGCACCGGGTGATCCACCGACAACGTCGGCCGCCGCAACCGACGTGCCTCACAGACACCGACTTCCACCGCATCAGGTGCGCTTCACCGACGCCGTCTCCCAGCTCACCGGGGCTACTTCACCGAGCACATCGTCGCACCTCCACCCCCCGACGTCGCTGGGGCTTCACCAATGGTCTCGTCCACCGCATCGTAGCGCTCCGCTGCCACTCAAGATCTGCATCTGTGCGTGGCCAGCCAATGCCAGTGCATCACCCTCAACGGCTCTGAGGTGACCCGAACTCTAGCTAGGCAAGCATGCCCAAACGCCGGCCCGAACTAGGTATCCACACATCACTCCCTTGTGCACTGTTCTGATGATGTTTGGATATCCTTTCACTGCTCTCTTAGCTTACACGCCTACGCAACTCTGAATTTAACTCTTATTTCTTCTAGAGATATCATCTGAAACAAGCAAATCCATTTTTTAGCGAAGCATGACGGCGCTACGGGATCTGGTACACATCCTGCACACCCGTATAACCTTGTAAGTATTTGTCCTCCGGTACAACAGCAAGGTCGATTCATCTTATTTGATCAACCATTCGTCGTGTCAAAAATGCAGAGGGGGATGCAAGGAGCACAAGGCCTGCACATCCAAGCAAGTGGTAACATGGACTTGTACATGGAACATCCCAAGCGCAAGCAGAGCTGCAGTGAGCCTGTATAACGAGCTAGCATAAGTCCCTGCATTTCATTTAATTCGTACTGGCATTCGTGTATGATTTGTGTGCAGTGGCGGATCCACGAATTCAAGTTATCAGGGGCGAACATTTAACTTAAAAAATACGAAGGCACATGCACTCTGGAAATCAACATAACTTGAGAAACGTGAAACTACATGCACTTTGAAAACCAGCTGATGATCCAAAGTAGTTCAGATTATAAACACTTAATGATGCAAGCACCAAAAAACACAAAATGAAACATGGTGTACAAGGACTACAAACACGGTCTGTACCTGCTTGAATTATTCGTTCTCTGGCTGAAAATATCGAAGTGTAATTGCACCTATAACCAGTGTGCAAACTGCATATCAATATATCTATCCTGCACAAGTATGCCAATAGTTTCAAACAACATATTAGAAAAGTACTTATGCTACGTTGTCATGATACGGGGACTTTCTAGTAGATGGCCTCGATGTTTCCTCAAGCCATGAAAATGCACTATAATTTGCTTGTCATCAATGCCTGCAAATCTCTATGTCTCTCTCAACATAGCAGATCATCATTAGACACTAAATCCTTCAATGGGAGCTTGCAAAATGCTTGCATTAGATCCCTCATTAGACACTATATGTCATCACCAGGAACATGTAAAATGTTTGCATCAAATCCATCATTAGCAGTCTGTTCATTAGACACTTCAGGATCAAGAACAACATGAGCTTGGATGTTTGCACCGGAAACTTGATTAGATACATCAGATTCAGTCAGTACAGTATTGATTGGGGGAGTTATAAAATAAGTAGAAATTGGTTTCATTTTCTCATAGATTCCCTACATACAAATAGTTTTACAACACCGCTGGGTTTAACTATTGGCCAGAAATTGAAGAGTTGACTTAGATATAATTAGGGATGTGATGTACCTACTCGTTGCGCATGCTACTCTTGCAAGCTGCGACTGTCCATTTGCGCAAGCTCGATGCCATGCCCGTGCTACCGCCGCTGCCTCCCACGCAGGCTACACCCAGGGTTGGATCTTCATCTTCTTGTCCTTTCGTTCGCTTCAAGCCCGGCGATCGCCCTCCAACGAGGGTGCAAGGAAGTGTTGTGTCGGTCTGTCCAGTGGAGGCTAGGTTAGGAGCGAACCAGACTGGAGGCTGGAGCGGATGAATTGGGATTTTTCCTGTTGTCGATCGATATGGGAGGCACTCGTTTGGGTCGCGAACCTGCTATAGGGCCTGCCTTGCACTTATGTTATTGGCCCATCCAAATTGAAACATTTTTCTTCATTTTTTACATTGCCTGCTCATGCGTTGGGACGAACAAAACTAGCATGGGCCAACCTGGACGACTCAAACTAGGTGCACACTTTCCAGCCACCCGAGGCGGCCGCCCATACCAGCCCCTATGGTGGCGTCGCCCCTTTTTGTGTGTATAATTGGGGTAGTGAAAAATATTCCAGTGGCGCTTCTGATTTACCCATAGAATGGTTGAATTGCTTGTTTCTATGAACTGAGTTCGCCAATAATGTGAAGGATGCTAGTCTTTTCATCCTATTGTAGATTGCTTAGATCTCGATATGCCAAAAGTAATCGCATGAAATATACAATAAAAGCCAGTGTGATGTGTGTGGCTACAACTAGTCTGACTACACGTCCTCATATAACATATCAAGGACGCACCATCTTACCAGATTAACCATTCGACTTACCAATGCAGTGTGGGAAGAAAGAAGTATTGGGACTGCGTATCCAAGCAATTGATGCCATGGACTCCTTCGTACAACCTTGTAAGCGAAAAAGAAGTTGCAGTGTGCCTGTACAAAGAACTAATGTAAGTTCAGGTACCTGCTTCTCGGAATTTTAGTTAGCCACTTATTGCAAAATTATTCAATTATGTTGCTTGGCTTAATTTAGTTTGCTACTGATTACATAATGCCACAGCCTGTTAATCCTATTATAGATTGCGCCTATCTATGTGTTTGGTACTTACTGTTAAGAATTACCTGTTTGCCTGAACTTAAATAGATACTTGTTTGTTTAACTGCTTTGCTGCTGCAACAACGGGTTACAATGATGTTAATAACTACTTTTCAGCATCCAATTGAAACTCTTTAATTCCTTGTTTGTTTAACTGGTTTGCTGTTGTAACTCCCAGTTGAGATGTTTTGCTAACTTCAACTTTTCTGAATCCAATCGGAACTTTAATGGCAAAACAGGTTAGCCCAAGATCAAAGAACGAGGTCCCCATGGACGTTGTATCATCCCACAGCAGTGGCACCGGCCCAATCGTGCATTATGAATTGCCAACTACTAATGCTCTAGAGGCTAAACTAGTGGTAGAACGAGATTCTGCTTCTGCACTTAGAGATGAAGTTGACATGTTAAGGAAGCAAACAACACAATCACAAGCAGCACTCAAGACAACCATTAAATATTTGGTGTATTTCAAAACGAAGCAAGCTGAGACTGACCACATTGTTAAGGTCCTGAAGGAAAAAAGGAAATTAAATTCCCACTTGGTAAATCATAGGTGAAATGTTCTTTCCATCGTTGAATAACCTTTGTGTTGTTTGTTCATGTAATCAATCAAACCATTTGTTTTAGAGATCATGTAATAATTGTTTTTTGTTTTTTGTTTTTTGTTTGTAATTTTATTTGAGCACAAGTCTGTATTAATTGATAAGACTCAGAGACATTTCATTTTGATTGTTGTGCCAGACCTACAAATATGCCAATTGGGCTGAATGTGCATTCAGCAATAATAGTAGTATAGATGGACCATAAGTGGCACGCATCGGAAAGGGCCAAGATGTTGTAGTAGCTTGGCTAAAAAAAGGATGTTGTTGTAGCAAAAAAAAGTACAGGGCCTGGCTTATGTATGTTAGTTGATATTATTGATCCATATACTCAATAAGTGTTTATATGTCTGTTAGTTCTATACATTCATGGTTGATTGACTCGTTATTTGAATCTTGATACATCGCTTGTGTACATATCTAAATGGGAGTACACATTATGCTGCGTGTGACATTTGAGTTGGACATGAAGTGTTCCGAATATTCGAATTCACCTGAAACTGGATTCTAGCTTCTGAATTTGAGTATCGGCATTTGTAAACCATATTCATATATGACAGTGGAATACATCTTTGTCGTCCTTTTGAAGATATATAAAAACACATAGAATGATTTATAAAGATTCGTATAGGAATACAAAATGGATTCGAATTTAGTTGCCAGGGTAAGCGTGGATGCTTATTGTCCCAAAATGTCCACTCCCACGTCGGCTGCCCAAACACAAGTGTTTGGGAGATGGAAATTACTGTCTACCCATGACACGGACAATCCATCAGCCCGATTTCCACTGCTCTAAATAGGGGTAGGTTAGTAACTTCAATTAGACGTGACACGACCGCCTCTGAGCCCATTCCGACACGGTGGGCGCCAAACATGGGTGGCAAAACACATTTGATTCAAGCTCGTCCGAAAGACCTCTATTTCTCCCTCCATTTCCCCATTCATACATGGTGGGCGGCAAAACAAACTCGACTCGGCCGAAATCGATGTAGGCAAATATTTTCAATAGGGGTAGGTTTGTAACTTCACTCGGACGTGACACAACCGCCCTACCTGTTAGCCCCGTTCATACACCGTGGGCGCCAACCACCCTCTCCTCGCCCGAAATTGCTCTGGGCAAATATTGGCGAGATGCGAGATTACCATCATATCCCCAACCGTCGAGACATCCAAATTTTAAACGGGGGCTAAGTTCATAACTTTCCCATATTTCAGACAGGCGCATCCCATAAACATGGTTCCCCGTACCTCTCCCTCCATTTTCCCATTCATACACCGTCCGCGCTAGAACACCATCCCCACACCAGCCTCTGTCCGCCACCCCATCCATTGCCGCCATCCTCCACCCCATCCATCGTCGCCGTCCTCCACCACATCCATCGCCACCGTCCTCCACCATGCCGGAGCGCCTACCAAGACCGCGTCGTCCACTGCTACAGATGGACGTTTCTCATCCATGACGACGGACCAAGAGCCTTGCATCATGTCCTCTCGCTTCATCGGCGGTGTCGTCCTCTTTGTCGGGGCCACTCACACGACCTTCTCTTCCACCGCAACGGGACTTATCCCCCGATTCACCCGTATACCGTCACAGATCTGCTTCAACGCCATCGACAGCCATCGCACCCCCGATGCCTACACGGTGCTGCAAGAGAGGTGGTACTTCATATCTCCTCAACCTTTTGATCTCAACCAGAAAATAGATCTTAACTTGGTACTCTACTTTCTTTTCAGCTCTTAGAATTTAGTTCTTAGTTCGAAGCAAACAATGGCTGCTAAATATCATTTCTCCGGTTTGCAGCTTCAAATCTGCCATGGCACAGTCATAATACGTTTTAATTGATCATGTTGGTTCCGTGGTGGTTTCTTTAATAGAAATCGGAGGGGAAACCCTCTTTTGCTAAAAAAAATATGCTTAGAGTTTCCCCCTTTTATGATCACTATAAGATCAGAATACGTGCTTCGTGTCATAATAGCACTGCTCCACCCATCAAGCTAAACAAGCTTAGTTGTTCAAATACGAATCTGATATTATTAAAACAGAGTCATTTAATTGGTCAGCTAAATGTTCCTAAATTAGTTTCGAAAATGCATGTTCGCCGCTCGGGTGTGTATCTCTACAGGGTGCCCATGGTGGGCCGGCCCACCCTGGGATTTGGGGTCGTCCCAGGCCCTGATTCCCCTCTGTTCTGCTGCGTGCTTCGATCTCTACTCGCCCTAGCCGCCTGCCTCGCTGGCGACTTGCCGTCCCCGGACGGCATGACTCTTGGAGGATTTTGGATGGTCTCTTACTATAGTTACAATTCTGCATACTTGTCCTAGTAAGCTCACAAGTAAATGATTGATTCACTACATCTATGTGTGCCTTGTCATATTTGTTGTCAATATTCTTTTAGGGTGGACCACCCTATTTCTAAATACTGGAACCGTAGACATGAGTGAATAGTATTTCTCTATGTGATCTCTTCCATCATGTGTGGGCAACGAACACTGCATTGTATAGAAAGAAAGTGTCATTTCCATCTTTTACATAAGCTTCGATCTTTTACATGGAATACAATCTGCCTACTTGCTTTGTGTCGCACTACCAACACTCCACCCTTGAAACTAAACATTATGCCACTCATAATTCCTTAGTTTATTTGTTAAAATACGAATTTCATATGATTCTAATGTTCCTACTTCAGTTTTGAAATGTGTGTTTGCCTGTTATAGAGACATAAGGGGTTTGTATTTCTGTGTGTGCTCTGATCAGCACGGTTGGGGGTGAACTTTGCATATGTAGGGGTTTATAGGGGGACACTCTTCGAGTTGAATCCGCAATGCATTCCATAGATAATCTAACTACTTTTTATGTTTTCATGAATCTCGGATTTTGAACAACATCATAATGATTATGAGCTTGCGCGCATGAAAAGAATAAAGCAGAACAATGCCATGGTTGTCAAACTTGGCATTGAGGGACTGAAATCAAGTCTGGATGCAATGCAACGAAACGCTCTCCACCTACAGATTCATGCTCATAATATGATCCTAACAGTGATTCTGAGCTAGAGGGAGACCTAAGTCAATGTAGCTCCCTAGTGGAGGAGTCAGAGGAAGATGCCCTATCTTATTCACCCATCAAGGTGCTTGCTCTAACTTTCCAAGGTTATATTGGTCGCACATATCTTGCAACTGATGCTTTGCATTGCTTCTACTTTGTTGAACTGCCATTAGCTTAGTTTACACATCGTGTATGTGAATACGCCCTGCCTATCCATTTTCAGTACATATTCCATCTGTCATCATACCATATTTATCCATTCAAATGTTGTTCTTGTGTATCAAACGTTCAAAAGGAAGAGGGCGATTGTTGATCATGGAGGAGCACAAGCAAATTATTTGGAAAAGGTAGTGGCACCTCATAAATCAAACAGCCCATTAGGTGTAGTTGCAATATCACCTGACGCACAAAACACCCCAACTCTAGCAGACTCTAGCCCTACTACACTGGTCATTTCTGATGCCCCAACTTAGCAGACCCCAGATGCAGCAAACAGTATGATTATGCCAGTTGACATAGCACCAGCTCTACGCCGAAAACCCCCATTCCAGCAAAGAGTACACCAAATCCAGTTGCCAAATCCCTTTTCGAACCAGACAGAGCCCCAATTGCAGCAAATAGGACCCATGTTCCATTTCTTCCCAGTTTAGAAGACGAAGCTTATATTGTTGTCAGGAACTTTGTGCGCATCTTTCCTTCATGGAAAGATTATACCGCAGACACAGAACAATTTCCAGTCTTCCTCCGCAACTTACGCGTAAGTAATGTACTAATGTTATTCATGGCCATTACTGCATATGTTTCTGTTGACAGAAGACACAAGATTTCATTCTTTTAAATAGGCGAGGACCAAACTGGATTGTGAAGACGAGCAAGGGTTGGTTGCGCTTTTCAAGCACTCGTTGATGAAGTATCATTCCTACCTGAGGCAAGCGCACTTTGATGGCAAGCCTCTAAACGAAATTTCTGTAAAGTCTCCGGTGCTACATTTATCCGACGGTGACTGGAATAATCTTGTTACACATTAGCCTCAGCTGAAGTGTAAGGTACTGTCTATGATATCACATCACAATTTAAACTACATTTCTGCATTTGCCTTAACGTCTCACTTGTACGAAAACTGTTATCATAAGAACATTCATTCTGAAGGGACCACAGAATCTCGCAACTATACTGCACACTGATAATCCCCAAGTGCAGGGAATCATCATAGCAATTCCCAATGGTGGAAGTGATAAGTATGGATTGTCGAACCCACAAGGAGCTAAAGGTAAGATCAATATTCTCTCAAGTCCTATCTTCCACCGATACAACTCTACGTACACCGAACATTTGCTTCCAACTAGCAACGAGAAATAAAACTATGTTGTGGGTATGAAGTGGATAACTTTGCATGATATCAGAGAGCTAAAATATGAAAGTAGGTGTTGTTATCATAAAGTTAGAATACATTACTAAATATTATAAATAGCGAGTGTGGAATAATGGTGGATCGGTGTGCGGAATTATCCTAGGAAATTGTTAACAAGACCGGTAATCACTATTGCAGTTTCATATGAGGGAGAGGCATAAGCTAACATACTTTCTCTACTTGGATCATATGCACTTATGATTGGAACTCTAGCAAGCATCCACAACTACTAAAGATCATTAAGGTAAAACCCAACCATAGCATTAAAGCATCAAGTCCTCTTTATTCCCATATGCAACAACCCCCTTACTCGGGTTTGTGTTTCAGTCACTCACCAACCCAATATAAGTGAATCATGAACGTATTGCAACACCCTACAGCGGGAATCCCTCATGCTTGCGCGACACGGAGGGCACCATAGGACAGCACAAAAGTAAAACATACAACTCATACCAATCTAGATCATCAATCAACCCAAAGACAAAGGATATCTACTCAAAACATCATAGGATGGCAACACATCATTGGATCATAATATGTGGCATAAAGCACCATGTTCAAGTAGGGATTACAGCGGGGTGCGGGAGAGTGGACCGCGTAAAAGAGATGAGGATGGTGATGATGATGGTGATGTTGATGAAGACGATCACCACGGCGATGATTCCCCTCCCGATGGCACTCCGGTGCCACCAAGAGAGAGGAGGAGAGGTTCTCCCCCTTGTGCTTCCTCCTCCATGGCCTCCCCCCTGGATGGGGAGAGGTTCTCCCTCTGGTCCTTGGCCTTCATGACTATAATGGCCCCTCCGGGATTCTCCTCCATGCCCTCCGGTGATGATGGCCCCCTCCGGCAGGGTGCCAGAGAGGGCCTAGATTGGTTTTCGGTGGCTACGGAGGCTTCTGGCGGCAGAACTCCCGATCTAGGTTTCTTTCTGGAAGTTTTGGGTTATATAAGAGGTGTTGGAGTCGGGAACAAGCCAGGGGGTCTCCGGGATGTCCACGAGGCAGGGGGCACGCCCAGGGGGGTGGGCGCGCCCCTCACCCTCGTGGGCGGCCCAAGACTCTTCTGGCCCAGTTATTTTACTTCCTGGCCTTCTTCTGGTCCAAAAATAAGCTCTGTCAAGTTTCAGGTCAATTGGACTCCATTTGGTTTCCTTTTCTATAAAATTTAAAAATAAGGAAAAAACAGAAACTGGCACTGGGCTCTAGGTTAATAGGTTAGTCCCAAAAACCATATAAAGTAGCATATAAATGCATATAAAACATCCAAGGTTGATAATATAATAGCATGAATACTTCATAAATTATAGATACGTTGGAGACGTATGAGCATCCCCAAGCTTAATTCCTGCTCGTCCTCGAGTTGGTAAATGATAAAAGAAATAATTTGTGAAGGTGAATGCTAGCAAGTGCATAAGTTTCATCAATGATAGTCCCAATCACTTTTTCTAGCATCATTATATATCATAACAGTAGCTCATTTTCATAAAACTTTTCATGATCAAGTAACAAGCTATTCACATGTTAAAGTATAGATCATAAACTCTCTTGAAACTAACAAACTATATTCTTAGTCATCAAACAATTGCAATTCATCTTATTTTCAGGAAGGGTCTATGTCAGAGCTTTGATTTAGCAAACTCCACATACTCAACTATCATTTAGTCTTTCACAATTGCTAACACTCACGTGATATTTATGGGTTCAAAGTTTTAGTCGGACACAGAGAAAGATAGGGCTTATAGATTCGGCTCCCAACCTTTTACCTCAAGGCTAATGTCAACAATAATAGTTCATGATAACTTACATCCAATTGGGTATATATATCAGGATCTTTCCAACAGGATATGCTTGCCAAAGGATAAAATGTAAAAAGGAAAAGTGAAGATCACCATGACTCTTGCATAAGGGTAGAAGACAAAAGTAAAAGATAGGCCCTTCGTAGAGGGAAACAGAGGTTGTCATGCGCTTTTATGGTTGGATGAAATCTTAATGCAAAAGAACGTCACTTTATATTGCCACTTGTGATATAGACCTTTATTATGCAGTCCGTCGCTTTTATTTCTTCCACATCACAAGATCGTATAAAGCTTATTTTCTCCACATTAATAGATCATACATATTTAGAGGGCAATTTTTATTGCATGCACCGATGACAACTTACTTAAAGGATCTTACTCAATCCATAGGTAGGTATGGTGGACTCTCATGGCAAAACTGGTTTAAGGAATGTTTGGAAGCGCAAGTAGTATCTCTACTTGGTGCAAAGAATTTGGCTAGCATGAGGGGGGAAAAGCAAGCTTAACATGTTCGATGATCCAAGACAATATACTTTATTTTGGATATAAGAAAACATAACCCATTACGTTGTCTTCCTTGTCCGACATCAACCTTTTAGCATGTCATATTTTAATGAGTGCTCACAATTACAAAATATGTCCAAGATTGTATATTTATATGTGAAATCTCTCTTCCTTCAATATTCTTTCATGAATTGTTCAAGTGACCAATCTTCATCGCCGTCTCTCCACGTCCAGGAGCTCTCCGTGGACCATCTTCATCGACCGCAACCACCAGACCTAGCCGGGACGCCGCACCGCTGTCGCCTTCTTTGTTGCTCCCCGACTGGATCCGCCATGGCTGGCCGGTGATCTGCATCGCCCTGAACCGCTCCGGCTCCATCGAGTCCTCCACGAGCTTCAATGTGAGCTCCGTCACGTCTCCCCTTTCCTTCATGTGCCTCCACTGTCGCGTCAGCCTTGCGCCGTTCGCGCCCGCTTCGCGCGTCCGTTAGTCGTCCATCGCGCATGCGCACCGCCCGCGCTCACCCCGTCTCGATGTGCTGCCGCTCGCGGCCGTGCTCGCCGCGCGCCCTCCACCACGGCCCTCCGCTCCCTTGTCGGAGCTCGTGATCGCTGCTGCTGCAGTGGTTGTGCTCCTCAAGCCCCTTGTCGCGCCGCTGCACTACTCCCCTGCTGCTCCGTCCGGTTGCAGCCCGCCGGGGCTCCACGCCGGAGCGCCGGCACTCGGTCCCGCCAGCCGCCCCGCAGCGCCCAATCGGGTGCGCCCCTATTCGGGTTGTGCCCGACGCCCGCGCCCGCAATGGCTCCCCCAGAGCCACTGACTAGGGGGCCCCACGCCCCAGAACGTTTCAAAAAAAGGAATTAAAAAATATATATCAATTAATTAATTAACTAAATAATTAACTTAATTAATTCTGTTTAAACTAACTAATTAGATAATTAACCTAATTAGCTCTGTCTAATTAAAAGAATTAAAATCATCTAGAAAATGTAAAGGCAATGACAGGCGGGACCCATGTCTACTGTTCATTGTTTGACTAGTCAATGTTGACTTGGTCAAACTGGGTCTCTAGCCCCACCTGTTAGCCTAATGAGCATTCTGCTGGGTACACTCTGTGTACCCCTAGCAATTTAACAATTGTATTTTCGAATTAAATTAAATTCAGGAATTTTCAGAAAATGAATTAAATCTTTAAAAATTAATATAAAATAATCCGTAACTCGGATGAAAATACTTTGTACATGAAAGTTGCTCAGAACGATGAGACAAATCTGAATACGCAACCCGTTCATCCGTCACGCATCCCTAACATAGCGAACATGCAACTTTCCCCCTCCGATTCATCTGTCCGAAAACGCGAAACACCGAGAATACTTTCCCGGATGTTTCCCCCCTTCGCCGGTATCGCCTATCCCTACATTAGGTCACCCCTAGCACAACGTATTGCCGTGACTTGCTTTGTGTTATATTTGATTGCTCTATTATTTATTGTGTTCCCTCTCTGTTACTCCTTTCCGGTAGACTCGGAGACCGCTGCCGATGTCCGTGTGTTCGACTACATCGGAGATGACCACTCCTTCTTGCCAGAGCAACCAGGCAAGCCCCCCCTTTGATCACCAGATATCGCCTACTCTTCTCTCTACTTCTTGCATTAGAGTAGTGTAGCATGTTACTACTTCCCGTTAATCCTATCCTGATGCATAGCCTGTCCATGCTACTACTGTTGTTACCTTTACCTGCTATCCTACTGCTTAGTATAGGATGCTAGTGTTCCATCAGTGGCCCTACACTCTTGTCCGTCTACCATGCTATACTACTGGGCCGTGATCACTTCGGGAGGTGATCACGGGCATATACTATATACTTTACACTGTTACATTACCTGTGATACTGTTCGGAGATGGGGGCTGAAGGGGCAGGTGGCTCCATCCAGGTAGTGGTGGGCCTGAGTTCCCGACGGCCCCCGACTGTTACTTTGAGGCGGAGCGACGGGGCAGGTTGATACCACCTAGGAGAGAGGTGGGCCTGGCCCTGGTTGCCGTTCGCGGATACTTAACACGTTTAACGAGATCTTGGTATTTGATCTGAGTCTGGCCACTGGCCTATACGCACTAACCATCTACGCGGGGACAGTTATGGGCACTCAGCCGAAGCCTTCGTGACGTCAGCGACGCGCGCCGGATTGGACTGGAACGCCTGCTAGGCTAGGTCTGCTTCCAGTCACCCTCGCAACATGCAGGTGTGCAATGGGCGATGGGCCCAGACCCCTGCGCCATAGGATTTAGACCGGCGTGCTGACCTCTCTGTTGTGCCTAGGTAGGGCTGCGACGTGTTGATCTTCAGAGGCCGGGCATGACCCAGGAAAGTGTGTCCAGCCAAATGGGATCGAGCGTGTTGGGTTATGTGGTGCACCCCTGCAGGGAAGTTAATCTATTCAAATAGCCATGATCTTCGGTAACAGGATGACTTGGAGTTGTACCTTGACCTTATGACAACTAGAACCGGATACTTAATAAAACACACCCTTCCAAGTGCCAGATACAACCGGTGATCGCTCTCTCACAGGGCGACGAGGGGAGGATCATCGGTTAGGATTATGCTACACGATGCTACTTGGTGAACTTACCTTCTACTCTCTTCTCCTGCTGCAAGATGGAGGTTACCAGAAGCGTAGTCTTCGAAAAGACTAGCTATCCCCCCTTATTCTGGCATTCTACAGTTCAGTCCACATATGATACCCCCTTTTCCATTTGATACCAATGCATACATATGTAGTGTAGTTCCTTGCTTGCGAGTACTTTGGATGAGTACTCACGGTTGCTTTACTCCCCCTTTTCCCCCTTTCTATATCCGGTTGCTGCGACCAAATGATGGAGTCCAAGAGCCAGAGGATCCCGCAGTTGATTCTATGTGGAGTTTGGCTTCGAGGAGTAGTTAGGAGGTCCCAAGCAGGAAGCCTTGCCTTTACGATCGTTGCTACTTTTGTGCTAGCCTTCTTAAGGCAATCTTGTTTAACTTATGTATGTACTCAGATATTGTTGCTTCCGCTGACTCGTCTATGATCGAGCTCTTGTATGCGAGCCCTCGAGGCCCCTGGCTTGTAATATGATGCTTGTATGACTTATTTTATTTGTAGAGTTGTGTTGTGATATCTTCCCGTGAGTCCCTAATCTCGATCGTACATGTTTGCGTGTATGATTAGTGTACGATTGAATCGGGGGCGTCACAATGGTGATGTTGATGAAGACGATCACCGCAGCGATGATTCCCCTCCCGATGGCACTCCGGTGCCACCAAGAGAGAGGAGGAGAGGTTCTCCCCCTTGTGCTTCCTCCTCCATGGCCTCCCCCTAGATGGGGAGAGGTTTTCCCTCTGGTCCTTGGCCTTCATGACAATAATGGCCCCTCCGGGATCCTCCTCCATGCCCTCCGGTGATGATGGCCCCCTCCGGCAGGGTGCCATAGAGGGCCTAGATTGGTTTTCGGTGGCTACGGAGGCTTCTGGCGGCGGAACTCCCGATCTAGGTTTCTTTCTGGAAGTTTTGGGTTATAAAAGAGGTGTTGGAGTCGGGAACAAGGCAGGGGGTCTCCGGGCTGTCCACAAGGAAAGGGGGCACGCCCAGGGGGGTGGGCGCGCCCCCCACCCTCGTGGGCGGCCCGAGACTCTTTTAGCCCAGTTCTTTTACTTCCTGGCCTTCTTCTAGTCCAAAAATAAGCTCCATCAAGTTTCAGGTCAATTGGACTCCGTTTGGTTTTCCTTTTCTGTAAAATTCAAAAACAAGGAAAAAACAGAAACTGGCACTGGGCTCTAGGTTAATAGGTTAGTCCCAAAAACCATATAAAATAGCATATAAATGCATATAAAACATCCAAGGTTGATAATATAATAGCATGAATACTTCATAAATTATAGATACGTTGGAGATGTATCACACACTGCATTGCTCTTGTGAGTACCTCTTGCCCTGTATGACCATACTTACTTCCATAGTTGTTTGATTATGTAGCATCACTGCACATGTTAGCCTCGTTATCGTCCATTTGGTGGACATTATAAGATCCATATGGACTCTTACATAAATTTAGAATCAACCCAATGCTTTTGAAGAGGTTTAGCTCTGCAGTCCTCTTGTAAGGACTGAATGTCGTCTATCAATGTACTTACATTATCATCTACTCCCTCTGTCCCATAATATAAGAACGTTTTGTACAGCACACCATTGTTCAAAACACTCTTGTATTATGGGAAGAGGGATTGGTTCATTGTGTAGCATTTTGCATCTTATCTCCCTCGCCCACCATTTACTAAAAGAGATCATATCTATATTTAATCTTACCAAAAAGTAGAATACAAAGACAATGCCAGTGCAGAAGTGTAGCCCATTGCTCTTGTCAGTACATTTTGTCCTGTAACGCTTGTACTTCCAGGGATTGGTAGTTGATTATGTAGCATCAATATGCATCTTATCTTCATTATCCTCTATCCCTTACAGTATTATCATATCTATATTTACTCTCGACAAAATGTAGAGTACAGGCAATGCTTATGAAGAAGATTCTATGCTGAAATTCTTGAGTTATCCTTCCCTTGACATGGAGAAGGGCATTATAAAGCTGGTGTTAATTGTTAATGTAAGTCAGTCCTTCTAAAGCCTTTATCCTCAACTGCTGTTTAATTTTCTCATACTCCCTATCGTTTACTGCTGTTTAGTTTGTTGTTTCTACTAAAATGCATGTTTGCAAGAACCGTAAGTTCTAAGTTTTACTTGTAAAACCAAATTCCTTATTCATACCATGCACATTACTCAATACTCCCTATATGTATGCTTGTTTTTGTGGATCTATAATCCAGCGTGTGGTGAAGCAGCCCACGTTTGCACCTTGTCATCTCCTGTTTTATCTTACTGATGTGGCTAAGGATATGAACAACATGCCATGCACATTAACCAAAATAGATACAATGATTTTCTTTGCCCTTCATCTATGCTTGTTATGTTGACATGGTAATCCAGCAGTGTGGTGAAGCTCCCCACATTATGAACAATGCCAAATTATGATATTGATATTTTGAACTTACTCTTTATTTTCTAATGTGAAATTGGATGGAATTGACAGCACAGTTATCATCTTTGTTTATACACGTGCAAAACCTGTCATCTCTCTGCTTTGTTTCAGGGTGATATGCCTGATGGCATGCACAAGTCTGCTGAAGGCTGTTAGAAAAACCCAACATATATTGCAGCAAAGAAGGCAAAACATATTGAAGATAGCGAGACAACCCCAAAGTCTTGTCTTGATGCAGTGTTCAAGTTACTTGAGACTAGCAGTCAGACAAGCTCACAGAATTCATTGTCTGAATCAATTCGACTTCTTCAGTCCCAAGTTCTAGCAGAAAGGCATTCTGCAACTCAACTTCGACTTGAAGTCCTATCTCTAAGAAAGATTGCGGAGAACACCAATGAGAACTTCATCGCTAAATGGCTACACCTGGAAGCTATGACCGACATGCTAGGCCGGTCTCACAGCCTTGCTCAGCAGCTTGTGCAGCAGTTCCCGCAAAAGGCTAACCTTCTTGAACTGTCTTGGAAGTGGTCTCGGTTCAGTATTATTTTGTTACGCTGCAATGGTGCCCAGTTTTTGTAATCTGCTTCTTCATTGCGCTTTATGATCACTGGTGGCGAACTTCGATGCCCAGTGGATGTAATATACCATAAATCCTTTATTGTATAGTGTAGGTTTATTCTTAGTTACTATGCCGTAATTTCTTTATTTTAGCAGGACACAATTGGGTCGGCCTGCATCTTTCTTGGGCCCAAATGATTGGGGCCTTCACACTTTGCGCGAGGCCCACAACTTACACCAGCCTATATTTTAGTTTGGCCTTTTGTGGACCCAGCGCTTAGTTTGGCCCAGGTAGCGTTGGGCCATTAACAGGCTGAATATTGTGCTGGCCTGTTATGGCCCAGATGAAACCATGGGCCTTTAGCAGGCCGAAATGCATGTTGGGCCTCAATTTTCACTAGTCATCGACGGGCCTTCACGAGGCTGAAATCTAGACCAGGCCTTTTTGGGCCTAGTTATATCACGGGCAGTTACCAGGTCGAAACATATCTCGGGCCTTAGTTGGCCCACTGATATCATGGCCTTTTAAGAGGCCGAAAGCTTCAAACATCAACGGGCCGAATTATGCGACAGGCCTTTAACAGGCCCAAAGTCACGTTGGGCTTAACTGTTGCCACCTTTATCACAGGCTGTTAGTGGGCCCAATGTCCCGTCGGACCATATATGGCCCATGGGCAGCACGGGCCATTCCCAGGCCGAAAGTCACACCGGGCTGAAATGGGCCCATGTCTACATCGCACCTCTAACAGGCTGAAAGTCACTTGGCTGTACTTGGGCCCAAATATTTGGTGAACAATTAATGGGTCAGATCTGGCTTCGGGCCTTAAATGGGCCTTTATTAAGCAGGTCGTTATTGGGCTGGCCCACTAGTACCTGAGTAAGTACTACGGGCCTTAGACTGGGCTGGCCTTTTTAACCTATGTGGGCCTCTGTTGGGCCTAGCCACGTGTCGACGTATCATAGGCATGTCTCCTCCAATGGACGGGCGACATCTGGCCCACTAATGAGCTGACAGGTGTTCCCTCCGGCCAATCAGAATTTTACACGTGGAAATTTCCCATTGGTCCCGGCTGTTAACGGGTTATCGGATCCAAAACTGAACCCGATAGCTTAACAGCGTTCTGTTATGGTGGATGCCACGTGTCGATCACCCTTGACGAAAGCACTTCTGTGACACGTGATTTATCGTCATGGAAGTGGACACTTCCGTGATGATAATTTTGGTAATGTCATGGAACACTTCTACGACAGCACAGGTATGACTATCTTGATTTTGTCATAAAATCGTCATGGATGTACATGCATGACAAAAAACGTGACCTACTGTGACAAACACGTATCATCACGGAAGTGTATTTTTTTTGTAGTGATAGCACATTATTGTGCAGTTGCGGGAATCATTCTAATATTTAGGTTTCTTACAATTCGGTCTTGCACATGTAGGTCCTGCTGTCAGAGGCTTAGACCCACTGTTCGACCCATTTTGCATATGGGGAAATGAGATGTCCATGAATATCAGTCAAGTCAAGAAACTCAGAAAGATTGTTAGGATGAAGAAACTTGCGACGAGTAACAGCAAGATCTTTGTTTGCACAATGAAGAAGACATCAGTCAACTATAGGATGGTACCAACTCTTTTACCTTGTTTTTACCCCTTGTGCCATATCAAAATTTACAACAGCGATTTATGCATGGCTTTGTTTTCAGTACTTTTCAAAGCAATTCACTGATGATTACCTCTCAAACCACTTGCATGGTCAAGAGGTGAGGAAGGTATTCATTCAACACCCGCGATACAATGTTGAAGTCTTGCTGAAGAGGACGAAGGTTGGGTGGGCAATTATCCATAGCCACTGGCCTAAAGTTGCAAGGACATTCAACATAATTGAAGGCTCAATATTTGTCTTCCGCTTCTGCAGTTTCCCAGATGAGATTCATCTATCTATTTACCGTGTATGCTGCTACTTTCCAAAGGTTTTTGATGCTGCATGTGAAACTTGGTACTGTTGTGTAATGGCGTAAGTGAGTGCCGAAGCTATCTAATGTAATTCCATTATGAAATCCTGGTTGCTTTTATACGGATATGAAATATCTGGCGTGTTTTATAAGAAATATCAGTTTGATTAGTACATGGACTATCAATAATAGGCTAATTACCCTGCTTATTGGGGTTTTCTATTGCAAACAGTTACTCAGACAGCACCGTGGGCGATGAACTCAAACAACCCGCACGGTTTCTAGAAAGTAGGCGTGTTCGATCAACTAACAATCACACGCGGCTTCCGGAAGCAAACTATTTGCGTTAGGCCACCTTGCACAAACGTTTTCACACAAAGAACTGTGTGGGATGTACATACCTACGGAAATGATTTTCTGGGATTCACCGTGTGGGGTGTACATACCTACGGAAAAAAATTCTGGGATTCACCGTGTGGGATGTACATACCTACGGAAATGATTTTTGGGATTCATTGTGTGGGATGTACATACCCACGGAAATGATTTCTGGGATTCACCGTGTGGGATGTACATACCTACGGAAATGATTTCTGGGATTCACCGTGTGGGATGTACATACCTACGAAAATGATTGGGTTTCGATGCCTCGCCCGATCACACACAGCCCCAGCCTGGGTCCCAGGAGGGCCTATCCCCGATGATTTTCTGGGTCGTGTGGGAAGGACACCCTATCGCACACACTCACTTGGCGACGGTTCCAAATGCCGTCGCGGAAAGGGGTTTTAAACCGTTTGTTTAGGGCGTCGTTGTACCAGTGATGCTTAGGAAACTTAACCATCTTTGATTAATGAGCTAGTCAAGTAGAGGCATACTAGTGACACTCTGTTTGTCTATGTATTCACACATGTACTAAGTTTCTGGTTAATACAATTCTAACATGAATAATAAACATTTATCATGATATAAGGAAATATAAATAACAACTTTATTATTGCCTCTAGGGAATATTTCCTTCACTTAATACACTAGATGCATGCTGGATAGCGGTCGATGTGTGGAGTAATAGTAGTAGATGCAGGCAGGAGTCGGTCTACTAATCTTGGACGTGATGCCTATGTAATGATCATTGCCTGGATATCATCATAATTATTTGAAGTTCTATCAATTTCCTAACAGTGATTTGTTTACCCACCGTTTATTATTTTTCTCGAGAGAAGCCACTAGTGAAACCTACGGCCGCCGGGTCTTCTTTCTCATATATTTGCCTTGCGATCTACTTTTCTTTGCATTTTATTCAGATCTATTAAACCAAAAATCCAAAAATACCTTGCTACAATTTATTTTATTTGGCGTTCGATCTATCAATCTACTACAAATTACCTCACGTTCGTTTGCCTATCTTGAGGCGCCGTACTACTACCTCTTTTAGCACTGCGTTGGTTTTCCCCGAAGAGGAAGGGATGATGAAGCAAAGTAGCATAAGTATTTCCCTCAGTTTTTTAGAACCAAGGTATCAATCCAGTAGGAGGCTACGTGCGAGTCCCTCGCACCTGCACAAAACAAATAAATCCTCGCAACCAACGCAAATAGGGGTTGTCAATCCCTATAGGGCCACTTATGAGAGTGAGATCTGATAGATATGATAAGATAAGATTTTTGGTATTTTTATGATAAAGATGCAAAGTAAAATAAAGGCAAAGTAAATGACAAAGTAAATAACTAAGTAGTAGGAGATTAATATGATGAAGATAGACCCGGGGGCCATAGGTTTCACTAGTGGCTTCTCTTGAGAGCATAAGTATTCTACGATGGGTGAACAAATTACTGTTGAGCAATTAACAGAATTGAGCATAGTTATGAGAATATCTAGGTATGATCATGTATATAGGCATCACGTCCGAGACAAGTAGACCGACTCCTGCCTGCATCTACTACTATTACTCCACTCATCGACCGCTATCCAGCATGCATCTAGAGTATTAAGTTAAAAATAGAGTAATGCCTTAAGCAAGATGACATGATGTAGAGGGATAGACTCATGCAATATGAAGAAAACCCCATCTTGTTATCCTCGATGGTAACAATACAATATGTGCCTTTCTGCCCTTACTGTCACCGGGAAAGGACACTGCAAGATTGAACCCAAAGCTAAGCACTTCTCCCATTGCAAGAAAGATCAATCTAGTAGGCCAAACCAAACTGATAATTCAAAGAGACTTGCAAAGATAACCAATCATACATAAAAGAATTCAGAGAAGATTCAAATATTATTCATAGATAGACTTGATCATAAACCCACAATTCATCGGTCTCAACAAACACACTGCAAAAAGAAGATTACATCGAATAGTTCTCCACAAGAGAGGGGGAGAACATTGTATTGAGATCCAAAAAGAGAGAAGAAGCCATCTAGCTACTAACTATGGACCCGTAGGTCTGAGGTAAACTACTCACACTTCATCGGAGGGGCTATGGTGTTGATGAAGAAGCCCTCTGTGATCGATGCCCCCTCCGGCGGAGCTCCGGAACAGGCCCCAAGATGGGATCTCGTGGATACAGAAAGTTACGACGGTGGAATTAGGGTTTTGGCTCCGTATATGATCGTTTGGGGGTACGTGGGTATATATAGGAGGAAGAAGTACGTCGGTGGAGCAACAGGGGGGCCCCGAGGGTGGAGGGCACGCCTGGGGGGTAGGCGCGCCCTCCTACCTCGTGGCCTCCTGATACGTGTCTTGATGTAGGGTCCAAGTCTCCTGAGTTGTATTCGATGAGAAAATCACGTTCCCAAAGGTTTCATTCCGTTTGGACTCCGTTTGATATTCCTTTTCTTCGAAACCCTAAAACCGGCAAAAAACAACAATTCTGGGTTGGGCCTTCGGTTAATAGGTTAGTCCAAAAAATAATATAAAAGTGGATAATAAAGCCCAATAATGTCCAAAACAGTAGGTAATATAGCATGGAGCAATCAAAAATTATAGATACGTTGGAGACGTATCACGTACCCCGGAAGGGATTGACAACCCATTTAACACATCGGGTTGCGAGGTGTTGTTATTTGTGTGTAGGTGCTGCTTACGTTGTGTTGCTTGGTTCTCCTACTGGTTCGATACCTTGGTTTCATAACTGGGGGAAATACCTATCGTCTCTATGTGATACGTCTCCAATGTATCTATAATTTTTTATTGTTCCATGCTATTATATTATCCATCTTGGATGTTTTATATGCATTTATATGCTATTTATATGATTTTCGGGACTAACCTATTTTAGAGCCCAGTGCCAGTTTCTGTTTTTTTCCTTGTTTTTGAGTTCTACGGAAAAGGAATACCAAACGGAGTCCAATTGACGTGCCAATTTTTGATGATTTTTTATGGACCAAAAGAAGCCCTCGGAGTAAAATAGTTGGGCCAGAAGAGTCCCGATCCATCCATGAGGGTGGAGGGGGCACCCTACCCCCTAGGTGCGCCCCCTGCCTCGTGGATGACTCGGAGACCCCCCCTGACGTGAGACCGACGCCAAAAATTCCTATAAATACAGAAACCGCTAAAAAGAAACCTAGATCAAGAGTTTCGCCGTCGCAAGCCTCCGTAGCCACCAAAAACTAATCTAGACCCGTTTTGGCACCCTGCCGGAGGGGGGATCCATCACCGGTGGCCATCTTCATCATTCCGGCTCTCTCCATGACAAGGAGGGAGTAGTTCACCCTCGAGGCTGAGGGTATGTACCAGTAGATGTGTGTTTGATCTCTCTCTCTCTCTCTCTCGTGTTCTTGATTCGGCACGATCTTGATGTATCACAAGCTTTGCTATTATAGTTGGATCTTATGATGTTTCTCCCCCTCTACTCTCTTGTAATGGATTGAGTTTTCCCTTTGAAGTTATCTTATCGGATTGAGTCTTTAAGGATATGAGAACACTTGATGTATGTCTTGCATGTGCTTATCTGTGGTGACAATGGGATATTCACGTGATCCACTTTATGTATGTTTTGGTGATCAACTTGCGAGTTTCGTGACCTTGTGAACTTATGCATAGGGGTTGGCACACGTTTTCGTCTTGACTCTCCGGTAGAAACTTTGGGGCACTCTTTGAAGTTCTTTGTGTTGGTTGAATAGATGAATCTGAGATTGTGTGATGCATATCGTATAATCATACCCACGGATACTTGAGGTGACATTGGAGTATCTAGGTGACATTAGGGTTTTGGTTGATTTGCGTCTTAAGGTGTTATTCTAGTACGAACTCTAGGATAGATCGAACAGAAAGAATAGCTTCGTGTTATTTTACTGCGGACTCTTGAATAGATCGATCAGAAACGATAACTTTGAGGTGGTTTCGTACCCTACAATAATCTCTTCGTTTGTTCTCCGCTATTAGTGACTTTGGAGTGACTCTTTGTTGCATGTTGAGGGGATAGTTATATGATCCAATTGTGTTATTATTGTTGAGAGAACTTGCACTAGTGAAAGTATGAACCCTAGGCCTTGTTTCAATGCATTGCAATACCGGTTTCGCTCACTTTTATCATTAGTTACCTTGCTGTTTTTATATTTTCAGATTACAAAAACCTATATCTATCATCCATATTGCACTTGTATCACCATCTCTTCGCCGAACTAGTGCACCCATACAATTTACCATTGTATTGGGTGTGTTGGGGACACAAGAGACTCTTTGCTATTTGGTTGCAGGGTTGTTTGAGAGAGACCATCTTCATCCTACGCCTCCCACGCGTTGATAAACCTTAGGTCATCCACTTGAGGGAAATTTGCTACTGTCCTACAAACCTCTGCACTTGGAGGCCCAACAACGTCTACAAGAAGAAGGTTTTGTAGTAGACATCACTGTGCTACATCATCCCTCCCTCTCTAGGGAAATACCGACATAGTTCCAGCTACCATCAAGGAGAATTTCTGGCGCCGTTGCCGGGGAGAATCTTCAACATAACCAGGTTCCTAATCACAAATATCATCTCCTCGCAATTGTGTGTTGGATTGCTTGCTTGTCATGATGGCTCAAGATAACACTAAATTGTGTGACTTTACCAATACCAACAACAATGATTTTATTAGCACTCCGGTTGCTCCTCTTACCGATGCTGAATCTTGTGAAATTAATGATGCCTTGCTGAATCTTGTCATGAAAGATCCGTTTTTTGGCCTTCCTAGTGAAGATGCCGCTACCCATCTAAATAGCTTTGTTGATTTGTGTGATATGCAAAAGAAGAAAGATGTGGATAGTGATATTGTTAAATTGAAGCTATTTCCTTTTTCGCTTAGAGATCGTGCTAAAGCTTGGTTTTCGTCTTTGCCTAAAAATAGTATTGATTCGTGGAATAAGTGCAAAGATGCTTTTATCTCTAAGTATTTTCCTCTCGCTAAGATCTTCTCTCTTAGAAACGATATTATGAATTTTAAGCAACTTGATCATGAACATGTTGCACAAGCTTGGGAGAGGATGAAATTAATGATACGTAATTGCCCAACACATGGTTTGAATTTGTGGATGATTATAGAAAAATTTTATGCCGGATTGAATTTTGCTTCTAGAAATCTTTTAGATTCGGCCGCAAGAGGCACTTTTATGGAAATCACTTTAAGAGAAGCAACTAAACTCCTAGATAATATTATGGTTAATTATTCTCAATGGCACACTGAAAGATCAACTAATAAAAAAGTGCATGCGATAGAAGAAATTAATGTTTTGAGTGGAAAGATGGATGAACTTATGAAATTATTTGCTAATAAAAGTGTTTCTTTTGATCCTAATGATATGCCTTTGTCTACTTTGATTGAGAATAATAACGAATCTATGGATGTGAATTTTGTTGGTAGGAATAATTTTGGTAACAACGCGTATAGAGGAAACTTTAATCCTAGGCCTTATCTTAGTAATTCCTCTAATAATTATGGTAATTCCTACAACAATTCTTATGGAAATTATAATAAGATGCCCTCTGATTTTTAATGTAATATTAAAGAATTTATTACTTCGCAAAAGAATTGCAATGCTTTGATTGAAGAAAAATTGCTTAAGATTGATGAGTTGGCTAGGAACATTGATAGAATTTCTCTTGATGTTGATTTTTTGAAACTTAGATCTATTCCACCTAAGCATGATATCAATGAGTCTCTCAAAGCCATGAGAATTTCCATTGATGAGTGCAAAGAAAGAACCGCTAGGATGCGTGCTAAGAAAGATTCCTTTATAAGAGCGTGTTCTTCTAGTTTCCATGATAATAAAGATGAAGATCCCAGGTCAAAAAAAATAAAGATGAAGATCTAGAAGTTATTGATGTGTCTCCTATTAAATCTTTGTTTTGCAATATTAATCTTGATAATGATGGTACTGAATATGATCCACCTTTACCTAGACGACGTTCCAAAAATTCGGAGTCTTTAGATCTTGATGCTAAAATTGTTAAAAGTGGGATTGAAGAAGTCAAAACTTTAAATATTGATGAACCCACTATTTTGGATTTCAAGAAATTTAATTATGATAGCTGCTCTTTGATAGATTGTATTTCCTTGTTGCAATCCGTGCTAAATTCTCCTCACGCTTACAGTCAAAATAAAGCTTTTACCAAACATATCGTTGATGCTTTGATGCAATCTTATGAAGAAAAACTTGAGTTGGAAGTTTCTATCCCTAGAAAACTTTATGATTAGTGGGAACCAACTATTAAAATTAAAATTAAAGATCATGAATTCTATGCTTTGTGTGATTTGGGTGCTAGTGTTTCCACGATTCCAAAGACTTTATGTGATTTGCTAGGTTTCCGTGATTTTGATGATTGCTCTCTAAACTTGCACCTTGCGGATTCCACTATTAAGAAACCTATGGGAAGAATTAATGATTTTCTTATTGTTGCAAATAGGAATTATGTGCCCGTAGATTTTATTGTTCTTGACATAGATTGCAATCCTTCATGTCCTATTATTCTTGGTAGACCTTTCCTTAGAACGACTGGTGCAATTATTGATATGAAGGAAGGAAATATTAGATTCCAATTTCCGTTAAAGAAAGGCATGGAACACTTTCCTAGAAAGAAAATTAAATTACCTTATGAATCTATTATGAGAGCCACTTATGGATTGCCCACCAAAGAGGGCAATATCTAGATCTATCCTTGCTTTTTATGCCTAGCTAGGGGCGTTAAACGATAGCGCTTGTTGGTGGCAACCCAATTTCATTTTTATTCCTTGCTTTTTGCTCCTGTTTAGTAATAAATAATTTATCTAGCCTATTTTTTGGTTGTGTTTTTTGTGTTTAATTAGTGTTTGTGCCAAGTAGAACCGTTGGGAAGACTTGGGGAAAGTCTTGTTAATCTTGCTGTAAAAAACAGAAACTTTAGCGCTCACGAGAACTGCTGCCATTTTTATTTGAAACGTTATATTTAGTTAATTCTTTTTGAAGATGATTAATAGATAAATTTATCACTTCCAGCAATTTATTTTAGAATTTTTGGGGTTCCAGATCTTGCGCTAGCTACAGATTACTAAAGACTGTTCTGTTTTTGACAGATTCTGTTTTTCCTGTGTTGTTTGCTTATTTTGATGAATCTATGGCTAGTAAAATAGTTTATAAACCATAGAGAAGTTGGAATACAGTAGGTTTAACACCAATATAAATAAAGAATGAGTTCATTACAGTACCTTGAAGTGGTCTTTTGTTTTCTTTCGCTAACGGAGCTCACGAGATTTTTTATTTTAAGTTTCGTGTTGTGAAGTTTTCAAGTTTTGGGTAAAGATTTGATGGATTATGGAACAAGGAGTGGCAAGAGCCTAAGCTTGGGGATGCCCATGGCACCCCCAAGATAATCTAAGGACACCTAAAAGCTAAATCTTGGGGATGCCCCGGAAGGCATCCCCTCTTTCGTCTACTTCTATCGGTAACTTTACTTGGAGCTATATGTTTATTCACCACATGATATGTGTTTTGCTTGGAGCATCTTGTATTATTTGAGTATTTTATTTGTTAGTTTACCACAATCATATTTTCTGTACACACCTTTTGAGAGAGACACACATGATTCGGAAATTATTAGAATACTCTATGTGCTTCACTTGTATCTTTTGAGTTATATAGTTTTGCTCTAGTACTTCACTTATATCTTTTAGAGCACGGTGGTAGATTTGTTTTATAGAAACTATTGATCTCTCATGCTTCACTTAGATTATTTTTAGAGTCTTAAATAGCATGGTAATTTGCTTAAATAATCCTAATATGCTAGGTATTCAAGATTAATAAAATTTTCTTATGAGTGTGTTGAATACTATGAGAAGTTTGAAACTTGATAATTGTTTTGAGATATGGAGATGGTGATATTAGAGTCGTGCTAGTTGAGTAGTTGTGAATTTGAGAAATGCTTGTGTTGAAGTTTGTGATTCCCGTAGCATGCACGTATGGTGAACCATTATGTGATGAAGTCGGAGCATGATGTATTTATTGATTGTCCTCCTTATGAGTGGCGGTCAGGGACGAGCGATGGTCTTTTCCTACCAATCTACCCCCCTAGGAGCATGCGCGTAATACTTTGCTTTGATAACTTGTAGATTTTTGCAATAAGTATATGAGTTCTTTATGACTAATGTTGAGTCCATGGATTATATGCACTCTCACCCTTCCATCATTGCTAGCCTCTCTAATACCGCGCACCTTTCGCCGGTATCATACACCCACAATTTACCTTCCTCAAAACAGCCACCATGCCTACCTATCATGGCATTCCCATAGCCATTCTGAGATATATTGCCATGCAACTTTCCACCTTTCCGTTTATCATGACACACTTCATCATTGTCATATTGCTCTGCATGATCATGTAGTTGACATCGTATTTGTGGCAAAGCCACCGTTCATAATTCTTTCTTACATGTCACTCATGAGTCATTGCATATCCCGGTACACCACCAGAGGCATTCATATAGAGTCATATTTTGGTCTAAGAATCGAGTTGTAATTCTTGAGTTGTAAGTAAATAAAAGTGTGATGATCATCATTATTAGAGCATTGTCCCAGTGAGGAAAGGATGATGGAGACTATGATTCTCCCATAAGTCGGGATGAGACTCCAGACAAAAAATAAAAAAAGAAGAAAAAAGAGGCCATAAAAAAGAGAAAAGGCCCAAATAAAAAATGAGAGAAAAAGAGAGAAGGGACAATGCTACTATCCTTTTACCACACTTGTGCTTCAAAGTAGCACCATGATCTTCATGATAGAGAGTCTCCTATGTTGTCACTTTCATAATACTAGTGGGAATCTTTCATTATAGAACTTCGCTTGTATATTCCAATGATGGGCTTCCTCAAAATGCCCTAGGTCTTCGTGAGCAAGCGAGTTGGATGCACACCCACTTAGTTTCTTTTTGAGCTTTCATACATTTATAGCTCTAGTGCATCCGTTGCATGGCAATCCCTACTCACTCATATTGATATCTATTGATGGGCATCTCCATAGCCCGTTGATACGCCTAGTTGATGTGAGACTATGTTCTCCCTTTTTGTCTTCTCAATAACCACCATTCTATTCCACCTATAGTGTTATGTCCATGGCTCACGCTCATGTATTGCGTGAAGATTGAAAAAGTTTGAGAACATTAAAAGTATGAAACAATTGCTTGGCTTGTTGTCGGGGTTGTGCATGATTTGAATACTTTGTGTGGTGAAGATGGAGCATAGCCAGACTATATGATTTTGTAGGGATGACTTTCTTTGGCCATGTTATTTTGAGAAGACATAATTGCTTAGTTAGTATGCTTGAAGTATTATTATTTCTATGTCAATATTAAACTTTTATCTTGAATCTTTCAGATCTGAATATTCATGCCACGATTAAGAAGAATTACATTGAAATTATGCCTAGTAGCATTTCACGTCAAAAATTCTATTTTTATCATTTACCTACTCGAGGACGAGCAGGAATTAAGCTTGGGGATGCTTGATACGTCTCCAACGTATCTATAATTTTTGATTGCTCCATGCTATATTATCTTCTGTTTTGGACATTATTGGGCTTTATTATCCACTTTTATATTATTTTTGGGACTAACCTATTAACCGGAGGCCCAGCCCAGAATTGTTGTTTTTGCCTATTTTAGGATTTCGAAGAAAAGGAATATCAAACGGAGTCCAAACGGAATGAAATCTTAGGGAACATGATTTTCTCACCGAACATGATCCGGGAGACTTGGACCCTACATCAAGCAACCAACAGGGAGGCCATGAGGTAGGGGGCGCGCCTACCCCCCCCCCCTAGGCGCGCCCTCCACCCTCGTGGGCCCCCTGTTGCTCCACCAACGTACTTCTTCCTCCTATATATAACTACGTACCCCCAAACGATCAGATACGGAGCCAAAACCCTAATTCCACTGTTGTAACTTCCTGTATCCACGAGATCCCATCTTGGGGGCTGTTCCGGAGCTCCGCCGGAGGGGACATCGATCACGGAGGGCTTCTACATCAACACCATTGCTTAAGGCGTTACTCTGTTCTTATGAACTTAATACTCTAGATGCATGCTGGATAGCGGTCGATGTGTGGAGTAATAGTAGTAGATGCAGGCAGGAGTCGGTCCACTTGTCTTGGACGTGATGCCTATATACATGATCATACCTAGATATTCTCATAACTATGCTCAATTCTGTCAATTGCTCAACAGTAATTTGTTCACCCACCGTAAAATACTTATGCTCTTGAGAGAAGCCACTAGTGAAACCTATGGCCCCCGGGTCTATCTTCATCATATTAATCTTCCAATACTTAGTTATTTTCATTGCCTTTTATTTTACTTTGCATCTTTATCATAAAAATACCAAAAATATTATCTTATCATATCTATCAGATCTCACTCTCGTAAGTGACCGTGTAGGGATTGACAACCCCTTATCGCGTTGGTTGCGAGGATTTATTTGTTTTGTGTAGGTGCGAGCGAATCGCGCGTAGCCTCCTACTGGATTGATACCTTGGTTCTAAAAAACTGAGGGAAATACTTATGCTACTTTGCTGCACCACCCTTTCCTCTTCAAGGGAAAACCAACGCAAGTGCTCAAGAGGTAGCAAGTGGTCCCGTTGAGCAACAACTCTTGCCAGACCGCCATCATTGCTATGATGCCGGACTTCAACGTACATGGCCTCGATCCAAGCTGGGCTGAGCCAGAAGTGGAGCGGGTGCAGGCCTTCTTTGACAACCTGTCGGAGAGGTATGTCCGTGACGAGCCGCTGCTCATCCGTGACACCACCAAGGTGGAGCTGGCATATATTGCCGCCAGGGCGGAGGAGGCGGAACTCGCCAAGGAGGCCGGCAACGTCGGCACCATGGAGGACGAGGCCGGCACGGCTGCAGAAGAGAAGGAACTCGCCGAGTGGGTGGGGTCTGTCGGGGAGGCCAACGGCGCCGGCGCCGAGGCTCCCCTTGTTGAAGACATGGTTGAGGAGTCGACCGAAGAGGAGGCCGAGGCGGATGACTCCTCGGGCCCGGGGAGGAAACGCGTCCTGCGGCGGGCTAGCTCTGGCGAGCCGGTCCAGCCCGGCAAGACCACGTAGCGGCAACGGGCCCAGGCCCAGCCCGTGTGCTAGACGAGGGCCGACAGCAAAGAAGAAGGCAGCAACTGCCGCTTCTTCCTCGTCCAAGCGGTGCAGGACCCCATCCCCTTCTCCTCCCCCTTCGGACAGCGACCCAGAGGCCGATTTCGACCTCAGTTCCTTCAGCCCAAAGAGGAAGAGGAGGCCAGAGGGGGAGGAGGAGTAAGCACCGCGCCCTTCATCATTTCTGACCCTTTAGCATGTGCTATCTCCCTTGACATGATCTCGTCTTTGCAGCGACACGGAGACGCTGACCGAGAGGGCGACGAAGAGGGCCAAGGCTTTGACGAGCGACAAGCCCCCGGCGAGCACTTCGCGCACGCCAGTGGTGGTGGAGATCAGCCCGGATACCAGCCCTTGACGCAGCCCCCGCTCCAGCCCCCAGCGTAAGTTCATTACCCTCTCCCCATCAATGGGCGTTGGGGCACGAATTCTTAGTGCTGGCCTCGCCGGTTTTGTAGGAGGAGAGCAGTAGTAGGAGGAGCCGCTAAGGGCCACTCCCAGCACACCGCCCCCATCGACCACGCCACCCAAAGGGGCATCCCCGGCAAGGGCAACCTCCGCCGAGACCACGCACATGGAGGGGGAGGAGGTGAACTTGGGTGTTGGCGGCTCCGTCCCGGCAACGAATGTTGGCAGAGAGGGAATCGCTTCTCAGCTTGGCACGGGTAAGAGGCCTGCCTCCTGTCCCCCTTTTTTGTCCTGAACCTTGATCTTGGCCTCGTTTCGTCCTCCCTTCTGGTTTTCAGACCCTCCCTCGGTGGACCATGAGGACATCGACACTGTCATTGGGGAGGTCGCCAAGGATGCCAATGCTGAGGCCGCCAAGATAGCGGCTGAGGAAGCCGCTAAGTCCGCCACCGAGGAGGCTGGCAAGGGGCCTGCCGGGAGACCAGTGGGACCGCTGCCGGGGAGGCCGGCAAGGCCGCTGCCGAGGAGGCCGGCAAGGGGCCTGCCGAGGAGGCCGCCGAGGGGCCCGCCGAGGAGGAGGTGGCCAACGACCAACCTTCCTCCCCTGCAGCCCCTGCCCCGGGCAAGTACCCGAGGGTGGGCGACGACCTGTTCGTTCGCCTCCCAGGGACGGCGAGCACCAAAGCGCCAGCCGAAGGGGAGGTGTTTGATGATGAGGTGCTCGCCACCACCGAGCTCCAGGTTGTCGACAAACCAAGCGTCGACGATGGCGATTCCCAGGAGGAGCAGCTTCTTCGGGCCATGAGCGCCAACTTCTAGAAGCTCCAAGTGCTCCACCGTGCCCGCCAAGACAAGGTGAAGTCCAGGATGGCGGTGGTGGACAAGGCGGAGGCGGATTTTGGGGAGCGCATTGCCCAGACATAGGTCTGGTTCGCCGAGGCCCGAGAAGAGCTAAGGACTGCCCAGGATGAGCTGGATGAGCGCAAGCGAGAGCTCATCCTGAAGCAGGCCGACATCGAGAAGGTCCAAGAGGCGGCGAAGGAGCAGGCCGCCAAGGATGAAACCGCCCGGCAGCAGCAGCAAGCTCTGCTGGACAGCCAGGAGGAAGACCTCATTGCGCGTGAGTAGGCGCTTGCCGCCACGCTCCGTGGCAAGGACGAGGAGGTTGGGAAGATTGTTGCGCAGCGGACCCAGGAGCTGGAGCAGAAGCACAAGGACACACTCAGTGCTCTGGCTCTGGACCACGTCGGCAAGGTGAAGGAGCTAGAACTGGAGCGGGAGGAGCTGAAGAAGAAGATCTTGGGGCTGATAGAGGAGAGGGACATGGCCAACCGCACTCTGGCGGATGCGTAGGTCACCATCTCCGACAAGGCCAAACTGCTCTCCGAGGCCAACAACTCCATCAACGACCTGAAGCTGAAGCTGGGTGGCTTGGAGGGGAAGCTTTCGGAGGCCGGGGCTCATGAGGAGGCCCTGAACAAGGCCCTCGAGGACGAGAAGCGGCTGTGGAGCGATGATGCCGCCGAGCACAAGGATTACGCAAAGAGCGTAAACCTCTGGATCCGCCGCCTCGTCGACATCGCCGAGAGGATCACCGCGAAGCTGGCCGTCATGGGCATGCCGGATATCAGGTACTCCCAGGAGCTGAACATGAGCCCCAATGCCAGGCTGACCCCGTTCTTCGAGGGCGTCCTCGACGCCCTGGAGCAGCTCCGCTCCAATCGAGCAGTTTATCTAGCGAATGAGTCCCGGAGGCTTTGCCGGGGCGCCCTGACCAAGGTGCTCACCAAGGCAGCGTTCTGGAACCGCAGCGTCGACTTCGCCGACGCGTTGGAGAGCTTGCCGGAGGGTACGGACCTCACGGTGCTCGAAGAGCGTATCGAGCCCATCATCAGCTACGTCGACGGAGTCAAGAGGGTGAAGGGCCAGCGCCAGGACTAGGCACCCCGTTTCTCATCGCCGCCGCGAGTTCATGACCAAGACAATTTTATCTTAAGTTAGAACCGCAGCAACTATTGATGTAACATAACCCTGCAATACTTTGAAATGAAGCATGCTATCTTCATGTTCGATCTTTTCTTGTATGTACACACCCTACCCCTAGTTGGATAGGTTTGCCGGCGCGTAAACCCATGCTATGGCGCTTTGAAGGACGAATCCTTAGCAGCCAGCCAGGGGGCGCTTGCTGCCGGGCAAGCCACCCTGCCGTTCTCAGCGTAGCGGCTTGAACTGTTGAGCAGACTCGAAACAGAACAAGGGCGTCGCCAATAGCGGAAGGGTTCCATCGCGTACAGGTTCTCCATACAAGGGGCAAGATTTTTCGAGGAGAACAACCTTACATTAAAAAGGAATTGCTCAAGGTTTTGCGTGACAGCTTTTCTGTTGCCATGCAGATAGCTGTTGCGGCTGCGACAACATCGCCTTGCCTGGCTGACGACGCCAGAGCGTGGCTGATCGACGTAGCCTTCTTCTCTTGAGACATCGCGACGAAGGAGTCGATGAGTTGAATTCAAAACCGGATTTCACAGTTTGCGCCCCTAGAAACGACACCTATGGGATCACAGGGAATCCCTACTATGGTTGACAGGGCGCGGGGCTGTGGAAAGAGCGGGTTTAGAAGATCAACGCGCGCGCGGGGGGGGGTTACCCAGGTTCGGGCCGCAAATGATGCGTAATACCCTAGTCCCGCTTTGGTGTATATTTGGTGTTCTTGAGATCTTGAACTAGCCGCGGTGCATGCCTAGTCCAAAGAGTCCGAAGAGTCTGAATCCTTCCTCAGTACGCCTCGGGCCTCCTTTTATATGTCAAAGGGGCTGCCACAGCGGCACACAGGAGGTGGAAAGTATCTACACTCTACAAGTTTATCTCCTTACATCATAAGACAAACGCATTTAATGCGCCGCCTATGTGTCCTCTTGCTTTATCGGGGACGGCAGAGAAACTCGTTCCGTCCGTCGCTGCCTCGCCTTGCTTCGACACGCGTCTAGGGTGACGAGGCATGCAGCGCCATGCTGGTTGGCTGGCTGCTAAACTGGTGCGGTGGCAGGGTCTTCACGAAGATCCGCATGCCACCACGGAGGTGCTTGGCTGGTCGGTCTAAAAGCTGCATGCTGCCACATAGGTGCGTGCCTAGTTGGCAGGCTGGCTGCTGTGTCGGAACGGCCATGGGGCAGCGAAACCTTGGTAAGTGCGGGCCTGGTTGTGGCCCCGCAGATGTCCCCGTCAAGAGTCTTTCCAGCGCCCGGCAAGGATCTTGTCGGGGTCTTGTGGGCGTCCCCGGCAAGGGTCTTGCCGGGGGGCCTTTGTCTTTCGGTTCTCATATAGTCTTGCAGGCCTTCAACCTCCACAAAGATCTGCATGCCACCATGCATGCGCTCCCGAGCCTCGATCTTGACGCTTGTCGATGGCGTCATAACTCCCAGGCTCAAGGGTGGCGGTCTTGCTGGTGTTGGGCAAGTTGCCCTGGCAAGCCTCTTGCCAGGGCCATGTAGGCCGCCCCGGCAAGGCTCTTGCCGGGGGAAGCCCATCTTGTCCCTTTACCCTTTATGCTTCTGGCTTGGGTGCTGCCTCGGCAGCTTTGTATCTTTGCTTCCTCTGCCCCACCGAGCCCGGCCGCAGGTGTGGCTACGACTGCCCGTGCACAAGTAAAGGGGTACAGAAGGGCCCCTACTTTTGTACACCGACACTTGGTCTTACCAATCTTGAAGAATGTTCCTTGAATTTGCACTTGGCGGATTCTACTATTAAAAAGCCTATGGGAAGAATTAATGATGTTCTTATTCTTGCAAATAGAAATTATGTGCCCATAGATTTTATTGTTCTTGATATTGATTGCAATCCGTCTTGTCCAATTATTCTTGGTAGACCATTTTTACGCACTATCAGTGCCGTGATTGATATGAAAGTAGGCAATATTAAGTTCCAATTTCCTTTGAGGAAGGGTATGAAACACTTTCCTAGAACTAGAATTAAGCCACCTTATGAATCAATCATGAGGGCATCTTATGGATCTCGAACCAAAGATGACAAAACTTAGATCCTTGCTATATGCCAAGCTAAGGGCGTAAAACTATAGCGCTTGTTGGGAGGCAACCCAATGAATAAAATTTATTTTTGCTTTTTGCTTTCTGTTCTTGAGTATTAGCACAATTATGCTACTGATATGATTGTGTTTTTTATGTTTTAATTAGTGTTTGTGCCAAGTAAAGCCTTTAGGATCTTCTTGGGCAATAGTTGTTTGATCTTGCTGAAAAAATAGAAACTTTTACGCTCACGAAATTAATTTTCATTTTTTACCAGAGAGCGATAAAATACCTATTCCACTTGTTGTAGATCAATATGCAAATTTCTCGGGTCGTCCTAATTTTTCAGAGTTTTTTGAGTTACAGAAGTATTTGAAATAGTCAGATTGCTACAGACTGTTCTGTTTTGACAGATTCTGTTTTCATTGTGTTGTGTGCTTATTTTGATGGCTCTATGGTTTTCTTTGAAGAGTTTTTGCCATAGAAAAGTTGGAATACATTAGATATAATACCAAAAAAATTATGAATTGGTTCCATACATCACTTATAGTAGTGGTTTATTATTCTTATACTAATGGATCTCACGAAGGCTTTGTTGGGTTTTGTGTGATTGAAGTTTTCAAGTTTTGGGTTATCTTACGATGGATGAAGGAAGAATGTAAGATCCTAAGCTTGGGAATGCCCCGGCATCCTAAGCTATTATCCAAGAATGAGCAACCAACTAAGCTTGGGGATGCCCCCGAGTGGCATCCCCGCTTTCTTCCAACAACTATCGGTATTTTACTCGAGACTATATTTTTATTCGTCACATGATATGTGTTTTGCCTGGAGCATCTTGTATGATATGTGTCTTTGCTTGTTTTATTTTGTGTTTTAAGTCATCAATCCTTGCTGGACACACCTATTTGAGAGAACCAAAATTATGTCATGACTTGTTAGAATTGCTCTCTATGCTTCACTTAAAGCTTTTATGAGCTAGGACTTGCTCTAGTGCTTCACTTATATCTTTTTGAGCACGGTGTGCTTTGTTATTTTTGAAGAAATGCTCTCTTGCTTCACTTAGATTTATTTGAGAGTTAGTAAAATTTTGAATAAATTCTCTCTTGGTTCACTTAAATTATTTTGAGAGAAAGAAAATTTGTTATGCTCATGATCTTCACTTATATTTGTTTGAGCTTATGAAAAGCAACACATGAAAATTAGTGCCAAAGTGATAGATATACAAGAAGGATAAAGTAAAATAAAATGTCATGAAGATCATTGGACAAAATAAACTTGATTCTTAGTAATAGTTTTGAGATATGATAAAGAGATATGTGAGTTATGTTCATGAGTAATTATGCTTTAGTAAGAATATTGGTGTTAAGGTTTGTGATTCCCTATGCATGCACGAAAGTAAATAATCATGTAATGAAAATTATATCCTACTTGTGGTGCATTATTCGGTGTTAATTATGCTTAATGCTTGCTTATGAGATTATTCGTTTCTTGGTTGGTCGCTTCTCAATCTTTTTGCTAGCCTTCATATTGCACCAAGTATGACCTCTACTTGTGCATCCAAAATCCTTTAAACCAGTTTTGCCACATGAGTCCACTATATCTACCTATATGTGGTATTCTTTTGATGTTTTAAGCAAATTTGCATGTGCCATCTCTAATTTTCAAAATAAACTTCTCTTTTGTGTGTTTGTTTCACTCGCGGAGCGGTGAGGGGTGGCTAATATTTTCGATGCTAGATGTGTTATTCTCAAGATGAGTGTTTATTCACTTATCATTGCACGAGAGTAAGGCAAAGGTATTAGGGATGCCTAGTCCCGAAATGAAAAAAAGAAATGAATTTACTTTATGTTGTCAAATAATAAATTCCTTGAAAAGTGTTGGTATGGAGGGCACCCGTGGATACGGTTAGCCATGGAAAGTGAAAGTTATGGTGGAAAAAGAAATAAACTTTATTTTTTGTTTGAGAACCGCTTATATATATATATCTATGCATGGAAAGTATTGGGAACTCTAAGTCATTTTCATTGGTGGGATGGATACACCTCCCAAAATGTTTTTATCTCAAATTTCTTGCTTTGAGCTCTGGCACCTCTACAAATCCCTACTTCCCTCTACGAAGGGCCTTTCTTTTACTTTATGCAATTTTTATTTTGAGTCTCCATCTTATCTCATAAAATCACCAACTAGGAGGCAATATGATCATGCTCAAGTATTGGGTGTAGTTAATATTCGAGTGTGTTTCATGAATGGATCAATGTTTGAGCATGATGGGCTAGGGATAACTTTTTTAGCATTGATATTTTGGAAGACATGGTTGCTTGTTGATATGCTTGAGTATCTAAATTATTATGTCAAAAATAGACTATTGCTTTGAATCACATAAAAGTCCAAATGTCCGTGCTATAAAGAAAAGAATATGATATGACTTGATGAACAACACTCCACATCAAAAAATATGTTTTTATCACTTACCTACTCGAGGACGAGTAGGAGTTAAGCTTGGGGATGCTGATACGTCTCCAACGTATCTATAATTTTTGATGGTTCCATGTTGTTTCATTATCAATCTTGGATGTTTTATAATCATTGTATAGTCATTTTATATCATTTTTTGTACTAACCTATTGACATAGTGCCAAGGGCCAGTTGCTGTTTTTTCCATGTTTTTTACATCGCAGAAAAATCAATATCAAACGGAGTCCAAACGCCACAAAACTTTACGGAGATTTTTTTATGGGCCGAAAGGAAGGCAATGGGCCCTGGTTGCACCTGGGGGATGCCCCAAGGGGGCACAACCCACCAGGGCGCGCTAGGAGGCCCTGCCGCGCCCTGGTGGGTTGTGCCCACCTCGGGTGCCCCCCGGACCGCCTCTTTGCTCTATAAATACCCCAAAAATACCATAACCCTAGGGGAGTTGACGAAATATTCATCCAGCCGCCGCAGAGTCCAGAATCACCAAATCCAATCTAGACACCATCACGGAGGGGTTCACCACCTCCATTGGTGCCTCTCCAATGATGCGCGAGTAGTTCTTTGTAGACCTTCGGGTCCATAGTTAGTAGCTAGATGGCTTCATCTCTCTCTCTCTTGATCCTCAATACAATGGTCTCTTGGAGATCCACATGATGTAACTCTTTTTGCGGTGTGTTTGTTGGGATCGATGAACTTCGAGTTTATGATCAGATCTATGTTTTCATATCCATGGAATTATTTGAGTTTCTTTGATCTTTTTTATGCATGATCTCTTATAGCCTCGTTTTTCTTCTCTGATATTTGGGTTTTGTCTGGCCAACTTGATCTATTTATCTTGCAATGGGAGGAGGTGCCCGGTAGTGGGTTCGATCTTTCGGTGCTAGATCCCAGTGATAGAAAGGGAACCGACACGTATGTATCATTGCCACTAAGGATAAAAAGACGAGATCTATATCTACCGCTATATATATAAACGGGTCTTGTCTACATCATGTCATCGTTCTTATTGCATTACTCTGTTTTTCCATGAACTTGATACACTAGATGCATGCTGGATAGCGGTCGATGTGTGGAGTAATAGTAGTAGATGCAGGCAGGAGTCGGTCTACTAATCTTGGACGTGATGCCTATGTAATGATCATTGCCTAGATATCGTCATAATTTTTTAAAGTTCTATCAATTTCCTAACCGTAATTTGTTTACCCACCGTTTGCTATTATTCTAGAGAGAAGCCACTAGCGAAACCTACGGCCCCCGCATCTTCTTTCTCATATATTTGCCTTGCGATCTACTTTTCCTTTGCATTTTTATTCAAATCTATTAAACCAAAAATCCAAAAATACCTTGCTGCAATTTATTTTATTTGGTGTTCGATCTATCAATCTACTACAATTTACCTCATGTTTGTTTGCCTATCTTGAGAAGCCGTACCCCGGAAGGGATTGACAACCCCTTTAACACGTCGGATTGCGAGGTGTTGTTATTTGTGTGCAGGTGCTGCTTACGTTGTGTTGCTTGGTCCTCCTACTGGTTCGATACCATGGTTTCATAACTGAGGGAAATACCTACCGTCGCTATGTTACATCATCGCTCCCTCTCCAGGGAAATACCGACGTAGTTCCAGCTACCATCAACAACCCTCTTGCCCGTGTTGGGTGCAAGTATTTGCTTTTGTGTGTGTAGGTGTTGTCAAAGGGAATTTTCTTGGTTCTCCTATTGTTTCGATAATCTTGGTTCTCATTGAGGGAAATACTTATCTCTACTGTACTGCTTCACCCCTCCTCTTCGGGGAAATCCCAATGGAGTTTACAAGTAGCAGGGAGCTCTCCCCTAGATTGGACCTCTCTTTTGTCTTCTCTTTTTCAGATATGTTTTTTGGCCATTCATCGTTTCTTGAATATTCGGAGATCCGTAACTTTGATTGGGCTAAAAAAATTACACGATTCTTCTCTAGAAATTAGCTTTCTTGCGGAGAACGAAGGGCTCCAACCTACCTAACGGCTGCCCACAAGTCACCCCAACGTGCCCTAAGGGGTAGGGCGCGCTGGCCTGCCTTGTGGGGACCTTGGTGTTAAGGCATATCTCTCTCGATGTAGTTTTGGTGATTGATGACAACATGTTTGCGGACTAATCGTGTGCTTTGAGCATTTTAGAGATTCATCCTTTGGCACGAGACGATCTCTTTCCCCTCAGAGTGTTATTCAAGACGGTGTAGCTCTTTTGTTTCTTGTTTGGTGGGTTAGTTTCGTAGGAGTCACCGTACTATCAAGAGGGGGTCCGCTTTGGTAAGGCTAGGGTGGAATCAACACGTACACATCCTTTCCTCACCCTCTGAGTCTTTCTGCTTCTTTGGAGAGCTCATTACCCTTTCCACATGTGCTGATTTGGGTCCAAGCGGTAGTACGGCGGTACCCAGCGGTAGTACCGCTTGTGGTTCTCAGCCACAGTACCGCTGCCGTACTGGGCCCCTACCGCGTCGATTCGAGGGGGTTGCATCTCGTGTCGGGTTGAGCGGCACTTTGCAGCGGTAGTAGAAGCGGTAGTACCGCCCTACCACCGCGGTAGTACCGCGCTGGGCACGGTTCCTGCTCTCTCTTCAAGCGCTCCCAGGCTGGGCGGTAGTACCACAAGGGGGAGCGGTAGTACCGCTGCCCCCTGCTGATAGAGGCTAAGGTGTCCCGATGTTTCCATGAGATGGTGGCTATCGTTTTCTGTGGGAGTCGACCTTGACAATCCGACTACGAACGTGCGAGACGTCGCGCCTTAGCAATCGGTAAACCAACTTCCGAGGGTTATTGACCACGCCGGAGCACGATCAACCTGACCACGAGGGTCTGTTTCCTGCGAGCAAACGAAGAACAAGCAAGAAACTGAGATTGCAATTGGGATATTGCGAATATAAGATGAAAGCTTTATTGATCAAGGTGGGGTTCTGTGACGTCTTGGTCTGGTCGTTGGACACAAACGAAGTACGCGAAGTTGCAGCTATGGCGAACTTTTAATCTAAACAAAACCCAAAGTCTAAACGACGCCCTAAGAGCTGTATATATGGAGGAAGAGGGGGGGAATTTCGTGGCCCTTGAGGGTGGGGTCCGAAACCAACCCTAACTCTTGTTTCCCCACACATACGGACTCTAAAAATAGCCTATACTTAAGTATTTCGAAATTACATGGGCCTGGCCCATTAATAAGGTGACGCAGCACCTAGAATAGCCTATGGACGAATATTATGAAGTGGCATCTTGTATATTTCGTCCAAGGCTTCATGCACTCCTTATGGCGGCTTCAAAGTCCTGAAATCATCACTTGTAACTCCGTTCTTGATCCCCTTGCGCATGCCATCAACTCCATGCGTGCTCTTGCTCCAATGTTCATCCTTCTCCAAGCTAGGCCCTTCATTTGTAAGCAAAACAAATGTATCCAATTTAGGCAGCATCATAATCTCATGAACATTAGAATCATTACCAAGAAACGAAAGTACCTGGTAATTTAATTGGTGTGCGCGAGCTCTAGTAATTGGTCCAGTATATGTAACAGTAGGGGCTGTAGGTCCGAACAAGAGCATATAATTCTTTATCATAAGTAGAATAGTTCAGACTAGGCCCACTCAATTTTTCAGAAAAGTATGCAACAGGTTTTCCATCTTGTAATAACACACCTCCTAATCCAATTCCACTAGCATCACATTCAAGCTCAAAAGTCTTATTGAAATTAGGAAGTTGGAGTAAAGGAGCATGTGTCAACTTATCTTTCAATACCGTGAAGGCTTCTTCCTGTGCGGTACCCCAAACAAAAGGCACATCCTTCTTTGTAAGCTCGTTGAGAGGTGCAGCAATGGTGCAGAAATCTCTCACAAAACGCCTATAGAAACCAGCGAGGCCAAGGAAACTCCTCACTTGTGTGACCGTTTTGGGCTGCGGCCAACTCTCAATAGCTTCAATCTTGGCTTTATCAACTTCAATTCCCTGTGGAGTAACAACATAGCCAAGAAAAGATACTCGGTCGGTGCAAAAGGTGCACTTTCCAAGGTTTCCAAACAAACGTGCATCACATAGAGCAATAAAAACAGCACATAAATGTTCCAAATGTTCCTCCAAAGATTTGTTATAAATCAATATGTCATCAAAGTAAACTACCACAAATCGTCCAATGAAAGCATGTAAAACTTCGTTCATTAACCTCATGAAAGTACTAGGTGCATTAGTTAACCCAAAAGGCATGACTAACCACTCATATAATCCAAACTTAGTTTTAAATGTTGTTTTCCATTCATCACCCAATTTCATACGAATTTGATGGTATCCACTACGCAAATCAACTTTGGAGAATATTGTAGAGCCACTCAATTCATCAAGCATATCATCTAGCCTAGGAATAGGATGACGATAACGAATAGTAATATTATTAATGCCTCTACAATCAACGCACATACGCGACGTACCATCCTTTTTCGGCACTAAAATGATAGGAACATCACAAGGACTAAGGGATTCGCGTATATAACCTTTGTCGAGCAGTTCTTGTACTTGACGCATAATCTCCTTCGTCTCCTCTGGATTGGTACGGTATGGTGCACGGTTGGGTAGCGAAGCACCGGGAATTAAGTCAATTTGATGCTTAATCCCTCGAATAGGTGGTAATCCCGGTGGCACGTCTTGTGGAAAGACGTCAGCGAACTCCTGCAAAATGTTAGTGACAGCAGGGGGCAAAGAGGAAGGCACATCCTCGAATGAAAATAATGCCTCTTTGCACACAAAAGCACAGCAAACAGATTTGCTAAAATCTAGCTCATCAATATCAGATTTGGTGGCAAGTAAACATGCACTTTTCAATTTAATTTCAGAAACAACAGTAGATGGTTTATTATTAGGCTTCATTTGGTGCTCAAATTCTTTTGCCACAATCTGATTTTCACTCTTATTTGTCTCCTGTTTTGCTTTATTAGCTCTATTAATATCATCTTTCAAAATGGAATCAGGAGTCATAGGAAGCAAAGTAATATTTTTATCGTTATGAACAAGAGTATACTGATTGTTTCTACCATGGTGTACAGAATTTTTATCAAATTGCCATGGTCTACCAAGTAATAAGGAACATGCTTGCATAGGTACCACATCACAATCAACATAATCAGCATATGTAGAGATACTAAAATGCACACGAACAGTACGTGTTACCTTAACCTTGCCACTGTTTTTGAACCATTGGATGTAGTAAGGATGTGGATGTGGTCTTGTGGTGAGAGATAGCTTCTCCACCATCTCCATGCTAGCCAAGTTATTGCAGCTCCCTCCATCTATGATCACGCGAACAGAACGTTCCTTCACAACTCCCTTTGTATGGAACAAATTATGCCTCTGATTTTGCTCAGCTTGTGTAACCTGCACACTCAAAACACGTTGAGCAACTAAACATTCATACCTGTCAGCATCTTCAGGAGCCATGTATTGCGTCTCATGATCAGAATCGTCTCCACCGTGTTCTTCACGTGTAATAAGAGCCAAAGTCTCCTCATCATAGTCACTAGCGGACTCATACCCACCATCCTCAGTAACAATCATCACACGCTTAGATGGGCATTCTCTTGCATAATGACCTCCACCCTTGCAACGTCGACAAATAATATCATGTGTTTGCCCTGTTGATGCCATGGATGAAGAAGAGCTCTTTGCAGGCCCAGAAGGTGTGCTCTTGGCAGATAGTGGTGATTGTGCCTGCTTTATTGTATCACGGTTGGAGGTGGCAGCCGACGGAGGCGCCGGTGTAGTAGAACGTGTGGAAGTAGATGATGCACGTGGTGTCCATGATGAAGGTCGACCTGTAGAAAAGTTAGTCCGTGCCAATGCCTGTCGATCCTGCACTTCACGTTCAGCTTTACAAGCAAGATGGAATAAACGAGTGATATTAGTATACTCCTTATACTCTAGAATCGTCTGAATCTCTCTATTTAATCCACCCATAAAACGTGCAAGCATAGCTTCATTCTCCTCAACAATACCACATCTAATCATGCCAGTTTGTAATTCCTGATAATATTCTTCTACAGAATTTTTCCCCTGTCTTAAGCGCTGCAATTTTTGAAGTAATTCACGTTGATAATATGGTGGAACCCAACGAGTACGCATAGCAGTTTTCAAAGCAGCCCAAGTAGCCGGAATAGGATATAATCTACAATGCTCAGACCACCAAACACATGCAAAACTAGTGAATGCACAAACAGCAGCAGGAACACGTCTCTCCTCGGGATATTGTAAACATGTAAATCGTTGTTCAGTTTCTAACTCCCAAGTAAGATATATATCAGGAACATATCTACCCTCAAATGGTGGAATATTCAATTTTAGTTTAGGGAGATGGTCATGATCTCGTACCTGAGGGTGAGCCCTACCATTGCCATTATTTGCATGTGGACGACCTGGTGGTTGCTGTGCTGGTGGTGGCACATAGTTCTGATTTTGATCAACCTCATCCTCATAATCTCCCACATAATCATTCTCCTCCACATCAGCAGTAGGAGCCACAGAAGTATCAACAGCAGCACCAGTAGTTTGGGCCGACTGAAGAGGGACACGGCTCGCTCGGCGGAGGGCTGTTTCCCGACGTGGAGGTAGTCGGTGTTGTTGCTGTTGTTGCAGAGGTGCGGCAGGAGCAGCCGGTGGTGGTGGTGGAAAACGCGAAAGCAATTCAGCAAACTTGTTATCGAGCTTTGTTTCAAACGTTTTCTCCATGCCATCTATCTTCTCCATGGCCTCTTCAAATCTGTTTATCACATCTTGCACCTGTCCACTCATCATTTGCTGAAACGTATCATGAAGCTCCTTGTTCGTCAAGTTCTCCCAGTCAGTCTCGTCGGCTTGTGATCCTGGCATGGTTAGCAGCAATAGAAACACACAAGAATATGATCCTACAGACTACTAACAAGTGATGGTGGTGGCGGGTGTCACAAATCCTTCAAGCAAATCTCAAATTCTTACCAGTTCTTACCCAGCAGCAGGCGGTGATCGGCAACCGTTGTAGTCAAAACTCTCAAAAGCTTGGATAGAGCGATTGCCAGGGAGAGTCAAACGCACGAGTAGATGTATGTGGAGCTGGGAAGGCTTATAGTATGGTAGCAAAAAGGGTCAGCAATAATCAATTCAGAGATGCAAAGTTGAATAAACGCTCAACGACGGTACTGTGCTGGTCCTAGGCTAGACCGTGCTAGAGACGCGAGCCTAGAACACTAACAAAATCACGGCGCTGCACATAAATAAGGGAAAAGCACACTCTGGAACTCTTTTTTTCGCTCTTTTTTTGCGCTCCTTTTTTGCGCTCCTCTTTTTTTTGCGAAAAATCACTATAATGGCGAGTGTATCAAAACTCTTCCCTCGTCAAACTGATAGGATGGGCACGACTTTTTTTTTCACTTTTTTTTCGGAAATCAGGGAAGCGACGACGAAAAAGTGTGACAAAAAATCACTATGATGGCACGTGGCTCAAAAGACTCAGAAAAGCCTAAAAATAGGATAGGGAAAAAAATTTGCCCGTGAAAATTTTGGCCTAAAAACTGCCCGAGGGTCTCCAGACTCTTTTTTTTTCCGAGACCTACGCAGGCAAGGAAACACGAATCAGAATTTAGATTGATCTCAAGAACAAACCTAATATGAGAAGAACTCGGATTGGTGGTGGATATATGGTTGTGGTATATGGCAGCGGTGGTGGTATATGGTAGCGGTGGTGGTATATGGATACAGATTGGTGGTGGTATATGGATACAGATTGGTGGTGGTATATGGATATGGATTCAGAGCGGTGGCGGATAAGCAAAAGTGATAGATGGGCGATGATGATGGTGCGGCGGCGGCGTGACAACTTATGACCAGAACTCGAAACTCTAAAAGACTAGACTCTAAGACCAGCAACTTGACACGACGATGCAACCGCAAATTCAACAAAGCAAAAACCCTAAAAAGATTATGCAAAGGCTCAGATTGGTTCGGATATGATGAACTAACCCTAATTTTTTTTTCTGGCTTTTTCGTGGACTGTAGGTCTGAAGAACAGACTCGATCTAATCTATGAAAAACTGTAAAATCTCACCGAGCAACCTAGAAATCTGATACCACTTGATAGAGGCTAAGGTGTCCCGATGTTTCGATGAGATGGTGGCTATCGTTTTCTGTGGGAGTCGACCTTGACGATCCGACTACGAACGTGCGAGACGTCGCGCCTTAGCAATCGCTAAACCAACTTCCGAGGGTTATTGACCACGCCGGAGCACGATCAACCTAACCACGAGGGTCTGTTTCCTGCGAGCAAACAAAGAACAAGCAAGAAACTGAGATTGCAATCGGGATATTGCGAATATAAGATGAAAGCTTTATTGATCAAGGTGGGGTTCTGTGACGTCTTGGTCTGGTCGTTGGACACAAACGAAGTACGCGAAGTTGCAGCTATGGCGAACTTTTAATCTAAACAAAACCCAAAGTCTAAACGATGCCCTAAGGGCTGTATATATGGAGGAAGAGGGGGGGAATTTCGTGGCCCTTGAGGGTGGGGTCCGAAACCAACCCTAACTCTTGTTTCCCCACACACACGGACTCTAAAAATAGCCTATACTTAAGTATTTCGAAATCACATGGGCCTGGCCCATTAATAAGGTGACGCAGCACCTAGAATAGCCTATGGACGAATATTATGAAGTGGCATCTTGTATATTTCGTACAAGGCTTCATGCACTCCTTATGGCGGCTTCAAAGTCCTGAAATCATCACTTATAACTCCGTTCTTGATCCCCTTGCGCATGCCATCAACTCCATGCGTGTTCTTGCTTCAATGTTCATCCTTCTCCAAGCTAGGCCCTTCATTTGTAAGCAAAACAAATGTATCCAATTTAGGCAGCATCATAATCTCATGAACATTAGAATCATTACCAAGAAACGAAAGTACCTGGTAATTTAATTGGCGTGCGCGAGCTCTAGTAATTGGTCCAGTATATGTAACAGTAGGGGCTGTGGGTGTAACAATGGTATTGATGTCCTCATCACCTGCGGTAGTACCGCCCTCTGCGGGGCTGTTTTGGGGGTAACGGTTGGATGGGTTCTCCTTGTATAAAAGGGGGTCCTCTTCTTCCTCGTTGACTTATCTCTTCCCCCAAAAGCTCCATTAATGCTCCAAGCTCCATTTTCGCCCGATATCTCTCCCTAGCCAATCAAACTTGTTGATTTGCTCGGGATTGGTTGAGAAGGCCCCGATCTACACTTCCACCAAGAGAAATTTGATTCCCCCACTAATCTCTAGTGGATCTTGTTACTCTTGGGTGCTTGAGCACCCTAGACGGTTGAGGTCACCATGGAGCCATAGTCCATTGTGGTGAAGCTTCGTGGTGTTGTTGGGAGCCTCCGATTAAGTTGTGGAGATTGCCCCAACCTTGTTTGTAAAGGTCTAGTCGCCGCCTCCAAGGGCACCAATAGTGGAATCACGACATCTCGCATTGTGTGAGGGCGTGAGGAGAATACGGTGGCCCTAGTGGCTTCTTGGGGAGCATTGTGCCTCTACACCGCTCCAACGGAGACGTACTTCCCCTCAAAAGGAAGGAACTTCGGTAACACATCCTCGTCTTCACCGGCTCCACTCTTGGTTATCTCGTACCTTTACTTCTGCAAGCTTATTAGTGTTACTAGCTCCAGTCATAACCTAGGGTGACACAGAACTAGCTCCAGTTCATCAATGTAATGCAGGCATGTATTCCGAATATAGTCATACGTGCTTATGGAAAAGAACTTGCATGACATCTTTTGTCCTACCCTCCCGTGGCAGCGGGGTCCTTACGGAAACTAAGGGATATTAAGGCCTCCTTTTAATAGAGTACCGGAACAAAGCATTAACACATAGTGAATACATGAACTCCTCAAACTACGATCATCATCGGTAAGTATCCCGATTATTGTCACTTCAGGGTTAACGGATCATAACACATAATAGGTGACTATAGACTTGCAAGATAGGATCAAGGACTCTCATATATTGATGAAAACATAATAGGTTCAGATCTGAAATCATGGCACTCGGGCCCTACTGACAAGCATTAAGCATAGCAAAGTCATAGCAACATCAATCTCAGAACATAGTGGATACTAGGGATCAAACCCTAACAAAACTAACTCGATTACATGATAGATCCCATCCAACCCATCACCGTCCAGCAAGCCTACGATGGAATTACTCACGCACGGCGGTGAGCATCATGAAATTGGTGATGGAGGATGGTTGATGATGACGATGGCGACGAATTCCCCTCTCTGGAGCCCCGAACGGACCCCAGATCAGCCCTCCCGAGAGGTTTTAGGGCTTGGCGGCGGCTCCGTATCGTAAAACACGATGATTTCTTCTCTCTGATTTTTTTCTCCCCGAAAGCAAATATATAGAGTTGGTCTTGAGGTCGGAGGAGCTCCAGGGGGCCCATGAGGTAGGGGGCGCGCCCTGGGGGGGCACGCGCACCCCCCACCCTCGTGGACAGGTGGTGGGCCCCCTGGCCTTCATCTTTTGAAAGGATTTTTTATATTTTTCGAAAAGGTGTTCCGTGAAGTTTCAGGTCATTCCGAGAACTTTTGTTTCTACACATAAATAACACCATGGTAATTCTGCTGAAAACAGCGTCAGTCCGGGTTAGTTCCGTTAAAATCATGCAAGTTAGAGTCCAAAGCAAGGGCAAAAGTGTTTGGAAAAGTAGATACGACGGAGACGTATCAGGGAGCCCTCACGCTTGCACGACACAAAGAGCACCATAGGACACCACCAATAATAAAACACGCAACTCAAACCAATCACGATCATCAATCAACCCATAGGACAAAATAGATCTACTCAAACACCGTAGGATAGTCATACATCATTGGGAAATAATATATAGCGTTGAGCACCATGTTTAAGTAGAGATTATAGTGGGGAGATAAGGTGTTACACCGCTGCATAGAGGGGAAGAGAGTTGGTGATGACGGCGGCGAAGTTGTTGGTGTAGATCGCCGGCACGATGATGGCCCCGACGGTGTTCCGGCGCCACCAGGAGAGAGGGAGAGAGAGCCCTCTCGTTCTTCTTCTTCTTCTTCCTTGACCTCCCCCTAGATGGGAGGAGGGTTTCCCCTCTGGTGCATGGCCTCCATGGCGGCAGAGGGGCGGGAGCCCCTCCGAGATTAGATCTCTCTCTGTGTTTCCTTCTATTTCTGCGTTCCTGTTTTCTGCCCTTTCACCGTTTCTTAAATTCCCGGAGATCCGTAACTCCGATTGGGCTGAAATTTTAACACGGTTTTATCCAGATATCATCTTTCTTGCAGCGAAAGAAATGTCACCAACCGCCTTACGGGGTAACCACAAGCCCCCTAGGCGTGCCCTGGGGAGGGGTGCATGCCTCCAGGGCTTGTGGGCCCCTCGGGTATTGTCTTGCATAGATTCCAATTCCCAAAAATCACATACATTCCAAAAAATCGCCATAAGTTTTTATCGTGTTTGGACTTCGTTTGGTATGGATATTCTACGAAACAAAAAACATGCAATAAACAGGAACTGACACTGGGCACTGCATCAATATGTTAGTCCCAAAAATAGTATAAGTTGTCAAAAGTATATGAAAGTTGTAGAATACTGGCATGAAACAACCAAAAGTTATAGATACGACGGAGACGTATTAGCATCGCCAAGCTTAATTCGTGCCCGTCCTCGAGTAGGTCAATGATAAAATACATAATTTTTGATGTGGAATGCTACTAGCATAATCTTGATCATATAATCTAATCATGGCATGAATATTAAGACACGAGTGCTTCAAAGCAATAGTCTATCATTTGACATTAGGACAAAAATACTTCAAGCATACTAATAAAGCAATCATGTCTTCTCAAAATAACATGGCCAAAGAAAGTTATCCCTACAAAATCATATAGTCTGGCTATGCTCCATCTTCATCACACAAAGTATTTCATCATGCACAACCCCGATGACAAGCCAAGCAATTGTTTCATACTTTTAATGTTCTCAAGCCTTTTCAACTTTCACACAATACATGAGTGTGAGCCATGGATATAGCACTATAGGTGGAATAGAGTATGATGGTGGAGGTTGTGTGGAGAAGACAAAAAAGGAGAAGGTCTCACATGGGCGCAGCTAATCAATGAGTTATGGAGATGCCCATCAATTGATGTCAATGCGAGGAGTAAGGATTGACATGCAACGAATGCACTGAGAGCTATAAGTGTATGAAAGCTCAAAATGAAAACTAAATGGGTGTGCATCCAACTTGCTTGCTCATGAAGACCTCGGGCGTTTGAGGAAGCCTATCATCGAAATATACAAGCCAAGTTCTATAATGAAAATTCCCGCTAGTATATGAAAATGATAACTCAAGAGACTCTCTATATGAAGAACATGGTGTTACTCTGAAGCACAAGTGTGGTAAAAGGATAGTAGCATTGCCCCTTCTCTTTTTTTCTCATTTTTCGTTTCCATTTTTTGGGATCTCTATTTTTTCCTTTTTTGTTTTATTTTTCAATTTTTTTGTCCGGAGTCTCACCCCGACTTGTGGGGAAATCATAGTCTCCATCACCCTTTCCTCACTGGGACAATGCTCTAATAATGATGATCATCACACTTCTATTTAGTTATAACTTAATATTACAGCTTGATATCTAGAACAATATGACTCTATATGAATGCCTCTAACAGTGCACCAGGATGTGCAATGACCTAGCATAGCAAAGATATCAAAAAATGGACAGGCCATAAAATATCATGGTAGCTATCTTAATATTTTTCACATAACGAGCATCGAGGTTTTTAGGAGGTTCCCCATCTCCATGAGTAGCAAGTACACCTATTTTTTTATATTTCATGTTCCATTTCCATAACTAAAGGTAGATAACAACTTAGAACAGAAAGTAAAATCTACTTAGTGATAAAGCAAACAAGCACGCACAAGAATATTAACCCCCACGCTATTGCTCCCCGGCAACGGCGATAGAAAAAGGTCTTGATAACCACAAGTATAGGGGATCAATTGTAGCCTTTCTCGATAAGTAAGAGTGTCGAATCCAATGAGGAGCTGAAGGTAGAACAAATATCCTGTCAAGTTCTATCGATCACCGATACAACTCTACACATGCTTTACGTTTGCTTTACCTAGAACAAGTATGAAACTAGAAGTACTTTGTAGGTGTGATAGATTAGGTTTGCAAGATAATAAAGAACATGTAAATATAAGCCAGGGGCTATTTAGATAAAAAACAATTAAGTTAGTTTTAGTAGAGAGCTTTTTGTCATAAGAAAGTTACTTGTCCCTAGACAATCGATAACTAGACCGGTAATCATTATTGCAATTTTATATGAGGGAGGGGCATAAGCTAACATACTTTCTCTACTTGGATCATATGCACTTGTGATTGGAACTCTACCAAGCATCCACAACTACTAAAGGTCATTAAGGTAAAACCCAACCATAACACTAAAGTATCAAGTCCTCTTTACTCCCATATGCAAACAACCTACTTACTCGGGTTTAAGCTTCTGTCACTCTAGCAACCCACCATAAGCGAAACCATGAGCATATTTCAAACCCTACAGCAGGGATCCCTCATGCTTGCACGACACGGAGAGCACCATAGGACAACACCAATAATAAAACATGCAACTCAAACCAATCACGATCATCAATCAACCCATAGGACAAAACAGATCTACTCAAACATCATAGGATAGCCATACATCATTGTGAAATAACATATAGCATTGAGCACCATGTTTAAGTAGAGATTACAGCGATGAGAAGATGTGTTACACCACTGCATAGAGGGGGAGAGAGTTGGTGATGACGACGACGAAGTTATTGGTGTAGATCGCTGGCACGATGGCCTCGGCGGCGTTCCGGCGCCACCGGGAGAGAGGGGGAGAGAGCCCTTCCCTCTTCTTCTTTCTTGACCCCCCCTAGATGGGAGGAGGGTTTTCCCTCTGGTTCATGGCCTCCATGGTTGCAGAGGGATGGGAGCCCCTCCGAGATTGGATCTCTCTCTCTTTGTTTCCTTCTGTTTATGCGTTCTTGTTTTCTGCCCTTTCACCGTTTCTTAAATTCCTGGAGATTCGTAACTTCGATTGGGCTGGAATTTTAACATGATTTTTATCCGGATATCATCTTTTTTATGGCGAAAGAAGGGCACCAACCGCCTTACGGGATAGCCACAAGCCCCCTAGGCGCGCCCTGGGGAGGGGAGGCGCGCCTCCAGGGCTTGTGGGCCCCTCGGGCATTGTCTCGCGTAGATTCCAATTTCCAAAAATCACATATATTCCAAAAAATATCCGTAAGTTTTTATCGCGTTTGGACTTCGTTTGGTATGGATATTCCGCGAAACAAAAAACATGCAACAAACGGGAACTGGCACTGGGCACTAGATCAATATGTTAGTCCAAAAAATAGTATAAAAAGTTGCCAAAAGTATATGAAAGTTGTAGAATATTGGCATGAAACAATAAAAAGTTATAGTTACGACGGAGACATATCAATCACCACCATCGGCTCCAGCACGCCGCCGCCCTCTGGCTTTGGGACGACCACATCGCCTACGGCCGACAAGGCGTGCTACACGTCGAGGCCCTTCCACTGGATGTGTTCGTACTCGCGGACTGAATCCTCGAGCACCTTCTTCATGAGCTCCCACTCTTGGGCGCTTAGGGCCGGTGGCGGCGGCGGGACGGCGAGCGCGTACCTGTGGCCTCGGCGGGCTCGGAGCACGGGCGCCAAAGAAAGTTTGCCGCCGCACGTCGTGCTTGTCCCGGAACCACGTGACCCACATCGGGGACTTGACGGTGAACTTGGGGTCATGAAGAAGGTCTGGATGCAGCTGCGCTCGTCGGCGGTTGATCTCAAGTGGACGGGCACGACCGCTCGTCGGGATGGCCGCCACAGACACCTGATCGAGGCTGAGATGCCACCCATTTGGCACATGCGCGTCGGGCCATGGGAGCTAGGTGGCCGTGTCCCCGTGGCGTTGGCACACCTCCACCTTCACGTATGGCCTCTACCGCGGCGCGACGATGGGCGGCGAGATAGAGAACCCGCCGGTGCTCCTCGATCCTGATGGGGCAGAATAAGAGCCGGCTTGAACGTCGTGCTTGATGGACGCCCCCGGGATCCACTTCCATATCCCCATCATGGCCGGTGGCCCAGTCTAGGTCTTGTCAGACGCGTGAGGGCAAAGAAGTGTGTGGAAGTGCACTAATCGGTCCATGGGGTAGACATTAAAAGGACGCGTGAGGGCGGACATGTGGGCCCCATCCACAAGTTTGGGATGGAAGGTGGTTAGTCGTTTGCCACGCGGGACTGAGGTCAAACACCGAGAGGACAAACGCTCGTCCGTCCAATGTCCGCTTGAACAAAATCAACCTAAATTTGGGTCAGAAATAAGTCCAAATGGACAAGCGCCGGGCAGATTTTATATTCAATCCATGCATTGGGCCATGTTATTTGTTTGTCTCGAGCCAAATGAACAGAGGCGGACTAAATGCGGTCTTAAGTTGGCGTGAGATGAGTGAGAAGACTAGCCACAATAAAGAGTAACATACTTACTAACATACACATTTTCCTGGACTATATTACTACCTTCATAGTGAGTAGTAATATAAGTATGGTAAAATGCAAAGCCTTATTTATTAGGTCATAGACTCATATTGCATTAGGACATGTGATGTTATAATAACTAGCTAAATTATTCAAAGTACATCTCTCCTCATTAATGTATTGTCACGTAAACAAATTTGTTAAGTTGAACTTGTAGTGCCTACTCCAGCTAGTCGAAGAGAACGGACGAGTTTGGTTCCAACCTGGTGCCTGCGATGCGACTGCATCCGCCCGAGATGCGAGCGAACGCACACCCCCACGCGCGACCCGGGCCCACCACCCCTTTCATCGGGTTACGCAGCAAGCGGACCCACAGCCGGGTTCCACAAGGCAGGGGCATATAACGTGGTTGGGGCTGTACGGTTTGGTCCGCGTAGCCGGTGGCTGTTGGGCCTGGCCCCCGGTGGGTTATAAATAAGCCTCCACCCATCGCCTCTTCCCTCACATCTGGACCTCACACCCACCCCCTCTCTCCTCTCTCTCTCTCGTCGAGAAGAAAGAAAGGAAGCGAAAGCTCTAGTAGTCTCGTCACCTGCACACAGACCGCTCGTGAGGCGAGAGAGGGGCCGAGTCCGAGGCCACCAAACCAAAAAGGAAAATAATTCTTTTCTTGGAGAAGAACACGCACGCATCGAGGAGGGAGGCGGGGGCATACAGGAGAGGGTGGAAGGGAACCCTAGTCAAGCAGAGACGGATCTGCCCTCCGCCGCCGACGCCGACGCCGACAACGATCGCCTGGTACGGAGATCCCCGCCAACTCACGACTCTTCCTGCTTGCCTGCTACGAACCCTAGGACCCGCCGTCACGCGGTTTCGATACGAATTGAACGGGGCGGCGGTCGAATGACGAAACCCTAGGATGGGATGGATGCGCGTGGGTGGGACGAGCCTTTTTTTTCCTTCCATCTCTCTCCAAGTTAGGCAGGCGGGGCATGGGCTGCTGCCTAATTCGGACATTAACTGTGCGATGTGAGTTTGCCGAATCTCGAAACGGAATGGGGATCAGGGTACGGGGGATTCGCCAAATCTAGCGACGGCTTCCAAGGGACGTTTATGGAATTTGAAAAGATTTCCATGGGATTTCCTGATTTAAGACGGGGCGATAAATACCCTATCCTGGTAGATCGAGCAAACAGAAGCAGGCTATGCCATGCTAGTGGTAGCAATGAATGGAAGAGGGTACACGATCTTTATTTGTGCTGCCGTATATTAACTTTCCTCTTGCTAATTGATTTCTAGCACTCGACATAGGGGTTTGGAGGTACATTGTTTACCCCTACCATTAGTTGCTCTTGCTTCTTCAGTTTTTATTAGTTCATCATCTGTTTAGTCAAATAATAGAGGGCACGTGTTAGATTCATTTGCTTTTTGTTTGAATAGTGGATTGTTCATCTAATTTGTACAGTTGCTACGCTGTAGTTAATTGTCAACCTAGTTTTTGACTTTTTGGTGAGTAGAATTGGCAGATTTGTTACACTGCTACTGGAACATCATGTTTTGTTGGTTGTTAGTTAGAACCCATTGTTTCTTAGATGACATGTATGATTTTGTACTGATTTGGGTGGGATTTTGTCGTATGCGTACTTCTTCTGTTGTAACATTTAATTCAGAGTATAACGGCATCTACAATGCCAGGTGCTAGAGGCTGGTGCTAGGATTGATTTCCTGCCTGTTTAGTGGTTGTGCTCTGTTAAATCCTGGTGTTCTAAGTAGCATCGACGCAAAAGCATGCGCCAAGCGCTTGGCTCGTTTCTTTTCCGCACGAAGTGCCTAGTTGCGTAATTAGCGCATATAAATCAGCGTCCGCCGTTGAAAGGTAAGGCGGTGGGTTTTAAAGTTTATGATATTTATTTATTCCCCCTAAGTGTCTGTCCAGGCGTCTAGCATTGTAGATGCTGTAAGTGAATCATAGTTGCGCCTTGGTCAATTTTGTAATAAAGGGATATTTTTGTAGTCTGTAAATTAAATTCCTCCTTGGGTAACTTTTAATAATAGTTAATACTTAACCTTCTGACTTCATTGGAGGCACACATCCTCTATTCTGTTTGAAGTGGACTTTTGAATATCAAGTTTGATATTCCTGTAACATTGTAGTAGTCATCAAGCTATTTATGTCAGATAGAAGGTTTGGAGAGTCATTTGTGCTACTGGTTAACTGTTAGGAGTTGGATAGATTTTTTGGATTTGTTGGATGCCTTTAGCTGAAGGCACTCCTGTTGTAAATAGCTTTAATTTAGGGTTGTCTTTAAATCATTGCTGCCCAAAGGGGTCATTTACCATTTATAGGCATGTGCTTATTTTAGTTGATGTTCTATTCAGACTAGCTCTGGATCATTTTCCCATTTGAAACTTTTGGTCAAGTTTGTAGACCTCTACTTTAGTGATGATATAATTTGGAGTAGCTGTGAATCAATATTGGTGTTTATTCATCGGTTGTCTAACTGGGTGTGTGCCTTTTGGTTTGAGTGGCATGAAGAGAACATTTGTTGGTTGTAGCGATTGTGTTTTTCTTTTTGAAAGATAACGTGTTTGTCCATCGGAGCAGGGGACAACTTGCCATTTCTGCAAAACTAGAAGAAGCCCATCACTAATAAAACATTTGAGTGCTCAATGGATAAAATGCCGAATCTGCATAGAGGAATCAAGCCAGGGTTGGAGAAGAAGCGGAATATAAAGAGGAGCAGAGACGCATGGGTAAGTAGAGAAGCAGGGGCATGGTAAGAGGAAGAACGGGGCTTGGGGTGGCGGTGGCTCGGAAGCTGAAGGGAGCAGAAGGTGGATGAGAATAAGAGGAACTGGGGAATAATGATGAATGCGAGAGGGTGGAGGAGAAGCTCAGGTAGGAGGCAGTGATGCCAGAGGCTGAAACATTTGTAGGTGGTGGTGAAGCAGGAGGGAGGAGATGGTGGCGGATTATAAGAGCTTACCCGCAGTTTAGAATACAGTCGTAATTCAGGATCAGGGTTGAAATTATTACTGGATTAGACCCTAGGGCTTATGCGGAGTTGGTGAGACCTCTTGCAGTGCATAGGTACTTTAGATGAGGTGCTAAGTGCATGAAAGGGCTTATAGCAACTAAACTCTCCAATGCATAGGTGCTTTGTTTCTTGTTGCTAAGCTCTCTTCATTTAATGAGTTGTAGACTGTAAATTGTGTTTTCATCTAGGTGCGCGCCCCTAGCATCGTTTCTTTGTGGGCTCATCAAACTCCTCTCTCCTCTTAATTACCTTGCCACAACAGATTTTTTGCATACTTGGGGAGCCTTTGCCCCGGTACAAGGTGGAGCACTGGGAAGGGCCTCGAAGTTTTTAGGCTCATTTATTGAGCTATACTCTCTCTCTCTCTCTCTCCCCTACAGCCATTAATGTATCCTCTGTTTGATAGGGAACCCCTTTTTAGTTTGGAAGAAATTGATACTAGTCTTGCTACAAGCTTTTATTGTTTTTTTGTCTGTGGTAATTTGTTAAATATTGCTGTACTTCATGTTGAAATCCAATCCGTTTGCTTTTGAGTTGATAGTATAGATGCCCTGTCCCAGACATAATGGTGTGTATGACAATGTTTACCTTTAGGTAGTTATGCACCATCTGCTTGATATGTTCCACATACTTATTTACGTTGTCTGTAAAGGGTCTGTCTGGATGTGGAGATCCTGAATTCCTAGAATCCAGTTTCTTGAGATGGATATGAAGTGGGCAACAAGAGGACGAAGGGGGCTGGGTCTGAACATGACAGGAATGCAGCGAAGAATCGTATTCAGGTCGCATAACCTGATCAAGATTTGTCTTTTCTGTAGTACCGTACAATGAGGGTTCTGCTGTAACTGTTCACTTCCTTGTTCAGCTCTGCTTCCGCCTCTTGTTGATGGGCTATCTCAGTAATGGAATGAAGCATCCAGGCACCCCTTGAACACCCTGTTTATCATTGTATATTACTAACATATTACGCTGGTTGTTGCAGATTTCTTGCTATACAGAAGGTCAATAATAGTTCTCTTCCAGTAGGTGCTATTGCCCTGGAAGATTGTTACTGAATCCACCAGTTAAACATTCAAGTTATATGCATTTACACATGACATGGGGTCTCGTGGAAGGATGTTATTTGACCTCAATGAGCTCCCAACAGAAGCTGACGAAGAAGAAGCTGCTGTTGTTGTGTCCCAACCTCAGCTTCCTGTTCCCAATATGTATCCCTCAAATTTGTTTCCACCACAAGAAGTGCCTTGGTCACAAGGGATATTAAACAACCATGCCTTTAATCATGCATCTTCTGGTTCAGGTTTTCAGCCTTTTGTTAGAAGTACAGATTCACAAAATGTAAAGAATTCTATGAATACAGAAGAGAATTTGGATGCTACTGCGGCTTCTACATCTGTGGTAACTAATAATTTATCTGATAGTGTTGTGTGTCCTACTGGGCCCTCCAATCAGGTTCCACAATCAGTTGAAAGAGAAGAGGGAGAGTGGTCTGATGCAGATGGTGCTTCTGACACAGCAGGTAGTAGTGTCAGCAACAAGGAAGAATCTGCCGGTACTGCAAGTACTCAAGTGAAAAGAGAATCCCAGGAGAGTGGACCTGCTATTGTTAAATCTACTGATGTGATTAAAGATGACATTGCTCCTGAACCTGGTGACACTGAAATGTCTGATGTGTCTAAAGGTCCAGTCCTTCATGGTCTGACAGGACTAGAGAGCATGAAAACGTCTGAATCTAAAGGAAGTCAACCTGTGGATGATTTGGACCAGTGCACTAAGTCAAAGGATGTCAGAGGAGTAGAAGCCAGTTATGCATTGAAGTGCACGAACAACCCTGCAAAGAGACCTAAGTTAGATGATCACAAAGTTGCAATGCTTGGTAAAAAGCGAGCGAGGCAGACTGTGTTCATCAATGTTGAGGATGCAAAACAAGCTGGCACAATGAAGACAATTACACCGAGGAGACAGTCATCTTTTCCAGCACCAATTGTTACACGTACCGTGAAAGAAGCTTCTCGTGGTGTTGGTGAAAGAGCTGCAGACAAGCAGAACCAACCAGTCATCAGGGATCAGAGACAATCTGAGATGATTGGTCCAGAAAGAAGTAATTCTGCAGATCCTTGTGACCAAAATGGAGAATCTAATGGTGATTTTGAGTTGGGATCTCACGGCAGGTCAAAGAAAATGAATGCCGAAGAACCCCCCTCAGATAGTTACCAACAATCTGTGCCAAGGCAGGCCTTTTCAAAGCAGCCCACGGATTCCAAGCAGTTTAAAGGCAGACCAGTCTCTTCTCAGAGAGCACTTCTAACAGGACAACATACTGCAGATCAGAAGCCAGCCAACAAAAGGTCTCTTGTTCCAAAGAAGCAAGCTTCAGTTAATAACACACAGTATAATGACACATCTGTTGAACGATTTATACGGGAAGTGACAAATGGCAAGTTCTGGCACAATCCAGGTTAGTTCTTCGGCATTGTCCCTGTTTCTTCTGGACATCTTTGGTTAACTGACGCTGTTGTTTAATCTGGAAACTTCTTTCATGTGCTGTGAGGCAATACATTTTGTTTATGCGCTTGTGAAATTTGGCTAGTGCTACTTCCTCAAATGCTAATTCTGTTTTAGTGACTTGCAGAACATAAGGGTGACTTATACGCTTATAAGAAGATTGCAGTCCTTTAGACATATATGGTTTATTTTATATAAATAGTAAACTTAAGTATTATATATGTCTGCCTGTGTTCTGTATTTATTAGGACTGTTCCTAGTTTGCTCCGTATTTTTCTTTCATGGTTGGTACAATTGCACTGTTTTTTCTGTGTGAATACATGCCTTGTATATAATTATTGCATCGTCAGTGTTTGCTTGGTTTCGTTCTATTGTAAAACCAGTGTGTGTGCATGAGCACTCTTAGTTTGACAAGGCAAGTTTATAATTGTTATCTGAACAGAGGAGGAAGAACTTCAGTGTGTTCCTGGAAGCTTTGATTCTGCCGAGGAGTACATTAGAGTTTTTGAGCCTTTGCTTTTTGAGGAATGCAGAGCTCAGCTATATAGTTCCTACGAGGAGAGTCTTGAGGCTGTATCAAGGGATGCACATGTAATGGTGCGTGTGAAAAGTGTGGATAGGCGTGAAAGAGGTATATTTTCTGCATTTTTATTGCCCCCTTTTTTGTAGAGCAATCATGTTACCCATTGTAATCACCTAACATAAATATGCTTGCTGCATTCAGGATGGTATGATGTTATTGTTTTGCCAACACATGAATATAAATGGACTTTTAAAGAAGGAGAAGTTGCAATTTTGTCGTCCCCCCGGCCTGGTTCAGGTAGCCATACTGATAATATCCCTTTATTTTTATCAAGATTTTTATTTTGCTTCCACAAATATGTTTTGACAACTTTGTTCACTTACCTTTGTTTTGTTCATTAGCTGCCCAATCAAGTAGATCTAATAGGAAGACTGCTGCTTCAAATGAAGACGCTGAAGCTGACTATGGACGGCTTGTAGGTACGGTCAGACGCCATATGCCTATTGATACGCGTGATCCCATTGGAGCAACTATCCATTTTTATGCTGGGGATTCATTTGATTGTAGCAGGTAATCCAGTGTTAGTGATATCATTGTTCTTTAGCTATCCCACACTATGTTTTGATAAGACCACACTTTTGTGCTCTTTGTCCACCCTGTTCCCCTACTATATCAACAGTGATTGGAATTTTCTTAGTTCTTTTTATCACTGGCATGTGATTGTTTGCTTCACAGTTCACACACATGATAGAAGTTGCATGCCAAATTTATTTAAGTCAACTATGCTTTGGAATTTATCATGCTTGACACGATGAATTTTGCACTGCACGATGCAGGTTTACCTTGGAATGAGCAGTACTTACTCATACAACAGCTTGTCTAACTTGTCAGTTTGCCTTTGGCTTTTAAGGTCGTCGGGTTTTTCACGTGCACAGTTACATTGAACATTACACATGCACACAAAACCATCTGCTCTGCAATTTTCTGTAACTTCCTAGTTCTGGTTTGTCTAGTGTTGAGAACATCACCATCTTATTATGAATTAAGCTATACTCAAGCGAAAATCCCCTCATCCTAACAGGACCTGTGATGAGGTTCATAGACACAATTTTCTGAGAATATTACCTACTCCCTCCGTCTGAAAAAGCTTGTCCCTCAAATGGATGTATCTAGCACCAAGTTAGTGCTAGATACATCCATTTGAGGAACAAGCTTGGGACAAGTTTTTTCGGACGGAGGGAGTACTAGATTGTTACGTTTAGTTTACTTTGTTAAGTTGACTCGATTCATATACACTGTTATTGACCTTTTTTTATTGTTTTGGTTGTCTTTTCTGTGATGCACTAGCGAGACTAATGTTCTGAGGAAACTGCAACCTCGAAGCACCTGGTATCTAACGGGTCTTGGTTCCCTTGCAACAACACAAAGGGAATATGTAGCATTGCATGCATTCCGCCGTCTTAATGTGCAGGTAATGCATATTACACCTGGTTGTTATCTGTCTTTCTTGGTTAACATTTTTGCTTGACGCTGATAAAAAACTTTCCATCAGATGCAAAACGCAATTCTTCAGCCAAGTCCAGAGCACTTCCCAAAATACCAAGAGCAGCCGCCTGCTATGCCTGACTGTTTCACTCCAAGTTTTTCTGATCATATCAATCGTACTTTCAATGGGCCTCAGCTATCGGCTATTCATTGGGCTGCAATGCACACAGCTGCTGGTACAAGCAATGGAGTGGTTAAGAAACAAGAACCATGGCCTTTCACATTAGTACAAGGTCCTCCGGGGACAGGGAAAACCCATACTGTGTGGGGAATGTTAAATGTTATTCATCTTGTTCAGTATCAACATTACTATGCTGCTCTGCTAAAGAAACTTGCTCCTGAAAGTTACAAGCAAGTTGGTAGTACCACTAACAGCAGCTCAGAGGCTTTTGCCGCAGGGTCTATTGATGAAGTTTTGCAGAGCATGGATCAGAACCTTTTCCGCACTCTTCCCAAGCTTTGCCCCAAACCACGGATGCTTGTGTGCGCCCCATCAAATGCTGCAACAGATGAGCTGCTTTCTCGTGTTCTTGACCGAGGTTTCATAGATGGTGAGATGAAGGTTTACCGCCCTGATGTTGCCCGTGTTGGAGTTGACACACAGTCTCGTGCTGCCCAAGCTGTATCAGTTGAGCGACGGACGGAACAGCTTTTAATGAAGGGCCGTGATGAAGTAATTGGGTGGTTGCAGCAGCTAAAAGGCCGTGAGCAGCAGTTATCACAGGAGATAGGGCTTCTACAGAGGGAACTTAATATCGTTGCAGCAGCTGGTAGATCCCATGGTTCGGTTGGGGTAGATCCTGATGTGCTAGCTCACAGGGATCGTAACCGTGACGTTCTGCTTCAAAAACTTGCTGCCTCTGTAGAAAGCAGGGATAAAGTACTTGTAGAGATGTCAAGGCTGCTGATATTAGAAAGCAGGTTCCGTGTTGGCAGCAACTTCAATCTGGAAGATGCTAGGTCTAGTCTGGAAGCCAGTTTCGCCAATGAAGCAGAAATTGTTTTTACAACAGTGTCAAGCAGCGGGCGCAGGTTATTTTCTCGCCTTAGTCATGGTTTTGATATGGTTGTTATCGATGAGGCTGCTCAGGCCAGTGAAGTTGGAGTCCTCCCTCCACTTGCACTTGGTGCCGCTAGATGTGTCTTGGTAGGTGATCCACAGCAGCTCCCTGCCACTGTTATTAGTAAAGCGGCTGGAACTTTACTCTATAGCAGGAGCCTTTTTGAGAGGTTTCAGCAGGCTGGTTGCCCTACCATTTTGTTGTCAGTGCAATATCGGATGCATCCCCAGATCCGAGAGTTTCCATCACGATACTTTTATCAAGGCCGCCTTACAGACAGTGAAAGTGTTGTCAAACTGCCTGATGAGTTGTATTACAAAGATGCATTAATGGCACCTTACATATTTTATGACATCTCACATGGTCGTGAGTCTCATAGAGGTGGATCATCTTCATACCAGAATGTTCATGAAGCTCAGTTTGCATTGCGTTTATACGAGCATCTTCAGAAGCTTGTGAAAGTTAATGGTGGTAAGAAGGCATCTGTTGGTATAATCACTCCATATAAGTTGCAGTTGAAGTGTCTTCAGCGGGAATTTGAGGAGGTCATGAATACTGAGGAAGGGAAAGATATCTACATAAACACAGTAGATGCTTTTCAAGGCCAGGAGCGTGATGTGATTATCATGTCATGCGTGCGTGCTTCAAACCACGGCGTGGGTTTTGTTGCAGATATACGGCGCATGAATGTTGCTCTTACTCGAGCTAGGAGAGCTCTATGGGTACGTCTCTCTGTCCTCTTTTAAAAAATGCATCAAGACCACTGTACTGCTACTTCAAAACATGCTATGAACAAATGCTATAGTACTAATAGTTATTCGTCGTTTTCTAGGTTGTTGGTAATGCCAGTGCTCTCATGCAGTCAGAGGACTGGGCGGCGCTGGTAGCAGATGCAAAGGCCAGAAAATGTTTCATGGACTTGGATAGCATCCCCAAGGACTTTCTTGCCATGAAGATCTCTTCCAACACTCCAGGAAGGAATACTTCAAACAACCTAAGGAACTTGAGGACTGGTGGACCAAGACCGAGGCATCTGGACATGCTTCCGGACCCCAGGATTGGCATGAGGGCTGATGAGGATGAGCGTCCTAACTCTGTTCCAAGAAATGCTAGTTACCGGAATTTGGATGACCTGGGACGATCTGGTGATAGATCTAGGGAAAGTTTGCAGTTTGGAGTGGCCAAGAGGCCGAATTCATCCAATGGTTCTCGGAGAGAAGTCTGAAGACAATGCATTGCTATCTTCATCTTTGCGTGCGCGTAACAATGATGAGCTTCCTCGGGATGAAGCCTGGTTGGAGCAAAGCATCACCTATTGGAAGATGTACACCCTGGGTCGGTTGTGTTAAGGAGAAGGCATTATTGACATAATGAAAGGATTCCTCATGAAATTAGTAGGCCTCTCGGCGGCATGTTGCAACAATAGCCACTGACGTCAGTCCAATCAGATCGTCAGATGCGCTCTGTTGGGTGGTTCAGATTACAGTAGAAAAAGGCTGCCCCAGGTCCTCAGTGTTCTGCAATTGTGCAGGACACATTTGGTCTGTTGATATAACCAGACTTCAACAAGGCTGCAGCTGGATGGTTACTTTCTGGGATTGCAATACTTGCTTTAGTGTGCTTAACAGGCTACCATCTTTCTCATAGATATAAATACATGCGCATGGGCATTTCCATTTTGAGACATGCCAGGAGAGATAAATCTCACTGGCCCTAGAGCAAGGTTAGGTGTCAAGCTTTGCCGCGAGATTGCTGCTAGCTACAAACATGCGTTGCTTGATATGCCCTTGTAGGATCAGTATTGCTAACGTAGGCAGGGCTTCTGTAACATATGACATAAGCTCCCTCTATGTACAAAGTCCACATCTAGAAAAGAAAATCATTTTTTTATTCAGCTGCCTTGTTGTCTGTCACCTGTTGTTAGTTCGAGACTGTTGAATGGTGTTTTATGTTGTTGGAAGATGTTATCATGTTTTCAGTTATGTTCTTACCTGATATTGCACATTGTTGGTTTTTGTACTTCTATGTTGATCTGTGGTATAGCTTGTGCTCTTTAAACTGGTATGTGGTATAGCATGGTGTTTGGTTGGCATTATTATATTGATTGATGTAAAATTCCAACCGGGGTGACGCTGTACATGCTTCGGGTTTGTGGAAGCCCTGTTTGGATCCTTCTGTTTTTTTGTCTGATATCTGAGGTCCCCTGTTAGCATAAACCAGCCCTTGTTCTTTTTGCTAGTTCTTGATTTTACAGGCATGTACTGATATGGTTCTTGTTCTCTATGCAGGGTATATCTGATGATGTTTCATAATCTTAGCTTGGAATGCTGCTGGTTCGGTGGTGGTCCTCTGAGATGTCAGTTTTAGCATAAGCTAGCCCTTAATTCTTTTTTGTCTGAATCAGATTTGCTTGTGCAGGCCTGTGTTGTACTGTATTGATCTTGGTCTTGTTCTGTGCAGGCTACACCTTATGATGTACTAGTATGACATTCTGTTCTGCAGAATTTCAGAATGCCGAGGGCTATGACTTCAATCCTGGCTGGGTGTTGCTGGACGGTGGTGGTCATCGAAGATCTCAGGTATGCTCAAAATGTTCTGTTTCTTCTTGGGTTATCAGATTTGCTGGTTCTCCATTTAATTCCTCTTTTCATTCAGGTACGACACGAAAAGAGTACTTGCCAGCTTGGTGTGATGCATGTATGCCCCCAGGAAGACCTTACGTCCAAGCTGGAGTGCTTTTCTGGTACTTGAAAGTGAACATGCTGCTGTGATTATTTTAATTCGCAATATAACACAGATTGTGATTATTTTTTATGGCGAAAAGGATCTGATACATTATAAAGATTCACTTGAAGTACAAATCATCTCAAGCACTTGCCGCTGCTCGAACGAGCTGTTGACGGTCCTTTATACCGGACTGGCCTGTCCTCTTCGTGCAAGTGCTCAATGCAAGCTGTAGTAGCTGACGTTGAATCGATATGAAATACCGGTCACCAAATTTGCCGTAGCCAATGGCAAGCGAGAATGTTAGCAACCCAGTGCTCAATCCACTCAAACTAGCATGAATTACAAACCATGGAGGTTGGTCAAGAAATGTATCTATATGTATGATAGTTCTAGATACATCTATTTTTATTCATTTCTATGACAAGTAATTTCGGACGGAGAGAGAGAAGGAAGATCAGGAGCCAGTCAAGTCGTACAAGCAAGGCCGAAGCCATCCTTTCCCTGCCAAGCTGCTCGTGGGGGCCGAATCCATCTGTTCCCAGCCGAGTTGCTCGTTGAGGCCCCCCCTGTAGTGCATCTCCTTCGTGGGCTGGGTAGTGCCTGAGAGCCCGACAAGGCCCAGGTTGTTGACACAATCCCTCCCACCATAAGATTCGACTTGCCCCAAGTCGATGTTTAGTAGCGCCATCCGGGGTCCCATGGAGTTGGCAAGGCATACTGAACCCATTCTACAGTTTCGTCCTCAAGTCGATGTTGTGTTGAACCTCCTGGGTCCCATGTCACCTGTGATGTATCAAAACCATTCCCCAAACAAGCATCATCCATACTGTTAAAGATTGTCTCGTCACCAGGTCTTAAGATTGTCTCGCCACCAGGTCTTAGAATAGGAAGCCCGCGATTGATCCACTGCCTTCTTAGAACTGAGCAAATCGACTCGTTTTGCCTCTCACATCATTCATGTCTTTCGGAGGCATTGTGATTTGCTCTCTTTGTCCCATCATCTTGTTTTGTCAAGATCATGTTATTTTCTTTGCTTATCCATTTAACTGGAATGTTGTGTCCTTCGTTTAAGTTCTTTTCATCTTATCAAGTCTTGCCTCTCTTTTGAACCGGAGCGCTGTTCGAATTCTTCTTGCTTTGTGCCATTCTTCATGACCTTGCAACCTTCCAAGGTTTGTTGGTTTCACTCGTTGTCAAAAAAGCAACTTAGTTTTACTTTTTCTCTTTCTCTTTCGTTTGTCATCCTTAGATCTCGGGACGAGATCTCTTGTAAGTGGAGGAGAGTTGTGACGACCCGAGACCAACGCTTCATATGCCTTTCATGTATTTTGAATTTTATCGTGTGATTTGTTTTGTTCGTTACATTTTTCTTTTGCATCATGTCATTATGCAACCCCCTTTTAAAACTCAACTAAATAAATTGCATAGATCGTTGATCTATTTAAATTGAGGGAATTCACATGGTGATTCTCTTTGTAACATATTTTTTCAATATTTTAAGGAGCTATAATAAAATATTCCGTTAATTTGGAATTAACCATAACACACTTGCATTTTAATTCCATGCCTCTTCTACTTCAAGTTTCATCTCCAAACCTTGTCGATAATTCTTTCTCCATTTATCGAGGCTCTTCCTAAAATCTCAACATTTTTGGGCATTTCGAAATCCTAGTCCTTGTTCAAACCATTTGATTAAATTCAAATGACTTTGAATTTAATTCTTGCAATCTTGCCCACTCCATTTTTCTTGGAACAAGCGCATTTTTGCGAGTCCAGAAAATTTGACCTCTTGTTCAAATTCTTTTTCGGACCCTCTCTTTCTTCTCTTTGAAATTCTGTTTATTTCTCATGGAGATAAAAAGAAGGAAGAGGGTGGACAACCCAGCACCCGGGCCTCTGGCCATTTCCCCTCCACTGGGCTGGCCTCTAAGGCCCATCCTCAGGCCCAGCTGCACCTAAAAAACCCTATCCCCGACCCTCTTCTCTCGACCTCTCCCTCTCGCTTCCCCTCAGCGCCGCTTTCTTTCGATCCCCAACTCCACTCGATCCCCTCCTTCCTCCTGGCGCCGCCACAGAGAGAGGCCAACGCCGCGCCCTCGTCCCAATTCCCGCGCCGCGCCACCGTTGCGCAATGCACGCAGGAGAAGAGCTCCTCGCCCACGACCCCTCCGGTTGTCGCGTTGCCATCTGCCGCGTCCTTCTTGCGCGCGAAGCCCTCGCTTCTCTCGGTCGCGCCCGACCACATGTTCGCCGCTGCAACTCCCGCCATGGCCCGCGAGGCCATCAGCATCGCTGCGCCCCTGTTGCCTCCCTCCCTTGGCGACCTCGACCTCCGGCCTGTTCCGCCTTGCTGACGTGCACCTTGTCTCCTCTGCATCCATGGTGCCTCTCGTGCCCCCCTGCACCACGAACCCCGAGCTCCATCATTTCTGCTTCGCTCTGCTGCTACTGCCCCCCCATCTCCAACCCCTTTCTCCTACAACGCCCTGCCTCCTGATGTGCTGCACCACCACTAAGTCGTGGCCGATTTTGTTGTTTCATTGTTGGGCATGAGCAGCTATGGCCCGCCATCTCCTGCCGCTACTCGCGCGCTGCACACGAGAGGCCTTTTGTCTTGCTTCGTTTTGGGTTGGCAAAAACGTTGCCAAGACCCGTACGCGGACCGTCAAGCATCGTCTCCGGGATTTTTCGCCAAGTACCCTACCGGCAAGACCGACGTTCGAACAAGCACACCGACTCTATGGTTCCGACAAGTACCCTGACAACGTGTGTACCTGTAACGCCCCGAGACCGATGTGCCAGGTGTCCTCCAGTTATTCGCTGTTGTTGCCTTGTCTTTGCTTGCGTGTCATGTCATTGCATATCATGTCATCATGTGCATTTCATTTGCATACATGTTCATCTCATGCATCCAAGCATTTTCCCCGTTGTCCTTTTGCAATCCGGCGCTTCTATGTCACCCGGTGTCCCTTTCTACCTCTTTTCGTGTGCGGGTGTTAAACATTTTCGGATTAGACCGAAACTTGCCATGCGGCCTTGGTTCACTACCGGTAGACCGTCTGTCAAGTTTCATGCCATTTGGACTTCGTTTGATACTCCAACGGTTAACCGAGGGACCGAAAAGGCCTCGTGTGTGTTGCAGCCCAACACCCTTCCAAAGTGGCCCAAAACCCACCTAAACCTGTTCCATCATCTAGAGCGTTCGATCACGATCGCGTGGCCGCAAACTGCACCTCATTTGGAGCTTCCTAACTCCCTCTACCTCTATAAATAGACCCCTTCATTTCCGTTTTCGGATCTTTTCCCCGAAACCCTAAAACTCCTCCCTCAGCGCCGCCAGACATGTCCGTCCCGCCGCTGGACGTGTCCGCCGCCGCCACGTCGCTCCAGCCAATCAGGAGCCGCCAGCTCAGCACTGCCGCCCCCTCCTCCACTCGCGCGCCGCCACGTGGCTCCGCCGCCGTCCCCGCGCCGCCGGGCCCGAGGCGCCCAGATCCGGCCCTCCCGGCCCGGTTCGTCTCCGCGTCGCTTGCGCCTCCCCGCGCCTTCTCGTCTCTCTTCTTCGCCACGCTCGTCCGCTGCCGTCAGCCGACGTCGGCGACCAACTCCGGCGACCGGTTTCCGCCGCCCTGCTCCGCCGTTCGCCGCCGGGGAGCCGGATCCGAGCTCGTCCGCGCCCCACCACGGCTCCCCGTCGCCGCCTAGCCTGGATCTGGCCCCGCCGGACCGGGATCCGCCGCCCTCCCTCTCCTGGCACTGTCCTTTCGCCGGCTCGCCGGTCCAGCTCGCCGGCAACGCGCCTGGATCGCCGCCTCCTGTCTCCCCGATCCAGGAGGGATCGGGAGGAGGGTGACCTTCAAGTGGGCCGCGCGCCCGAATCCGACCCAGCAGGCCAGCGCCGGCCTGCCCCGCCTACCTCCTCTCTCTTCTGCAGCTGGGCTGAGCCCACGGGGTGAGAACCCTCTATCCTCCGCCCGTGCGCTGTGTAACTATATAATGCTCGTCTGTTTTTTTCCTAAAAACTGCCAAGTCCTAGTAATTTTTATGCATATTCATCATGTCATAACTCTGCACTCGTAGTTCCGATTCGTGTGTGTAGCATATCTAAATGTTCGTCTCGACGAGTACATCATTTCATCTCATTGCATCATTTTCATTTGAGCTCATCTTGATGCCCGAAATGCTGTTGAAAGAGGGCTATGTGAGTAATTTGTCAGATCTGTTTCAGCAAATGTCATTTTGTCATTTTTGCCATGATTAATGTGTGCATGCTATGATCCGGAGCTCTACTTGTGTTTTGTAATATGCCATGCCATCTTTATAGTGGTGCTTACCATGCATTTTTGTGATATTTGTGGTGACTAGCACAAGCTTGCAAAGTTGCGTAATCGGTAATTCTGTTTTCAGGGACTTAGAATTTCACTAAGTCCTTGTCCTGATTTTGTTGTTATGCCATATGTTCATGTTGTTTCCTAGTGATCCGTGCCTCTTTTGAGGATGATCAGTAAGGATGTTTTGTTAATACCGTGGTGCTCTATCCATCCATGTCTTTGTTTGCATTTATGGAGCAACCTAGCTTGAGTCAATCGAGCTCTACTTTTGCTATATCGTGAATCCTGGCAGATTGTTGACTTGTTAGCGATTTTGCCGAGGATGTTGCTATTGATCCGTGCATGTTATGTTGTTGTTCTTGCCATGTCTAGCTTCTATGCCATGTATTCTTGATGGGTGTATGCTTAGTTTGTCATGCCATGCTCTATAGTGAGTGCATCGAGCTCGTAAACATGCCTACTCGTTAACTGTTTTGCATGCTCCAGTTTTTCACTAAGTTCTGATGTATCTAAATCCCCTCAAGCTTCTTTGTTCATTTGCTAATTCTTTCCGGTGTTTCATTATCTTTTCTTCATTCATTTTCAAATCCTACCGGTGGATCATCGAAGGCCTCTTCAAGTTTGCGCATTATCTATCTTAATCCTTTCTATGAGAATAAGTAGTATGCCAATTCCATTGGTTGTCATCAATTTGAATTGGGGAAGGATAAGCATAATGTAATTCTTATTCTTGTTTCATCGAGTTGATTCAATTCCTTATTCCGGAGTGGTTCATCATACATATTCTTGGCTTCAAGTGCTCATCTTTCTTTCCCGGAGTTCCAAGCTCTCGCAATTATGTTATCACGGAGATCTATCTAAATCTTTACAAGGTTTCACCTTGTGTTTTCAACTACCCTTTCTTTCCGTTTGATCATTCTTTTGTTTAACGAAGTTCTTCATGGAGGTTCTACATGATGGTTCTTCAAGGATTTAACTCCTTCTCGAAGGGTTCATCAAGATTCTTTTCAGAGGAGCTCAAGTATTTCTTCATCTTGCAATCCAGAGTGCATTTCTTTCTACCGTATCATTGGAGGTGGTTTTACATCATTCTTGATAATTTGAGTTCATGCTTCATGATTCACACATTGTTAAGAATGAGGTATTTTAAATCCATCAACCTATTCATTGGAATTGTCATGGGTTATATTTCACCTAAAGCCTTCCCTAAGGATTGTTGTTATATGGTGCTCATAAATGACCCAAGTTCTTCATCTATCCTCCCGGTGAAATAGCGTTCTCGTCTCCTTGTTCATTCCAATCCAATTCTTTTTCCGTGAGTGGCAGGTTGTCACCTCATAATTTGAGATGTATTCCATAAGACCATATCAAGCTTATTCTTTTCATTGTTGGTTTTCCAACAACTCCGTTCAACCCTTCTCCTAAAGATGCCTTTTCAAGCTCTTTGGTAGCAGAAGTTGGCATTGTCTTCTACATTCTTTTGTCTCAATTATCTTTATTCTATTCTTTCTCCTGGAGGTCTATTGATGTTGCTCTTTTCACTCCTCATCTCGGTTTGTCAAGATCATGTTCAATTTCTTCCATTTACAGTCGAAGTGCTGTCCAAATTATATCAGTCTTATTCCTTCTCTATCTTGTTTAACCGGAGTGTCGTGTCCTCTGCTCAAGTTCTTTTCATCCTATCAAGTTTTTGCCTCCCTTCTCAACCGGAGTGCTACCCGAATCGGGTCTTTCTTATTCCTCTTTCTTAACGGAGTGCTTTCAACTTGTTCATCTCCGTTGCTTTCTTTCTTTCAATTTGCTCAACCTCGCAAGGTTCCTTGGTTTCACTCATTGGTCAAAGAAGCAGCTTAGTTTTACCTCTTCTCTTTCTCTTCCGTTTTTCCCTCCGGTGCCATTCTAGATCTCGGGACGAGATCCTCTCGTAGTGGTGGAGTGTTGTAACGCCCCGAGACCAATGTGCCAGGTGTCCTCCAGTTATTCGCTGTTGTTGCCTTGTCTTTGCTTATGTGTCATGCATTGCATATCATGTCATCATGTGCATTTCATTTGCATACATGTTTGTCTCATGCATCCGAGCATTTTCCTCGTTGTCCGTTTTGCAATCCGGCGCTTCTATGTCACCCTGTGTCCCTTTCTACCTCTTTTCATGTGCGGGTGTTAAATGTTTTCGGATTGGACCGAGACTTGCCATGCGGCCTTGGTTCACTACCGGTAGACCGCCTGTCAAGTTTCGTGCCATTTGGACTTCGTTTGATACTCAACGGTTAACCGAGGGACCGAAAAGGCCTCGTGTGTGTTGCAGCCCAACACCCTTCCAAAGTGGCACAAAACCCACCTAAACCCGTTCCATCATCTAGAGCGTTCGATCACGATCGTGTGGCCGCAAACCGCACCTCATTTGGAGCTTCCTAGCTCCCTCTACCTCTATAAATAGACCCCTTCATTTCCATTTTCGGATCTTTTCCCCGAAACCCTAAAACTCCTCCCTCAGCGCCGCCGGACATGTCCGTCCCGCCGTCGCCGCCACGTCGCTCCAGCTAATCAGGAGCCGCCACCTCAGCACCGCCGCCCCCTCCTCCACTCGCGCGCCGCCATGTGGCTCCGCCGCCGTCCCCGCGCCGCCGGGCCCGAGGCGCCCAGATCCGGCCCTCCCGGCCCGGTTCGTCTCCGCCGTCGCTTGCGCCTCCCCGCGCCTCCTCGTCGCTCTTCTCCGCCGTGCTCGTCCTGAGCTCTACTTGTGTTTTGTAATATGCCATGCCATCTTTACAGTGGTGCTTACCATTTATTTTTGTGATATTTGTGGTGACTAGCACAAGCTTGCAAAGTAGCGTAATCGGTAATTCTGTTTTCAGGGACTTTGTCCTGATTTTGTTGTTATGCCATATGTTCATGTTGTTTCCTAGTGATCCGTGCCTCTTTTGAGGATGATCAGTAAGGATGTTTTATAAATATTGTGATGCTCTATCCATCCATGTCTTTGTTTGCATTTATGGAGCACCCTAGCTTGAGTCAATCGAGCTCTACTTTTGCTATATCGTGAATCCTGGCAGATTGTTGACTTGTTAGCGATTTTGCCGAGGATGTTGCTATTGATCCGTGCATGCTATGTTGTTGTTCTTACCATGTCTAGCTTTTATGGCATGTATTATTGATGGGTGTATGCTTAGTTTGTCATGCTATGCTTTGTAGTGAGTGCATCAAGCTCGTAAACAGGCCCACTCGTTAACTGTTTTGCATGCTCCAGTTTTTCACCAAGTCTGAGATCTGTTTATGTTTTTGCCATGTTCACATGCTTGCAATTGTATTTTCTGATCCCTTTTGGCTCAAGGTCACTAAGGGACTTTTGTTAAGTGCTTTGAGTAGCTTCATGCCATGCCTTGATTTGCCATGTTAAGTTCCTGTAGCAGTTTTCATGCTTCAAAGGATGCTTCCTGATAATAAATTCCAGACTTGTGTTAATTTCACGAAGTCTGAAACCTGTTATCATTTGCATTTTTGCCATGCTTGTTTGGACCTGTTAATGAGTGAATTAGCCGTAGCTCAGTGTTCATCTTTTGTTAAGCATCTCGAGTGGATCCCTGCCATGTATTTTTTTGCCATGTTTGAGTGCTGTAGCATAACTATCTTGTTGCATTTAGATGGCTACTTGCTGTTTATCGCAGACCGGTGCCATATTTGTTTTGCTTGCCATTTCCAAACCGTGCATCCGATTCCGGTGATCTTTATATCGATTTCAACCGAAATCACCTCACCTTTCCAGTGGCACTCTTGGACTTCCAAGTTGAGGCCAGGTTCAATCATTCCTTTGCAAATCATGCATATGCATCGCATACCGCATCCCGCATATCATACCATGTTCATGTGTTGGTTGTTTACTATGTTGTGTGCTTCTTTCCGGTGTTGCTTCTTCGGATTGGATCCGGTAACGTTGCGTTTGTGAGGATACGTTGGCTACGTCCGTTTGTCTTCTTCATGGACTCGTTCTTCTTCCTTGCGGGATTTCAGGCAAGATGACCATACCCTCGAAATCACTTCTATCTTTGCTTGCTAGTTGCTCGCTCTTTTGCTATGCCTATGCTGCGATACCTACCACTTGCTTATCATGCCTCCCATATTGTTGAACCAAGCCTCTAACCCACCTTGTCCTAGCAAACCGTTTTTTGGCTATGTTACCGCTTTGCTCAGCCCCTCTTATAGAGTTGTTAGTTGCAGGTGAAGATTGAAGTTTGTTCCTTGTTGGAACATGGAGATATTGTTCCTTGTTGGAACATGTTTACTTGTTGGGATATCACAATATCTCTTATTTAATTAATGCATCTATATACTTGGTAAAGGGTGGAAGGCTCGGCCTTATGCCTGGTGTTTTGTTCCACTCTTGTCGCCATAGTTTCCATCATATCGGTGTTATGTTCCCGGATTGTGCGTTCCTTACGCGGTTGGGTTATAATGGGAACCCCTTGACAGTTCGCCTTGAATAAAACTCCTCCAGCAAGGCCCAACATTGGTTTTACCATTTGCCACCTAGCCTTTTTCTTTCCCTTGAGTCGGCCGGCTCAAGGGTCATCTTATTTTAACCCCCCCGGGGCAGTGCTTCTCTAAGTGTTGGTCCAACTAAGCGATGTCCGAGGCTACCAGGGGCAACTCTGGGCTGGCTTACCCGACGTCTTGCTCATCTGGTGTGCCCTGAGAACGAGATATGTGCAGCTCCTATCGGGATTTGTCGGCACATTTGGGTGGCTTTGCTGGTCTTGTTTTACCATTGTCGAAATGTCTTGTAACCGGGATTCCGAGTCTGATCGGGTCTTCTCGCTAGAAGGAATATCCTTCGTTGACCGTGAGAGCTTGTGATGGGCTAAGTTGGGACACCCCTGCAGGGATTTGAACTTTCAAAAGCTGTGCCCACGGTTATGGGCAGATGGGAATTTGTTAATGTCCGGTTGTAGAAAACCTGAAGTTTATCTTAACTAAAATGCATCAACCGCGTGTGTAACCGTGATGGTCTCTTCTCGGCGGAGTCCGGGAAGTGAACACGGTATTGGAGTTTTGCTTGACGTAGGTTGTTCTAGGATCACTTCTTGATCATAGTTTCTCGACCATGCTTTGCCTCCTCTTCTCGCTCTCATTTGCGTATGTTAGCCACCATATATGCTAGTCGCTTGCTGCAGCTCCACCTCATACCTTTACCTTACCCATAAGCTTAAATAGTCTTGATCGCAAGGGTGTGAGATTGCTGAGTCCCCGTGACTCACGGATACTTCCAAAACCAGCTTGCAGGTGCCGATGATATCGTAAAGGTGACGCAACCAAGCTCAGGAGGAGCTCGATGAAGATCTTGTCCTTTATGTTGTTCCGTTTCCAGTTGATCAGTAGTGGAGCCCAGTTGGGGACGATCGGGGATCTGTGTAGCATTTGGGGTACTCTTCTTTTACCTTGGTTCCGTAGTCGGACCTTGATTGTATCTGGATAATGTAATGCTTTGTTTCATGTAATTGTGTGAAGTGGCGATTGTAAGCCAACTATCTATCTCTTTCCCTTATGTATTACATGGGTTGTGTGAAGATTAACTCACTTGCGACATTGCTTTCAATGCGGTTATGCCTCTAAGTCGTGCTTCGACACGTGGGAGATATAGCCGCATCGAGGGCGTTACAGTACCTCTATCATCGACCCCGTGGACGTCAAGTTCCTCGTTGTGACACCGATCATCTACAGAGTGTGTACGACTATGAAACGTGAACCACCACTTCCACTACCGTCGCCGTGCACCACTACTTCCTCTACGACCGTCCCGAGAACGTCTAGTTCCTCTACTTCGCACTGACTCGGTCCACCTCAAAATGCACGCTTCGAAAGTATAACCGACGAGATGACACTCGTGGACGATTGCTCGTGTTTGCACTGCATGCGATTATTTGTTGCATGTTCCTCCTCGTTTGCCATGCCGTCGACCCGTGGGAACCTGGTAACCGGGATCACCCCACCATCTTTTGCATGTTCCGTATATCCACACTTTCTTTTGCACCGACATCTCGATGAGTTGTTGGATCATCGGAATGTTGCATTGGCACCATTTCCGTTGTCGTTGCCGTGGCACCCCTTTCGTTCTGCCATGGTGACCAAATGCTTCAGAACATGCTCATGTCAACATTTTCATAAAATTACATAAAACTTGTATATGTCATCTGCATTATGATAACAACATTTAAAATGTTTAAAATTATTTTTTGCACTAAATTGCTAAATGACATGTGGGGATTTACCGGAATTGTTGTTGAATGTTTCCGGCCTCATTTAAACTTGCCTAAATAGTTAGTTTAATTATGACCTCTTGCCATGTTAACAACATTTAATATTGACGAGTAGCATAAATGAGAGCGAACGAAATACTTGAATGTGGTGTTTCGTCAATATGCAACGAGACTCGTTGCATATTGAGCCCCACTTAATTTGTAGTATTGTTTGTTGCACTTTGCCATGCCATGCCTTATTTAAATGGACATGCATCATACTTTATTGTGCATCATGCCATGGTTATGATATGTTTGTTTACCGAGTTGTTTGCTTCTTCTTGATAGTTCCAGTTTCGTTGTGATTGTGAGGATTCGTTCGACTACGCCCGTTCATCTACTTCATGGACTCGATCTTCTTCCTAGCGGGATTTTAGGCAAGATGACCATTATCCTGGATACCACTACTACCTTTGCTTTGCTTGTTATCTCGATGCTATCGCTATGTCGTGCTACCTACCACTTGTTTATCAAGCCTCCCAAATTGCCATGACAACCTCTAACCTTTTCCACCATCCTAGCAAACCGTTGTTTGTCTATGTTACCGTTCTTGCTGGGTCGGTTTGTTTTTGGGGGGTGGGGCAATAAGCTTGCTTCTTCACAAGCTTTGCTCAGCCCCTCTTATAGCGTTGCTAGTTGTAGGTGTAGTTGCAGGTTGTTCCATGTTGGGACATGGATATCATGGGATATCACAATATCTCTTATTTAATTAATGCATATATATACTTGGTAACAGGTGGAAGGCTCGGCCTTTTGCCTGGTGTTTTGTTCCACTCTTGTCGCCCTAGTTTCCGTCATACCGGTGCTATGTTCCTTGAATTTTGCGTTCCTAACGCGGTCGGGGTTTATGGGCCCCCTTAACAGTTCGCTTTGAATAAAACTCTTCCTGCAAGGCCCAACATTGGTTTTAACATTTGCTCAACATAATAAACTTGATAATTAATTAATTTGCATAGGGGGTCGCATCCCCGAGGATTCTTAATTCCACATAATAAAGGGGGTCCAGTGTTGTTGGTGCTGGTCCAAACTAGAGCACTGTGCGGGGCCACCCCGGGGCAACCTGGGTTATTTTCTTTGGCACCTGTACGCGTAGCTCATCCATCGTGGCCTGAGACGAGATAGAGCGGCTACTATCAGGGTGTCGACATGTCGGGAGGTCTTGCTGGACTTGTTTTACCATTGTCGAAATGTCTTGTGCACCGATATCCCGAGTTTGATCGGGTTGTCCTGCGATGGCGGATTGTCTCTGCGGATCGTGAGAGCTTATCATGGGCTAAGTTGGGACACCCCTGCAGGGTTTAAACATTCGAGAGCCGTGCCCGCGGTTATGTGGCAGATGGGAATTTTTAATATCCGATTGTAGATAACTTGACACCAGATCTGAAGTAAAATACACTAACCGCGTGTGTAACCGTGACCATCTCTTTTTGAGTGAGTTCGAGAAGAGAATACGGTGGGGTTATGTTTGAACGTAAGTAGTTCAGGATCACTTGATCATTATTAGTTTGCGACCGTTGCGTAGTTTCTCATCTTTTTCTTGTACTTGTAAGTTAGCCACCATATAATGCTTAGTGCTGCTGCAAACCTCACCACTTATCCATTCCATACCCATTAAGCTTTTCTAGTCTTGATACCCATGGTAATGGGATTGCTGAGTCCTCGTGGCTCACAGCTTACTACAACAACAGTTGCAGGTACATGTAATGCAATGATCTGACATGAGAGCGATGCTTGATTGCTTTTGGAGTTCTTCTTCTTCTTGTTCTTCTTTGATCAAGGGATAGTTTCCGGGTCGGGAGCTTGAGACTAGCAGGGTGGATGTCGTTCTTGTTTTTTGTTTGGTTTCATCCGTAGTCGGATCCCGCTCTTCTGTATGATGATTGCTATGTATTGATGAACTGTTGTATTCATGATGTAGCTTGTGGTGAGTGTAAGCCTTTATCTTGTATTCTCATCTATTCAGTACAAGGTATGTTGTAATGATATCCACCTTGCTATGCGCTCAAAATGCGGTTGTGCCCCAATCATGAATTCATCATGTGATTGGGATAGAACCGCATCTTAGGCTCTACAGAAGAAAGATATGAAGAAGCTGTAGCTGTGCAGCTGACGCTAGGTGCTGTGGTGGTTAGCACCTCGTGCCAATGACCCGAAGGTCGCAGGATCGAATTGCAACGAAGACGTGTATAAATTTTTGTTTACGACGAAAAATGGAATGGGCCGAGTCCAGCTAACGCTTCTGCAGGCGCTGGTTTGCAGAAATAGCCAATAATCGGCACTTGCAGCGCTAAATAGGAAACACCGGGGGACGGGGGTGGATCCGTGTAGAGAGCAGGGAACAACCGCCATAGGATATGAATATTACAGGAATAGAAAACTTGTAGGAACAAAGATGACATGTATCTCAAATCCTGTGGGCCGCGGCTACAAATTAGCCGATTGATTTTCTAGAAAAATCATCCTCCTAATTAGACATTCGATATGGCACCGGTGGCCGCCGATCTCAGCAAGGCAGCCTGGCGTCTTCCTTCCTCTGTACCCATCCACCACGCGATTCAGTTCAACAACCGATGTCTCCTCCGAAGACAACAACCCACCGTGATACCTGCGCCTACGACATCTGGGACCAGAATCACCGGCGACCGTTGCATCGCAACTCTTAGAGCCGCCGGCGACCGCTGCAACGTAGCACCGGGAGCCACTTGAGGGCTGCTCCATGGCAACACCGAGCCCGACGTCTCCGTGAAGCTTCATTGCAGCTCCGGCGAAGCTTCATTGCAGCCCCGGCGGAGTATGTTTCGACCCCATCGCTGCTCCAACGACTGGGCGGAGCCCCAATGCAGGCCCGGGCGACGCTCCATGGCAACACCGAGCACGACATCTCCGGCAAAAGCTTCATTGCAGCCCTGGCGGAGTCCATTCCAACCCCGTCGCAGCACCAACGACCGGGCGGCGCTCCATGGCAGCCGGGGGTGGCGCTCCAATGCAACCTCGACGACGTGAAAATAAGCTCCAACACATCACCTCCTCCGTGGGGCATTGCAGCACCAGCGTCGAGCAGCGCTCGCCTCCAGCCTTCGTGTTGCCTTGCAACAACGGCAGCGAGCAGCCCAGCCTCCATCCTGCGCACTGCGTTGCAGCACCGACGATGAGTGGCGCCAGCCTTCGGTCTTCCTGCTGTGATGCAACAGTGGCAGCGACGCTATGCTTGTGGCCCGTGCACCCATGGCGAGCAGCAAACTGCTGCTTCCAACTCGCAGGAATGGTGGTGCGCCCCCAGAGCAAGGAGCACACAACTCATGGTCGCGTTTGCCCCTCGCTCGCAGCAATAACTCCTATTTGGGCGGGGTGCAGCTGGTGGTGGTGGTCGTTGTCCATCCCGGTTTGCAGCAGCGACAGCTGGTGGTCGGCGTCGCCATGGGAATCTCTCCCTCTCAGATGCAACAAAAGAGGAGGTGGGGAGAGGAAAGAAGATGAGGGGGAAAATGCGTGGAGGAGCAGCCGTGTGAAGGAGATAAGCTCAAGGGTAAAGCGGTGGCCTCGTTCTCTCAAGGACACGTGTCGAGCAGAGCAACCAGTTTACGTGACGCTGTTTTCAGCCAGTTGAGTTTAAACTTTTCCAATCATGTGAATAGGAATAGGACAAGAGATGTCATTCATATCATAGAATATTTTTCATCGAGTGGCTAATGTTTATTTTCCTTTCATCTGGTATGTTGGGCGAAGGCGGAGGGTGGCCTCGGTGTCCGGGATCTCGCCATGCAGAATGACGCCCTCCTCCTCAAAATTCTCCATCAACTCCACGCCGTTGTCCTGTTACGCTGGACATCGTGGGTCTAGGGCGAGCTCAGGGATCTCCTACTCATCGAAGCTCGTGGGTCACCCTTGGTCGGGGCGCACGGGGGGGGGGGGGGGGGAGGGGATTCCGTGAGCTTGTGCCTCTCTATAGGTCCCTCACTCGAGTCGTGGTGGGGGACGGCCAGAAAACCGCTTTCTGAGCCGACCACTGACTCCCCTGTGGGCTGCTCCGGTGCGCCTTCCCCGCGTTCGCCACCTATGCCACACCCCCCGAGGCGTCAGTCTAGACGGTGTGTGCTCTCGGCCTCGATGTCGTCCTCGTTCCTCGGCTCACTGCTGCTGCGGCAAGGGAGCGTTTGGTGCTCCTCCCCCTCATCGGGGAGCCCTGTGACGACGCCCCCTAATCTCTGGAGCATGGTGCTGTGTCGTGCGCCACGGGATGGCCTCGCCTCTAGGGCAGTGTACGTGCTCGCCTGGTTCGGTGGCGAGAACGCCTCTAATGCTGCCTTCCTTTGGAAGTCGCCCGTGCCGTCACGTGTCCGTTTCTTCGCATGGCTTCTCATGCTCGAGCGGATCCACACACGCGACAATTTGCTCAAGAAAAACATCGTCGAGCCTCGCGAGGCTGGGTGTCCTGAGTGCGGTGTTGCTCTTGAGACGCCCGATCACCTCATCTTTGGCTGCCCCTTCACGTGCGCTTTTTAGAGCGCCCTCTGCCTGTGCACGGCCGGGTGTATTGTGCAGGAGCTTCACCTCTTCGATGCCTCCGCTACTGTCAGCAAGGCATAGCCAGACGCCTTCATCCTACTATTGCTGGCACCTCCGGAAACGGCGAAACTCTGTGGTCTTCAGGGGCGAGATGCCCCCCTCTCCGCCGTCCGGAAAGCATGGCGTGGGCGGTTCTGCGAAGATTGGCGTGGGCACGTGGATGCGTGGTTGTGTGCCCTTGCTCCTGGGGGATAGTCCCCCCTAGCGGTGGGATGTTGTAACAAAAACCTGGTGGCCTCGCCCCACGCTCTTGTCAATATTGTTCACTATATATATAGGGTCGCGCTATTCGTCACCCTGGGTGAGGAATAGTTATTCTTCACCCCCCTCTATTTTACCATCAATGCACCGTAGTTTTACGTTTCGTAAGTTTTGTCTTATTTCCGACGCAAAAAGAGACCGTAAGAAAATATATAATCGCCGTAAAAAATATTTTATGTTATGTAAAATTACAAACATAAAAACATAGTCTAAAATACACATAAACTGCAATTTTTCTTGTCTTATGACCTATATTTTTATTTTCTTATGTCAAATCTTACATAGTGAATCAATAGGAATGTAACTATTTGAATTTCAAACGTAATTTAATTATGAAATGATCGTTAGATTACCTCGGGTGAAGAATAACTTATTCTGCACCCTGGATGATGAATAGTAACACTATATATATTATGTTCCTGCCGTATTTCCACACAGAAAAATGTTCCTCACATATTTTAGGTGAGTCTAGAAGAGCATGGTGTTTCAGTGCCCATGATCATCTGCACATTTTATCCTGTGCGCTCGTCTCATTGTGTGGATTCAGGAAATGCTAATTCATGGGATAAGTGCTGGCGCTAGAAAATTGGCCATATGGCAGAGATACGTTGAGTCAGGAAGCAGTCCGATGGGACACCGTGCAAAAGCGTTGTATTGTTTCCAATTTTTTAGGGTGTCACCATTGGGCTGGGTAGCTAGTCCATGAAAAGGTTCGTGAGTTTGAGATGGGCGGTAGCATGGAATGTTAGTCCATGACGTTGGTTGGCATCCGAGCCGCAGAACAGAATTTGACACCATGCCATTGGCGAGACTCCGAAACAATATCTCTTGGGCGTAGGGGGTGGGACTCCTTGCTTATTCGATAAACTTTTGGACTATGGTGGCTTTGAGGTCGACCGAGATTCACCGGAGTTGATGCCGCAACGAAGATGTCTGGGATTATACATATGATAGAAAGAACAATGGAGAGATAAAGTTGAGATCAATTCTAGGCACAACTGCAAAACTTGACTGACAAAGAATGTGGATAAAACAAATTGCGTTGGGTAGATGACAGAGCATTCCGATATAGGGGATCACTGGAGGTGGATGAAGTAAGGCCTACTAGCGACGGTTCGCGTGGTTGTTGTAGTGGCTGGGGGTGCGGACTGACTCCAAGGAAACACATTAGGAATGTAACATCCCAAAATTCTAAATTTTGGAATGTTATATTAAATAAATAATTATGGCTATTTGTTTGTTGTGTGATTGATTGTGTGAAATTAAGTGGAAATTGAAACTTTTTGAAAGCTGAATAAGAGGGAATAAAATGACTTTCCCAAAACCTTCATCTTGCATTTTTGATCTCTATGAATTCAAATTCATTTCATTACAAAACTCTAGAGTGAAGATAATATGACTTCTTTCATTTAAAGAAATGAAAAGGGGTTTGAAAATTATTTGAATTCCATTTGAAATATTTCAAACATAGAAACTTTAAGCAACTCAATGAGTTCACGAGGGAAGATAAATTGACTTCTTCAAATTCAAAGAAAGAGAGTTGGAAGTTTCAACGAAATAATTTGGAAGTCACTTTGAAGTTATTTGAAACTCATTTTCCATTTGAAGTTGTTTGAAGTTCCAAATTCAAATCTAGTTGGGAGTTATTTGGGTTTCTATTCAAATTATTTTTCTCCTAAAAATAAATATATGGAAATAAGGGTAAAATGATTCCCTTCAATACAATATTAGGAGAAAATAAATTTCAAATAATTTTGCTATTTTAAAAATGTTTTCATTGATTTTAAATGCAACAGTAGCAATGTTTGACTTTTATGAATTTTTATAGAATTTATTTGAACTTGGAAAATATTTCATCTTATTCTTGATATTTTTCTCAGCATTTTGGTATATAATATGCCTAATGAGAGTTTCTAATTAATTTCTTTCTGTTGGAGTTTTCTTTTTGTTTTAAAAAAAACAGCACTCGCACTCACCCACGTGCGCGCGAGCCCATCGGCCCAGCCACAGGCCAGCGAGGCCATGGCCCAGCCGCAGCGCTAGGACAGCCAGCGGCCAGCCAGGCAAGCACCAAGAGGCCAACGCCCTAGCACCGCACGCACGAGCCGCCCGCTCCTCCCTTCGCTCGCTACCCGCTGCTGCCGCTGACGCATGGGGCCCGCCCATCGTCCCTAACCTCCCGCTCGCTCCGCTCAGATAGAGCTCACACCATCACCGCCCGCAACCACCACACGACGCCCTCGGGGATAAAGCTTATCCCGCAGCCCAACGCCTCCTCTCCGTGCCTATAAAATCCCCGAAGCCCCTCTCTCCATTCAGCCACTTCATTAGCCCTCTCACCACTCGTAGTCGTCGCCCCGTCGTTTCGCTTCTCGCCGGAGTCGAGCTTCTCGTTGTCGTTTCCGTCGCCGGTGGCGCACCCGAACCCTCTTATTCCCTGTCAATCAACTTGCCTCGCCATCTCGCGTCATTTTGACATGTTTTTGCCACCCAGGTCTCGCCGGAGGCGCCGTCCCGACGACCTGCGTCCTCGCCGGAGCACAGAGCCGCCGTCCCTGCGCAGCATGACCCCGACATCCCCAACGCGAGCCACCTCCACCACCAGACCGCCCGCGCCGCGCCCGTTCTGTTCATCTCCTTCCCCGCCGCCGGAGGCCACCCGCAGTCGTCGCCCTGTCCGCCGTCCGTCGCCCGAGCCAATGCCACCGTCTCCTGTATGACGTCGTCGCTGTTGTGAGCCGCTCGCCCTCCCCGTTCGTTTAGTTTTTTTATTTATAGCATTAGATCGGTTAACCCGGTTTTAGTTAAACCGAACGGTTTTGATTAAAACCGATTGTTAGTTTTTTTGTTAGCCACCGCATAGTGTTTTTTTATTTAGCGGCCGTTCACCGTACTAGTCGTACAGCGGACAACTTCCAGCCTATAGAACTCTACCACGTGGGCAAGGGCCTGTTCGCAGTTATTTCTTTTTCTGTTTAGTCCTTGAGTTTTATAGATTAGTCCCTAAATTTCAGAAAGCCGTATCTTTTTAACCATAGATCCAAATCAGATGAAACCAGCGGCAAATTCTTCTTCATGATTAGATCTATCCAGTGGTGTCATTTTTGTAAACCTTTGTCAGATTCAAATTTGAAATTATTCAGATTTTAATTCAAACTTCCAATGGCCATATCTCCTAAACCATAACTCAGTTTGAGTTGATTCTTTTTGCACTTTCTCACCGTAGCCCAACCCTATCACTTGGATCTTTGTCACAACATTTTTTCACACAACTATGATCTATCTATGATAGTTCTAGTTGTAAGTGCATCTAGTGCCACCCCTAGTTGGTTTTGGAGTATTGACGACAAACCTAGTTGAGGGACTAATGTGTTTGTGAGAATTGCAGGATAACACAGGTAGAAGTCCCTCATTGATTCAGTTTTCCTACCAGAGATGACCCCTAAAAATGTATGAAGACATTGAAGTCAAAGGTGGTATATGAAGATATTCACATTGAAGACTATGACAAGAGAAGACACCACATGAAGCCTATGGAGCTCGAAGACTTAGATCTTTCGTAGTTCTTTTTCTTTTGTGTTGAGTCATAGGAACCACCGTACTGTTAAGTGGGGTCCAAGAGAACCAGTCAGACTGACTGAAGTGATGCCTAACCAAAAACCTATGTCTTCGAGTGAAGACTATGAGAGCGAATCTTGTCTAGAGTCGGACAAGTCAGCTTTGCTTGTAGCCCAAGTAAAGTTGCCGTGTGAGTTTGAAATCTGACCGTTGGAACACGTGTCAGTTCCTTAGTGACCCAGGGTCATTTCGAACAAATCAGGTCGGGTTGCCAAGTGGCTATAAATAGCCCACCCCCCACAACCATAAACGGTTGGCTGCTCAGATTGAGAGTACGGCTTTTGTCGTTTGAGAGCAACCCACCTCGAAGCCTTTGAGAGAGAATTCCTAGCGAGGATAAAGCCCTAACCACCCAGAGCCAGAGAGAATTGGGCATCACTTAAGTCTTCTTGTCTGTGTGATCTGAAGACTTATTATACTTGAGGACTGTGCATCCTCCAGCCGGTTAGGCGTCGCGTTCTGAGCATCCAAGAGACATTATGGATTTCCGGTGAACGAAGTCTGTGAAGGTTTGGGAGTCTACCTTGAAGACTTACCAGAGTGATTGGGCGAGGTTTGTGTGACCTTAGCTCAAGGGGAATACGGTGAGGACTGGGTGTCCTGAGTTGCGTGTTCAGGACTGGGTGTCCGGGACTGTGTGTCCTAAGGTTTAAATACCTAGCCGCCCCAACCAGACATACAGTTGTCACAGCAACTGGAACTGGTCCAACAAATCATTGTCTTCAACGAGTCACTGGTTTCATCTTCCCTTCCCTTTACTTACTGTTGCTCCTTGTGAAGTCATTGTATGTTTGCACTATCTTTTGTCTTCACTGAGTGACTGCATGCTCTATATGGCTTCATAATATCTTCCTACCTGATCCTTACTACATTGCTGCTATTAAGTCATTGTGCTTTCACTTCATTGAACACTTGACTATGGCTTGCCTAGTGTAGTCTACCTTCCGCTGCATGGTAATAGGTTTATTTCTATCGTTTGTCTTCATAACTTCCACGTTTTGAAGACTTTCATAAAAATCGCCTATTCACCCCCCCTTAGTCGATATAACGCACTTTCACTAGTACTATGCTTTATATGCATGATAGATCACATCATGGTTTTGCACCTTATGTCACTTATTGTTTTGCACCTAGAATTATTTGCATGCAAGTTATGTGTGTTGGATTCCCATTTGGTTTTCCGAGTCATTTTTGTTGCATGTTATTGCTCTCTGGAATGATTGCTTATGTATGTTATTTTACTTTGACGATAGACTGTCTGGAGTGCGAAGCCGAGTACTATTGTTCTCTAGAATTCAACTACCAACATCAAGGGAAGTTCACATTTGACCATTCTTTCAATTACCTATGCTTTATTTATGAACTTAGTCCTTTGCGGTAGGATTGCATGGTAGGAATTTATGCCGAATGGCTATGCTTTTACCTAGTAGTTCATTTGAGGTAGGTCTGAACTATACAACCTTGTCACCACTATGTAAGTTTATTTTTGCCTCGCTAATGTAGACGTGGATTGGGAAATGTCCATGTCGAGCCTTGAGTGACAAAGTAGTAATCAGGACCAAGACTTAAATGAACTACCTGGGCAGAAACTTGGTTTGAATGGTGGCGAAGTACAGTGGGGCACACATGGGAAATCCATGGTGGTGCACCACTAGTGGTCCGTCCGCTCAGGATCAAAGGGATCAAACATATTTTCATGTCTAGAAGCTTACTTGTGCAGCCATAAGCCAATATGGGCTCTGGCTTAGTTGAGTAGTTAGTGTGACCTCTTTCGGGATAGGCTAGCAGATGTAGAATGAGTAGGTGTATCGGCCTATCTGTGGGTTAAGGGGAAATACTTTCGAAAGACCATGTCTCGATCATCCTGTTCTCAAACGCCAGGCAGTGCGAGAACTTCAAGGGAGGCGATCGAGTCTTGTGGGGAAAAGTGCGCAAACCTCTGCAGAGTGTTAAAACCTAATCGATTAGCCGTGTCCCGGGTTATGGACAACTTGAGCATCTAGTAGTGGAAATGCTGGGAGATCTCATCACCCTTAAGTTAAACAGTTGGGTTTTAAATGAAATTTCAGGAATGGTTGAGTTGGGTTTGCCAACTCATCCTATGCAATGTTGTAGTAGTAGAATAATATCTTTTATTCTAGGGAAAAACTAGCTTTATGCAAAAACTAAACTTAGAGCTTTCCACCAGCCAAATTGCATGTACAAATAGGGTCATTATTCTTATGATGTGACTTGCCAGTACATTCAATGTACTGACCTGCTGGGCTGCAATGTCCTATGTTGCAGGAATTTCTATGACGAATAAGAGTTACATTGTAGGGTTACGATCTACACTTAACTTGCCGTTGGTGTTGATGGGACTCCACACCCGTTCAATTGTTTCTGCTGAGACTTATGATGTATATATTAGTTTTATGTTATTTATACATGTGATTGCACTTTGATATATACATTGATATACTGTGTGTGCTAGCATACCGATCCAGGGATGGCACAGATACACAGAGGCTTGACCGTTTGAGGTCGGGTTGCTACAGAGATGGTATCAGAGCACATGTTGACTGTAGGACGTGACCCTAGAAACTAGAAAGCCGTAGGAAAGGAAATCTCTAAAACTTTATTCTCAAAACATCTTTTACTTCTCATCTTTTCTGATTTTATCAAATAGTCCATCTTAACTCAAATAGTTAAAATATACCCTTTACCCTTTTATCACCGGAGGATTCAACTGAAGCGACTCCAAGAGGGACAAGATATCGGATAGCCGATGGCCACTTTAGAGTAAAAAGGATTTCACCGTGCATTTGAAGAATTGAAGCTACAACGTTGAGGACTCTGAAGACTCAAAGAAATGAAAGACCCTGAAGAATTCCAATATTTATTTGACCTTTAGAAGACCAAACCCCTGTTATATACTTACGTTACATGCGACGATTTGTGAGCTGTCATTTGTTTGATGTTTTTTCGACAGCCACAAAATAAAACCTGTTTCTTCAAAACTATTGTTTGTATTGTGTGTATCTCTCCCTTTTCTTCTCTCCTATCTCATCCCAAAACCCTTGGACCCAATAGATGATGAAGGAACACAGACTGGTATTCTCTGGACCGATGACTCAGTTGGAGGCAAAGCTATGGATTCAAACATGGAGGATCACTTTGGAAAAAAATTGATTACAAGGAAGTATGAGGTTCAATATGCTCTTCAATATTTTATCGCGAGTGCAGCAACCTGGTGGAAAATGCATCAAGCCATACAAGGATGCAACTGTAGGGGAACGTAGCAGAAATTCAAAATTTTCTACGCATCACCAAGATCAATCTATGGAGTAATGTAGCAACGAGGGAAGGAGAGTGCATCTACATACCCTTGTAGATCGCTAAGCGGAAGCGTTCAAGTGAACGGGGTTGATGGAGTCGTACTCATCGTGATCCAAATCACCGATGATCGTAGTGCCGAACGGACGACACCTCCTTTTTCAACACACGTACAGCCCGGTGACGTCTCCTACGCCTTGATCCAGCAAAGGGAGAAGGAGAGGTTGGGGAAGACTCCATCCAGCAGCAGCACGACGGCGTGGTGGTGGTGGAGGAGCGTGGTACTCCAGCAGGGCTTCGCCAAGCACCGCAAGAGACGAGGAGGGAGAGGGGTAGGGCTGCGCCAAGAAGGAGATTGAATCGTGTCTCTGGCAGCCCAAAACCTCAAGTATATATAGGGGGAGGGGAGGGGCTGCGCCCCCACCTAGGTTTCCACCCCTAGGGGTGGCGGCCAGCCCTGGATCCCATCTAGGGGGGCGGCCAAGGGGGGAGAGAGGGGGGCGCACCACTAGGTGGGCCTTAGGCCCATCTGAGCCTAGGGTTTGCCCCCTTCCACTCTCCCTTGCGCCTTGGGCCTTGGTGGGGGGGCGCACCAGCCCACCTGGGGCTGGTCCCCTCCCACACTTGGCCCATGCAGCCCTCCGGGGATGGTGGCCCCACTTGGTGGACCACCAGGACCCTCTCGGTGGTCCCGGTACATTACCGATAAAACCCAAAACTTTTCCGGCGACCAAAACAGGACTTCCCATATATAAATCTTTACCTCCAGACCATTCCGGAACTCCTCGTGACGTCCGAGATCTCATCTGGGACTCCGAACAACATTCGGTAACCACGTATATCTATTCCCTATAACCCTAGCGTCATCGAACCTTAAGTGTGTAGACCCTACGGGTTCGGAAGTCATGCAGACATGGCCGAGACAACTCTCCGGTCAATAACCAACAGCGGGATCTGGATACCCATGCTGGCTCCCACATGCTTCACGATGATCTCATCGGATGAACCACGATGTCAAGGACTTAATCAATCCCGTATACAATTCCCTTTGTCTATCGGTACGATACTTGCCCGAGATTCGATCGTCGGTATCCCGATACCTTGTTCAATCTCGTTACTGGCAAGTCTCTTTACTCGTTCCGTAACACATCATCCCGTGATCAACTCCTTGATCACATTGTGCACATTATGATGATGTCCTACCGAGTGGGCCTAGAGATACCTCTCCGTTTACACAGAGTGACAAATCCCAGTCTCGATTCGTGCCAACCCAACAGACACTTTCCGAGATACCTGTAGTGTACCTTTATAGCCACCCAGTTACGTTGTGACGTTTGGCACACCGAAAGCACTCCTACGGTATCCGGGAGTTGCACAATCTCATGGTCTAAGGAAATGATACTTGACATTAGAAAAGCTTTAGCATACGAACTACATGATCTTGTGCTAGGCTTAGGATTGGGTCTTGTCCATCACATCATTCTCCTAATGATGTGATCCCGTTATCAACGACATCCAATGTCCATGGTCAGGAAACCGTAACCATCTATTGATCAACGAGCTAGTCAACTAGAGGCTTACTAGGGACATGGTGTTGTCTATGTATCCACACATGTATCTGAGTTTCCTATCAATACAATTCTAGCATGGATAATAAACGATTATCATGAACAAGGAAATATAATAATAACCAATTTATTATTGCCTCTAGGGCATATTTCCAACAGTCTCCCACTTGCACTAGAGTCAATAATCCAGTTCACATTGATATGTGATTAACACTCAAGGTCACATCCCCATGTGACTAACACCCAAAGAGTTCTGGGTTTGATCATGTTATGCTTGTGAGAGAGGTTTCAGTCAATGGGTCTGCAACATTCAGATCCGTATGTACTTCGCAAATTTCTATGTCATCTTGTAGATGCAACTACTACGCTACATTTGGAGCCATTTCAAATAACTGTTCTACTTGGAGCTATTCTAAATTGTTGCTCCATTATACGTATCCGGTATCTCTACTCAGAGCTATCCGGATAGGTGTTAAGCTTGCATCGATGTAACTCTTTACGTCGAACTCTTTATCACCTCCATAACCGAGAAACATATCCTTATTCCTCTAAGGATAATTTAGACCGCTATCTAGTGATCTACTCCTAGATTACCTTTGTACCCTCTTGCCAGATATGTGGCAAGGCACACATCAGGTGCGGTACTCAGCATGGCATACCGTATAGAGCCTATGACAAAAGCATAGGGGACGACCTTCGTCCTTCCTCTTTCTTCTGCCGTGGTCGAGCTTTAAGTCTTAACTTCATACCTTACAACTCAGGCAAGAACTCCTTCTTTGACTGATCCATCTTGAACACCTTCAAGATCATGTCAAGGTATGTGCTCATTTGAAAGTACCATTAAGCATTTTGATCTATCCTTATAGATCTTGATGCTCAATGTTCAAGTAGCTTAATCCAGGCTTTCCATTGAAAAACACTTTCCAAATAACCCTATATGCTTTCCAGAAATTCTACGTTATTTCTGATCAACAATATGTCAACAACATATACTCATCAGAAATTCTATAGTGCTCCCACTCACTTCTTTGGAAATACAAGTTTCTCATAAACTTTGTATGCACCCAAAATCTTTGATCATCTCATCAAAGCATACATTCCAACTCTGAGATGCTTACTCCAGTCCTTAGAAGGACTGCTGGAGCTTTGCATACTTATTAGCATCTTTCAGGATTGAAAAAACCTTCCGGTTGTATCACATACAACCTTCCCTCAAGAAAATCATCGAGGAAACAATGTTTTGACATCCTATCTGCAAGATTTCATAAATAATGCAGTAATCGCTAATATAATTCCAACAGACTCTTAGCATCGCTACGAGTGAGAAAGTCTCATCGTAGTCAACTCCTTGAACTTGTCGGAAAACATCTTAACGACAAGTCGAGCTTTCTTAATGGTGATACTTACCATCATTGTCCGTCTTCCTTTTAAAAATCCATATGTACCTAACAGCCTTACGACCATCAAGTAGTTCTTCCAAAGTCTACACTTTGTTTTCATATATGGATCCTCTCTCGGATTATATGGCCTCGAGCCATTTTGGAATCCAGGCCCACCATCGCTTCTCCATAGCTCGTAGGTTCATTGTTGTCTAGCAACATGACTTCCAAGACAGGATTACGTACCACTCTGAAGTAGTACGCATCCTTGTCATCCCACGAGGTTTGGTAGTGACTTGATCTGAAGTTTCATGATCACTATCATAAGCTTCCACTTCAATTGGTGTAGTTGCCACAGGAACAACTCCCTGTGCCCTGCCACACACTAGTTGAAGAGATGGTTCAATAACCTCATCAAGTCTCCACCATCCTCCCACTCAATTCTTTCGAGAGAAACTTTTCCTCGAGAAAGGACCCGATTCTAGAAACAATCCCTTATTGCTTTCGGATCTGAGACAGGAGGTATACCCAACTGTTTTGGGTGTCCTATGAAGATGCATTTATCCGCTTTGGGTTCGAGCTTATCAGCCTGAAACTTTTTCACATAAGTGTCGCAGCCCCATACTTTTAAGAAATGACAGCTTAGGTTTCTCTAAACCATAGTTCATACGGTGTCATCTCATCGGAATTATGTGGTGCCCTATTTAAAGTGAATGTGGTTGTCTCTAATGCCTAACCCATAAACTATCGTGGTAATTCGATAAGAGACATCATGGTATGCATCATATCCAATAGGGTGCAGTTATGATGTTCGGACACACCATCACACTATGGTGTTCCAGGCTGTATTAGTTGTGAAACAATTTCCACAATGTCTTAATTCTATGCCAAACTCATAATTCAGATATTCATCTCTATGATCATATCATAGATATTTTATCCTCTTGTCACGACGATCTTTCAACTTCACCTTGAAATTACTTGAACCTTTCAATAATTCAGACTCGTGATTCATCAAGTAAATGTACTCAACATCTACTCAAATCATCTGTGAAGTAAGAACATAACGATATCCACTACACGCCTCAACACTCATTGGACTGCACACATCAAAATGTATTACTTCCAACAAGTTGCTTTCTAGTTCCATTTTACTGAAAACGAGGCTTTCAGTCATCTTGCCCATGTGGTATGATTTGCATGTCTCAAGTGATTCAAAATCAAGTGAGTCCAAATGGTCCATTTGCATGGAGTTTCTTCATGCATATACACCAATAGACATGGTTCGCATGTCTCAAATTTTTCAAAAACGAGTGAGCCCAAAGATCCATCAACATGGAGCTTCTCCATGCGTTTTATACCGATATGACTTACGTGGCAGTGCCACAAGTAGGTGGTACTATCATTACTATCTTATATGTTTTGGCATGAACATGTGTATCACTACGATCGAGATTCAAAAAAAACATTCATTTTAGGTGCAAGACCATTGAAGGTATTATTCAAATAAACAGAGTAACCATTATTCTCCTTAAATGAATAACCGTATTGCGATAGGCATAATCCGATCATGTCTATGCTCAACGCAAACACCAATCTCGATGGTAGAGGGAGCGTGCGATGCTTGATCACATCAAGCTTGGAAAAACTTCCAACACATATTGCCAGCTCACCTTTAGCTAGTCTCCGTTTACTCCACAGCCTTTTATTTCGAGTTTACTAACATTTAGCAACCGAACCGGTATCTAATACCATGGTGCTACTAGGAGTACTAGTAAAGTACACATTAACACAATGTATATCCAATATACTTCTATCGACCTTGCCAGCCTTCTCATCTACCAAGTATCTAGGGTAATTCTGCTCCAGTGGCTGTTCCCCTTATTACAGAAGCACTTAGTCTCGGGTTTGGGTTCAACCTTGGGTTTCTTCACTAGAGCAGCAGCTGATTTGCCGTTTCATGAAGTATCCTTTTTGCCCTTGCCCTTCTTGAAACTAGTGGTTTCACCAACCATCAACAATTGATGCTCCTTCTTGATTTCTACTTTTGTGGTGTCAAACATCGCGAATAACTCAAGGATCATCATATATGTCCCTGATATATTATAGTTCATCACGAAGCTCTAGCAGCTTGGTGGTAATGACTTCGGAGAAACATCACTATCTCATCTGGAAGATCAACTCCCGCTCGATTCAAATGATTGTTGTACTCAGACAATCTCAGCACAAGCTCAACAATTGAGCTTTTCTCCCTTAGTTTGCAGGCTAAGAAAATCGTCGGAGGTCTTATACCTCTTGACGTGGGCACGAGCCTGAAATCCCAATTTCAGCCCTCGAAACATCTCATATGTTTCGCGACGTTTCAAAACGTCTTCGGTGCCTCAACTCTAAACCGTTTAACTGAACTATCACGTAGTTATCAAAATGTGTATGTCAGATGTTCGCAACATCCATAGACGACGTTCGAGGTTCAGCACACTGAGCGGTGCATTAAGGACACAAGCCTTCTATGAAGCAATGAGGACAATCCTCAGTTTATGGACCTAGTCCGTATAATTGCTACTATCATCTTTCAACTAAATTTTCTCTAGGAACATATCTAAACAGTAGAACTGAAGCGCGAGCTACGACATAATTTGCGAAGACCTTTTGACTATGTTCAGGATAATTAAGTTCATCTTATGAACTCCCATTCAGATAGACATCCCTCTAGTCATCTAAGTGATTACATGATCCGAGTCAACTAGGCCGTGTCCGATCATCACGTGAGACGAACTAGTCAACATCGGTGAACATCTTCATGTTGATCGTATCTTCTATACGACTCATGTTCGACCTTTCGGTCTTCTGTGTTCCGAGGCCATGTCTGTACATGCTAGGCTCATCAAGTCAACCTAAGTGTTTGCATGTGTAAATCTGTCTTACACCCGTTGTATGTGAACGTTGGAATCTATCACACCCGATCATCACGTGGTGCTTCGAAACAACGAACTGTCGCAACGGTGCACAGTTAGGGGGAACATTTTCTTGAAATTATTATGAGGGATCATCTTATTTACTACCGTCGTTCTAAGTAAACAAGATGCAAAAACATGATAAACATCACATGCAATCAAATAATAGTGACATGATATGGCCAATATCATATAGCTCCTTTGATCTCCATCTTGGGGCTCCATGATCATCTTGTCACCGGCATGACACCATGATCTCCATCATCGTGTCTCCATGAAGTTGCTCGCCAACTATTACTTCTACTACTATGGCTAACACGTTTAGCAATAAAGTAAAGTAATTTACATGGCGTTTCTCAATGACACGCAGGTCATACAAAAAATAAAGACAACTCCTATGGCTCCTGCCGGTTGTCATACTCATCGACATGCAAGTCGTGATTCCTATTACAAGAACATGATCCCATACATCACATATATATCATTCATCACATCCTTTGGCCATATCACATCACAAAACACTTGTTGCAAAAACAAGTTAGACGTCCTCTAATTGTTGTTGCAAGTTTTTTTACGTGGCTGCTATAGGTTTCTAGCAAGAACGTTTCTTACCTACGCCAAAACCACAACGTGAATTGCCAATTTCTATTTACCCTTCATAAGGACCCTGTTCATCGAATCCGATCCGAATAAAGTGGGAGAGACAGACACCCGCCAGCCACCTTATGCAACTAGTGCATGTCAGTCGGTGGAACCGGTCTCACGTAAGCGTACGTGTAAGGTTGGTCCGGGCCGCTTCATCCCACGATGCCGCCGAATCAAGATAAGACTAGTAACGGCAAGATAATTGACAATATCGACGCCCACAACTACTTTGTGTTCTACTCGTGCATAGTAACTACGCATAGACCTAGCTCATGATGCCACTGTAGGGGAACGTAGCAGAAATTCAAAATTTTCTACGCATCACCAAGATCAATCTATGGAGTAATCTAGCAACGAGGGAAGGAGAGTGCATCTACATACCCTTGTAGATCGCTAAGCGGAAGCGTTCAAGTGAACGGGGTTGATGGAGTCGTACTCGTCGTGATCCAAATCACCGATGATCCTAGTGCCGAACGGACGGCACCTCCGTGTTCAACACACGTACAGCCCGGTGACGTCTCCTACGCCTTGATCCAGCAAGGGGAGAAGGAGAGGTTGGGGAAGACTCCATCCAGCAGCAGCACGACGATGTGGTGGTGGTGGAGCGTGGTACTCCAGCAGGGCTTCGCCAAGCACCGCAAGAGACAAGGAGGGAGAGGGGTAGGGCTGCGCCAAGAAGGAGATTGAATCGTGTCTCTGGCAGCCCAAAACCTCAAGTATATATAGGGGGAGGGGAGGGGCTGCGCCCCCACCTAGGTTTCCACCCCTAGGGGTGGCGGCCAGCCCTAGATCCCATCTAGGGGGGCGGCCAAGGGGGGAGAGAGGGGGGCGCACCACTAGGTGGGCCTTAGGCCCATCTGAGCCTAGGGTTTGCCCCCTTCCACTCTCCCTTGCGCCTTGGGCCTTGGTGGGGGGGCGCACCAGCCCACCTGGGGCTGGTCCCCTCCCACACTTGGCCCATGCAGCCCTCCGGGGCTGGTGGCCCCACTTGGTGGACCACCGGGACCCTCCCGGTGGTCCCGGTACATTACCGATGAAACCCGAAACTTTTCCGGCGACCAAAACAGGACTTCCCATATATAAATCTTTACCTCCGGACCATTCCGGAACTCCTCGTGACGTCCGGGATATCATCCGGGACTCCGAACAACATTCGGTAACCACGTATATCTATTCCCTATAACCCTAGCGTCATCGAACCTTAAGTGTGTAGACCCTACGGGTTCGGAAGTCATGCAGACATGGCCGAGACAACTCTCCGGTCAATAACCAACAGCGGGATCTGGATACCCATGCTGGCTCCCACATGCTCCACGATGATCTCATCGGATGAACCACGATGTCAAGGACTTAATCAATCCCGTATACAATTCCCTTTGTCTATCGGTACGATACTTGCCCGAGATTCGATCGTCGATATCCTGATACCTTGTTTAATCTCGTTACCGGCAAGTCTCTTTACTCGTTCCGTAACACATCATCCCGTGATCAACTCCTTGATCACATTGTGCACATTATGATGATGTCCTACCGAGTGGGCCCAGAGATACCTCTCCGTCTACACGGAGTGACAAATCCCAGTCTCGATTCGTGCCAACCCAACAGACACTTTCGGAGATACCTGTAGTGTACCTTTATAGCCACCCAGTTATGTTATGACGTTTGGCACACCCAAAGCACTCCTACGGTATCCGGGAGTTGCACAATCTCATGGTCTAAGGAAATGATACTTGACATTAGATAAGCTTTAGCATACGAACTACATGATCTTGTGCTAGGCTTAGGATTGGGTCTTGTCCATCACATCATTCTCCTAATGATGTGATCCCGTTATCAACGACATCCAATGTCCATGGTCAGGAAACCGTAACCATCTATTGATCAACGAGCTAGTCAACTAGAGGCTTACTAAGGACATGGTGTTGTCTATGTATCCACACATGTATCTGAGTTTCCTATCAATACAATTCTAGCATGGATAATAAACGATTATCATGAACAAGGAAATATAATAATAACCAATTTATTATTGCCTCTAGGGCATATTTCCAACAACAACAGAGCAAAAACTTGGGAGGAATTCAAGAAGACTCTGTTGAGATCCCGTCTTATTCGGAAGCACTATGATAACCCGAAGAAGAAACCTTGTGCTTGCAAGATTGCAGAGAAATAGGACACACCAATGAAGAACGCAAGGATGGATGCCCTCATTGTGAAGGAAATCACCCAGCTGAAGAATGCCCGACTGGGCAGGTTACGTGTTTCCTGTGTGAAGGAACTATGCACTATCCTGCTCAGTGTCACCTTTACCCCAAGGCACAAGAAATTACCAAGCAGCAGAAAGGAGCCCTCAGGAAAAATTCAAAAGAACCAATGATGAAGGAAGATGTTGAAGACTCTAATGGAGAAGGCCTAATCAGATTTTACGCTCATGCCTGCTATTCATGTGGAGAAGAAGGACATTTTCACGGTATTACACAAAGGAAAGAGAAGAGTATCTCGGAGACTTCCCGACAGTGGAAGTGAAGTTTGACCCTCAGGAAATAGAAGCTCTGATTATTACAGAGAAATCTAGGAAGAGAAAATGAAGGCATCCCCAGAACAACCCAATTTCCGCAGAGAAGGACTTGAGACATATCACTTGTTGCAGGTGCCAGGATCAAGGTCATTACGGTGATAAATGTCTAGAGAAGAAGCCAAGAACCCCAAAAGAAGAAACCATCCCCAAGAAGCCCAAAGACTTATCAGAAGTTATTTGTTTTCGTTGTAAGGAAGCCGGACATTATGCTACTAAATGTCCCAACAAGATGAAAGCCGGAGCTGAATAGTTGAGATTTTGATATTGGTAATAAGTGTAGTAGGAAGAAAACTTATTTTCATGAGTACAATGAGTTGAGTTATGTAATGGGTGCTCAGAGATTGTAATGAATTCATGAATCAATAAAATTAATGTGCCATGATTTCATATGTTGAATTGTATGAGTTGTTACTCTATGGACAAAGGTTTTGGACCCGTTTCGAGGATATGAGAAATATGGTTTAGGGATGAATTTGTGAATTTGATTTTAAGGGTGGTAGTACCCTATGAGGACACTTGACCCATGGAAAGGAATATGTATTCCGCGGAGTGAAGTTTGGACAAAATAAGTATGAGTTTTGTTTTGATATATTGATTACCCCAAGAATATGAAGGAATGAAATAATGTTGGATTTAAAGGAGATGCAATGTTGATAAGGAACAATAGCAACTCCAAGGATGGGTTAAAATTATACAAGTGTTGACGTGGGCCATAACCCACATGACCCAGGCTTTGAAAAGGAACAAGCACAACCTTGTGCAGGAGGAATTATGGAAGAAGCTGTGAGTTCATCAGCAGACGTTCCATAGGAGGTTACGTAAACCCGAGAGTTGTGAAGAAATGATAGAGGTTTTGCTTGGCTTGCAGAACCAATGGATTTACCCGAACCCAGTTCGTGGAGAAGAGAAGTTCTGCAATGCTTGTGAGGATACCCAAGTATGAGAATACGTGATTCACTATCTGCGTATGTAGTAATGATTCAAGTACGTGATGGATTGGCCCCCATACCGGAGACTTCTATCACGAACTATCATACGTTGATGGAAAATCAAAGAGCCTTAAAACCCTAGAAGAGTGTCGACAAGCCAAGCCAAAAACCTTAGAATGGCAGGACGATGGAAACCTTGTACAGGCACCCGTTGCCAATCGTAGGTAATACGGTGATATTCAACCCAGACCCATTTCCTGCAGGAGAACCAGTAATTGTCGACCACCATGAGATTTTCGATAGTTGTTTAGCATTGGCGACAACCTGACAGCTAAGAAGACCCAAACTCGGAAGGATCTTATGAAGGAAATATGCCCTAGAGGCAATAATAAAGTTGTTATTTTATATTTCCTTATAGCATGATAAATGTTTATTATTCATGTAGAATTGTATTAACCGGAAACTTGATATATGTGTGGATACATAGACAAAACACCGTGTCCCTAGTAAGCCTCTACTAGACTAGCTCATTAATAAAAGATGGTTAAGTTTCCAAACCATAGACATGTGTTGTCATTTGATGAATGGGATCACATCATTAGGAGAATGATGTGATGGAAAAGACCCACCCGTTAGCTTAGCATATTGATCGTTCAGTTTTATTGCTATTTCTTTCTTCATGTCAAATACATATTCCTTCGACTATGAGATTATGCAACTCCCGGATACCGGAGGAATACCTTGTGTGTTATCAAACGTCACAACGTAACTGGGTGATTATAAAGATGCTCTACAGGTATCTCCAAAGGTGTTCTTTTAGGTTGGCATAGATCAAGATTAGGATTTGTCACTCCGAGTATCGGAGAGGTATCTTTGGGCCCTCTCGGTAATGCACATCATAAGAAGCCTTGCAAGCAAAGTGACTAATGAGTTAGTTGCAGGATGATGTATTATGGAACGAGTAAAGAGACTTGACAGTAAAGAGATTGAACTAGGTATGAAGATACCGACGATCGAATCTCGGGAAAGTAACATACCGATGGACAAAGGGAATAACATATGTTGTCATAACGGTTCGACCGACAAAGATCTTAGTAGAATATGTAGGAGCCAATATGAGCTTCTAGTTTCCGCTATTGGTTATTGACTGGAGAAGTGTCTCGGTCATGTCGACAAGTTCTCAAACCTGTAGGGTCTGCACGCTTAACGTTCGATGACGATATAGTATTATATGAGTTTTGTGATTTGGTGACCGAATGTTGTTCGGAGTCCCGGATGAGATCACGGACATGATGAGGAGTCTCTAAATGGTCGAGAGGTAAAGATTGATATATTGGACGATGGTATTCGGACACCCGAAGTGTTCCGGAGGGTATCGAGTACTTATCGGATCAACGGATGGTGTTTCGGGTACCCCGGCAATCCTATGGGCTATATGGGCCTTGTGAAGGAACACACCAGCCCACAAGGGGCTGGTGCGCCCTATAAGGCTATAGGAGGAGGAGAAGGAAAGGGGGAAACAGAAAGGAAAGTGTGGATTAGGATTCCCACTTCCTTCCCTCACCCCCTCTTTCCTTCCCCTTCATGCATACATGGAAAAGGGGGCGCAGGGCAAGGCAGGGCCCCTAGGGGGCGGCGGCCAACCCTAGGGCGCCCCTAGCTGCCTCTCCTCCCCCTCCCACCTATATATATATATGTGGGGAGGGGGCGCCGAGAACACACAACAATAATCGTTAGCTGTGTGCGGCGCCCCCCTCCACAGTTTACACCCCCGGTCATAGTTTTACGGTGCTTAGGCGAGGCCCTGCGAGAATCACTTCACCATCACCATCACCACACTGTCGTGCTGATGGAACTCATCTACTTCCTCGAAACCTTGCTGGATCAAGAAGGCAAGGGACATCATCGCGCTGAACGTGTGCAAAACTAGGAGGTGTCGTACGTTCGGTGCTTGATCGGTCGGAGCTAGAAGAAGTTCGACTACATCAACCGCGTTATCAAACGCTTCCGCTTTCGGTCTATGAGGGTACGTAGACACACTCTCCCCCTCTCGTTGCTATACATCTCCTAGATAGATCTTGCATGAGCGTAGGAATTTTTTTGTAATTGCATGCTACGTTTCCCAACAGTGGCATCCGAGCCAGGTCTATGCGTAGATGATATGCATGAGTAGAACACAAAGAGTTGTGGGCGGTGATAGTCATACTGCTTACCACCAACGTATTATTTTGATTCAGCGGTATTGTGGGATGAAGCGGTCCGGACCAATCTTACATGTCCACGCACATGAGACCGGTTCCATCGACAGACATGCAACTAGTTTTGCATAAAGGTGGCTGGCGGGTGTCTGTTTCTCCTACTTTAGTTGAATCCAATTTGACTACGGCCGGTCCTTGAAGAAGGCCAAAACAACAAACTTGACTAAACATCGTTGTGGTTTTGATGCGTAGGTAAGAACGATTCTCGCTAGAAGCCCGTAGCAGCCACGTAAAACTTGCAACAACAAAGTAGAGGACGTCTAACTTGTTTTTGGAGGGCATGTTGTGATGTGATATGGTCAAGACATGATGTGATATACATTATTGTATGAGATCATCATGTTTTGTAGAAGTTACCGGCAACCGCAAGAGCCTTATGGTTGTCTCTTTATTGTATGAAATGCAAACGCCATGTAATTGCTTTACTTTATCACTATGCGTTAGCGATAGTTGTAGAAGCAATAGTTGGCGAGACGACCACGACGCTATGACGGAGATCAAGGTGTGAAGCCAGTGGCGATGGAGATCATGACGATGCTTTGGAGATGGAGATCGAAACTACAAGATGATGATGGCCATATCATGTCACATATTTTGATTGCATGCCATGTTTATCTTTTATGCATCTTATTTTGCTTAGTACGGCGGTAGCATTATAAGATGACCCCTTAACTAAATTTCAAGGTATAAGTGTTCTCCCTGAGTATGCACCATTGCGACAATTCGTCGTGTTGAGACACCATGTGATGATCGGGTGTGATAGACTCTATGTTCACATACAACGGGTGCGAGACAGTTTTGCACATGCAGAATACTCGGGTTAAACTTGACGAGCCTGGCATGTACAAACATGGCCTCGGAACACTAGAGACCGAAAGGTCGAACGTGAATCATATAGTAGATATGATGAACATAGATATGTTCACCATTGATGACTACTCCATCTCACGTGTCGGATCACGGGTTCTGGCAAAACCCTCGATGTTCGAACACCGGGGTGCGCGCGAAGGTTTTCTCCCTATCGATCCACGCCCTAGCTCGTTAAGATCTCGCGGATGAACTCCACGAACTTGCAACACAAAGACACAAGATTTATACTGGTTCGGGCCACCGTTTTGGTGTAATACCCTACTCTAGTGTGGTGGTGGTGGATTGCCTCTTGGGATGATGATGAACAGTACAAGGGGAAGAACAGCCTCCTGAGGTTGAGGTGTTCGTGTGCTTGGCCAACTTGTGTGGGTGAGATGCCTCTGAATGAGTTCTCCCTCTTTCATCTCGTCCCCCCTACCGTGGTGGCTAGTTCTACTTATATAGGCCCTGGTCCTCTCCCCAAATATTGAGCGGGAAGGGAGCCAACAACGGCCAATTTGAAAGGGGATAACTAGTACAGCTTATCTTGACAAAAGTAGTCTTCGCCTGCAAAAGGCTCTAGTGGTGACTCCGTCTTGGGCTCCATGGTGACCTCCATCTTGCTGTCCTGCTGCTCTTGGTTTCGTTACACCGATATGGGAACCTTTCCTTGATGCCTCGGTACTCCGCGCCTGCACTTGCCCCCTTGGCACCAAAGAGGAAGCAAGGACACTGCGCGCTGGCGCCCGCCTGGTCTCGATCGTCATGGCTCATGTCACGAGGACCTCACGAGGTTTGCCTTGCCTTGATATCTCCGCCCATCGTGAGCCTGCCTGGCGAGGCCGCTCCTGAGAAGGTCTTGCGTCGTCCGCCTCACGAGGCTTGGCCCCTCGCGAGGGTCTTGAATACCTCATCGATGAAGACGGCCCATACAGACCTGCTAGCTCAGCCACGCCGTGGGCCGCAGGCAGGCAAGTCTGGGGACCCCCGTTCCCAGAACACCGACAGTAGCCCCCGGGCCCAAGGCGTGCTTGGGCTCGGCTTTGAGGCAAAGCCAAAGGTCAAGCACGGAGCACCGCGGGCCCCAAAAGCCCGCAACCTCAGTTGACGCGTGGCGGTTGATTGGACGTGGGCGTCTTTGCTTCCCCACGCTGCCTGGGCAACTTCCCGACTTGACAAGTCCCTGTGACATGCAAGGAAAACCATCATTACGTGTGATCATGGGGGGCGCTGGTTGCCCTTCTCATGCTATAAATGAGGAAGGGGGTGGAGCCCCCGTCCCCCACTTCTTCCCATTCCGCCTGCTTCTTCCTCCTCTGCTCCACCACCGACTTCAATGGCGCCGTCAAAGAGGTTCTCCGCCGCGGAGGAAGGAAAGGCCCCTCGTGAGGGGCCCGGCTCCCCGGCGCCCAAGCGGGGACGCGACCGTCCTCGCAAGCACACCACGACTCCCGCCATGCCCCCCCGCTCCCGGGGTGGCGCCGCTGCGTGTGGTGGGGGTCGCTCCGGTCGTGGCAGCCCTGTCGATGAGGTGAGACGTGCCGTGGTTGCGCGGCTTCCCCGGCCACGCTTCCACTCGGCAGAGGTGCTGCCGGAGTTCGTTGTTTGGTCGGAGGATCCGGCCGGCAACTGGCTTCAGCTTCCGCGCTTCTTCGTCGACGAGCTGCCGGCCTCTGGTCCAGGCGGGCTTTGGCCGCAGGGGGATGGCTGCTGCAGCAGGGCCTCCTGGGTCACGGTTGAAGTCTCTACTGCGGGCAACATAACTCTGGCCCGCGGTTGGCAGACGTTCGCCCGCGCGCGCGGCCTGGGCAGGCGGTGCACCCTCCATTTCAAGTAGGACGGTGATGGGACCCTCTACGTGAGGGTGTTTGGGGAAGATGGTCGCCGCACCGGGTGCTGCCCCGAGACGAACGACGGTGAGGAGGTGCTCGGTCTCGGCGATGGCCGTGACAAGGGCTAGCCCGCCGGCCGCGCCTCGTCCAGCTACGGTGGCTCTTCTCTTGGCGAAAGCTCCAGCAGCGGCGGCTACGACTAGCTGCCACGCCGCCACGCTCGCTTCGAAGGTGGCAGCGGGTCGTCTGATCGCCGCGCCTCCGTGAAGCGCAAGGAGGGATCCGGCTAAGCTCGGGACGTTGCTGGAGGCCTGGCCCTGTGGTTCGCTGCAACACCGGTTTTGTTTTGTTCCTCTTTTCTTTCCTGCATTAAAATGAAACCAGTATGGGCCCGGAGGGGTGTGTATCAAACTGTGATTCCTCAATGATTACGCTATGCTTGTTATTTCCATGCTGTGTTGTTATTTTGTGTGGAGATAACTTAGCCTGGCGCGTTCGGGACAGCCACTTCTTCAGGAGGCACTTGTTTCCTCGTGCCCGTCTTGGCTTAGTGGTTGCTCAGGAACTGCAAAAAATCCGTTAGGAAGCTCGCTAGGAGACTTATCATTCACCCGAGCCTTGACCCAGCGCTTCATATCATGGTGCCTGAGGGGCACGGATTAGGAGAGATGTGCCGGCTTGTGGGCTCGAATGAGGGTGCCTCGCGAGAAAGCAGACCGAAGGCAGAAAGAAGGACCGACACAGGAGGAAGAAACCCTCGCGAAGGCACCTGCCTAGCCCCCTCGCGAGGTATGCGAGAGATTGAACATAAGCGAACTAGATTCAGAAAAGGTGGCAAAAGGCGACGGAACCAAATCAAAAAGGAACACCAGAAGCAAACTTCGATTAAGAGAAGGCGAGCCAACTATGGAAAGCGAATGAAAAGCCGCGTCTGACACCAAGTCTAGTATTCAAGTCTTCTCACCAGCGCGGAGCTAAGTGCTGCCACTAGGCGTGGGAGGGAGCCCCGAGGCCCGAGGGCGGCACTCCTGAGACTCTGGGGCGTGTACAGCCCCACTCATTATTACGTGAGAGTGTCACAGGCGGCGATTCTTCACAGGCACCGGGCCTTCTTCACAGGCACCGGGCCTTTATTCACAGGCACTGGGCCTTGCTTCACAGGCACTGGGCCTTGCTTCGTGGGTAGAACTTCCGGAGGTGCTGGATGTTGCGGGCGTTCTGGATGGGCACCCCGTCCTCTGTCTCCAGGCGCGCAGCGCCAGGCCTGGAGATATGGACGACCTTGAACGGGCCCTCCCACATGGGTGAGAGCTTGTGCAACCCTTTCTTGGAGAGGAACCGCCTCAGGACAAGGTCGCCTGCCTCGAGCGTCCTGGAGCGGATGTTGCGACAGTGGTATCGCCATAGTGCCTGCTGGTACCTTGCCGCCCTCAGTGCAGCTTCGCGGCGATGTTCCTCCCCCAGTACAAGGTCCATCCCCCGCGTGGTGTCCTGCTGCATTTCATCAAACGCCAGGACCCGTGCGGAGCGATGCTTGACCTCATGAGGGAGGACCGCTTCGGCTCCATAGACAAGGAAGAACGGGGTCTCTCCTGTCGGCTTAGTGGCGGTGGTGCAGATGGACCACAACACGGACTGGAGCTCGTCGTGCCAGCCCCTGCCGCAGGCCTCGAGCTTCTTCCTGAAGGTCCTGGTCTTGAGGCCTCTCAGGACCTCTGCGTTGGCGCGTTCAGCCTGGCCATTGCTCCTGGGGTGCGCCACCGAAGCGTAGCAGATCTGCGTTCCAAGGTGAGCACATTATGTTTTGAAGAGATTACTGGTGAAATGCGAGCCGTTGTCGGTGATGATGTGGTTGGGGACCCCGAAATGGCTCACGAGGCCCTTGATGAACTTAACCACGGAACCAGCTGGGATGGTGCGGACGGCTTCCACTTCCGCCCACTTGGTGAACTTGTCGATGGCGATGTAGAGGTAGTGGTAGCCCCCTGGCGCTCGAGGGAATGGGCCCAAGATATCCAGCCCCCAGACTGTGAACGGCCATGTGAGCGGTATAGTCTGGAGGCCCTGAGCTGGCTGATGGATCTGCTTGGCGTGGAACTGGCAAGCTTCACAGGACTTCACCAGCTCAACTGCGTCGTTGAGCGCCGTGGGCCAGTAGAATCCACTGCGGAACACCTTGCCGACAAGAGTCCATGACGACAAGTGGTGTCCGCAGTCCCCGCCGTGTATGTCAATCAGCAACTCCTCCCCCTGGTCCCTGGAAATGCAACGCAATGAAACATCATTTGGTTGCTTCTTGTACGACTCACCGTCCTGGATGAGGTATGCCATGGCTTGCCGGGCCACGCGCTCTGCGTCCTCTTCCTTCTCCGGTAGCGCCCCTTGCCTCAGATATTCCTTGAATTCCTTGGTCCAACATCCCTCTTGGGGCTCGAGCGCCAAGAGCAAGCGAGCTCCTGAGGTCGGGCCACAAGCTGGGGCTCCCGTGGCAGGCGGTTGTGGGAGCTCCTCCCGAGGCCGTGCCGTGCTTGAAAGTGGTGGCGTCGCTGACGGCTTGAAGAGCCGCTCCTCGAAGACGCCAGGCTCTTGGGGCTGCCGCTTGGATGCCCTCCTGGCGATGTCGTCGGCTTCCTTGTTGGTGCCACGGGGGCACATGCTGCACCTCCAGGCCTAGGAACTGCTTTTCCATCTTACGTACCTCTGTGAGGTACGCCTCCATGTGCTCGTCCTTTGGCTCATATACTTTGTTGGAGAAGTTGACTAGGAGCTGTGAGTCGCCCCTAACGGTGAGGCGCTTTACCCCTAGAGCTGCCGCGACCTTCAAGCCAGCTATGAGGCCTTCGTATTCTGCGATGTTGTTGGAGACCTTCTCGCCCTGTTGAAAACAGAGCTGCACAGCATAGTAGAGCTTGTCCTGCGTGGGCGAGATGAGTACTGCTCCAGCCCCCGCACCGTGGTGCGCGAAGGCACCATCAAAATACATGACCCATCTGTCGGGCGCCTCACTTCCTGGTGAGGTGGACCGGTCCTCGCCCACTTCAAGTGCCGGGGCATCCGTCCATGCCGCCACAAAATCAGCGAGCGTGGCTCCCTTGATGACCCTGGTAGTGCTAAACTCCAACTGGAACGCCTGCAGCTCGATGTTCCACTCAGCGACCCTTCTAGCGGAGTTGGGGCTCCTAAGCACCCTCTCCAATGGGTAGGCCGAGACGACCTTGATAGGATGGCCCTGGAAGTAGTGCCGCAACTTGCGCGAGGCCACCAGGAGCGCGAGCAGGAGCTTCTGAGGCATGGGATATCGTGCCCTCACATCCCTCAACACCGTGCTGACGAAATACACCGGGTGCTCGACGAGGACCGGCGTGTTGGTGAGGCCCGTGTCTTGTGAAAGTTGGGATGCCTCCTGAGGTGGCGGGACCCCTAGCGCCTGATCACTTGCGGGAATCTCTACGGCGTCGTCCTACCAAGCTTGGTCTTCTGTTGCTGCCGCTATGGCTCTTGCTGCGCCTTCTTGCGTCATCTCGACTGGCGGCATAGCTTGGCGCAGCATGCTCTTGGCCTGGTGCTCCTCCCGAACCACCACTAGCGCAGCGCTGGCGGAGTATGGGGTGGTGGCAAGATAAAGTACTAGAGGCTCGAGAGCCGTGGCGCCACCATCACCGGAGGGCTGGTCAGGTATCTCTTGAGGTCTTGGAAGGCTCGGTCGGCCTCCGGAGTCCACTCAAACGGGCCCTTCTTCTTCATCAACTTGAAGAAGGGTAAGGCGTGCTCTCCCAGCTTGGAGATGAAGCGCCCCAACGCAGTCACCCGACCAGCCAGCTTCTGCATTTCCTTGAGGGTCTGCGGTGGACTCATGTCCTCAATGGCCTTGATATTCTCCGGGTTCGCCTCGATCCCTCTATGTGACACGAGGAATCCCAGCAGCTTGCCGGAAGGGACACCGAGCACACACTTTTCCGGGTTAAGCCGCAAGTTCACATGGCGCAGGCTTTCGAAGGTCTCCTCCAGGTCTTGGATCAAGGTTCTCGCCTCCCGAGACTTCACCACAATGTCGTCGACGTAGGCCTCTGTGTTCCTCCCGAGCTGCCACCCTAAAGCGATGTGCATCAGCTGCTGAAAGGTCGCACCCGCGTTGCGCGGTCCGAAGGGCATACAGGTGTAGGAGTACACCCCACACGGGGTTAGGAAGGCTGTCTTCTCTACATCTTCCACTGCCATCTTGATTTGGTGATACCCCGAGAACGCATCTAGGAAGCACAATAGGTCACACTCGGCAGTGGAGTCGATGATCTGGTCGATGCGCAGGAGAGGGAACGGATCTTGAGGGCATGCCTTGTTGAGGTTGGTGAATTCGACGCACATTCGCTCCTTCCCGCCTTTCTTCGGCACCATGACGGGGTTCGCCAGCCATTCGGGGTACCTAACCTCACGAATGGCTCCTTCCGCCTCCAACTTGCGGGTCTCTTGGACGATGAAGGCCTGCTTCTCCGTGGACTGCTGCCTTGCTCGCTGCTTCACAGGGTGCACATTGGGGCATACCCTTAAGTGGTGTTGAATCACCTCTCTCGGGACCCCAACCAGCTGATTGGGCTCCCACGCGAATATATCCTTGTTCACTCGCAAGAACTTTACCAATGCTTCCTCTTGGCTGGGGTTGAGGCCGGCACCTATGGTGAAGGTGGCTCCTGAGGAGCCGTCCTCATTGACCGGCACCTGCTTGGTTTCTGCCTTGTCTTGGGTGAACAACTTCTTCTTCTTGGTTGGCGCAGCCTCCTTGGCCTCGGGGGCACCGGCGCCGACGGGCTGCGCCGCCGCAGCGGTCCTGAAGGCAAGTTTGAGCACCGTCACGGCCTCCTTGGTGTCCCCCTCGACGGTGAGGACACCTTTGCTTCCAGGCATCTTCATGAGGTTGCAGGCTGGATGAGTCGCCGCCATGAACTGGGCCAGAGCGGGGTACCCGAGGATGGCGTTGTACGGGAGGCCGATGCAGGCGATGTCGAAGTCGACCAGCTCGGTGCGGTAGTTGTCGCGCGTGCCGAAGGCGTCGGGAAGGCGGATCTGCCCCAGGGAGCGGGCAGCGCCGCCACCAACTCCTGAGAAAGGCTTGCTGAGACTGAGCCGCTCGAGTGGCACGTGAAGAAGGCTGAAGGCTTCCACGGAGAGCAAGTTGAGGCTAGCGCCACCGTCAATGAGGGTCTTGGTGACGGCAACGTTGTAGATGGTGGGGTGCAGAGCATCAGAAGCATGCCCGAGCCAGTGGTGGTGACGGGGTGGTCTTCTGAGATGAAGGTGAGGTCGGCCTCAGGCGCAGCCCAGCCCGGCGGAGCCCTCGAGCGCTTGGAAGCGGCACCAATCTGGCGGAGGAACGACTTGATATGGCGGTCTGAAGGCGGCGCCTGTGAGCCGCCTAGCAGGGCCGTGACCGCGTGGTGCGCCGGTGCCACGTAGCGCGCAGTGAAGAGGTCATGCAGCTCCTCCCAAGAAACCACCGTGGATCCGGGAAGGTTGAGCAGCCAGGCGCGCGGCTCGCCGACGAGGGCCATGGGAAGCCAGTTGGCCATGACCTTGTCATCGCCCCCGGCCTCGAGGACGGCCTCCTCATATGCCAGCAGGAAAGCTGACGGGTCCGCTGCGCCGTCGTAGCGCGGCGGCATCTCCGGCTTGAACTTGGGTGGCCACCGCACCCGCCGCAGGGCGGCGGCCAGGGCTCGGAGCCCTCTGGCCCTGTCGTCGACGCTGGCCGTCGGAGTCGGTGGCAGGGCGCCTGCCATGTGGGTGAAGCGCGGTGGCGACGGAGCGCAGATCGACGGAAGAGAAGCTACGGCGCACCCCCTACTTGGCGCGGCAAATGTCGGACCATGGGTTCCGGCAAAACCCTCGAGGTTCGAACACTGGGGTGCGCGCGAAGGTTTTCTCCCTATCGATCCATGCCCTAGCTCGCTAAGATCTCGCGGATGAACTCCACGAACTCGCAACACAAAGACACAAGATTTATACTGGTTCGTGACACCGTTGTGGTGTAATACCCTACTCTAGTGTGGTGGTGGTGGATTGCCTCTTGGGCTGATGATGAACAGTACAAGGGGAAGAACAACCTCCTGAGGTTGAGGTGTTCTTGTGCTTGGCCAACTTGTGTGGGTGAGATGCCTCTGAATGAGTTCTCCCTCTTTCGTCTCCTCGCCCCTACTATGGTGGCTAGTTCTACTTATATAGGCCCTGGTCCTCTCCCCAAATAGTGAGCGGGAAGGGAGCCAACAACGGTCAATTTGAAAGGGGACATCTAGTATAGCTTATCCTGACAAAAGTAGTCTTCGCCTGCAAAAGGCTCTGGTGGTGACGCCATCTTGGGCTCCATGGTGACCTCCGTCTTGCCGTCCTGCTGGTCTTGGTCTCGTTGCACCGATAATGGGAACCTTTATTTGATGCCTCGGTACTCCGCTCCTGTGCTTGTCCCCTTGGCACCAAAGAGGAAGCAAGGACACTACGCGCGCTGGCGCCCGCCTGGCGCCCACCTGGTCTCGATTGTCATGGCTCATGTCACGAGGACCTCGCGAGGTTTTCCTTGCCTTGATCTCTCCGCCCCTCGTGAGCCTTCCTGGCGAGGCCGCTCCTGAGGAGGTCTTGCATCGTCCACCTCGCGAGGCTTGGCCCCTTGCGAGGGTCTTGAATACCTCATCGATGAAGACATGCCGTACAGACCTGCTAGCTCAGCCATGCCGTGGGCCGCAGGTAGGCAAGTCTGGGGACCCCTGTTCCCAGAACGCCGACATCACGTGATGATCGGACATGGTTTAGTTGATTTGGATCACATATCATTTAGATGACTTGAGGGGTGTCTATCTAAGTGGGAGTTCTTAAGTAATTTGATTAATTGAACTTAATTTGTCATGAACTTAGTCCTGATAGTATTTGCATATCTATGTTGTAGATCAATAGCTCGCGATATAGCTCCTATATATTTTTGATATGTTCCTAGAGAAAAGTTGAAAGATGATAGTAGCAATAATGCGGACTGGGTCCGTGATCCGAGGGTTATCATCATTGCTACACATATGAATTATGTCCTTGATGCAACGCTGAGTGACAGACCTATTGCAGGAGTAGATGCAGACGTTATGAACGTTTGGCAAGCTCGATATGATGACTACTTAATAGTTTAGTGCGCCATGCTTTACGGCTTATAACCTGGACTTCAAAAATGTTTTGAACGCCACGGAGCATATGAGATGTTCCAAGAGCTGAAATTGGAATTTCAGACTCATGTCCGTGTCGAGAGGTATGAGACCTCTGGCAAGTACTTTGCCTAAAAGATGGAGGAGAATAGCTTAGCTAGTGAGCACGTGCTCAGAATGTCTGGGCACTACAATCGCTTGAATCAAGTGGGAGTTAATCTTCCAGATAAGATAGTGATTGACAAAGTTCTCTAGTCACTATCACCAAGCTACTAGAACATCATGATGAACTATAATGTGCAAGGGATAACGGAAAAAAATATTCCCGTGCTCTTCGTGACGCTGAAATCGGTGAAGGTAGAAATCAAGAAAGAGCATCAAGTGTTGATGGTTAACAAGACCACTAGTTTCAAGAAAAAGGGCAAAGGAAAAGAAAGGGAACTTCAAAAAGAATGACAAGCAAGTTGCCACTCCCATGAAGAAGCCCAAAGCTGGACCCAAGCCTGAAACTGAGTGCTTCTACTGCAAAGGGACTGGTCACTGCATGCAGAACTGCCCCAAGTATTTGGCGGATAAGAAGGATGGCAAAGTGAACAAAGGTATATTTGATATACATGTTATTGACGTGTACTTTACTAGTGTTCATAGTAACCCCAGGGTATTTGATACCGGTTCAGTTGCTAAGATTAGTAACTCGAAACATGAGTTGCAAAATGAACAGAGACTAGTTAAGGGCGAGGTGACGATGTGTGTTGGAAGTGATTCCAAGTTTGATAAGATCACCATCACACACTTCCTCTACCTTCAGTATTAGTGTTGGACCTAAATAAATGTTATTTGGTGTTTGCGTTGAGCATGAATATGATTGGATCATATTTATTGCGATACAGTTATTCATTTAAGTTAGACAATAATTGTTGTTCTGTTTACATGAATAAAACCTTCTATGGTCATACACCCAATGTAAATGGTTTATTTAATCTCGATCGTAGTGATAGACATATTCATAATATTGATGCCAAAAGATGCAAAGCTGATAATGATAGTGAAACATATTTGTGGCACTGCCGTTTAGGTCATATTGATGTAAAGCACATGTAGAAACTCCATGCAGATGGACTTTTGGAATTACTTGATTATGAATCATTTGATACTTGCGAACCATACTTCATGGGCAAGACGACTAAAACTTCGTTCTCCGGAACAATGGAGCGAGCCAATGACTTATTGGAAATAATACATACCTATGTATCTGGTCCGATGAGTGTTGAGGCACGGGGCAGGTATTATTATTTTGTGACCTTCACAGATGATTTGAGCAGATATGGGTATATCTACTTAATGAAACACAAGTTTGAAACATTTGAAAAGTTCAAAGAATTTCAGAGTGAAGTGGGCAATCACCGTAACAAGAAAATAAAGTTTCTACGATCTGATCGTGGACGAGAATATTTGAGTTATGAGTTTGGCCTTCATTTAAAACAATGTGGAATAGTTTCACAACTCACGCCACCTGGAACACCACATCGTAATGGTGTGTCCGAACATCGTAACCGTACTTTATTAGATATGGTGTGATCTATGATTTTTCTTACCGATTTACCACTATCGTTTTGGGGTTATGCATTAGAGACAACTGCATTCACGTTAAACAGGGCACCGTCTAAATCTGTTGAGACAACACCGTATGAAATGTGGTTTGGTAAGAAACCTAAGCTGTCGTTCCTTAAAGTTTGGGGTTGCGACACTTACGTCAAAAGGCTTCAACTTGATAAGCTCGAACCCAAATCGAAGAAGTGCGTCTTCATAGGATACCATAAGAAAGCAATTGGGTACACCTTCTACCAGAAATCCAAAGGCAAGATATTTGTTGCCAAGAATGGAAACTTTCTAGAGAAGGAGTTTCTCTCGAAAGAAGTGAGTGGGAGGAAAGTAGAACATGATGAGGTAATTGTACCTTCTCTCGAATTTGAAAGTAGCTCATCACAGAAAATCATTCCCGTGATGCCTGCACCAACTAGAGAGGAAGCTAATGATAATGATCATGAAACTTCAGATCAAGTTACTACTGAACCTCGTAGGTCAACCAGAGCATGTTCCGCACCAGAGTGGTACGGTAATCCTGTTCTGGAAGTCATGTTACTAGACCGTGACGTACCGACGAACTATGAAGAAGCAATGATGATCCCAGATCGAGATAAATGGCTTGATGCCATGAAATCTGAGATAGGATCCATGTATGAGAACAAAGTGTGGACTTTGGCTGACTTGCCCGATAATCAGCGAGCCATGGAGAATAAATGGATCTTCAAGAAGAAGATTGAGATTGATGGTAATGTTACTGTCTACAAAGCTTGACTTGTCATGAAAGGTTTTCGACAAGTTCAAGGAGTTGACTACGATGAGACTTTCTAACCCATAGCGATGCTTAAGTCTGTCTGAATCATGTTAGCACTTGCCGCATTTTATGATTATGAAATCTGGCAAATGGACGTCAAAACTGCATTCCTTAATGGATTTCTGAAAGAAGAGTTGTATATGATGCAACCAGAAGGTTTTGTCGATCCTAAAGGTGCTAACAAAGTGTGCAAGCTCCAACGATCCATCTATGGACTGGTGCAAGCATCTCGGAGTTGGAATATACGTTTTGATGAGGTGATCAAAGCATATGGTTTTATACAGACCTATGGTGAAGCCTGTATTTACAAGAAAGTCAGTGGGATCTCTGTAGCATTTCTGATATTATATGTGGATGACATATTGTTGATTGGAAATGATGTAGAATCTCTGGATAGCATAAAAGGATATTTGAATAAGAATTTTTCAATGAAATACCTCGGTGAAGCTGCTTATATATTGGGCATCAAGATCTATAGAGATAGATCAAGACACTTGATAAGACTTTCAATGCGTTCATACCTTGACAAGAGTTTGAAGGAGTTCAAAATGGATCAGCCAAAGAAGGAGTTCTTGCTTGTATTGTAAGGTGTGAAGTTGAGTAAAGACTCAAAACCTAACCACGACAGAAGATAAAAAAAGAATGAAAGTCATTCCCTATGCCTCAACCATAGGTTCTATAAAGTATGCCATGCTATGTACCAAACCTGTTATGTATCTTGCCATGCATTTGGCAAGGGGGTACAATAGTGATCCAGGACTAGATCACTGTACAACGGTCAAAATTATCCTTAGTTACCTTAAAGAGGACTAAGGAAATGTTTCTCGGTTATGGAGGTGATAAAGAGTTTGTCGTAAAGAGTTACATTGATGCAAGCTTTGACACTAATCTAGATGACTCTAAGTCTCAATCTAGATATGTATTGACGTGGGAGAAATTAGCTACAGTAGCTCCATACAGAGTATTGTAGATATAGAAATTTGCAAAATACATATGGATCTGAATGTGGCAGACCCGTTGACTAAACTTCTCTCACAAGCAAAACGTGATCACACCTTAGTATTCTTTGGGTGTTAATCACATAGCGATGTGAACTAGATTATTGACTCTAGTAAACCCTTTGGGTGTTGGTCACATGGCGATGTGAACTATGGGTGTTAATCACATAAAGATATGAACTACTGGTGTTAAATCACATGGCGATGTGAACTAGATTATTGACTCTAGTGCAAGTGGGAGACCGAAGGAAATATGCCCTAGAGGCAATGATGGAGTTGTTATTTTATATTTCCTTATATCATGATAAATGTTTATTATTCATGCTAGAATTGTATCAACCAAAAACTTGATATATGTGTGGATACATAGATAAAACACTATGTCCCTAGTAAGCCTCTACTAGAATAGCTCGTTAATCTTAGATGGTTAAGTTTCCTAACCATAGACATGTGTTGTCATTTGATGAACGGGATCACATCATTAGGAGAATGATGTGATGGACAAGACCGACCCGTTATCTTAGCATATTGACCGTTTAGTTTTATTGCTATTGCTTTCTTCATGTCAAATACATATTCCTTCGACTATGAGATTATGCAACTCCCGAGTACCGGAGGAATATCTTGTGTGCGATCAAACGTCACAACGTAACTGGGTGATTATAAAGATGCTCTACAGGTATCTCCGAAGGTGTTTTTTTGGGTTGGCATAGATCGAGATTAGGATTTGTCACTCCGAGTATCGGAGAGGTATCTCTGGGCCCTCTCGGTAATGCACATCATAAGAAGCCTTGCAAGCAAAGTGACTAATGAGTTAGTTTTTGTATGATGTATTACAGAACGAGTAAAGAGACTTGATGGTAAAGAGATTGAACTAGGTATGTAGATACCGACGATCGAATCTTGGGCAAGTAACATACCGATGGACAAAGGGAATAACGTATGTTGTCATAACGGTTCGATCGATAAAGATCTTCATAGAATATGTAGGAGCCAATATGAGCATCCAGGTTCCAGTATTGGTTATTGACCAGAGAAGTGTCTCGGTCATGTCTACATAGTTCTCGAACCCGTAGGGTCCGCACGCTCAACATTCGATGACGATATAATATTATATGAGTTTTGTGATTTGGTGACTGAATGTTGTTCGGAGTCCTGGATGAGATCACGGACATGACGAGGAGTCTCTAAATGGTCGAGAGGTAAAGATTGATATATAGGACGATGGTATTTGGACACCGGAAGTGTTCCGGAGGGTATCGAGTACTTATCGGGTCACCGGAAGGTGTTTCGGGTACCCTAGCAAGCCTATGGGCCATATGGGCCTTGTGAAGGAACACACCAGCCCACAAGGGGCTGGTGCACCCTATAAGGCTATAGGAGGAGGATAAGGAAATGGGGAAAGGGAAAAGAAAGTTTGCATTTGGATTCCCACTTCCTTCCCTCACCCCTCTTTCCTCCCCCTTCATGCATACATGGAAAAGGGGGGCGCAGGCCAAGGCAGGGCCCCGAGGGGGCAGCGGCCAACCCTAGGGCGCCCCTGGCCACCTCTCCTCCCCCTCCCACCTATATATATGTGGGGAGGGGGCTCCTAGAACACACAACAACAATCGCACCCCCGGTCATAGTTTTACGGTGCTTAGGCAAAGCCCTGCGAGAATCACTTCACCATCACCGTCCCCACATTGTCATGCTAATGGAACTCATCTACTTCCTCGACACCTTGCTGGATCAAGAAGGCGAGTGACGTCATCGCGCTGAATGTGTGCAGAACTAGGAGGTGTCGTACATTCGGAGCTTGATCGGTAGGAGCTAGAAGAAGTTTGACTACATCAACCGCATTAGCAAATGCTTCCGCTATTGGTCTACAAGGGTGCGTAGACACACTCTCCCCCTCTCCTTGCTATGCATCTCCTAGATAGATCTCACGTGAGCGAGTAATTTTTTTGAAATTGCATGCTACATTTCCCAACATCTTATTTGATGCAAGGACTCCAGATTTTGAGGAAAAGTTCATGCCCTTACCAGAAGAGCACAAGTGAAGGAGTTATCTCGGAGAATATGAGAAGACCAACACGGTCAACCCAAAGGATAGAGTACATGATTTTTGTTGGAACCATAACCGTGCTTCTAAGGGTGGTAGCACCCCATACCTTGTCTTGATGAATGGATTTTCAAGGAGACCCACCGCCCCAAACCTAACCTTCTTTCCAGCCTATCTGAATCTTGAGGACGTGATTCATTTTAAGGGTGGTAGTTTGTAACATCCCAAAATTCTAAATTTTGGAATGTTATATTAAAGAAATAATTATGATTGTTTATTTGTTGTGTGCTTGATTGTGTGAAATTGAGTGGAAATTGAAACTTTTTGAAAGTTGAATGAGTGGGAATAAAAGGGCTTTCCAAAACCTTCATCTTGCATTTTTGATACCCATGAATTCAAATTCATTTCATTACAAAACCCTAGAGTGAAGATAATATGACTTCTTTCATTTAAAGAAATGAAAAGGGGTTTGAAAATGATTTGAATTCCATTTGAAATATTTCAAACTCAGAAACTTTAAGCAACTCAATGAGTTCATGAGGGAAGATAAAATGACTTCTTCAAATTAGAAGAAAGAGAGTTGGAAGTTTCAAAGGAACAATTTGGAAGTCACTTTGAAGTTATTTGAAACTCATTTTCCATTTGAAGTTGTTTGAAATTCCAAATTCAAATCTAGTTGGGAGTTATTTGGGTTTCTATTCAAATTATTTTTCTCCTAAAAATAAATAAATGGAAATAAGGGTAAAATGATTCCCTTCAATAGAAAATTAGGAGAAAATAAATTTGAAATAATTTTGCTATTTAAAAAATGTTTTTATTGATTTTAAATGCAACAGTAGAACTATTTGACTTTTATGAATTTTTATAGAATTTATGTGAACTTGGAAAATAATTCATCTTATTCTTGGTATTTTTCTCAGCATTTTGGTATATAATGTGCCTATCTAGAATTTCTAATTAATTTCCTTCTGTTGGAGTTTTCTTTCTCTTAAAAAAACACACACACACACTCACACACACGCGCGCGAGCCCACCGGCCCAGCCACAGGCCAGCGAGGCCATGGCCCAGCCGCAATGCTAGGGCAGCCATGCAAGATCCAGGAGGCCAGCACCCCACGCACGAGCCGCCCGCTCCTCCATTCGCTCACTATCCGCTGCTGCTGCTGACGCATGGGGTCCGCCCATCGTCCCTAACCTCCCACTCGCTCCGCTCAGATAGAGCTCGCACCGTCACCGCCTGCAACCACCGCGCCTCCTCTCCGCGCCTATAAAATCCCCGAAGCCCCCTATCTCCATTCAACCACTTCGCTAGCCCTCTCACCACTCGTAGCCGCCGCCCCGTCGTTTCGCATCTCACTGGAGCCGGAGCTTCTCGTCGCCATTTCCGTTGCCGTTGGCACACTCAAACTCTCTTATTACCTGTCAATCAACTTGCCTCGTCATCCCGCGTCATTTTGACATGTTTTTGCCACCCAGGTCTCGTCGGAGGCGCCGTCCCGACCACCTGTGTCCTCGCTGGAGCACAGAGCCGCCGTCCTCGCGTAGCATGACCCCGACATCACCGACACGAGCCACCTCCACCACCGCACCACCCACACCGCACCCATTCCGTTCGTCTCCTTCCCTGCCGCCGGAGGCCACCCGCAACGGTTGACCCGTCCGCCGTCCCTCGCCCAAGCCAACGCCACCGTCTCCTGTACGGTGTCATCGCCACTGTGAGCCGCTCGCCCTCCCCATTCGTTTAGTTTTTTTTATATATTTATAGTATTAGATCGGCTAACCCGATTTTAGTTAAACCGAACGGTTTTGATTAAAACCGATTGTTGGTTTTTTTGTTAGCCACCGCATAGTGTTTTTCTTATTTAGCGACCGATCGCTGTATAAGTCCCGCAACGGACAACTTCCAGCCTATAGAAGTTTGCCACGTGGCCAGGGGCCTGTTTGCAGTTATTTCTTTTTCTGCTTAGTCCCTGAATTTTATAGATTAGTCCCTGAACTTCGGATAGCCGTATCTTTTTTATCATAGATCCAAATTAGATGAAACCAGCAGAAAATTCTTCATGATTAGATCTATCCAGTGGTGTCATTTTTGTAAACTTTTGTGAGATTCAAATTTGAAATTATTCAAATTTGAATTCCAACTTCAAATGGCTATATCTCCTAAACCGTAGCTCAGTTTGAGTTGATTCTTTTTGCACTTTGTCACCGTAGCCCAACCCTATCACTTGGATCATTGCCACAACATTTTTTCACATGACTATGATATGTCTATGATAGTTTTAGTATTATGCTTTATATGCACGATAGATCACATGACGGTTTTGCACCTTATGTCACTTATTGTTTTGCACCTAGAATTATTTGCATGCAAGTTATGTGTGTTGGATTCCCATTTGGTTTTCTGAGTCCTTTATGTTGCATGTTATTGCTTTATGGAATGATTGCTTATGTATGTTATTTTACTTTGACGATAGACTGTCTGGAGTGCGAAGCCGAGTACCATCGATCTCTAGAATTCAACTAGCAGCATCAAGGAAAGTTTACATTTGACCATTCTTTCAATTACCTATGCTTTATTTATGCACTTAGTCCTTTGCGGTAGGATTGCATGGTAGGAATTTATGCCGAAGGGCTATGCTTTCACCTAGTAGTTCATTTGAGGTAGGTCTGAACTATACAACCTTGTCACCACTGTGTAAGTTTATTTCTGCCTCGCTAATGTAGACGTGGATTGGGAAGTGTTCATGGCGAGCCTTGAGTGACAAAGTAGTAATCGGGACCAAGACTTAAATGAACTACCTGGGCGGAAACTTGGTTTGAATGGTGGTGAAGTACAGTGGGGCACGCATGGGAAATCCATGGTGGTGCACCACTAGTGGTCCGTCCGCTCAAGATCAAAGGGATCAAACGTATTTTCATGTCTAGAAGCTTACGTGTGCAGCCACAAGCAAATATGGGCTCTGGCTTAGTTGAGTAGTTAGTGTGACCTCTTCCGGGATATGCTAGCAGATGTAGAATATGTAGGTGTACCAGCCTATCCGTGGGATAAGGGGAAATACTTTCGAAAGACTATGTCTCGGTCATCCTGTTCTCAGACGCCAGGCAGTGCGAGAACTTCAAGGGAGGCGATCGAGTCTTGTGGGGAAAAGTGCGCAAACCTCTGCAGAGTGTTAAAACCTAATCGATTAGCTGTGTCCCCGGTTACGGACAATTTGGGCATCTAGTAGTGGAAATGCTGGGAGATCTCATCACCCTTAAGTTAAACAGTTGGGTTTTAAATGAAACTTTGGGAATGGTTGTGTTGGGTTTGCCAACTCATCCTATTGCAATGTTGTAGTAGTAGAATAATATCTTCTATTCTAGGAAAAAAACTAGCTTGATGCAAAATCTAAACTTAGAGCTTTCCACCAATCGAATTGCATGTACAAATAGGGTCATTATTCTTATGATATGACTTGCCAGTACATTCAATGTCCTAACCTACAGGGCTGCTGAAGGAAATATGCCACAAAGGCAATAATAAAGTTGTTATTTATATTTCCTTACATCATGATAAATGTTTATTATTCATGCTAGAATTGTATTAACCGAAAACTTAGTACATGTGTGAATACGTAGACAAACATAATGTCACTAGTATGCCTCTACTTGACTAGCTCATTGAATCAATGATGGTTATGTTTCCTAACCATAGACATGAGTTGTCGTTTGATTAACGGGATCACATCATTAGAGAATGATGTGATTGACTTGACCCATTCCGTTAGCCTAGCACGATGATCGTTTAGTTTGTTGCTATTGCTTTCTCCATAACTTATACATGTTCCTATAACTATGAGATCATGCAACTCCCGAATACCGGAGGAACACTTTGTGTGCTACCAAACGTCACAACGTAACTGGGTGATTATAAAGGTGCTCTACAGGTGTCTCCGATGGTGTTTGTTGAGTTGGCATAGATCAAGATTAGGATTTGTCACTCCAAGTATCGGAGAGGTATCTCTGGGCCCTCTCGGTAATGCACATCACTATAAGCCTTGCAAGCAATGTGACTAATGAGTTAGTTACGAGATGATGCATTACGGAACGAGTAAAGAGACTTGCCGGTAACGAGATTGAACTAGGTATTGAGATACCGATGATCGAATCTCGGGCAAGTAACATACCGATGACAAAGGGAACAACGTATATCGTTATGCGGTTTGACCGATAAAGATCTTCGTAGAATATGTAGGAACCAATATGAGCATCCAGGTTCCGCTATTGGTTATTGACTGGAGATGAGTCTCGGTCATGTCTACATAGTTCTCGAACCCGTAGGGTCCGCACGCTTAACGTTCGGTGACGATCGGTATTATGAGTTTATGTGTTTTGATGTACCGAAGTTTGTTCGGAGTCCCAGATGAGATCGGGGACATGACGAGGAGTCTCAAAATGGTCGAGACATAAAGATCGATATATTGGAAGACTATATTCGGACATCGGAAAGGTTCCGAGTGATTCGGGTATTTTTCGGAGTACCGGAGAGTTACGGGAATTCGTATTGGGCCTTAATGGGCCATACGGGAAAGGAAAGAAAGGCCTCAAGGGTGGCCGCGCCCCTTCCCCATGGACTGGTCTGAATTGGACTAGGGAAAGGGGGCGCCCCCTTCCTTCCTTCTTTCTCCCTTCCCTTTTTCCTATTCCATGTGGGAGGTGGAATCCTACTAGGACTAGGGAGTCCTAGTAGGACTCCACACTTTGGGCGCGCCCTATGGGGGCCAGCCTCCTCCTCCCTCCATCCTTTATATAGGTGGCCAGGGGGCACCCCATATACACACAAGTTGATCATTGATCTTTTAGCCGTGTGCGGTGCCCCCCTCCACCATAATCCACCTCGGTCATATCGTAGTGGTGCTTAGGCGAAGCCCTGTTCTAGTAGCATCATAATCACCGTCATCACGCTGTCATGCTGACGAAGCTCTCCCTCGACACTCTGCTCGATCATGAGTTCGTGGGACGTCACCAAGCCGAACGTGTGCAGATCGCAGAGGTGCTGTACTTTCAGTACTAGGATCGGTCGATTGTAAAGACGTATGACTACATCAACCGCGTTCTCATAACGCTTCCGCTTACGGTCTACGAGGGTGCGTAGACAACACTCTCCCCTCTCGTTGCTATGCATCACCATGATCTTGCGTGTGCGTAGGATTTTTTTTTTGAAATTACTGCGTTCCCCAACAGTGGCATCCGAGCCAGGTTTATGCGTAGATGTTATATGCACGAGTAGAACACAAGTGAGTTGTGGGCGATACAAGCCATACTGTTTACCAGCATGTCATACTTTCGTTCAGCGGTATTGTTGGATGAAGCGTCCCGGACCGACAGTACGCATATGCTTACACGAGACTGGTTCTACCGACGTGCTTTGCACACAGGTGGCTGGCGGGTGTCAGTTTCTCCAACTTTAGTTGAACCGAGTGTGACTACACCCAGTCCTTGTTGAAGGTTAAAACAACACTAACTTGACGAAATATCATTGTGGTTTTGATGCGTAGGTAAGAACGGTTCTTGCTCAGCCCGTAGCAGCCACGTAAAACTTGCAACAACAAAGTAGAGAACGTCTAACTTGTTTTTGCAGGGCATGTTGTGATGTGATATGGTCAAGGCATGATGCTATAATTAATTGTATGAGACGATCATGTTTTGTAACGGAGTTATCGGCAATTGGAAGGAGCCATATGGTTGTCGCTTTATTGTATGCAATGCAATCGCCCTATAATTGCTTTACTTTATCACTAAACGGTAGCGATAGTCGTAGAAGCAATATTTGGCGAGACGACAACGATGCTACAATGGAGATCAAGGTGTCGCGCCGGTGACGATGGTGATCATGATGGTGCTTTGGAGATGGAGATTAAAGGCACAAGATGATGATGGCCATATCATATCACTTATATTGATTTCATGTGATGTTTATCCTTTATGCATCTTATTCTGCTTGAGTGACGGTAGCATTATAAGATGATATCTCACTAAATTTCAAGGTACAAGTGTTCTCCCTGAGTATGCACCGTTGCCAAACTTCATCGTGCCAAGACACCATGTGATGATTGGGTGTGATAAGCTCTACGTTCACATACAACGGGTGCAAGCCAGTTTTGCACACGCACAAATACTCGGGTTAAACTTGACGAGCCTCGCATATGCAGATATGGCCTCGGAACACTGAGACCGAAAGGTCGAGCATGAATCATATAGTAGATATGATCAACATAGTGATGTTCACCATTGAAAACTACTCCATTTCACGTGATGATCGGTCATGGTTTAGTTGATTTGGATCACGTGATCACTTAGATGATTAGAGGGATGTCTATCTAAGTGGGAGTTCTTAAATATGATTAATTGAACTTTAATTTATCATGAACTTAGTACCTGATAGTATTTTGCTTATCTATGTTGTAGATCAATAGCTTGCGATGTAGCTCCCCGTTTATTTTTTGATATGTTCCTGGAGAAAAACTAAGTTGAAAGATGTTAGTAGCAATGACGCGGATTGGATCCGTGATCTGAGGATTATCCTCATTGCTGCACAGAAGAATTATGTCCTTGATGCACCGCTAGGTGACAGACCAATTGCAGGAGCAGATGCAAACGTTATGAATGTTTGGCGAGCTCGATATGATGACTACTTGATAGTTTGGCACCATGCTTTACGGCTTAGAATCGGGGCTTCAAAGACGTTTTGAATGCCACAGAGCATATGAAATGTTCCAAGAGTTGAAATTAGTATTTCAGACTCATGCCCATGTCAAAAGGTATGAGACCTTTGACAAGCACTTTGCCTACAAGATGGAGGAGAATAGCTCATCTAGTGAGCATGTGCTCAGAATGTATGAGTACTACAATCACTTGAATCAAGTGGGAGTTAATCTTCCAGATAAGATAGTGAGTGATAGAGTTCTCTAGTCACTATCACCAAGTTACTAGAACTTCGTGATGAACTATAATATGCAAGGGATAACGGAAACAATTCCCAAGCTCTTCGTGATGCTGAAACCGACGAAGGTAGAAATCAAGAAAAGCATCAAGTGTTGATGGTTGACAAGACCACTAGTTTCAAGAAAAGGGCAAAGGGAAGAAGGGGAACTTCAAGAAGAACGGCAAACAAGTTGCTGCTCAAGTGAAGAAGCCCAAGTCTAGACCTAAGCCTGAGACTAAGTGCTTCTACTGCAAAGGGACTGGTCACTTGAAGCAGAACTGCCCCAAGTATTTGACGGATAAGAAGGATGGCAAAGTGAACAAAGGTATATTTGATATACATGTTATTTATGTGTACTTCACTAGTGTTTATAGCAACCCCTCAGTATTTGCTACTAGTTCAGTTGCTAAAGATTAGTAACTCGAAACAGGAGTTGCAGAATAAACAGAGACTAGTTAAAGGTGAAGTGACGATGTGTGTTGGAAGTGGTTCCAAGATTGATATGATCATCATCGCACACTCCCTATACTCTTGGGATTGGTGTTGAACCTAAATAAATGTTATTTGGTGTTTGCGTTAATCATGAATATGATTTGATCATGTTTATTGCAATACGGTTATTCATTTAAAGTCAGAGAATAATTGTTGTTCTGTTTACATGAATAAAACCTTCAATGGTCATACACCCAAGGTGAATGCTTTATTGAATCTCGATCGTAGTGATACATATATTCATAATAATGAAGCCAAAAGATGCAAAGTTAATAATGATAGTGCAACTTATTTGTGGCACTGCCGTTTAGGTCATATTGGTGTAAAGCGCATGAAGAAACTCCATGCTAATGGGCTTTTGGAATCACTTGATCATGAATCATTTGATTCTCGCGAACCATGCCTCATGGGCAAGATGACTAAGACTCCGTTCTCCGGAACAATGGAGCGAGCAACTGACTTATTGGAAATAATACATACTGATGTATGCGATCCGATAAGTGTTGAGGCTCATGGCGGTTATCGTTATTTTTTGACCTTCACAGATGATTTGAGCAGATATGGGTATATCTACTTAATGAAACATAAGTCTGAAACATTTGAAAAGTTCAAAGAATTTCAGAGTGAAGTGGAAAATCATTGTAAAAAAGTAAAGTTTCTACGATCTGACCGCGGAGGCGAATATTTGAGTTACGAGTTTGGTCTTCATTTGAAACAATGTGGAATAGTTTCGCAACTCACGCCACCTGGAACACCACATCATAATGGTGTGTCCAAACGTTGTAATCGTACTTTAGTGGATATGGTGTGATTTATGATGTCTCTTACCGATTACCACTATCATTTTGGGGTTATGCATTAGAGACAACTGCATTCATGTTAAATAGGGCACCATCTAAATCCATTAAGATGACACCGTATGAACTATGGTTTGGCAAGAAACCAAAGCTGTTGTTTCTTAAAATTTGGGGTTGCGATGCTTATGTGAAAAAGTTTCAAACTGATAAGCTCGAACCCAAATCGGAGTAGTGCGTCTTCATAGGATACCCAAAAGAAACTGTTGGGTACACCTTCTATCACAGATCCGAAGGCAAGATATTTTGTTGCTAAGAATGGATCCTTTCTAGAGAAGGAGTTTCTCTCGAAAGAAGTGAGTGGGAGGAAAGTAGAACTTGATGAGGTAACTGTACCTGCTCCCTTGTTGGAAAGTAGTTCATCACTGAAATCAGTTCCAGTGATTCCTACACCAGTAAGTGAGGAAGCTAATGATGATGATCATGAAATTTCTGATCAAGTTACTACCAAACCTCGTAGGTCAACCAGAGTAAGATCCGCACCAGAGTGGTATGGTAATCCTGTTCTGGAGGTCATGTTAATTGACCATGGTAACCTACGAACTATGAGGAAGCGATGATGAGCCTAGATTCCGCAAAATGGCCCGAGGCCATGAAATCTGAGATGGGATCCATGTATGAGAACAAAGTATGGACTTTGATTGACTTTCCCGATGATCGGTGAGTCATTGAGAATAAATGGATCTTCAAGAGGAAGACAGACGTTGATAGTAATGTTACTGTCTACAAAGCTCGACTTGTTGCAAAAGGTTTTTGACAAGTTCAAGGTGTTGACTACAATGAGATTTTCTCACTTGTATCGATGCTTAAAAGTCTGTCCGAATCATGTTAGCAGTTGCCACATTTTATGAAATCTGGCAAATGGATGTCAAAACTACATTCCTTAATGGATTTCTAAAAGAAGAGTTGTATATGATGCAACCAGAAGGTTTTGTCGATCCTAAAGGTGCTAACAAAGTGAGCAAGCTCCAGCGATCCATCTATGGACTGGTACAAGCATCTCGGAGTTGGAATACATGCTTTGATAAAGTGATCAAAGCATATGGTTTTATACAGACTTGCGGTGAAGCCTGTATTTACAAGAAAGTGAGTAGGAGCACTACAACATTTCTGATAAGTATATGTGAATGACACATTGTTGATCAGAAATAATGTAGAATTTTCTGGAAAGCATAAAGGAATGTTTGAAAGGAGTTTTTCAAAGAAAGACCTCGATGAAGCTACTTACATATTAAGCATTAAGATCTATAGAGATAGATCAAGACACTTGATATATTTTCAATGAGTACATACCTTGACAAGATTTTGAAGTAGTTCAAAATGGAAAATTCAAAGAAGGAGTTCTTGCCTGTGTTGCAAGGTGTGAAGTTGAGTAAAGACTCAAAACCCGACCACGGCAGAAAATGGAAAGAGAATGAAAAGTCATTCCCTATGCCTCAGTCATAGGTTCTATAAAGTATGCTATGCTGTGTACCAGACCTATTGTGTACCTCACCATAAGTTTGGCAAGAGGGTACAATAGTGATCCAGGAGTGGATCACTAGACAGCGGTCAAAAATATCCTTAGTGGAATAAGGAAATGTTTCTCGGTTATGGAGGTGACAAAGAGTTCGTCATAAACAGTTATGTCGATGCAAGCTTTGACACCGATCTGGATGACTCTAAGTCTCGATCTATATACATATCGAAAGTGGGAGCAATTAGCTAGAGTAGCTCCGTGCAAAGCATTGTAGACATAGAAAATTTGCAAAATACATATGGCCCTGAATGTGGCAGACCCGTTAACTAAAATTTCTCTCACAAGCAAAACGTGATCACTCTTTGGGTATTAATCACATAGCGATGTGAACTAGATATTGACTCTAGTAAACCCTTTGGGTGTTAGTCACATGGAGATGTGAACTAATCACATAAAGATGTGAACTATTGGTGTTAAATCACATGACGATGTGAACTAGACTATTGACTCTAGTGCAAGTGGGAGACTGAAGGAAATATGCCCTAGAGGCAATACTAAAGTTGTTATTTATATTTCCTTATATCATGATAAATGTTTATTATTCATGCTAGAATTGTATTAACCGGAAACTTAGTACATGTGTGAATACATAGACAAACATAATGTCACTAGTATGCCTCTACTTGACTAGCTCGTTGAATCAATGATGGTTATGTTTCCTAACCATAGACATGAGTTGTCATTTGATTAATGGGATCACATCATTAGAGAATGATGTGATTGACTTGACCCATTCCGTTAGCCTAGCACGATGATCGTTTAGTTTGTTGCTATTGCTTTCTCCATAACTTATACATGTTCCTATAACTATGAGATCATGCAACTCCCGAATACCGGAGGAACACTTTGTGTGCTACCAAACGTCACAACGTAACTGGGTGATTATAAAGGTGCTCTACAGGTGTCTCCGATGGTGTTTGTTGAGTTGGCATAGATCAAGATTAGGATTTGTCACTCCAAGTATCGGAGAGGTATCTCTGGGCCCTCTCGGTAATGCACATCACTATAAGCCTTGCAAGCAATGTGACTAATGAGTTAGTTACGAGATGATGCATTACGAAACGAGTAAAGAGACTTGCCGGTAACGAGATTGAACTAGGTATTGAGATACCGATGATCGAATCTCGGGCAAGTAACATACCGATGACAAAGGGAACAACGTATATCGTTATGCGGTTTGACCGATAAAGATCTTCGTAGAATATGTAGGAACCAATATGAGAATCCAGGTTCCGCTATTGGTTATTGACTGGAGATGAGTCTCGGTCATGTCTACATAGTTCTCGAACCCGTAGGGTCCGCACGCTTAACGTTCGGTGATGATCGGTATTATGAGTTTATGTGTTTTGATGTACCGAAGTTTGTTCGGAGTCCCTAATGAGATCGGGGACATGACGAGGAGTCTCGAAATGGCCAAGACATAAAGATCGATATATTGGAAGGCTAAATTCGGACATCGGAAAGGTTCCGAGTGATTCAGGTATTTTCGGAGTACCGGAGAGTCACGGGAATTCGTATTGAGCCTTAATGGGCTATACGAGAAAGGAGAGAAAGGCCTCAAGGGTGGCCGCGCCCCTTCCCCATGGACTGGTCCGAATTGGACTAGGGAAAGGGGGCGCCCCCTTCCTTCCTTCTTCTTCTCCCTTCCCTTTCTCCTATTCCATGTGGGAGGTGGAATCCTACTAGGACTAGGGAGTCCTAGTAGGACTCCACACTTTGGGCGCGCCCTATGAGGGACGGCCTCCTCCTCCCTCCATCCTTTATATACGTGGCTAGGGGGCACCCCATAGACACAGAAGTTGATCATTGATCTTTTAGCCATGTGCGGTGCCCCCCTCCACCATAATCCACCTCGGTCATATTGTAGTGGTGCTTAGGCGAAGCCCTGTTCCAGTAGCATCATCATTACCGTCATCACACCGTCATGATGATGAGGACATCAATACCATTGTTACACCCACAGCCCCTACTGTTACATATACTGGACCAATTACTAGAGCTCGCGCACGCCAATTAAATTACCAGGTACTTTCGTTTCTTGGTAATGATTCTAATGTTCATGAGATTATGATGCTGCCTAAATTGGATACATTTGTTTTGCTTACAAATGAAGGGCCTAGCTTGGAGAAGGATGAACATTGGAGCAAGAACACGCATGGAGTTGATGGCATGCGCAAGGGGATCAAGAACAGAGTTACAAGTGATGATTTCAGGACTTTGAAGCCGCCATAAGGAGTGCATGAAGCCTTGGACGAAATATACAAGATGCCACTTCATAATATTCGTCCATAGGCTATTCTAGGTGCTGCGTCACCTTATTAATGGGCCAGGCCCATGTAATTTCGAAATACTTAAGTATAGGCTATTTTTAGAGTCCGTATGTGTGGGGAAACAAGAGTTAGGGTTGGTTTCGGACCCCACCCTCAAGGGCCACGAAATTCCCCTCTCTTCCTCCATATATACAGCCCTTAGGGCGTCGTTTAGACTTTGGGTTTTGTTTAGATTAAAAGTTCGCCATAGCTGCAACTTCGCGTACTTCGTTTGTGTCCAACGACCAGACCAAGACGTCACAGAACCCCACCTTGATCAATAAAGCTTTCATCTTATATCCGCAATATCCAGATTGCAATCTCAGTTTCTTGCTTGTTCTTCGTTTGCTCGCAGGAAACAGGCCCTCGTGGTCAGGTTGATCGTGCTCCGGCGTGGTCAATAACCCCTCAGAAGTTGGTTTAGCGATTGCTAAGGCGCGACGTCTCGCACGTTCGTAGTCGGATCGTCAAGGTCGACTCCCACAGAAAACGATAGCCTCCATCTCATCGAAACATCGGGACACCCTCGCCTCTATCAAGTGGTATCAGTTTTCAGGTTGCTCGGTGAGAATTTCCAGTTTTCCTAGATTAGATTTATTTTCTTACCTATTGTCCAAGAAAAAGCCACAAAAAAGAGTTAGATCTATTCATCCTTGGTCCAAGCCAGTCTGAGCCTTTACAATTTTCTTTTCATTGCTTGCATAGTTGAATTATCGGTTGCATCGTCGTGTCAAGTTGCTGGTCTTAGTGTCTAGTTCGTTTAGAGTTTCGAGTTCTGTTCACATTAGTCACGCCACCACTGCATCATTATCTCTTCCGCTGTCCACCACCCATCCATCAATTTCCACCACGTGCTACCCACCATTCATTGTCATAATAATAGTTGAGATCGTTCACATCTTCACTTGATCCAATCTGCATCTTATCTAGTTTGTTTTGGAAAGAGGGAGAAAAAAAGAGAGAAAAAAAACGAGAGAAAAAAAGAGAAAAAAAGTCAGAGAAAAAAAGGAGAGAAAGAAAAAGAAGTGTGAGGAAAAAAAGAGAAAAAAAACAAAATTCGGATCTTTTTAGAACAAGTTTTTAGTCACCATGATTTTAGTCACCATGATTTATCTAGCTTGGGAGCTTGAAGTAGAACAAGTTTTTAGTCACCATGATTTTTCTGAACTTGAGAGAGTACGAGCTACCATTAGAGCATTTACTGGTTTTGCTTCTGTTTGGTGGAGTGTACATTGTAAGAAAAACATTGATAACCAACCCACAACTTGAAAAGTTTTGAAAGCTGTAATGAGACAACAATTTTTTCCTCCTTACTATCGTCGTGAATTGCGTTGCAAATTGGAGCAATTAAAACAAGGCAGTAACAATGTTCATGCTTACTACCAAGAGTTCAAATCTTATATGCATCATTGTGACATAGAAGAATCTCAGGATGATACAATGAATAGATTTTTTGGTGGTTTGAACCATGATATTCAGGTAAGATTTCGGTATATTCCTCGTTGCATTACTGGTATGTATGTCCGTGCTTGTACCTTTGAGAGACAGATACAGGAGGATGCATTGGGTGACTACAACAACAACTATTCCAGTTCATGCTCACCATCGCCGGTTGGTTACTCCACTATTGCACCTACTAGATAAATAGCAGGATTAAATCTACCCTCAAATGATGGTAAAGAGATAACCTGACCATATGCTTGTGTGTGTTGTCCCAACTCTCGTGATGGTGAAGATGTGTCCGTCGTCCAAGAACTTCTATCTCTGGAACCTGTCATGATTAGTAGAAACAAGAACCAAAATTCGAGAATAATGTTCCTATGAACTACTAGGATGTGGTTGTAAAGTGCTCACAGTAAAGCAAATATCAATATCTTACAAGTTCTTACCATGCGGCAGGTGGTGACAGGCAACCAGCGGTGTCAAATAACTCCGAAGATTGTGTAAAGCGATTGCCAGGGGAACGTGCATATACACGGTGTAGAAATATGTGGAGCTGGGTTGGCTATATATGGTAGCAAAAGATTAGCAATAATCAATTCAGAGATGCAATGTTGAATAAACGCTCAACGACGGTACTGTGCTGGTCCTAGGCTAGACCGAACTAGAGACGCGAGCCTAGAACACTAATGAGGTCACGTCGTAGCACAACCAGCATCAATGAAGGATACTAAGTAGCTCTGGACAGCAAGATATAAGTGAAGATCACAACGACAGTAAAGATAATGATGTGAAACAACAGCCAAGCTGTTTTACTGAACAGTGCACAAAACAGATTCCAATCCGAATTCAACTACGAGATTGAGTCTAAAAAGATCCGAATTTTGTTTTTTTCTCTTTTTTTCCTCACACTTTTTTCTTTCTCTCCTTTTTTTCCCTATCCTATTTTTAGGTTTTTCTGAGTCTTTTGAGCCACGTGCCATCATAGTGATTTTTTGTCGCACTTTTTCGTCGTCGCTGCCCTGATTTCCGAAAAAAAAGTCAAAAAAAAATTTCGTGCCCATCCTATCAGTTTGACGAGGGAAGAGTTTTGAGACACTCGCCATTATAGTAATTTTTCGCAAAAAAAAGAGGAGCGCAAAAAAAAGAGGAGCGCAAAAAAAAAGCGAAACAAAAAGTTCCAGAGTGTGCTTTTCCCTTATTTACGTGCAGCGCCGTGATTTTGTTAGTGTTCTAGGCTCGCGTCTCTAGCACGGTCTAGCCTAGGACCAGCACAGTACCGTCGTTGAGCGTTTATTCAACTTTGCATCTCTGAATTGATTATTGCTGACCCTTTTTGCTACCATACTATAAGCCTTCCCAGCTCCACATACCTCTACGTCGTGCGTTTGACTCTCCCTGGCAATCGCTCTATCCAAGCTTTTGAGAGTTTTGACTACAACGGTTGCCGATCACCGCCTGCTGCTGGGTAAGAACTGGTAAGAATTTGAGATTGGCTTGACGGATTTGTGACACCCGCCACCACCACCTCTTGTTAGTATTCTGTAGGATCATATTCTTGTGTGTTTTCTATTGTTTCTAATCATGGCAGGATCACAAGCCGACGAGACTGACTGGGAGAACATGACGAATCAGGAGTTGCATGATAAATTTCAGCAAATGATGAATGGACAGGTGCAGGATGTGCTAAACAGATTTGAAGAGGCCATGGAGAAGATAGATGACATGGAGAAGACGTTCGAAACAAATCTTGATAATAGGTTTAATGAATTGCTCGCGCGTCTTCCACCACCACCACCGGCTGCACCTAACGCACCTCTACAACAACAACAACGACGACTACGTACACATCGTGAAACAACCCTCCGCCGAGCGAGCCGTCTCCCTCTTGCACCTGGCCAAACTGTTGGTGCTGCTGTTGCTACTTCTGTGGCTCCTGCTGCTGATGCGGAGGAGGATGATTTTGCTAGCGATTACGAGGATGAGGTTGATCAAAATCAGAACTACGTGCCACCACCAGCACAGCAACCATCAGGTCGTCCACATGCAAATAATGGCAATGGTAGGGCTCACCCTCAGGTACGAGATCATGACCATCTCCCTAAACTAAAATTGAATATTCCACCATTTGAGGGTAGATATGTTGCTGATATATATCTTACTTGGGAGTTAGAAACTGAACAACGATTTACATGTTTACAATATCCCGAGGAGAGACGTGTTCCTGCTGCTGTTTGTGCATTCACTAGTTTTGCATGTGTTTGGTGGTCTGAGCATTGTAGATTATATCCCATTCCTGCTACTTGGGCTGCTTTGAAAACTGCTATGCGTACTCGTTGGGTTCCACCATATTATCAACGTGAATTACTTCAAAAATTGCAGCGCTTAAGACAGGGAAAAAATTCTGTAGAAGAATATTATCAGGAATTACAAACTGGCATGATTAGATGTGGTATTGTTGAGGAGAATGAAGCTATGCTTGCACGTTTTATGGGTGGATTAAATAGAGAGATTCAGACGATTCTAGAGTATAAGGAGTATACTAATATCACTCGTTTATTCCATCTTGCTTGTAAAGCTGAACGTGAAGTGCAGGATCGACAGGCATTGGCGCGGACTAACTTTTCTGCAGGTCGACCTTCTTCATGGACACCACGCGCATCATCTACTTCCACACGTTCTGCTACACCGGCGCCTCCGTCGGCTGCCACCTCCAACCGTGATACAATCAAGCAGGCACAATCACCACTATCTTCCAAGAGCACACCTTCTGGGCCTGCAAAGAGCTCTTCTTCATCCATGGCATCAACAGGGCAAACACATGATATTATTTGTCAACGTTGCAAGGGTGGAGGTCATTATGCGAGAGAATGCCCATCTAAGCGTGTGATGATTGTTACTGAGGATGGTGGGTATGAGTCCGCTAGTGACTATGATGAGGAGACTTTGGCTCTTATTACACGTGACGAACACGGTGGAGACGATTCTGATCATGAGACGCAATACATGGCTCCTGAAGATGCTGACAGGTATGAATGTTTAGTTGCTCAACGTGTTTTGAGTGTGCAGGTTACACAAGCTGAGCAAAATCAGAGGCATAATTTGTTCCATACAAAGGGAGTTGTGAAGGAACGTTCTGTTCGCGTGATCATAGATGGAGGGAGTTGCAACAACTTGGCTAGCATGGAGATGGTGGAGAAGCTATCTCTCACCACAAGACCACATCCACATCCTTACTACATCCAATGGTTCAACAACAGCGGCAAGGTTAAGGTAACATGTACTGTTCGTGTGCATTTTAGTATCTCTACATATGCTGATTATGTTGATTGTGATGTGGTACCGATGCAAGCATGTTCCTTATTACTTGGTAGACCATGGCAATTTGATAAAAATTCTATTCACCATGGTAGAAACAATCAGTATACTCTTGTTCATAAGGATAAAAATATTACTTTGCTTCCTATGACTCCTGATTCCATTTTGAAAGATGATATTAATAGAGCTAATAAAGCAAAACAGGAGAAAACTAAGAGTGAAAATCAGATTGTGGCAAAAGAATTTGAGCAACAAATGCAGCCTAATAATAATAAACAATCTAGTGTTGCTTCTGAAATTAAATTGAAAAGTGCATGTTTACTTGCCACCAAATCTGATATTGATGATCTAGATTTTAGCAAATCTGTTTGCTATGCTTTTGTGTGCAAAGAGGCATTATTTTCATTCGAGGACGTGCCTTCCTCTTTGCCTCCTGCTGTCACTAACATTTTGCAGGAGTTCGCCGACGTCTTTCCACAAGACGTGCCACCGGGATTACCACCTATTCGCGGGATTGAGCATCAAATTGACTTAATTCCCGGTGCATCATTACCCAACCGTGCACCATACCGTACCAATCCAGAGGAGACGAAGGAGATTATGCGTCAAGTACAAGAACTGCTCGACAAAGGTTATATACGCGAATCCCTTAGTCCTTGTGCTGTTCCTATCATTTCAGTGCCGAAAAAGGATGGTACGTCGCGTATGTGCGTTGATTGTAGAGGCATTAATAATATTACTATTTGTTATCGTCATCCTATTCCTAGGCTAGATGATATGCTTGATGAATTGAGTGGCTCTACAATATTCTCCAAAGTTGATTTGCGTAGTGGTTACCATCAAATTCGTATGAAATTGGGAGATGAATGGAAAACAGCATTTAAAACTAAGTTTGGATTATATGAGTGGTTAGTCATGCCTTTTGGGTTAACTAATGCACCTAGTACTTTCATGAGGTTAATGAACGAAGTTTTACGTGCCTTCATTGGACGATTTGTGGTAGTTTACTTTGATGACATATTGATTTATAGCAAATCTTTGGAGGAACATTTGGAACATTTACGTGCTGTTTTTATTGCTCTACGTGATGCACGTTTGTTTGGTAACCTTGGAAAGTGCACCTTTTGCACCGACCGAGTATCTTTTCTTGGCTATGTTGTTACTCCACAGGGAATTGAAGTTGATAAAGCCAAGATTGATGCTATTGAGAGTTGGCCGCAGCCCAAAACGGTCACACAAGTGAGGAGTTTCCTTGGCCTCGCTGGTTTCTATAGGCGTTTTGTGAGAGATTTCAGCACCATTGCGGCACCTCTCAACGAGCTTACAAAGAAGGATGTACCTTTTGTTTGGGGTACCGCACAGGAAGAAGCCTTCACGGTATTGAAAGATAAGTTGACACATGCTCCTTTACTCCAACTTCCTAATTTCAATAAGACTTTTGAGCTTGAATGTGATGCTAGTGGAATTGGATTAGGAGGTGTGTTATTACAAGATGGAAAACCTGTTGCATACTTTTCTGAAAAATTGAGTGGGCCTAGTCTGAACTATTCTACTTATGATAAAGAATTATATGCTCTTGTTCGGACCTTAGAAACATGGCAACATTATTTATGGCCCAAGGAATTTGTTATACATTCTGATCATGAATCTTTGAAACACATTAACAGTCAAGCAAAACTGAACCGTAGACATGCTAAATGGGTTGAATTCATTGAGACTTTCCCTTATGTCATTAAACACAAGAAGGGTAAAGAAAATGTTATTGCTGATGCCTTGTCTCGTCGTTATACTATGCTTTCACAACTTGACTTTAAAATATTTGGTTTGGAGACCATCAAAGATCAATATGTTCATGATGCTGAATTTAAAGATGTATTGCAGAATTGTAAGGAAGGGAGAACTTGGAACAAGTTTGTTCTTAGCGATGGATTTGTGTTTCGTGCTAACAAGCTATGCATTCCAGCTAGCTCCGTTCGTCTTTTGTTGTTGCAGGAGGCGCATGGAGGAGGATTAATGGGACACTTTGGCGTCAAGAAGACGGAGGATATACTTGCTACACATTTCTTTTGGCCAAAGATGAGACGGGATGTTGAGCGTTTTGTTGCTCGCTGCACTACATGTCAAAGAGCTAAGTCACAACTCAATCCTCATGGTTTATATATGCCTTTGCCTGTACCTAGTGTTCCTTGGGAGGATATATCTATGGACTTTGTTTTAGGTTTACCTCGAACAAAGAAGGGGAGGGATAGCATATTTGTTGTCGTGGATAGGTTCTCGAAAATGGCACACTTTATACCATGTCATAAAAGCGATGATGCTGTTAATGTTGCTGATTTGTTCTTTCGTGAAATTATTCGCTTACATGGTGTGCCAAATAATATTGTTTCAGATCGTGATACTAAATTTCTTAGCCACTTTTGGAGATGTTTATGGGCTAAGTTGGGGACTAAGCAGCTTTTTAGTACTACTTGTCACCCCCAAACTGATGGACAAACTGAAGTAGTCAATAGAACATTGTCTACTATGCTTAGGGCTGTTTTGAAGAATAACAAGAAAATGTGGGAAGAATGCTTGCCTCATATTGAATTTTCTTATAATCGTTCATTGCATTCTACTACTAAGATGTGCCCTTTTGAAATTGTGTATGGTTTCCTACCTCGTGCACCTATTGATTTGTTGCCTCTTCCATCTTCGGAGAAGGTTAATTTTGATGCTAAAGAACGTTCTGAATTGATTTTAAAAATGCATGAGTTAACTAAGGAAAACATTGAGCGTATGAATGCTAAATATAAACTTGCTGGAGATAAGGGTAGAAAACATGTTGTGTTTGCACCTGGAGATCTTGTTTGGTTACATTTGCGTAAAGATAGATTTCCTAATCTGCACAAATCAAAGCTAATGCCACGTGCTGATGGTCCTTTTAAGGTTTTATAGAAAATAAATGATAATGCATATAAACTTGAGCTACCTGCAGATTTTGGGGTTAGTCCCACTTTTAACATTGCAGATTTGAAGCCTTATTTGGGTGAGGAAGATGAGCTTCCGTCGAGGACGACTTCATTTCAAGAAGGGGAGGATGATGAGGACATCAATACCATTGTTACACCCACAGCCCCTACTGTTACATATAGTGGACCAATTACTAGAGCTCGCGCACGCCAATTAAATTACCAGGTACTTACGTTTCTTGGTAATGATTCTAATGTTCATGAGATTATGATGCTGCCTAAATTGGATACATTTGTTTTGCTTACAAATGAAGGGCCTAGCTTGGAGAAGGATGAACATTGGAGCAAGAACACACATGGAGTTGATGGCATGCGCAAGGGGATCAAGAACGGAGTTACAAGTGATGATTTCAGGACTTTGAAGCCGCCATAAGGAGTGCATGAAGCCTTGGACGAAATATACAAGATGCCACTTCATAATATTCGTCCATAGGCTATTCTAGGTGCTGCGTCACCTTATTAATGGGCCAGGCCCATGTAATTTCGAAATACTTAAGTATAGGCTATTTTTAGAGTCCGTATGTGTGGGGAAACAAGAGTTAGGGTTGGTTTCGGACCCCACCCTCAAGGGCCACGAAATTCCCCTCTCTTCCTCCATATATACAGCCCTTAGGGCGTCGTTTAGACTTTGGGTTTTGTTTAGATTAAAAGTTCGCCATAGCTGCAACTTCGCGTACTTCGTTTGTGTCCAACGACCAGACCAAGACGTCACATAACCCCACCTTGATCAATAAAGCTTTCATCTTATATTCGCAATATCCAGATTGCAATCTCAGTTTCTTGCTTGTTCTTCGTTTGCTCGCAGGAAACAGGCCCTCGTGGTCAGGTTGATCGTGCTCCGGCGTGGTCAATAACCCCTCAGAAGTTGGTTTAGCGATTGCTAAGGCGCGACGTCTCGCACGTTCGTAGTCGGATCGTCAAGGTCGACTCCCACAGAAAATGATAGCCTCCATCTCATCGAAACATCGGGACACCCTCGCCTCTATCACATGATGACGAAGCTCTCCCTCGACACTCTGCTGGATCGTGAGTTCGTGGGATGTCACCGAGCCGAACGTGTGCAGATCACGGAGGTGCCATACTTTCGGTACTAGGATCAGTCGATCGTAAAGACGTACGACTACATCAACCGCGTTGTCATAACGCTTCCGCTTACGGTCTACGAGGGTACGTAGACAACGCTCTCCCCTCTTGTTGCTATGCATCATCATGATCTTGCGTGTGCGTAGGGATTTTTTTTGAAATTACTGTGTTCCCCAACAACTGCAACGTCTTATGTTGTAGGAATTTCTATGACGAGTAAGAGTTACGTTGTAGGGTTACGGTCTACACTCAACTTGCTGTTGGCGTTGATGGGACTCCACACCCATTCGATTATTTCCGCTGAGACTTATGAGGTATATATTAGTTTTACGTTATTTATACATGTGATTGCACTTTGATATATACATTGATGTACTGTGTGTGCCAGCATACCGATCCAAGGATGGCACAGGTACACAGAGGCTTGACCGTTTGAGGTCAGGTTGCTACAAGTAACTATTAGCCCCAAAGTACAAGACCATCACAACTCCAATAACTAAAACCGAGGTTTGTGGTGGCTGAGAGCTGCCAACTAGCAACTGCATGGTTACCGTGGACATCTCTTGTTGTCTTTGGTATCTTCTCGCTCATAGTGACTATTTGGAGTGGAAGGAGAGGGGATAACTGAGCCATAATAGGAAAAGTAGAACAAGTATAAATGACATGGGAAGTGCAACAAAGCATTCTCAAAACATTTAACACCCTTTGAACGTTCTGGGTATGCCCAGTAACACCAATGCGGTTGTTTTTTTCCAGAATGTAAATTTCCCAGGAAGGCAACGTTCTTTTCGGCTGACAACTAGGACCCGATCGTAAGCGCCATTGCCGAGACATGTGCGGCCCGGGAACATTTTTGGAAACATGGGGTGCGTAGTTGCACAATAAAGAAAACCACTTAAGGAAAAATGGGCATTCAATAGAGTGTTGCATACATGCATAAATAAGGCATACGTTGGATACTAGTTAGAGCTTTTTACATCAAAATTTTGTTGTGGCTACCCATGTCATATAAGCATTGTAGATGGAACCAGGAAAGCTTCAAGGGTCCTTTTCGATGATCCTGTCGATGTAGTGGGCTACAACGTCTTCAGCTTCCTCGATGATGCATCTGAAGGGAGGTGTTTGAGGAGGACCCACAGGTTGATTGAAGGGTTAGGGTGATGAAGGCGGGAAAAAATGAGCCTTGAGACCGCGTCAGCTATCTCCTTGCCTTCCTTCTCAAGCCGGTCACTGCGGGAAACGTCATGAGCTTCAAGCTGCACAATAATATTCTCAAAGAAGATGGCTAAGCTCCCAGCTCTGTCTCATGCCGGATCAACAGTTAAATCCAGAGGAGCCGTATTCATCTTCATCATCTGAGCATTGATGTGGTCAGAAGTTCCGCGAAGTGTTTTCAAGCATGCCTGATGAGAATGGCCTTCAACTTCTCAAAGTTTATTGGCCTTGACAAGACTTTCCCGGAGTGTGATGATGTTCCCGGAGCACAACTGGTGGCTGGACTGCAGCTCATTCAATTTGCTTGTTTGCTCTGCATGGGCAAACTTCATGGTGCCCATCTCCTTGTCCTTAGCCTCAATGTTTTATCGAGCTTGGCCACCAATGCCTTGATCATGGACTTTAGTTCTTGGAGCTCTGCCAGTTGCCGGGAATTATTAGCCAGCCACTACTCAAGGTCCTTCATAAGCCCGGCAAGGTGCTCCTTCTTGGTGTTGGCACCTTGGCTTGTTCCCGGGAAGCCTCAAGATCAGATGAGTGTTGGCGGGATAGTTCCTTAAGTGCATTCTCCTTGTCTTGCCAGGCATCTTCAATCTGCTTGGCAAGTTGGGCCTGGAACTTTTCCTGAGCAACTTTCGTAGTGTTCCCCAAGTTGCCTCCCCGAATGGTGAGCTCTTCCTCATGAGTATCTTGGGATATCTTCTGTTGGGTTAGAGTTGCTTGCAGGTCTGCAAGTTCTTTGTGCTTCCCCTCCACCTCAAGATCCCAGGCGGCCTCCTTCAAATCAGAGCCGATCGATCTTCGACCAATTGCCTTTCTCGCTGGACTACCTAAGTCAGCCTATCGGCATGCTGTTGTTGTGCAACTTTAGTGTGCTCCTGTAGAGCTCCTTCCAAGCTGTCAACGCGCTCAGCATAGAGTGCAAGCTCCTCCTTGTGTCTGCGGTGACATGCGATCACTTTGTTCCTCCATGATTGTTGTCTCAGTTGGAGAAGACACTGGGTGGGCAATTGGAGGCTGGTGGTAGAGTAGAAGCACGCTCTTCTGCAAATTCAATGTTGGTGTCAATAGAGCGTTTCACCTCTGTTGATGGATGAGCTATCTCTGTACAATCAAGATATGAAGGAATCAATATGCATGGTCTATTCTCTTAACAAAAATCAAGGCATGGAAGTTAGGGAAGATGAGAAAATTGTTGTGGTGGGTGCACGGCAGATGCCAAAGGATGGCTAAAGAGAGGGACATGCTTGAGGGCACCGGTGGGCTCCATAGGCGAGGTCGGCATGAGCGAGCGTGGGACGCAAGACATACCCAGGTTCAGGGCTCTCCAAAGAGATAACACCCCTAGTCCTGTCGAGAGTGGTATATATGTGGATTAGTACATAGTTGCTCCTAGAGTTGTTTGGGGGAGAAAGGAAGGCATGCCAAGGCTTAGGCTGCTCCTTCTCTCTGTGTGTGTGTATCCATTGTGCATCTGCCCGTGTCCACCCTCGTACATGAAGGGCTCCTGGGGGGTTTTATAGGTCAACCCCCAGGGTTACAATGGTAAAGTTACATGGGCGCGGGGCCAGGATGTCAGCGTCTAAAGGAGAGAGGCTGGAACGAGCGTTCGCGAGCATGATGGAGCAAGGAGTCTCCCTGGGGTCTTTTATCAACAGACGCCCAGGGGATAGTGGTACCGTGGCTGACGGTGGTGCACTATTGATGATGATGTGCACTATAGTTGATGATGATGATGGATGCGCAATGTCCGCCTATGCAGCAACAGCGACCAGGGTACGGCCGTCACATCCGCGCGTGTCCGATGGGATGTCGTGGTTGACTTTGGGCAGCCGACTTGCTGGAGAAGCCGGCCACGGGCGCGAGCTGGAGCAGCCGACCCGGACAAGTGGGCACCCTGTCTGGCTTGCCATCTTGAGACTACCTGGGGGTCATCCCCCCGACAGTAGCCTCCGGGCAACCTGGAAAAGTTGGGCGGAGGGTTTTTGCAGGTGTTGATGAAGCAGAAGATATTGTTGAAGATAGCCGGCTGTGGGCTGCAGCCGGCACGGCTTGCTTCCTGTGGGGGCGCGTGAGCGCACCCACTGGGTGTAGCCTCCGAGCCTCCGGGCAACTTGGAAAAGTTGGGAAAAGGGTTTCCACGAGCGTTGATGTAGACGATGGCATCGAAGATGATGATTGCAGCCGAAGTTGGCTCCGCAACAGGCATGGCGTGTTCCGAGTGGGCATGCTCAAGTGCACCCACTTGGTGTAGCCTCCGAGCCTCCGGGCAACTTGGAAAAGTTGGGTGGAGGGTTTTAGCAGTTGTCGTGGTAGAGGTTGATGATGACAGCCGGCTGCGAGCTGCAGCCGACGTAGCTTGGTTTCAGTGGGGGCGCATCAGCGCACCCACTGGTGTAGCCTCCGAGCCTCCGGGCGACTCAAAGAGTCGGCCGGATGGTCTTCGCTATTGTTGGAGCAGACGGTGGCATCGAGGATACCGGTTGTAGCCGGCGACGGGCCTGCACCGGTGCGGTGTTTTCCCAGTGGCGCGCGCTGGCGCACCCACTGGGTGTAGCCTCCGAGCCTCCGGGCAAGGAGGGGTGTTCCCCATGGAAATGATCATGCAAAAGACAAAGTTAGCCAGCACAACTATATTGAATGTTTGTTTTTTTGGTAGTGCAAGCTTTATGTAGAGGGTGTCGACTCGGCTTCGTCCGAGCCCCCTTCAGTCTTTTTCTTGTCCCCTCTGCTCTTTGGCTTTGCCTCTTACTAGCTAGACATCCGGGAGCCGGTCTGTAGCTGTTGCAAAGAGTGGCCACGGAGTGGAGCGTACAGTACGCGGACTATAGGAGCAGATTCAACCGAGCAGATACTCATAAAGGAAACAGCCAGGTCGCCTGGGCCGTTTTCTCCCTGACGTTTTTTGCGTGGGGTGACCTCCAGCTTTTGCTCTCGCTAGCCGGATAGCCATGTGGCGGTCTGTGGCTGACAATGGGCCTTTGGTACCGTGTGTGCTACTAAGCCATCGGCGGGAACAAACGAATGGGGCCAAGCGGCCAGCCCCTGGGCCAAGACTGGCTGACGCTGGGGTGAACAGTAATGCAACCGATAAAAGATGTGGGGATGCCCCTCGAGGGTCACTGGGGGTCGTCTGTGTTTGTGCAGTGCAGAATTATGCGGGTGAAGAGCTCACATTGATTTTCATGTAGACAAGGTGGAGGTTGTTGATGACAGCCGGCTCGCAGCCGGTGGATCCCGCCCACTTGGTGTAGCCTCCGAGTCTCCGGCCGCTCGAGAGGCGCCCCAACCGGTCGGACCCGACCGACCAGGCGTCAAAGGGGACAGGCAGCCGGGCCGGCTCTCGAGCGGGCCAGGCGTCGAAGCGGGCAGGCAGGCCAGCCGGCCAGGCACAGGCGAGCGAACATAGCCATTAATTTTTTTTCCCTTTCTTTTGCAGCCGGCAGCAACTTTTTTTCCAGAGCCGGCTTGACCAGCCGGGTTCTTTTCTGCTTGGGCAGCTGGCCTGGGCACACTTTTTTAAAGCCGACCTCTTCTTTTTATCTACTTTTCACTGCCTAAGCAACCGACAGGAGCGGGAGTAGCCGGCGGCCGGGGCGCGACAGAAGTCCGCATCCGGGACGCGGCAGCAGCGGGCAGGTCGTGAGAGAAGCCGGTGGCCGGGATGCGGTGCAGCAGTGGAGCCGGTGCGGGGACGATGGGCATGCACACGGGGCGCGAGCGGGGCCGCGCTCATGGGGGGTTGATGCAGCGCGCGGGGTCGGAGCGGAGATGCTCGGGAGGTCTCCGGGCGCGCGGGAGGAGGGTAGCTGTGGAGCTGCAGGGAGCCGGGGCGGGGTTGGAGCAACGACGGAGGCGGACGACGGGGAGCCGCGGGCACGCGGGCGCATACGACGGTCGCGGACGAGCGCGTGGGAGATCGGCCGGAGGTGGCCGGCCCGCCCACTAGATGTCCCCGCCGGAGGGGAACGCGGAGAGGCCGGAGGCGGGGCCAGGCGGCGCTAGCGACGGGTGGCCACGGGCACGCGCCTGCGCGGCCAAGGGAGGGATGCGCCGGGGCACAACAATGTGGGTGCATGGGAGGAGGCGGGCGGGGAAGCGCCGCGAGCCAGAGCGGGGCGGGGAGCCGCCGGCGTGCGGCAACGGGGGCGGGGTGCTCGTGGGGTTGGAGCTGTGCATGGGGGAACCACAATGACGCGAAGGGGCGGCCATGGGCGAGAGCCGCGGGGGGCCCGCCGGGGAGAGGCCGTGCCGCAGAGGAGAGTTGCAGGGGATGTAACGACCGAGTGCTGAGGCGCGGCGGCGCAGGCTGCTACCTCTTGAGCATGCTTTGGTTTTCCCTTGAAGAGGAAAGGGTGATGCAGCAAGTCCCTCATACCTGCACAAACAAACAAGAACCTCGCAACCAACGCGATAAATGGGTTGTCAATCCCTTCACGATCACTTACGAAAGTGAGATCTGATAGAGATAATAAGATAAATATTTTTGGAATTTTTATTGTATAGATTGGAAAATAAATATTGCAAAATAAACAATGATGGAAATAGCAAGTAGATAGGAAAATAATATGATGGAAGATAGACCCCGAGGCCATAGGTTTCACTAGTGGCTTCTCTCAAGATAGCAAATTCCACGGTGGGTGAACAAATTACTATCGAGCAATTGATAGAAAAGCGTATAGTTATGAGAATATCTAGGCATGATCATGTATATAGGCATCACGTCCACGACAAGTAGACCGAAACAATTCTGCATCTACTAGTATTACTCCACACATCGACCACTATCCAGCATGCATCTAGAGTATTAAGTTCATAAGAACAGAGTAACGCATTAGGCAAGATGACATGATGTAGAGGAATAAACTCAAGCAATATGATATAAACCCCATATTTTTATCCTCGATGGCAACAATACAATATGTGCCTTGCTGCCCCTACTGTCACTGGGAAAGGACACCGCAAGATTGAACCCAAAGCTAAGCACTTCTCCCATTGCAAGAAAGATCAATCTAGTAGGCTAAACCAAACTGATAATTCGAAGAGACTTGCAAAGATATTAAATCATACATAAAAGAATTCAGAGGAGAATCAAACATTGTTCATAGATAATCTTGATCATAAACCCACAATTCATTAGATCTCGACAAACACACCACAAAAAGAATTACATCGAATAGATCTCCAAGAGAATCAAGGAGAACTTTGTATTGAGATCCAAAGAGAGAGAAGAAGCCATCTAGCTAATAACCATGGACCCGAAGGTCTGTGGTAAACTACTCACACATCATCGGAGAGGCTATGATGTTGATGTAGAAGCCCTCCGTGATCGATTCCCCCTCTGGTGGAGCACCGGAAAAGGCCCCAAGATGGGATATCATGGGTACAGAAGGTTGCGGCGGTGGAAATAGGGTTTCGTGGTGCTCCTGGATGTTTTCAGGGTATATGGCTATATATAGGAGGAAGAAGTACGTCGGTGGAGCTGTGAGGGGCCCACGAGGGTGGGGGGCGCGCCTACCCCCCTGGGCGCCCCTCCTGCCTCGTGGCCTCCTTGCTTCTTCCTTGACATCCACTCCAAGTCTCCTGGATCACGTTCGTTCCAAAAATAACTCTCTCGAAGGTTTCATTCCGTTTGGATTCCGTTTGATATTCCTTTTCTGCGAAACACTGAAATAGGAAAAAAACAACAATTTGCACTGGGCCTTTGGTTAGTAGTTTAGTCCCCAAAATAATATAAAAAGGTATATTAAAGCCCATTAAACATCCAAAACATATAATATAATAGCATGGAACAATAAAAAATTATAGATACGTTGGAGACGTATCACAGGCGAGCAGAGAGCCAGGTGTGGCAATGGCCTGGAGCCTGGAGCGCCGCGCACGTGGGGACGAGGGCCACGGCGCTGCACACGCGGGGTCGAGCTGGGAAACCACGGTGATGGGCCTCTGCCTCCCTGGAGTGCGACAACGCAAGGCTGGGCGAGATGCAGCAACAGCGGGGAGATTATTTGGATGAAAAGGGACCGAGTGTTTTCGTTGGGTAGCTAGCTAAGTGTCCAAGCTCACCGGAGATGGCTCGGAGAGCAGATAGGACAGCGAGCTGTGGTGGCACAGGAGAGGAAACAAGGCAGGGAACGAGAGTGTGAGAGATTTCTTGCGCAAGGGCCAGCATCCAGGGAAGGAGGTAGGAACAAACGGGCGAGAGCATTGAGCTACAGCCCGGAGCAGAGGTGCTGGACATGGCGATCTTGCTAGGGCGAGGAGTTCGTGGTGGAAACAAAGGAAGGGAGGAAGGGAACCAGCGAGCGTGAGCATGATGGAGCGAGGAGTGTCCCTAGGGTCTTTTATCAACAGACGCCCAGGGGACAGTGGTACTGTGGCTGACGGTGGTGCACTATTGATGATGATGTGCACTATAGATGATGATGATGGATGCGCTGTGTCTGCTTATGCAGCAACAGTGACCAGGGTACGCCCGTCACATCCGTGCGTGTCCGATGGGATGCCGTAGTTGACTTCGGGCAACCAGCTTGCTGGAGAAGCCGGCCGCGGGCACGAGCCGGAGCAGCCGACCCGGACAGGCAGGCACCCCGTCCGAATCACCGTCTTGGGACTACACGGGGGTCATCCCCTCGACAAAAATGGTACCTGGAATGTTGGGATAGGGAGGCACTTCTTATTTGATGGTGGTTCCGGCCGCCACGTTGTCACGGGGAACTGTCCTGCTCTCGGGCCTTCCCAGAATTGTTTGTCGGGAATGGCTTCACTCTCGGTCCTTCCCGGAGTCTCCTTGTCGGGAATGCATTCACCGGGGGCTCTTGCCGAGGAAATTGTTTTTGGGGAAGATCCTTCTGGAGGAACTTCCCAGGGTCCATTTTCCCTGGGATCTTGAAGAATGTTTTCGAGGACTCCTTCCGGGAAGACGAACCCTAGAAAGTTCCCTCGAATACCCATGTCCCATCCCAAGAGAGGGTTGACCACTCCATGCAAAAGAACCTAAGGACCCTAGAAGTGGTCCCTCTCACTTCCTCACACCAAATATTAGATCCCGGAAACATTTGTGTGAGTTCTTGAGATTTGTTCCAATCAAGTGATAGATCTACTCCCTCTCGTTCTTGGGATCAAAGAAAATCATGATTTGAGGAAGTCTTGAGCTTTTCTCCTTGGTCTTGTTACTCTTGGAGGTTGGAGAATCCTAGGAGGCAGGAGTTCTTCGATGAAGAATAGTTCATTGTGATTACCCCCGGAAAGTTTGTGAAGGTTTGAAGACCACCACAAGGTCTACCACTAGCGGTTCAGAAAAGCCTTTGTGGTGTTGTCTCAAGGGGAGAATAGCGTTAGCCTTCGTGGCATTGGTGTGCCTTCTCGGTAACATCCACCTCTCTAATGGTGGCAAGATTCCCTCCAAGGAAGTGGATCGTTTGTAGCCTTTTCGGTAAGAGTGTTGAACCCAATGATGAGCTAAAGGTAGACTTTATATTCTCTTCAAGTTCTATCGATCATCGATACAATTATACATACACTAATGTTTTCTCGACCTAGAACAAGAATAAAACTAGTTTGTAGGTGTAATGGGATAGGTTTGCAAGATAACAAAGAACATGGAATAAAATTTAGGTGCTATTTTAATTAGAGATCAATACAGTTACTATAGCGAGTGTGGAAAAGTGGTGGTAGGATGTGCGAAATTGTCCCTAGGCAATTGATATCTAGATCGGTAATCATTATTGCAATTCTATATGACGGAGAGGCATGAGCTAACATACTTTCCATACTTGGATCACATGCACTTATGATTGGAAGTCTAGCAAGCATCCGCAAATACTAAAGATCATTAAGGTAAAGCCCAATCATAGCATTAAATGTAAAGTCCTCTCTAATCCCATATGCAACAACCCGCTCACCTGAGTTTGTGTTTCTATCGCTCACGCAACTCAGTCAGTAAGGAAATCATGAACATATTGCAAAACCTGCAGCGAGAATCCCACACGTGGGTGCGAACGGGGGGCACCATAGGACAACACCAGAATAAAACATACAACTCAAACCAATCACGATCATCAATCAACCCATAGGACAAAATGAATCTACTCAAAAATCATAGGATTGCGACACATCATTGGATAATAATATGTAGCATAAAGCACCATGTTCAAGTAGGGAGTACATCGAGTTGCGGGAGAGTGGACCGTTGAGTATAGATGGGGAATGGATGGAGGTGTTGATGAAGACATCGGAGTTGTTTGTGTAGAATGCCGTCACGATGGTTCCCCTAGAGGCTGTCGGCGTCCTGGGAACAGGGGTACCCAGACTTGCCTGCCTGCGGCCCACGGCGTGGCTCCACCAGCGGCCTGGTACGACCCAGTTTCATCGACATGACTCAAGACGCTCGCGAGGCAGACGACACCAAGACCTCCCTAGGGGACGGCCTGTAAGACCCACAATGCGGATATATCTCCCACGTGTCGGGGCATGACTAAGAGGCATAGCCGCATGGTAGGCATGTCAGAAGAGGGGTAATCTTCACACAATCCCATGTACTGAATAGAAAGGGATAAAGAGTTGTCTTACAAACGCCACTTCACACAAATACAAGTTGAACATACATCAACCAGAATACAATCAAGGTCCGGCTACAGAACCAAAATAAAAGAAGACAACCCCAACTGCTAGATCCCAGATCGTCCCAACTGTGCTCCACTACTGATCAACAGGAAACAAAACAAAACAACTATCAAGATCTTCATGGAGCTCCCTCTTGAGCTGGGTTGCGTCACCTGCACTGGTATCATCGGCACCTACAACTGTTTGGAAGTATCTGTGAGTCAAGAGGACTCAGCAATCTCACACCCGCGAGATCAAGACTATTTAAGCTTATGGGTAGGAAAGGGTGGTAAGGTGGAGTTGCAGCAAGCACTAAGCATATATGGTGGCTAACATACACAAATAAGAGCGAGAAGAGAAGCGACGCAACGGTCGTGAACTAGAAGTGATCAAGAAGTGATCCTGAAACTACTTACGTTCAAGCATAACACAAGAGCCGTGTTCACTTCCCAGACTCCGCCGGAAAGAGACCATCACGGCTACACACACAGTTGATGCATTTTAATTAAGTCAAGGGTCAAGTTCTCTACAACCGGACATTAACAAATTCCCATCTGCCCATAACCATGGGAACGACTTCCGAAAGTTCAAACCCTGCAGGGGTGTCCCAACTTAGCCCATCACAAGCTCTCATGGTCGACGAAGGATATTCGTTCTCCCGAGAAGACCCGATCAGTCTTGGAATCCCGGTTACAAGACATTTCGACAATGGTAAAACAAGACTAGCAAGACCGCCCGATGCGCCGACATCGCGAAAGGAGCTGCACATATCTCGTTCTCAGGGCAACACCGGATAAGCTAAGCGTACATATACCAACATAACCCAAGTTGCCAACGGACGGTCCCGCACGGTGCTCTAGTTCGGACCAACACTTAGAGAAGCACTGGCCCGGGGGGGGGGGGGTTAAAATAAAGATGACCCTCGGGTTAATTACTCCCAAGGGAAAGGTGTATGTTGTTACGAAAATGTAAAACCAAGGTTGGGCCTTGCTGGAGGAGTTTTATTCAAAGCGTACTGTCAAGGGGTTCCCGTAACACCCAACCGCGTAAGGGACGCAAAATCAAGGAACATAACACCGGTATGACGAAAACTAGGGCGGCAAGAGTGGAACAAAACAACATGCATAAGGTCGAGCCTTCCACCCTTTACCAAGTGCATAGATGCATTAATTAAAATAATAGATATTGTATTATCCCAACATATCCATGTTCCAACAAGGAACCAGCTTCAACTTCACCTGCAACTAGCAACGCTATAAGAGGGGCTGAGCAAAGTGGTAACACAGCCAAACAACGGTTTGCTAGGACGGTGGGTTAGAGGCTTGACATGGCAAAATGGGAAGCATGATATAGCAAGTGGTAGGTATCGCGGCATAGCAATAGAGCGAACAACTAGCAAGCAAAGATAGAAGTGATTTCGAGGGTATGGTCATCTTGCCTAAGATGCCGCAAGGAAGAAGAACGAGTCCATGAAGAAGACAAACGGTCGTAGTCGAACGGATCCTCACAAACGCGACGTTATCGGAACTAACCCGGAAAAGCAACACTGGAAAGAAGCAAACAACATAGTAAACAACCATCACATAAGCATGGCATGATGCACAACCAAGTATGATGCATGTCCGGTTTAATGAGGCATGGCATGGCAAAGTGCACAAACAAAACTACAAGTTAAGTGGAGCTCAATATGCAACGAGATGCATATTGAAAAAACACCACATTCTTTTATTTAGTTCACTCTTGGTTATGTACTCATCAATCTTAAATGTTGGTTAGCATGGCAAGAGGTGAAGCATAAGAAAACTATCTATCTAGGCAAGTTTAAATGAGGTCGGAAGCAACAAACAACAAGTCCGGGAAAATCCTCATGAGCATATATTAGATTTGGTACTGTTCTGCCCTAAACCATATTTTAGAGTTTTTAAACATGCAAAGCAAGTACACCATGTTAAACTAGGCATTTTCTACCCCATTTACATATAAAGTTTATTAAATTTGGAGCTACGGTTATTAAGTTATGAAATAAATCATTTTAGTATGGCAATATGCAAATTAAATGCAAACATCATTTTAATCATTTTAAACATGGATGAAAATGACATATTATGAAACTAGATGAAAAACTAAGCATTTTACATATATAGATCTTTTTAATCCAATGCACAGTTTGTGAGTTATTAAATGCATGAAGCTTAGGGGCCAAACTGTAAAACAGGCGTTCTCTAAATAATTACGAAATTCATCCAGAACTAGGAAAAAACATGTCAGGCCGGATCTGTTCTCACCATGGGCCTTGCCTAGAACTGTGGAGAGGTATAGCAGGAGGGCGCGCTGGGCCGGCCTGCCTGTGGCCCACACGGGCACTTCAACCTAGAGCTGGGCCAGGCGCGACCTCGGTGGAGATGGGCTGGCAAGGCGCGTGCGGAGCTGGGCTTTGGCACCCTCGTGGCCCACGCGTGGGGCGACGAAGTCAACGGGCACGGCGAGCGGGACTTGGCGCTCGGTCGTCCTCCTCGCGCAAGGGCGAAGCAGAGGAGGCGAGCAGGGCTGCGGTGGCTGGGAGCAGAGCTCCATCTAGCGGGGCGAAGGGGTGGATCCGGGTCCTGGACAGTGTTGAAGGCTGGCGGAGGGGAGTCCAGGCGGGGTCGAGGCAGAGGATGCCGCAGCGGAAGCAGGCTCCGGCGTGAGGCGCGGGAGGAAGATGGCGGTGGGACGCCAGATGCAGCAGAAGAGGTCGGGGATGGGGATCCATGCATGGGGAAGCCGAGGGCACTGGATCCGGGCGCGGGACACTTAAAGGAGAGGTTGGCCATGGCGGGTCCCTGTAGAGAGAGATGAGAGGGAGTCGAGGTCGGGAACGGTAGGGAGGCGTCGTGGCTCCGAAGGAGGTCGAGGTTCGCCGGGGGCGGACGAGGCTCCGGCGGCTGACGGAGGGCGGCGCGGTGGGGCTTGCTCCAGCGAGAACGAGGTGGAGGCAGGGTCGGGCGATGCTCGAGACTGCTGCTGCTCGAGGGCACGACGTCCATGGCGTTGGCAGCTTCCTGCTTGAACGGGGTGAGAGAGACAGAGAAGTGAGACGAGGGAGAAGCACGGGAGAAAAAGGAAGGAACGAAGCAACAGAACTAGCCTGGTCGCCGCGGTGGTCGGCGAGCGTGCTGGTGGCTTCGATCCCGACGAGATCGAGCGGGGATGTGGCTGGAATTTGAGGAGAGGCGGGGATTGATGGATTTGGAAGTTTCGGTGGTTGCTGGTTGGTGCAAAGAGGATCCCGTAGGGGTTTGGTGGAGAGGCGGCGGCGGAGGGATTGGATGGGACATCTCCCCTAGAAACTAGGGTTGCACACTATTTATAGCAAAAGAGTTTTTGGTTAGGGACTAATCTGATCCTTTGATCGAAATCGAACGGCCGAGAAAAGATAGGCTAGGGAGTCCAAAAATAAAAATGGAGATGTTTTGTAGATGTTTGGGGATGATCCGAATCCAACAGTGACGACTGCCCGGGTCGGGTCCGGGACAGCTTTCGGACACGCGCGCGAGGAGGTCCGCGGGCTGACAAGAGAGCTTAGGTTGGGCCTGGCGGTAGGTAGTGGAATGTGTAGACGGTCTAGGGAGGAAAGAGAGGGAAAACCCGGCAACAGTTTTCGGAGACCGAAAACGTCCGATGTTTGACCGACTATATTGCCGCTATAGTTAATTGTTGGGGCGTCAAACGAACTCCGAATGCGATGAAACTTGGTAGGCGATCTACTAACAACATAGCAACACCGCATGCCGACTTTCAACCCATTACGAGAAAATTTTCCGGCCACTTATAAAATAATATTTCGGACATGCCGCGGGCGCGTGCGAGTGTGTCTGGGCTCAGAACGCACAACAGAAGGAACGGGGAGGCCGGGACGGATGCAAGTTTTGAAAACATGATGATGCAATGCACATGATGACATGACAATATGCAACACGCAAGCGAATGACAAGGCAACAACATCGAATAACTGGAAGACACCTGGCGCAATGATCTCGGGGCGTTACAACACTCCACCACTACAAGAGGATCTCGCCCCGAGATCTAGGATGGCACCAGAGGGAAACAGAAGGGAAGAGGTAATACAAAATTGCTTCTTTGACAAATGAGTGAAACCAACAAACCTTGCGAGGTTGAACAAATTTAAAGAAAGAATACAACGAATATGAACAAAGTTGAAAACACTCCATTAGAAAAGAGGAACAAGGAACATTGCGAAAAACCTTGAGGTTGAAAGACATAAGAAAAGGGTTACAATGGACAAGAAGTACATGCAAGCACTCCGGTAGAAACGAGATGTACAAGGAACGATAAAGATCAATTACGACAACACTCTGGTTGGAAAAGGAAGGTAAAGAATATGAGCTTGACAAGATGAGAGGATACTTGATGAAATCAACAACACACTGCCTCCGAAACTATTGAAAGAATGGCACAAGGGGTAAGAACGATTTGGGACAGCACTCCGGTTGAGAAGGGAGGTAAAACTTGATAAGATGAGAGAGCTCGAATGAAAACACGACACTCCGGTTAAATGTATAAACAAAGGAAAGAACACGGTCCTCAGAATTGTAGATGATGAGTGAAAAGAGCAACATCACAATGCCTCTGGGAGAAAGAATAGAAGATAGATAATTTGAATAATAGAATGGAGAAGAAAATGCCAACTTATACCACCAAAGAGTTTGGAAAGCACCCTTCCAAGAAGGTTATAACGGAGTTGTTGGAAAACCACCAACGAAACAAAAAAGTTTGTAGTGGGCTTATGGAAAACATCTCGAAATCTTGAGGTGAAATTCTGCCACTAACGAAAAACAATAGATTGGATTGATATGAACAAGGAGATGACAAACTTATTTCATTGGGAGGATAAATGAAGAACTTGGGTCATTTATTAGCACCATAAATAGCAACAATCCTTAGGAAAGGCTTTAGGTGAAACACGACACAAGATAACTCCAATGAAAAGATTGGTGGATTTAAAATATCTCATTCTTGACAACATGTGAATCATGAAACACGAACTCAAATTGTCAAGAATGACATAACACCACCTCAAAAGATAAGATAGGAAGAACTGCACTTCGGAATGCAAGATGAAGAGTACTTGAGCTCCTTTGAAAAGAATCTCGATCAACACTTCGAGAAGAATTAAATCCTTGATGAGCCATCATGTAGAGCCTCCATGAAGAACTCCGGTAATAAAGGATGATCAGACGGAATGAAGGAAGAAGAGAAAAAGTTTGAAGACTTGCAATGATTAGATGGATCTTCGTGATGATGAGAGCTTGGAACTCTGGGAAAAAGATGAAACAATTGAAACCGAGAATTTATTCATCATGAACAAACTCCGAAAAAGAAAAGATGAAGCATCTCAAACCGAGAATGTGATAAGAAGGACAACTCCAGAGAGAAAGATGAATCACCTGTAAGAACCGAGAATAAGAATTATGTTATGCGTATCCTTCACCAATTTAGATTGATGACAAGCAACGGATTTGGCATACTACTTATTCTCGTAGAAAGGATAAGAGAGATATAGCGCAAACTTGAGAAAAGTCTTCAACGAATCACCGATCGGGTTTGAGAAGAACAAAAGAATTATAGTGAGAACATAGAAGGAGGAATCTTGAACAAACCGCCGTAAGAATTAAAAAATGACTGAAGAAAAGATAAATAAACACCGGAAAGAATTAGAGAACGAATGAAGATACTTGACCGAATTTAGATACATGAGAATGAAGAGATCACGAGCTGATTAGAGGATACTTGAGCGATGCACCGGTTAGATTTGGAGAACAATAGCTGAAAGCTGAGAATGAATAATTATGAGATGATGGGATTCGGATGATCGAGAAACGAACGCAACTCCTGAAATGCGTCGGATGGGTGAAAAGAATTCTCACGATCGAAAACAATTATGAGAGGATGGCACCAAGCTAGAATCACGAACCTTTGAGAGAACGGATAAGATTTGGAGGAAAAACTCTTCTTCGGTCTTCAAAATCCGAGAATGACGATGAGAAACACCACCATGAATTGTTGAGACACTCCAGAATGATTAAAAGAGGAGAGGTTGAGCCAAAGATGAAAAGAATTTGAAAGCGATATTGGAGGCGGCAATTGACTGATGAAAATTCATTCTTACGTCAAACTTGAAGAAGAATTTGAGAGTAACTCCGGGAAAGTAGAGGAGTCAGGTAAGATTCTGGGGAAAGACCCGTGGGTTAGGGCCCACTCAAGAGAAACACCGTTGAACGATTACTTGAAAAGGAGATTGCACCGGTTGAGTTAAATAGCTTGTATGAGGTAACATCCTCGAAAGAGCTTGAGCGAAAGCAGAGTGGAAACACAAATCTTCGAGATATCTTGAGCACTCCGGAACAATTGAATAGCGAGAAGTGGATGATTAAGAGATGCACCAGCATGAGAAAACATTTGAAATGAGGAAAGGATATGATCGACAAAGTTTGAATTGAATCCATCAGAGAAGAAAGAGAACGAAGAATGATGAACTTGAAGGTCTGTTAGAATCTTCCTGAGAATCACCGAATAAGAACATTGGCAGAAAAGAATGGAGAGACTTCTCATCAATAACATTAAGAAATCCAAATCCTTGAAGGAAAAGGGTGGGAGGGCGGGAAAACAAAGGCAACTTGGGACGGATGAAACAAACAGCGTTGAGAAGACTTAGAATTGATCTAGCGGATGTTGAAAACGATCGGATCCACATGAAGAGAAACACACCGGTTGGAAAGGATTGACATGACAATCTCGATTATCATGAAGGATTATTATTCACATTGAAATATGAGAACAGCGCTTAGGAAAAAGGTATGGAATCAACACTTGACATTGAAGCAACTCGAATACCACAACTCAAAAACAAAACAAAGGATTGGCTTGCAGAATAAGACGGAAACAAACATATGATAGACCCCATATCGTATCATGTGACTGTTGGAAATATATTTTAGGAGCTACTAGAATTCCCACTTATAAAGTCCCGAAACTTTCTGGTTATGCAATCAGGTGTTAGGGATACAGGGGAAGCATAATATCTCACACAAACTAACAATACCTACATCCAGCTGTATCCATCCTTCAACACATAACCAAGAAACCTTCAGAAATCATTTACCTCAACCTTCTAAAAGCATCCGTTATACAAGTTATGGCAATACTCCTGAACTCCCGCCCAGTACTAGGTGGCGTCGAGGTTATCTCACCAACAACTGCATAAAAGAGATTTTCGATGTCAGTGAACTCAGGTATTCCAGAACTGTAACGATAAAATTGTGATGACAACACCTCGGAGCTCAACTCCCCGGGACACTGCCACAACCCCTAAATGTCAGGAGGCACCAAGAACAATGTTCTCGTCACAAAACCATCGGAACAATTCCAAGATACCCACGTGATCCTAAATTTTTTTTCATGAAATTTTAGGAGAGAAGAGTCAAAACTCTACGTCAGGAGGCCTCACCAGAGCGACGAAGGGACTGAGGAGACTTTATATTCTCTTCAAGTTCTATCGATCATCGATATGATTCTACATACACTAATGTTTGCTTTACCTAGAACAAGAATAAAAATAGTTTGTAGGTGTAATGGGATAGGTTTGCAAGATAATAAAGAACGTGGAATAAAAATTAGGTGCTATTTTAATTAGAGATCAATACAGTTAATATAGCGTGTGTGGAAAAGTGGTGGTAGGATGTGCGAAATTGTCCCTAGGAAATTGATATCTAGATCGGTAATCATTATTGCAATTCTATATGACGGAGAGGCATGAGCTAACATACTTTCCATACTTGAATCACATGCACTTATGATTGGAAGTCTAGCAAGCATCCGCAAATACTAAAGATCATTAAGGTAAAGCCTAATCATAGCATTAAGTGTAAAGTCCTCTCTAATCCCATATGCAACAATCCGCTCACCTGAGTTTGTGTTTCTGTCGCTCACGCAACTCAGTCAGTAAGAAAATCATGAACATATTGCAAAACCTACAACGAGAATCCCACATGTGGGCGCGAACGGGGGGCACCATAGGACAACACCAAAATAAAACATACAACTGAAACCAATCACGATCATCAATCAACCCATAGGACAAAATGAATCTACTCAAACATCATAGGATGGCGACACATCATTGGATAATAATATGTAGCATAAAGCACCATGTTCAAGTAGGGAGTACATCGAGTTGCGGGAGAGTGTACCGCTGAGTATAGATGGGGAATGGATGGAGGTGTTGATGAAGACGGCAGAGTTGTTTGTGTAGATTGCCGTCACGATGGTTCCCCTAGTGGCTGTCGGCGTCCTGGGAACGGGGGTACCTAGACTTGCCTGCTTGCGGCCCACGCCGTGGCTCCACTAGCGGCCCGATATGACCCAGTTTCAGCGGCATGACTCAAGACCCTCGCAAGGTGGACGACACCAAGACCTCCCTATGGGGCAGCCTGTAACACCCACAGTGCGGATATATCGCCCACGTGTCGGGGCACGACTTAGAGGCATAGCCGCATGGTAGGCATGTCGCAAGAGGGGTAATCTTCACACAATCCCATGTACTGAATAGAAAGGGATAAAGAGTTGGCTTACAAACGCCACTTCACACAAATACAAGTTGAACATACTCCCTCCGGTCCTTTTTACTATGCATATTAGATTTGTCCGAAGTCAATCTTATTCAACTTTGACCAAGTTTATATAAAAAATTATAAACATTCACATAACAACACCAATATCTTTAGATTCATCTTGGAATATATTTTCATATTATATTTATTAGATATTATAGATGCTAATAATTTTTAATATAAATTTGGTCAAACTTAGCAAAGTTTGACTTTCGGCAAAACCAATGTGCAGAGTTAAAAGGACTAGAGGGAGTACATCAACCATATAGTAAAACAAACATACATCAACCAGAATACAATCAAGGTCCGGCTACAGAACCAAAATAAAAGAAGACAACCCCAACTGCTAGATCCCAGATCGTCCCAACTGTGCTCCACTACTGATCAACAGGAAACGAAACAAAACAACTATCAAGATCTTCATGGAGCTCCCTCTTGAGCTGGGTTGCGTCACCTGCACTGGTATCATCGGCACCTACAACTGTTTGGAAGTATCTGTGAGTCAAGAGGACTCAGCAATCTCACACCCGCGAGATCAAGACTATTTAAGCTTATGGGTAGGAAAGGGTGGTAAGGTGGAGTTGCAGCAAGCACTAAGCATATATGGTGGCTAACATACACAAATAAGAGCGAGAAGAGAAGCGACGCAACGGTCGTGAACTAGAAGTGATCAAGAAGTGATCCTGAAACTACTTACGTTCAAGCATAACACAAGAGCCGTGTTCACTTCCCGGACTCCACTGGAAAGAGACCATCATGGCTACTCACACAGTTGATGCATTTTAATTAAGTCAAGGGTCAAGTTCTCTACAACCGGACATTAACAAATTCCCATATGCCCATAACCACGGGCACGATTTTCTAAAGTTCAAACCCTGCAGGGGTGTCCCAACTTAGCCCATCACAAGCTCTCACGGTCAACGAAGGATATTCCTTCTCCCAAGAAGACTCCATCAGTCTCAGAATCTCGGTTACAAGACATTTCGATAATGGTAAAACAAGACCAGCAAGACCGCCCGATGCGCCGACATCCCGATAGGAGTTGCACATATCTCATTCTCAGGGCAACACCGGACAAGCTAAGCGTACAGGTACCAACATAACCGAAGTTGCCAAGGGACGGCCCCGCACGGTGCTCTAGTTCGGACCAACACTTAGAGAAGCACTGGCCCGGGGGGGGGGGGGTTAAAATAAAGATGACCCTCGGGTTAATTACTCCCAAGGGAAAGGTCTAGGTTGTTAGGCAAATGTAAAACCAAGGTTGGGCCTTGCTGGAGGAGTTTTATTCAAAGCGAATTGTTAAGGGGTTCCCATAACACCCAACCGCGTAAGGGACGCAAAATCAAGGAACATAACACCGGTATGACGGAAACTGGGGCGGCAAGAGTGGAACAAAACACCAGGCATAAGGCCAAGCCTTCCACCCTTTACCAAGTGTATAGATGCATTAATTAAAATAATAGATATCATGATATCCCAACATATCCATGTTCCAACAAGGAACCAGATTCAACTTCACCTGCAACTAGCAACGCTATAAGAGGGGCTGAGCAAAGCGGTAACATGGTCAAACAACGGTTTGCTAGGACGGTGGGTTAGAGGCTTGACATGGCAAAATGGGAGGCATGATATAGCAAGTGGTAGGTATCGCAGCATAGCAATAGAGCAAACAACTAGCAAGCAAAGATAGAAGTGATTTCGAGGGTATGGTCATCTTGCCTGAGATCCCGCAAGGAAGAAGAACGAGTCCATGAACAAGACAAACGGTCGTAGTAGAACGGATCCTCACAAACGCGATGTTATCGAAACTAACCCGAAGAAGCAACACTAGATAGAAGCAAACAACATAGTAAACAACCATCACATAAGCATGGCATGATGCACAACCAAGTATGATGCATGTCCGGTTTAATGAGGCATGGCATGGCAAAGTGCACAAACAAAACTACAAGTTAAGTGGAGCTCAATATGCAACGAGAATCATATTGACAAACCACCACATTCTTTTATTTAGTTTGCTCTTGGTTATGTACTCATCAATATTAAATGTTGGTTAGCATGGCAAGAGGTGAAGCATAAGAAAACTATCTATCTAGGCAAGTTTAAATGAGGTCGGAAGCAACAAACAACAAGTCCGGAAAAATCCTCATGAGCGTATATTAGATTTGGTACTGTTATGCCCTAAACCATATTTTAGAGTTGTTAAACATGCAAAGCAAGTACACCATGTTAAACTAGGCATTTTTCTACTGCATTTACATATAAAGTTTATTAAATTTGGAGCTACAGATATTAAGTTATGAAATAAATCATTTTAGTATGGCAATATGCAAATTAAATGCAAACATCATTTTAAACATTTTAAACATGGATGAAAATGACATATTATGAAACTAGATGAAAAACTAAGCATTTTACATATATTGATCTTTTTAATCCGATGCACAGTTTGTGAGTTATTAAATGCATGAAGCTTAGGGGCCAAACTGTAAAACAGGCGTTCTCTAAATAATTACGAAATTCATCCAGAACTGGGAAAAACATGTCAGGCCGGATCTGTTCTCACCATGGGCCTTGCCTAGAACTGTGGAGAGGTATAGCAGGAGGGCGCGCTGGGCCGGCCTGCCTGTGGCCCACGCGGGCACTTCAACCTAGAGCTGGGCCAGGCGCGACCTCGGTGGAGATGGGCTGGCAAGGCGCGTGCGGAGCTGGGCCTTGGCACCCTCGTGGCCCACGCGTGGGGCAACGAAGTCAACGGGCACGGCGAGCGGGACTTGGCGCTCGGTCGTCCTCCTCGCGCAAGGGCGAAGCAGAGGAGGCGAGCAGGGCTGCGGTGGCTGGGAGCAGAGCTCCATCGAGCGGGGCGAAGGGGCGGATCCGGGTCCTGGACAGTGTTGAAGGCTGGCGGAGGGGAGTCTAGGCGGGGTCGAGGCAGAGGACGACGCAGCCGCGCGGGTGGAAGCAGGCTCCAGCGTGAGGCGCGGGAGGAAGACGACGATGGGACGCCAGATGCAGCAGAAGAGGTCGGGGATGGGGATCCATGCGTGGGGAAGCCGAGGGCACTGGATCCGGGCGCTGGACACGACTTGAAGGAGAGGTTGGCCATGGCGGGTCCCTATAGAGAGAGAGACGAGAGGGAGTCGAGGTCGGGAACGGCAGGGAGGCGCCGTGGCTCCGGAGGAGGTCGAGGTTCACCGGGGGCGGACGACGCTCCGGCGGCTGACGCAGGGCGGCGCGGTGGGGCTAGCTCCAGCGAGAACGAGGTGGAGGCGGGGTTGGGCGACGCTCAGGACTGCTGCTTCTCGAGGGCACGACGTCCATGGCCTTGGCTGCTTCCTACTTGAACGGGGTGAGAGAGACAGAGAAGTGAGACGAGGGAGAAGCATGGGAGAAAAAGGAAGGAACGAATCAACGGAATTGGCCTGGTCGCTGTGGTGGTTGGCGGGCATGCTGGTGGCCTCGATCCCGACGAGATTGAGTGGGAATGTGGCTGGAATTCGAGGAGAGGCGGGGATTGATGGATTTGGAAGTTTCAGTGGTTGCTGGTTGATGCGAAGAGGATCCCGAGGGGGATTTGGTGGAGAGGCGGCGGCGGAGGGATTGGATGGGACATCTCCCCTAGAAACTAGGGTTGCACACTATTTATAGCAAAAGGATTTTTTGGTTAGGGACTAATCTGATCCTTTGATCGAAATCGAACGGCCGAGAAAAGATAGGCTAGGGAGTCCAAAAAGAAAAACGGAGATGTTTTGTAGATGTTTGGGGATGATCCGAATCCAATGGTGACGACTGCCCGGGTCGGGTCCGGGACATCTTTCGGACGCGCGCGCGAGGAGGTCCGTGGGCTGACAAGAGAGCTTAGGTTGGGCCTGGCAGTAGGTAGTGGACTGTGTAGATGGTCTAGGGAGGAAAGAGAGGGAAAACCTGGCAACAGTTTTCGGAGGCCGAAAACGTCCGACGTTTGACCGACTATATTGCCGCTATAGTTAATCGTTGGGGCATCAAATGAACTCCGAATGCGATGAAACTTGGCAGGCGACCTACTAACAACATAACAACACCACATGCCAACTTTCAACCCATTCCGAGAACATTTTCTGGCCACTTATAAAATAATATTTCGGACATGCCGCGGGCACGTGCGAGTGTGCCTGGGCTCAGAACGGACAACGGAAGGAACGGGGAGGCTGGGACGGCTGCAAGTTTTGAAAACATGATGATGCAATGCACATGACGACATGGCAAGATGCAACACGCAAGTGAACGACAAGGCAACAACAACGAATAACTGGAAGACACTTGGCGCAACAGTCTCGGGGCATTACACGACCCCACTAGGTTGGCTCCCGAGGAGCGGAGATATCAATGCAAGATGCACTTCGCGAGGTTAACATGACGTGAGCCATGATGACCAAGGCCAGGCGGGCGCCAATGGGCGCAGCGTACCAGTTTCCCCTTTGGTGCCAAGGGGGCAAGCGCAGGCGCAGAGTCCCGAGGAATCAAGCAAAGGTTTCCATATTGGTGCAACAAGACCAAGACCGCCAGGACGACAGGACGGAGGTCATCGTGGAGCCCACTATAGCGTTACCACCAGAGTCTTTCCATGAGAAGACTAATTTTGTCAGGATAACTTGTACTAGTTGTCCCCCTTTGAATTTAGCCGTTGTGGGATCCCTTCCCGCCTACATTTGGGAAGAGGACCAAGGCCACTATAAATAGGACTTAGCCACTACCGTAGCAGGCTTCGAGAGATCGAGCCAGAGAGAGAGATCACATCCATTCCACCCTGACCAACTCACCAGCTCATCGAGCACAAGAACACATCACCTCTTAAGGCTGTTCAACCACTATACTAGTTCATCCTCAGCCCCTCGAGGCAATCCACCACAAAGCTGGAGTAGGGTATTACACTGCAAGGTGGCCCGAACCAGGATAAACTGTTGTGTCTCTTGTCCCTTGGGATCGTCGAGCTAGGCTGTGGGATCGTTGGGCCAGCAGGTCGGGGAGAAGGATTTCTTCGTACGCACCCCAGTGTTTGAACCTCTCAAGGGTCCGTGGAGCCCTGAATCCGACATTTGGCGTGCCAGGTAGGGGTGCGTCGAAGCTTCTCTTCCGTCGATTGACTCGTCGCCGCTCCACCGTCCCCATGGCAGATGCTCGCCGAGCCCACGTTGAGCGTCAGGCCACTCTCGCCGCGCGTGTTGCCTAGACGGCGCCCGTCGACGGGCCACCCCATCGTTCTCCATCACCAGCTACCAAACACTGTCACCGGCCTGGCGGGGCACGAGCAGCAAGCTTCGTCGCAGCATCCCTCCATGCAGCGGGACGGACGCACCGCCACCCCGTCGCTGACTCCGGCCGGCTCGTCATCCCACTCTTGCCACGGCCCGGCGAACGCGCAGGCTGCGTTGCTCATGGCGCATGAGCTCCTGCGCTATCGCCCAGTCGACGACCTCTACGAAGACTGGCTGGACCGCATCACCGAGCTGGTCAGCGCGGCTGGGGGCTCGCCTGCACCGTCCCTCTCGCTGCCTCGTCCACCGCCTGCTGCGGGCGACGTAGCCCATAGAGCACCTTCGCCACCTCCTTGTCAGGACGTCCCCGTCGGTCCAAGACGCGTGGCCCCACGACGTGACCCTCCACGCCGGGTGCCCGCACACAAAGAAGAAAGCTGCCGGGAGGTCCAATGGCCGCAAGAAGGTGCTCCAGCTCTCCCTCCACCGCCACATCAAGACCGCACGCCGCCTCAAGTGGTGGTGCACGAGCACCAAGATCAGGCCCCACCTCCACAATGGGCTCCGATGACCACAGCGGGCTGCCGCGCCTTCACCCCTGAGCTATGTAGCGTCATCTGGCCAGGCAAGTTCAAGCCTGACCTGCCTCCATGCTATGATAGCACTCCCGACCCTACGGTGTTCCTGCAGCTCTACGAGCTGAGCATCGAGGCGGCCAACGGCGACGAAATGGTCATGGTGATCTGGTTCCCCATGGCCCTCAAGGATGGCGCACGTTCATGGCTCCTGAATCTTCCCGCGGGATCGATCTCCTCCTGGGGTGAGATGCGTGAGCGTTTCGTCGCCAACTTCCAGGGCACTCGCGACCGCCCGCCTGCCACGGGTGACCTGCGGCACATGAGGAAACAGCCCGGGGAGACCCTGCAGAAGTACATCCAACGCTTCAACAGTGTTTGCCTCAAGATCCCCAAGGTTTCTGACAAAGCCATCACCTCGGCGTTCTCCGATGGCGTCCGCGATGTCAAGATGAAGGAGGAGCTCGCCATCCACAAGGACCTATGCACGACTCTAGAGATGTTCAACATGGCTACCAAGTGCGCGAGAGCTGAGGAGGGGCGCCTCTCCCTCCTCGAGCTCCCACCTGCCGACCCAGAAGACAAGAAGGCCAAGACCAAGGACGTGAAGCGCAAGGGGGCTGCCGTGCTCGCGGCCGAACCAGAGATGAAGTGCGGCTGCGACCACCCAGAGCCATCCAAGGGTAGCCGTCCATTATGCGTCTTCCACAACATACACAACCACAACACCAATGACTGTTAGGAGATTAGGACCATCCGTGATGGACGCCTCAGTCAACGCCCCGAGCGCAATGACCGAGGCTACGGCCGCGGAGGAGGCAGAAGCAGAGGACATTGGGATGACCGCGGCCCCCGCCAGGAGTGGCGTGACTAGCCTCGTGAGGATCGCTGGCAAGGCCAGCCTCGCGACGGCGCCTGGAGAGACCATCCTCGTGAGGACCGTCCTCATGGCAATGCCGGCCTCCCTCCGCTGCCACCACCACCGAGAAGAAACGACGACCACCACCAGGACAAGGGGGTTGGGGTCTTCCAGGAGCCTCGCGCCATCGCCTGCATCTTGGGTGGCGCTCAGGCCCTAGCCTCCCACCGCATCTTCAAGCAGTTCGTGCGTGAGGTGAACGCGGCCCTCCCCAGGCTCGAGGCCACACATTCGTTCAGGTGGTCCAAGTGCACCTTCACCTTCAGCTCGTCTGACCAGCTCAAGTGCACGGCAACTGCCGTCGCTCTCCCAATGCTCTGCTCGCCCGTCATCAGCAATGTCCTTGTCACCAAGACCCTCATCGATGGTGGCGCAGGGCTCAATGTTCTTTCCATCAAGACGTTTGACCGCCTTCAAGTGCCGTATGATTAGCTGCAGACCACCAAGCCCTTCTCAGGAGTGACCGATAGCTCCACCACCCCGATAGGCAGATCCGCCTCCCTGTCACCTTTAGCTAGCGCGACAACTACCGCACCGAGCTCATCGACTTTGACGTCGCGCACATCCGCCTCCCGTACAATGCCATCCTTGGGTATCTGGCCCTGGCCAAGTTCATGGCAGTGACCCACCATGGCTACAATGTCCTCAAGATGCCAGGGAACCACGACATTATCACGATCGCCTGCGAGGAGAAGGACGCAGTGTGCTCCTTTGAGCGCGCCTATCAGGCCATGAGAATTGAAGACCCGGACAACGAAGGCACCATCTGCCCTCCTGAGGTTGTCCCCAAGAAGAAGAAGCATCTACTCCGTCAAGAGCCTCAGGAGAGCGGTGTCTCTAGCGGCACCGCCCCAGGATCAGTGCCCCGGATGGGGCGCCTCCCTCTCGTGCATAGGAAGGCACGCCCAGCGCCCTCCTCAGGCTGGGCTCGAGGGCTCTCTTATGGAGGGCCTCTGACTTAGCCAACATCATGAGGGAGGCGCTCGGGCACCACGTGGAGGCATGCTTCACTGCACGCTTCCCTCACAAGGGCACAAGGCACAGGGTGCTAGGCGCTCTGGAGTTCATCACCAAGACGACCAACGAGCTTCAAGAGGCGAGAGCCATGCGTGGCGACCATTGCCTACCACCTGGCGCAGCCCCTTGTCCTGGTGAGGACAACGAGCTACGCGTCTGCGTCAACATCCCCGGGCTCAACAGAGCCGCATCTCAGGAGCACTTCTGGCCTTCGCGCGCTGGTCAGTGTGAGGGCCCACCTCACAGCTACGTTCGCATACCTTTTGGCTTGTCGAACGCGGCTGGCGCCTTCCAGCGTCGCCTGCGAAGCATCGTGGCTGCTCAGGAGGCCAGGTACCACGCGGTCCTGGCGGAGGTAGTGACGGTTCTTAGCGAACCTCCCAAGCCTCCCGAGCCTCCAGAGGTTCAAGACCAAGGCGACTCGTGAGGGGCAACCTCTTTAGGGTGCATCTTCAGCTACTTCAACATCTCTTCAGCAACAACACTAGGTGACATTTTCCAGTTTATTCAGTTGGGGACACCCCTCGGGCTGCATTATCCACAAGTCGCATGGGCCTGCCCCTGCGGTGTGTATCCTTTTGCATCTTTGTTTACCTTGTTGGGGGCGCCCCTTGGGCTGCATCATCCCCAGGCCGCGTAGGGTCCGTCCCTGCAGCATGTATCATTCTTGCATCTATCTGGACTAGCTTTATCTTCTCCCATAAGATGATTTATGTTATCACCTACCTACCTGGCACCCTTCGCGGCTCCCCGCGTTGCTGACTGGCCTCTCGCTCATCCCGCGACAGGGGTTTCACATGCTGGCACGGTGCTTGTGCTCGGGTCCGTCCCTGCAACACTGATAAACCTGTGGGATCGAGGTCTGGCTCGTGGCCCGCTCCACGCATGTCACCTCACCAGATCGTCAGTGCCTTCATCTTCTTGCAGAAAGAACAGTGGCAGGATAGTGAACGTGATTATGAGTTATGCTCTTCCCTCGAACTAACCCGCGGGAATCTCCAAAGCTGAACTACAGGCGACCTCGCCGGCCGCCCCTTTTCCTACGCGATTCGCTTGCGCGTTAAAGGGCGGACTCCTGAGCATCGCGCCTTAGGAGCTCTTACTGACTCTCCAGCCCTCATCCCCTGGCCTTGACCACGGCATCGCGACCTGGCATACCAGCAGCAGCTGAGCCTCGCTTGAGGGTCGGGACCCGAAGACGCAGAGCATTCATATGAGCGGGGAAAGGGGAGACCGGCACACCCTTACCTAGTAGCATCGCCGCTGAAGCGCAAGCTGGGCGTTGTGCAAGGAATCACCACAGGGTTGCCAAAAGATAAGTCACCCATGCGTGATAAAGCGAATCCCTCTGTCTGAAGCCCTCCGCTCTCGTAAACTCACTTCAGCCGTGCTGCTTTCCTTTTCGGCCTCCAGGGAGCTGCTTGCACGCCAAGGGGGACCTCCTGAGCATCGCGCCTCAGGAGCTCTTACCGGACCTTGGGCTGCTCACCTCCTGGCCTTAACCATGACATCGCGACCTGGCATACCAGCGACGGCTGGAGCCTGCCTGGGGACTAGGACCTGACGGCATAGAGCACTAAAGCTACCGTAAGAACGAAAACGGGGAGTAATGCTTGAGCGAGACACGCATCCACAATCTCATGTTAAGAGTAATAAGCGACGGAACAAAAGCATTACAGGTTCTTTACATACCCCCTCGGGGTTCGTTTCGATTCCTCGCAGGGAACAAAAGAAGAACAGCCTCAAGAGGCCCCGACTACGGGCACTGCCGCTGATGCCATCATCAACAGTGGGCCACGTGAGGCCGGCGCCAACCCCATCCAGATCACCGTTGGCGCCGAGCGGAGGTCGTCGCGGCACTCCGGGCACGGCGGGAGCTCGGGGGCACGTAGCTGTCGTCGCTCGACTCTGGAGACTCGCTAGGCTCAAGAGAGTCGCTGGACTCCCAGGAGTCGCCGCTGTTGCTGGAGGAGCCATCGGCAGGACCCACTGCAGGCACTACGCCCGTCGCCGCGCCCTGCTGACGGTCTCCTTCAGGGTAACACTCCAGGCGGCGGCCTTCCTCGTCGAAGACCTTGAAGAACAATGTGGAGGCGCCGTCATACTCGAAATGGATGGCGAGGGCCCCCTCCGCGCGACAAGCGTGGGCGACCTCGCCCCATCCCCGAGTCATGAAGATCTTGCCAGGGGAGACGACCTCAACCTCCGCTCCCGTAGCTGGACTGCAGCACCCAGCATGCTGCAGCCATAGCTCGAGCGCCCCCCTCGGCGGCATCTCTTCGTGAAGAACTGCGGGAACTGGATCCACGTGCGTGGAGGCATCGCCGCCCACAGCATCAAGAGTATTGGTGCAACAAGACCAAGACCACCAGGACGCCAGGACGGAGGTCATCGTGGAGCCCACTACAGCGTCACCACCAGAGTCTTTGCAGGCGAAGACTACTTTTGTCAGGATAACTTGTACTAGTTGTCCCCCTTTGAATTTGGCTGCTGTGGGATCCCTTCCCGCCTACATTTGGGAAGAGGACCAAGGCCACTATAAATAGGACTTAGCCACTACCGTAGCAGGCATCGAGAGATCGAGCCAGAGAGAGAGAGAGAGAGAGATCGGATCCATTCCACCCTGACCAACTCACCAGCTCATCGAGCACATGAACACCTCACCTCCTGAGGCTGTTCAACCACTGTACTAGCTCATCCTCAGCCCCTCGAGGCAATCCACCACAAAGCTGGACTAGGATATTACACCGCAAGGCGTCCCGAACCAGGATAAACTGCTGTGTCTCTCGTCCCTTGGGTTCGTCAAGCTAGGCTGTGGGATCGTTGGGCCGACAGGTCGGGGGGAAGGAGTTCTTCGTACGCACCCTAGTGTTCGAACCTCTCAAGGGTCTGCGGAGCCTTGATTTCAACAACGGCGCTTCGGTGCCACCGGGAGAGACAGGGAGAGGCCCTCCTATTTCTTCTTGCTTGGCCTTCCTCCTAGATGGGAGAAGGATTCCCCCTCTGGTCCTTGGCTGCTATGGTCTGTGAGGGGTGGGAGCCCCACGAGATTGGATCTCTCAATGTTTTCTTCTCTGTTTTGCGTTCTTGTTTTCTGGCCGAACACCGTTTCTTAAATATCCAAAGATCCGGACTACAATCTAGCTAAAATGTTAACACGATTTCCCCTAGATATTAGCTTCTTTGTGCCCGAAGGAGAGCTCAAACAACTTATGAGGTGCTGCTACTTGTGAGCTGCGTTGGGATTTCCACGAAGAGGAGAGGATGATGCAGTATAGTAGAGATAAGTATTTCCCTCAGTTAAGAACCAAGGTTATCAATCCAGTAGGAGAACCACGCATGACCTTGTGAACAACAGATTCACACAAAATAATAAATACTTGCACCCAACCCAAACAAGGGGTTGTCAATCCCTTGATGGTTAATTGCAAGGATCAAATCTCGTAGTGATAGATAGATAAACAAAAATAAAATAAAATAAGGTAAATAAATTGCAGCAAGGTATTTTAGAGTTTAATATATATGATAAAGGTAGACCTGGGGGCCACAGTTTTCACTGGAGGCTAGCATATAGTGGGTAAACAAATTACTATTGGGCAATTGATAGAACAACACATAGTTATGATGATATTCAAGGCAATCATCATGTAAATATGCATCATGTCCGAGAGAAATAGACCGACTCCTGCCTACATCTACTACTATTACTCAACACATCGACCGCTATCCAACATGCATCAAGAGTATTAAGTTCATAAAGAACGGAGTAACGCCTTAAGCAAGATGACATAATTTAGACAAAGTAAACCCAATTAATATGAATAAACCCCATCCTTTTATCCTTAATGTCTATAACACAAATGCGTGTCTTGTCCCCTTCTATCACTAGGATTGAGCACCGCAAGATTGAACCCATTACAAAGCACCTCTCCCATTGCAAGAAAAAACAATCTAGTTGGCCAAACCAAATCAATAGATCAGAGAGAAATACAAAGCTATATAAATCATGCATAAAAGAGTTCAGAGAAGACTCAAATAATATTCATAGATAATCTGATCATAGACCCACAATTCATTGGATCTCAAGAAACATACCGCAAAAGAAGAATACATCGAATAAATCTCCAAGAACATTGAGGAGAACATTGTATTGAAGATCAAAGAGAGAGAAGAAGCCATCTAGCTACTAGTTATCGACCAGTAGGTCTGTGCTAAACTACTCACACATCATCGGAAGGGCAGCAAGGTTGATGTAGAAGCCCTCCGTGATCGAATCCCCTCCGGCAGAGTACCGAAAAAGGTCCCCAAATGGGATCTCATGAAGTCAGAAACTTGCGGCGGCGGAAAAGTATTTTTGGTGTGCCCTCTGGTCTATGGGGAATATTTGGGTATTTATAGAAGAAGAATTAGGGTTAGAAGTTCCACGAGGTGTCCACAAGCTTGGGGGGCGTGCCCCTGAGCTTGTGGCCATCTCATGGCCCTTCTAGCCTCCTCCCTAAGCTTCCAGGGTGTCTTGTGGTCCAAACAAAATTGTCAAAAACTTTCATTCCATTTGGACTCCGTTTGGTATTGATTTTATGTAAAGACAAAAACAAGGGAAAAACAACAACTGGCACTGGGCACTATGTTAATAAGTTAGTCCCAAAAATGATATAAAATAGCATAATAATGCATATAAAACATCCGAGATTGATAATATAATAGCATGGAACAATAAAATATTACATATACGTTGGAGACATATCAAGCATGCCCAAGCTTAATTCCTGCTCGTGCTCGAGTAGGTAAATGATAAAAACAGATTTTTTGATGTGGAATGCTACCTAACATGTTTATCATGTAATCTTTCTTTATGTGGCATGAATATTCAGATCCATAAGATTCAAAACAAAAGTTTAATATCTACATAAAACCAATAATACCTTAAGCATACTAAAAAGCAATCATGTCTTTTCAAAATATCATGGCTAAAGAAAGTTATCCCTACAAAATCATATAGTCTTGTCATGCTCCATCTTCTTAACACAAAGTATTTATCATGCACAACCCCGATGAAAAGCCGAGCAATTGGTTCATACTTTTTAACACGCTTCAATCTTTTCAACTCTCACACAATATATGAGTGCAATCCATGGATATAGCACTATGGGTGGAATAGAATATGATGTTGGAGGTTGTGTGGAGATGACAAAAAAGAAGAAAGTCTCACATTGAAGAGGCTGATCAATGGGCTATGGAGATGCCCATCAATTGATATCAATGTAAGGAGTAGGGATTGCCATGCAAATGCACTAGAGCTATAAGTGTATGAAAGCTGAAAAGAAAACTAAGTGGGTGTGCATCCAACTTCTTGCTCATGAATACCTTTGGCATTTGAGGAAGCCCATCATTGGAATATACAAGCCAAGTTCTATAACGAAAAATTCCCACTAGTAATATATGAAAGTGACAAAATAGGAGACTCTCTATCATGAAGAACATGGCGCTACTTTGAAGCACAAGTGTGTAAAAGGATAATAACATTGTCCCTTCTCTCTTTTTCTCTCATTTTTTGTTTTTGTTTTTGTTGGGTACTTTGGCCTATCTTTTTCTTGGGCTCAATTGGCCTCTTTTTTATTTTTTATTTAATCCTCACATGGTACAATGCTCTAATAATGAATATGATCATCACACTTCTATTTACTTACAACTCAAAAGAAAATTACAACTCGACACTAGAACAAAAATATGACTCTATATGAATGCCTCCGGTGGTGTACCAGGACGTGCAATGATCTAGCGTAACATGTATAAAAAATATGAACGGTCACAGAGCCACAAATACTATGTCAACTATATGATCATGCAAGGAAATATGACAATGATGATATGTGTCATAACAAAATGGAACGGTGGAAGTTGCATGGCAATATATCTCGGAATGGCTATGGAAATGACATAATTGGTAGGTATGGTGGCTGTTTTGAGGAAGATATAAGGAGACATATGTGTGATATAGCGTATCATATCACAGGGTTTGGATGCACCGGCGAAGTTTGCACCACAACTCGAGGTGAGAAGGGGAAATGCACGGTACCAAAGAGGCTAGCAAATTGCGGAAAGGTAAGAGAGCGTATAATCCATGGACCACATTAGTCATAAAGAACTCACGTAATTATTACAAGAGTTTATTAGCCCTCAAAGCAAAGTACTACTGAAAGTGCGTTATATCGACTAGAGGGGGGGGGTGAATAGGCGATTTTTATGAATTCTTCACTGAGGAATTTCAGGGTGAGGAAATTCCTGGGTGAAGAACTACTTGCAGCGAAATAAGTACTCAGAAGTAAACATAACAGAACAAGAGAATGGTCTTCATGATGAAATGAAAACAAGCACAGAGTACATAAAGCGTAAACACAGGATAAACAGAATGAAGACAAACAGGCTGAAGAAATTGAGCTGAGGAAATAGAGAAAGTCTTCAGCCAAAGTCTTCAAACAGATATTAACAAGCACACAACACATAAATGAGGAAATGGAAGGGTTGAGGAAATGGAACCAGGTAGCTTGGTGAAGACAATGATTTGGTAGACCAGTTCCAACTGCTGTGATAGTTGTACGTCTGGTTAGGGCGGCTAGGTATTTAAACCTGAGAACACACAGTCCCGGAGACCCAGTCCTGAACACGCAGCTCAGGGCACTTAGTCCTCACCGTATTCCCCTTGAGCTAAGGTTACACAGACCTCGCCCAATCACTCGTGGTAAGTCTTCAGGTGACTTCCAAACCATCATAGACTTGGTCACTTGGCGATCCACAATTTCCTCTTGGATGCTCTAGACCATGACGCCTAACCGTCTGGAAGATGCACAGTCTTCAAAGGTAACTAGCGTCGGATCCACGCAGGATCAATCTCTTCAGTGTGCTCAATCACTTTGGGTTCGTAGGTGTTTGGGTTCGGGTTTTCCTCACTTGATGATTTTCACTCAAAGTTCTCGGAGGATGGGATGCTCTCAAATGACAAGTGTCAGTTTCTCTTAGAGTAGCCAACCAGCTAGTGGTTGTAGGGGGCGGCTATTTATAGCCTAGGGAGCAGCCCGACATGATAAGACATAAATGCCCTTCAATGATATGACCGTTAGGTGGGTAGATATTTTGGGACAGCTGGCGCATAGCACAACAACGGTCGGAATTTTGGGTATCAAATTCCTCAAGGCTATCATGTTCCTCACTGTGTAGGCAATCCGCACTGGCGAATTCCTAACTCCTTAGTTAGAACAAATTCCTCAGAGACTAGAAGAACTCCGTCTCTGTCACTGAAGAAATTGACTGAGGTGTATGAGATTTCCAATGGCTTCACTCAAAGGGATTGGTAGGTGTAGGATTTGAGTTGAGCATCACTTGGACATTTTTCCTTAGTATTTCCTCGACCCCCTTTAACAGTACGGTGTTTCCTATGACTCAAGAAAGAGAAAAAGAAACTACGAAAACAAAAGTCTTCACGCTTCATGTTCTTCGAATGAATACCAAGTCTTCAGGATTACACCAATTTCTTCACTTTCAAATTCTTTAGAAAGTCTTCAGAAATCCAAAGTCTTCAGTCAAAGAACTTCATTTTTAGGGGTCGACTTTCTCTGTAAATATCAAACTCCTCATAGACTTATAGACCTGTGTACACTCACAAACGCATCAGTCCCTTAACCTATAAGTCTTCAATACACCAAAATCACTAAGGGGCACTAGATGCACTTACAATCTCCCCTTTTTTGGTGATTGATGACAATATAGGTTAAGTTTTCAATGGGGATAAACATATGAGGTGTAAATACTGAAGTTAAGGAATTTGATTGCAAGATATAGGAGAACTCCCCCTGAAGATGTGCATAGTGAGGAATTTGCTTTTGAAGCAATGCACACTTTGAAGAGTAGAATCATGGAGATCCCCCCCTATATCTTGTAATTCATACACACATTTAACATATAATATGAAGAATTTGAAATGCATGATGAAATATGGTGACTGATGTAATTCAGCATGCGTGCATTAACATTAATGAGGAATAAGCATGCAGAAAAACTCAGCAAAAGTATCAGACCACCATAGAGTTTAAGATTACAACTTGATCCAACAAAGTCTTCAAAAGAACGAGAGTTGTAACTTAGAAAAAAACGCCCATATAGGTAGACCCGCTTGAAGATTAACTCAAATTTCTCCCCCTTTGTCATGGAATGACCAAAAGGATAAAAAATGAGGACTAACGCCCCTGAAGAATATCAAGTTGATGGAGGAGCGCCTGCGTTGTTGGGGTCGTTTGTCGTTGTAGGGCCTGCCACAGTGTAGTCCAAGTCTTCATACTCGTCGGTGTCGCGGGATGAAGAATATGAGCTGGCCACCAAGGAAGGAACTTTGACCTTCTTGAATTTCTTCGGTGGAGGTGGAGACCAATCAAAGTCCTCGTTGAGACCCATTTGCTTCAGATCTTCTTCACCATACAGATGTGATAAGATAGCCCAGGTGAGACCAAAAACTTCATGGAGGTAGTAACGGTTTTTCTTCACTGCATTATGTGTGGCAGTCATGTTGTGAAGAAGAGAACCAAACTGACGCTTAACCCATTTATGGTTTCGATCCACCTTCTGGTGAAGACTAAGAAGCAGTTCACGGTCAGTCATCACCCTGGGAGCTGTGGCTTGAGGAATTGGCTTGGATGCAGGTGCAGCAGAATCATGAGTGGCAGAGTCATCATTGGTGGAATAAGATGCAGCTTTGCATAACTGACCATCCAATGGACCAATGCCTTCATCAATGATAGCAGGTGCCTTCCCCTTTTCATCAGCTGAGGAATAAGTCTGCTTGAGGACTTCAATCGGGGGCAGGTAGCTGAGGTGATTCTGAAAACCAGCCTTGTAGTTGAGTGAAGAGCTTGTTCTGAGGAATCTCATAATCCAAGGAGCACAAGGCTTCAACTCAAACGAAGAGAGTGCAACATTTGCCAGAGTCCTCATGAAGAAATCATGGTAATTGACATGAATGCCATGTATGATGTTGAAAATCAGATTCTTCATGATGCCAACAATTTCCTCATCAGACGAGTCGTGGCCTTTGATAGGACTCATTGTCCTCGTCAGAATGTGATAGACTGTTCTTGGCACATATAGCAATTCCTTCACGAGGAATTTGGTCCTTGGGGCTTGACCGGGCTTCAGGGGCTTCATTAGCACTTGCATGTAATGGCCAGTGAGTTCAGGCTCCTAATATAGGCAACAAGCTCCTTCAAGGGGTGGACTGATGGGCAGGGCGTGAAGTAATTCAGAGGCCAGTGCCTCATAATGAGTATTATCGGCCATCCAGTCCAATACCCAAGTGTTGATTTCATCAGCATCACCTGTGATGTGCAGTGTAGCGTAGAACTGAAGAATAAGCTCTTCATTCCAATCAACAATATCAGAGCAAAAGTTGAGGAGGCCTGCGCCATGAAGCACACTGAGGACGGGAGAGAATCAAGGCAGTAATTCCATGTCCACGTGAGGAATATGCTCATGGTAGAAGATTTTGTCCTTGTTGAAAAGCAGTGAAGAATAGAAGTTGGCCTGGCTGGCAGTCCAGAAACGCTCCCTCCTTAGACGAGCAGAGTCATAAGGATTGTAGTTAGTGAAGAATACATGCTCGCCGAAGAAGTCATCAGCCTTGATTTTTTGCTTCTTCGAGAAGGGATCCTTTGGCTTGGGGTGAGGAGTGTCAGTCAATTGCATCACAACCTCAGGGATCTCGTTCTCAGGTTCCACAGGCTGAGGATTTTCAGGTTCTTCTTCAGTGGCAGCCTGGGTCTTCAATTCTTCATTTACATTTTCCTCAGCACTAGTGGCTAGAATTTCTTCATGGACAGACAGTGTGGCATGAGGTTCTTTAGATCCCATTTAAACTTCAGTGGTTACAGGGGACTGAGGAATTTGTTGCAGAGGAGTGAACAATGGAGAATTGGGGTGCTGACTTTCCCAAAAGTCACCATTCAACACTGGAGTGGTGCATCCAATGTCCACATATTCTTCTTCATTCATTTCTTCAACGTCGGCCTCTTCAGCAGTGAACGGAGGCATGGGCGATGAGATTATTGGGGTTGAAGGGATTTCATCCACTTCAATTTCTTCATCCAACTGCTCTGACGAAGCAGCAGAAGGAATGTCATCATCTGATCCGCTTGGGGTCATGTATTCTTGATCAAAAGGAACAAGGTCCTTTGATGACATGGATGAGACAGGAACATCATCAATTGGATTGTCATAGGAACTTGTCAGTGGCTTCATTTTCTTCGGAGCTGAAGAATCTGATGCAGTTCATGCCTCCCTTTTCTTCACAGCTGCACGCTCTGTGTCACAGCCCTAGAGTTTGCTTGTAACTAGTGGCATTGCATCCATGCATCATGTTTAAATTTCATGAAACTTGAAATGGGGATTGTTGAAACCCTAGCACCAAATGAATTTAACTAGGCTCAGTAAAAATATTTCCAGAGATCCCAAAATATCCTTCGAAAATGTTCATGATTTTTGATAAAGGTGAAAACCTCTGGCAAAAATGATGAATATATATTTCCAGGACATTCTGGATCTTTGAATTAACTCATATCGTATTTGAATTGGAGCATTTAAATCCTATAAATATTTTTAAATGCTCTAATAACTCTGAAACTAGTTTTGGGTTGTTGGAAATAATCCAAACACTACCCACAATTATTTTCAGGATTTTACAAAATGGATTAGCAGTTTACTAATTCAAAACATAATAAAAGAAATAGAAAACTGAAATAAAAAAAGAGAAGAGGGAAGAGTTGCCTGCCGCTCACCTCCCTGGTGCAGCCCAGCACTGTCGAGGCCCAGCCCACAGGGGCATGACCGTCTTCTACCTCTGCCAGTAGGCAGAGGCGAACCAGAGCACGACGCCGGCTGCGCCAGCTCTTGCTTCACGCTGGCGAGCTCTCCTCCCCCCACTCCCTCGAGACGTGACGCAGCTCCCTGGCCCACTCCCTCACTCTCCCCATGCTCATCCCCTCCTCTGGCTCCCTCCCCCTCTTCCTCGAGCGCCGCCGTCGCCGCCGCTTGCCAAAGCCGTGCCTGTGGAGCTCCCCTCGCCGCGCCAACCCGCCCAGGAGAACCGTAGGGTGGCCTTCATCATCAACGAGGAGCCACGCGACGCCGGACGCCCCGCATCGCCGGCTACCTCGTATTCTTCCTCCTCTGCCGCCGAAGATCGCCAGTGACCTCCCGTCATCACCAGCCCCTCCCCGAGCTCGCCGACGCCCCCGTTGCAACCGTTGTGAGCTCCTGCCCCTAACCCCCCTCCTCCCCGCATCGATTGCGCCGTGTAGCCACCGTTTCCACCGGAGCTGAGAGCACCTCACCGCCGGCCATGACGCCGTCGTGGCTACGGCTGTGCAAGGACACGTCCGAGCTCACCACTGCAATCAGTGTAGCCCCACGATTCGAAGGCACACACCCTTGGCTCCTGTCGTGCCCTACTGCGTCCATTCTAAATTCACCCGAGCGCCGGCCGCCGCCACGAGCTCGAGTCCGGCGAGCTTGCTCCACCCCTGCCCCTCCCACTCACACAGTTCAACGCGGACGAGTCTCCTCGTTCCGTAGATGGCCTTGTCCATCGTTTTGGACGCCAGGGGACGAATCCTGAATGCATCTGCCGTCTCTGGCCTCGCCGGCGGCGAGCCGCGGGTCAACTTCGGCGTGTTTTGACCCCGGTTGGCTGGGTTGACTTCCCCCCTGACTCACTGACGTGTGGGCCAGGCCCCTGCTTAATTAAGCAATAGATTAATTAGCGTTAATTAACTTAGTTAGATAGGTTAGCCTCTGACATGTGGGCCCAGGCCTTAACTAAACTAGATTAGGTTTAGTTTAGTTTTAATTAACCTTGTTAGTTAATTGTGTCACTGACGTGTGAACCCCACACGTCAGGTTTGACCTGGACCGAGCCGTTGACTTGCTGACGTCACTATGAGGTCATGCTGACGCAATAGTTCCTTTCTGGAATTTAAATAAATCTTAAATGATTTATTATTTTCAGAAATGCCCAAAACTTCAAAAAATCATAGAAATTCAACCGTAACTCCAAATGAAATAATTTATATATGAAAAATTATCAGAAAAATCCAATCTATCCATTTATGCTACTTTCATGCATGTTAAACCAACTTATACCCACTGTATAAGTGAAAACATGATAATGGCATTTTAAATGCTAAATATGGAGTTTGCATATGAACCCTTGGTCCATATGGACTTCATTTAAATTGTTGCTAGATGCATTAGTGCAAATCACATTCATATTGCCATGTCATAGCATGCATCATATTGATGCATATCGTCATGTGTTGATTGAGTTCTTTCTCAGTTGCCGGTGTTTGTCCCCTCTCGATAGACATGGTTCCGACGATGAGTTCGATGACACCGATGGAGAACTATACTATCTTCGGAAGTGTCAGGCAAGCAAAACCCCCTTGTTCATTCGGATACAATCCCAATCTCTCGCTCCTGCTCTCTTTTACTGCATTAGGACAACAACGTTTCAACTATTACATGATGCGGTAGCTGAACCCCTTATCCTCTACATGACCTGTCATTACCACAGTAAATAGATGAAACCCACTAGCATGAGTAGGAGTTGTTTGAGCCCTGATGTGCCTACTCATTCATGCTTGTTTGTCATGCCTGCTATTGCTTAGAGTTGAGTCAGGTCTGATTCATCGGGAATGAATTGGAACGTGATGAACATGTCCTACCGTTGAGAGCTAAGTGTGTGCACATGATTTGGTAAAGGTAGCGGTGAGAGGCCATGTAGGAGTACATGGTGGGTTGTCTCATTGCAGTCGTCCTCAGGAACTGAGTTCTGTGTCTGTGATCTGTGAACAACTACTACCACTCATTGGGATCCTTAATTGACCCTCTCGGCTTCTTAATCACCCTAGTACTCTGTCCAGGAGTTGCAACTAGTTTCTGGTGTTTGTAGGTTATGTGTTGGTGGCCGTGCGTAGCGCTCACCCTAGGGGTGGGCTATGATGTGGTAGATACACCGTGGCCGGGCATGCCGGGCGCCCGTTTGGTGTCTCGGAACCCTGCACACATCGTTCGGGGCCGTATGTGGAAACCTTGGCCGGAATCCCTGCGGATGGAACCTGGATAGGCGATAAACCTGGACTAGAGACTTGAGTGTTTAGGTAGGCTGTGGACGACACCCTCGTTGGGCTTCCGCTTGAAGGTTGCCGAGTACATGTGTAAACGACGGTAAGTGGTGGGAGCGTGTGTGATGAAGTACACCCCTGCAGGGTTATCATTATCTATTCGAATAGCCGGATTCCTCGAATATGGAAACTTGGACCCCTTGCATAGTTCATAGACAAGTGAAAGTGGATACTCTAAAACTCGCAAGATAAGTGTGAGTGCTATGGATGGCCTTCTCGTAGGGAGACGGGAGCAGTTCCATAGTGGTGTATTTGAATGGTGAATATGTGGACTCGTGTGCGCCACCTCAAAAGAGTTGCTTGCAATCGTAGTTCAGGTTAGCCACTGAGTCAAAGCTGGCTTGCTGCAGTTAAACTCCACCACCCCCCCTTGTTGATACCGATGCATATGTAGCTAGTTCTGATGTAAGTCTTGCTGAGTACCTTTGTACTCACGTTTGCTTAATTTATGTTTTGCAGAGAGAGACTTCAGTCTCGCTAGTAGTTCCGCATGGACTTCGATGTTAGCTTGATACCTCAGCTACGATCTTGTGCCCTCAGCAGGATCTGGTAGATAGTCAGGCTTCTTAGCCTTTTTCCATTTGTAGATGTCTGTACTCAAACATGTTAAGCTTCCGCATCTGCTTGATTTGTATGCTGTGATTGTTGGGTCATGAGACCCATGTTTGGAATTTCTCGCTCCTCGGAGCCTAATGAATAAATACTTGAGTCGTAGAGTTATGTTGTGATGCCATGTTGTATTTACACATATCGAGCATATTGTGTGTATGATTGAAATGCTTGGTATGTGTGGGATCCGACAATCTAGTTGTTTATCCTTGGCAGCCTCTCTTATGGGGAATGTAGTCTGGTGCTTCCATGAGCCATAGTAGTCCACTACAGCCCGGTTCACCGGAGTCCTGCTAGCCCAACACTACTACTCAGGACACTTGACTGGCCGGCATGTGTTTCACTTCGTTCCTGTGTCTGTCCCTTCGGGGAAATGTCACGCGGTGACATCCGAAGTCCTGCCTAGCCTGCTACAGCCCGGGTTCCCGGAGTCCTGTTAGCCCAGTGCTACAGCCTGGATTCACACGCTGCTGACCGACATGCTCGATGTGATTCATGTATGCCTGTCCCCATAGATTGGTGCCGCTTTGGGTTCACGACTAGCCATGTCGGCCCGGGTTCTCTGTCATATGGATGCTAGCGACATTATCATATACGTGAGCTAAAAGGCGCAAACGGTCCCGGGCCAGATAAGGTGGCACCCGTGGGAATACCGTGCGTGAGGCCGCAAAGTGATATGAAGTGTTACATGCTAGATCGGTGTGACTTTGGAATCGGGGTCCTGACAGTGTTGGTATCAGAGCCTGACTGCCTATAGGATTACCAAGCCATACTGGTCGAAGTTGTGTCTAGAAATGCTTTAGTTATGTAGGGGAATTGATTGTGGAAGGGAACGTAAGGCTCTTTTTACTCCTTATACCTTATGCCGTATGATCTGAGTCACCCTCTTCTTTTCTGCGGTGGTTAAGAACTAGGCTTCTCTTCTATCTCTCAGGATGACGTGTTACTAAACCGTAGTTGCCTAGGATTGTTGAGTTCAAGCCTCAGTTCAGTTCTTACTACTTCCATATGTCATAGCTGGCCTCAGGACTTTGATATGATGTTGTTGAGTGGTTATGCCACCATTTTGCAGGATGTCTCAAATATTTTTGAGCATTTACAGCCGCTATGCTGTCCGAGTCATCCCAGGTTTCTAGATACTCCGATGCATTTGCAATCCTTTCTTTCTGTTCCGATGTCCTTTATGGTCATAATAAGCACACTAACCGGTGCGTTGAGGTAATTTATTGTCTCGACATATATGTTGGAGCTATTATTATGACCGTAGGTGTTTTAGGGAGTCACCTAGTAATCTAGCAATGCTTTGTATTCCCAGTGTGATGATTCTGGCCATCATTCTCGAAAGCATTCCGCGATGCCATTTAGTTAGTAGGTATTCTATTCCTGGGTTTGAACCCGAGATTCACTCTAGTCACCTCCTGTTGATAGTGTTTGCTCATTCCTTTAGGATATTAGTAACCTTGCGACAGTCCTCGAGGTCCGTGGTATTTCCTTCTTCCAAATACCATGAACCATTAAGGCAGAAGTTCTTTTGAACCAAAATATCACAATCAGAGTACTCTTGAGGAGTTCTCCATTCATAATTGTGATTCTGCCAGATCTACCTTTCTGCATGGGTTATCTGGAAGAAACCTGTTGAACTTGGTTCGACATATTAATCTATGCATCCACAACTCCAAAAGATATATGTCCTCTTGAGTTGTCCCTCTTCATTTATATTCCGACCATCGTCTATCAATTGATAGTCAGGAGTAATTGTGCATCCGTGTTATCGATGTTTATTATTCTCGTGGTCCGTTAAGCCATTCTATTTCAGAATGATTAGGAGAAACAGACTCCAGTACCTCATCCATATCCAGGATTGGGTCAAAGTAGTTGTGTTCTGCAGATCAAATGCCAATCCAGCTTTTGCTCTATTCTACGCTAGAGTATTACCCCCTTTATGTCAGGATTGTCATGAGAATTGCACCCTCTCTCATGAATTCTTGACGCAGTGATACTTCTTACCATCATTTTTCATTCCCCGGTCCCGTGTTGTCGCAACCGGAATGTCGGAAAGTGAACCATGATGTGTGAAATCAATACTCCTAGCAACTAGTTGCTAGGTAGCTAATGGACAATAATTTCTTTCTTAGCGTGTTGGTTATTGAATCATCATCCTAAGATTGATGGTGCTACCTAGTCCATTTTTCCTGGTGCACTCTTCGATCAATGAGTTAGGATTATGTCAGTCCCTCGCTGTCTTGATCATATCGTCTTGCTCTGAAAAGAAAGATTGTTCCCGAGCTTAGAAACATATCGGTGGTTCGTGATTTTCTGAATATTTCCTCGGAAGTATCACCAGGTTGCCCCCTGACTGTTATGTTGAGCTCGTGATCAAGTTGGTTTCTTGTAAACCACCCCTTCTCCAAGAATCTGTGTTGGATACCCTGAGCTAGTTGGTTAAGCTGAACAACAACTTGGAGAGTTGGAAGATGAAAGCTTGTCCGGCTCAGTTCATTCCAAAGGGATATCCTTGTGTGTGTGTGTTGAAGAAAGATGATATTTTCATCGATTGTTCCTCGGGATCGGTTGTTGAATCTATCGTCCTGTCCAAACCTTGATTTGAGTGTGGGCTATCGTCAAATCAAATGAGAACCAACGATGTTCATAATGTTGTCTTACTCGTGGTTGTTTCCTCGAGCATACACTGTTATATCTTTTGGGTCTGACCAATGCTATCACCTTGTTCACATAATTATGGAATTCCATCTTCACGGAAACCTGGATGACCTGTTGTTGAGCCCATCGACAATATTTTCATCTTATCCATGATTCATGTTGAACATTAATCTAGTGTTGGAAACTTTGAAAGAATTTCTTCATGCTAGCTCATGAAGCATATGTTTGGTATAAGAAGTGACTTCCTCTAGTTCACGTGCATCTGAAGAAAGTTGCCGCCATGAATTTGGGAAAGTTTGTTTTGCTTCCTCTGGAATCATCCCAAGCCAGTCATGCATACGTGCGAAGTATTCTGTGGTCTGGAGACTTGCAACCTTCATCCTATATGAATCCCTAGCACACCAAGCCACTGATTGATTTGTTCAAGGAGAAGAAGTTTCTTCTTAAGAGCTAGACTTACGCAAGGACTTCGATATCCTTGATGTTGGTTCCCCATTTGGACTCGATAGTGTTTTATTATAAGACTACTATGTGGTCATGCTTGTCTGGGACAGCGTGTTCACATGTTTGTAGCAAAACCAGCTCATGTTTTGGAGCTTACTATCGTAGTTCATTTTCTGAGAATCTCGCAACGTCATCTCATCGGTTGTGTTGCAAACTTTCTTTTCCAGACATGCTGTCTGAATTATCCTATTACCAACCAGATCTGAATCTCAGGCAGATATGATGGTTGGAACTTTTCCAGGATCTATGATGTAGGTCCCGATAGGGTTGATGTTCTGGCCGACACACCTAGCCAGAAGATCTGTCATTATAGTATCTTGCCCATTTTTCCATGAGGATTTCATGCGGCTTATTATAGAAGTTGTTCCTTAGGAATCCTTGTGCTCTCAGTTTCTTCGATGATTCTATAACCATTGAAACATTGGAAACACTCTCGACTGTTGAGTTTTGCCCCAGTTACCAGAATTATTCCCAGCATTTGCATTTTGTTCCCAGCTTGCACCTCAGTAGTAGTTGTCCAGGATCATCTTCAAAGGTGGACTTACCATGGGTCCCATCCATTTCCGGTGATCAGCAAAAGTCATCCATTGCGTTGTCTTCAACAAGGTAGTCCACATCATCTATTCTAGTCAGGGTATGCCATTTCTTCGAGCTCTTTCAAATGATCAATTGTAAATTGCCTTAAGCTGGTATGAAGAGTTTCAATGATCTATGGATCAAAAGTAATTCTTTTTGCCACTTAAGGGAACAATCCAACGAGTCACCTTGACACCATCCACCATCTTTCTAAGCGTGGAATTGTTGCCCACCAAATCAAGCCACGTCGTTTGTTCTTACATCCCTCTCGATGTGTTTGGTGTCTCAACTCGAGATGTTTCAACATGTCATTCCATGAGTTGGTCTTGTGATCATTAGGATGATCCATCCATGTAGACATGTCTCGCTCTGTTGACCACATTTTGGATGAAGATCTTGAAAGCAAAGATGTCAAGATCAATTTGAAGCAATGAATCAACATCTTCGAGAAGCACAGTTGGATTGTGAATATCATGTTTGCTTTGTGTCCCCTCTGTCTTCTTACCTCGCGACTTGAATCTCGGGACGAGATTCTTGTTTAGTGGGGGTGAGTTGTCATAGCCCTAGAGTTTGCTTGTAACTAGTGGCATTGCATCCATGCATCATGTTTAAATTTCATGAAACTTGAAATGGGGATTGTTGAAACCCTAGCACCAAATGAATTTAACTAGGCTCAGTAAAAATATTTTCAGAGATCCCAAAATATCCTTTGAAAATGTTCATGATTTTTGATAAAGGTGAAAACCTCTGCCAAAAATGATGAATATATATTTCCAGGACATTCTGGATCTTTGAATTAACTCATATTGTATTTGAATTGGAGCAGTTAAATCCTATAAATATTTTTAAATGCTCTAATAACTCTGAAACTAGTTTTGGGTTGTTGGAAATAATCCAAACACTACCCACAATTATTTTCAGGATTTTACAAAGTGGATTAGTATTTTTACTAATTCAAAACAGAATAAAAGAAATAGAAAACTGAAATAAAAAAAGAGAAGAGGGAAGAGTTCCCTGCCGCTCACCTCCCTGGCCCAGCCCAGCACTGTCGAGGCCCAGCCCACAGGGGCATGACCGTCTTCTACCTCTGCCAGTAGGCAGAGGCGAACCAGAGCACGACGCCGGCTGCGCCAGCTCTTGCTTCGCGCTGGCGAGCTCTCCTCCCCCCACGCCCTCGAGACGTGACGCAGCTCCCTGGCCCACTCCCTCACTCTCCCCATGCTCATACCCTCCTCTGGCTCCCTCCCCCTCTTCACCGAGCGCCGCCGTCGCCGCCGCTTGCCAAAGCCGTGCCGGTGGAGCTCCCCTCGCCACGCCGACCTGCCCAGGAGAACCGTAGGGTGGTCTTCATCATCTACGAGGAGCCACGCGACGCCGGATGCCCCGCATCGCCGGCTACCTCGTCTTCTTCCTCCTTTGCCGCCGAAGATCGCCGGCGACCTCTCGTCATCACCAGCCCCTCCCCAAGCTCGCCGACGCCCCCGTTGCAACCGTTGTGAGCTCCTGCCCCTAACCCCCTCCTCCCCCCATCGATTGCGCCATGTAGCCACCGTTTCCACCGGAGCCGAGAGTACCTCACCGCCGGCCATGACGCCGTCGTGGCTATGGCCGTGCAAGCACACGTCCGAGCTCACCACTGCAATCAGTGTAGCCCCACGATTCGAACGCACGCACCCTTGGCTCCTGCCGTGCCCTACCGCGTCCATTCCGAGTTCACCCGAGCTACGGCCGCCGCCACGAGCTCGAGTCCGGCGAGCTTGCTCCACCCTGCCCCTCCCGCTTGCACAGTTCAACGCGGACGAGTCTCCTCGTTCCGTAGATGGCCTTGTCCGTCATTTTGGACGCCGGAGGACGAATCCCAAACGCATCTGCCATCTCTGGGCTCGCCGGCGGCGAGCCGCGGGTCAACTCCGGCGTGTTTTGACCCCGGTTGGCTGGGTTGACTTCCTCCCTGACTCACTGATGTGTGGGCCAGGCCCCTGCTTAATTAAGCAATAGATTAATTAGCGTTAATTAACTTAGTTAGATAGGTTAGTCTCTGACATGTGGGCCCAGGCCTTAACTAAACTAGATTAGGTTTAGTTTAATTTTAATTAACCTTGTTAGTTAATTGTGTCACTGACGTGTGGACCCCACACATCAGGTTTGACCTGGACCGAGCCGTTGACCTGCTGACATCACTGTGAGGTCATGCTGACGCAATAATTCCTTTTTGGAATTTAAAGAAATCTTAAATGATGTATTATTTTCAGAAATGCCCAAAACTTCAAAAAATCATAGAAATTCAACCGTAACTCCAAATGAAATAATTTATATATGAAAAATTATCAGAAAAATCCAATCTATCCATTTATGCTAGTTTCATGCATGTTCAACCAACTTATACCCACTGTATAAGTGAAAACATGATAATGGCATTTTAAATGCTAAATATGGAGTTTGCATATGAACCCTTGGTCCATATGGACTTCATTTAAATTGTTGCTAGATGCATTAGTGCAAAACACATTCATATTGCCATGTCATAGCATGCATCATTGTTGCATATCGTCATGTGTTGATTGAGTTCTTTCTCAGTTGCCGGTGTTTGTCCCCTCTCGGTAGACGTGGTTCCGACGATGAGTTCGATGACACCGATGGAGAACTATACTATCTTCGGAAGTGTCAGGCAAGCAAAACCCCCTTGTTCATTCCGATACAATCCCAATCTCTCGCTCCTGCTCTCTTTTACTGCATTAGGACAACAACGTTTCAACTGTTACATGCTGCGGTAGCTGAACCCCTTATCCTCTGCATGACCTGTCATTGCCACAGTAAATAGATGAAACCCACTAGCATGAGTAGGAGTTGTTTGAGCCCTGATGTGCCTACTCATTCATGCTTGTTTGTCATGCCTGCTATTGCTTAGAGTTGAGTCAGGTCTGATTCATCGGGAATGAATTGGAACGTGATGAACATGTCCTACCGTTGAGAGCTAAGTGTGTGAACACGATTTGGTAAAGGTAGCGGTGAGAGGCCATGTAGGAGTACATGGTGGGTTGTCTCATCGCAGCCGTCCTCAGGAACTGAGTTCTATGTCTGTGATGCATGAACAACTACTACCACTCATTGGGATCCTGAATTGACCCTCTCGGCTTCTTAATCACCCTAGTACTCTGTCCAGGAGTTGCAACTAGTTTCTGGTGTTTGTAGGTTATGTGTTGACGGCCGTGCGTAGCGCTGACCCTAGGGGTGGGCTATGATGTGGTAGATACACCGTGGCTGGGCATGCCGGGCGCCCGTTTGGTGTCTCGGAACCCTGTACACATCGTTCGGGGCCGTATGTGGAAACCTCGGCCGGACTCCCTGCGGATGGAACCTGGATAGGCGATAAACCTGGACTAGAGACATGAGTGTTTAGGTAGTCCGTGACCGACACCCTCGTTGGGCTTCCGCTTGAAGGTTGCCGAGTACATGTCGTGTAAACGACAGTAAGTGGTGGGAGCGTGTGTGAAGAAGTACACCCCTGCAGGGTTATCATTATCTATTCGAATAGCCGGATTCCTCGGATATGGAAACTTGGACCCCTTGCATAGTTCATAGACAAGTGAAAGTGGATACTCTAAAACTCGCAAGATAAGTGTGAGTGCTATTGATGGCCTTCTCGTAGGGAGACGGGAGCGGTTCCATAGTGGTGTATTTGAATGGTGAATATGTGGACTCGTGTGCGCCACCTCAAAAGAGTTGCTTGCAATCGTAGTTCAGGTTAGCCACTGAATCAAAGCTGGCTTGCTGCAGTTAAACTCCACCACCCCCCTTGTTGATACCGATGCATATGTAGCTAGTTCTGATGTAAGTCTTGCTGAGTACCTTTGTACTCAAGTTTGCTTAATTTATGTTTTGCAGAGAGAGACTTCAGTCTCGCTAGTAGTTCCGCGTGGACTTCGACGTTAGCTTGATACCTCAGCTACGATCTTGTGCCCTCGGCAGGATCTGGTAGATAGTGAGGCTTCTTAGCCTTTTTCCATTTGTAGATGTCTGTACTCAGACATGTTAAGCTTCGGCATGTGCTTGATTTGTATGCTGTGATTGTTGTGTCATGAGACCCATGTTTGGAATTTCTCGCTCCTCAGAGCCTAATGAATTAATACTTGAGTCGTAGAGTTATGTTGTGATGCCATGTTGTATTTACACATATCGAGCATATTGTGTGTATGATTGAAATGCTTGGTATGTGTGGGATTCGACAATCTAGTTGTTTATCCTTGGCAGCCTCTCTTATGGGGAAATGTAGTCTGGTGCTTCCATGAGCCATAGTAGTCCGCTACAGCCCGGTTCACCGGAGTCCTGCTAGCCCAGCACTACTGCTCAGGATACTTGACTGGCCGGCATGTGTTTAACTTCGTTCCTGTGTCTGTCCCTTCGGGGAAATGTCACGCGGTGACATCCGGAGTCCTGCCTAGCCTGCTACAGCCCGGGTTCCTGGAGTCCTGTTAGCCCAGTGCTACAGCCCGGATTCACACGCTGCTGACTGACATGCTCGATGTGATTCATGTATGCCTGTCCCCATAGATTGGTGCCGCTTTGGGTTCATGACTAGCCATGTCGGCCCGAGTTCTCTGTCATATGGATGCTAGCGACATTATCATATACGTGAGCCAAAAGGCGCAAATGGTCTCGGACCAGATAAGGTGGCACCCATGGGAATACCGTGCGTAAGGCCGCAAAGTGATATGAAGTGTTACATGCTAGATCGGTGTGACTTTGGAATCGGGGTCCTGACACTCTGTAGCCTTGGTCTTCTTCACATCTAATGCAGATGGAAGGATAGGAGTTGGTGTAGGCGCTGGAGGAGCAGAGGAATTTGGTTCAAGATCTTCAGGCACAACTGATGCAGTTGTCCTGACTTCTTCATTTTCTTCAGGCACAACACTAGTGGTTGCCCTGGCAATTTCTTCAGCGGCTGGAATGCAGTCATCAGCCCTGGTACTAGCATTTTCTTCAGAAGCCTGGGTGTCATCAGTGTTGGTATTTTCTTTAGTAGGCTAGGCAGATGCTGCAGCCTGAGGAATTTCTTGTTGCGTTTGGGGAGCAATAGTGGAGGTGAAGTTGTCAGCAAGTCTCACAAAACGAACCTTGGCCCCCAACCAATGAGCGTGATATGCGTCAAATTCATCACTGAGTTTCTTGATCTTAGATTGCATAGTGACAAGTTCTTCAGTTGTCATAGAGACAACGTTTTTCTTCATGAAGTGCTCCTTTTTGCACTGTGCTTTCTTGATCAGCCTGGCCTTTTCAAATTTCCATTTCTCTTCTTGAATGAAGTGAGTCAACATATGACTTTGGCCAGGTGTCAACTTGAAATCAGTCATGGGAGTGTTGGGGTCCTTGTGCCAGAGATCAATGTAATCAAGGATCAACTTTGGATCCAAAAGCAGTGGCACACTTGTGCCTTTGGCTCTAGCGGCCCCGACTTGTCTGTCTCTGATGATTTCATCAAGTTCTTCATCATCAGCTTTGTCTTCATCAGACGACACTTGAAAAGCGATCTGCTTCTTTTGAGGACTTGGTCGAGAGCCTCATCCAGCAGTTTCCTTGGTCTTCAGCAGAGTGGGGCCAGTTGAAGAATGTAGTGGAGCTGAAGAACTTGCAGAGGTGCCTGAGGCAATAGAGATGCCTGTTTTCCTTTGGCACGTGGCGAGATGCACAGGTGCGGAGGACTTTGGAGGAGCTGGTGTGGGTTGAGGAATTGACCGTGAGGGCTTTGAAGAAACTGGCCGTGAGGGCATTGCTGAGGAACTTGGCCATGAGGGCATTTGGGTAGAAGCACTTGGCTTATGAGCCGGCTTCTTTGACATTGCCTTCTTGGGCTTACTTGTAGAGGCCTCAGCAGTGGCAGCAGCAGCAACAGAGTCTTCATTGAATTTCCTCACTGCTTCTCTAGCTACTCTGCCAAGCTTGGCCTGGCGCTTGGCCCATTCATCAGGATAATCCTCACCACGCTTGAGGCTGGTGGGATCAGCTACTTGGCCAGGTGCCAACGGAGGTCTTGGGCATGGAGGATTAAGAGCGAATTTCTTCATATACTTGGGAGTAACATATCTGTATTCCCTCCATTCCTGTGCCCATCTCCTCTCTATCCTTTGGATGCGCACTTTGCGCTGATTTTTGTCCTCCTTGCCAAATTTGGCATCATCAGGAGTGCAATAATCCTTGTATATATCCTCAGGGATTTCAAACACAGTGTTGACTTCTAGCTTCTTTCCTCCCTTCTGAGGTTTCTTGCCATCTGCCATTTTCTTCAGCTGGGAGTTTTGAACGATTGAGTTCTCTGAAGAGGTATGCAACTTTTCTTCGAGGAACGCTGCCAATGAGTTAAGTTGATGAGAACCTAATGATTCAGCAGTGGACATGTGTACCTGTGAACAGAGTATAGGTGCGAAGAATTTGGAGAGGTCATATGCGTTGTCAGAAGTTTTTGCAAAAAGAACAAGTTTGAGGAAATTGACCAGACGAGTCTTGAAGAATTTCACTAAGCGTTCTTTGACTTAGGTTCTAGAGTTGTACAGATTTGAAAATCCACACAATTGAGGAATCTTGAAAAAAGTTGCTTAGAGAAACAGATCAAGAATAGATGATATGTGAGGTGTTTAGTTGTGTGAAGAGTTGAGGAATAAACACCTTTTGAAGATTTGAAGAAAATATCAGAATCAACAAGGGCAGTAAAAGTAACTTTTAATTACCCTTGATGAAGAACACGAAGAACTAGGAAGTGTAGATTTGAAGCTCATCGGTTCAGATCTTCCACGCCCTAACTTGGCTGAGTAAGACAGCTACAGCGGCGGCGGAGTGAAGAAATCCGCGTACGGCGTGAGTACGGCGGCGACGAGGTCGAGGCAGTGAAGCTCTTCCTCACCGGCGACGATGGAAGTAGCGGCAGCGCTAGGGTTGGGGAGCTCGAGCGGAGTAAAAGTGAAGTGAGGAAGGGAGAGGGGTATTTATTGCCGAAGTGAAAAACCGCTCGCCCGAGGAAATAGGACGAACATGCCCCTGACCTTTCTCATTTGCCTGACATGTGTCACCCACATATAGAAAGGTGGCGATCATGTGCGATCATGGGTGAATAGATAAACATTGCATAGAATGCGGAACGGTTTGAGCGGCAATGCCGAAAATTTAGATAAGATAGGTTTTAAAGTTCCGTTCGCAATTTCTTCAGCTGACAAGGACACAGTGAAGATTTTGAATGAGATTTAAATAGAACACACATGAAGAATTTGTAAATAGACTGGGTTGAGTTTAGCATAGAGGGGGAAAGGGTCCAATCACATTCACTTAGCAGAACAAGCAACTTGAAGAAATAGCAATAAGTGAATGCTGTAGAGGACATAAACCATATATATAGCCAATGAAGAAAAACGACGGAGATGGTGAAGACAATGCAGGATGAAAAACAACTGAGGAATTTCAAAGAACTGAGGAAAAACTCAATTGAAGATTTTCAACATTTTGTGGTGGCGTGACCCACCGTATAAGAATGATGATTCCAGACACCACGTACAATTGTCGTAGGGTTCCGAGAATCAAATTCTTCATTAATTTCTTCACACTTAGAGTGTTATTCTTCATTGATTGAAGAAAAACATTTCTTCATGTGTTGCACATCTAAGTCATCAATGTTTCATAAGTTTTAGGATGAGTGTCCTTTTCAAAGAACATTCGAAGATTCTAGGATATTTAGCTCACACCGCAACTTACTAAATCTCTTCTCATCCAAGGGCTTAGTGAAGATATCGGCTAGCTGTTCTTCAGTCTTCACATGCTCATTAGAGATGTTGCCCTTCAACACATGATCACGGAGAAAATGATGACGAATCTGAATGTGCTTTGTCTTCGAGTGCTGAACTGGGTTATGAGCAATCTTGATGGCACTCTCATTGTCACAGTAGAGTGGCACATTCTTCACGTTGACGCCGTAGTCCTTGAGAGTTTGCTTCACCCATAGCAGTTGAACACATCAAGAACCAGCAGCAATGTACTCAGCTTCAGCAGTAGACAGTGATACACAGTTCTGTTTCTTCGAGGACCAACAGACCAAAGATCGTCCGAGGAAATGGCATGTACCAGATGTTGACTTGCGGTCCGCATGATCACCAACATAGTCAGAGTCTGAATATCCAATGAGATAAAAAACCGAGCCCTTGGGGTACCATAATCCAAATGTTGGTGTGTGAGCTAGATATCGAAGAATATGCTTCACAACCTTATGGTGTGATTCCTTCGGTGTAGCTTGAAATCGGGCACACATGCAAACACTAAGCATAATATCTGGCCTAGATGCACATAAGTACAATAAAGAACCAATCATGGAGCGGTATACCTTTTGATCGAAGTCAATACCATTTTCATCAGTGCATAGATGACCATTTGTGGGCATAGGGATTTTGACTCCTTTGGAATCTTGCATGCCGAATTTCCTCAATACGGCCTTGAGGTATTTCTCCTGAGATATGAATATTCCATTGCGCTATTGACAAATCTGAAGACCTAAGAAGAATTTCAATTCTCCCATCATAGACATTTGATATTCTTCACTCATCATATAGGCAAATCCATCACTGTAACGTTGGTCAGTATAGCCGAAAATGATATCATCAACATAGATTTGGCACACAAACAATTCACCATCATAAGATTTAGTGAAAAGAGTTGGGTCAAGTGAACCAGGTTTGAAGCCTTTCTTCATGAGGAATTCCTTCAAAGTATCATACCACGACCGTGGGGCCTGCTTGAGGCCATAGAGGGCCTTATTGAGTCTGAAGACTTTGTCAGGATGCTTTGGATCTTCAAAACCCGGGGGTTGAGCAACATATACTTCTTCCTCAAGCTTACCATTGAGGAATGCACTTTTCACATCCATTTGATATAAGATGATATCATGATGGTTAGCATAAGCAAGTAATATGCGCATAGCCTCAAGTCTAGCAACAGGTGCAAAAGTTTCATCGAAATCAATTCCTTCAACTTGTGTGTAGCCTTGAGCTACAAGCCGTGCCTTATTCCTCACCATAAGGCCATTTTCATCTTGCTTGTTGCGGTACATCCACTTTGTGTCGATGATATTGTGCTTGCAAGGATCTGGATGTTTGACCAGTTCCCAGATGTTGTTGAGCTCGAATTGATGTAATTCCTCTTGCATAGCTTGAATCCACTCAGGCTCCAGAAATGCTTCATCTACTTTAGTGGGCTCTGTGATAGAGATGAAAGCAAAGTGCCCACAAAAGTTAGATAAATGTGAAGCTCTTGAGCGTGTGAGAGGACATGGAATGTTGATGTCGCTGATGATTTTCTCAATTTGCACTTCATTTGCAACGCGAGGATGAGCGGGTTGACGTTGAGGAATTTGATCAGCATTTTCTTCAACACCATTTTCCTCAGGTGCATCAACATGACGTTCCTCATCTTCTGGAATGACTTCTTTAGCAGATTCTTTAGTAGTAATGACATCCTCAGTAGCCTTGAACTTAATAGATTCCTCAAGAGGTATTTCATCTATCACAGGAGGTAGGTGCTCTCTTTGCGAGCCATTAGTTTCATCGAACCGCACATCTACAGTTTCAACAACCTTGTGATGACAGGTGTTGAAGACTCTGTAGGTGTGCGAGTCCTTACCATAACCGAGCATAAAACCTTCATGTGCTTTCAGTGCAAATTTAGAACTGTGATGAGGATCTCTAATCCAACATTTAGCACCGAAGACTTCGAAATAACTCACATTGGGTTTCTTGTCAGTGAGGAGTTCATATGAGTCTTCTTGAAGAATTTGTGAAGATATACCCAATTGATGATGTGGCACACAGTATCAATTGCCTCATGCCAAAAGCGAGGAGGCGTCTTGTACTCATCAAGCATAGTGCGGGCCATATCAACAAGAGTCCTGTTCTTGCGCTCTACGATGCCATTTTGCTGAGGAGTATAAGGAGCAGATAACTCATGAGTAATACCAAGTTCATCAAGATAGTCATCAAGACCAGTGTTCTTGAACTCAGTTCCATTATCACTTCTGATGTGCTTGATCTTCACACCAAAGTTGGTTGAAGCCCTCGATGAAAATTGTTTGAAGACTTCCTGCACTTCAGTTTTGTAAGTGATGATATGGACCCATGTATATCGAGAATAATCATCAACAATGACAAAGCCATATAAGGATGCATCATTAGTAAATGTGGCATAGTTGTAACGACCCGACCCAAAATCGGTCAAGTCTCTGTGTAGCTGTACCATCCCAAGATCATGCTGGCACACACAGTACATTGATGAAAAGATTCAAAGTTCAATCACACCTGAATTTATTACACGATTCTCATATCGAGTCTTTATTACATAATAATAAATTCGGCTGAAGGCCAACTCACGAGAAATAAACAAAATAAAGCTGCGGAAGCGTAGATGAATAGCGAGTCCATCCGACTCCATAGGGTAATCGCCAAGCGTAGCTCGTAGCCTCACTCCTGGTCGAAAAACTCCTCTGCAACATGAGACATCGCAGCCGTGTAGGTCAGAATTTTGAATATGCCGGCAAGTCATAGATAAAACAACAAATAATAATACTAACACTATATGCAATTTGGCTGTGGGGCTCTAAGTTTTATATTTTTGCGAAAAGGCAGTTTTCCCTACAACAAAGGTCTTGCTTGCAATTACTACAAAATGTTGGTAGTTATTGAGATGGTTCCGCCAACCAATGTCTCATTCCCAATTATTAATTAACCCCTCAATTAATTTATTTGTTCGATGTTGAGATTTCTGAAATACTCCAATTTCTAGAGGCTCAAATGTCCGTAACCGGGGACACGACTAATCGATTAGGTTGTTACTCCGCAGAGTCTTGTGCACTTTACCCGCAAGATTCGTTCCCTCCTTTATGTCCTCACACTGCATGGTGTTTGAGGATGGGATGAACGAAACAGGGTCTTCCGTAGAGTTTCTCTGGGCACTGCTGGTGCCCATCCATCTCCTACCATTCTTCTACATCTGCTGGCACCGTCCGTTCAGAGTCACGTCTAAGGACAACCCAGCCAGAGCCCATAATGGCTTGCGGCTGCACAGGTAAGCTTCCAGTCAAGGGGTATCCATCCGTTTCTTTGTGGCTGGGTGAAGCTATCCGCAAGATGTCATGGCGCTTCTCCATGCATCCCGGCCATCCGCTGGTTCCTCCAGGGTGCCCGTCAACCGTCCTCCACCCAGTAGTGAATTTGAAGTCCATATTGAGCTTGAAGTCATGGGGTTTTCATCATCTTGACTCTCACATCTCCCTTATGAATCTCTCAAGCAACCCCGTCTACGAGCATAACAAAATAATCTACATCGTCCCGGGCAATAGTAACAAGGGGAATTGGGTTCATCCTATCTCATGATACCACTCAAGACATAACTTAAAATTCTCCTACTGCATGCATGGTGGGGTGGAATAATTCTAATGCAACAAAATCATAGGTATTGTAAAACATGATCAAATGACTTGCCTGGCTGACGGTCTTCAAACGCTAGTGACTCGAGATAGCAAGCTTCGCACTCCGGAAATTCTATCGAGTCAAACAATAGCACAAATAAATATTCCACTAAACAATATAACAGCAAGCTAAAGGAAATCACACAAGCACTCAAACCAAAACCAAAGAAAACTCGAAGAACTCCAAACCAACAACTAGCAAGAAAAATAAATAAATTAAACATTTTTTCTATAAATAAAAGTTCACCCTCTGTAACTACAGAAACTAATCTAAAATAAATTATAACAGAGGTGAAATAACATCCTAAATGAAATAGAACAACAGAAAACAACAACAAGCTAAAAAACTAGAAAAGATGTTTTTGAGTAAAACTATTTTTAATAAAGACTAAAAATACCCAAATATATTCCTACTGTTAGGCAAGGTCAAAACAAAGCAGTGACAAAAAGAATCACTAAAAAAATAATCCTAACTCAAATTATAGCAGAAATACTAATCTGAGTAAAACTAATATAAAACTATTTTTATAAACTTAAACATTGCCGAATCTATTTTCTACAGAAACTACAAGAAATTTTTAAACTAACAAAAAAAGGATCAACTAAAATATTAAAAAACCTAAAAGATATAGACTTTTCAAGATTGGAACTATTCTGTTAAAAACAAAAATGAAAAAAAACTAAAACAACTAGGGCGCTAACGGGCCAAAACATTGAGCGTTCTAAAACTAAAAGGCACGCATGCGTTGAATAGGCTAATACGCGTACGGGTTAATAATAAAAAAACCGATCGGGCCGGTCTAACTAAACTAGGTAACTGAACTGGAAATAAATCGTAAAGTAAACCGATGTATTGAAAATAACCTAACCCTTCCCTAGTCTAATCCAAACCGTACATGCGAGATCTAATGGTGGAGGGGAGTTCCGATGGCTTACAGCGAACTCGACGACGACGACGGACGACGGCGGCGCAGCGGCTCTGGTGGTCCGGGGCGACGGCGGAGACGTCGGAGCGAGGCGGAGGCGGTGGTGGTCTCAGCGGTGGTCGTGGATGACGGTAAGGAGCGGCACGAGCTTGACAGAGCTCCTGGTGAGCTCCAACTCCGGCGACGGGTGGTTATGCTCAAGGCGGCGACTCCGGTGATCCCTAGGCGAAGAGAGGATGTCAAAGAGGTGTGGGAGGATGTGGTGGTTCGGGTGAAGGTGCTGGGAGGGCAGGGGAGGTACTCACGACATCGGGAGTGGCAGTGAACCGAGGTGGCGACGGCGAGATTGGTTTCGCGGGAGCGTGGGCTACGGGTGGGTTGGAGCTTAGGGTTTTAGGGGGATCAAGAGAGGGGGCTGAGGGGTTTATATAGGGCAAAGTCTTGGAGTAGGGGGCGATGCGGGATCGCGATCCCGAGAAGATCGCGGTGTCGGGCGCGCTCTGCGTGTGCTCCGGTGTGGTGTGTCGTGTGTGAGGGGAAAGAGACGGGTGGGGTCGGCGCGTCAGTGAGAGATATAGGGAAGAGGGAGCGGGCGACCGTTCGGGAGCGGCTTTGCGTGTGTGACGCGCTGGGCTGGCGGCCTCGGCGCTGGTGGGCTATGGCCTCGGCGCTGGTGGGCCGCGTCGTGTGGCTGGCTGGGCCGGTTGGCCTGGCCAGCTCTGTTTTTTTTGAATTAAGGCAGAGAGGAAAAAGAAAATAAAAAGGAATCTATAATACTTTTATATATGTCATATATATATATATATATCTAAATTCTCAGGGGAAATAATCCTACAACGTGGACATTTTTCCAGAGGCAAAACACAAACTAAAAAAACATTTTCTGGAAATCCCAAATAAAATTCAAATTTGAAATCAAACGTTTTGGCCATATTTTTCTTCTGACACTTTTGGAGTGTCATGTTTACTCCTCTCATACTTTTGCTCAAGTATTTTGTCAGGCATTTTTTTGAAATAAATTTCAATTGCCAAGTTGAATCCAATTCAAACAAAACTCAAATGCCTCTAAAAATTCCAAATGCCACACAATTTCAAACAATATGCATAGATGCTTATCTAATAATTGTAAAACATTCCAAATTGAAAATTTGGGATGTTACAAACCTACCCACCTTAAGATGAATCTCGCCCTCGAGATTCGGGTTGGCTCGCAAATAGGTGTGGGTGGTCTCGGCGGAGATCTTCTCGCTCCCAGGTGGCTTCCTCCTCGGAGTGGTGGCTCCACAGAACCTTGCAAAACTTGATGATCTTACTGCGGGTAACTCTGTTCGCAGTCTCGAGAATTCTGACAGGTTTCTCTTCATAAGTCAGATCACTGTCAAGCTGTATGGCCTCTAGGGGCACTGTCTCTCTCAAAGTAATACCAGCCATCTCGGCATGGCATTTCTTCAGCTGGGATACGTGAAAGACATCATGAACTCCTGACAGTCCTTCCGGCAGTTCCAGCTTGTATGCAACTTCTCCTCTGCGTTTGAGGATTTTGTATGGGCCAATGAACCGGGGTGCTAACTTTCCTTTAACACCAAATCTCTTGATTCCATGAAGTGGAGACACACAGAGATATGCTCGATCTCCAACTTCATACGTTATCTCCTTGCGTTTACTGTCGGCATAACTCTTCTATCTCGACTGGGCTATCTTGAGTCTATCTCGAATCAGCTTGACCTTCTCTTCAGAATCTCTGATAAGATCGGGACCAAAAAGTTTTCGGTCTCCAACACCATCCCACAACTGGTGTTCTGCACCTCCTTCCGTATAGAGCTTCGAAAGGGGCCATCTTCAGACTGGTCTGATAGCTGTTGTTGTATGAGAACTCTACGTATGGCAAATTGTCATCCCAGCTAGACCTGTAGTCTAGCACACAGGCTCTCAACATGTCCTCCAGAATCTGGTTGACTCTCTCGGTCTGTCCATCTGTCTACGGATGAAAAGCTGTACTGAACTCCAGCCTCGTACCCAAAGTTTCATGCAACTGACTCCAAAACTTTGAGGTAAGTTGTGTTCCTCTATCTGACACGATACTCCTCGGAACTCCATGTAGACATACGATCCTGGTCATGTATATCTTGGCTAACTTAGCGCTGGTATATGTAGTCTTTAGGGGAATGAAATGAGCTACCTTGGTCAAGCAATCAACTACTACCCAGATGGAGTCATAACCTGAAAGGGTCCTGGGTAATCCTGTGATAAAGTCGATTCCAAGTTTTTCCCATTTCCACTCGGGAATCGGCAGTGGTTGAGGTAACCCTGCCGGCTTCTGATGTTCCGCCTTTACTCGCTGAGTAACATCGCATACTGCTACGTACCCGGCAACAGCGGGGCTTCTGCTGAGCTCATGAGTTGTACTTTCCCTGGCCATATTTCCGCTTGCGGCTTTCAATCTGCCGCTGCTTGCCTTCAAGTATAGTGGCCTTGTCTACCAGCTCCTGGTAGTTGCTGAAGGTAGCCAACATTTGCTGCATTCCCATCTAATCATTGAGTCCCTCAAGAAACTTCTCCTGTTTTGCGACATCTATGGCCACATCATCTGGGGCATAGCAAGATAATTTGCTGAACTCATCCACATACTGCCCCACAGTACGGTTCCCCTGGCGTAAGTTGCGGAACTCACGCTTCTTCAGACTCATGGCTCCAGCTGAGACATGAGCGGTGCGGAAAGCCTGCTGGAACTGATCCCATGTCATGGTGGCGACCAGATAAGTGGCGGTGTAGGTCTCCCACCAAGAGGCTGCAGGTCCATTCAGTTGATGTGCGGTAAAATGCACCTTCTCAGCATCTGTGCATCCAACAGTTGCTACATCCCTTCCGATCTTGCGGAGCCAATCATCAGCTACAGTCGGCTCGGTGCTACTAGAGAACACCGGCGGATTCAGCCTTAGGAACTGGGTCAGGTTATCGACAGGGGGTGGTGGCGGTGGATTGCTATTGTTGTTGCCTTGGTTTTGGATGAGCATTTGCATTAAGGCATTCTGCTGTTGAATCAGCTGGGTGAGCTCCAGCGGGAAAGTGAAACCGGGGTCATGTCTCGGAGGCATCTGGTGTTTTGGCGTGGATGAGAAATTAGAATAGAACAAGGGTCTAATGAGAAAATAGCACTACCCAAATGAATGCACAAACATAATCACACCAATCATTTATTCATTCATCTCAAACAGGGTTCAATCTCGGATTACAAAATCTCACGACTAATCGAAAATAACGGCCTAACTGATCGACGAAAAATAAAATAACATGGCGGTCGACTAAATGTCTTCATCAATTATCCTTGCATCCTCTGGTGCGGCGCCCTCTGGTGCGTCGTCCTCTAGTGCGGTGCCTCCTCTTGCGGCTTCCTTCGGTGGATCTCTCTTCATAATCATCGTCATTGCTCACGAGGGGTCCATCATCTCCACTCGGAAAAAGGTCTTCTTCCAGATCCATCTTCTCCTCCAGTGTGGCAATATATTTCTCCCGGTCCTCGAGTCTATCCATAAAATCCTTGACTTCTTCTTCATACTCATAGTGGGCTTCACGTGCTGCATCCTCCAGTTCCATTTCGCGAAGATGCAACCTTTGGACCGTCTTCAAGCTCCTGCGCATCTGAATCTCTAGAGCCCTGATGTGAGCCTCCAAGTCTTGGACATATGAGCGAACAGAGCCGTCATCTATGGTGCGGATGAGCTCTCCATCTGCAGTCCTGCGAGAAATCATGGTGTGGTCTGATCCAACGAGCTCGGCCCTGTATTCCTCCTGGATGCGTCCAAGTGCAGTATGAACTGCTATGTCTCTCCCGAGGATCCAAGTGGGAGCAGTGAACCTGAAGTCAACGGGTGCCGAGAGACTTCCAAAGTCCTCCCTGGTATGTGTACCTTAATCCTATAGCAAGGGTCTTCTGGAAATGCCATGATAGGGGTCCCGATGATAGACGGCAGAGCAATCTTCAATTCCTTGATGATCTGGACCAGCCTCCTGCCGAAAAGCATTGTCTCATCTGGCTGGCAAAACTCCGGGAGCAGAACTGGGATGAACTTGACGGCCATCTAGAATGTTGAAATCGGAGAGAAGTCAGAAATGAACAGGGGAGAATTATGGAATAATAAGGACATAAAATAAAATAGTTTCTTCCTATGGCTTTCCGATCCTAGGGGTTATGTCCTACGGTCAGCGTGTGCTCTGAATACCATCTTTGTAACGACCCGACCCAAAATCGGTCAAGTCTCTGTGTAGGTGTACCATCCCAAGATCATGCTGGCACACACAATACATTGATGAAAAGATTCAAAGTTCAATCACACCTGAATTTATGACACGATTCTCATATCGAGTCTTTATTACATAATAATAAATTCGGCCGAAGGCCAACTCATGAGAAATAAACTAAATAAAGCTGCGGAAGCGTAGACGAATAGCAAGTCCATCCGACTCCATAGGGTAATCGCCAAGCGTAGATCGTAGCCTCACTCCTAGTCGGAAAACTCCTCTGCAACATGAGACGTTGCAGCCGTGTAGGTCAGAATTTTGAATATGCCGGCAAGTCATAGATAAAACAACAAATAATATTACTAATACTATATGCAATTTGGCTGTGGGGCTCTAAGTTTTATATTTTTGCGAAAACGCAGTTTTTACCTACAACAAAGGTCTTGCTTGCAATTACTACAAAATGTTGGTAGTTATTGAGATGGTTCCGCCAACCAATGTCTCATTCCCAATTATTAATTAACACCTCAATTAATTTATTTGTTCGATGTTGAGATTTCCGAAATACTCCAATTTCCAGAGGCTCAAATGTCCGTAACCGGGGACATGGCTAATCGATTAGGTTGTTACTCTGCAGAGTCTTGTGCACTTTACCCACAAGATTCGTTCCCTCCTTTATGTCCTCGCACTGCATGGTGTTTGAGGACGGGACGAACGAAACAGGGTCTTTCGTAGAGTTTCTTTGGGCACTACTGGTGCCCATCCATGTCCTACCGTTCTTCTACATCTGCTGGCACCGTCCGTCCAGAGTCACGTCTAAGGTCAACCCAGACAGAGCCCATAATGGCTTGCGGCTGCACAGGTAAGCTTCCGGTCAAGGGGTATCCATCCATCTCTTCATGGCTGGGTGAAGCTTTCCGCAAGATGTCTTGGCGCTTCTCCATGCATCCCGGCCATCCGCTGGTTCCTCCAGGGTGCCCGCCAACCGTCCTCCACCGAGTAGTGAATTTGAAGTCCATCTTGAGCTTGAAGTGATGGGGTTGTCATCATCTTGACTCTCACATCTCCCTTATGAATCTCTCAACCAACCCCGTCTACGAGCATAGCAAAATAAACTACATCATCCCAGGCAATAGTAACAAGGGGAATTGGGTTCATCCTACCTCATGATACCACTCAAGACATAACTTAAAATTCTCCTACTGCATACATGGTGGGGAGGAATAGTTCTAATGCAACAAAATCATAGGTATTGTAAAACATGATCAAATGACTTGCTTGGCTGACGGTCTTCAAACGCTAGTGACTCGACATAGCAAGCTTCGCACTCCGAAAATTCTATCGAGTCAAACAATAGCACAAATAAATATTCCACTAAACAATATAACAGCAAGCTAAAGGAAATCACACAAGCACTCAAACCAAAACCAAAGAAAACTCGAAGAACTCCAAACCAACAACTAGCAAGAAAAAAATAAATTAAACATTTTATTTTTTCTGTAAATAAAAGTTCACCCTCTGTAACTACAGAAACTAATCTAAAATAAATTATAACAGAGGTGAAATAACATCCTAAATTAACTAGAACAATAGAAAACAACAGCAAGCTAAAAAAACTAGAAAAGCTGTTTTCGAGTAAAACTATTTTTAATAAAGACTAAAAATACCCAAATAATTCCTATTGTTAGGCAAGGTCAAAACAAAGCAGAGACAAAAAGAATCACTAAAAAAATAATCCTAACTCAAATTATAGCAGAAATACTAATCTGACTAAATATAAAACTATTTTTATAAACTTAAACATGGCCAAATCTATTTTCTACAGAAACTACAAGAAATTTGTAAACTAACAAAAAAATAATCAACTAAAAATATTAAACAACCTAAAATATATAGACTTTTCAAGATTGGAACTATTCTGTTAAAAATAGAAACGAAAAAAAACTAAAACAACTAGGGCGCTAACGGGCCGAAACAGTGAGCGTTCTAAAACTAAAAGGCGCACATGCGTTGAATAGGCTAATACGCGTACGGGTTCATAATAAAAAAACCAATCGGGCTTGTCTAACTAAACTAGGTAACTAAACCGAAAATAAATCGTAAACTAAACTGATCTATTGAAAATAACCTAACCCTTCCCTAGTCTAATCCAAACCGTACATGAGAGATCCAATGGTGGAGGGAGTTCCGGCGGCTTCCAGCGAACTCGACGGCAATGACGGACGACGGCGGCTCGGGCGGCGACGGCGCAGCGGCTCCGGTGGTCCGGCGCGACGGCGGAGACGTCAGGGCGAGGCGGAGGAGTGTTGCGGAGGCGGTGGTGGTCTCAGCGGCGGTCGAGGATGACGGTAGCGAGTGGCATGAGCTCGACAGAGCTCCTGGTGAGCTCCAACTCCGGCAACGGGCGGTTTTGCTCAAGGCGGCGACTCCAGTGATCCCTGGGCGAAGAGAGGATGTCAAAGAGGTGCGGGAGGAGGTGGCAGTTCGGGTGAAGGTGCTGGGAGGGCAGGGGAGGTACTCACGACGTCGGGAGTGGCGGCGAACCGAGGCGGCGACGGCGAGATCGGTTTCGCGGGAGCGTGGGCTACGGGTGGGTTTGAGCTTAGGATTTTAGGGGGATCAAGAGAGGAGGCTGATGGGTTTATATGGGGCAAAGTCTTGGAGGAGGGGGCGACGCGGGATCGCGATCCCGAGAAGATCGCGGTGTCGGGCGCGCTCTGCGCATGCTCCGGTGTGGCGTGTCATGTGCGAGGGGAAAGAGACGGGTGGGGTCGGCGTGTTAGTGAGAGAGAGAGAGAGAGAGGGAAGAGGAAGCGGCTTTGGGTGTGTGGCGCGCTGGGCTGGCGGCCTTGGCGCTGGTGGGCTGCGGCCTCGGCGCTTGTGGGCCACGTCGGGTGGCTGGCTGGGCCGGTTGGCCTGGCCAACTCAGGTTTTTTTGAATTAAGGCAGAGAGGAAAAAGAAAATAAAAAGGAACCTATAATGCTTTTATATAGGTCATATATATATCTAAATTCTCAGGGGAAATAATCCTACAACGTGGACAATTTTCTAGAGGCAAAACACAAACTAAAAAAACATTTTCTGGAAATCCCAAATAAAATTCAAATTTGAATTCAAACTTTTTGGCCATATTTTTCTTTGACATTTTTGGAGTGTCATGTTTACTCCTCTCATACTTTTGCTCAAGTATTTTGTCAGGCATTTTTTTTGAAATAAATTTCAATTGCCAAGTTGAATCCAATTCAAACAAAACTCAAATGCCTCTGAAAATTCCAAATGCCACACAATTTCAAATGATATGCATATATGCTTATCTAATAATTGTAAAACATTCCAAATTGAAAATTTCGGATGTTACAATAGTGGTAGGGCCAAAGAGATCCATGTGAAGTAATTCAAATGGTCGAGTAGTAGTCATGATAGTCTTCGCTGGATGCTTGGCCTTGGTCATTTTTCCAGCTTCACAGGCTCCGCATAAGTGATTCTTGAGGAATTTGACATTTTCAATGCCAATGACATGCTTCTTCTTAGCGAGTGTGTGCAAATTCCTCATGCCAGCATGACAAAGTCGTCGATGCCATAGCCAGCCTTCTGAAGCTTTTGCAAGTAGACATGTAGTAGGTTGTGGTCCTGTAGAGAAATCAACAATATACAAATCACCTCTCCTAAAGCCTTCGAAGACTTTGGAATTATCAGCTTCCATGATCACAACACAACGATACTTTCCAAACACAACAACCATATCAAGATCACAAAGCATTGAGACAGACATGAGGTTGAACCCTAAGGACTCGACAAGCATGACTTTGTCCATGTGTCGATCCTTTGAGATTGCAACCTTACCTAGACCCAATACCTTGCTTTTGCCTTTGTCAGCGTAGGTGATATGCTTCAGATGTGATGGAGATAAAGCAGTGTCCATCAATAAGCTCCTGTCACCAGTCATGTGATTTGTACATCCACTATTGAGGACCCACTCAGTGGCTTTGGGTTGATCATCCTGCAGAAGAATTAGTGCAACTTACGAATTCATATACTTCATCAGTGAAGAATATGGTATTAATTTTATCAGATCAATTTCATCAAGCAATAAAATAGATAAAGCAGTAGGAGGACGTGAGAAATGAAAATTCATTTCTTCATGATTAGCTTGCGTCCTTTCAAGCACATTCAAGTCTCCAGCAAATTCTTCAAACGATTAAGTTCGTCTGGAGACCTAATCCTGCATAAGAGATTAGTTCTTTTTATTCACCACCCACATCTGAAGAGGTGGCAAAGAGTTCATCATTCTGCGAGCTCCATAAGAGAAAGGTGGCAGAGATGCCAATCCACTTCGTTTCACATAGGAGGGGTTAGGGTAAGCATAAGAGTAAGCAGAGAAATTCTTCGAGGACTTATGAACATAATGATTTGAAGAATAATGCACATATCCATAATCCTTAGATCTTCCCTGCGAAACAGACGGGTTAGCACGATGATGTTCATATGAGGACTTTGATCCTTTTGAGGAATATGATCCATGTGAGGAGTTTGGTCCGTATGAGGACTTGGATCCATATGAAGAATTTGATCTAGGGTTCCTATTCTTCACAGGTGGTGTCAGATAACATTCACCTGGAGATTTTCAAGGCACCTTTTGGGAACCCAGATTTTCTTCATAGGAGGACCGTTCCTGCAATTAGTGCCAACATATCTAGCAAATACTTCACCATTCTGATTTTTGAACAGTTTATAGTTGGAGTCAATTGACTCATCAGAAGAATATGAAGATTCACATGTAAGGCCAGATAAAGTAGATGGATCCAATGAAGGTCCCTTTGCAGCAACCCATGAGGTTTTGGGATACTTCTCAGGTTTCCAGTAGGTCCCATCAGCACTGATTTTCCTCTCAAAGGCAATACCCTCTTTCCTAGGGTTCCTGTTGAGGATCTACTTTTTAAGCACGTCACAAAGAGCCTGATGCCCTTTGAGGCTTTTGTACATGCCTGTCATATACAATTCCTTTAGCCCTGCATCATTAGTGATACTAGCAATGTCCTCAGATGAGGAATTAGTGATAGCAGTGGCAGTTGAAGAATTTGTAGCAATGGAAGTATTTGAGCATTTAGGTGAAGAATTAGTAGTTTCACATTCAATGCACTTCAAACATGGAGGAACAAATTCATCCTGAGTAGTACTGGTCTGTTGAGCAAGTAATGAATCACGCTCCTTCTGAAGATCTTCATAACTCACTCTTATCTTCTTAAGATCTTGCTTTCTTTGAAGAAATTCATAAGAAAGCTTCTCATGATTAGATAAGAGAGTGTTATGATGACTTTGAAGGGTATCAAACTTAGACTGAAGTCTCTGAAGACTATCAGCCAAAGCTTTCGACTGATCCATTTCTTCACCCAACATATCATCGCTTTTATCCAGCATGTATTGAACTTTTTCCAAAGCTCTTTGTTGTTTAGTGGAAAGGGAAGCAAGTTTGACATAACTGGGTCCAAATTCATCACCAGATTTATCATCACTGGACTCAGATAAGTAGCATTCAGTTACCTTGGCACCTTTTGCCATAAGACATGGTGCAGAGGATGATGATTCTGGATTGAAGGTCATAGCCTTGCGTGATTCCATGAATTCTTCGAACCAGGGTTCATGGTGAGATCAATGACCTTCATAGACCTCAGAGAGTCGCTCCCAGATGAGTTTTGCATGGCTGAGATGCATAACATTCCTGAACTGGTTTTGTGACAAGCTGGAGCAGATGATGTCCTTTGCCGTGAGGTTGAGTAGCGTGTACTTGCGAATATCATCAGCCTCCACCATCTTGCATAGGTCAGTAAGATCAATTTTGGTGACGGTCCAGAGTTTGCTATTTATCGCCATGAGGCGCTTCTTCATCATGGCCTTCCACTTGGGATAATTATGACCGTCAAAGATGGGGCATGTCACGGTCTTCATTCCTATGGTCGACATAACTAAAACTCCAGGTGGTTAAACAAAAATCACACAGAATAAGGGAGTACCTCGCTCTGATACCAATTGAAAGTGTGTTATATCGACTAGAGGGGGGGTGAATAGGCGATTTTTATGAATTCTTCACTGAGGAATTTCAGGGTAAGGAAATTCCTGGGTGAAGAACTACTTGTAGCGGAATAAGTACTCAGAAGTAAACATAACAGAACAAGAGCATGGTCTTCATGATGAAATGAAAACAAGCACAGAGTACAAAAAGCTTAAACACAGGATAAACAGAATGAAGACAAACAGGCTGAAGAAATTGAGCTGAGGAAATAGAGAAAGTCTTCAGCCAAAGTCTTCAAACAGATATGAACAAGCACACAACACAGAAATGAGGAAATGGAAGGATTGAGGAAATGGAACTAGGTAGCTTGGTAAAGACAATGATTTGGTAGCCCAGTTCCAACTGATGTGACAGTTGTACGTCTGGTTAGGGCGGCTAGGTATTTAAACCTAAGGACACACAGTCCCGGACACCCCAGTCTTGAACACGCAGCTCAGGGCTGAAAGTGCTAGTGATCGACTAAAGGGGGGGGGGGTGAATAGGCGATTTTTATGAAAGTCTTCAAAACATGTAAGTTTCAAAGACAAACGATAGAAATAACCCTATTATCATGCAGCGGAAGGTAGACTACACTAGGCAAACCATGGTCATGTATTCAATGAAGTGAAAGCACAATGACAAATAGCAGCTAGGTAGTAAGGATCAGGTAGGAAGATGTTGAGAAGCCAATCAGTACACGTAATCACTTAGTGAAGTCGAATGGTGATGCTATCATACAATGACTTCACAAGAACCAACAGTAAGTAAAGGGAAGGGAAGGATGAAACCAGTGACTTGTTGAAGACAATGATTTGTTGGACCAGTTCCAGTTGCTGTGACAACTGTACGTCTGGTTAGGGAGGCTGAGATTCAACTCAGAAGACCTCGTCTTCACCTTATTCCCCTTGAGCTAAGGACACCCAGTCCTCGCCTAATCACTCTGGTAAGTCTTCAAGGTAGACTTCCAAACCTTCACAGACTTCGTTCACCGGCGATCCACAATGACTCTTGGATGCTCAGAACGCGACGCCTAACCGGCTGGAGGATTCACAGTCCTCAAGTGTAATAAGTCTTCAGATCACACAGACAAGAAGACTTAAGTGATGCTTAACACTTTTTGGCTCTGGGTGGTTAGGGCTTTATCCTCTCAAGGAATTCTCTCTCAAAGGCTTCGAGGTGGGTTGCTCTCAAACAACAAAAGCCGTACTTTAACTCCGAGCAGCCAACCGTTTATGGTTGTAGGGGGTGAGCTATTTATAGCCACTAGACAACCCGACCTGATTTGTCCGAAATGACCCTGGGTCACTAAGGAACTGACACGTGTTCCAACGGTCAGATTTCAAACACACACGGCAACTTTACTTGGGCTACAAGCAAAGCTGACTTGTCCAACTCTGAACAAGATTCGCTCTCATAGTCTTCACTCGAAGACATAGGATTTTGGTTAAGCATCACTTCAGTCATTCTGACTGGTTTTCTTGGACCCCACTTAACAGTACGGTGGTTCCTATGACTCAACAAAGAAGAAAAGGAACTACGAAAGATCTAAGTCTTCGCGCTCCATAGTCTTCATGCGATGTCTTCTCTTGTCATGGTCTTCAAGGTGAATGTCTTCACTTACCACCTTTGACTTCAATGTCTTCATACATTTTTAGGGGTCATCTCTGGTAGGAAAACCGAATCAATGAGGGACTTCTACCTGTGTTATCCTGCAATTCTCACAAACACATTAGTCCCTCAACTAGGTTTGTCGTCAATACTCCAAAACCAACTAGGGGTGGCACTAGATGCACTTACAATCTCCCCCTTTTTGGTGATTGATGACAAACTAGTTGAAGTTTTCAACGGGGAATATAATATGTGAAATTGTAAAGGATAAGGAATTGTCTTCATAAGTTGCAAGGGATCCCCCTGAAGATGTGCATATAAGTAATTTGCTTTTGGAATGCAAATGCACATGGCAGGTTGTACTTGTGGAGATCCTCTTCAACTTATGATGACAGTTCATCATGCATGAAAGGTATGTCAAGATAATGACATGCATAATGGTAAATGGACGTCTGCAAAATGATCTAAGTGCGGAATTCATCATCGCACATGTGTAATTTATCATCGCATCACAAAATAGCAAATAAGTAGTAGACGACCATCGAGTTTAAGTGTTACAACTCAAAGAACCAAATGTATCAAAACAAGAGTTGTAAACACTAGGCAAAACGTAAAGTAACCACCCATATGGACCCGCTTGAAGACTATCAAACTCATAAGCTTCTCCCCCTTTTGTCAGTGAGGACCAAAAAGGTTTGAAGACATAGAGCATCTACTCGTTCCCACGAAGAGTAGGTGAAGCAGCAGGGTCGTCGGTGGTGTTCGGCGGTGCAGAAGAACTTGGGGCAGTGTCGAGGCATGCAGAAGTAGGGGGCGGTGAAGTGGCATCATCTTCGTCCTCGATCACTCTGGCATTCACAGTTGCCGCAGAGGAAGAAAACTCAGAGTCTTCAAGAGATGGAGTTCGTCGTAGCACAGTCCTTCGGGGAGGTGTGGAGTCAAACTTGAAACGTTCAGAGAAGCCATCCTCTTGAAGATCATCCTCAGAACACATAAGCGTCAGCCCTTTCCTTGTACGCCGACAAGTTTCATGGGCAACAAAGGCATTCTTGGTGGCAAGATTGCGAATGCGTTTGACATCCACCAAGAGGCTTTGCATTTGGCGCTTCAGCCAGTCATGATGCCTATCCTGTTTCTGATGAAGAGCAACCAGAAGCTCTCGGTCATTGAGAACACGAGATCGCTTCTTGGGTCGTTGGGCAATAGTGCTTTCAGTGGCTTCAGTAAGAGCACGATGAGGTGCACGTGTAGTACCAGCCAGAGGATAAACACGAGTGACTGCTTCAACTCCTTCAATGTTCTGAGTGAAACTTTGATGCTCCGCATTCTGAAGACTAAGAGGTTCCTTGGCAGGCTTAGGATAAATGGCTTCAACGGACATATCCACATCAGGCAGAAAGATCCAATGATTGCGAGCAGATGGCTGATATGAGATAGCTGAGTAGAGTTTAATCAGCCGCATTATCCATGGAGCGTAGAACTTCAAGCCAAAAAGATCAGATCCTGATGTAGCAAGTTGGCGGATGAAGAAGTCTTGTGCATTGAAGCATTTGCCATGAAGAACATAGAAGACCAAAGTCTTCATTGCACCTTCCAGCTTTGCATGTGGAGAATGTCCTTTGATGGGCCAGAGAGTTTGCCTTATGATGTGATAATAGTCCTTGGCAGATACTCAAGGTCTTCAACAAAGAACTCCTTAGGATATTCAGCATCTTGTGGCAAATTTTCATCATACTGAGCATCTGACTCATGTTCGGTTCAGGCTTCTGAAAGATGCTTTCCATAGCTTCACTGTGAAGCTGACATCCAGGTTCATAGAGATCTCCAGGAGTGGGCAGACCAGGGAGCTCAATAATATCAAAGGCTTTGGCTTCGTGATGAACATTTCCTGTCATCCACTCAAGGACCCAAGTCTTTGGATCTCTGTTGTAACCACGTATGTGAAGTGTGGCATAAAATTGGAGCAGCAACTCTTCGTTCCAGTGCTCTTTGTCGGTGATGAAAGGCAACAATCCAACCTCTTTGAAGCAATCCAGAGCTTCTTCCAGACAGGGCAGACCAGCTATTGCTTCGGTGTCAAGACGCATATGTGGGAAGATGCGACCTTGATTGTACAGAATGCATGAGTAATAGCTTCGCTGCGGATAGCTCTAGAACCAATCAGAAGATATTCATTCCCTTGAGTAGGGGTTCTTGGAGCTATTGAAGAAGGTGTTGTCTGCTTTGAAGCTGTTGACATTGAAGGATCCAGGTGCTGTTGCAGGACCTGGAAACCTGGGCAACCTTGGCATTGGCGTCTGTACCTGAGGCCTATGCTCAATATGATAGTCAAACTGAGGACCAGCAGCAGGCGCAGGAACAGAAGCAGTAGCATCATTGGCTTCGCTGACTTCTGGTTCTTGGGTTGGTGTAGGCTCCACATTTGCTTCAGCCATGACAATGTCAGTGGCTTCATTGGTGTTGGTGGTGGCAGCCTCAAGATTGTCTACCTCCACTTGATGAGCTGGAGGGTCGGGCACAGACACATTCTCCTCGAGAGCAGCTTCTTCAGTAGTTGGGGGAGTAGGAACACGTTCTTCTTCTTGGGTGTCATCGGCTGATGCAGCCGGAATGTCTTCAGCAGTTTTAGCCTCAGACTCGGAGACTTGAGACCTTGGTCCTTTGCAAAGCCTGCGTAACGCAGGCAACGCCTTTGGAGATGGAGTTGGCTGGGCCTCAAGGTCATCTTCTTCTTCTTGTCAGGGTGGTGTGACTTGTTGTTGTGGGTGATCAGCCCATGATGCATCCTGAGCTATTGGCGTCAGAGGACGACCAATGCTGATGAGTTCGCTGTGCGTAAGCACAGGCGATGATACCTGTTGGTGCTCGATCTGAGGAAGAACTACATCATCTTCAACATGGTCATGGTGACCAATGTCTTCAGCAGCGGTGGGATCAGCTGCTGGTATGTCTTCAGCTTCATGAGCCTCTGTGAAAGCAGGCTCATGGACAGTCAGTTGGCGCTCTTGATGTTCAGCGGCAGGGCGAACCATGGAGATAGGTTCAACAATTAAGGGTTCTGTGGGAGCAGCCCGATCCTTCTTGGTCTTGCGCTTCTTTTTGGAGGGAGCAGCAGAGGCTTTAGGATGTTTCCTCTTTCTGGCTTCAGCCTCAGCAGTCCTTGTCTTCTTCAATTCTGAAGCTGTAAACCTGGCTTTTGGCTTCGAGCCAGTCATGCTGGTTGGGAAGACAATGGGATGTGCTTCCTGCCTTGGTGCATCGGGTTCGGCCATAGCGGGCTTCTTGTTCTTCTGCTTTGCAGCCATCCTGGGGTCGATGCCAGGACGCCCAAAGGCCTTGCGCTTATCAGCCTCATTGTAGTCTTGCACACACCTGTCAGCTAGGCTCTTCATGCGCTCAATAGAACCTTGAGCTTCTTCATGCTTCTTGAGAAAGGCTTCTTTGAGCTCGTGCAGCATGATCTTAAACTTCTTGACCTCTTGCACGCTGAGCTTGGCCAAATGCTTCTTGAACTGAGCTTTCTCAAAGTCAATCTTCTGCTTTAGTTCAACGATGCGCTGGGCTATAGCTAACTCTGAAGCAATGGCGCCATGGAAGGCAACACTTAGGCCAATGGTAAGTTGCAGATCTTCGAAGCTGAGGTTGGGCGTGTCAAACCACTCATTGATGAAGTCATGGATAGTTGCCACGTCAAAGAGAGGCAAATTGTTGAAGATTTCTGCTTCTTCTTTGCTCTTGATCAGTTGCTCAAGAGCGTCATCTGCAAGATCTTCATCACTGGATAGATCAATTGTATCGTTGCACAGAATAGCTGCAGCAGTCAGTTCTTGGCTGGTATGTGGCAGAGGCATCTTGACTCTCGGGGGCTTGGAGATGCGTGACAGATCTTCAGACTGCACACTGTCTTCAGGAGGTGCAGTAGCCAGTGGCTTTGCCCGTGAGATTTTTGGTGCTGAGGCAGGCTTTGAAGCTTTAGGCAGCTTTGGCTTCTGCGGCTTTGGAGTAGGAGCTGGGGCTTCATCAGTGTCAGCATCATCATCAGAATGATCCACTTTGGCACCTTGAACAGAGATGTGAGTGATGAGGCCATCCAGGTTGTAGAACGGACCGACGACATTGGGTTCGGCATCGCGGGTGCCATCTGCACGGGGAGCAGAGGGACTAGGGTTGAAGTCTAGTCCCAATGATTTCTTGTTCTGCTTCGCCGAATTCTGGGCAAACTGGAAGTTGCGCTTGAACAGATTGTCGTCACGACACCATAGCAGTGACGATGGCTCAGCATCCGTAGGCTGTGGTCCACAGACCATGCAAGGATAGAAGCCTTGTTCAATGGCTTCATCTCTGGACCTGGGTTGAAGATTTCTGTATAGGATGTCTCCCCATGGTCGCTTGATGGCATTCTTCTCAGCATATTCCTTTGTCACAAACCTGTACTTGAACCACTGTTCTACCCAATATCGCCGAATCCATTGGATTCGTGTCTTGCGCTGATTGTAATCCTCTTCTGGATCTGTCTTGTACAGTTCTGAGAGGTCATCGGGCAGATCTCTTGATGTTTCACCTCGACGCTTTCTGCCACCCTTCCTTGCTGATTTCTCTGCAGCCATGAACTTTAAACTGAATGGCTTCAATATGTTCAAAGGCTTCAAGGGCTTTCGCTTGCTGGACAAACAGGAACTGGCTTGGGGAGAATTTATATGATGCTGTAAGAATTCTGCAAATGAATGCAGACTATGAGAACCAAGGGATTCTCCCACGGACATGTACCTGTGACAGCATTAAGGTGCGAGGGAAGGGGAAGAGGTCATATGCATTATCAGAAGATTTTGAAGATAAATCAGTTTAGAAGACATTGACCTCATCGTGCGAAGACATTCACTCGTAGATAAGGAGTTTGTTCCAGATTTGTACGAATCCACAGATCAGTACAAGTGAGGAATCTAACTACTTTGTGAAGCATAAGTGAACATACTAGGCATAATATGAGATGCAGTATGAAGTGGATCCAACATGTGTGAACAGAAACTGCTTGTGGGAGAAAGTGACGAATCTATAGGATCAAAGGGGCCATAAAAAGGAAGTTTTATTTACCACACAAGGAACGGCTAGACGGAGTGGAAGAGGAGGCCGAGCAGTTCGATCGTCCGTGCCCTAACTTGGCAACGGAGGACACCTACGGCGACGACGGAGAAGACGATGTCCGCAGCCGGCGTGAAGACGGTGTCGGAGAGGTCGCGGCAGCTAAGCGCTTCATCGCCGGCGTCGTCGAGGGCTAGCGGTGGCGCTAGGGTTCATGTGAGAGTGGAAGAAAGGATAATGACTGTGGTGAGGCGTGTATTTATAGGGACAGGGACGGCACATCGTTATTACACAGGTGCCCCTAGCAATTCACATCTGAAGAACACGTGGCCATCATGCAGCATATCGGAGGTTGTTCCACGTTCCCACGCACGCCTGGATTGCCGGGTGGTCGTTCCCATTTCTCCGGGTTTCAGGTGAAGGAATTGGCATTGAAAACGGACTTAATGTTTGTCTCTGTATCTTCTGCTGACAAGGACGCAGAGAAGACATTTGACAGTTTCAATAGAATGCATATGATTTGGAGAGATAGAGTTTGAGATAGAAAGCATAGAGAGGGTAGGGTCTGATCACATTCACTTAGTTCAAAAGACTCAACAAGAAGACATAGCTATAAGTGAATGCTGTAGAGGACAGAACACTAGTATATATATATATATGATCAACATAATGAAGATAATCATCAAGACATGTTGAGATTGAAACCAAACCAAATGTGAGGACACAGCAAATGTAACACCATGGGTAAAACACTTCAAACAGACGAATTTTGTGGTGGCGTTACCCACCGTATAGGAAGTATTAGACCCAGACACGGCGCACAATTATCGTGGTGCTCCAAAGTCAAATTCCACATTAATGTATTCACACCTAGAATGTATGTCTTCATTGATTGAAGATATACTTTACTTCGTGTGTTGCACATCTAAGTCATCAATATGCATAAGTGTTAGGATGTGTGCCTGATCACAGGACATTTGAGGATTCCAAGATATTTAGCTCACACCGTAACTTGCAAAATCTCTTCTCATCCAAGGGCTTGGTGAAGATATCTGCCAATTTCTCTTGAGTGTTGACGTGTATGATATCAATATCTTCCTTCACAACATGATCTCTGAGAAAGTTATGACGAATTTCAATGTGCTTTGTCTTCGAGTGCTGAACTGGGTTGTTGGCAATCTTGATGGTGCTTTAATTGTCGCAGTAGAGTGGCACTTGCTTCAGATGAATGCCATAGTCTTTGAGTGTTTGCTTCATCCACAGAAGCTGAGCGCAGCAAGATCCAGCAGCAATGTATTCACATTCAGTAGTAGAGAGAGATACACAGTTTTGCTTCTTTGAAGACCAACATACAAGTGATCGTCCCAGAAAATGACATGTGCCTGATGTAGACTTGCGATCCACCTTGTCACCAGCATAATCAGCATCCGAGAAACCAACAAGATCAAACTCTGAGGCCTTTGGATACAATAATCCTAGAGTTGGGGTGTAAGCCAAATATCGAAGAATTCGCTTCACAGCTAAGTGATGCGATTCCTTTGGCATCGCTTGGAATCGAGCACACATGCAAACACTAAGCATAATATCTGGCCTAGATGCACACAGATAAAGTAAAGAACCAATCATGGAGTGGTATACCTTTTGATCGAACTCTTTACCATTATCGTCGGGACCCAGATGATGTTTGGCTGGCATTGGTGTCGTGAAGCCTTTGCAGTCTTGCATACCAAACTTCTTTAGGCAATCTTTGAGATACTTCTCTTGAGATATAAAGATGCCGTTGCGTTGCTGACGTATTTTAAGACCAAGGAAGAACTTCAGCTCACCCATCATGGACATCTGATATTGCTCTTGCATCATATATCCAAACTCTTCACTGTATTTCTGATTGGTGCAGCCAAAGATAATGTCATCCACATATATTTGGCACACAAACAGTTCACCCTCATATGTCTTCGTGAAGAGAGTGGGGTCGAGGGAACCATATTTGAAGCCTTTGCTTTTCAGGAAGTCTTTGAGTGTGTCATACCAAGCCCGAGGGGCTTGTTTGAGGCCATACAGTGCCTTGTTGAGCTTGTATACCATGTCAGGATGTTTTGGATCTTCAAAGCCAGGTGGTTGTGCGACATATACTTCTTCTTCAATCTTGCCATTGAGAAAAGCGCTCTTCACATCCATTTGATATAGAAGTATGTTGTGATGATTTGCATAGGCCAGCAGTATGCGTATGGCTTCAAGTCTAGCCACAGGAGCAAATGTTTCATCGAAGTCAATCCCTTCAACTTGAGTGTATCCTTGAGCAACGAGACGAGCTTTGTTTCTGACAACTTGACCATGCTCATCTTGCTTGTTGCGATATATCCATTTGGTGCCTATTATATTGTGCTTCCGAGGATCAGGACGCTTAACCAGTTCTCATACATTATTCAGCTCAAACTGTTGAAGCTCTTCTTGCATAGCTTGAATCCATTCAGGTTCCATGAAGGCTTCTTCAACTTTCTTTGATTCTGTTATTGAGACGAATGCGAAGTGCCCACAGAAATTTGCTAGCTGAGTTGCCCTTGAACGAGTGAGTGGACCTGGTGCATTGATGCTATCGATTATTCTCTCAATCTGCACTTCATTTGCAACACAAGGATGTACAGGACGAAGATTTTGCTCTTGCTGATCATTGTCATTGTTAGAGGGATTGTCTTCAGGCTGAGCATTATCTTCAGGTTGATCAGGTGCGAAGATGATAAGTTCTTCTTCGGGTTGAGCTTCAGAAGGTATGATTTCTCCAGTTCCCATAAGTTTGATTGATTCACTGGATGGAACTTCATCTAGCATATTTGGCAGTTGCTCTCTTTGTGAGCCGTTAGTTTCATCGAACCGCACATCCACTATTTCTACCACTTTGTAATGAAAGAGATTGAAGACTCTGTAGGAGTGAGAATCCTTTCCATATCCAAGCATAAAACCCTCATGTGCTTTTGGTGCAAACTTTGAAGTGTGATGTGGATCCTTGATCCAGCACTTGGCGCCAAATACTCTGAAGTAGCTGACATTTGGCTTCTTGCCAGTAAGGAGCTCATAGGATGTCTTGTTCAGAAGCTTGTGAAGATAAACACAGTTGATGATATGGCATGCAGTGTCAATGGCTTCAGGCCAGAATTTTCTTGGAGTCTTGTATTCATCAAGCATCGTTCGAGCCATCTCAATAAGTGTTCTGTTCTTGCGTTTGACGATGCCATTCTGCTGTTGCGTGTACGGAGCTGAGAATTCATGTGTGATGCCCAAAGTATCAAGATATGTATCAAGGCCAGTGTTCTTGAATTCAGTGCCATTGTCACTTCTGATGTGCTTTATCTTGGCACCATAGTTGTTCATTGCTCGATTGGCGAAGCCTCTGAAGACATCCTGCACTTCAGTCTTGTAAAGGATTATATGCACCCAAGTATATATATCTTGAATAATCATCAACAATGACAAAGCCATAGAGACAAGCAGTAGTAGTAAGAGTTGAGTAATGAGTGGGACCGAAAAGATCCATGTGTAGCAGTTCGAAGGGTTGAGTCGTTGTCATAATTGTCTTCGAGGGATGCTTGGCCCTCGTCATCTTTCCTGCTTCACAGGCACCGCATAAGTGATCCTTCTTGAACTTGACGCCCTCGATGCCTATGACATGCTTCTTCCTTGCAAGGGTGTGGAGGTTCCTCATGCCAGCATGCCCTAGCCTTCGATGCCAGAGCCAGCATTCAGAAGCTTTTGCTAGAAGATATACTGCAAGTTGTGGTCCTACTGAGAAATCTACCACATACAAATCATCTTTCCGATACCCTTCAAACACTAGAGACTTGTCAGATTCCATTAGTACAAGGCAATGATATTTTCCAAACATCACAATCATGTTTAAATCACAAAGCATCGAGACAGACATTAAGTTGAAACCAAGGGATTCAACAAGCATGACTTTATCCATGTGTTGATCCTTTGAGATTGCAACTCTACCTAGATCCAATACCTTGCTTTTACCAGTGTCAGCAAATGTGATGTGACTTTTGTCTGATGGACGTAAAGTTGAGTCCATGAGAAGGCTTCGCTTGCCAGTCATGTGATTTGTACACCCACTATCAATAATCCATTCTGAAGCAGCTGGTGTCGTACCCTACAGTGTAGTTAGGGGGATAGGCTTCACGAAGAGAATTTTGAAGCAAAAACATGTGATGAACCAGTGGATTATTAAAGCTTAGATCGAGATTAGGACTGATAGGACAAGTTGCAAGCGATTCAGGAACAAAGTACATAATAAGACCATTTTGGGCATTTGATCTTGCGCCCTACAAGATGTTTAAGGTCCCCAGCAATAGTGTCAGACGATTTTGGTTTTCGGCTGGAGACCTTTCCCTGCAAAAGAGAGTTAAGCTTTCTTAGCCACCCACATCTTCAGGGGTGGCTTCGAAGCAATAAGTCTAAGTGCAGCATCTGAGAACTTTGGCTTTGGAGCCCTAGCAAAAAGTCTTGCAGGTGGACAATAGTACTCATAAGAATAATGAGAATAGTTCTTGGTCTTATGAACATGGCGGTTTAATGGACCGCGCTCATATTCATAGGCCTGAGTATGGCTTCCCTGCAAAACATTTGCGTTAGTTTGACTCAGGTGAGTCCTTTGTCTATATGAAGCCTTTGGACCGTATGAAGCCTGTGGTCTGGGGTTTGTCTTCTTCACCTGTGGTGTCATGATGACATTCACAAGAAGATTCTCCAAACACCTTTTCGGCACCCAGATCTTCTTCATAGTTGGTCCATTCCTGCAGTTAGTACCAATGTACCTGGCAAACACTTCACCATTCTGACTCTTAAACAGTTTATAGTTTGCATCAAAGGATTCATCAATAACAATGGGGTTAGCACAAGTGAAGCCAGATAGAGTGGATGGATCTGCTGAAGGTTCCTTTGCAGCGACCCATGTGGTTTTGGGGTACTGCTCAGGTTTCCAATAAGAGCCATCAGCATTCATTTTCCTTACGAACCCAACACCCTCTTTCCTAGGGTTTCGGTTCAGGATCTGCCTTTTGAGGACATCACATAGTGTATGATGCCCTTTGAGACTTTTGTACATCCCTGTTTCAAGCAGTGTCTTCAACCTAGCATTCTCATCAGCAATAGTAGTGGTGTCCTCAGCAGAGGGGTTAGTTTCCACATCAACAGTTGAAGATATTGCAACAATAGCAGTAGTAGAACATTCAGCAACAGAAGTAGTGTTATCACGCTCAATGCATTTAAGACATGGTGGTTCAAATCCTTCCTGAGCTGAACTGATCTGTTCGGCGCGAATTGACTCGTTTTCTTTTTGAAGATCTTCATGAGCCGCTCTCAATTTCTCAAGATCTTGCTTCCTTTGAAGATAATCATAGGAAAGCCTTTCATGAGCTGTTGAGAGCGTTTCATGACGACTTTCAAGTTCCTCATACTTAACGTGAAGATTTTTTATGTCTTCAATTAAGGACTGAGATCGAGTCATTTCAGCGTCTAACAGATCATCGCTTTTGTCTAATAGTTTTTGAATGTGTTCCATGGTTTTCTGTTGTTCAGTTGCAATTTTAGCAAGTGTTTTGTAGCTGGGTTTGGAACCACAATCAGAGTCATCGTCACTAGATGTTTGATAGTGAGTAGTGCGTGTGTTTACCTTGGCACCACGTGCCATGAAGCAGTAGGAAGGAGCGGAGTAGTCCTTGTCATTTGCATCGGTGTCGGTGATGAAGTCATTTTCTTCAGTGTTGAAGATGGACTTGGCAACGTATGCTGTAGCCAGACTTGCAATGCCAGAGTCGGACTCCTCCTCAGACTCCACCTTCGCCTCCTCAGAAGCGGACTCATCCTCAGAGTCCATGTCCTTGCCAACAAATGCACGTGCCTTGCCAGATGAGCTCTTCTTGTGTGATGAAGACTTGGAAGAAGATTTTGAGTATTTCTTCTTCTTCTTGTCGTCAGAGTCATACTCCTTGCTCTTCTTCTTCTTCTTCTTGTTCTCATTGTCCCACTGTGGACACTCAGAGATGTAGTGGCCAGGTTTCTTGCACTTGTGACATGTTCTCTTCTTGTAGTCATGAGCAGAAGCTTCATCATTCCTTGAGCTTGATCGTGACGACTTTCTGAGGCCTTTCTTCTTGGTGAAATTTTGGAACTTCTTCACAAGCATAGCAAGCTCCCTTCCAATGTCTTCAGGATCATCAGAACTGCTGTCAGATTCTTCTTCAGATGAGGAGACAACCTTTTCCTTCAAGGCACGAGTTCGCCCATAGTTGGGACCGTAGATGTCTCTTTTCTCAGAAAGCTGAAACTCGTGTGTGTTGAGCCTCTCAAGTATGTCAGACGGATCGAGTGTCTTGAAATCAGGATGTTCTTGAATCATCAGGGCTAGGGTGTCAAACAAACTGTCAAGTGATCTCAGGAGTGTCTTGACGACTTCATGCTTGGTGATCTCAGTGGCGCCGAGGGCTTGAAGTTCATTTGTGATGTCAGTGAGTCGATCAAACATGAGCTGGACATTCTCATTGTCATTTCTCTTGAAGCGGTTGAAGAGGTTGCGAAGGACACTGATTCTCTGATCTCTCTGGGTTGAGACGCCTTTGTTGACCTTGGACAGCCAGTCCCAGACTAGTTTAGATGTTTCCAAAGCACTCACACGGCCATACTGTCCTTTGGTCAGATGACCACAAATGATATTCTTGGCAGTAGAGTCCAGTTGAACGAACTTCTTGACATCAGCGGCAGTGACACCTTCTCCAGCCTTGGGAACTCCATTCTTGACGACATACCATAGGTCGACATCAATGGCTTCAACATGCATGCGCATCTTATTCTTCCAGTAGGGATATTCAGTTCCATCGAAGACGGGGCACGCAGCGGAGACTTTAATTATCCCTGCAGTCGACATAGCTAAAACTCTAGGTGGTTAAACTGAATCACACAGAACAAGGGAGTACCTTGCTCTGATACCAATTGAAAGTGCTAGTGATCGACTAAAGGGGGGGGGGTGAATAGGCGATTTTTATGAAAGTCTTCAAAACATGTAAGTTTCGAAGACAAACGATAGAAATAAACCTATTATCATGCAGCGCAAGGTAGACTACACTAGGCAGACCATGGTCATGTATTCAATGAAGTGAAAGCACAATGACAAATAGCAGCTAGGCAGTAAGGATCAAGTAGGAAGATGTTGAGAAGCCAATCAGTACACGTAATCACTTAGTGAAGTCGAATGGTGATGCTATCATACAATGACTTCACAAGAACCAACAGTAAGTAAAGGGAAGGGAAGGATGAAACCATTGACTCGTTGAAGACAATGATTTGTTGGACCAGTTCCAGTTGCTGTGACAATTGTACGTCTGGTTAGGGAGGCTGAGATTCAACTCAGAAGACCTCATCTTCACCTTATTCCCCTTGAGCTAAGGACACCTGGTCCTCGCCCAATCACTCTGGTAAGTCTTCAAGGTAGACTTCCAAACCTTCACAAACTTCGTTCACTGGCGATCCACAATGACTCTTGGATGCTCAGAACGCGACGCCTAACCAGCTGGAGGATTCACAGTCCTCAAGTGCAATAAGTCTTCAGATCACACAAACAAGAAGACTTAAGTGATGCTTAACACTCTTTGGCTCTGGGTGGTTAGGGCTTTATCCTCTCAAGGAATTCTCTCTCAAAGGCTTCGAGGTGGGTTGCTCTCAAACGACAAAAGCCGTACTTTAACTCTGAGCAGCCAACCATTTATGGTTGTAGGGGGTGGGCTATTTATAGCCACTAGGCAACCCGACCTGATTTGTCCGAAATGACCCTGGGTCACTAAGGAACTGACACGTGTTCCAACGGTCAGATTTCAAACACACACGGCAACTTTACTTGGGCTACAAGCAAAGCTGACTTGTCCAACTCTGAACAAGATTCGCTCTCATAGTCTTCACTCGAAGACATAGGATTTTGGTTAAGCATCACTTCAGTCATTCTGACTGGTTTTCTTGGACCCCACTTAACAGTACGGTGGTTCCTATGACTCAACAAAGAAGAAAAGGAACTACGAAAGATCTAAGTCTTCGCGCTCCATAGTCTTCATGCGATGTCTTCTCTTGTCATGGTCTTCAAGGTGAATGTCTTCACTTACCACCTTTGACTTCAATGTCTTCATACATTTTTAGGGGTCATCTCTGGTAGGAAAACCGAATCAATGAGGGACTTCTACCTGTGTTATCCTGCAATTCTCACAAACACATTAGTCCCTCAACTAGGTTTGTCGTCAATACTCCAAAACCAACTAGGGGTGGCACTAGATGCACTTACAAGGGCACTTAGTGCTCACCGTATTCCCCTTGAGCTAAGGTCACACAGACCTCGCCCAATCACTCATGGTAAGTCTTCAGGTGACTTCCAAACCTTCACAGACTTGGTCACTCGGCAATCCACAATTTCCTCTTGGATGCTCTAGACCATGACGCCTAACCGTCTGGAAGATGCACAGTCTTCAAAGGTAACAAGCGTCGGATCCATGCAGGATCAATCTCTTCAGTGATCCTCAATCACTTTTGGTTTGTAGGTGTTTGGGTTTCCTCACTTGATGATTTTCACTCAAAGTCCTCGGAGGATGGGATGCTCTCAAATGACAAGTGTCAGTTTCTCTTGGAGCAGACAACCAACTAGTGGTTGTAGGGGGCGGCTATTTATAGCCTAGGGAGCAGCCCAGCATGATAAGACATAAATGCCCTTCAATGATATGACCGTTAGGTGGGTAGATATTTTGGGACAGCTGGCGCATAGCACAGCAACGGTCGGAATTTTGGGTATCAAATTCCTCAGGGCTATCATGTTCCTCACTGTGTAGGCAATCTGCACTAGCGAATTCCTAACTCCTTAGTCAAAACAAATTCCTGAGAGACTAGAAGAACTTCGTCTCTGTCACTGAAGAAATTGACTGAGCTGTATGAAATTTCCCATGGCTTCACTAGAATGGATCGGTAGGTGTAGGATTTGAGTTGAGCATCACTTGGAAATTTTTCTTCGTATTTCCTCGACCCCCTTTAACAGTACGGTGTTTCCTATGACTCAAGAAAGAGAAAAAGAAACTACGAAAACAAAAGTCTTCATGCTTCATGTTCCTCGAATGAATACCAAGTCTTCAGGATTACACCAATTTCTTCACTTTCAAATTCTTTAGAAAGTCTTCAGAAATCCAAAGTCTTCAGTCGAAGAACTTCATTTTTAGGGGTTGACTTTCTCTGTGAATATCAAACTCCTCATAGAGTTATAGACCTGTGTACACTCACAAACGCATCAGTCCCTTAACCTATAAGTCTTCAATACACTAAAATCACTAATGGGCACTAGATGCACTTACAACTACTACACATGTCCCTAGGGGGATAGATTGGTAGAAAAAGACCATCGCTCGTACCTGACCGCCACTCATAAGGAAGACAATCAATAATAATCATGCTCAAATTTCATAGCATAACGAGAGACCATACATGCATGCTTCTGGAATCACAAACCTTAACACAAATATTCTTACTAAACAACAATTACTCACTAACATGACTCTAATATGACCATCTTTATATCTCAAAACAAATGCAAGGAATCAAACTTCTCATATATTCAATGATCCTCATGAAAGTTTTTATTATATCCCTCTTGAATACCCATCATATTAGGACTAAATTCATAACCCAAGAAAACTGCCATACTGTCTATAAGACTCACAAAATAATATAAGTGAAGCATGAGAGTTCATCAATTTCCTTAAAATATGACCACTTGAGGGCTCTAAAAGATATAAGTGAAGCACTAGCTAGAGAAACTTCCTAGCTCAAAAGATATAAGTGAAGCTCAAAGAGTATTCTAATGAATTCACGATTAATGTGTGTCACTCTCAAAAAGGTGTGTCCAGCAAGGATGACTGTGGCAAACTAAAAAGAAAATAAAGCAAAGACTCATATAATACACGATGCTCCAAACAAAACACGTATCATGTAGTGAATAAAAATATAGCCTCAAGTAATTTACCGATGGATTGTAGACAAAAGAGGGGATGCCATCCGGGGCATCCACAAGTATGATGCTTGGGTGTCCTTAAATATTACCTTGGGGTGCCTTGGGCATCCCCAATATTAGGCTCTTGACACTCCTTATTCCTTAGCCCAACGGAACTTCACTCAATACTTGAAAACTTCACAACACAAACTCAACAGAAAACTCGTGAGATCCGTTAGTATAATAAAGCAAATCACCACTTTAGGTACTATTGTAAACTCATTTCAACTTTATATTTGCATTATATCTACTGTATTCTAACTTCACCATGGTTCATATCCACCGATACAACCCATGGATTCATCAAAACAAGCGAACAACACAATGAAAACATAATCTGTCAAAAACAAAATAGTCTATAGTAATCCGAATTATTACTATACATTTGTAACTTTGCAAATTATGAAAAAATCGGACAACGTGGGTAATTTGTATACCAATCATTGTAAAAAATTCAGAATTTTTTCATTGCTCCAGTGATTTTTAAAAATTCTGCTACTAGACGTAAAAGTTTCTGTCTTTGCACAAAATCAAAGCAACTATCAACCAAATCATCCCAAATGTCTTCCTTGGCCCAAAAACTAATTTAAATAAGAACACCATCATAACAGAGACATAATGGTATATGAACATAAAAACAGAAAAGAAAAATATTGGGTTATCTCCCAACAAGCGCTTTTCTTTAAAGCCTTTTAGCTAGGCATTGATAATTTTAATGATACTCACATGGAAGACAAGAATTGAAGCACAAAGAGAGCATCGTATAGCATGTAAAAATCACATTTAAGTCTAACATACTTCCTATGCATAAGAATTTTATAACCAAACAAACTACCAAGATAAGACATATCTAGGAGATGCAAGGAAGAAAAAAGAAACAATAGCAATCTCAACATAACGAGAGGTAATTTAGTAACATAAACATTTCTACAACCATATTTTCCTCTTTCATAATAATTACGTGTAGGATCATAATCAAATTCAACAATACATATAGTTATCGTATAAAATTTTCTCTCCATATTCCACATGTATAAAAGTTTCACAATCTTCCAAGTAGTGAGATTAACATCAAGTAAAGTCATGAACAAACCCACATTTATCAAAAAGTTCATAAGACTAAACACTCTCCAAATATGTAGGAGAACCACGCTAGACCTCATGAACAAGACCTACACACAAAATAACAAATACCTGCACCCAACGCAAACAAGGGGTTGTCAATCACTTGGCGGTTAATTGCAAGGATCAAACCTCCCAGTGATAGATAGATAAACAAAAACACAAAATAAAATGATGGTAAATAAATTGAAGCAAGGTATTTTTGGATTTTAATATATATGATAAAGATAGACCTGGGAGCCATAGTTTTCACTAGAGGTTTCTCTCTTGAACATAGAATACGGTGGGTAAACAAATTACTATTGGGAAATTGATAGAAAAACGCATTGTTATGACGATATTCGAGGCAATGATCAAGTATATAGGCATCACATTTGAGACAAGTGGACCGACTCCTTCCTGGATCTACTACTATTACTTCACATCGACTGCTATCCAGCATGCATCTAGAGTATTAAGTTCATAAAGAATGGAGTAACGCCTTAAGCAAGATGACACAGTGTAGACAAAGTAAACTCAATTAATATGAATAAACCCCATCTTTTTATCTTTAGTGGCAACGATACAAATAGGACACTCTTAAAGATGGCGCTCCCACCTCCCACCTCGGCGCTGACCTCCTCACCAGCGTTCTCCATCCTTCTCCATTGATTTCTTGATCCTTTCTGGCCATCTTCCCCGGCATCTTCTTTGGATCAAGGCAATACCCATCTCCTATGGGTTCATCTAGTGGATCTACCCTTGGTTTGGATTTCTCCAAGGGTAGGGTTTTTTCTGATGAGGTTTTCAGATCTACTGGTCATACAATCCATCCGATGGGAAGAGGGAGGGCCTTCCTTGTGATTGTGTCTTTCAGTAGGCACGCCTTCCGTTTGTCAGAAGATTCTGTGGCGGCGACACTGGAAGCTGCGCTTGGTGGATCGGCAATCGATCTTCGGGTTAGTCATGTCAAGGACAAAGTTTTCTCTTTCCAAGTCTCATGCAAGCAAGTTGGTTTTATTATTATGGATCTACGTTCTTTTGCTTGTGATCTGTTCAACTATTATTTTCACCTTTGGGGTAATGGAGAACCTAATTGGGTTAGGGAACTTAAGATCTGGCAAAAGGAATGTGATGCAGAATGGATTCTGATTAGTCCTACCAAGCGTAAGTCCTTGCTAGGTTTAACGGCTATGCATAAGCCCCCGGTTAGATCTTCTTTAAAATCTTCAAGTTTAGTAAGGAAGAAGTTATCTTTTGCCACGTTTGAACAATATTCTGCTTGCAAAGGCTATAGATATCCGGCTACTCAAAATTGCATTGATACTATAGTTGATGGAGGGTATGATCTTTCTGCGCATGAGCATGTTGTCATTCGGCAATCGCCTGCTCCTGACTTGCATTGGACGGTGGCTAGGCCACCCATCGTGTTTGGTACGGTCAACTTGTTGCCGGAGTTGCACCGGCAGGCCGTAGTTCCTCCGTCTGGTCCGGTATCTGTGGATCCGCAACCCGTGGTTTCTGGGAATCTATCGGCGCAATTTGCAAAGGCGGGAACCTCTCTCATTCAAAATGGATGTTTGGGATTAGGCCCATCGCAATTGGGCAGCCCGTGTGCTGTGGCCTCAGTGACCCAAGATTGCCAAGCTTCTGTTGGGCCGGTATCTGAACCCACTCCTTCTGGACCTCCCGCTATTGGGCTGGAATCATCTCTAAGCCCCAACCCGATGGATGATTCATTAGAAATCCCATCTACACAAGAGGCAGCTCGGCAGTTTGATGCTATGGTCGATGACATGGTGGACCAGGTTTTAACCTGTACTATTTGCACTCAGAGGGGCCACCTGGCAGTCTCTTGTGGAATGCGAGCGGTTTGCTTGGCTTGCTCTCGTGTGGGTCATTCTAGACATGAGTGTAATGATTTTGCATGCTCTCATGGATTGGTTTGGAGGCAGAGCTCTTTGCAACAAAACACGAGTATTTTGGAATCCTCAGCTGATCAGGGGAAGGGAGCCGGAGTTATTGGGATATCTAGCCCTGTCACATCGCCGCCGCCCATATTGCTCCAATCTCCTCTTCTCCCCTCCAAAGAAACCCTCTGCTCCTCGCCACTGCATCCAGCCATGGCGAACTTCGAGCTTGACCCGCATCGCCTTGTGTCGCCGGGGCATCATATCATTGATGGTGGAGATCGGCGTCTCCCACACACCTTCACGCCTGCTGCTCGCCCCCCTCGTCGCCATGAAGATTATATGGTTGCTGAGGTCATGCCTGCTCCAGAAGGGCCTCTCGGGCCTGTCAGAGAGGAAGTAGTTCAGTTTCTTCAGAACAAGGGTACCTTTGTCCTCTCTTCTCAGCCATGGTTTCATGGGGTTGGCCTATTTCAAGTTCGGGATCCGTCTGTCAGATATACTTTGATTCAGCATCCACCGTTTTCTTTGGGCAATGATCGGTTTGTTAGATTCATGAAGCATGACGAGGGAGAGAATTTCAAGGGAAATCATGGTTTTTGTAAGGGCTGGCTCATGTTTGTTGGGATTCCTCTAGATTATCGCACGACAGAGTATATTTCGCAAGTAGTAGGTACTTTTGGGAAATTTCACTCTTGGGATAGTGAAGATCCGTACCTGGTCCGTACTTTGGTTGAGGCAAGCTTTCCGGATACGCCTCTGGTGCCAAGAGATGTTGTCTTTGGAGATTATGCTGAATGGGGGGTGCTCAAGTTTCTTGGACGGCTGCATGTTATGTGCTTGGGGCGGACTTTGCTGATCAAATGCCCAATGATGAGGATCCAATGCCTTTGGATGGTAATCCTCATCCAATGCCTGGCACTTAATTCCTGATAACCTACTGTTTGTTTCCTCCCTACCCAATGCTGGGGTGGAATGATGCACCTCTTGCCCCACCCCCGCCCCATGATAATGTTGTGGATGTTAACTGGGGAAATGCTCATTGGGGGGATAATGATGAGGATAATAACCAGCCTCCGCAGCCCGCTGTGCCAGAACAGGATCAAATCTCCATTGTCATTGATCAACCCGAGGGTTCAGAGTTTGTTGAGTAGCATTTTCAGGTGAATGAAGAGCAGCATCCACCTATGCTTGACCAGCTTGCTCAGAGTCATGATCAACCTGCAGCTATGGAAAATCCTTTGGCTATTGTCCCCTATCAACCACAGGTCATGCAGCACCATCAGATCTTCATTGGGATGGCTAGGATTGTGGCTAGACCTCCTCTTCCGCCCGAGATGCTTTGGAAGCGATCTTTTGAAAATTTGATGTCTGATTTTTCAGTCAAAGATGTGCCCAGGTCTATCTTCTTCAAGCCCCTGGGTACAGTCACCTACTCCAAGCGCAAGTGGTCAATTGCTTTTGATGATGCTCAAAGGATGTCTTTGTTGGTGCCAAGATTGCCCAGTACTCTGCCTCATAGTAAATCTATTGTCACTAAGCGCCTAGTTACCAGATCATTGTTTGGAGATTTACCTGTTGATGTGTCATCTGGTTCTAGTGATGGGCTATCTGCAAATGTCGTGGCTGGAGTGACTGTGTCTGAGGATTTGACAGTTAGCGATTTTGGGTCTGAGGCAGTGGAGCCCAGTGACTTGGAAGAGAATTCTTCACCTGTGGTTTTTGCCGCGGAGTCAAAGAACCGACAGAAGAACCAGCGTGGTAGACGGAAGGTACCTGCCCCTTTGGTGGACACTTCGGTGAGAAGGTGTATGAGAAGCGCGACAAAGCTGGATGGTTTCAAACCTGTCATCTTCGAGCAACTCTCACTTCAGCCAGCCAAGAGACACCCTCGGTCCAAGCCCATTGAAGAGAAGGCCCGGCCTAATTCTTAAGAAGCTACCGGCATGGACAAGTCTGAAGATACGGGCAATGACAAGTCTGAAGATGTTCCCCCATAGACGCCTCTCTTGGTGTTGCAAGCAATCAGAGTTGAGCTGGAAATTGACCCCAAACTGCTATCTCGGGAGAAGCTTATGGCTAATCCTAAGGACAACTCCTCCTCCGATAGTGCTTAAATGTTATTGTTTAAAGTTTTATCTAGGTGTAGCGAGCCTGTTAAAATTGCTTTCTTTTATGTCGTTGCTGAACTTATGCACTTTCGTCGAGACTTGGCACTTTTGGTCTGTTATGACTGGGGTTTTGTGGCACTAGGTATCATACTGTTTCTGCTACGCTATTATATATTATTTTATGAATCGAATGTCAATGCGTAACTGGAAGATTCTTTGTTGGAATGTCCATGGTTTGAACTCTGAAACACGGCAGCGTGCGGTTAGACAGAAAGTGACTGAAAGTCAGTGTGCAGTTGTATGCTTGCAGGAAACTAAGCTCTCAGATTGCCCTCGTAATTTAATTAAGAGCATTTGTCCTGTGGGTTTTGATCAGTTCATTGAATCTCCTTCAAGAGGAGCTTCTGCTGGAATTTTGACTGTGTGGCGTTCAGATTTTTTCTTGGGTACTTTAATTGAAGTTAAACCCTTTGGGATTGTGATCAGTTTTAAATCTGTGCATAATGATGACCAACGATATCTGGTGAATGTTTATGGACCCTGTCAGGGTGTCTTAAGGGATGAGTTTGTTAGTTGGCTATATAATCTAAAAGTGGAACCTGAGCAGAATTGGATGCTATTAGGAGATTTTAATTTCATAAGATCTTTGGATAATCGAAATCTTCCTGGTGGTGATGTCAATGATATCTTTATCTTCAATGATGTCTTAGGTCATTTGGGTCTGTTGGAGTTGCCACTAAAGGGGAGAAGATTCACATGGTCTATATGCAGGATTTCCCACTCCTTGAACAGCTGGATTGGTTTTTTACCTCTGCCAGCTGGATTAGTCAGTACCCCAATACACAAGTCACACCACTGGCCAAAACTGCCTCTGATCATGTTCCTTGTGTAGTTTGAATCTGTACCAACATCCCAAAAGCTCACATCTTCAGATTTGAAAATTATTGGGTACATCAACCTGGCTTTATGGAGTGTGTCCAGGAGGTTTGGCAAAAGCTTTAAACTCATATTTCAGCAATTATAATGGACAAATTAAAGTCATTGAGGTTTGCACTTAAGAAATGGCAGAAGGGTTTGTCACATATTAAAGCATTGATTGAGAAGTGCAACTGGGTGATCCTCTGGTTAGATGATTTGGAAGATTTCAGGCCCTAGTTCAGAACTGAATCCAATTTTAGGAAATTGGTGAAGATGCATCATGAATATCTTCTACATCTGCAGTTTTTATACTGGAAGAAAAGATGCACTATTAGATATATCAAAGTTGGTGAAGAAAACTCAAAATTCTTCCAAGCCATGGCAACTGAAAGATATAGAAAAAATTCAATTGCCACTCTGTAGCTATCTGATGGAACTGTTTCTTCAGACCATGAAAGAATTACCAAGGAATTTCTGGAGATTTTTAAGGAAGAATAGGAACTGTGAAGCCAATTTTGATGGGTAATGACATTCTTTCTCTTATCCCTGGAGTGCAGGGGCTGGAAGTGCTCACAAAGCCATTTGAGGTTAAAGAAATTGAACAGGTTATTAGGGATTTGCCAACTGACAAAGCTCCGGGACCTGATGGCTTTAATGGCCTTTTTATGAAGAAGTGTTGGCCCATTATTTCCAGTGATTTCATTACACTGGTGAATGAGTTCCATGCTGGAACTGCTCAGTTGGAAAATCTCAATGAGGCCTTCATTACACTGATCCCTAAGAAGTTGTCCCCTGAGACTGTTGGGGATTTTAGACCAATTTCTTTGACAAGTGTGGGTTTGAAATTCCTCACTAAGCTTGCTGCCAACAGGTTTCAGGATGAAATCACCAAATGTGTTCATAAGAATCAATATGGCTTTATCAAGTCAAGAACCATTCAAGACTGTATTTCCTGGACCTTTGAGTACATCCATAAGTGCAACCAGTCAAAAAAGCCAATCATGCTGCTCAAGCTTTATTTTGAAAAAGCATTTGATTCTATTCAGCATGAGGCAATTATAAAAATCATGGTAGAAAAGGGTTTTGATAACAAATCGATCTCTTGGATTCAACAGTTGTTGTCATCTGCAACCTCCTCAATCTTACTTAATGGTGTACCAGGAAAACATTTCAAGTGCAAGTGTGGGGTAAAGCAAGGTGATCCTATCTCACCATTGTTGTTTGTGATTGCTGATGATCTGTTGCAGACTATGATTAATGATCATCTGAACAATGGCCTTCTTTCTCTGCCTCTGGCAACTCATGACCCTGACTACCCAGTGGTACAGTATGCAGATGACACATTGCTTTTTGTGTCTGCCGATTTAGCTCAGTTGGAGGTGCTTAAAACAATTTTGAATTCTTTCTCCTTGGCAACTGGATTGCAGATTAACTTCCACAAATCCTCAATGTACACAATTAATATGGAAGCCAATGTTGCCAATGCTCTTGCTGCAGAATTTGGATGTCAGCTAGGGGTATTGCCTTTCACATATTTAGGATTGCCTGTGGGAACAACTAGGCCCAAAATTGTGGATTTACTACCTCTAGTTAACTGTATGGAAAGAAGATTAACTGCTAGTTCCTGGTTTCTGCCCCAAGGTAGCAGACTGCAGTTGGTAAATTCTGTTATCTCTTCATTGCCCGTATTTTTCCTTTGCAGTCTATCTGTACCACAAGGAATTTTAAAGCAGTTGGAAAGAATTCAGAGACAGAAAATATGGACAGGAGAAGGGGCATTCTTTGGCTGCATGGCCTCTAGTCTATAGGCCTAAGCTTAAGGGTGGACTTGGTATACTCAACCTGGGTCTACAAAATGAGTCTTTGTTACTCAAATTCCTCAACAAGTTTTATAACAAAGTAGATGTACCTTGGGTTCATTTGATCTAGGACTCTTATTATTTTCAGAGAGTTCCTCATGACACTACTTTGTGTGGCTCCTTTTGGTGGAGAGATATCTGCAAATTAATGGATAAATTTAGAGCTGTTACTTCAGTTACAGTTGGAAGAGGAGATTCTTTGCTTTTCTGGTCTGATTCTTGGGAGATTGATAACTCATGTACCCCTCTTGAGGACAGATTTCCCAGGCTATTTTCTTTCTGCTTACAAAAGAATTCCTCTGTTATGGAAGTGTTACAGACTGGTGACTTGCAGAGCATGTTCTCTTTACTCTTATCTGAATTGGCCTTTAGGGAGTTCAATCAGCTGTCTGACATTTTGACTGGGATTCCCCTGGATTTTGCTTCTAATGATTCTTGGGGTTGGAGACATGGAAAGAAAGCTAAGTATACAGCAAATAAGTACTATGATTTTGTCCATCAGCCAATGACTACCAACCCTATTCTCAGTTGGGTCTGGAAATCTTGTTGTACAATGACAATTAAGATGTTTGCCTGGCTGGTCATTATGGACAGAGTAAACACCAAGGATATGATTCAGCGCATGCATTGGAGAATTAATGATGGGCCTCGATGTATTCTTTGTCCCAAGGGAGAACTTGAGGACAGGAACCATTTATTTTTCCAATGCAACTTTAGCATGAGAGTATGGAACTATCTTGAAATATCCTGGTTGAATAGTCAGGACATGGTGCACATTGCAGTTCATGCTAGGAAGGATTTTATGTAACATCCCAAATTTTCAATTTGGAATGTTATACATTAGATCATCAATGCATATCATATTCTATTTTGCTTTTGGTTTTGATCCTAGAAATTCTACGCAACTCAAGGACCCATGGAGAGAGTTGGGGATTTCTATTTTCATATTTGAGTTTTCTCAAATTTTGAGAATAGGATCATTTGATTTTATTTATTTTATCATCAATTATTTCTATTACAAAAATATGAGAGAGGGAATAAAATACTTTCCCAAAATAAAGAAATATTGAGGATTTAATAAAAAATCAAATAAGATTTTATTTCGGAGTTTTTCGTTATTTTATTTGAATTTAGGAAAAATGTGCGTTTTTCAAAATTGCATTTAGGCCCCAAATAAATTTTCACCTTGTGCGGCTTGATTTTAGAAGCCCGGGAAAATTTATTTCGGGATTTTTGGAGTCCGTTTAGTATTTATTTTTATTTTTCTTCCGCGCGTAATTATTTATAAAAAAACGAACCGACCTACGGGCCGTGTCCTACCCGGACTCCGGCCCGACTCGCCCTTATAAGCCGGCCCACCCCAGGCCGAACCCTAGCCCCGAGCCGCCCCAAGCCCCGCCCGCCGCCGCCGCCACCAGCGCCGCCGCCGCCACCCGCCGCCGCCACCGGACGCTGCCGCCGCCGGACGCCGCCGCCGCCCGAGGTTGCCTCGAAATCCGCGCTGTATTTTTTTCGAAAAACCGTTCGGTTTTTCCGTTGGTTTTTCGTCGGTTTTTTCTAGTTTCGGTTTTTTTAAATAGATCGGTTTTCCAATTTATTTAATTAGCGAGCATTCGTCCGTTCGTTCGTTCTAACGAACGTTCGTCGTTTTTCGTTTTCTCGGATTTAAACCCATGATTTTTCTGATCGCGATTCCTGATCCGATTTTCGTTTTAGTATAACTTTTTGCTCGTTTATCGCAATCAGGCGATTCAAGCGCCTGGAGTTTCGTCTTGAAACCCTCTATCCGTTTAACCAACTTAAACAAGTTTTTGCCACTGTAAAAATTGCCTTAGATCCAGATTTGTAGAACAGAGTTGTTTTCTTTCGCCGTTTGACTTTCGTTGCTTCGTTCGATTTGATTCTTTTTGCAAACCGGAGTTCTTAAGTTGAACCTTCTGGTTAGATCTTTTATTTTACTTTTACCTGTGCATTAGATGAGTACTTATTGTATGCTTGTTTGTTTGTCTGCGATAGAATACCCGGAGTGTGCCGCCTGTTACTTCGAATCTCTAGGTTTCGCGGATCATCAGCAAGGCAAGTAACACTTTGATCATACCTTTTCTACTACCCAGTTTTATTGCATTAGATCAATCCTCAAACATTGCATGATTAGGATCTAATTAAATTGTGGGATGGGAAGTAGTTGAGGTAGTACCTATTACCTGTTTATTTTCAAACCTTTGGGGGTTACTTCTACGTTTGCTTATCATGCCATGCTATGCTAGTAGATGTGGATTGGGTGAGTGATATCCATGACAGATGTGAGTATTGTTAATTAATGGTTTATCTAAGGTGGCAACTTAAACACACATCTGGGTGGATTGAGGCACCTGGGTAATCCAGGGTTTGCCTGTTTTCTTTTGGACCGCCACCCAGGCTCAAAGGGACCATGAGTCTACTCATACTAGAAACTTCCGTGTGCAGCCACAAGCTATTATGGGCTCTAGCATAGTTGACTAAGTCGTGCGAACTCTTACAGTGGTAGACTAGTAGATGTAGGGGATGTAGGTGGTACGGTCTACCCGATCGTAAGGTGCGAGCGCTTCTGAAAGACTATGTCTCGGTCACCCGTCTTCTCAAACACCATGTAGTGCGAGAAACCCAACGGAGGCGATCGAGTCTTGTGGGGAAAAGTGCGCAAACCTCTGCAGAGTGTATTAAACTAATCATGGTTAGCCGTGTCCCCGGTTATGGACATCTTGAGTATCTAGTACCTGGATTATCATGTGAATATCAACATGTTACCCTAAATTAATTTTGTTGGGCTTTGTTAATGATGATGCTTAATTGGGATTGAGAATGCTGTCAACCATTCCCAATGTTTAACAACTACCATGATAGTTAAATAAATATATTCCTTTGCAGTAGGAAAAAATTGGCTTTACGCAAAACTGTAACCGTAGAGCTTTCCACCAGCCAAATATGCATATAGAATAGCTGTTTCACTCCATTACTCTCTATGTGTTACATTGCCAGCATATTCCATGTGCTGACCCGTTTCGGGCTGCAACGTTAATGTTGCATGCTTTTCAGATGACGATTAAGGAGTTTTAGGTCGTGGTTCTATACTCAGTGATGCCGTTGGAGTTGATGGACTCACTTATCTTCGAAGCCTTCCGCTGTTATCATTATTAGATGGCCTTAAGCCATATTTATTGTAATAAGTTCGCTATGGAGACACTCGATGTAATAAGTGTGTGATTGCTACTCTGTTATAAATCCTCCAAGTATTGTGTGGTGTCAGCATTACTGATCCAAGGATGACACCTGAGCACAGAGATCAGACTGTTTGAGGTCTGGTCGCTACATTTTAATAAGCCATTCTTCTCAGAGGTGGTCTTCCTTACTTGGTGGAATATTTGGAAAGTCAGGAATGACAGAGTCTTTAGGAATATCAGACCTACTTTCAGGCAGTGGAGGAATGGCTTTATTCATGACATCTCTCTCCTGGCACACAGAATCTAGACCAGACACAAAGAAGCCTTGATCAAATGGATTGATTTCTTGCCTCCTTGAGGTGTTTCACAAATGTACTCCTTTCTTTCTTCTTGTTAGCTTATAGTGCTTAGATCAGTCTAGCATGTATAGTCTTTCTTTTTTGTTTTCTTTTTTCTATTCTGTTCCTTTCCTTGAGGAACCTTTTTGTATTCTCTTTTTGAGCTTCAATAAAATGCTGTGGGGTGTAAACCCTGCAGTCTTCCAGGTAAAAAAGATACAAATAGGTGTCATGTCCCTTTCTATCACTGGGATTGAGCACTTCAAGATCAAACCCATCACAAAGCACTCTCCCAGTTGCAAGATAAATAAATCTAGTTGGCCAAACCAAATGGATCAATCGGAGAGAAATACATAGCTATAAAAATCATGCATATAAGAATTCCAAAAAGGCTGTAATAATATTCATGAATAATCTGATCATAAACCCACAATTCATTGGATCCCAACAAACTCACCACAAAAATAGGATTACATCAAATAGATCTCCAAAGAACATAACGTTGTATTGAAGATCAAAGAGAGAGAAGAAGCCATCTAGCTACTAGCTATGGACCCGCAGGTCTGTGGTAAACTACTCACACATCGTCGGAAGGGCTGCAAGGTTGATGTAGAGGCCCTCCATGATCGATTCCACCATCCGGCAGAGTACCGAAAAAGGTCTCGAGATGGGATCTCCAAAGAATAGAAACTTGTGGCGGCGGAAGAAGTATTTTGGGTGTCTCTTTGATGTATTGGGAATAATTGGGAATTTATAGAAGTGGAATTAGGTCAAGAGGTGCCACGAGGGGCCCACAAGCCTAGGCACTAGGTTAATAGGTTAGTCCCAACAAATAATACATAATTGCATAATAAAAATCCAAGATTGATACTATAATAGCATGGAACAATCAAAAGTTATAGATATGTTGGAGACGTATTAGGTGCCCACAACGCACCTTGCCACACCTTGGGGGGGGGGGTAGGCGTGCCCTACCTTGTGGAGCCTCTAGGCCGTCTCTTGTGTTGATTCTTGCGCCAAAAAAGCACATGTATTCCAAAAAAAATCTCCATAAAATTTTATCACCTTTGGACTTCGTTTCATAAGGTTTCTCTATGAAACAAAAAACATGCAACAAACAGGAATTGGCATTGGGCACTAGATTAATATGTTAGTCCAAGAAAATCATATAAATTGTTGCCAAAAGTACGTAGAAGTAGCAGGTGATGGTGTCTTGGACTAGGGGGTACCAACCTAGTTGGCCCAAAGTCTATGACCCGAGCTTATGGCCCACCGATCTCATAAGGAAGGACTCTGGGAGCCTCGAACCCAAACGTGATCAAGATAGACACTGCTGAAGACTTGGTGTGTACTTCAAGGACTACTCTAGCTATCAGCGTGTACATTCCTAGTTGGCTACCGACCATGTGTAACCCTAGATACCCTCGGTGCCTATATAACCGCGGGTTTAGTCAATGGGCACAGAATCACAATTACTAGCCTTAGGGTTCAGAACACAACAATGATCTCGAGGTAGATCATCATATACTCGATACTCCATCATCAATACAATCAAAGCAGGACGTAGGGTTTTACCTCTTCGAGAGGGCTAGAACCTAGGTAAACATCGTGCCCCTTGTCTCCTGTTCACCATCGTTCCTAGACCCAAAGGTCGGGACCCCTACCCGAGATCTACTGGTCTTAGTACCGACAGTAGGATACAATAAAACATTATAGATACAATGGAGACATATCAGCATCCCCAAGCTTAATTCCCGCTCGTCACCGAGTAGGTAAATGATAAAAAAGATCATTTTTGATGTGGAATGCTACCTAGCACAATCTTGATCATATAATAATGGCGTGAATATTGGGATATGAGTGATTCAAGGCAATAGTATATCATTTGACATAAAGACATCAATACTCAAGCATACTAGCAAAGAATCATGCCTTTCAAAATAAAGATGCTAAAGAATGTTACCCGTACTCATGTAATCATGTAAGCATGGCATAGCTGGGTCTTCCTAGCATAAAGTATAAATCATGAACACACTAGGGCCAAACCAAGCAATTGTATCATACTTTTTCTCGCTTTGGCTTGTTCAACTCAACTTCACACATGAGCATGAGCCATGGGCTTAGCACTTTTCATGGCAAAGAGAATGATGGTAGAGGTATATAATGGAAGACAAAAAGTTGAGAAAGTAGAGAATGATGCACCAACTTAGTAGATCGTTAGGCAATGGAGAGGCTTACAATCGATGTCAATACGAGGAGTAGGGATTGCCATGCAATGGATGCACTAGAGCTATAAATGTCTGAAATCTCCTTATGAAACTAAGTGGGTGTGCATCCAACCAACTTGGTCATGAAGACATCGAATTATTTGAGGAAGCTCTTCATCAGAACATGGTGCTATTTTGAAGCAGAAGTGTGAAAAAGGATAGTAGTGTGCCCCCTCTTCCCCCCCTTTTTTTTCCCTTTTTAGAACAATCTCATGGACCTCATCCCCACTTTTTCGAGGACTCATTAGTCTCCACCATTATTTTCCTCACTGGTAGGAGCAACACTAAACTATGATAATCACCCTTTAGTTTACTTAAAACCCAATAAACCGAAGCAATATAAATCTATATGAATGTCTCTGGTAGTGTACCAAGATGTGCAATAATCTAGCATAGAGAAGACATCAAAAAATGGATAAGCCACGGAAATATCATGCCAGCTATATTACAATCATGCAAAGCAATATGACAACGAATGCTCAAGCCATGTGAATAGTAACGGTGGAAGTTGCATGGCAATATATCTCGGAATGGCCATGAAAATGCTATAATAGGTAGGCGTGGTGGCTGTTTGGAGGAAGGATATAATAAGGCTTATGTATGATGGAGCATACCATATCATGGGGTTTGGATGCATCGGCAAAGTATGCACCAAATCTCGAGGTGAGAACAGACAATGCACGGCACCGAAGAGGCTAGCATAATATGGATAGGTGGAAGTGCTTATAATCCAAAACTCACATTAGTCATAAATTACTCACATACTTATTGTGAAAGTTTATTAGCCCTCGAAGCAAAGTAATCTTGCATGCCCCTAGGGAGGAGGTTGGTAGGAGTTAACCATCGTGCGCGCCCGATCTGGACAACACAAAGGATATCAATCAAGGATAAATGTAAGATCCCAATTTTTCAATTTGGAATGTTATACATAGGTCACCATTGCATATCATATTTTACTGCATTTCGTTTCGCGATCCTCGAAATCTTAAAGCAACTCAAGGACCCTTGGAGAGAGTTGGCGATTTCCCTGTTTTCATATTTGGGTTTTACCAATTATCGAAACGAGGACTTTTGGTTTTAATTATTTTTCTCTCCGAAAATATTTCATGTTAAAGAATATGAGAGGAGATAATATGACTTCTCCAAAATAAATGAAATATTGGAGGGAAAATATTAAAATCAAATATTTGATCTTTAGCCGGAGTTTATTGCTATTTTATTTGAATTAGAAAAATTGCACGTTTTTCAAAGTTGCATTTTAGGGCCAAGAAAATGTTCATCCAATTCTAAATATTTTATTTAGACGGAGAAAATTTGTTTTGGCATTTTTAGAAGTTTATTTTATTTTCTAGGATTTTTTTGTTTCGGCAGAATTATTATTTAAAAAAACGCGCAGAGGCCGACTGGGCCGAAGCCCAGCCGAGCCGGCCCGCTTCCCCGCCGCCGTCTCTGAGCGGGAGACCGCGCCGCCGCCGCCGCGAACCAGAGTCCGGCTAGGACTCCGTTTCCCGTGGCTTGCCCCCTCCTCCAAGTCGCCGCCCCCGTCTCTTATAAGCCGCCCCGACCCCTCCTTGAGCCCCGAGCCACCCCGCCGCCACAAGCCGCCAATCCCGCCGCCCACAGCCGCGCCGCCCCGCCGCCTTGCTGCCCCGCCGCTGGCGCCCCGCCGCCTTGCGGTCGCGCCGCCGCCGCCCCGCTGCCACGCCGCCGCTGCCGCTTGCCCGCGCCGCCGCCGCTCGCAGCTCGCCGGAGCCGCCCGCCGCGCTGGACCTCGCTGGAGGTATAGCTCCGTTCGGTTTTTTTAGAAACCCTAGTTTTTTTGGATAGATCGGTTCGCCGATTTTTTTCTGGTTTAGTTACTTTGCGGACGTTCGTCCGAACGTTCGTGTTAACGAACGGAGTTCACTCATTAGCCGCAGACAACGAACACTCATTCGTTAGCCTATTCGTCAGTTTTCTTTTTCTTTGATTTTCCACGATTATTTTAAATCGTGGTTTCTGATCCGATTTTCGTTTTAGTTTATCTTTTCACTCATTTGTCAGAATCAGGCGATTCAAGCGCCTAGATCTTCGTCTCGAAACCCTCTTTCCGTTTAACCAACTTGAACGAGCTTTTGCTACTATAAAATTTGACCTTTGTCCAGATTAGCAAATTGATCATGTTTCTTTCGTAGTTTGAGTTTCGTTGCTCCGTTCGATTTGATTCTTTTTGCAAACCGGAGTTCTTAAGTTGAACTTTCTGGTTAGATCATCTTGTTTGAGATTTACCCGTGTTTCTTTGCTTGTTTGATTATGTATGCTATTGTTTGTTTGCAATAGAACACCCGGAGTGCGAAGCGTGCTACTACGAATCCCTAGGTTTTGCGGATCATCACCAAGGCAAGTAACACTTTGATCATACCCCTTTATCACCCAGTTTTTATGCATTAGTTCCAATCCTCAAACATTGCATGGTTAGGATGTGATTAACATGTGGGTTGGGAAGTAGTTGATGAGGTAGAACCTATTGCCCTGTTATTATCAAACCCTTGGGAGTTACTTCTACAAATTGCTTTTATTGCTATGCTATGCTCGTAGACGTGGTTTGGGTGAGTGAAATCCATGACAGATGTGAGATTGTTAATTAATGGTTCAACTTAAGGTGGCAACTTGAATACACATCTGGGTGGATTTTTTGTTGGGCACCTGGGGAATCCAGTGTTGTCCTAGGATATCCCGGAGTACCCGTGTGATAATCCTATGGTCCGCCACCCAGGCTTAAAGGGAACTGAGATATCTTCATGCTAGAAACTTCCATGTGCAGCCACAAGCTATTATGGGCTCTTGCATAGTTGAGTAAGTTGCGTGAAGCTCCCGAAGAGGTGGATCAGCAGGTAGAGGGATGTAGGTTGGTATGGTCTGCCCGGAGTAAGGGGTTAATGCTTCTGAAAGTCTGTGTCTCGGTCATCCGTTTCTCAAACACCATGTAGTGCGAGAAATCCAATGGAGGAGATTGGGTCTTGTGGGGAAAAGTGCGCAAAGCTCTGCAGAGTGTATAAACTAATCATGGTTAGCCGTGTCCCCGGTTATGGACATCTTGAGTATCTATTACTTGGAGTATCCTAAGTATCTCATCACTCTAAAATAATATTGTTGGGTTGTTAATTACTTTAATTGGGATTGAGTTGGAGGAACCTTCTCAATGATGTTTCAACTACCATGATAATTAAATAAAATCTATTCCTTTGTTGTAGGAAAAAATTGGCTTTTTGCAAAAACTGTAACCATAGAGCTTTCCACCAGCCAAATATGCATGTAGTGATAGTATTATTCTGTTCTTGCTCTACTGTGTTACTTTGCCAACATATTCCATGTGCTGACCCATTTTCGGGCTGCAACGTATTATGTTGCAGACTTTTCAGACGAGGAGTAAGGTTCGTTAGGTCGTTGCCGTGCAGCTCAGCTATGCCGTTGGAGTTGATGGACTCACTTTATCTTCCAAGCCTTCCGCTGTTATCGTATTAGATGGCCTTAAGCCATATTTATTGTAATAAGTTCTCTTTTGAGACATTCAATGTAATAAGTGTGTGATTGCTACTCTGTTATAAGTCCTCAAGTACTGTGTGTGTGTCAGCATTACCGATCCAGGGATGACACTGAAGCACGGAGACTTGACCGTTTGAGGTCGGGTCGCTACAAGATGGTATCAGAGCACACGTTGAGTGTAGGACACGACGACTAAGCTAAAGCCCTAGATCACTATTCTCTTCTCATTTCTGACTCCTCTCCATTTTCTACTCTTTAGGATGGCAGACGCAAGGAACAAGTTTGCACAACCGGATGAAGAAGCACCTTCTGGATGACACTTGAAGGAAGTCACTAGGTACCTGAACATTGGAATACCAAGCTTCACCGGGACCTACAACGCCACTCTACCAGAAGAGGAGTGATGGAAGATTCAAGTTCAAGTTCCAGGAAGGACATTCACGCCAGTCACTAAGCCCATAGAGTTTTCCTTCGATGCACCAACCTGGAGTCTAGGAAAGAGTATGGCAACTCACATCACCATGGGACGCATTGGAGAAGTTTATCAGAAGGAGCTTAAGGATACTATCTATCAGATTTTTGGGCGCCGAGATGAGCAATGGGAGATGATCAGCACCAGGAAGGATAGATCAATTGCTACTTTCATCCAGGAGTTAAACCAATATATTCGTCGCCAGGAGAACCAGATGTGCGCAGGAATGATAGATCTGAAGAAGGCAATGACAAGGATCACGGAACTGGAGGAAGAAATCAAGGCTACTCATGAAGATTATGAGGAGGAAATCATCGTACTAGTGGATAAGAATGCCGACCTAACAATGAAGCTAGGAGTATTCCTGGGAGACCCCGCACCAGGAGGAGAAGACGAAGAACCCAATGAGATTCTCTCGGAGGACTTCATCATCATCGACGACACCGACTCGGACCCCGACAATAGCGATGATGATGAAGCTGGAGCAGACATCATGGAGTCTTCAACCGAAGAATATTTTTAGTAGACCACCACATCAGTAGTAGTATTCCACCATGTAAAAAGTATAGCCCGAGCACTTTTGTAACGATAGTTAGATCGATTGTATGTCCTTGTTGATTGATTGAGTGAAATGTTTGTGTTTGTCTCATGTGCATATGGGTAGTGCTTTCTCATTATACCTCATTCTATTCTAATCTCTCCCCTCTAAACCCATCAGATGCCTCCGAGACGTGATCCCGGATTTACCTTTCCACCGGAGCTCACTCAGTTGATCCAGCAGCAGAATACCCTGATGCAGTTGTTAGTTCAGAACCAAGGCAACAACAACAACAACAAAAACAACAACAACAACAATCCACCGCCACCACCACCAGTTAACAACTTAGCCCGCTTTCTAAGGTTGCAGCCGCTGGTGTTTTCCAGTAGCACCGAGCCCATAGTAGCAGATGATTGGCTCCGCAGGATTGGAAGGGAGTTAACCACTTCAGGATGTACCGATGCTGAGAAGGTGCGTTTTGCCACACATCAGTTGGATGGACCAACAACCTCATGGTGGTAGAATTACACCGTCACCTACCCTATAGCCACGGTGATATGGGATCAGTTTCAGCAAGCTTTCCGTACAGCCCATGTCTCAACTAGAGCTATGAGTATGAAGAACCGTGAGTTTCACAACTTACGCCAGGGGAACCGTACTATGGCTTAGTATGCAGATGAGTTTAGCAAGTTATCCCGTTATGCCCCTAATGATGTGGCCATAGATGCCGCAAAGCAGGAGAAGTTTATGGAAGGGCTAAATGATGAGATGAGCATGCAGTTGATGGTGGCAACATTCAAAAACTACCAGGAGTTGGTAGATAAAGCTCTCATGATTGAAGGGAAGCAGCAGAAGATTGATAACCGTAAGAGGAAGTATGGACAAGGAAGCTATAATTCAGGAGCTCAGCAGAAGCCTCGCCTAACCCCGAACTCGGGAGGACTTGTTCATAACCATGGAGGCCACACCCATAATGGAGGAAGTAACCATAATCATACTCGCCCAAGGAATGGGAATGGGAATGGAGCAAGCAACAATCAGAACCGCTCCAATCCAGCCACACCCGCGAAGAGAGACCTAAGCCACGTTACTTGTTTCAAGTGCGGGAAGACTGGACACTATGCCACAGAGTGCCCTGAAGCGAAGAATGGAAACAGCAATGGGAGCGCTGGAAAGAAGCCCAATCCATTCAACAAAGGACAAGTGAACCACATCAACGTGGAGGAGGTTGAAGAGCAGCCAGACGCGGTGATTGGTAAGTTTTTGGTTAAGTCTTTTACCGCCCTTGTTCTTTTTGATACTGGTGCATCGCATTCATACATATCAAGGGAATTCGTGGATAAGTTTAAACTACCAACCCAAACCCTTAGGACCCATCTATTAGTGAGTTCACCTGGAGCAGAGTATATGGCTAGTCGATGGTGCGACCAGATACCCTTAACCATTGGTAGCCATGTTTTTCCGTTTGAACTAATAATCTTGGAGTCACAAGGATTGGATGTGATATTAGGAATGGACTGGATGTCAAAGTATGGAGGAAGCATTGACTGTGTTAGTAAGTCAATTTGTCTCACCACCCCGGAGGGAAAAAGGATCAAGTATGTATCTAGGCATGCCCCAAGGAGTAGCCAATTAAATACCCTCACGGGAGTTGTTCAGGAGGAAGTGCATGTAGTCAAGGATTACCATTTTCCAGAGGAGTTACTAGGCATGCCAACGGATCGAGACATCGAGTTTTTGATAGAGTTATTGCCAGGCACCGGGCCTATATCGAAGAGACCATACCGGATGCCCACAAATGATCTGGAGGAGATTAAGAAACAAATCAAGGAGTTATTGGAGAAAGGTTACATTCGATGGAGCTCATCACCATGGGGAGCCCCAGTGCTTTTGGTCGAGAAGAAGGATAAGTCCCTAAGAATGGTTGTTGATTATCGTGCATTAAATGAGGTGACGATCAAGAACAAATACCCACTGCCGATGATCAATGATTTGTTTGACCAGCTGCAAGGAGCCAAGGTGTTTTCAAAGATCGATCTGCGATCTGGATATCACCAGCTGAAGATACGAGAGAAGGACATACCAAAGACAGCATTCACCACACGGTACGGGTTATATGAATATATGGTCATGTCGTTTGGACTGACTAATGCCCTTGCCTACTTCATGAGCACGATGAACAAAGTGTTCATGGAATATTTGGATAAATTCGTTGTGGTATTCATTAACGATATAATGGTATACTCGAAGAACGAGGAGGAGCACGAAGAGCATTTGCGTTTAGTTCTTGAGAAACTCAGGGAACATCAGTTGTATGCCAAGTTCGGCAAATGCGAGTTTTGGTTGAAGGAAGTTGGATTCCTTGGACATGTTATATCAGGAGATGGTGTAGCAGTAGATCCTACCAAGGTTCAGTCAGTCACTGAATGGTTGGCACCCACTTCAGTTAGCGAGATCCGCAATTTTCTTGGACTCGCAGGATACTATCGGAGATTCATTGAGATTTTTCCAAAATTGCGAAGCCAATGACGGAGTTATTGAAGAAGGATATCAAATTTAAATGGACAGAAGAATATGAAGAAAGTTTTCAGGAGTTAAAGAAACGTTTGACTATAGCCTAGTGCTGATTCTGCCGGATATACATAAGGAGTTTCAAGTGTATTGCGATGCCTCTCGCCTAGGACTTGGAAGTGTGCTTATGCAGGACGGAAGAGTTGTTTCGTATGCCTCACGACAACTGAAACCGCACGAGTTGAATTATGCCACACATGATTTGGAGTTGGCTGCCGTAGTGCATGTGTTGAAGACCTGGAGGCACTACCTTATTGGAAATCGTTGTGATGTGTACACGGATCATAAGAGTTTGAAGTACATTTTCACACAGAAAGAGCTGAACCTTAGGCAGAGGAGATGGTTGGAGCTTATAAAGGATTATCACATGAAGCTTCACTATCATCCAGGCAAGGCCAATGTCGTAGCAGACGCCTTGAGCCGGAAGAGTTATGCTAATACCCTAGTGAGCACGTGATTGCCGAAGGAGTTAGCAGATGATCTCAGGGAACTTCGATGAGATTGTTCCTAGAGGTTTTGTGGCAACAATGGAGGTACAATCTACATTGTTAGGAAAGATTCGAGAAGCTCAGAAAGATGACAAAGAGGTTGCCGAGATAAAAGAGAGAATGAGCGAAGGAAAGGCCAAAGGTTTTCGTGAGGATGAGCATGACACCTTATGGTTTGAGGACCGCGTTTATGTGCCCAATAACACAAAGATCAGGAAGTTAATACTTCAGGAGGCTCATGACTCACCATACTCGATACACCCCGGAAAGACCAAGATGTATTTGGATTTGAAGGAGCGTTTCTGGTGGATTGGTATGAAGAAGGATATTGCCGAGTATTTAGCCGTATGTGATGTATGTCAGAGAGTGAAGGCTGAGCATCAAAAGCCAGCAGGATTGTTACAGCCTATGCTGATACCCGAATGGAAGTGGGATAAACTTGGCATGGATTTTATCACCGGATTACCCATGACCAAATCAGGATATGATTATATATGGGTAGTAGTGGATCGCTTGACCAAAGTAGCTCACTTTATCCCAGTGAAAACCACCTATACAAGTGCAAAGTTGGCCAAGATATATATGAGCAGGATCATATGTCTGCATGGAGTTCTGAGGACAATCGTATCACATAGAGGAACACAATTTACTTCAAAGTTTTGGCATCAGCTGCACCAAACTTTGGGGACAAGGTTGGAGTTCAGTACAGCATTCCACCCGTTGACGGATGGACAGACCGAGAGAGTCAACCAGATTCTGGAAGATATGTTGAGAGCCTGTGCGCTAGATTATGGATCTAGTTGGGACGACAATTTGCCCTACGCGAAGTTCTCATACAACAATAGCTACCAAGCCAGTTTGAAAATGGCACCATTTGAAGCCCTGTACGAACGAAGGTGCAGAACACCGTTGATGTGGGATGAAGTCAGAGACCGACAATTGTTTGGACCAGATTTGATCAAAGAGTCTGAAGAGAAAGTTAAGGTGATTAGAGATAGACTGAAGATAGCTCAGTCCAGACGGAAGAGTTATGCAGATTCAAAACGCAAGGAAATAACCTATGAAATTGGAGATAGAGCATATCTGCGAGTGTCACCCCTGCGAGGAGTGAAACGTTTTGGAGTTAAGGGAAAGTTAGCCCCGAGATTTGTAGGACCGTATCGAATTTTGGAACGTATGGGAAAAGTTGCCTACAAGTTGGAGTTATCTGAAGGACTGTCAGGAGTTCATGATATATTTCATGTTTCACAGCTAAAGAAGTGTCATGCTGAGATGGCCGATATACCGTTAAGAGATACAGTACCCTTGGAGGTGATTCAGTTGGACAGTGATTTGACCTATGAGGAGAAGCCAGTCAGGATTCTCGAATTTGCCAGCCGAGTCACCCACAACAAGGTTATTAAGTTTTGCAAAGTTCAGTGGAGCCACCATACCGAGGATGAAGCCACCTGGGAACGAGAGGATGATCTTTGCAAAGACCACCCATACCTATTCTGTAGCCAACCCGAATCTCGAGGGCGAGATTCATCTTAAGGGGGGTAGGTTTGTAACATCCCAAATTTTCAATTTGGAATGTTATACATAGGTCACCATTGCATATCATATTTTACTGCATTTCGTTTCGCGATCCTCGAAATCCTAAAGCAACTCAAGGACCCTCGGAGAGAGTTGGGGATTTCCCAAATATCGAAACGAGGATTTTTGGTTTTAATTATTTTTCATGTTAAAGTATATGAGAGGAGATAATATGACTTCTCCAAAATAAACGAAATATTGGAGGGAAACTATTAAAAGAAAATATTTGATTTTTATCCAGAGTTTATTGCTATTTTATTTGAATTAGAAAAATTGCATGTTTTTCAAAGTTGCATTTTAGGGCCAAGAAAATGTTCATCTTGTTCTAAATATTTTATTTAGACGGAGAAAATTTGTTTTGGCATTTTTAGAAATTTATTTTATTTTATAGGATTTTTTTTGTTTCGGCAGAATTATTACTTAAAAAACGCGGAGAGGCCGACTGGGATGAAGCCCAGCCGAGCCGGCCCGCTTTCCCACCGCTGCCGCGAACTGGAGTCCGGCCGGGACTCCGTTTCCCCTTGCCTTGCCCGCTCCTCCAAGTCGCCGCCCCTCGTCTCTTATAAACCGCCCCGACCCCCCCTTGAGCCCCGAGCCACCCCGCCGCCGGGAGCCACCAACCCCGCCGCCCGCAGTCGCTCGCTGTCGCGCCGCCCCACCGCCTCGCTGCCGCGGCCGCTTGCCCGCGCCGCCGCCGCCCTGCGCTGCCCCGCCGGTCCCTGGAGCCGCCCACCGCGCCAGACCTCGCCGGAGGTATAGCACCGTTCGTTTTTTAAAACCGATTCATTTTTAAGAAACCCTAGTTTTTTTGGATAGATCGGTTCGCCAATTTTTTTTCCGGTTTAGTTACTTTGCGGACGTTCGTCCGAACGTTCGTTTTAACGAACAGAGTTCACTCGTTAGCCACAGACAACGAACGCTCATTCGTTAGCCTGTTCGTCACTTTTCTTTTTCTCGGATTTTCCGCGATTATTTTCAATCGCGATTTGTGATCCGATTTTCGTTTTAGTTTATATTTTTGCTCGTTTGTCAAAATCAGGCGATTCAAGCGCCTAGATCTTCGTCTCGAAACCCTCTTTCCGTTGAACCAACTTGAACAGCTTTTGCTACTGTAAAATTTGACCTTAGTCCAGATTAGCAAACGGATCTTGTTTTGTTCGTAGTTTGAGTTTCGTTGCTCCGTTCGATTTGATTCTTTTCACAAACCGGAGTTCTTAAGTTGAACTTTCTGGTTAGATCTTCTTGTTTGAGATTTACCCGTGTCTCTTTGCTTGTTTTCTTATGTATGATATTGTTTGTTTGCAATAGAACACCCGGAGTGCGAAGCGTGCTACTACGAATTCCTAGGTTTTGCGGATCATTAGCAAGGCAAGTAACACTTTGATCATACCCCTTTATCACCCATTTTTTATGCATTAGTTCCAATCCTCAAACATTGCATGCTTAGGATGTGATTAACATGTGGGTTGGGAAGTAGTTGATGAGGTAGAACCTATTGCCCTGTTATTATCAAACCCTTGGGAGTTACTTCTACGAATTGCTTATATTGCTATGCTATGTTCGTAGACGTGGTTTGGGTGAGTGAAATCCATGACAGATGTGAGATTGTTAATTAATGGTTCAACTTAAGGTGGCAACTTGAATACACATCTGGGTGGATTGTTTGTTGGGAACCTGGAGAATCCAGTGTTGTCCTAGGATATCCCGGAGTACCCGTTTGATAATCCTATGGTCCGCCACCCAGACTCAAAGGGAACTGAGATATTTTCATGCTAGAAACTTCCGTGTGCAGCCACAAGCTATTATGGGCTCTAGCATAGTTGAGTAAGTTGCGTGAAGCTCCCGAAGAGGTGGATCAGCAGGTAGAGGGATGTAGGTTGGTATGGTCTTCCCGGAGTAAGGGGTTAATGCTTCTGAAAGTCTGTGTCTCAGTCATCCGTTTCTCAAACACCATGTAGTGCGAGAAATCCAACGGAGGAGATCGGGATTTTTGGGAAAAGTGCGCAAACCTCTGCAGAGTGTATAAACTAATCATGGTTAGTCGTGTCCCCCGTTATGGACATCTTGAGTATCTATTACTTGGAGTATCCTAAGTATCTCATCCCTCTAAAATAATATTGTTGGGTTGTTAATTACTTTAATTGGGATTGAGTTGGAGGAACCTTCTCAATGATCTTTCAACTACCATGATAGTTAAATAAAATCTATTCCTTTGTTGTAGGAAAAAATTGGCTTTTCGCAAAAACTGTAACCATAGAGCTTTCCGCCAGCCAAATATGCATGTAGTGATAGTATTATTCTGTTCTTGCTCTACTATGTTACTTTGCCAGCATATTTCAAGTGCTGACCCATTTTCGGGCTGCAACGTATTATGTTGCAGACTTTTCAGACGAGGAGTAAGGTTTGTTAGGTCATTGCCGTGCAGCTCAGCTATGCCATTGGAGTTGATGGACTCACTTTATCTTCCAAGCCTTCCGCTGTTATCGTATTAGATGGCCTTAAGCCATATTTATTGTAATAAGTTCTCTTTTAAGACATTTGATGTAATAAGTGTGTGATTGCTACTCTGTTATAAATCCTCGAGTACTGTGTGTGTCAGCATTACCGATCCAGGGATGACACTGAAGCACAGAGACTTGACCGTTTGAGGTCGGGTCGCTACAATAAATTACGCTCCAACTTCCCCGCATGCTATAACCGACACTTTCATCAAATAGAGAATCACAAACCTTAACACCAGTATTATTACTAAATCATAATAATCCACCAATACACCCACATATTACCATCTCAATATTGCAAAACTATTGAAAGGAATCAAACTTATCGTATTCAGTGATCTACAAGCTTTAAGATGTTGTTAAGACTAACCATGTGAATGTCCAATTCCCGTTAACTCTCTAAATAGATATAAGTGGAGCCTGAGAGTTTAATTCTTTCTACAGAAGACTTGGCCGAGCTCTAAAAAATATAAGTGAAGCAACAAAGCATTCTATAAATAACAGTGCTCCCAACGTAGAGAAGTGAGCTTCCAAACTACAAAAGGTATAAGTGATGCACATGAACCATTCTATAAAGTCATACTCCAAAGATATAAGTGAAGTGCAAAGATCATTTTACGAACCAACCAAGGACTATCTCATACCAGCATGGTGCATCACTAAAAGAAAAATAAAAAGCAAATGACGCTCCAAGAATTTATGCATATCATGTAATACAAAAATCGAGACACACCGATAATTGTTGAGGAAGAAAGATGGGATACTTTCCGGGGCATACCCAAGCTTAGATGATTGAGTCTCCTTGAATATTTACTTGGGGTGCCTTGTGATACGTCTCCAACATATCTATAATTTTTGATTGTTCCATGCTATTATATTATCTGTTTTGGATGTTTTATATGCATTAATATGCTATTTTATATTATTTTTGGGACTAACCTATTAACCTAGAGCCCGGTGCCAGTTTCTATTTTTTCCTTGTGTTTGAGCTTCGCAGAAAAGGAATACTAAACGGAGTCCAAACGGAATAAACTTCACAATATTTTTTCTTGGACTAGAAGACACCCAGGGGACTTGGAGTCGAAGCTAGAAGAGGCACGAGGCAGTGAAAAGGGTGGATGGCATGCCCTAGGGGGGCCCCTACCTTGTGGCCCCCTCGGGACTTCCCTGACCTAGCCCTTCGTCCTATATACTCACCTATATTCTAAAACCCTCAGAAGCATCCACGAAAACACTTTTCCACTGCCGCAACCTTCTATTCCGGTGAGATCCCATCCTGGGGCCTTTTCCGGCATCCTGCCGTAGGGGGATTCGATCACGGAGGGCATCTATATCAACTCTATTGCCCTTCCGATGAAGCATGAGTAGTTTACCACAGACCTACATGTCCATAGCTAGTAGCTAGATGGCTTCTTCTTCTCTCTCTCTCTCTTTGAATCTCAATACCATGTTCTTGTTGATGTACTTGGAGATCTATTCGATGTAATCTTCTTTTGCGCTGTGTTTGTCGAGATCCGATGAATTGTGGATTTATGATCAGCTTATCTATGAATATTATTATTTGAATCTTCACTGAATTCTTATATGCATGATTTGATATCTTTGTATTTCTCTTTGAATTATCGGTTTGGTTTGGCCAACTAGATTGGTTTTTCTTGCAATGAACGAGGTGCTTAGCTTTGGGTTCAATCTTGCGTGATTTCACCCAGTGACAAAGTAGGGGTAGCGAGACATGTATTGAATTGTTGCCATCGAGGATAAAAAGATTGGGTTTTCATCGTATTTCTTGAGTTTATTCCTCTACATCATGTCATCTTACTTAAGGCGTTACTCCGTTCTTTATGAGCTTAATACTCTAGATGCATGGATAGCGGTCGATGTGTGGAGTAATAGTAGTAGATGCAGGCAAGAGTCGGTCTACTTGACACGGACATGATGCCCATGTTCGTAATCATTGACATGGATATCGTCATAACTTTCCACTTTTCTATCAATTGCTCGGCAGTAATTTGTTCACCACCGAATTATTTGCCTTCATGAGAGAAGCCTCTAGTGAAACCTATGGCCCTCGGGTCTATTTTCCATCATATTAGTTTCAGATCTACTATTTTGCAATCTTTTATTTTCAGATCTATAAACCAAAAACCCAAAAATATTTTATCCTTTGTTTAATTCTATTTATCTCTATCAGATCTCACCTTTGCAAGTGGCCGTGAAGGGATTGATAACCCCTTTATTGCGTTGGGTGCAAGTGTTTGATTGTTTGTGCAGGTACATCTATTGGGGACTTGCGTGTTTCTCCTACTGGATTGATACCTTGGTTCTTAATTGAGGGAAATACTTATCTCTATTGTGCTGCATCACCCTTTCCTCTTCAAGGGAAAAACCAACGCAAGCTCAAGAAGTAGCATGAAGAATTTCTGGCGCCATTGCTAGGGAGATTCGCACCAAGACAAGAATAGTCTCCCGTCAACTTGCCAATTTCTAGCGTCATTGTCGGGGAGATCTACGTCATGACTACCAAGTACCCATCTTAAACTCTCATCTCTTGTATTAAATTATTTGCTAGTTGCCTCTTGTTTTCCTCCCCCCACTTCTAAAATGATTTATGAAAAGATTTGCCCTTTTATTCGCCCTTCTTCTGTTCATCTTTTTGCTTGCTTTTTGTTTGCTCGTGTGTTAGATTGCTTGCTTTGTCATGATGAATCAAGAGAATACCAAATTGTGTGAATTTTCCAATACTAATAAAAATGATTTTATTAGTACTCCGATTACTGTCACCACTAGTGCGGAATCCTATGAAATTAACGCCACTTTGCTGAATCTTGTTATGAAAGATCAATTTTCCGGCCTTCCTAGTGAAGATGTTGCATCCCATCAGTCGTCGAATTGCCACACCAGATTTGCTAGTGTGAGGACTTAGTCGTGAGGCCAACGCATCCATGTGGTAGCTTGAGAGGGGTTGAGCGGAATCGCAAGACGCAACACAAGACAAGGGTTTAGACACCTTCGGGCCCCGGGAAATATCATCCGGTAACAACCCTACATGCTGTTAGTGGCTAGGTCTCATTATCATCACGAGGGAGTCGCCGTTAAGCCGGCTCTCCTCTAAATGTGTCTAGCCCTAGAGATTATTGCTTATTCCTTGTCCCTCTTTGGGGAGCCCTGCCCCTCCTTATATAAGTTGAAGGGGCGGGTTACATGACTAGTCCTAGTAGGATTAGGATTACTCTATTACAAGTGGAGTCCTAGTCTTGCTTCCTTTGTAGGAGAATATTCCTTATGTCTTTCCTCGTAAGCCAGCCCACCATATCATGAGCCGACCGTCTGGGCCTTGGGCTTTGTCGCCCGTCTGACTCGCCGCCGGATTACCAGTGAGTGGCCAATCTCTGGGCGGCTTACAAATGAAACACCAAGTATCAGGCGGGTCTCTGGTGAGTCGCCAAGTCCGGCCGGTTTATACTTCCGGTTGGGTTACGCCATGGGGTATATCCCTGACATTAGCCCCCAGTTTAATTTGGATTTATCCATGTTAAACTGATCTGCAACATAAACACAAGAACAAATTTGACAGGGTGTTCCGGGTTAAATATTCTTGTAAGCCGACACCTGATCATCCTTAATTCTTTGTCATTTCCTCCTAGAAAATCCAGGTCAATAGGCCGGCTTCATAATCAACTTGCTTGTAGAAGAAATATTGTAAATAAAGAATCCATTTGAGTCGGTCTTTAATGCTCTTACTTGACAAAAATATTGGTCTTCAGATATTCAGCTAATATTTAGCCGGCTTGAAAATGTAGAACCTGCCAAGTTATAATTTCCGAAATCTCCTGGTTATAAAATAGACGATGCCGGGTTATGTAATTGATCTTCCTGATTTGCTCAAAAACTGATCATTTGAAGACGTTCCTCCTTTATATGCATAATACCTGTAGCCCCCAAGTCTTAAGAGGAGAACATAGTGATAGCTTAAGACTTGCTCCAATATAAGTGTTGCAACCTTGAAGAAATCCGTGTTGTTCATCTCAGTCGCTAGTAAAAAACTGAATATTCCATATATGTAGCCCCCAAGTGCCGGGCTGTCATGCTTGCAGCAGCAACCTGGGATTTGTAATTGTCTTATGCTCACAAAAACTTCAACCGGTGTAGCCCCCAAGGGCCGGCTTAGTAAGAAAATACTGAGCTGGGGCTTTATATATACTTCATTGACAATAATATCATACGATGTAATCCTCTCCATGGGGCTCGAACCCACGTCCATAAGGTTTAGGAGCTTTGTACTCTTCCAACTGAGTAGTAGACCTTTCAATATAATGGATTTAAGATTTGTGTACCTTGAATTGTTGACATGATCAATTGGTAGCCCCCAAGGGCCGGCTCATTACGATGTGATGAGTCGGGTCTTCAATAAGGCAAGTAAAAATGACCTTGCATTAGCCCCCAAGTGCCATGGTGCGTGCTGGCAGTGACATGGGCCTTGCATATTTGATGTAACCTCAACTTGAATAATGTAGCCCCCAAGTGCCGGGTCGTAAGCCTGCAGCGACTCGAGACTATTCCTTCCATTGTAGAATAAATTATACCCATTGATTAAATAATAGCCATTGTGCTGAAGCGACTTTGAAAACCTCAATCATAATATTGGTTATTGATAACCATAATAAAAATCCAGCCATGTTGGCTATTAAAGACTTGAATAATATACCCAATGATTTATAAGCGCATGATTCCAAAGGCACAATCCAAAAATATACTGGGGACTTATAGTCGAAAGCCAGGCCGGGTTAATAAACACCAGATATTATCTTATCTCATACCGGCGACTTATAGTCGGAAGCCAGGCCGGGTTAATAAACACCGGTTAATGTCATATATGACTCATAAGGCATTATAAGCCTTATTGGTTTTTAACCATGTATTACTATGTCACAAGAGAAAAACTCAAAAAGACATTCAAATCAAAACAACAGAAAACCGAGGCTTTCATAGGCTGCCAAGCCAAAATATCTTCTTCAATGAAACTAGCATTAGCCACTGGAAGGTACGCGCTTTCCATGAGCCGGCCCTCATTGACCCAATCGACATTTTAACCCGCATAAGTTCGGTTCTTATTTAAAGATAGACTTATCAGGAGTACGCGGGGTTAGAGCAGCATCGTGCATCACATGCCGATTTATCCAAGTTTCAAGGAAGGCAGCTTTACAGTCTGAGCTTCTCCTTGCTATCCATAAACCGTGCCCTCTCATGACAAACCAGCGTTTTAACCTTAACGAGTTCAGGGTCTTGTTTAAAAGATTGACTGTTTGAGTTCGGCGGGTCAATCAGGATTACCTGATGGACAAGCATCTGGCATACAAGCAGGATAACCCGAAAGGTTTTGGTGAATACACCTGGTGTTCCAAGCCAGTTCATGAGGGTAGTAACACTATGTTCTCTTTGGTGAATACACCTATGTTTGAACAGGAAGCCCCCAAGTGCTTTGTAAGCATGGCGTATAAGCCGGACCAAGAGGGATATTCACAGCTATGCTCAATGAGCAAGAAGCCCCCAAGTGGTTTGTGGCATTTTAACCGAATCAAGAGGGATATTCACATCTATGCTCAATGAGCAGAAAGCCCCCAAGTGATTTGTAAGTGTGGCGTATTAGCCAGATCAAAGGGTAATCATAACTCCGCTCAATGAGCAGGAAGCCCCCATGTGATCAATAATATGATAAGCCAATAAGGTAGGATACCCATGTCTGAATCGCGCATCATGGCAACAGGTCCTCTTCGACAACCTTTAACTTTTTGCAAGAGATAAATTCTTCTTGAACTGGGATTTTGAACCGGATATTGAGAGCTTCAGAGATTTGTGGAAGAAAGATTTTCCCTTGAATCGGTTTTTAAGCTGGATATTAAGAGCTTCAGTGCTTTGTGGGAGAGAGATGTCTCCTGAGCCAGATTTTAAACTAGAATCTTCATTTTGAGCCGGCAATTTTTCTGACGACCTTTAAATTTTCATCAATATAACAGTAGCCTCCGGGACCAGGTTATCTTCCCTCCACTCACCCAGAGTTCTTGACTTCCTTTAAACTATCAGTCATTTACTGAGTCATGTCATCATAGCCCCCGAGTCTCAAGGCGGCTCGAGGAGTTGTCTTGAGATTCTCCATACTTGACCGTGACATAAACCAGCATATAGTTGAACAGCTGAATGCTAAAATGTGTTGTCGTTGGAGGCGAAGTGGCGAGTTATTGTATATTCTTGGCGTTGATAACGTGATGTGAATCCATGGAAACTTGAGGTGGACTATGGCAGGTTGTAAATCACCATGTATTATTTTTATCAGTAACCCGGCCAGCGGTTTACCCCAGCTGATTGTTGATGTTTTGAACAAACTTCAGTGGCAGTGACTTGTGCGCCCACCCCTTGAACCATCTGGTGTAGGCGGAGGCTGACATTATAATATGATTTGCTCCAGAATTGTTTGAAATAGACTAGACTGCAGGGTGGATAGTAAAGATGACCGTTGTCATTTGAATCAGTACACGCGCAGGCGAGTCACCACCGCTCTTGCAGTGAATAATTGTTCTGCATAAACAATATCGCAAGCTGGAGTAATTTGTTCTTTTAAAGAAAGCAATATGTAATATAAAAATATACTAGATGGATTTCACCTGATATGTTAGGCCGGAAATTATACACCGCGGAGTTGATGATCACCGCATCGAAACTGAAATCAACCATGGCTGAGTCGGCCGGGGGAGCAGACATATGAATCGGCTGCGGCGCTGTAAACCGGCGCGGACAAGCAAATTGTCCTCCATGTTGGAAGCCGGTGCGGACGCGTGAACCGGTCACGAGGGCGGACGGGCGAGTCGGTCGGCGCGTTGATGAATATCGGACCGCGACACGTCTGTCCGTGAAGCCGCGCGACACAACCGAACGTGCATCCGTGGTAGAACACCACCCCTTTTTCTTTTAATGGTCGCCCTTCGTAAAAATATTACAGGCCAGAGTAATTTTTGTCAGATGAATTAACATGTACTGATAAAATATTACAGGCCGGATGCTGATGCTGGATAATGCATAGTGCTGCTTTTGTTTTTGACAGAAAAGTTGATTGGTTCCCTGTCTTCTAGTGCCTGAGGTCTCCACGTGACCTTCTCTTTCCTTTTTTTAAACAAGTACAAAACGGTGCACACACGGTCCCTCGAGCAGAGCTTCTCTTTGTTAACCAGCAGAGGCAAGCCATGGCAGCAGACAACAACTCTCTGATATGTCTCCAACGTATCTATAATTTTTGATTGCTCCATGCTATATTATCTACTGTTTTGGACATTATTGGGCTTTATTATCCACTTTTATATTATTTTTGGGACTAACCTACTAACCGGAGGCCCAACCCAGAATTGCTGTTTTTTTGCCTATTTTAGGGTTTCGAAGAAAAGTAATATCAAACGGAGTCCAAACAGAATGAAACCTTTGGGAACGTGATTTTCTCACCGAACATGATCCAGGAGACTTGGACCCTACGTCAAGACACAAAAGAGGAGGCCACGAGGTAGGGGGGCATGCCTACCCCCCTAGGCGCGCCCTCCACCCTCGTGGCCCCCCTGTTGCTCCACCGATGTACTCCTTCCTCCTATGTATACCTACGTACCCCCAAACGATCAGATACGGAGCCAAAACCCTAATTCCACCACCATAACTTTCTGTATCCACGAGATCCCATCTTGGGGCCTGTTCCGGAGCTCCGCCGGAGGGGGCATCGATCACGGAGGGCTTCTACATCATTACCATAGCCCCTCCGATGAAGTGTGAGTAGTTTACCTCAGACCTACGGGTCCATAATTATTAGCTAGATGGCTTCTTCTCTCTTTTTTGATCTCAATACAATGTTCTCCCCCTCTCTTGTGGAGATCTATTCGATGTAATCTTCTTTTTGCGGTGTGTTTGTTGAGACCGATGAATTGTGGGTTTATGATCAAGTCTATCTATGAACAATATTTGAATCTTCTCTGAATTCTTTTGTGTATGATTGGTTATCTTTGCAAGTCTCTTCGAATTATCAGTTTGGTTTGGCCTACTAGATTGATCTTTGTTGCAATGGGAGAAGTGCTTAGCTTTGGGTTCAATCTTGCGGTGTCCTTTCCCAGTGACAGTAGGGGCAGCAAGGCATGTATTGTATTGTTGCCATCGAGTATAACAAGATGGGGTTTTCATCATATTGCATGAGTTTATCCCTCTACATCATGTCATCTTTCTTAAGGCGTTACTCTGTTTTCATTAACTTAATACTCTAGATGCATGCTGGATAGCGATCGATGAGTGGAGTAATAGTAGTAGATGCAGGCAGGAGTTGGTCTACTTCTCTCGGACGTGATGCCTATATACATGATCATGCCTAGATATTCTCATAACTATGCTCAATTCTGTCAATTTCTCAACAGTAATTTGTTCACCCACCGTAGAATACTTATGCTCTTGAGAGAAACCACTAGTGAAACCTATGGCCCCCAGGTCTATCTTCATCATATTAATCTTCCCATACTTTGTTATTTACTTTGCTTTTATTTTACTTGGCATCTTTATCATAAAAATACCAAACATCTTATCTTATCATATCTATCAGATCTCACTCTTGTAAGTGGCCGTGTAGGGATTGCCAACCCCTAATCGCGTTGGTTGCGAGGATTTATTTGTTTTGTGCACGTACGAGGGACTCATGCGTAGCCTCCTACTGGATTGATACCTTGGTTCTCAAAAACTGAGGGAAATACTTACGCTACTCTGCTGCATCATCCCTTCCTCTTCGGGAAAAAACCAACGAAGTGCTCAAGAGGTAGCAAGAAGGATTTCTGGCGCCGTTGCCAGGGAGTCTATGCAAAAGTCAATATACCAAGTACCCATGACAATCCCTATCTCTTGCATTACATTATTTGCCATTTGCCTCTCGTTTTCCTCTCCCCCATTTCACTCTTGCCGTTTTATTCGCCCTCTCTCTCTATCCTCCCTCTCTTTCTCTGTTTGCCTCTTTTTTGCCTGCTTGCTTTTTCTTTGCTTGTGTGTTAGTTTGCTTGCTTGTCACGATGGCTCAAGATAACACTAAATTGTGTGACTTTACCAATACCAACAACAATGATTTTATTAGCGCTCCGATTGCTCCTCTTACCGATGCTGAATATTGTGAAATTAATACTGCTTTGCTGAATCTTGTCATGAAAGATCCGTTTTCCAGCCTTCCTAGTGAAGATGCCGCTACCCATCCAAATAGCTTTGTTGATTTGTGATATGCAAAAGAAGAAAGATGTGGATAATGATATTGTTAAATTGAAGCTATTTCCTTTTTCTCTTAGCGATCATGCTAAAGCTTGGTTTTCTTCTTTGCCGAAAAATAGTATTGATTCATGGAATAAGTGCAAAGATGCTTTTATCTCTAAGTATTTTCCTCCCGCTAAGATCATCTCCCTTAGAAACGATATTATGAATTTTAAGCAACTTGATCATGAACATGTTGCACAAGCTTGGGAGAGGATGAAATTAATGATACGTAATTGCCCTACTCATGGTTTGAATTTGTGGATGATTATACAAAAATTTTATGTCGGTTTGAATTTGCTTCTAGAAATCTTTTAGATTCGGCCGCGGGAGGCATTGTAACATCCCAAAATTCTAAATTTTGGAATGTTATATTAAATAAATAGTTTTGATTGTTTGTTTGATTGTTTGGGTGATTGATTGATTGAAATTGAGTGGAATTTGAAACTTTTTGAAAAGTTGATTGAGAGGGAATGAAATGACTTTCCCAAACTTTCACTTTGCATTTTGATCTCAAAGAATTCAATTTCAATTCAAACACAAAAGCCTAGAGTGAAGATGACATGACTTCTTCCATTTGAAATGAAAAAGGGTTTTGAAAAGATTTGGATTCCATTTGGACATATTTCAAAGCTTTATGCAACTCAATGATTTTCATGAGAGAAGATAAAATGACTTCTTCAAATTATATGAAATAGAGTTGGAAGTGGTTTGAAATTCAAATTCAAAACCATTTAGGAGTTATTTGGGTTTTATTCAAATTATTTTTCTCCAAAAATAAATTATTTGGAAATTATGGTAAAATGATTGCCTACAATATAAAATTGGAGGAAAGTAAATTTGGAATCATTCTGGTGTTTTAAAAATGATTTTTATTGGGTTTTATTTCAACAACATCATTGTTTGACTTTTGTGAGTTTTTTGTGTATCTTATATGTACATGAAAATATGTTCATGTTTTAGGAAATTTTATTCTGAAAATTTTGGTATATAATACGTCTATATAAAATTCTTATTGTTTTTCCTTTATTTTTCTTGTGTGTGCTTATATTTTTTTTTTCATAAACGGCCGAAGCCAGCAGTGCCCAGCCTGAGGCCCATCTCTCTCTCCCTCCGCCGCGGCCCACAGCGGTCCAGCCCGCGCACGCGCCCGAAACCCCTCCCCACCGGTCGCCCGCACCTCTCCCTCGTTCCCGCACTCACTGACAGCGGGGCCCGCATCATCTTCTTCCTCCGCAAGCCCCGCCGGAGCCAGATCGCACCAGCCGCGCCGCCGAATCCCGTGATTCTCGGGATCCTTTCCCCGACTCACCCCCTCCTCCAAGAATCCCCCCTATATATATACTCTCCCCCTCGACCCGTTCCCCTCCTTTCCCCGCACCAATAACCCCCGCCTACTCCTCAATTTCTCGCCGGAGCCGAAGCCGCCGCCGCGCCATTGCCGCCCCACCGAGCTACTCCGACCCCCTCGCCGCCTCCCGAGACCATCTCTTCACTCCCCTCGCTCGTCCGCACCCCCCGCAGTGCCCTCTCCCGAGCCCTAAACCCACTGGAGCGCCGCCAGCCGACGACCACCGTACGCCCTCGCTGCCACGAGCTCGCCGCCGTCCGTCTCCGTCGTCCCCGAGCACACCGGCGACCATCGTTGGAACTGCCTTCGACCGCTGCATCCCCTTGTCTCCTCCGCCGACCCCGCCGACGACCGAAGTGACACCGCCGACGACGTCGGAGCCGCATCGCCAGCGACCACCCCACTGTAAGCCGGTCAACTTCCCACCTCCGTTCGATCTTATTTCAACGCTCTAGATTAGATCTATCGAATAATTAGGTTTTTTTTCTATATAAATCGGTTTAGTATGGTTTATTATCTTTTTAGATCGAACCGTCTCGCTGGTTTCTTTTTATTAAACATGCATGCACGGTTTTGTTAAGTATCGCCTGGGCGCAGTTTAGTTACCGAACGCCCACCTGTTTAGCCCGATAGCATGTAACACCCTCGATGCGACTATATCTCCCACGTGTCGAGGCACGACTTAGAGACATAATCGCATTGAAGGCATATGTCGCAAGTTAGGAAATCTTCACAACATCCCATGTAATATCATAATAAAAGGGAGATAACATAGTTGGCTTACACTCGCCACGTCAATCAAGTACATAAATAACATTACATCATCCATACACTCAAGGCCCGACTACGGCGCCAAAATAAAAGAGAACCCAACATGCGACACGGTCCCAATCACCCCCAACTGCGCACCACTACTGATCATCGGGAAAGGAAACGTAGTATCGTTGAGAGTCTTCGTCGAACTCCCACTTGAGCTCACACGCGTCTCCTGGAGCGGAATCATCAGGCCCTGCATCTGGTGTAATTGTAATCTGTGAGCCACAAGGACTCAGCAATCTCGCACCCTCGCGATCAAGACTATTTGAGCTTATAGGTAAGGCAAGGTAAAATATGAGTGGAGCTGAACAAGCGACTAGCAAGTATGGTGGCTAACTTATTCGCAAAAGAGAGCGAGAAGAGGGGGCAAAGCACGAGAGAGAAACTAGAGAACAACCTGCGCAAACATTACTCCAACACCATGTCCACTTCCCGGACTCCGCCGAGAAGAGGCCATCACGGTAACACACTCAGTTGATTCATTTTAATTAAGTTAAAGTTCAAGTTATCTACAACCGGACATTAACAAATTCCCATCTGCCCATAACCGCGGGCACGGCTTTCGAGAGTTCAATCCCTGCAGGGAGTCCCAACTTAGCCCATGACAAGCTCTCACGGTCAACAAAGGAATAGACCTCCTCCCAAGACGTTCCGATCAGACTCGGTATCTCGGTAATTCAAGACACTTCGACAGGTTAAAACAAGACCAGCAACACCGCCCGAATGTGCCGACAAATCCCGATAGGAGCTGCACATATCTCTTTCTCAGGGCACACTCAGATTGTCTTAGGTACGGGTAGGCCAGCCCAGAGTTTCCCCTGGTGGCCACCGGTAGCTGACAGGTGGACCAACACTCAGAGGAGCACTGGCCCGGGGGGGTTAAAATAAGATGACCCTTGAGTCTGCAGAACCCAAGGGAAAGAAAAGGCTAGGTGGCAAATGGTAAAACCAAGGTTGGGCATTGCTGGAAAAGCTTTAATCAAGGCGAAGTATCAAGGGGTTCCCATTATAACCCAACCGCGTAAGGAACGCAAAAATCCGGGAACATAACACCGATATGACGGAAACTAGGGCGGCAAGAGTGGAACAAAACACTAGGCGAGAGGCCGAGCCATCCACCCTTTACCAAGTATATAGATGCATTAATTTATCATGGCAATATAATGATATCCCAACAAGTAAATAAATGTTCCAACAAGGAACGCCTCCAATCTTCACCTGCAACTAGCAACGCTATAAGAGGGGCTGAGCAAAGCGGTAACATAGCCAATCAACGGTTTGCTAGGACAATGGTGGGTTAGAGGTTTTACATGGCAATTTAGGAGGCTTGCAAGCAAGTGGTAGGCATCGTAGCAATGGCATAGCAAAAGAGCGAGCAAACTAGCATAGCAAAGATAGTAGTGATTTCGAGGGTATGATCATCTTGCCTGCACAGTTGTCAGAGTTGACTGGATCCTCAAAAGCAAACTCAACGGGCTCCTCGTTAGCGAACTCGTCTCCCGGATCTACCCAAACATGACAAACAAGCAACAAGGATACAATCAACCACGTGCAAGACCAAGCAATATGATGAAATGATGATATGCTATGCGGGATGCGATGCGGGGTGCAAAATGCAAGATATGACAGGAAATGCATGAACCTGGCGCCAACTTGCAAATCCAAGTGTGCCACTAGAAAGGTGAGATGAAATCGCTTGAAAATGATATAAAGAATGCCGGAATCGGAGTTACGGTTTGGAAATGGCAAGCGATTCAAATATGACACCGGTCTGCGATCTACAGCAAGTAGGCATCTAAATGCAATGAAATGAACATGCTACAGCACCCAAACATGACAACAAAATACATGGCAGGGATGCACACAAGATCCTTAACAAAAGTCTAGCACTGAGCTACGGCCAATTCATCCATTAGGAGGTTCAAACAAGCATGGCAAAAACGCAAATGGCAAACAGATCTCAGACTTAGTGAAATTAACACTTGTCTGGAATTTCAGATCATATAGCCCTCTTCGGAGCAACAAAACAACATGCTACAGGACCTGAACATGACAAAGAAAGACATGGCATGGAGCTACTCAACAAGCTTAACAAAAGTCCCTTAGTGACCTTGAGCCAAAAGGTATCACAAAATATACTAACAAGCGCACGAACATAGCAAAAACATAATAAGTTTTCATACTTAGTGAAAACTGGGACATGCTGAAACATAACTCACGAAGGCATGTTTACGAGCTCGATGCACTCACCACGGTGCAAGTCATGGCAAGACAAGCATACATCCCTTAAGAAGGCACAAAATAAAAGCTATACATGGCAAGAACAATGGCATAGCATGCACGGATCAATTACAATAACATCGGCAAAATCGCAAACAAGTTAACGATCTGCCCAGATTCACAACGAAGCAAAAGTAGAGCTCGATTGACTCAGGCTAGGGTCCTCCATAATTGCAAAAAAAGACATGGATGGATAGAGAACTACAAGTTTAACAAAACTCCCTTACTGATCATCCTCAAAAGAAGCACGGATCACTAGGAAACAACAAGAACATATGGCATCGTGAGATAAACAATCCCAGGACTTTGTGAAATTACTAAGTCCCTGAAAACAGAATTACCGGGTGCCTCACTTTGCAAGCTTGCACAAGTCACCACACACATCCTAAAAATACATGGGTTGCACCCCTGGAAAGATGACAAAACTCTTAACAAAACATATGAAGAAGTCAAGGGCATATCATGCACACATTAATCATGGCAAAAATGACAAAAGTGCTAAACGGAGTAACAGATCTGACAATTAACTCAAGTAGCCCTCTTCTAACAGCATTTCGGGCATCAAGATGAACTCAAATGAAAATCATGCAATGTAATGAAATGATGTACCCTCTTAGATGAACATTTTGATATGCTATATGCCCAAATCGGAGCTATGGATGCAAAGTTACGGGGCCCCGAAAAGAGACACTTGGATCTGCAGATTTCAGGACTTATGAAAAAAATGACCTAGATCTAGGGTTACTGTAGCCGACGCGGATCTGGATCGGGGCGCGCCTCCCGAGGTTCGACGCCGGCCCTGTTCGCCGGAGTTGAGGACGAGGATGGCAGCGTCGGCGAGGACGGAGAAGAGGCGGCGGGGTCGTGGCCGGGCACGGACGGGCGGCGGCGGCGGCGCCGGGCTCGGCTCCGGTCAGCGGAGGCCCGCGACGGAGCGGCGAGCTCCGGGCAGCCGGAGAAGCGGGCGGCGGCGCCGGGCTGGAGGAGCCGCGCGGCTGAGGCGGCACGGAGGGAGGATGGCGCGGGCCGGTTCGGGCGGTGGAGAGGGCCCGCGATGGGCCGGCGTGCCGCGGCGGCGGCGCGGGCGGGAGCCGCCATGTGGCAGCGCGCTAGCGGCTGCGGGCGTCGGCGGCGGTGCGTCCGGTCGGCACGGACATGTCCGGTCGCGCGAGGTGGGAATTAGGGTTTTCGGGGGGAGAGGAAGATCCGGATTTCGGGGGGGTGTTTAAATAGGCATAGAGGGAGCTAGGAGAGTCCAAATGAGGTTCGGTTTTCGGCCACACGATCGTGATCGAACGCTCTAGGACATGGAGCAGAGTTAGGTGGGTTTTGGGCCAAAATGGAGGGGTGTTGGGCTGCAACACACACGAGGCCTTTTCGGTCTCTCGGTTAACCGTTGGAGTATCAAACGAAGTCCAAATGGTATGGAACTTGACAGGCGGTCTACCGGTAGTAACCCAAGGCCGCTTGGCAAGTCTCGGTCCAATCCGGAAATGTTTAATCCCCACACATGAAAGAAAGCTAGAAATGGCCACCGGAGGAGAACGAAGCGCCGGAGTGCAAAACGGACAACGGGGAAAATGCTCGAATGCATGAGACGGACACGTATGCAAATGCAATGCACATGATGACATGATATGAGATGCATGACAACGACAACAACACACGGAGGCAAAAACCCGAACCCGAGGAAATAAAATAACTTAGCGCCGGAAACGGCAAGAGTTGGAGTAGAAATAGGGAAAGTTATATCCGGGGTGTTACAACACTCCACCACTACGAAAGGATCTCATCCCGAGATCTAGGACTGAAAGAACGCCGGGTACTCAGAACGGAGGTGATCCTCGCGTTCCCAGGTAGCTTCATGGTCGGAATGGTGTGACCACTTGACTTTGAGAAATTTGATTGACTTGTTGCGAGTCTTGCGTTCAGTCTCTTCAAGAATAGTAAATGGGTGCTCACGATAAGAGAGATCTTCTTGGAGCTCAATGTCCTCGAAGTTAATGGTGCGGTCAGGAGTCTTGAAGCACTTTCGAAGCTGAGAGACATGGAACACGTCATGAACATTTGCAAAGTTTGAAGGAAGCTCGAGTTGATAGGCGAGGTCGCCTCTCTTGCTGACAATCTTGAATGGTCCCACGTATCTAGGGGCAAGCTTCCCTTTGATACCGAAGCGACGAGTACCTTTCATAGGCGAGACACGGAGGTAAACATGATCTCCGATCTCGAAAGCCAAATCACGGTGCTTACTATCATAGTAGCTCTTCTGGCGGGATTGGGCTACTTTGAGGTTATCTTGAATGACTTTGCACATTTCTTCTGCTTCTGTGATTAAGTCATTACCCAAAAGCTGACGTTCACCGGTTTCAGACCAGTTGAGACGGGTACGGCACTTCCTGCCATACAAAATTTCAAAAGGGGCCTTGCCCGAACTTGCTTGAAAACTGTTGTTGTAGGAGAATTCAGCATAAGGAAGACAATCCTCCCACTTCATGCCAAAGGAGATCACACAAGCCCTGAGCATATCTTCAAGAATCTGGTTGACACGCTCGACTTGACCGCTTGTTTGGGGATGGAAAGCTGTGCTGAAGCGGATGTTGGTGCCCATGGCCTTCTGAAAAGAATCCCAAAACTTCGAGGTAAAGATGCTGCCACGGTCTGAAGAGATCACTTGAGGAATATCATGCAGAGAGACAATACGAGAGGTATAGAGTTCCGCCAATTGAGCTGCAGTGATCGACTCTTTGATAGGCAAAAAGTGAGCCACTTTGGTGAGTTTGTCGATGACAACAAATATAGCATCATTTCCACGCTTGGACTTTGGAAACCCAGTCACGAAGTCCATCTCAATGTGGTCAAACTTCCATTCTGGAATGGCAAGAGTTTGGAGGAGACCAGCTGGCCTTTGGTGTTCTGCCTTCACTCTTCTGCAGACATCACATTCATTCACGAATTGAGCGATCTCGCGCTTCATTTGAGTCCACCAATAAGCTTGCTTAAGGTCCTGATACATCTTCGTGCTCCCAGGGTGGATGGAGAGGAGAGAATTGTGAGCCTCGTTCATGATCACTTTACGGAGGTCACCTTTGGGCACAACAATACGATCCTCGAAGAAGAGAGTGTCCTTGTCATCAAGGCGATAGCGCTTGTACTTGGACTGACTCTTGGCAATCCAAATCTTCACCTTTTTCACCATAGCATCGAGAAGCTGAGCTTGGAGAATCTGGTCTTCTAAGGTAGGAGATACTAGAAGGTTGGCGAGGAATCCTTGAGGAACAACTTGCAGATTAAGTTTGCGGCAAGCTTCACAAAGCTCGGGTTGATAAGGCTTGAGAATCAGACTGTTGCAGTAAGCTTTCCTGCTCAAAGCGTCAGCAATCACATTGGCCTTGCCTGGAGTATACTCAATACTTGGATTATACTCTTGAATCATTTCGACCCGTCGAGTTTGTCTGAGGTTGAGATTAGGCTGAGTGAAGATGTACTTGATACTCTTGTGATCAGTGAAAATGTCCACTTTTCTTCCCAATAGAAGATGTCTCCAAGTCAAAAGAGCATGCACAACTGCAGCCAACTCGAGATCATGAGTGGGGTAGTTCTTCTCATTAGGCTTCAACTGGCGAGATGTATAAGCAACAACTTTCTTCTCTTGCATCAATACCACACCAAGACCTTGGAAAGAGGCATCACAAAAGACCTCGTACGGCTTGGATTCATCAGGTGGAGTCAGAACTGGGGCAGTGATCAATTTTTCTTTCAAATTGTTGAAAGCAATATCACACTCCGGAGACCAAACGTACCTGACGTGCTTCTGGAGAAGATTTGAGAGAGGCTTCGTGATCTTAGAAAAGTTTTCAACGAATCTTCGGCAATAGCTTGCGAGACCGAGAAAACTGTGGAGTTGCTTCACGTTCTGAGGAGGTTCCCAATTCACAATTGCAGACACCTTCTCAGGATTCACGGCAATGCCCTTGGCAGAGATGATATGACCAAGATAAAGAACCTCATTAAGCCAAAATTCACACTTGGAGAACTTGGCGTAGAACTGATGTTCCCTCAGCTTGTCGAGAACCAAACGCAAGTGCTTGACATGATCTTCCTTATTTTTGGAGAAAACCAGAATGTCATCGAGATAGACCAAAACGAAGTCATTGGTGTAGGCGTTGAAGATGAAGTTCATCATGCGAGAGAACGTCGGAGGAGCGTTGGCGAGGCCAAAAGACATGACAGTGTATTCATATGAACCAAAGCTTGTTCTGAATGTTGTCTTGGGAATATCTTCTTCACGAATGCGAATCTGGTGATAACCCATACGGATATCAAGCTTGGAGAATACTTGGGCACCTTTGAGTTGTTCGAACAGCTCATTGATGTTGGGAAGTGGGTATTTGTTCTTGATGGTCTTCTTGTTCACTGGACGGTAATCAACACAAAGTCGGTCCGTTCCATCCTTCTTCTTCACAAAAAGAACACCACAACCCCACGGAGAAGAACTAGGCCGGATGAGACCCATTTTCTCTTGCATATCGAGTTGCTTCTTCAGCTCCTTCAACTCTTCAGGTCCGAGCTTGTAAGGATGTTTGCACATAGGTTCCGTGCCAGGCTCAAGATCAATAACGAATTCAACTGGCCGGTGCGGAGGCATTCCTGGGAGCTCTTCTAGAAAGACGTCTTGATATTCGCAAACGACTGGAATTTGAGAGATGGCATCGAGTTCACCCTTCTCATTGAGAGAAAACAGACGGATAGTATTATCCCGAGTGGCAAAGACAATTACATCCTCAGACGAATGAGTCAATTGAATCTGCCTGGCAGCACAATCAAGATGTGCCTTGTGCTTAGAAAGCCAATCCATCCCGAGAATAAGATCAATATCCGAGTCATTGAGAACCGTTGGAGAAGATTGAAACTTGTAATCACCCAAAGTGATAGTAACATCCGGAGCAATGGAGTTAGCATGCATGCGCTTACCGGGAGAGACAACTGCTAAAGGACTAGGCAAAATTTGCAAAGGCAAACCATGCTTAGATGAAAACGGTCTCGAGATGAAACAATGCGATGCACCCGTGTCAAAAAGAACTTTTGCAGGAATATCATTAACAGGAAGGTTACCCATGATCACATCTGACGAGTCCTCTGCCTGAGCTGCATTCATCAAATTGACCTTGGCATGCTTGGGATTATGCTTGACCACCGATGTACTTGCCGATCTGACAGGAGGAGGAGGAGGAAGATGCCTCTGGTTGAAACACTTGTTGGCATAGTGACCCTTCTGTTGGCACTTGTTGCACGTGACCTCTGAAAGTGGACGGTGATACAGAGCACTCGATCTTGGAGCTTGAGATGAAGTCTTGTTCTGAAAGCCAGGGTTGGGTGGGTGGGAAGAACCACTGCCACCTTTGCTCTTCTGCTGAAACGGCTGATGGAACAGAGGAGGAGGAAGCCAAAACTTCTTCTGCCTGGCCACTTGAGTAGAGGAAGAAGGAGTAACATCTCTGACTCGCTTCTTGGAAGCATCACACCTCAACTGAGCAGCCTCTTGCTTCAGTGCCATGTTGTAGAACTCATCGTACCTCAAGGGCTCAAAGAGAACAAGAGCGAGCTGAATATCTTCTCTGAGACCCCCCCTGAACTGATATATCATGCTCTTATCATCAGGGACGTCCTGCTTAGCAAAGCGGGCGAGCTTCTGGAACAACTTGTTGTAGTCATAGACAGACAAAGAGCCTTGCTTCAGATTGCGGAATTCCTCACGCTTGCTTTCAACCACGCTCTAGGGAATATGATGAGCTCGGAAATCTCGACGGAAATCATCCCAAGTGATAACACGTCCACCTCTGGAGTCCTTGTACTGCTGGAACCATTCTACAGCTTGATCTTTGAGTTGGAAGGAAGCGAACTTGACAAAGTCCTCAGGCCTGACGTTACTGCACTCGAAATGCTTACACAGATCCACAAGCCAATCGTCAGCATCGGTTGCCTCAACACAATTGCTGAAAGTCTTTGGCCCATTAGCAAGGAACTGGTTGAGTGTAGCAAAGTGACTCTAATTGTTGCCTTGATTCCCATGACTGCCTTGATTGCGCTCTTGAAGAATTTGCATGATCAGCTGTGTGTTTGCATTGGTTGCGGCCATCACAGCTTGCCATGCCTCTGGAGGAGGTGGAGGTGGTGGCGGATCAGGATTCGGAGTCATGCGCGTTGGAGGAGCCATCCTAAAGAGGTTGACCACCATTAGCACATTGACAGATAAATATTGAAGCTGAATCCAGCGGAATGAAAATTGCAACATATAGTCTTCACATCCGAACAAAATGAACGAATGCATTCCTCTTGAAACAGTCACATATCCATAAATTGAGAAGCCATGTAGAATTAAGATAGAGAAATAAATCAACAAGGTATGGATCAAGAACGAATAATCGGTAAGAAATCCCAATCTCAAACCAATATCCGTGGAAGAAGAACTAGAGCTACTAGAATTCCCACCTATGAAACTTCCAAACCTTTCCGGTTATGCAATCAGGTGTTGGGGATACAGGGGAAGCATAATATCTCACCCAAACTAGCAAATCCTACATCCAGCTGTATCCATCCTTCAACACATAACCAAGAAACCTTCGGAAACCATCTACCTCAACCTTCGAAAAGCATCCGTTATACAAGTTATGGCGATACTCCCGAACTCCCGCCCCAGTACTGGGTTGCGTCGAGGTTATCTCACCAACGAACTGCATAAAAGAGATTTTCGATGTCGGCGTACTAGACTCAGGTATTCCAGAACTGCAACGATAAAATTATGATGACAACACCTCAGAGCTCAACTCCTCGGGACACTTCCACTAAACCCCTGACAGGAGGCACCAAGACAATGTTCTCATCATAAAACCATCGGAACGATTCCAAGATACCCGCGTGATCCTAATTTTTTTTTGTGAAATTTGAGAAGAGAAGAGTCAAAACTCTACGTCAGGATGCCTTACCAGAGCGATGAGGAGACTGGGAAGTAAAAAGAATTCCTAAAATCTCTGATATATAATTCCTAAAGACTCAAAACATTTTTCTAGACACAACTCGGCCGCTAAAAACGATCAAGCAATGGGGCTCCTAAGGTCGGGGAAGGCTCTGATTACCAACTTGTAACACCCTCGATGCGACTATAGCTCCCACGTGTCGAGGCACGACTTAGAGACATAATCGCATTGAAGGCATATGTCGCAAGTTAGGCAATCTTCACAACATCCCATGTAATATGATAATAAAAGGGAGATAACATAGTTGGCTTACACTCGCCACGTCAATCAAGTACATAAATAACATTACATCATCCATGCACTCAAGGCCCGACTACGGCGCCAAAATAAAAGAGAACCCAACATGCGACACGGTCCCAATCACCCCCAACTGCGCACCACTACTGATCATCGGGAAAGGAAACGTAGTATCGTTGAGATTCTTCGTCGAACTCCCACTTGAGCTCACACGCGTCTCATGGAGCGGAATCATCAGGCCCTGCATCTGGTGTAATTGTAATCTGTGAGCCACAGGGACTCATCAATCTCGCACCCTCGCGATCAAGACTATTTGAGCTTATAGGTAAGGCAAGGTAAAATATGAGTGGAGCTGAACAAGCGACTAGCAAGTATGGTGGCTAACTTATTCGCAAAAGAGAGCGAGAAGAGGGGGCAAAGCACGAGAGAGAAACTAGAGAACAACCTGCGCAAACATTACTCCAACACCATGTCCACTTCCCGGACTCCGCCGAGAAGAGGCCATCACGGTAACACACTCAGTTGATTCATTTTAGTTAAGTTAAAGTTCAAGTTATCTACAACCGGACATTAACAAATTCCCATCTGCCCATAACCGCGGGCACGGCTTTCGAGAGTTCAATCCCTGCAGGGAGTCCCAACTTAGCCCATGACAAGCTCTCACGGTCAACAAAGGAATAGACCTCCTCCCAAGACGTTCCGATCAGACTCGGTATCTCGGTAATTCAAGACACTTCGACAGGTTAAAACAAGACCAGCAACACCGCCCGAATGTGCCGACAAATCCCGATAGGAGCTGCACATATCTCTTTCTCAGGGCACACTCAGATTGTCTTAGGTACGGGTAGGCCAGCCCAGAGTTTCCCCTGGTGGCCACCGGTAGCTGACAGGTGGACCAACACTCAGAGGAGCACTGGCCCGGGGGGGTTAAAATAAGATGACCCTTGAGTCTGCAGAACCCAAGGGAAAGAAAAGGCTAGGTGGCAAATGGTAAAACCAAGGTTGGGCATTGCTGGAAAAGCTTTAATCAAGGCGAAGTATCAAGGGGTTCCCATTATAACCCAACCGCGTAAGGAACGCAAAAATCCGGGAACATAACACCGATATGACGGAAACTAGGGCGGCAAGAGTGGAACAAAACACTAGGCGAGAGGCCGAGCCATCCACCCTTTACCAAGTATATAGATGCATTAATTTATCATGGCAATATAATGATATCCCAACAAGTAAATAAATGTTCCAACAAGGAACGCCTCCAATCTTCACCTGCAACTAGCAACGCTATAAGAGGGGCTGAGCAAAGCGGTAACATAGCCAATCAACGGTTTGCTAGGACAATGGTGGGTTAGAGGTTTTACATGGCAATTTAGGAGGCTTGCAAGCAAGTGGTAGGCATCGTAGCAATGGCATAGCAAAAGAGCGAGCAAACTAGCATAGCAAAGATAGTAGTGATTTCGAGGGTATGATCATCTTGCCTGCACAGTTGTCAGAGTTGACTGGATCCTCAAAAGCAAACTCAACGGGCTCCTCGTTAGCGAACTCGTCTCCCGGCTCTACCCAAACATGACAAACAAGCAACAAGGATACAATCAACCACGTGCAAGACCAAGCAATATGATGAAATGATGATATGCTATGCGGGATGCGATGCGGGGTGCAAAATGCAAGATATGACAGGAAATGCATGAACCTGGCGCCAACTTGCAAATCCAAGTGTGCCACTGGAAAGGTGAGATGAAATCGCTTGAAAACGATATAAAGAATGCCGGAATCGGAGTTACGGTTTGGAAATGGCAAGCGATTCAAATATGACACCGGTCTGCGATCTACAGCAAGTAGGCATCTAAATGCAATGAAATAAACATGCTACAGCACCCAAACATGACAACAAAATACATGGCAGGGATGCACACAAGATCCTTAACAAAAGTCTAGCACCGAGCTACGGCCAATTCATCCATTAGGAGGTTCAAACAAGCATGGCAAAAACGCAAATGGCAAACAGATCTCAGACTTAGTGAAATTAACACTTGTCTGGAATTTCAGATCATATAGCCCTCTTCGGAGCAACAAAACAACATGCTACAGGACCTGAACATGACAAAGAAAGACATGGCATGGAGCTACTCAACAAGATTAACAAAAGTCCCTTAGTGACCTTGAGCCAAAAGGTATCACAAAATATACTAACAAGCGCACTAACATAGCAAAAACATAATAAGTTTTCATACTTAGTGAAAACTGGGACATGCTGAAACATAACTCACGAAGGCATGTTTACGAGCTCGATGCACTCACCACGGTGCAAGTCATGGCAAGACAAGCATACATCCCTTAAGAAGGCACAAAATAAAAGCTATACATGGCAAGAACAATGGCATAGCATGCACGGATCAATTACAATAACATCGGCAAAATCGCAAACAAGTTAACGATCTGCCCAGATTCACAACGAAGCAAAAGTAGAGCTCGATTGACTCAGGCTAGGGTCCTCCATAATTGCAAAAAAAGACATGGATGGATAGAGAACTACAAGTTTAACAAAACTCCCTTACTGATCATCCTCAAAAGAAGCACGGATCACTAGGAAACAACAAGAACATATGGCATCGTGAGATAAACAATCCCAGGACTTTGTGAAATTACTAAGTCCCTGAAAACAGAATTAGCGGGTGCCTCACTTTGCAAGCTTTCACAAGTCACCACACACATCCTAAAAATACATGGGTTGCACCTCTGGAAAGATGACAAAACTCTTAACAAAACATATGAAGAAGTCAAGGGCATATCATGCACACATTAATCATGGCAAAAATGACAAAAGTGCTAAACGGAGTAACAGATCTGACAATTAACTCAAGTAGCCCTCTTCTAACAGCATTTCGGGCATCAAGATGAACTCAAATGAAAATGATGCAATGTAATGAAATGATGTACCCTCTTAGTTGAACATTTTGATATGCTATATGCCCAAATCGGAGCTACGGATGCAAAGTTACGGGGCCCCGAACAGAGACACTTGGATCTGCAGATTTCAGGACTTAGGAAAAAAATGACCTAGATCTAGGGTTACTGTAGCCGACGCGGATCTGGATCGGGGCGCGCCTCCCGAGGTTCGACGCCGGCCCTGTTCGCCGGAGTTGAGGACGAGGATGGCAGCGTCGGCGAGGACGGAGAAGAGGCGGCGGGGTCGCGGCCGGGCACGGACGGGCGGCGGCGGCGGTGCCGGGCTCGGCTCCGGTCGGCGGAGGCCCGCGGCGGAGCGGCGAGCTCCGGGCAGCCGGAGAGGCGGGCGGCGGCGCCGGGCTGGAGGAGCCGCGCGGAGGGAGGATGGCGCGGGCCGGTTCGGGCGGTGGAGAGGGCCCGCGATGGGCTGGCGGGCCGCGGCGGCGGCGCGGGCGGGAGCCGCCACGTGGCAGCGCACTAGCGGCTGCGGGCGTCGGCGGCGGTGTGTCCGGTCGGCACGGACATGTCCGGTCGCGCGAGGTGGGAATTAGGGTTTTCGGGGGGAGAGGAAGATCCGGATTTCGGGGGGGGTGTTTAAATAGGCATAGAGGGAGCTAGGAGAGTCCAAATGAGGTGCGGTTTTCAGCCACACGATCGTGATCAAACGCTCTAGGACATGGAGCAGAGTTAGGTGGGTTTTGGGCCAAAATGGAGGGGTGTTGGGCTGCAACACACACACGAGGCCTTTTCGGTCCCTCGGTTAACCGTTGGAGTATCAAACGAAGTCCAAATGGTACGAAACTTGACAGACGGTCTACCGGTAGTAACCCAAGGCCGCTTGGGAAGTATCGGTCCAATCCGGAAATGTTTAATCCCCACACACGAAAGAAAGCTAGAAATGGCCACCGGAGGAGAACGAAGCGCCGGAATGCAAAACGGACAACGGGTAAAATGCTCGAATGCATGAGACGAACACGTATGCAAATGCAATGCACATGATGACATGATATGAGATGCATGACAACGACAACAACACACGGAGGCAAAAACCCGAACCCGAGGAAATAAAATAACTTAGCGCCAGAAACGACAAGAGTTGGAGTACAAATAGGGAAAGTTATATCCGGGGTGTTACATAGCAGTAGGCCACGTAGCTAGTGCCCGATTGTCTTTTTATTATTATTTTCGTTTCTGTTTTAAAAACAGAATAGTTCTGATTTCATATTGCTTAGAACTTTTATGTTTTAGATCCAAATTGATTGATTCTTTTTGCACCGTGTCACAAATTTGTTGAAGTCTCTGTTTGTGTACTTGGATTTCAATTTTGAGTAGTTGTAGTTTGAATTTGCATGAATTTGCCTCAAACACTATTTTGGCCATAACTTGGGTTTGAAAGTATATTTTAAGTCGATTCTTTTTGCTCCTGGTCACTAGGACTTTTGCCAATCCAGTAGATTATAGTGATTTATTTTTAATTTATTTAAATTAGGGTTTTAGTGAAAAACAGTACTATTTTCTATGTAGTTTTGTTTTGCTTGTAACTTAGTAAGTTTTGTTTAGATTTAATTAATTCGTTTCGCAAAGTTCTGTTGATTGAATTATACATATGTTAGACTTCGGTACATAATTTTAGAAATTATTTTTATTAGTTTTGCTACTGTTTAGGATTTCAGCTTAGCATAGCTAGTATATAGTGTATGTAATAGCTAGTATTGTAGTTTTTGTTGCTAGAAATTATTTTAGATAATTTATTTATGTTGTTTTAATGGAAATATATTTTATTTTCTGCTAAAAAATTGTTTAGATTAATTTAGTGTGGTTATGAAAGTTATTGGTTGATAGTGTGTGGGTTTTCCCTAGTTTTCTTTAAAGTTTTCTTTGGATATTTATTTTGGTCTTCTCTGGTTTCATTATTGTTTTCTTTATTTATTTTATTTAGTTGGGTGTTATTTTGATTGATAGTATTGATTGCTAGAATTGATTGCTTATGTGAATACTATGTTTAATTATATAGATTCCAACGGAGGGACGAATAGTTCTACAAGTCATTAACTTTGAGAGCGTATTTATCTTCATCAACTTACCAGGCAAGTTCACTTTGACCTTGTTCTCCATACCTATGTTTATTTGCATGTAGTAGCACCCTTTCAACAATCTCTCCAGTAGTTTTATTGAATCTTGTAGTTGAGTAGAATGCACGAGGTAGAAACCCATCCCCCTGTTACCAAACCCGGGACGTTACATAGTTTTAATGCTACACTATAGTAGACGGGGTTTGGTATGAGTGCATGAGAGTGCTGTGAAGAAGGAGGACTCTACGTCAATGGCGACAACTTCATGATGGCACCGGCAAGGACTGCATCTTCAGGACTCCTCAAGATTTTGAGACTCGAGACAAGAATTCAATACACACTACTGGGTGAAGGACGGTTGAGGGGCACCCTGGAGAAACGAGTGGTTTGCCGGGATGCATGGAGAAGCACCATGACATCTTGCGGAAAGCTTCACCCAGACTCAAAGAGACGGAAGAATACTTCATGCCCGGAAGCGTACCTGTGCAACCGCAAGTCACTATGGGCTCTAGCTTGGTTGACCTTAGTTGTGACTCTGGCTGGGACGGTGCTAGCAGATGTAGAACTACGGTAGGATTGGATGAGCACCAGACAGTGGTCAGAGGAACTCTTCGGAAGACCATGATTGGGTCATCTTGTTCTCAAACACCCTGAAGTGCGAGAATGTAAAGAGAGGGATCGAATCTTGCGGGTAAAGTGTACAAACCTCTGTAGAGGGTTAAAACCTAATCGATTAGCCGTGTCCCCGGTTACGGACAATTTGAGCCTCTGGACTTGGATCTATCTCGGAACTCTCAACACCGGACTGCTAAATTAATTGTGGGCAACTTATGATGATTTGGGCTATGAGACATCGGTTGGCGGAACCATGTCATGATAGAAGACTCCATAGTACAGACTCTAGATAATTCCTTTGTTGTACGGAAAATAAACCAGCTTTTACGCAAACCAAACTCAGACCCAGAGCCACAAAGCCATATTGCATATAGAATAGTTTTATCAATCTGCTTTCTCTTATTGTGATCTTGCCGGTACATTCTATGTACTGACCTACACGGCTGCAACATATCATGTTGCAGATATTTTTCTTCGACGAGTAAGAGTTACGATACAGGGTTACGGTCTACACTCAACCTGCCGATGGTGTTGATGGGATCCACACCCGTTAATTGTTTCCGCTAAGACTTATAAGGTATATATCAATTTTACGTTATTTACACATGTGATTGCACTTTGAAATATACATTGATGTACTGTGTGCGCCAGCATACTAATCCAGGGATGGCACAGATACAGAGAGGCTTGACCGTCTAAGGTCGGGTCGCTACAGATATGGTATCAGAGCACATGTTGACTGTAGGACGTGACCCTAGAAACTGGAAAGCTCCTAGGACATGAAATCCCTAAAATCTTATTTTCGAAAAAACATCCCTTACTTCTTATCTTTTCTGATTTTATAAAATATCCTCTCTTACCTCAAATAGTTAGAACATACCCCTTTACCTTTCGACCACACGAAGGATCAACTCTAGCTGCTCCAAGAAGGACAAGATATCGGACAACCGATGACCATTTCAGAGTAAACAGGATTTGACCATGCATTAGAAGAGTTGAAACTACACTAGTTGAAGACTCCGACGACTTGAGGAATCATAAGAATTATTTGACCGTCAGAGGACGAAACCCCTGTTATACACTTACGTTAGATGCGACGATTTGTGAGCTATCATTTGTTTGATGTTTTTCCGACAGCCACAAAATAAAACTCGTTTCATCAAAACTATTATTTGTATTGTGTGTATCCCTTCCTACCTCTCTCTTATATAATCCTAAAACCCTTGGACCCAGTAGATGATGAATGAAGTTGGACTGGTATTCTCTGGACCGAAAACCCAGCCGGAGGCAGAGCTATGGATTTAGAACATGGAGAATCACTTCGGGAGCAATTTGGTTTCAAGGAAGAATGAAGTATCATACGCTCTTTAGTACTTTGAAGGAAGTGCTGCAACATGGTGGCAGATGCATCAAGCTATACATGGATGGAATGGAGCAAGGACTTGGGAAGAATTCAAGAAGACTCTGACAAGATCCCGTCTTATCCGGAAGCACCATGATACCCCAAGAAATAGATCTTGTGCCTACAAGATTTGCGGAGAAATAGGACACACCCACGAGGAACACAAGGATGGATGCCCTCATTGTGAGGAGAAACACCCAGCTGAGGAATGCCCAACTAGTCAGGTGACTTGTTTCTTGTGTGAAGGAACCACCCACTACCCAGCTCAGTGTCACATTTACCCCACGGTCCAACAAACTATTCAGAAGCAGGAAGAAGGAATGAAAGAAGCCCTCCGAGAAGTTATGAAAGAACCTGTGATTAAGGAAAATGTTGAAGACCCTGATGGAGAAAGCCTCAACAGATTTTACTCCAATGCATGTTATTCATGTGGAGAAGAAGGACATTTTTCACAGTATTGCACCAATGAAAGAAAAGTGTATCTGGGATACTTCCCGACAAAAGCATTGGAGTTTGATCCACAGGGAATAGAACGTTTGATCAGAACAAAGAAAACCAGGAAGAGAAAACAAAGACACCCTCAGAACAACCCAATTTCTGCAAAGAGGGACAACAGTCATATTACCTGTTTTGAATGTAAGGACATCGGGCATTATGCCAATGATTGTCTCGAAAGGAAGCAAGGAACTCAAGGAGCAAGCACCATCACCAAGAAGCCTCGAGACATGCCGGAAGTTATTTTTTTCGTTGCAAGGAAGCAAGACATTTTGATAGGGATTGTATAAATCATGAGAAAGCTGGAGCTGAGTAGTGGAGATGTTGATATCAGTAATAAGGGTAGTATGGAAAACACTTTTTCATGAGAATGCGGGGTTGAGTTATGTAATAGATTACTCAGAGATTGTAATAATTCATGACTCAATAAAGTTGATATGTCATATGCTGAAAGGCTTTAAGGAGTTGTTATGTTTTATCTTGGAAATTAATATTCTGGGTGAACATGGAAGAAAATGAGTTGTGATGCATAAACTGGATGTTGGAAATTGAGTTTGAAGTTTTGTTTGGATGATATGAATGTGTACCCAAGGAGATATGTACCTTATTCTAATCACCATTTTTGTTTTACAACTGCAGATGACGACCCTTTATGAGTCTTTCCTTAAGGGCCCGGAAACGATCATGACCCTGACAAGTGATCATGATTACCCGAAGATCCTGAAGGACATGATGAAGCATATTCACCTTGAAGGAGATGCAGTCTACAAAGGCCACCCCTTCATGCAAAAGGGAGTGGAACTTTGGTATGTGGATGTACACCTCCACCGTATGAAAGGAGTTTGCCCAACGACGATGGGGCATTACTTTTTCATCTCACGTGTACCACAAGCAACTTTCTTCGACGCTGTTCGTGAAGCAGCCATGGAAGCCATACGCCAGATCGTAGAAATACTTGAAGCAAGACTACGTTATACTCAAGAATACCTAAGAGAAGTGCATGCAGAGATGATGGAGATGAAGCTCAAGGCCACCACGATGAAACAGAAGATTGAAGATTTCAAGGCGCATGTCGCACAATTCCAGTGGGACTGAAGAATCCTCAAGGAGAAAAAATTTAATAAAGTTGGACGTAATGCCTGACCATACCAAACCATGTGGGTGGCAGCATTTGTAATAAAGTACTTTTTGGATTTTGGATTTACGAAAAATGGTTGAGGATGTAATAAAATATTTGATATGAAAATAATATGATTTATGGATAAACTAGTGCATTTTTTTGGTGTGGCAGTACTTCGTAAAGACACATGATCAATGAAGAAAGAAATGTGTTATTCATGACGGTCCATAGAAGGGAGCAGGACCAAATAAGTTGGAGTTTTGTATGATCGTCACCACAAGGGTATGAGGGAGGAAGTACTATTGGATTTAAAGGAGATGTAATGTTGGAATATGGAATGATAATCCTCGAATAGATGAGTTAAAATTGTACACGAGTTGAAGTGGGCCATAACCCACAGGCCCAGGAGTTAATAAGAAGCAAGCACACTCTTGCTGAAGGAAGATATTTTGGAAGAAAACTCTGAGTTAATCAGCCAACATTTTTAGGAGGATACGAAAACCCGAGAGTTATGAAGAAACGTTAGATGTCTGGTTCAGCTTGCAGAAATAATGGATTTATTCAAACTCAGTTCGTCGACAAGAGAAATTCTGCAATGCTTGTGAGTATTCCCAAGTGTTAGAATACATGATTCGATGTCTGCATATGTAGTAATGGTTCAAGTACGGTATGGATTGGCCCCCATACTGGAGACTTCTATCATGAATTATCATATGTTGATGGAAAATCAGAGATCCTTGAAAACCTTAGAAGAGTGTCGACACAATAAGCCAAAACCATAGAATGGTAGGATGATTGATCCATGTACCAGGCAACCGTTGCCAATCGTAGGATATACGGTGAGATTCAACCAAACCCATTTTTCTGCAGGAGAAACCATACATGGTTGACCACCATGAGAATTTTGATAGTTATTTAGTATTGGCGACAGACCAGTCAGCTAAGAAGACCCAGTCTCAGAAGAAACTCACCATGATGGAAGGACACAAGAAATTGTGGAAAAGGTATGCCTCTACCGAGAGAACCCAGAGTAGGAGTTATCCCGAAGAAATAAGAAGACCGACACAATCAACCCAAAGAATGGAGTACATGAGTTTTGTCGGAACCATATCCATGCTTTTAAGTGTGGTAGCACATTAGACCCTTTCGACCAAAATATTTGCTAGAAGACCCCCAACCCCTAACCTTTTCTTGCCAGCCTCTTCGAATCTCGAGGACGAGATTCATTTTAAGTGTGGTAGGTTTGTAACATCCCAAAATTCTAAATTTTGGAATGTTATATTAAATAAATAGTTTTGTTTGTTTGATTGTTTGGGTGATTGATTGATTGAAATTAAGTGGAATTTGAAACTTTTTGAAAAGTTGAATGAGAGGGAATGAAATGACTTTCCCAAACTTTCACTTTGCATTTTGATCTCAAAGAATTCAATTTCAATTCAAACACAAAACCCTAGAGTGAAGATGACATGACTTCTTCCATTTGAAATGAAAAAGGGTTTTGAAAAGATTTGAATTCCATTTGGACATATTTCAAAGCTTTATGCAACTCAATGATTTTCATGAGAGAAGATAAAATGACTTCTTCAAATTATATGAAATAGAGTTGGAAGTGGTTTGAAATTCAAATTCAAAACCATTTAGGAGTTATTTGGGTTTTATTCAAATTATTTTTCTCCAAAAATAAATTATTTGGAAATTAGGGTAAAATGATTCCCTACAATATAAAATTGGAGGAAAGTAAATTTGAAATCATTCTGGGGTTTTAAAGATGATTTTTATTGGGTTTTCTTTGAACAACAACGTTGTTTGACTTTTGTGAGTTTTTTATGTATCTTATATGTACATGAAAATATGTTCATGTTTTAGGAAAATTTATTCTGAAAATTTTGGTATATAATACGTCTATATAAAATTCTTATTGTTTTTCCTATATATATATGTATGTATATATATATGTATATATATAAATGGCCGAAGCCAGCAGTGCCCAGCCTGAGGCCCATCTCTCTCTCCCTCCGCCACGGCCCACAGCGGGCCAACCCGCGCACGCGCCCGAAACCCCTCCCCACTGGTCGCCCGCACCTCTCCCTCGTTCCCGCACTCGCTGACAGTGGGGCCCGCGTCATCTTCTTCCTCCGCAAGCCCCGCCCGAGCCAGATCGCACCGGCCGCGCCGCCGAATCTCGTGATTCTCGGGATCCTTTCCCCGACTCACCCCTCCTCCAAGAATCCCCCCCTATATATATACTCTCCCCCTCGACTCGTTCCCCTCCTTTCCCCGCACCAATAACCCCCGCCTACTCCTCAATTTCTCTCCAGAGCCGAAGCCGCCGCCGCGCCATTGCCGCCCCACCGAGCTACTCCGACCCCCTCGCCGCCTCCCGAGACCATCTCTTCACTCCCCTCGCTCGTCCCCCCCCCCACGTGCCCTCTCCCGAGCCCTAAACCCACTAGAGCGCCGCCAGCCGACGACCACCATACTCCCTCGCCGCCACGAGCTCACCGTCGTCCGTCTCCGTCGTCCCCGAGCGCACCGGCGACCATCGTTGGAACTGCCTTCGACCGCTGCATCTCCTTGTCTCCTCCGCCGACCCCGCCGATGACCGGAGCGACGCCGTCGACGACGTCCGAGCCGCATCACCGGCGACCACCCCACTGTAAGTCGGCCAACTTACCACCTCCGTTCGATCTTATTTCAACGCTCTAGATTAGATCTATCGAATAGTTAGGGTTTTTTCTATATAGATCGGTTTAGTATGGTTTATTATCTATTTAGATCGAACCGTCTCGCCGGTTTCTTTATATTAAACGTGCATGCATAGTTTTGTTAAGTATCGCCTGGGCGCATTTAGTTACCGAACGCCCACCTGTTTAGCCCGATAGCAGTAGGCCACGTAGCTAGTGCCTGATTGTTTTTTATTATTATTTGTGTTTCTGTTTTAAAAACAGAATAGTTCTGATTTCATATTGCTTATAACTTTTATGTTTAGATCCAGATTGATTGATTCTTTTTGCACCGTGTCACAAATTTGTTGAAGTTTCTGTTTTTGTACTTGGATTTAAATTTTGAGTAGTTGTAGTTTGAATTTGCATGAATTTGCCTCAAACACTATTTTGGCCATAACTTGGGTTTGAAAGTATATTTTAAGTTGATTCTTTTTGCTCCTGGTCACTAGGACTTTTTCCTATCTAGTAGATTATAGTGATTTATTTTTAATTTATTTAAATTAGGGTTTTAGCGAAAAATAGTACTGTTTTCTATGTAGTTTTGTTTTGCTTATAACTTAGTAAGTTTTGTTTAGATTTAATTAATTCTTTTCGCAAAGTTTTGTTGATTGAATTATACATATGTTAGACTTCGGTACATAATTTTAGAAATTATTTTTATTAGTTTTGCTACTGTTTAGGATTTCAGCTTAGCATAGCTAGTATATAGTGTATGTAATAGCTAGTATTGTAGTTTCTGTTGCTAGAAATTATTTTAGATAATTTATTTATGTTGTTTTAATGGAAATAGATTTTATTTTCTGTTAAGAAATTGTTTAGATTAATTTAGTGTGGTTATGAAAGTTATTGGTTGATAGTGTGTGGGTTTTCCCTAGTTTTCTTTAAAGTTTTCTTTGGATATTTATTTTGGTCTTCTCTGGTTTCATTATTGTTTTCTTTATTTATTTTATTTAGTTGGGTGCTATTTTGATTGATAGTATTGATTGCTAGAATTGATTGCTTATGTGAATACTACGTTTGATTATATAGATTCCAACGGAGGGACGAATAGTTCTACAAGTCATTAATTTTGAGAGCATATTTATCTTCATCAACTTACCAGGCAAGTTCACTTTGACCATGTTCTCCATACCTATGTTTATTTGCATGTAGTAGCACCCTTTCAACAATCTCTCCAGTAGTGTTATTGAATCTTGTAGTTGAGTAGAATGCATGAGGTAGAAACCCATCCCCCTGTTACCAAACCCGGGATGTTACATAGTTTTAATGCTACGCTATAGTAGACAGGGTTTGGTGTGAGTGCATGAGAGTGGTGTGAAGAAGGAGGACTCTACGTCAATGGCGACCACTTCATGATGGCACCGGCAAGGACTGCATCTTCCGGACTCCTCAAGATTTCGAGACTTGAGACAAGAATTCAATACACACTACTGGGTGAAGGACGGTTGACGGGCACCCTGGAGAAACCAGTGGTTGGCCGGGATGCATGGAGAAGCACCATGACATCTTGCGGAAAGCTTCACCCAGACTCAAAGAGACGGAAGAATACTTCATGCCCGGAAGCATACTTGTGCAACTGCAAGTCACTATGGGCTCTGGCTTGGTTGACCTTAGTTGTGACTCTGGCTGGGACGATGCTAGCAGATGTAGAACTACAGTAGGATTGGATGAGCACCGGACAGTGGTCAGAGGAACTCTTCGGAAGACCATGATTTGGTCATCTTGTTCTCAAACACCCTGAAGTGCGAGAATGTAAAGAGAGGGATCGAATCTTGCGGGTAAAATGTACAAACCTCTGTAGAGGGTTAAAACCTAATCGATTAGCCGTGTCCCCGGTTACGAACAATTTGAGCCTCTGGCCTTGGATCTATCTCAGAACTCTCAACACCGGACTGCTAAATTAATTGTGGGCAACTTATGATGATTTGGGCTGTGAGACATCGGTTGGCGGAACCATGTCATGATAGAAAACTCCATAGTACAGACTCCGAATAATTCCTTTGTTGTAGGGAAAATAAAACCAACTTTTACGCAAACCAAACTCAGACCCAGAGCCACAAAGCCATATTGCATATAGAATAGTTTTATCAATCTGCTTTCTCTTATTGTGATCTTGCCGATACATTCTATGTACTGACCTACACGGCTGCAACGTATCATGTTGCAGATATTTTTGTTCGACAAGTAAGAGTTACGATACAGGGTTACGGTCTACACTCAACCTGCCGATGGCATTGATGGGACTCCACACCCGTTGATTGTTTCTGCTGAGACTTATAAGGTATATATCAGTTTTATTTTATTTACACATGTGATTGCACTTTGAAATATACATTGATGTACTGTGTGTGCCAACATACTGATACAGGGATGTCACAGATACACAGAGGCTTGACCGTCTGAGGTCGGGTCGCTACAGGCACTTTTATGGAAATCACTTTAGGAGAAGCTACTAAACTCTTAGATAATATTATGGTTAATTATTCTCAATGGCATACTGAAAGATCTACTAACAAAAAGGTGCATGCGATAGAAGAAATTAATGTTTTGAGTGGAAAGATGGATGAACTTATGAAATTATTTGCTAATAAAAGTGTTTCTTCTGATCCTAATGATATGCCATTGTCTACTTTGATTGAGAATAATAATGAATCTATGGATGTGAATTTTGTTGGTAGGAACAATTTTGGTAACAATGCGTATAGAGGAAATTTCAATCCTAGGCCTTATCCTAGTAACCCCTCTAATAATTATGGTAATTCCTACAACAATTCTTATGGAAATTATAATAAGATGCCCTCTGATTTTGAATCTAATATTAAAGAATTTATTACTTTGCAAAAGAATTTTAATGCTTTGATTGAAGAAAAATTGCTTAAGGTTGATGAGTTGGCTAGGAACGTTGATAGAATTGCTCTTGATGTCGATTCTTTGAAACTTATATCTATTCCACCTAAGCATGATATCAATGAGTCTCTCAAAGCCATGAGAATTTCCATTGATGAGTGCAAAGAAAGAACCGCTAGGATGCGTGCTAAAAAAGATGCCTTTATAAGAGCGTGTTCTTCTAGTTCCTATGAAAATAAAGATGAAGATATAATAGTTATTGATGTGTCCCCTATTAAATCTTTGTGTTGCAATATGAATCTTAATAATGATGGGACTGAATATGATCCACCTTTACCTAGAAGACGTTCCAAGAATTCAGAGTTTTAGATCTTGATGCTAAAATTGATGAAAGTGGGATTGAAGAAATTAAAACCCTAGATGTTGTTAAACCACTATTTTGGATTTCAAGGAATTTAATTATGAAAATTGCTCTTTGATTGATTGTATTTCCTTGTTGCAATCCGTGCTAAATTCTCCTCACGCTTATAGTCAAAATAAAGCATTCACTAAACATATCGTTGATGCCTTGATGCAATCTTATGAAGAAAACTTGAATTGGAAGTTTCTATCCCTAGAAAACTTTATGATGAGTGGGAACCAACTATTAAAATTAATCTTAAAGATCATGAATACTATGCTTTATGTGATTTGGGTGCTAGTGTTTCCACGATTCCCAAGACTTTGTGTGATTTGTTAGGATTCCGTGATTTTGATGATTGCTCTCTAAACTTGCACCTTGGGGATTCCACTATTAAGAAACCTATGGGAAGAATTAATGATGTTCTTATTGTTGCAAATAGGAACTATGTGCCCATATATTTTATTTTTCTTGACATAGATTGCAATCCTTCATGTCCTATTATTCTTGGTAGACCTTTCCTTAGAACGATTGGTGCAATTATTGATATGAAGGAAGGAAATATTAGATTCCAATTTCTGTTAAGGAAAGGTATGGAACACTTTCCTATGTTTAGATTGTGGTTTTTGTGTTTAATTAGTGTTTGTGCCAAGTAGAACCGTTGGGAAGACTTGGGGAAAGTCTTGTTAATCTTGCTGTAAAAAAACAGAAACTTTAGCGCTCACAAGAACTGCTGCCATTTTTATTTGGAAAATGATATTTAGTTAATTATTTTTTCAGATGATTAACAGATAAATTACTCACATCCAGAAATTTATTTTAGAATTTTTGGGGTTCCAGATCTTGCGCTAGCTACAGATTACTACAGATTGTTCTGTTTTTGACAGATTCTGTTTTTCGTGTGTTGTTTGCTTATTTTGATAAATCTATGGCTAGTAAAATAGTTTATAAACCATAGAGAAGTTGGAATACAGTAGGTTTAACACCAATATAAATAAATAATGAGTTAACTACAGTCCCTTGAAGTGATCTTTTGTTTTCTTTCGCTAACGGAGCTCACGAGATTTTCTACTTTAAGTTTTGTGTTGTGAAGTTTTCAAGTTTTGGGTAAAGATTTGATGGATTATGGAACAAGGAGTGGCAAGATCCTAAGCTTGGGGATTCCCATGGCACCCCCAACATAATGTAAGGACACCTAAAAGCCAAAGCTTGGGGATGCCCCGGAAGGCATCCCCTCTTTTTGGCTACTTCTATCGGTAACCTTACTTGGAGCTATATTTTTATTCACCACATGATATGTGTTTTGCTTGGAGCGTCTTGTATTATTTGATTCTTTATTTTTTAGTTTACCAAAATCATCCTTGCTATACACAGCTTTTGAGAGAGCCATACATTATTTGGAATTTGTTAGAATACTCTATGTGCTTCGCTTATATCTTTTGAGTTATATAGTTTTGCTCTAGTACTCCACTTATATCTTTTAGAACACGATGGTGGATTTGTTTTATAGAAACTATTGATCTCCCATGCTTCACTTAGATTATTTTGAGAGTCTTAAATAGCATGGTAATTTTCTTAAATAATCCTCATATGCTAGGTATTCAAGATTAGTAAATTTTTTTCCTAGGAATGTTTTGAATACTAAGATATGTTTGATGCTTGATGATTGTTTTGAGATATGGAGGAAATAATATCAAAGTCGTGCTAGTTGAGTAGTTGTGAATTTGATAAGTGCTTGTGTTGAAGTTTGCAACTCCCGTAGCATGCACATATGGTAAACGTTATGTAACAAATTTGAAACATGAAGTGTTTTTTTGATTGTCTTCCTTATGAGTGGCGGTCGGGGACGAGCGATGGTCTTTTCCTACCAATCTATCCCCCTAGGAGCATGCGCGTAGTGCCGAGGTTTTTGATGACTTTTAGATTTTTGCAATAAGTATGTGAGTTCTTTATGAATAATGTTGAGTCCACGGATTATACGCACTCTCACCCTTCCATCATTGCTAGCCTCTTCGGTACCATGCATTGCCCTTTCTCACATTGAGAGTTGGTGCAAACTTCGCCGGTGCGTCCAAACCCCGTGATATGATACACTCTTTCACACATAAACCTCCTTATATCTTCCTCAAAACAGCCACCATACCTACCTATTATGGCATTTCCATAGCCATTCCGAGATATATTGCCATGCAACTTTCCACCATTCCGTTTATCATGACACATTCATCATTGTCATTTTGCTTAGCATGATCATGTAGTTGACACATTCATCACACATAAACTTCCTTATATCTTCCTCAAAACAGCCACCATACCTACCTATTATGGCATTTCCATAGCCATTCCGAGATATATTGCCATGCAACTTTCCACCATTCCGTTTATCATGACACATTCATCATTGTCATATTGCTTAGCATGATCATGTAGTTGACATAGTATTTGTGGCAAAGCCACCGTTCATAATTCTTTCATACATGTCACTCTTGGTTCATTGCATATCCAGGTACACCGTCGGAGGCATTCATATAGAGTCATCTTTTGTTCTAGCATCGAGTTGTAATCATTGAGTTGTAAATAAATAGAAGTGTGATGATCATCATTTTCTAGAGCATTGTCCCAAGTGAGGAAAAAAGAAGAAGAGAAAGGCCATATAAAAAAATAAAAAGGCATAAATAAAAAAATGATGAGAGAAAAAGAGAGAAGGGACAATGTTACTATCCTTTGCCACACTTGTGCTTCAAAGTAGCACCATAACCTTCATGATAGAGAGTCTCTTGTTTTATCACTTCCATATACTACTGGGAAATTTCATTATAGAACTTGGTTTGTATATTCCAACAATGGGCCTCCTCAAGTGCCCTAGGTCTTCGTGAGCAAGCAAGTTGGATGCACACCCACTAGTTTCTTTTGTTAAGCTTTCATACATTTATAGCTCTAGTGCATCCGTTGCATGGCAATCCCTACTCCTTGCATTAACATCAATCGATGGGCATCTCCATAGCCCGTTGATTAGCCTCAATGATGTGAGACTATCTCCTTTTTTGTCTTCTCCACATGACCCCCATCATCATATTCTATTCCACCCATAGTGCTATGTCCATGGCTCGCGCTCATATATTGCGTGAACGTTTATAGGTTTGAGATTGCTAAGGTATGAAACAATTTCTTGGCTTGTTATCGGGGTTGTGCATGATGAGAGCATTCTTGTGTGACGAAAATGGAGCATGACTAAACTATATGATTTTGTAGGGATGAACTTTCTTTGGCCATGTTATTTTGAGAAGACATAATTGCTTAGTTAGTATGCTCGAAGTATTATTATTTTTATGTCAATACGAACTTTTGTCTTGAATCTTTCGGATCTGAATATTCATACCACAACTAAGAAGAATTACATTAAAATTATGCCAAGTAGCACTCCGCATCAAAAATTCTGTTTTTATCATTTACCTACTCGAGGACGAGCAGGTATTAAGCTTGGGGATGCTTGATACGTCTCCAAGGTATCTATAATTTTTGATTGCTCCATGCTATATCATCTACTGTTTTGGACATTATTGGGCTTTATTATCCACTTTTATATTGTTTTTTGGACTAACCTACTAACCGGAGGCACAACCCAGAATTGCTGTTTTTTGCCTATTTTAGGGTTTCGAAGAAAAGGAATATCAAACGGAGTCCAAACGGAATGAAACCTTCGGGAACGTGATTTTCTCACCGAACATGATCCATGAGACTTGGATCCTACGTCAAGACACAAAAGAGGAGGCCACGAGGTAGGGGGCGCGCCTACCCCCTAGGCGCGCCCTCCACCCTCGTGGGCCCCCTGTTGCTCCACCGGCGTACTCCTTCCTCCAATATATACCTACGTACCCCCAAACGACCAGATACGGAGCCAAAACCCTAATTCCACCGCCGTAACTTTCTGTATCCACGAGATCCCATCTTGGGGCCTGTTCCGGAGCTCCGCCAAAGGGGGCATCGATCACGGAGGGCTTCTACATCATCACCATAGCCCCTCCGATGAAGTGTGAGTAGTTTACCTCAGACCTACGGGTCCATAGTTATTAGCTAGATGGCTTCTTCTCTCTTTTTGGATCTCAATACAATGTTCTCCCCCTCTCTTGTGGAGATCTATTCGATGTAATCTTCTTTTTGCGGTGTGTTTGTTGAGACCGATGAATTGTGGGTTTATGATCAAGTCTATCTATGAATAATATTTGAATCTTCTCTGAATTCTTTTATGTATGATTGGTTATCTTTGCAAGTCTCTTCAAATTATCAGTTTGGTTTGGCCTACTAGATTGATCTTTGTTGCAATGGGAGAAGTGCTTAGCTTTGGGTTCAATCTTGCGGTGTCCTTTCCCAGTGACAGTAGGGGCAGCAAGGCACGTATTGTATTGTTGCCATCGAGGATAACAAGATGGGGTTTTCATCATATTGCATGAGTTTATCCCTCTACATCATGTCATCTTGCTTAAGGCGTTACTCTGTTTTCATTAACTTAATACTCTAGATGCATGCTGGATAGCGGTCGATGAGTGGAGTAATAGTAGTAGATGCAGGCAGGAGTCGGTCTACTTGTCTCGGACGTGATGCCTATATACATGATCATGCCTAGATATTCTCATAACTATGCTCAATTCTGTCAATTGCTCAACAGTAATTTGTTCACCCACCGTAGAATACTTATGCTCTTGAGAGAAGCCACTAGTGAAACCTATGGCCCTCGGGTCTATCTTCATCATATTAATCTTCCAATACTTCGTTATTTAATTTGCTTTTATTTTACTTTGCATCTTTATCATAAAAATACGAAAAATATTATCTTATCATATCTATCAGATCTCACTCTCGTAAGTGGCCGTGTAGGGATTGACAACCCCTTATCGCGTTGGTTGCGAGGATTTATGTGTTTTGTTCAGGTACGAGGGACTCGTGCGTAGCCTCCTACTGGATTGATACCTTGGTTCTCAAGAACTGAGGGAAATACATGCGCTACTCTGCTGCATCATCCCTTCCTCTTCGGGGAAAAACCAACGCAGTGCTCAAGAGGTAGCACTCTCCACAAGGCCATAACAGCGGCTGAAATAGGCGACGACTCGCCATGGGGCCGCAGCAGAAAATGGAGCGAGGCCTGCTGGTTAATAGGTCGGCTCGTCATGAGGGCAGCCCAGAGGCCACAGGTACGTCGGCTCAAGAAATCAGCAGTGGACAATTTGGCGCAGTTCAGCGGCTCAAGAGCTGCAGCGGTAGCGCGTTAAGACGGCGGCGGCTCACCCCTGCTGAAGTTGATGCGGCGCTTCGCGTGGCAATTTTTAGGCGGCTCGGTGTGGCTGCTGGCGATTCAGAGGCAAACAAAGGCAGCGGCTCTCAGGAGTGCACTGCTGCTGCGACGGATCCTGCCGCCACTGATTCTTACTCCCGTGCCATGGGTCCGCTGCAATGGCGTGCTAGTTTGGCTTTCCATTGACCAGAAAGTACGCTGACATGCACATGAGCTCGAGCCAAGACGAACGTGGTATATGTGCATGAAACAAAGTACACCTTTTTGAGAACCCATGTGATCACCAAGTAGTACTTGTGGTTGATGAAATTATCTTTGGCCTTTACCCAAAGTGTTGTAGCATGAGCAGTTTAGTTGACGCCTTAGAGTTTTAATCAGCAAAACAATGCACCATAGTAGAAATTGATTGTCTCGGTGATTTCACAACTAACCAAGACACAACGCAGGTAATCCTGACGGTTTGATTGCATAAGAAACCGAGTTGGGGCTGACCTCTGCTACCGTGTACGAGTTGAATCAGCAGAAGAAATACTTCTCGGTCTCGATAACGTCTGACAATGCAGAAAAAACGATCTTGCTCCGGATTGATCGATCACTAGGTTTTCGTCGATGGCGGCTCACAGAACGCTCCAACCACAAGGTTGTCCGGCGACAGGTTTTTCTCCGCGATCATTCCGTGCCGACTCTTTTCATCAGATCAATTGCGAGCTTCTTGATCCCTAAAAGAAATCCCTGCAAGAACTCAACACCATCGTGCGCGAGCCCCACGGTGGGCACCAACTGCCGTCGAATTGCCACGGCAGATATCCTAGTGTGAGGACTTAGTCTTGAGGCCAACGCATCTATGTGGTAGCTTGAGAGGGGTTGAGCGGAATCGTGAGACACAACACAAGAAAAGGGTTTAGATAGCTTCGGGCCCCATGAAATATCATCCCGTAACAACCCTACATGTTGTTTGTGGCTAGATCTTATTATCATCACGAGGGATTCACCGTTAAGTCGGCTCTCCTCTAATTGTGTCTAGCCCTAGAGATTATTGCTTATTCCTTGTCCCTCTTTGAGGACCCTGCCCCTCCTTATATAAGTTGAAGGGGCGGGTTACATGACTAGTCCTAGTAGGATTAGGATTACTCTATTACAAGTGGAGTCCTAGTCTTGCTTCCTTTGTAGGAGAATATTCCATATGTCTTTCCTCGTAAGCCGGCTCACCATATTATGAGCTGACCGTCTGGGCCTTGGGCTTTGTCGTCTGTCTGACCCGCCCCCCGGATTACTAGTGAGTGGCCAATCTCCGGGCGGCTTACAAATGAAACACCAAGTATCAGCTGGGTCTCTGGTGAGTCGCCAAGTCCGGCCGGTTTATACTTCCGGCTAGGTTACACCGCGATGTATATCCCCGACACCATCTAAATAATTTTGTCGAGTTGCGTGATATGCAAAAGAAGAAAGATGTGGATAATGATATTGTTGAATTGAAGCGATTTCCATTCTCACTACGAGATCGTGCTAAAACTTGGTTTTCATCTTTGCCTAAAAATAGTACTGATTCATGGAATAAGTGTAAAGATGCTTTTATTTCCAAGTATTTTCCTCCCCTAAGATCATCTCCCTTAGGAACGATATAATGAATTTTAAGCAACTTGATCATGAACATGTTGCACAATGTTGGGAGAGGATGAAATTGATGATACGAAATTGCCCTACTCATGGTTTTAATTGATGATACAAATTTTTTATGCCCGATTGAATTTTACTTCTAGAAATCTTTTAGATTCGTCCACGGGAGGTACTTTTATGGAAATTACTTTAGGACAAGCTACTGAAATCCTAGATAATATTATGGTTAATTATTCTCAATGGCATACCGAAAGATCTTCTACTAGTAAAAAAGTGCATGCGATTGAAGAAATTAATGTTTTGAGTGGAAAGATGGATGAACTTATGAAATTGTTTGCTAGCAAGAGTGATCCCATTGATCCTAATGATATGCCCTTGTCTACTTTTATTGAGAATAATAATGAATCTATGGATGTGAATTTTGTTGGTAGGAACAATTTTGGTAATAACGAGTATAGAGGTAATTTTAATCCTAGGCCGTTTCCTAGTAATTCCTCTAATAATTATGGTAATTTCTACAAAAATTCTTATGAAAATTATAATAATATGCCCTCTGATCTTGAGAACAATATTAAAGAACTTATTAGTTCACAAAAGAATTTCAATGCTTTGGTTGAAGAAAAATTGCTTAAGATTGATGATTTGGCTAGGAACGACGATAGAGTTTCTCTTGAAATTGATTCTTGAAAATTAGATCTATTCCACCCAAGCATGATATTAATGAATCTACGAAATCTATGAGAATTTCCATAGATGAGTGAAAAGAAAGAACCGCTAAGATGCGTGCTAAGCGAGATTGGTTTGTAAAAGAGCATTCTTCTAGTTTTTTGTGAAAATAATGATGAAGATCTTAAAGTGATTGATGCGACTCCTATTGAATATTTGTTTTCTAATATAAATCTTGATAAAGATGGGACTGGAGATGATTCAACTTTAGTTAAAATGTGTCCCAATAATTTGGTGTTTATAGATCTTGATGCAAAAATTGATAAAAGTGGGATTGGAGAGGTCAAATCTTTAAGTAGGGATGCACCCACTCTTTTGGATTTCAAGGAATTTAATTATGATATTTTTTCTTTAATAGATTGTATTTCCTTGTTGCAATCCATGTTGAATTCTTCTCATGCTTATAATCCAAATAAAGCTTTTACTAAACATATCGTTGATGCTATGATGAAATCTTTTGAAGAAAACTTTATGATGAGTGGGAACCTACTATTAATATTAACATTAAAGATTATGAGTGCCCTGCTTTGTGTGATTTGGGTGGTAGCGTTTTCATGATCACAAAAACTTTATGTGATGTGTTAGGTTTTCGTGAATTTGATGATTGTTCTTTAAATTTGCATCTTGCGGATTCCACTATTAAGAAACCTATGGGAAGAATTAATTATATTCTTATTGTTACAAATAGGAATTATGTTCCCATAAATTTCATTGTTCTTGATATAGATTGCAATCCTATATGTATTAATATTCTTGGTAAACCTTTCCTCAGAACAATTGGTGCAATTATTGATATGAAAGAAGGAAACATTAGATTTCATTTCCATTAAGGAAAGGCATGGAACATTTCCTAGAAAGAAAATTAAGTTGCCATATGAATCTATTATGAGAGCTACTTATGGATTGCATACCAAAGATGACAATATCTAGATCTATGTTTTTATGCCTAGCTAAGGGTGTTAAACAATAGCGCTTGTTGGGAGGCAACCCAATTGCCGGTGCAACAAACCCTGGGTCTGTTGCCTAGACTCTGCATAGGCATGGGAGATTACGGCACCAACCCAAGTCAGGGCAAAAGAGACCAAGATCTTCAAAGAACCAACATGCAGATCAAGAGGACCAAGATCAAGCCAGAGAAGCGGGATGTCACCAGGAGAAAAGTCTCCCTTGCCGGGCAGGCGAGCTCGGCGAGGGCGGGGTTGACCCTGGAAGAGAACATCCTAGACGTCCCGGCAGGGCCTGCCGGGACTCGTGGAGGCAAAACCACCGCACCCAACTACTCCGCCACGACCGACATCATCAATCGATGCGGTGTTAAGCTGCAAAGTGACTAAGTGACATCCATTCGCCACATGGCGGCCTCTTTCTACAGGAGAAGCCTACAAGAGACACCCGTGAGCAGCAGTTATCACAGGAGATAGGGCTTCTATAGAGGGAACTTAATATCGTTGCAGCAGCTGGTAGATCCCATGGTTCGGTTGGGGTAGATCCCGACGTGCTTGCTCACAGGGATCGTAACCATGACATTCTGCTTCGAAAACTTGTTGACTCTGTAGAAAGCAGTGATAAAGTACTTGTAGAGATGTCAAGGCTACTGATATTAGAAAGCAGGTTCCATGTTGGCAGCAACTTCAATCTGGAAGATTCTAGGTCTAGTCTGGAAGCCAGTTTCGCCAACGAAGCAGAAATTGTTTTTACAACAGTGTCAAGCAGCGGGTGCAAGTTATTTTCTCACCTTAGTAATTGTTTTGATATGGTTGTTATCGATGAGGCTGCTCAGGCAAGTGAAGTTGGAGTCCTCCGTCCACTTGCACTTGGTGCCGCTAGATGTGTCTAGGTAGGTGATCCACAGTAGCTCTCTCCCACTGTTATTAGTAAAGCGGATGGAACTTTACTCTATAGCAGGAGCCTTTTTGAGAGGTTTCAGTAGGTTGGTTGCCCTACCATTTTGTTGTCAGTGCAATATCGGATGCATCCCCAGATCCGAGAGTTTCCATCACGATACTTCTATCAAGGCCGCCTTATAAACAGTGAAAGTGTTGTCAAACTGCCTGATGAGTTGTATTACAAAGATGCATTAATGGCACCGTACATATTTTATGACATCTCACATGGTCGTGAGTCTCATAGAGGTGGATCATCTTCATACCAGAATGTTCATGAACTTCAGTTTGCATTGCATTTATATGAGCATCTTCAGAAGCTTGTGAAAGTTAATGGTGGTAAGAAGGCATCTGTTGGTATAATTGTTGGGGAACACAGTAATTTCAAAAATTTCGTATGCACATGCAAGATCATGGTTATGCATAGCAACGAGAGGAGAGAGTATTGTCTATGTACCCTCACAGACCATAAGCGGAAGCATTATGACAACGCGGTTGATGTAGTCGTACGTCTTCGCGATCGACCGATCCTAGTACCAAAAGTACGACACCTCCGCGATCTGCACACGTTCGGCTCGATGACGTCCCACGAACTCATGATCTAGCAGAGTGTTGAGGGATAGCTCCGTCAGCACGACGGCATGATGACGGTGATGATGATGCTACCGGAACAGGGCTTCGCCTAAGCACCGCTACGATATGACCGAGGTGGATTATGGTGGAGGAGGGCACCGCACATGGCTAAGAGATCAATGATCAACTTGTGTGTCTATGGGGTGCCCCCTGGCCACGTATATAAAGGATGGAGGGAGGAGGAGGCCGGCCCTCATAGGGCGCCCCCAAAGTGTGGAGTTCTACTTGGACTTCTAGTCCTAGTAGGATTCCACCTCCTACATGGAATAGGAAAACGGGAAGGGAGAAGGAGAAGGAAGGAAGGGGGCGCCCCCTTTGCCTAGTCCAATTCGGACCAGTCCATAGGGAAGGGGCACGTCCACACTTGAGGCCTTTCTCTCCTTTCCCGTATGGCCCATTAAGGCCAATACGAATTCTTGTAACTCTCCGGTACTCCGACAAATACCCAAATCACTCGGAACCTTTCTGATGTCCGAATATAGCCTTCCAATATATCGATATTTACGTCTCGACCATTTTGAGACTCCTCGTCATGTTCCCGATCTCATCCGGGATTTCGAACAAACTTCGGTGATCAAATCACATAACTTATAATACAAATCGTCACAGAACATTAGGCGTGCGGACCCTACGGGTTTGAGAACTATGTAGACATGACCGAGTCACATCTCCGGTCAGTAACCAATATCGGAACCTGGATGCTCATATTGGCTCCTACATATTCTACGAAGATCTTTATTGGTCAAACCGCATAACAACATACGTTGTTCCCTTTGTCATCGGTATGTTACTTGCCCGAGATTCAATCGTCGGTATCTCAATACCTAGTTCAATCTCGTTACCAGCAAGTCTCTTTACCCGTTTCGTAATGCAACATCCCATAACTAACTCATTAGTCACATTGCTTGCAAGGCTTATAGTGAGGTGCATTACCGAGAGGGCCCAGAGATACCTCTCTGACAATCGGAGTGACAAATTCTAATCTCGATCTATGCAACTCAACCAACACCATTGGAGACACCTATGGAGCACCTTTATAATCACCCAGTTACGTTGTGACATTTGGTAGCACACAAAGTGTTCCTCCGGCATTCAGGGGTTGCATGATCTCATTGTCATAGGAACATGTATAAGTTATGGAGAAAGCAATAGCAACAAACTAAACGATCATCGTGCTAAGCTAACGGTTGGGTCAAGTCAATCACATCATTCTCTAATGATGTGATCACGTTAATCAAATGACAACTCATGTCTATGGTTAGGAAACATAACCATCATTGATTCAACGAGCTAGTCAAGTAGAGGCATACTAGTGACATTCTGTTTGTCTATGTATTCACACATGTACTAAGTTTCCGGTTAATACAATTCTAGCATGAATAATAAACATTTATCATGATATAAGGAAATATAAATAACAACTTTATTATTGCCTCTGGGGCATATTTCCTTCAGTCTCCCACTTGCACTAGAGTCAATAATCTAGTTCACATCGTCATGTGATTTAACACCAATAGTTCACATCTTTATGTGATTAGTTCACATCTCCATGTGACTAACACCCAAAGGGTTTACTAGAGTCAATAATCTAGTTCACATCTGTCGGGGATATACCCCGCGGTATGACCCGACCGGAAGTATGACCCGGCCGGACTTGGTGATTCATTGGTGACCCGCCCTGGTTTGGCCACTCACTAAGTGACCCGCCCGGATTTCTCCACTCACTAATGACCCAGCCGAGCCAGGTGACTCATTGGTGACCCGGCCGGCGGACCAGAGGAGCAACAAGACCCGGTGGCCCAAGCAAACAGTTCATGGAAGGCCGGCTCGTATTATGGTGGGCCGGATTAAGAGGAAAGCATAAGGAATACTCCCTTACAAAGGAAGCAAGACTAGGACTCCACTTGTAATAGAGTAATCCTAATCCTAATAGGACTAGTCATGTAAACCGCCCCTTCAACATATATAAGGAGGGGCAGAGCACCCCAAGAGGGAGAAGATTGACAAGTTCCACAAGTTGGACAAGTTAGGTTTAGACAATAACTCTCGAGATAGAGCACTCTTGTAACCGTGATCATCATCATAAATATCAATGAAGCAGGATGTAGGCTTTTACCTCCACCGTGAGGGGCCAAACCTGGGTAAAACATCGTGTCTCTCGTCCCGCTCAACCCCTCTCAAGCTACCACATAGATGCGTTGGCCTCGCGACTAAGTCCTGACACTAAGGACATCTGCCGTGACAATTCTTCGACAGTTGGCGCCCACCGTGGGGCCTGCGCACGGTGGTGTTGAGTTCTTGAAGGGATCTTTTTTATGGATCGAGAAGTTCACAATTTTTGGGCTCAACGAGAGCCGGCGTGGAAAATCCACATCAACTATAAAGTTCATCAGTCAAGATTGATGAAGCGTTCTGCGGCAGCGGATATGAAATTAAGATTGATTTTAGGGTTACATGCTGTACGGCCGCCTCACGCGTCGTGGTAATCCGAAGAGTCCAAAACAAAAGTTTTTGGTGACAACAGATTTTAGGGTTGTGTGCTGTACGGCAAGGATGATTACAAGTCGCCGAAGAAAGCATATCACACCGGAAGTACCGCAGTCGTCCCAAGTTTTTTCACTGTTCCACGTCCGTGATTCTTAGACTTCAAGTCCTAAAGGGAATAAATTGCTGCTGCTGCTACCTTTCCTTGACGTGAAGATTGATCAAGTTCAAAAGTACGCTGTAGCATCTTCGACTCATACGTGATCTGAAACCAAAGTCAGTTATTTCCTTTGGTCAAGCTTTGATTGATACACGCACACAAGGAAGCTACCAAGAGACGGAGACCGAGTCAAGAAATATGGAAGAAAATTACTATGTGAGTCCGCCTAAGAGAAAAAAAATTCAAAGGACAAAGGGGCCATGACCCGGAAACAGGGCCGGCCACGACCCGGACTCCTCGGCAATTTGAGTTTCCACTGCTGAGCTGCCCGCGGCCCTGGGCCGCCACGCGGAGCTGCCGTCGACCGCGCCAGGCTAGCATCACCACTGCCCTGAGCCACCTTGTTGAGCGGCGCGGCGCCTCGCGCGTCCGCCGCCATTTTCGCCCTTGTGGAAAGCCGCCTCGTCTCGAGTCGCCGCTCCCGCCGGGTTCTGTCTCTGAGACGCCGGCCTTATTTCTTCCAACAAGAGCCACCACGGCCCCTACCGGAGCAGGCCTCGGGCCACCCCTGCTTGTGGGTTGCTGCCTCCACTGGCGTCACTTCTGTAGGTGCGCCAAGTCGCTGTATGGCCTCTCCTTGTTAGCAACCCACTACTCAGATACACTCAATCACTTAGGCATTACAAGTTTGTGGTGGTTTTGATGTACATCGAGAGAGGATTGAGAGGAGCCAGAGGTAGAAGAAAGAGAGCCAGAAGAAGCCGCCGCCACCAAGCCTGATCCTACGCGGATGGTCTGCTCGTTGCTTCCTCCTAGGTATAAGTAGCTGCAGCGCTTGAGGATTCCCAGTCGGGCCAGGCCCAAGTGATGTCCAGAGGCAAGCTTACATACACGTATGGGCTAGGGAAGGGCCCTGACATCCCCCCTTTCTTCAAATTCGGCTTGACCCCAAGCCGACTCCACCGAGAACCGCCCGGATCCCATTGCACTCAATGGTCTTTGACTGGCTCGACGTCCCGGTGGTGGCCGAGGACATGGTAGACTTCAGTGAGATATTTGTAGTTGTGATCATTGTCGGCATCGTTGTGGCTGAAGTCGTGGTAGTAGCGGTGGCGCCAAAGTCGTGGTAGTAGCGGTGGCCAATGGGGGCTTGCTCAAAGAATGTAGCCAGAACTGTGACACCCCTCCCTCGTTGAAATTTTTCTCGCCGCAACCACGCACCAGATATACCAATGTTATCTGGAAGGAGCAAGAATCCTCTAGCAGAAGTATGTAACCCCGGATCCTTTGAATAGAGTGCAGCACAAAAACAAGATGGAACACATTCAGCATGAATTGGGGCATCTAAGACTGGTATACATTGGCCGTGTAGCACTCTTGCACACAAGGTCGGCTGATTACAAATCTGTGGAACATTTTCCTCGATAAATATATGAGCAGAACTACTTGAAAACCATTGCCGTTGTGAACCTGTGACTAGGACATGCCAAGAAATTCCATTGATATGTCGGTCAGGCAAAAACAAAGACTGAATCACCTCTGATTTTGTTGTGTGGCAGAAGAACATACTGGGTAATAATCATGCGATAAGCACTTCCTTGCCACCAAATATCATGCTGTCATGTGAATAAATTCCACTCCTCTCAAATTCTTCTTTTCACAAAAAATGCCAATTCATTGATATATCCATACGCATCATAGTGCCCTGCACTACTTCATGACCACCACTGATTTTGGTAACACATCCCAGGCTAGTACGTCTTCCATACTCATACTGACGCATTTGATCTAAAATACTAGTACGAGGACTAGCTGTATAAGGCTCAACTCCAGACTGCCCCAATATACCAATATTGGCCACAGATGATGAGACCTCCCTTCCATGAAGGATGGCGCTTGCCTGACCAAAAACTTCCAGCCTCTGTAACACTCCCAGGATGGCCATGGAAGCGGTCGCAACTTTATTCTGCTGTACATGTTCTCAAGAGGAGGACCAATTAGTGAAGATGCGAACCAGCCGGGAGTGAAGCTCAGCTCATCTAGAAGACGGGATGGTGTAGGCAGTGGCCGCACCCATCGATGCACAGTTTGGAACAGGATTGACGCTGCCCATCGTGTCCATGACGACAGACTGGAGTTGGTGTCAATGTAGTCATCTGGTGGGTCACCGGTAAGTAATGCTGACCGCACCTGCACAGCTTGGCAATTGCATGAAAACGATGGCCATGGTGGCTTCAGTTGGATTGTCTGTTGACTGAAATTGAACAGTGATCCTGGCTTTGGTTGGCTCTCACAATCGGCGCCAGGTATGTCATAACCTTGTAGCTCAGTTGAAACAGACAACCTCCATTCCGCAGCACTCGAGTTCACATTCTCCATTAATTGCAGTATCATCTGACGAGGAATAGAAATGACTCTTAAGATCATATGGATGCAACAAACAACCTTCTCAGAATGTCGTGGTTTCTGTTGCTTAGTTTGCAGATACCTCCATGATTCTCTTTGGAAATTTAGAACACCAAAAAAATGCTTCATCGCATAAGTAACTAGCTACCCTACATACTTCAGATGCACATCTGCCTGAAAGCAATCAATAGACGGCCATGGTCTTGGCCTGAACATGCGCCCTTTTTGACTGATCAACACTCGCAAAGGTGGAGGCCATAGCTCATAATCCAGATTAGCAAAAGGTAGTACTACCAAGCACTGTGTCATTGTCTTCAGACAAATAGTAAACAACCACTGTATTTTTACAATCTAAGGAAAGCACTGACTGGAATCCTCAATTACACGGGTAATAGGCCATTGTGAATTAGCAGTAATAAACACTCTGGTCATACGATTGCTATGCTTGAGCAAATAACCACCTGGATTCCAAGGGAATAATGACAGTGTGCAATCTGAATCAAACTGCCCCGATGAACATAACTCACCGAAATTAGCTCCTACTAGTGGTGGCCATGTTAGACACGGTTCAGACCTCATATGCTCCTCAAATACCAACTGGGCCTCGAACGAAACAAAACATGCGTCTCGGGGACTGAAATGTCCATACCAAGTTGATGGGTTCAGGACGAGTGTAAGTACTGTCAGCTTTGCATCATCTTTGTGCTCCTTCACATTAGCAGCAGCGTCTTCAGGCTTGTCAAACGGCATTAGCTCCAACACTTGCTGTACATCCTTGTGTCTTGATGGCAGTGAATATTCAGGGCTGCCGGAGTTGGAGCTAGGCCACACCAGCGACCCAGTGAATGCAGACGCGGTGGGAGAGCTGACATCGATGGCGACAACACCTTGGCATGTGCCACACACCTCCAGGGACACGATCTCAGGGAAGATTTCGATGGGGGTCACCGTATGCGTGAGCTCCGCAATGGCATCATCCAGGACGAGTCTCAAACCCTCATTGAGGATGTCGGTTGTGGCGACCTGGTGCGAGCGTTCCATCGAATAGGTGATGTGCGCCATCGCGATGCAGGCAGGGGGCGCGTCATGGATGACCTGGAGGACCTCCTGGGGCTTGGTGGTGGAGGAGATGCCGTGGAAGACGGCGAGCTCGGTGACGACTTCTGGAAATGCCACCACAGATGTGTACTCGTCCGTGCCCACGACCGGGACGTGGCAGTCGCTGTTGAGGGAAGACTTGGGCGTGCTGGTGCTGGCCGCCACAGGGATGTTGACGGCCCCGACGGACTCTTCGTCATGACCAGAGATGGCCACGGTGGAGTTGTTGAGGTCGACCACGGGCTCGGGGCCGAATGCAGCGGCGGTGTCACGGTTGTCCTTGACAACGGTTGGTGAAGGAGAAGACGGGGCTGGCAACACGTCGAGTGTAGCGTACCACATCTGCAGGCGACAACACCGATAGTAGATGCAGCGGCCATCCCAGTACGCGAATGCGTGAGCCGCTGCGTGCGCCGAATTGAATTGAACATCCGCCGCTACACAAGGCTCTCCATCCTCCGATTTTGTTTGGGGATACACCACCAACTGCTCTACACCAAAGGGAGCGAAGAGGGAATACAATACATCGGTAGTGATTGGGTAAATCGCTTGCTCCACGACCAAGCTGAGAACCTGATGTGAGGACATTTGGTGGCTAAACATTTGATCGAACAGGTTGAAGGTGGTGATTCGGGAAAAAAATTGGGGGCAGGAAGAATGGTGGCCTGGCTCTGAATACGAGATGTTAGCAACCCACTACTCAAATACACTCAATCACTTAGGAATTACAGGTTTGTGGTGGTTTTGATCTACATCGAGAGAGGATTGAGAGGAGCCAGAGGTAGAAGAAAGATAGCCAGAAGAAGCCGCCGCCGCCAAGCCTGATCCTACGCAGATGGTCTACTCGTTGCTTCCTCCCAGGTATAAGTAGCTGCAGCGCTTGAGGATTCCCAGCCGGGCCAGGCCCAAGTGATGTCCAGAGGCAAGCCCACATACACGTATGGGCTAGGGAAGGGCCCTGCCACTCCTCAAGCTGCCGAGAGCCGCCTCGGCCTCACTTCGCCTCGCTTCCCGTGTGGCCTCGAGCCTCCAATCGCCACCTCCATCTTGACCTGGCGTCAAAATTCGTTGTTTGCCTCTGCGACTATGGGTCACACGTCGCCTCCACTGGTCTGCCTAAGCCACCCCGGGCTCTGCTTGAGCCGCCGCCACACGCCGAGTCGCCTCGATCATAACCTGCTACATCGCTCCTCTATCGCGGTCGGCCGCAGTCGCTGCCCTTCATCTTGAGCCAGTTGATGTTGAGTCGCCCCGTGTCACGCTGGCCCTGCTGCTTTGAGTCACCTGTCCGAATCAGACAAGGAAACCGGGAAGGCGCAGGTCCAGACTACCTCTACTCCCGAAGATTGAGAACCTCGCCAAGATGATAGAAGATTTTGAGATAATGTTAGTGGTGAGAAATGATCTGAAGATGCAGCCATGCAGCACTGTGTTTAAAAAATTCAAATAGAGAGCACCAAGGTCAGACGGAGAGTTGTGTCCAAGTTAAGCATAAAGCAAGGAACCTATGCTTGTTTTTCAACTATGAGTGCGTGCGCTGAAGCTATGGCGGATAAACACCAATACTATGCAATCAGGTGTTGCTGTTGGTTTTTCGGGTTAAAAATAAATAAACGCATTTTGCGCCGGAAGCCGCCTCGGGTTGACCTCGTTTCTACGGCCTTGCCATCCTCCATCGTCCTCATTGCAAGTTTATATTCTAACAAAACTGAAAAAAGAATGAGCACCTATCTAAAGGAATGTACAGCGGGATTCAGTGTTCAACAGTGGCCAAGTCGCCACTCCCAGCGCGCCCTCGCTGCAAAGGTTAATTAAACTCAATTAAGCCGGCGGTTGTCGTTACACTGTCTCAATATCAAGACTGCAAGCAGAGTCAAAGAGCAGCAGCTATGGTCGGACGTTCCTTCTGTAAACTCTGCCGAGCACTGTCCATTACTTCATGCGAGGATCAAGGAGAAAAGCCACACAAGTGGTCATCAATTTGTGCTATTCAATACTAATAGCCGCATGCGTGTCAAACGAGTTGAGGCGGCCATTTTACACGACGAAGAACAGACTGTCAAGACAGACTCCCACACAGTACCAACTTCGTTGTTACATCACTCACAGACATTTTGATGGACAGTAAATCACATGGAAATCATCTACGTAAGCAACCCACTGATATATTGCTCGATCTAGCACTCAACTCACGAATTCAGGTAGCAATTTAGGGTTACAATCTCTGGATACAAGAATTGGGGAAAACAGAGAAAGGGAAAGAGAGCCGCCGTCGGTTCTGTGCCGTGATCCACTGGATACCTAACTCCAGCGGAGAGATGCGTATAAGTAGCTGGTGGCATCACACCCAATCGGGGCCGCTGATGTTACAGTTGGGCCGGTTCTGTCTGATGGGCCGAGCTGCAGGCGAGGCCGGCCCATTGCTGGGTGCTGGCGTTGGGCTACTTGTGGCCTTGACACCCCCTCCTTCTTATGATGAGGCTTGCCCCCAAGCCTCTGCAGCAGGGAATCAAGCTTGTAGTTCTTCCTTGTCTTCCCAGGTGTCGCCGATCGCTGCGGTGTCAGACCATCGAACCAGGACTTGTTCAACCATGCTGTCATGCTTGCGATGCCAGCACGAAGCTAGGACCTGGACTGGGACTAAAGGTATATCAGTAGCAATGGGGAGTTGTTGTTGAACCGACGTACCTGGCAGGACAGCTTTTCTCAACAGCGAGACATGGAAAACAAGGTGAACAGTTGCGTTCGATGGTAGCTCCAGTTGATAAGCTACTGGATTAACCTTGGCGATGATGGAATATGGTCCATAATACCGGAAAGAGAGCTTGTGATTAGCTCGTTTGGCCACTGAAGTTTGCACATACGGCTGTAGTTTCAGATAAACCTTGTCGCCGACCTCGAACACACGCTCAGAGCGCTTCTTGTCTGCCTGCTGTTTCATACGCAAGCAAGCTTGCTGTAGGTGTTGTTGCAGAAGGTCTTGAATGGTGGAGCGCTCATCGAGCCAAGTTTGCAACGTGGGGACAGAACAGCAAGAGGTCGCAGTGATGCCCCAATGGCGAGGTTCACGACCAAACATAGCCATGAACGGTGTCATGCCAATGGCCGAATGCGGCGCGGCATTGTACCAGAACTGTGCCAGGGGAATCCAATGACTCCATCGCTTGGGGCATGAATGCGTGAAACAGCGAAGGAAGGTTTCAAGGCACTGGTTTACGCGCTCTGACTGCCCGTCAGTTTGCGGGTGGTTTGATGTGCTCATGTGGAGATCAGTACCAGCATGGTGAAAGAGTTCTTGCCAAAAATGGGAAGTAAAAACAGGATCACGATCTGAAACAATGGATTGAGGGAGCCCATTGACAGGATAGATCGTTGCATGTAGAGGAGGGCAACGTGCGAAGCAGTGTACGGGTGGGCAAGCGGCAAGAAGTGAGCAAACTTGGTCATTTTATTGACCAAAACCCAAATGCAATTGTACTAACCTGATTATGGGAGACCGTCGATGAAATCCATCATGATCATATCCCAGGAAGCAGTGGGTATAGGAAGAGGATGGAGCAGCCCTAGTGAAGCCACTCGCTCAGTTTTCACCTGTTGACAGATTTGACAGCACTGAACGTACTGAAGGATATGAGCCTTCATTTTCGGCCACACGAATAACCTCCCGACACGCTTGTAAGTGGCTGGGAACCCCGAGTGCCCTCCCACCGGGCTATCATGAAATGCAGAGATGATCTGTTGCTGTAGAGCTGTGCTGCCCCCGAGCCAGATGCGGTCTCTGAAACGCAAGAGTCCTTGCGACAAGCTGAAATGTCCTTTTGGGTCAGGTTGAACAGCCAACTGTTCCAAGAGGCGTTGAGCTTGAGGATTGGAATTGTAACTTGCGACAATATCGTCGAGCCATGCTGGTTGGCAGCTCGTGATCGCCATAGCATGCTCCGAGTGGTGTAGGCGAGATAGGGCATCTGCGGCTCCGTTCTCCACGCCCTTCTTGTACACAATTTTGTACTGCAAACCCAGCAACTTGGTGAAAGCCCGCTGTTGCCACGGGGTCGTGAGCCTCTGTTCTTGCAAGTAGACCAAGCTGCGTTGGTCTGTCTTGATGATGAACTCTGCAGATTGCAAGTATGGTCGCCACTGGTCGACTGCAGCTATCACTGCCAGGTATTCCTTCTCATACGTGGATAATCCTTGGTACTTGGGGCAGAGTCCTTTGCTTAGGAAAGCGATCGGGTGTCCTTCTTGCTGTAAAATTGCTCCAATGCCTGTGCCGCACGCGTTAGTTTCCACTGTGAATTGTTTCTGAAAATCAGGCAGTGCAAGCACCGGTGCTGTGACTAGTCCTTGTTTGAGTGTCCGGAAGCTTTGTTCTGTATTATCTGTCCAGACAAATGGCGCCCCTTTCTTGAGAAGGTTGAAAAGAGGTCGGGCTATGATCCCAAAGTGCCTCACAAAGCGCCTGTAGTATCCTGCCAGCCCCAAGAACTGTCTGACTCCCTTCACATTTGTAGGTGTAGGCCACTCTGACACAGCTTCGATCTTAGTGGGATCTGTTGCCACTCCGTCCACGCTGATTACATGCCCCAGGTAAGTTATTCTCTGTTGGCCAAAGCTGCATTTGCTTCTCTTCACCTTCCACTGGTCACGGCGAAGGAGCTCAAACACTTGCCGGAGGTGTTCTGCGTGTTCTTGCAAGGTTTTGCTGAATACCAGTATGTCATCGAAGAAGGATAAGACACACTCGCGCATCAACGGGTGAAGCGTGCCTGTGATAGCACCGTTGAAAGTAGCGGGTCCTCCAGCAAGGCCATACGATAGGACTCTGAATTCAAAGTGCCCGAAGTGTGTCTGAAAGGTAGTTTTGAACTCTTCTCCTTCTGCCAGCTGGATTTGATGATAACCTGCCCTTAAAGTCCAGCTTGGAGAACCACTTAGCCCCGTGTAGTTCGTCCAATAACTCCTCAATTAGAGGCACCGGGTATTTTCCCACTATCGTCATTGCGTTGAGCTGTCTGCAGTCGATACAGAGTCACCACGTACCATCTTTTTTCTTGACTAAGATAACTGGCGAGGAGAAGGGACTGTGGCTACGCTGAATGACGTCCGATTGCAACATTTCCTGTACTTGTTTCTCAATCTCATCTTTGTGCTCAGGTTTGTGTCTATATGGTCTCAAGTTCACTGGTTGTGCTCCTGCCATGAGTGGTATTCGGTGATCGCAATCTCTGGGTGGGGGAAGTCTAGTGGGTTCACCGAACACATCTTCAAACTGATCAATATCCCTCTGAATGTTATCTGGTGTGGGTGTGTACACTTCATCTTCTTCAGTGATCTGATACAACTGCACAACCTGTGCTATCGACCCCTGTTTGTGCAAAGACTGTAGCTGCAAGGCATTGATCTTCGGGCAAGCATCCACACGCTCTTGATGGCCACGTAACTGCGCGGGTCCACGCGGTGTGGTAATCAGCAGATGTTTGCCACACTAGTCCACTCTCATTGGGATGTGTTCTTCGAGCCAGTCCATGCCCAGTATGGCGTCATACGCGCCCAGTGGCAATACCTTCATGCCGGTGCTGAATTCATGCGTCTGAGACACCCAACTGCAGTGCGGTATGTGAGAGAAACAGCAGAGCTCACCCCCATCTGCCACCTTGATACGACAGGGTCGACGAAGAGGTACGACGCCCGTCAGACCTGATGCGAGGCGCGCGTCGATGAAGGACGTGGAACTTCCAGAATCCACTAGCAGTAACACCTCGTGGCCTTGGAGCCATGCGTGAAGACGAATCGCCTTCGGTGACATGCCACCAGTGAGGGCATGGCGCGATATCGCCATTGCCGTTTCGGCTGGCGGGTCGCCGAGCGGCGGGTGCGGTGAATCACCGTTGGAGTCAAGGCCGAACAGTTCGAGCAACTCCTCGAGGACGTGGAGTTGTACGCTGGCAGGACAACTGTGATCCTGGCTCGAGCGCTCTCCGCACTTGAAGCAGAGGCCCTTGGCACGATGGTACTCCCGCAGCGCCTTGAGCTTGGTGCCGTCCGCGCGGCTGGCCTCTACGACGCGCCGATCCGTGGCCATCGGTGTTGTTGGCGGCCGTCCTTGTGGTGGTGGAGGGGGAAGTTCCATGGGCATCTGGGACGCACTGGACTAGGACGCGCACGCTCTCGCGAAGCACCATCCGCCACCTCCTCTTGAAGCAAGGCCAAGGCGCAGGCAGTGTCGAGGTCAGGTGGTCGCTGCACTAGCACCACCGCTCGAATGTCGGGTCACAGTCCCTCAAAAAAACGGGTAAGATAATAGTAAGGATGTATGGATTCAGAATATGCAGATAAATGACTAATGATCAGTTCAAATTGCTCAATGTAACCAGCTACTATTGTTTTCTGTGACAGTGAATAAAATTGGCGGATCAAGAGTTGGTGACGGTTGTGACCGAATCGAGTACACAACAGAGTCGAGAAGGATTCCCAATCGAACTTCGTCAGTTTCTTCTGCACCGATTGTAGCCACACCGATGCAAAACCAGAAAAGTTGAGTGCTGCCATCGGAACCCAGAATTTCTCATGGACATCGAACATCTGGAAGTACTGCTCGCAAAGAGTTTCCCATAAACGCGGATTTTCACCCGTGAATTGGGGAAACCCGATCGATGGATGGGCCTGCCAATCCCAGCGAGGATCTGACTATCATGCACATATGGAGATGCGATGGTAGACTGAATGGGAGTTTGGGACTGACCGTTGGCCGGGGTGGCCACTGATGCGAACATCGGCGCCAGTCCCCGTGGCAGAACGTCGATGCCGCGGTCGATCGACCCGAGGGCGTCGCCCTCCGCGCTCTTGCTGATGCCGACGTGGTCACGCAGCGGCGCTGGTGGTGCGGGTGGTGGTGGTGCCGGCGCCTCTGCCTGTCGCTCCTCCGTTATTGTTGCGGGCCGCGCTTGGAGCTCAGCTACCGCTGCCGAGAGCTGATCCACGCGCCGCTCCAGATCAGGGCGCCACTGGCCCAGATCGTCCAGCTTGGTGGTGTGGGAGCGGATGTCGGAGTGGATCGCATCGAGGGAGTTGGTGAGCTTGTCGAAGTACTCCTTGAAGGAAGGATCCATGGCGCTGAGTCGATCCTTATTGATTTCTGTGCCCTTGTCTCGATTAGATGCGCCAGGGTGTGGATCGAAGGCTCTGATACCAGATGTAAGAAACCGACTGATATATTGCTCGATCTAGCACTCAACTCACGAATTCAGGTAGCAATTTAGGGTTACAATCTCTGGATACAAGAATTGGGGAAAACAGAGAAAGGGAAAGAGAGCCGCCGTCGGATCTGTGCCGTGATCCACTGGATACCTAACTCCAGCGAAGAGAGGCGTATAAGTAGCTGGTGGCATCACACCCACTCGGGGCCGCTGATGTTATGGTTGGGCCGCTTCTGTCTGATGGGCCGAGCTGCAGGCGAGGCCGGCCCGTTGCTGGGTGCTGGCGTTGGGCTGCTTGTGGCCTTGACAATCTATCGTCCAAATATGTGAGGTGCTATCTTTTCTATATATCATCAGCACATATTAAATTGTTAAAAGAACAATTACTCTGGTCCATGATATTTCTTTTCGCAGGACCATTATTGCTTACAAAGGTGTCGCATAAAGGATGCGCAAGAGCATTATTTGTGCAAGTCGCGGCCCCCGCTACATCCGCACGCGTGACTGACTCATCGTCCGCGTCCATATTTGTCCCTCCCGTGTCCGGGCTGTTTCCAACGCTGTGGCCGTCTCTCGCGACCGCATCGGCTTACAATGCCATGGACAACTCGTCCGTCCGCGCCGGCTTACAACAAAAAGGACAGCTTGCACGTCCACACCGACTTACAATGTCGTGGCCAGCTCATCTGTCTGCTGTCGCGATCGATTTGCCCATGATTATTTTCAGCTTCGATGTGGTGATCACCAACTCCGCGGCGGATATTTCCTGGCCTAACATATCAGGTGAAACCCATCCATTATAATTTTATATTATATATTGCTTTCTTTAAAAAAGCAATTACTCTGGCTTGCAAGTTCTCTAGTGCAGGACAAATTATATCACTAAGATATTGAATGACTCATACCGGTTTATATCACGATCAAATATGGAGAATCTCAAGACAACTCTTCAAGGCGCCTTGAGACTCGGGGGCTACAATGACATGACTCGGGAACTCCGGGTCATGGGAGGGAAGATAACCCGGTCCAGGAGGCTACCGCCATATTGGTGAAAACTTAAAAGGCCGTCAGAAAATTTCCGGCTCAAAATAAAGATTCCGGTTTAAAATCCAGTTCAAGAGACATCTCTCTCCCGCAAAGCTTTGAGGCTCTCAAATCCGGTCCAAACATCCGGCTCAAGGTAAATTTGTCTCTTACAAAGCTTTTTCTCAAATCCCGTTCAAATATCCGGCTCAAGGACAATCTGTCTCCCACGAAGCTTTGAATCTCAAAATATCCGGTTTGAAATTCTGGTTTAAAAAGAATTCATCTCTCGTAAGTTCGAGTTTTCAGAAAAAATTACAGGGACCAAAGAGAGTTTGTTGCACAGCAAAAACTCAAACATAGGCACCCAGCGAGCATAGCTCAGAAATATATCACTTGGGGGCTTCCGACTTATTGAGCTAAGGTATGATTACCCTTTGATCCGGCTCATAGCCACATTTACAGGTCACTTGGGGGCTTCCTGTTCAAACATAGGTCGTATTCGAACCAAAGAGAACATAGCTGTCGTAACTCTCTTGATCGGCACACTACCAAACTCACTAGGGGGCTTCTTGATCGTATTCGAATCATAGCTTAACCCCTTTTGGGTCCGACTTGGATCGTATTCGAATCATGGTCGTTTAAAACCCCTCAAGGTCATTTGGGAGCTTCCTGTTCAAACATAGGTCGTATTCGAACCAAAGAGAACATAGCTGTCGGTACCCTCTTGATCGGCGCAACGCCAAAGCCACTGGGGGCTACATGATCGTATTCTAATCCTAGCTTAACCCCTTTGGAACGGTTTACTGATCATATTCGAATCAGAAACCTTGATTTTTATTTGGTATAAGTTTTTTGCAAACAATCTTTGGTTTTGTCTTGAGACCTTTTTGCTCATATCTGAAGTATATATGTGTGGTTTCTGTTAACCCGGATCGACTTTTGACGATAAGTCGCCATATATGAAAATCATAAACATTTGGAAGTTTTGGCTTCTAAAGAATGGGTTATCACCCTTACTGCACAGGTATCATAAACCGGCAGTTCAATTCAATATCACAAGGACCGGTTTTCCAAACCGGATTATATTATTCAAATCTTTAATAGCCAACATGGCTGGAGTTTTATTATGGTTATCAATAACCAATATTATGATTGAGGTTTTCAAAGTCGCTTCAACGCAATGAATATTATTTTATCAATGGATATAATTTATTCTACAATGGAAGGAATAGTCCCGAGTCGCTGCAGGCTTACGACCCGACACTTGGGGGCTACATTATTCAAATTGAGATTACATCAAATATGCAAGTCCCGTGTCACTGCCAACATGCACCATGGCACTTGGGGGCTAATGCAAAGTCATTTTTAGTGGCCTTATTGAAGAACCGACTCATCACATCATAATGAGTCGGCCCTTGGGGGCTACCAGTTGCTCCTGTCAACAATTCAAGGTACACAAGTTTTAATCTATTATATTGTAGGATCCACTGCTCAGTTGGTAAAGCACAAAGCTCTTAACCTTGTGGACGTGGGTTCAAGCCCCATGATGGGGGTTACATCATATGATGTTCTTTTCAAAGAAGTATACATAAAGTCCTAGATCAATATTATCTTACTGAGCCGTCCTTTGAGGGCTACACTGGTTGAAGTTTTTATGAGTATAAGGCAATTACAAGTCCTAGGTTGCTGCAAGCATGACAACCCGGCACTTGGGGGCTACATATATGGAGTATTCAGTCTTTACTAGTGACTATGATGAACAACATGGATTTCTTCAAAGTGGCAGTAGTTATATTGAAGCAAGTCTTAAATCATCACTTTGTTTCTGCTCAAGACTTGGGGGATACAGGTAATATGGATATAAGGGAGAAAATCTTCAAATTCTCGGTTTTGAGTAAACCAGATTGACCCGGCGTCACCAATAACTATAACCCGGCGTCGGCAACAATTATAACCCGGTGCTATCAATATTTATAAACTGGGTATTTTGACAATGATAACCGGCAAATTCTACAAGCCGGCTGAAAGTCAGATGAGTATTTCAAAACCAATATTTTTTAAAAACCGGCGCTTTGGAAGCCGATTCAAGTGGATTATTTCTTACAATATTCCTCTACAAGAGACCAATATCAGCAAATTGACTCTGAAGCTGGCCTATTGACCCGGATTTCTCAAAAAGAAGTATCTGGATTTTTTGCATTCACAAAGTTTGAACATATCTACTAAAGGGGATTTTCTATGAGTTCATGGGCATGTATCAAGAAGGAAATGACAAGGACTTAAAGATGACCAGGTGCCGGCTTACAAGAATTGTTAACCCGGATCACAACCTGTCAAATGTGTTCTTGTGTTTATTTTGCAAGATCAGTTTAACATGGATAAATCCAAATTAAACTAGGGGCTAATGTCGGGGATATACCCCGCGGTATGACCCGACCGGATGTATGACCAGGCCGGACTTGGTGATTCACTGGTGACCCGCCCTGGTTTGGCGACTCACTAAGTGACCCGCCCGGATTTCTCCACTCTCTGATGACCCGGCCAAGCCAGGTGACTCATTGGTGACCCGGCCGGAGGAGCAGAGGAGCAACAAGACCCGGTGGCACAAGCAGATGGTTCATGGAAGGACGGCTCGTATTATGGTGGGCCGGATTAAGAGGAAAGCATAAGGAATATTCCCTTACAAAGGAAGCAAGACTAGGACTCCACTTGTAATAGAGTAATCCTAATCCTAATAGGACTAGTCATGTAAACCGCCCCTTCAACATATATAAGGAGGGGCAGAGCACCCCAAGAGGGAGAAGATTGACAAGTTCCACAAGTTGGACAAGTTAGGTTTAGACAATAACTCTCGAGATAGAGCACTCTTGTAACCGTGATCATCATCATCAATATCAATGAAGCAGGATGTAGGCTTTTACCTTCACCGTGAGGGGCCAAACCTGGGTAAAACATCGCGTCTCTCGTCCCGCTCAACCCCTCTCAAGCTACCACATAGATGCATTGGCCTCGCGACTAAGTCCTGACACTAAGGACATCTGCCGTGATAATTCCACGACAACATCGCTATGTGATTAACACCCAAAGAGTGATCATGTTTTGCTTGTGAGAGAAATTTAGTCAACAGGTCTGCCACATTCAAAGCCGTATGTATTTTGCAAATTTTCTATGTCTATAATGCTTTGCACGGAGCTACTCTAGCTAATTTCTCCCACTTTCAATATGTATCTAGATCGAGACTTAGAGTCATCTAGATCGGTGTCAAAGCTTGCATCAAGGTACCTCTTTACGACGAACTCTTTGTCACCTCCATAACCGAGAAACATTTCCTTATTCCACTAAGGATATTTTTGACCGCTGTCCAGTGATCCACTCTTGGATCACTATTGTACCCTCTTGCCAAACTTATGGTGAGGTACACAATAGGTCTGGTACACAGCATAGCATACTTTATAGAACCTATGACTGAGGCATAGGGAATGACTTTTCATTCTCTTTCTATTTTCTGCCGTGGTCGGGTTTTGAGTCTTTACTCAACTTCACACCTTGCAACACAGGCAAGAACTCCTTCTTTGACTTTTCCATTTTGAACTACTTCAAAATCTTTTCAAGGTATGTACTCATTGAAAATATATCAAGCGTCTTGATCTATCTCTATAGATCTTGATGCTCAATATGTAAGTAGTTTCATCGAGGTCTTTCTTTGAAAAACTCTTTTCAAACACTCCTTTATGCTTTCCAGAAAATTCTACATTATTTCCGATCAACAATATGTCATTCACATATACTTATCAGAAATGCTGTAGTGCTTCCACTCACTTTCTTGTCAATACAAGCTTCACCGCAAGTCTATATAAGACCATATGCTTTGATCACTTTATCAAAGTATATATTCCAACTCCGAGATGCTTGCACCAATCCATAGATGGATCGCTGGAGCTTGCACACTTTGTTCGCACCTTTAGGATTGACAAAACCTTCTTGTTGCATCATATACAACTCTTCTTTAAGAAATCCATTAAGGAATGCAGTTTTGACATCCATTTGCTAGATTTCATAAAATGTTGCAATTGCTAACATGATTCAGACAGACTTAAGCATCGCTACGAGTGAGAAAATCTCATCGTAGTCAACATCTTGAACTTGCCGAAAACCTTTTGTGACAATTCGTGCCTTCTAGATAGTAACACTACTATCAGTGTCTGTCTTCCTCTTGAAAATCCATTTATTCTTAATGGCTCACCGATCAACGGGAAAGTTAATCAAAGTCCATACTTTGTTCTAATACATGGATCTCATCTCAGATTTCATGGCTTCAAGCCATTTCGCGGAATCTGGGCTCATCATCGCTTCCTCATAGTTCGTAGGTTCGTCATGGTCAAGTGACATGACCTCCAGAACAGGATTACCGTACCACTCTGGTGCGGAATGTATTCTGGTTTACCTACGAGGTTCGGTAGTAACTTGATCTGAAGTTTCATGATCATCATCATTAACTTCCTCATTAATTGGTGCAGGAATCACTAGAACAGATTTCTATGATGAACTAATTTCCAATCCGGTAGAAGGTACAATTACCTCATCAAGTTTTACATTCCTCCCAATCACTTCTTTTGAGAGAAATCTTCTCTAGAAAGGATCCATTTTTAGCAACGAATATCTTGCCTTCGGGTCTGTGATAGAAGGTGTACCCAACAGTTTCCTTTGGGTATCCTATGAAGACGCATTTCTCCGATTTGGGTTCAAGCTTATCAGGTTGAAACTTTTTCACATAAGCATCATAGCCCCAAACTTTAACAAATGACAGGTTATGTTTCTTGCTAAACCATAGTTCATATGGTGTCGTCTCAGCGGATTTAGATGATGCCCTATTTAACGTTAATGCAACTGTCTCTAATGCATAACCCCAAAATGATAGTGATAAATCGGTAAGAGACATCATAGATCACACCATATCTAATAAAGTACAGTTATGATGTTCGGACACACCATTACGCTGTGGTGTTCCAGGTGGCGTGAGTTGCGAAACTATTCCGCATTGTTTCAAATGAAGAACAAACTCATAACTCAAATATTCTCCTCCACGATCAGATCACAGAAACTTTATTTTCTTGTTACAATGATTTTCCACTTCACCCAGAAATTCTTTGAACTTTTCAAATGTTTTAGACTTATGTTTCATCAAGTAGATATACCCATATCTGCTCAAATCATCTGTGAAGATCAGAAAATAACGATACCCGCCGCGAGCCTCAACACTCATTGGATTGCATACATCAGTATGTATTATTCCCAATAAGTTAGTTGCTTGCTCCATTGTCCCAGAGAACGGAGTTTTAGTCATCTTGCCCACGAGGCATGGTTCGCAAGCATCATATGATTCATAATCAAGTGATTCCGAAAGCCCATCAGCATGGAGTTTCTTCATGCGCTTTACACCAATATGACCTAAACGGCAGTGCCACATATAAGTTGCACTATCATTTTTAACTTTGCATCTTTTGGCTTCAATATTATGAATATGTGTATTACTACGATCAAGATTCAATAAACCATTAACCTTGGGTGTATGACCTCAGAAGGTTTTATTCATGTAAACATGATAACAATTATCCTTGACTTAAATGAATAACCGTATTGCAATAAACATGATCCAATCATATTATGCTCTATGCAAACACCAAAAAACATTTATTTTAGGTTCAACACTAATCCCGAAGGTAAAGGGAGTGTGCGATGGTGATCTTATAAACCTTGGAATCACTTCCAACTCACATCATCACCTCGCCCTTAACTAGTCTCTGTTTATTTTGCAACTCCCGGTTCGAGTTACTACTCTTAGTAACTGAACCAGTATCAAATACTGAGGTGTTGTTATAAACACAAGTAAAGTACACATCAATAACATGTATATCAAATATATACTTTTGTTCACTTTTCCATCCTTCTTATCTGCTAAGTATCTAGGACAGTTCCACTTCCAGTGACCATTTCCTTTGCAGTAGAGCACTCAGTTCCAGGCTTGGGTCTAGCTTTGAGATTCTTCATAGGAGCAGCAACTTGCTTGCTATTCTTCTTTTAAGTTCCTCTTTCTTTCCCTTTGCCCTTTTCTTGAAACTAGTAGTCTTGTAACGGTGCATACTCAGGGAGAACACTTATACCTTGAAATTTAGTGAGAGATCATCTTATAATGCTACCGCCGAACTAAGAAAAATAAGATACATAAAGGATAAACATCACATGCAATCAAAATATGTGACCTGATATGGCCATCATCATCTTGTGCCTTTGATCTCCATCTTCAAAACACCGTCATGATATTTATCGTCACCGGCGTGACACCATGATCTCCATCATCTTGATCTCTATCAATGTGTCGTCACATGGTCGTCTCACCTACTATTGCTTTTGCAACTATTGCTATCGTATAGCGATAAAGTAAAGCAATTATATGTCGTTTGCATCTTATGCAATGAAGAGACAACCATAAGGCTCCTGACAGTTGTCGATAACTTCAAAAAAACATGGTCATCTCATACAACAATTTATATCTCATCATGTCTTGACCATATCACATCACAACATGCCCTGCAAAAACAAATTAGACGTCCTCTACTTTGTTGTTGCAAGTTTTACGTGGCTGCTACAGGCTTCTAGTAAGAACCGTTCTTACCTACGCATCAAAACCACAATGTAGTATAGTGATTGATTATTGATCTTTAGAAAGAACCCTGTTCATTGAATCCGATTTAACTAAAGTTGGAAACAGACACCCACTAGCCACCTGTGTGCGAAGCACGTCGGTAGAACCAGTCTCGCGTAAGCGTACGCGTAATGTCGGTCTAAGCCGCTTCATCCAACAATACCGTCGAATCAAGAATCAACCAGTGATGAAAAAATATGTATATACCCACGCCCACAACTCCTTTGTGTTCTACTCGTGCATATAACATCTACGCATAGACCTGGCTCGGATGCCACTGTTGGGGAATGCAGTAATTTCTAAAATTTCCTATACACACACAAGATCATGGTGATGCATAGCAATGAGAAGGGAGAGTATTGTCTACGTACCCTCATAGACCGTAAGCGGAAGTGTTATGACAACGCGGTTGATATAGTGCGTCTCCGTCGTATCTATAATTTTTGACTGTTCCATGCCAATATTATTCAACTTTCATATAATTTTGGCAACTTTTTATACTATTTTTGGGACTAACATATTGATCCAGTGCCTAGTGCCAGTTCCTGTTTGTTGCATGTTTTTCGTTTCGCAAAATATCCATATCAAACGGAGTCCAAACGGGATAAAAACTGACGGAGATTTTTTTTGGAATATATATGATTTTTGGGAAGAAAAATCCACGCGAGATGGTGCCCGAGGTGGCCACGAGGCAGGGGGCGCGCCTGCCCCCCTAGGCGCGCCCCTCACCCTCGTGGGCCACCTGTAAGGAGGTTGATGCCCTTCTTTCGCTGCAAGAAAGCTAATATCCGTATAGAGATCGTGTTAAAATTTCAGCCCAATCGGAGTTACGGATCTCCGGGAATATAAGAAACGGTGAAAGGGAAGAATCTGAGAACGCAGAAACAGAGAGAGACATATCCAATCTCGGAGGGGCTCTCGCCCCTCCCATACCATGGAGTCCAAGGACCAGAGTGGAAACCCTTCTCCCATCTAGGGAGGAGGTCAAGGAAGAAGAAGACGAAGGGGCCCCCTCTCCCCTTCTCTTCTGGTGGCGCCGGAACGCTGTCGTGGCCATTATCATCATCACCGCGATCTACACCAACACCTCCGCCATCTTCACCAACATCTCCATCACCTTCTCCCCTCTATCTACAGTGGTCCACTCTCCCTCAACCCGCTGGACCCTCTACTTGAACATGGTGCTTTATGCTTCATATTATTATCCAATGATGTGTTGCCATCCTATGATGTCTGAGTAGATTTTCGTTGTCCTATCGGTGGTTGATGCATTCCTATGATTGATTTAATTTGCTTGTGGTTATTTTGCTGTCCTTTGGTGCCCATCATATGATTGCACGCGTGGATCACACCCTAGGGTTAGTTGTATGTTGATAGGACTATGTATTGGAGGGAAAGAGTGACAGAAGCTTCAACCTAGCATAGAAATTGATGCATACGGGATTGAAGGGGACCAATATATCTTAATGCTTGGTTGGGTTTTACCTTAATGAACATTAGTAGTTGCGGATGCTTTCTAATAGTTCCAATCATGAGTGCATAGAATTCCAAGTCAGGGATGACATGCTAGCAGTGGCCTCTCCCACATAATACTTGCCATCGGTCTAGTAAAGTAGTCAATTGTTTAGGGGAAATTTCGCAACTCCTACCACCACTTTTCCACACTCTCTATATTTACTTTATTGTTTCTTAATCTAAACAGCCCCTAGCTTTTATTTACTTGCTCTTTATTATCTTGCAAACCCATCCAACAACACCTACAAAGTACTTCTAGATTCATACTTGTTCTAGGTAAAGCGAACGTCAAGCGTGCGTAGAGTTGTATCGGTGGTCGATAGAGCTTGAGGGAATATTTGTTCTACCTTTAGCTCCTCGTTGCGTTCGACACTCTTACTTATTGAAAACTATTGCGATCCCCTATACTTGTGGGTTATCGTGTGGTCGTACATCTTCACGATCGACCGATCCTAGTATCGAAAGTACGACACCTCTGTGATCTGCACACGTTCGGCTCGGTGACGTCCCACGAACTCATGATCCAGCAGAGTGTCAAGGGAGAGCTTCGTCAGCACAATGAAATGATGACGGCGATGATGATGCTTGGTTGGGTTTTACCTTAATGAACATTAGTAGTTGCGGATGCTTGCTAATAGTTCCAATCATAAGTGCATAGAATTCCAAGTAAGGGATGACATGCTAGCAGTGGCCTCTCCCACATAATACTTGCTATCAGTCTAGTAAAGTAGTCAATTGCTTAGGGGCAATTTCGCAACTCCTACCACCACTTTTCCACACTCGCTATATTTACTTTATTGTTTCTTAATCTAAACAGCCCCTACCTTTTATTTACTTGCACTTTATTATCTTGCAAACCCATCCAACAACACCTACAAAGTACTTCTAGTTTCATACTTGTTCTAGGTAAAGCGAACGTCAAGCATGCGTAGAGTTGTATCGGTGGTCGATAGAGCTTGAGGGAATATTTGTTCTACCTTTAGCTCCTCGTTGGGTTCGGCACTCTTACTTATCGAAAACTGTTGTGATCCCTTATACTTGTGGGTTATCAAGACCTTTTTCTGGCGCCGTTGCCGGGGAGCAATAGCGTGGGGTGAATATTCTCGTGTGTGCTTGTTTGCTTTCTCACTAAGTAAATTTTATTTGCCATTCTTAGTTGTTCTATATCTTTAGTTATGGATATGGAACACGAAATACCAAAAACATTAGGTGTACCTGATACTCATGGAGATGGGGAACCTCCTAAAACCCTCGATGCTGGTTATGTGAAAAATATTATGTACTACTTTAATAATCCTGAGAAAACCCCATTCAATTATGTAATGGGAGTAACGTTGGATCAACGTGAATACTTTAGGGATTACCGCTTGACACGAAAAGGGAAACTATTATGGGATCAAATTCATATATTGAATTGGTATGCTAGGAAACTATGCTTGAGATATGATTATACTTGTTGGTCTAAGGTAAAGGCTCCACACCTTCCCTTTTCATGTAAATTTAATGATAATGAAACCTTAGCTTCTTATGCTAATGGTATATATGATTACTATGACATGGAACAAATAGAAGAATTTGTTGCTTTTAAGGGTGCTTATAAAATTGAATCTTTGTTTGAAAAGCATGAAGCTTATGATGATGATGTTTATAGGCCTGAAAATTTAGCTATCTTAAAATATTGCTATGATAATTATGAATATAATTCCTATATTAATGCGCTTATTGAGAAAGTCTCCGCTGTCCAAGAAGAGACTAATATTTTGCAGGAGTCTATGGAAGAAGAAATTAATGAAACTGTGAGCTCACTGGATGAAAAAGATGAGGAGGAGAGCGAAGAACAAAAGGAGGAAGAGCGGATTAGCTACCCGTGCCCACCTTCTAATGAGAGTAACCCTCCAACTCATACATTGTTTAATTTCCCTTCATGCTTACCAGAGATGATTGCTATGATGATTGTTATGATCCCGTTGATTCTTTTGAAATATACCTTTTTGATGATGCTTGCTATGATTGTGGCCAAGATGCCAATATGAATTATGCTTATGGAGATGAACTTGCTATAGTTCCTTATGTTAAAAATGAAATTGTTGCTATTGCACCCACACATGATAGTCCTATTATCTTTTTGAATTCTCCAAACTACACTATATCAGAGAAGTTTGCTCTTATTAAGGATTATATTGATGGGTTACCTTTTACCGTTGCACATGATGATTTTGATAAATATAATATGTATGTGCTTGCTGCTCCTACTTGCAATTATTATGAGAGAGGAACCATATCTCCACCTCTCTATGTTTCCAATATGATAAAATTGCAAGAAACTGTTTATACTATGCATTGGCCTTTACTGTGTGTGCATGAATTGTTCTTTTATGATATGCCGATGCATAGGAAGAGAGTTAGACTTCGTTGTTGCATGATATATTTTACTTTGTGCTCACTACTAAATTACAAATCATTGTTGATTAAAATTGGCTTTGATATACCTTGGGATCTGGGTGGATCCATTACTTGAGCACTATATGCCTAGCTTAATGGATTTAAAGAAAGCGCTGCCAGGGAGACAACCCAGAAGTTTTAGAGAGTCATTTATTTCTTTTGAGTGCTTTCATATAGTTAAAAAACAACAAAAATAAAGAGGGGAACCCAAAACTTCTTCAAAAAGGAAAGTGAAAGTGAGAAAGACAAGCATTGTTGAAGTGGGAGAGATCCTTGAACTTTGTTCATGCTCACGGCAACTTTGTGAATCTTGATTACAGAAACTTTTCAACAAAAATAATTATCCCCTTGTACAATTCCATTGTATTATAAAAATAATGTGCCAAGGTTTGCCTTTAGGATGTTTACATTTGCTTGATGGTTTGTATGGTGCAGGATAGAGCTTTGGCTGTAGTGTGCGATTTTAAATTTTTAGCTGGAACGCCAAATGGTTCTGATTCTTTTTGCGCTGTTTTCCTATACAAATTTTTTATTTTTCCTAATTTTGGTAGAATTTTTAAACTATCATTAGTATGGCGAATGTTCAGATTATTACAGACTGTTCTGTTTTAGACAGATTCTGTTTTTGATGCATAGTTTGCTTGTTTTGATGAAACTATCAATTTATATTAGTGGATTAAGCCATGAAAAAGTTATACTACAGTAGACACAATGCAAGAATGAAATATGAATTGGTTTGCAACAGTACTTAGAGTAGTGATTTGCTTTATTATACTAATGGATCTTACCGAGTTTTCTGTTGAAGTTTTGTGTGGATGAAGTGTTCGATGATCGAGAAGGTCTCGATGTGAGGAGAAGGAAGAGAAGCAAGAGCTCAAGCTTGGGCATACCCGAGGCACCCCAAGTAAATATTCAAGGAGACTCAAGCGTCTAAGCTTGGGGATGCCCCTGAAGGCATCCCCTCTTTCTTCAACAAGTATCGGTATGTTTTCGGATTCGTTTCGTTCACGCGATATGTGCAATCTTGGAGCATCCTTTGCAATTAGTTTTCATTTTTCTTTTATGCATCATGCTTGTATGAGTTAGTCCTTGGTTGATTTATAGAATTCTCTATGCACTTCACTTATATCTTTTGAGTATGGCTTTAGATAATGCTTCATGTGCTTCACTTATATCATTTGAAGTTTGGATTGCCTATTTCTCTTTACATAGACAACTGCCATTTGTAGAATGCTCTTTTTCTTCACTTATATTTGTTGGAGCATGGGCATCTCTTTTGTAGAAAGAATTAAACTCTCTTACTTCACTTATATCTATTTAGAAAGATGACAGGAATTGGTCATTCACATGGTTAGTCATAAAATCCTACATAAAACTTGTAGATCACTGAATATGATATGTTTGATTCCTTGCAATAGTTTTGCGATATAAAGATGGTGATATTAGAGTCACGCTAGTTGGTGGTTGTCAATTGTAGAAATACTTGTGTTGAGGTTTGTGATTCCCGTAGCATGCACGTATGGTGAACCGTTATGTAACAAAGTTGGAGCATGAGGTATTTATTGATTGTCTTCCTTATGAGTGGCGGTCGGGGACGAGCGATGGTATTTTCCTACCAATCTATCCCCCTAGGAGCATGCGCGTAGTACTTTGTTTCGATGACTAATAGATTATTGCAATAAGTATATGTGTTCTTTATGACTAATGTTGAGTCCATGGATTATACGCACTCTCACCCTTCCACCATTGCTAGCCTCTCTAGTATCGCGCAACTTTTGCCGGTACCTTAAGCCCACCATATATCTTCCTCAAAACAGCCACCGTACCTACTTATCATGGCATTTCTATAGCCATTCCGAGATATATTGCCATGCAACTCTCATCATCATCATATACATGACTTGAGCATTCATTGTCATATTGCTTTGCATGATCGTAAGATAGCTAGCATGATGTGTTCATGGCTTGTCCATTTTTTGATGTCATTGCTACGCTAGATCATTGCACATCCCGGTACACCGCCGGAGGCATTCATGTAGAGTCATATCTTTGTTCTAGATATCGAGTTGTAAAATTGAGTTGTAAGTAAATAAAATTGTGATGATCATCATTATTAGAACATTGTCCCATGTGAGGTTATAAAAATAAATGTGGCCAAAGAAGCCCCCCCCAAAAAAGAGAGAGAGGCCAAAGAATACTACAAAAAAAGAAGAAAAAAATGAGAGAAAAAGAGAGAAGGGGCAATGTTACTATCCTTTTACCACACTTGTGCTTCAAAGTAGCACCATGTTCTTCATATAGAGAGTCTCTTGAGTTATCACTTTCATATACTAGTGGGAATTTTCATTATAGAACTTGGCTTGTATATTCCAATGATGGGCTTCCTCAAATGCCCTAGGTCTTCATGAGCAAACAAGTTTGATGCACACCCACTTAGTTTCAGTTTGAGCTTTCATATACTTATAGCTCTAGTGCATCCGTTGCATGGCAATCCCTACTCACTCACATTGATATCTATTGATGGGCATCTCCATAGCCCGTTGATATGCCTAGTTTATGTGAGACTATCTTCTCCTTTTTGTCTTCTCCACAACCACCATTCTATTCCACCTATAGTGCTATGTCCATGGCTCATGCTCATGTATTGCGTGAAAGTTGAAAAGGTTTGAGAATGTCAAAAGTATGAAACAATTGGTTGGCTTGTCATCGGGGTTGTGCATGATGTGAGTATTTTGTGTGGTGAAGATGGAGCATAGCCAGACTATATGATTTTGTAGGGATAACTTTCTTTGTCCTTGTTATTTTGAAAAGACATGATTGCTTTATTAGTAGGCTTGAAGTATTATTGTTTTTATGTCAAATGATAGACTATTGCTTTGAATCACTTGTGTCTTAATATTCATGCCATGATTAGATTACATGATCAAGATTAGGCTAGGTGGCATTCCACATCAAAAATTATATTTTTTATCATTTAACTACTCAAGGATGAGCAGGAATTAAGCTTGGGGAAGCTGATACGTCTCCGTCGTATCTATAATTTTTGATTGTTCCATGCCAATATTATTCAACTTTCATATACTTTTGGCAACTTTTTATACTATTTTTGGGACTAACATATTGATCCAGTGCCCAGTGCGAGTTCCTGTTTGTTGCATGTGTTTTGTTTCGCAGAATATCCATATCAAACGGAGTCCACACAGGATAAAAACAGACGGAGATTTTTTTGGAATATATATGATTTTTGGGAACAAAAATCCACGCGAGACGGTGCCCGAGGTGGCCACGAGGCAGGGGGGCGTGCCTGCCCCCTGGACGCGCCCCTGACCCTCGTGGGCCACCCGTAAGGCGGTTGATGCCCTTCTTTCTCCGCAAGAAAGCTAATATCCGGATAGAGATCGTGTTAAAATTTCAGCCCAATCGGAGTTACGGATCTCCGGGAATATAAGAAACGGTGAAAGGGAAGAATCTGAGAATGCAAAAACAGAGAGAGACAGAGAGACACATCCAATCTCGGAGGGGCTCTCGCCCCTCCCATACCATGGAGGCCAAGGACCAGAGGGGATACCCTTCTCCCATCTAGGGAAGAGGTCAAGGAAGAAGAATACGAAGGGGCCCCCTCTCCCCTTCTCTTCCGGTGGCGCCGGAGCGCTGCCGTGGCCATCATCATCGTCACCGCGATCTACACCAACACCTCCGCCATCTTCACCAACATCTCCATCACCTTCCCCCCTCTATCTACAGTGGTCCACTCTCCCTCAACCTGCTATACCCTCTACTTGAACATGGTGCTTTATGCTTCATATTATTATCCAATGATGTGTTGCCATCCTATGATGTCTGAATAGATTTTCGTTGTCCTATCGGTGGTTGATGAATTGTTATGATTGATTTAATTTGCTTGTGGTTATGTTGCTATCATTTGGTGCCCGTCATATGATTGCACGCATGGATCACACCCTAGGGTTAGTTGTATGTTGATAGGACTATGTATTAGAGGGCAAGAGTGACAGAAGCTTCAACCTAGCATAGAAATTGATGCATACGGGATTGAAGGGGACCAATATATCTTAATGCTATGGTTGGGTTTTACCTTTATGAACATTAGTAGTTGCGGATGCTTTCTAATAGTTCCAATCATGAGTGCATAGAATTCCAAGTCAGGGATGACATGCTAGAAGTGGCCTCTCCCACATAATACTTGCCATCGGTCTAGTAAAGTAGTCAATTGTTTAGGGGCAATTTCGCAACTCCTACCACCACTTTTCCACACTCTCTATATTTACTTTATTGTTTCTTAATCTAAACAGCCCCTAGCTTTTATTTACTTGCTCTTTATTATCTTGCAAACCCATCCAACAACACCTACAAAGTACTTCTAGATTCATACTTGTTCTAGGTAAAGCGAACGTCAAGCGTGCGTAGAGTTGTATCGGTGGTCGATAGAGCTTGAGGGAATATTTGTTCTACCTTTAGCTCCTCGTTGCGTTCGACACTCTTACTTATCGAAAACTATTGCGATCCCCTATACTTGTGGGTTATCGTGTGGTCGTACATCTTCACGATCGACCGATCCTAGTATCGAAAGTACGACACCTCTGTGATCTGCACACGTTCGGCTCGGTGACGTCCCACGAACTCATGATCCAGCAGAGTGTCAAGGGAGAGCTTCGTCAGCACAATGAAATGATGACGGCGATGATGATGCTACCGGAACAGGGCTTCGCCTAAGCATCGCTATGATATGACCAAGGTGGATTATGGTGGAGGAGGGCACCGCACATGGATAAGAAATCAATGATCAACTTGTGTGTCTATGGGGTGCCCCTGGCCACGTATATAAAGGATGGAGGGACGAGGAGGCCGGCCCTCATAGGGCGTGCCCAAAGTGTGGAGTCCTACTAGGACTCCCTAGTCCTAGTAGGATTCCACCTCCTAGATGGAATAGGAAAAAGGGAAGGGAGAAGGAGAAGGAAGGAAGGGGGCGCCCCCTTTCCCTAGTCCAATTCGGACCAGTCCATGGGGAAGGGGCGCGGCCACCCTTGAGGCCTTTCTCTCCTTTCCTGTATGGCCCATTAAGGCCCAATACGAATTCCCGTAACTCTCCAGTACTCCAAAAAAAAATACCCGAATCACTCGGAACCTTTCCGATGTCCGAATATAGCCTTCCAATATATCGATCTTTACATCTCGACCATTTTGAGACTCCTCGTCATGTCCCCGATCTCATCCGGGACTCCGAACAAACTTTGGTCATCAAATCACATAACTCATAATACAAATCGTCACAGAACGTTAAGTGTGCGAACCCTACGGGTTCGAGAACTATGTAGACATGACCGAGGCACATCTCCGGTCAATAACCAATAGTGGAACCTGGATGCTCATATTGGCTCCTACATATTCTACGAAGATCTTTATCGGTCAAACCGCATAACAACATATGTTGTTCCCTTTGTCATCTGTATGTTACTTGCCCCGAGATTCGATCGTAGGTATCTCAATACCTAGTTCAATCTCGTTACCGGCAAGTCTGTTTACTCGTTTCGTAATGCAACATCCCGCAACTAACTCATTAGTCACATTGCTTGCAAGGCTTATAGTGATGTGCATTACCGAGAGGGCCCAGAGATACCTGTCCGACAATCGGAGTGACAAATCCTTATCTCGATCTATGCCAACTCAACAAACACCATCAAAGACACCTGTAGAGCACCTTTGTAATCACCCAGTTACATTGTGACGTTTGGTAGCACACAAAGTGTTCCTCCGGCATTCGGGAGTTGCATGATCTCATATATAGTCATAGGAATATGTATAAGTTATGGAGAAAGCAATAGCAACAAACTAAACGATCATCATGCTAAGCTAACGGTTGGGTCAAGTCAATCACACCATTCTCTAATGATGTGATCTCGTTAATCAAATGACAACTCATGTGTATGGTTAGGAAACATAACCATCATTGATTCAACGAGCTAGTCAAGTAGAGGCATACTAGTGACATTCTGTTTGTCTATGTATTCACACATGTACTAAGTTTCTGGTTAATACAATTCTAGCATGAATAATAAACATTTATCATGATATAAGGAAATATAAATAACAACTTTATTATTGCCTCTAGGGCATATTTCCTTCAATGATCACTCCATATAAGTTGCAGTTGAAGTGTCTTCAGCAGGAATTTGAGGAGGTCATGAATACTGAGGAAGGGAAAGATATCTACATAAACACAGTAGATGTTTTTCAAGGCCAGGAGCGTGATGTGATTATCATGTCATGCGTGTGTGCTTCAAACCATGGCGTGGGTTTTGTTGCAGATATACGGCACATGAATGTTGCTCTAACTCGAGCTAGGAGAGCTCTATGGGTACGTCTCTCTGTCCTCTTTCAAAAAATGAATCAAGACCACTGTACTGCTACTTCAAAACATGCTATGAACAAATGCTATAGTACTAATAGTTATTCGTCATTTTCTAGGTTGTTGGTAATGCCAATGCTCTCATGCAGTCAGAGGACTGGGCGGCGCTGGTAGCAGATGCAGAGGCCAGAAAATGTTTCATGGACTTGGATAGCATCCCTGTTAAAAGGGAGAGAGAGGTTTGGTGGAATTGTTTGTTGTATTTCTTGAGCCTCGTGGGCATATATATATAGGAGTACAACGATCTACTTGGAGTACAAGAGAAACCAGAACAAATCATAGTCTATCTCGTCTTTCCTAATAAACATCATACTCAACATCCCCCCGCAGTAACAATGATAGCGATGCAGACGGTGACAGTGGAGAAGAATCCGAAGGCAAGCCAACGGACACCCCCCACAGTCGTAACGGTTGATGCATCGCAGAGTCGTGGCTGGAGTGGAAACCAACGAGGTTGTTCAAGCAAGGCGGCAGCCCTTTGTGCCGTTTGTCGAGTGATAACCAACAAGTATAGGGGATCACAAAAGTTTTCGAGGGTAGAGTATTCAACCCAAATTTATTGATTCGACACAAGGGGAGCCAAAGAATATTCTCAAGTATTAGCAGCTGAGTTGTCAATTCAACCACAACTGGAAAACTTAATATCTGCAGCAAAGTATTTAGTAGCAAAGTAGTATGGAAGTAACGGTAAAAGTGGCAAAAGTAACAGTATTGGTTTTGTAGTGATTGTAACAGTGGCAACGGAAAAGTAACTAAGCAAAGATCAATATGTGAAAAGATCGTAGGCAATGGATCAGTGATGGATAATTATGTCGGATGCGATTCCTCATGCAATGGTTATAACATAGGGTGACACAGAACTAGCTTCAGTTCATCAATGCAATGTAGGCATGTATTCCGAATATAGTCATACATGCTTATGGAAAAGAACTTGCATGACATCTTTTGTCCTACTCTCCCATGGCAGCGGGGTCCTATTGGAAACTAAGGGATATTAAGGCCTCCTTTTAATAGAGTACCGGACCAAAGCATTAACACTTAGTGAATACATGAACTCCTCAAACTACGGTCATCACCGGTAAGTATCCCGATTATTGTCACTTCGCGGTTAACGGATCATAACACATAATAGGTGACTATAGACTTGCAAGATAGGATCAAGAACTCACATATATTCATGAAAACATAATAGGTTCAGATCTGAAATCATGGCACTCGGGCCCTAGTGACAAGCATTAAGCATAACAAAGTCATAGCAACATCAATCTTAGAACATAATGGATACTAGGGATCAAACCCTAACAAAACTAACTCGATTACATGATAAATCTCATCGAACCCATCACGGTGCAGCAAGCCTACGATGGAATTACTCACGCACAGCGGCGAGCATCATGAAATTGGTGATGGAGGAAGGTTGATGATGACGATGGCGACGGATTCCCCTCTCCGAAGCCCCGAACGGAATCCAGATCAGCCATCCCGAGAGAGATTAGGGCTTGGCGGCGGCTCTGTATCATAAAATGCGATGAATCCTTCTCTCTGATTTTTTTCTCACCGGACGTGAATATATAGAATTGGAGTTGAGGTCGGTGGAGCACCAGGGGGCCCACGAGGCAGGGGGCGTGCCCAGGGGGTAGGCGCGCCCCCCACCCTCGTGGGCAGGGTGTGGCCCCCTGGCTTTCATTCTTTCACCAGTATTTTTTATATATTCCAAAAATATTCTCCGTTGATTTTCAGGTCATTCCGAGAAATTTTATTTCTGCACAAAAATAACACCATGGCAATTCTGTTGAAAACTTCATCAGTCCGGGTTAGTTCAATTCAAATCATGCAAATTAGAGTCCAAAACAAGGGCAAAAGTGTTTGGAAAAGTAGATACGTTGGAGACGTATCAACTCCCCCAAGCTTAAACCTTTGCTTGTCCTCAAGCAATTCAGTTGATAAACTGAAAGTGATAAAGAAAAACTTTCACAAACTCTGTTTGCTCTGGTTGTTGTAAATATGTAAAGCCAACATTCAAGTTTTCAGCAAAGATTATGAACTAACCATATTCACAATAACATTTGGGTCTCATGTTTACTCATATCAATGACATAATTAACTAGCGAGCAATAATAGTAAATCTGAGATGACAACACTTTCTCAAAACAATCATAATATGACATAACAAGATGGTATCTCGCTAGCCCTTTTTGAGACCGCAAAACATAAATGCAGAGCACCCCTGAAGGTTAAGGGCTGACTGGAAATTGTAATTCATGGTAAAAGAGATCCAGTCACAATCATACTCAATGTAAACTAATAATAATACATGCAAATGACAGCGGTGCTCTCCAACTGGTGCTTTTTAATAAGAGGATGATGACTCAACATAAAAGTAAATAGATAGGCCCTTCGCAGAGGGAAGCAGGGATTTGTAGAGGTGCCAGAGCTCGATTTTGAAATAGAGATGAATAATATTTTGAGCGGTATACTTTCATTGTCAACATAACAACCGAGAGATCTCGATATCTTCCATGCTACACACATTATAGGCGGTTCCCAAGCAGAATGGTAAATTTTATACTCCCCACCACCAACAAGCATCAATCCATGGCTTGCCCAAAACAACGGGTGCCTCCAACTAACAACAATCCTGGGGCAGTTTTGTTTGCAATTATTTTGATTTGATTTGAGCATGGGACTGGGCATCCCAGTGACCAGTCATTTTCTCGTGAGTGAGGAGCGGAGTCCACTCTTGATAATAACCCGCCTAGCATGGAAGATACAGACAACCCTAGTTGATACATGAGCTATTCGAGCATACAAAACAGAATTTCATTTGAAGGTTTGGAGATTGGCACATGCAAATTTACTTGGAATGGCAGGTAGATACCGCATATAGGAAGGTATGGTGGACTCATATGGAATAACTTTTGGGGTTTAGGGAGTTGGATGCACAAGCAGTATGATCGCTTAGTACAAGTGAAGGCTAGAAAGAGACTAGGAAGCGACTAACTAGAGAGAGACAACAGTCGTGAACATGCATTAAAATTAATCAACACTGAATGCAAGCATGAGTAGGATATAATTCACCATGAACATAAATATCGTGGAGGCTATGTTGATTTTGTTTCAACTACATGCGTGAACATGTGCCAAGTCAAGCCACTCGAATCGTTCAAAGGAGGATACCACCTTATCATACCACATCACAACCATTTTAATAGCACGTTTACACGCAACGTAAACCATTATAAACTCCTAGCTACTTAAGCATGGAATGAGCAACTATAATCTCTAATTGTCATTGCAAACATGTTTCATTCATAATAGGCTGAATCAGGAACGATGAACTAATCATATTTACAAAAACAAGAGCGGTCGACTTCATACCAGCTTCTCACATCTCAATCAGTTCATCATATATCGTCATTATTGCCTTTCACTTGCACAAATGAATGGTGTGGATAATAATAATAGTGCACGTGCATTGGACTAAGCTAGAATCTGCAACCGTTTAATTCAAGCGAGAAGACAAGCTAATATGGGCTCTTTGTTAGATCAACAATAATGCATATGAGAGCCACTCAACATTTTCGTCAAGGTCTTCTCCTCTCAACCCCCAAAGAAAAGAAAAGAAACAAAACTATTTACACAGGAAAGCTCCCAACAAGCAAAAAGAAGAACGAGAAATCTTTTTGGGTTTTCTTTTTAATTACTACTTCTACAAGTATGGAAAGTAAACTAGCTAAAACTACAACTAATTTTTTTCTTTTTTCTTAAGGTTTTTCAAACACACAAGAAGAATGCCAGAAAAGAAAATAAACTAGCATGGATAATACAATGAAAAAGTATGAGCACCGACAAATGGCATGAGTGTGTGAACATGAATGTAATGTCGGTGAGAAATATGTACTCCCCAAAGCTTAGGCTTTTGGCCTAAGTTGGTCTATGCCCATGGCTGGCCTGGTAGAAATCCAAAGTTGTAGCTGGGATCATACTGAGATGCAGCAGCTATTGCTTGACGAGCTGCAGCTTGGAGGCAAGCTGCCTCCGTCCTCCTCTTGTACTCGTTCGCCTCCTCCCTAGTTATAAGATATCTCCCTTTTGTATGAAAGTCAAAGAAAGCAAGAGCAGGGAGAGCAACATGGACAGTGCAACGCCAGTCAAAGATTAGTCGGTACTGGAGGAACTGATCGTTCCTCTCAACAAAGTGATGACGAACCATAGCATTATAATCTAAATAAGCAGGAGGCAATTCAATATCATTCTCATGTATGGGTATCTCAAGAAAATTAGCTACACGAGTTGCATAAATTCCACCAAACAAGTCTCCGATAATACTGTTATGATGCAACCTACGTGCAACAATGGCCCCAAGTTATATTGTTTATCACCTAATACAACACTCTTGAGGATAGTAAGATCTGGAACACACATGTGACATGCCTCATCCTTACCATTAATGCATCTACCTATAAAGAGAGCAAAATAATGTATGGCAGGAAAATGAATGCTCCCTATGGTAGCTTGTGTTATTTCTCTAGATTCCCCCACAGTGATACTAGCAAGAAATTCTTTAAATTCAGATTTGCAAGGTTCACTAATACTACCCCATTGCGGGAGTTTACAAGTAGTATTAAAATCTTCTAAGTCCATGGTATAAGATTTATCATAGAGATCAAATAGGACAGTGTGAGAATTGCGTGATGATGTAAATTTAAACCTTCTCACAAAGGAATCAGTTAGGTGATAATATTGGGGGCACTTATCTGACACGAAGCCCTCAAGTTTAGCATTACGCACATACGCGTCAAATTCCTCCTTAATTCGTGCTTGGACCATAAAATCATATGATAGCCATTCACAAGGCCGCACTTGAGCTTCTCTTGGTAGTTCATAATCCGGCTCACGTATCGTGGGCCTGGGTCCTTGCTTCTTTGAGGAACCACCTTGGTACATTTTCATAAACATATTTCTTACTTTGAAAATTTTCTGAAATTTTTAGTAACTCAAAATGAAAGTGAACCAAACTCAACAAAATTGATAGCAACTACTCCTACAAGTGCCTAGATGCTATATCATGCATTAAAACTACTTTTGACCACATAAATTTGACATGCAAGCTCAAGAACAGGGTCACCTAAGCAGCAAAAAAATTGCAATAAATAAAGCACTAGAACAAAAACTAATTGGACCATTGGAGGAGTCACATACCGAAGAACAATCCCCCAAAGCAGTTTTGTGAATGGAGCTTTGAGCAGGGAGATCGAAAATGGCAGCAAGATCAGCTAGAACACGGGTTTGAGCTGGTGGATGATTTTTTCTGGAGGAAGACGAAGTGTGTAGGTGCAAGAATAAGTGGAGGGGACCCACGTGGGGTCCACGAGGTAGGGGGCACGCCCACGGGGGGTAGGCGCACCCTTCACCCTCGTGGGCACATGGTGGGTCCCCCTGGTGTGTTCTTAGTGCAAATAATTCTCAAATATTCCAGAGAAAATCATATTAAATTTTCCAGGCATTTGGAGAACTTTTATTTTTGGGGTATTTTTTATTGCAAGGATAATTCAGAACAGACAGAAAATACTATTTTTGCTTTATTTAATATAAATAACAGAAAGTAAAAAGAGGGTACAGAAGGTTGTGCTTTCTAACTTCATCCATCTCATGCTCATCAAAAGGAATCCACTAACAAGGTTGATCAAGTCATGTTAACAAACTCTTTTCGAATAACATGAAACCGGAGAATTTTCGAATAACACTAGGTTACCTCAACAGGGATATGCATGTCCCCAACAATAAGAATATCATATTTCTTCTTGACAGTAGGAAGGGGAAATTCAAAACCTCCAATAGTAATTGTCGGAATTTTTCCAATAGAATTGATACTGTGGACTTGAGGTTGTTTCCTCGGAAAATGTCCCATATGCTCATTACGATTAACATGAAAAGTGACATTGCCTTCGCTGCAATCAATAACAGCCCCTGCAGTATTCAAAAAGGGTCTACCAAGGATAATCGACATACTATCGTCTTTGGGAATATGAAGAATAACAAAGTCCGTTAAAATAGTAACGTTTGCAACCACAACAGGCACATCCCAAATACCGACATGTATAGCAGTTGATTTATCAGCCATTTGCAAAGATATTTCAGTAGGTGTCAACTTATTCAAATCAAGTCTATGATATAAAGAGAGAGGCATAACACTAACACCAGCTCCAAGATCACATAAAGCAGTTTTAACATAGTTTCTTTTAATGGAACATGGTATAGTTGGTACTCCTGGATCTCCAAGTTTCTTTGGTATTCCACCCTTAAAAGTATAATTAGCAAGCATGGTGGAAATTTCAGCTTTTGGTATCTTTCTTTTATTAGTAACAATATCTTTCATGTACTTAGCACAGGGATTCATTTTAAGCATATTAGTCAAACGCATATGCAAAAAGATAGGTCTAATCATTTCAGCAAAGCGCTCAAAATCCTCATCATCCTTTTTCTTGGATGGTTTAGGACGAAAAGGCATGGGTTTCTGAACCCATGGTTCTCTTTCTTTACCTGCTTCCTAGCAACGAAGTCTCTCTTATCATAACGTTGATTCTTTGATTGTGGATTATCAAGATCAACAACAGGTTCAGTCTATACATCATTGTCATTGCTAGGTTGAGCATCAACATGAACATCACCATTAATATTATCACTAGGTTCATGTTCATTACCAGATTGTGTTTCAGCATTAGAAATAGAAATATCATTGGGATTCTCAGGTGTGTCAACAACAGGTTCACTAGAAGCATGCAAAGTTCTATCATTTTTCTTTTTCTTCTTCTTAGAAGAACTAGGTGCATCAACATTAGTTCTCTGAGAATCTTGCTCAATTCTCTTAGGGTGGCCTTCAGGATACAAAGGTTCCCGAGTCATTTTACCCCCTCTAGTCACAACTCTAACAACATTATCATTTTTCTTATTATTTAATTCATTGAGCAAATTATTCTGAGATTTAAGTACTTGTTCTACTTGAGTGGTAACCATAGAAGCATGTTTACTAATAAGTTTAAGTTCACCTTTAACTCTAGATATATAATCACTCGAGTGTTCAATCATATAAGCATTACGATTCAATTGTCTACCAACACAAGCATTGAAGTTTTCTTGTTTAACAATAAAATTATCAAACTCATCCAAGCATTGGCTAGCAGACTTATAACGAGGAATATCACCTTCATCAAATCTATAGAGAGAATTTACCTTTACTACCTATGTCGGGTTATCAAGACCATGTATCTCTTCAATAGGTGGTAAATTCTTAACATCTTCAACTTTAATACCTTTTTATTTCATTGATTTCTTTGCCTCTTGCATATCTTCAGGACTGAGAAATAGAATACCCCTTTTCTTCGGAGTTGGCTTAGGAGTTGGTTCAAGAAGTGACTAATCATTTTCATTACTCAACATATTATTCAATAGCAATTCAGCTTGATCAACAGTTCTTTCCCTAAAAACACAACCAGCACAACTATCCAGGTGGTCTCTGGAAGCATCAGTTAGTCCATTATAAAAGATATCGAGTATTTCATTTTTCTTGAGAGGATGATCAGGCAAAGCATTAAGTAATTGGAGAAGCCCCCCAAGCTTGTGGGAGACTCTCTTCTTCAATTTGCACAAAATTATATATTTCCCTTAAGGCAACTTGTTTCTTATGAGCAGGGAGATATTTAGCAGAGAAGTAATAAATCATATCATGGGGACTACGCACACAACCAGGATCAAGAGAATTAAACCATGTTTGAGCACCACCCTTTAATGAGAATGTAAATAACTTAAGGATAAAGTAATAGCGAGTTTTCTCATCATTAGTGAACAGGGTGGCTATGTCATTTAATTTAGTAAGATGTGCCACAACAGTTTCAGATTCATAGCCATAAAAAGGATCAGATTCAACCAAGGAAATTAACTCAGGATCGATAGAGAAATCATAATCCTTATCGGAAATACAAATAGGTGAAGTAGCAAAAGCAGGGTCATATTTCATCCTAGCATTCAAGGATTTTTCTTTAAGCTTAGCTAATAATTTCTTAAGATCAGATCTATCATTGCAAGCTAAGAAATCTCTAGCAGTTTCTTCATCCATAACATAACCCTCAGGCACAACAGGCAATTCATATCTAGGGGGAGAATCTTCATAATCACTTTCATCAATATTATCAGTTTCAATAATTTCATTCTCTCTAACCCTAGCAAGTTGTTCATCAAGAAATTCACCTAGTGGCACAGTGTTATCAAGCAAGAAGTAGTTTCATCATAAGTATCATGCAAAGCAGAAGTGGCATCATCAATAACATGCGACATGTCGGAATGAATAGCAGGTGTAGGTGTCGCAAGTTTACTCAAAACAGAAGGTGAATCAAGTGCAGAGCTAGATGGCAGTTCCTTACCTCCCCTCGTAGTTGAGGGAAAAATCTTGGTTCTTTTATCTTTCAAGTTCTTCATAGTGATCATCAAATATAAATCCCAAGTGGCTCAAAGAATAGAGCTATGATCCCTGGCAACAGTGCCAGAAAATAGTCTTGATAACCCACAAGTATAGGGGATCGTAACAGTTTTTGATGGTAGAGTATTCAACCCAAATTTATTGATTCGACACAAGGGGAGCCAAAGAATATTCTCAAGTATTAGCAGCTGAGTTGTCAATTCAACCACACCTGGAAAACTTAATATCTGCAGCAAAGTATTTAGTAGCAAAGTAGTATGGAAGTAACGGTAACGGTGGCAAAAGTAACAGTATTGGTTTTGTAGTGATTGTAAGAGTGACAACGGAAAAGTAACTTAGCAAAGATTAATATGTGAAAAGCTCGTAGGCAATGGATCAGTGATGGATAATTATGTCGGATGCGATTCCTCAGGCAATGGTTATAACATAGGGTGACACAGAACTAGCTCCAGTTCATCAATGTAATGTAGGCATGTATTCCGAATATAGTCATACGTGCTTCTGGAAAAGAACTTGCATGACATCTTCTGTCCTACCCTCCCATGGCAGCGGGGTCCTATTGGCAACTAAGGGATATTAAGGCCTCCTTTTAATAAAGTACCAGACCAAAGCATTAACACTTAGTGAATACATGAACTTCTCAAACTACGGTCATCACCGGTAAGTATCCCGATTATTGTCACTTCGGGGTTAACGGATCATAACACATAATAGGTGACTATAGACTTGCAAGATAGGATCAAGAACTCACATATATTCATGAAAACATAATAGGTTCAGATCTGAAATCATGGCACTCGGGCCCTAGTGACAAGCATTAAGCATAGCAAAGTCATAGCAACATCAATCTCAGAACATAATGGACACTAGGGATCAAACCCTAACAAAACTAACTCGATTACATGATAAATCTCATCCAACCCATCACCGTCCAACAAGCCTACGATGGAATTACTTACACATGGCGGTGAGCATCATGAAATTGGTGATGGAGGAAGGTTGATGATGACGATGGCGACAGATTCCCCTCTCCGGAGCCCCGAACAGACTCCAGATCAGCCCTCCCAAGAGAGATTAGGGCTTGGCGGTGGCTCCGTATCATAAAACACAATGAATCCTTCTCTCTAATTTTTTTTCTCCCCGAACGTGAATATATAGAGTTGGAGTTGAGGTCGGTGGAGCACCATGGGGCCCACGAGGCAAGGGGCGCGCCTAGGGGGACGGGGGCGGGTAAATGTGCCCCCACCCTCGTGGACAGGGTGTGGGCCCCCTGGCCTTGATTCTTTCGCCAGTATTTTTTATATATTCCAAAAATATTTTCCGTTGATTTTCAGGTCATTCCGAGAACTTTTATTTCTGCACAAAAATAAGACCATGGCAATTCTGCTGAAAACAACGTCAGTCCGGGTTAGTTCCATTCAAATCATGCAAATTAGTGTCCGAAATAAGGGCAAAAGTGTTAGGAAAAGTAGATACGTTGGAGATTAGTGTCCATACCCATTAAGCTTTTCTAGTCTTGATACCCAAGGTAATGGGATTTCTGAGTCCTCGTGGCTCACATCTTACTACAACAATAGTTGCAGGTACATGTAATGCAATGATCTGACATGAGAGTGATGCTTGATTGCTTTTGGAGTTCTTCTTCTTCTTCTATGATCAAGGGATAGGTTCCGGGTCGGGAGCTTGAGATTAGCAGGGTGGATGTCATTCTTCTTTTTTGTTTGGTTTCATCCATAGTCGGATCTTGATCTTCTGTATGATGATTGCTATGTATTGATGAACTGTTGTATTCATGATGTAGTTTATGGCGAGTGTAAGCCTTTATCTTGTATTCTCATCTATTCAATACATGGTATGTTGTAATGCTATCCACCTTGCTATGCGCTTAAAATGCGGTTGTGCCCCAATCATGAATTCATCATGTGATTGGGATAGAATCACATCTTAGGCGCTACAGAAGAAAGAGATGAAGAAGCTATAGCTGTGTAGCTGATGCTAGGTGCTGTGGTGGTTAGCGCCTCATGCCAATGACTCGAAGGACGTAGGATCGAATCGTAACAAAAACGTGTATAAATTTTTGTTTATGACAAAAAAATGGAATGGGCCGAGTCTAGCTAACGCTACTGCAGGCGCCGGTTTGCAGAAATAGCCAATAATCGGCGCCTGCAGCGCTAAATAGGAAATGCCGGGGGACCGGGGTGGATCCGTGTAGAGAGAAGGGAACAACCTCCATATGATATGAATATTACAGGAATAGAAAACTTGTAGGAACAAAGATGACATGTATCTCAAATCCTGTGGGCCATTGCTAAAAAAAGCAGCCGATTGATTTTCTAGAAAAATCATCCGCTTAATTAGACATTCGGTATGGCACCGGTGGCCCCCAATCTCAGCAAGGCAGCCTGGCGTCTTCCCTCCTCTGTACCCATCCACCATGCAATTCAGTTCAACAACCCATGTCTACTCTGAAGACAACAGCCCATCATGATACCTACGCCTACGACATCTCGGGACCGGAATCGCCGGCGACCGTTGCATCGCATCTCTTAGAGCTGCCGGTGACCGCTGCAACGTAGCACCAGGAGCCACTCGAGGGCTGCTCCATTGCAACACCGATCCCGACATCTCCGAGAAGCTTCATTGCAGCTCCGACGAAGCTTCACTGCAGCCCCGACGGAGTCCGTTCTGACCCCATCACTGCTCCAATGACTGGGCTGACCTCCGATGCAGGCCCGAGCGACGTCCCATCGCAACACCAAGCACGACATCTCCGGTGAAAGCTTCATTGCAACCCTGGCGGAGTCCATTCCAACCCCAATCGCAGCACCAACGACCGGGCGGCGCTCCATGGCAGCCCGGGGTGGCGCTCCAATGCATCCTCGACGGCGTGAAAATAAGCTCGAACACATCACCTGCTCCGTGGGGCGTTGCATCACCGGTGTCGAGCAGCGCCCACCTCTGGCCTTCGTGCTGCCTTGCAACAACAGCAGTGAGCAGCCTAACCTCCCTCATGCGTGCTGTGTTGCAGCAGTGGCGACGAGTGGCGCCAGCCTTCGGTCTTCCTGTTGCGATGCAACAGTGGTAGCAGCGCTATGCTTGTGGCCCGTGCACCCATGGCGAGCAGCAAACTTCTGCTTCCAACTTGCAGGAATGGTGGTGCGCCCCCAAAGCGAGGAGCACACAACTCATGGTGGCGTTTGCCCTTCGCACACAGCAACAACTCCTATTTGGGCGGGGTGCATCTAGTGGTGGTGGTCGTTGTCCATCCAGGTTTGCAGCAGTGACGGCTAGTGGTCAGCGTCGCCATGGGCATCTCTCCCTCTCAGATGCAACAAAAGAGGAGGTGGGGAGAGGAAAGAAGATGAGGGGGAAACGCGTGGAAGAGCAGCCGTGTGAAGGAGATAAGCTCGAGGGTAAAGCAGTGGCCTCATTCTCTCAGGAACATGTGTCGAGCATAGCAACCAATTTACGTGACGCTGTTTTCAGCCAGCTGAGTTTAAACTTTTCCAATCATGTGAATAGGAATCGGACAAGAGATGTCATTCATATCATAGAATTTTTTTCATCGAGTGGCTAATGTTTATTTTCCTTTCATCGGGTATGTTGGGCGAAGGCAGAGGGTAGCCTCGATGTCCGGGATCTCCAAATTCTCCAACAACTCCACGCCGTTGTCCCGTCATGTTGGACGTCGTGGGTCTGGGGCGAGCTCAGGGATCGCCCACTCATCGAAGCTCATGGGTCACCCTTGGTCAGGGCGCACTGGGGGGATTCCGTGAGCATGTGCCTCTCTACAGGTCCCTCACTCGAGTCATGGTGGGGGACGGCCAGAAAACTACTTTCTAGGCCGACCACTGGCTTCCCTGTGGGCTGCTCCGGTGCACCTTCCCCGTGCTCGCCACCCATGCCACACGCCCCGAGGCGTCAGTCTAGACGGTGTGTGCTCTCGGCCTCGATGTCATCCTCGTTCCTTGGCTCACTGCTGCTGCGGTGAGGGAGCGTTTGGTGCTCCCCCCTCATCGGGGAGCCCTGTAACGATGCCCCCTAATCTCTAGAGGATGGTGTTGTGTCGTGCGCCATGGGATGGCCTCGCCTCCAGGGCAGTGTATGCGCTCGCCTGGTTCGATGGCGAGAACGCCTCTAATGCTGCCTTCCTTTGGAAGTCGCCTGTGTCGTCGCGTGTCCGTTTCTTCGCATGGCTTCTCATGCTCGGGCGGATCCACACACGCGACAATTTGCTCAAGAAAAACATCATCATCCCTCGCGAGGCTGGGTGTCTGAGTGTGGTGTTGCTCTTGAGACGCCCGATCACCTCATCTTTGGCTGCCCCTTCACGTGCGCTTTTTGGAGCACCCTCCGCCTATGCACGGCCGGGTGTATTGTGCGGGAGCTTCACCTCTTCGATGCCTCCGCTGCTTTTAGCGAGGAATCGCCGGACGCCTTCATCCTACTCTTGCTGGCACCTCCGGAAACGGCAAAACACTGTGGTCTTCAGGGGCGAGATGCCCCCCTCTCCGCCGTCTGGAAAGCATGCTGTGCGTTTCTGGGAAGATTGGCGCAGGCACGTGGATGCCTGGTTGTGTGCCCTTGCTCATGGGGGATAGTCCCCCCTATCGGTGGGATGTTGTAACAAAAACCTGGTGGCCTCACCCCATGCTCTTGTCAATATTGTTCACTCAATATATATATATATATATATATATATATATATATATAGGTGGGGAGTTCTCTCCTCCCCATGAAAATTTCAAAAAACTTGCTTGTATTTTGCTTTATACTATGTTCCTGCCTTATTTCCCCATAAAAAAATGTTCCTCGCATATTTTAGGTCAGTCTAGAAGAGCATGGTGTTTCAGCACCCATGATCATATGCACATTTTATCCTGTGCGCTCGTCTCATTGTGTGGATTCAGGAAATGCTAATTGATGGGATAAGTGCTGGCGCTAGAAAATTGGCCATATGGCAGAGATACGTTGAGTTAGGTAGCAGTCCGATGGGACACCATGCAAAAGCGTTGTATTGCTTCCTATTTTTTGGGTGTCAGCATTGGGCTGGGTAGCTAGTCCATGAAAAGGTTTGTGAGTTTGAGATGGGCAGTAGCACGGAATGTTAGTCCATGACGTTGGTTGGCATCCGAGCTGTAGAACAGAATTTGACACCATGCCATTGGTGAGACTCCGAAACAATATCTCGTGGGCGTAGGGGGTGGGACTCCCTGCTTATTCGATAAAATTTTGGACTACGGTGGCTTTGAGGTCGACCGAGATTCACCGGAGTTTATGCCGCAACGAAGATGTCTGGGATTATACATATGATAGAAAGAACAATGGAGAGATAAAGTTGAGATCAATTCTAGGCACAACTGCAAAACTTGACTGACAAAGAATGTGGATAAAACAAATTGCATTGGGTAGATGACAAAGCATTCCGACATAGGGGGTCACTAGAGGTGGATGGAGTAAGGCCTAGTAGTGATGGGTCGCCTGGTTGTTGTAGTGGCTAGAGGGTGCAGACTGACTCCAAGGAAACACATTAGGAATGTAACATCCCAAAATTATAAATTTTGGAATGTTATATTAAATAAATAATTATGATTGTTTGTTTGTTGTGTGATTGATTGTGTGAAATTGAGTGGAAATTGAAACTTCTAGAAAGCTGAATGAGAGGGAATAAAATGACTTCCCCAAAACCTTCATCTTGCAATTTTGATCTCTATGAATTCAAATTCATTTTATTACAAAACCCTAGAGCGAAGATAATATGACTTCTTTCATTTAAAGAAATGAAAAGGGGTTTGAAAATTATTTGAATTCCATTTGAAATATTTCAAACTTAGAAATTTTAAGCAACTCAATGAGTTCATGAGGGAAGATAAAATGACTTCTTCAAATTCAAAGAAAGACAGTTGGAACTTTCAAAGGAATAATTTGGAAGTCACTCTGAAGTTATTTGAAACCCATTTTCCATTTGAAGTTGTTTGAAGTTCCAAATTCAAATCTAGTTGGGAGTTATTTGGGTTTCTATTCAAATTATTTTTCTCCTAAAAATAAATAAATGGAAATAAGGGTAAAATGATTCCCTTCAATACAATATTAGGAGAAAATAAATTTGAAATAATTTTTCTATTTTAAAAATGTTTTCATTGATTTTAAATGCAACAGTAGCATTGTTTGACTTTTATGAATTTTTATAAAATTTATTTGAACTTGGAAAATATTTCATCTTATTCTTGGTATTTTTCTCAGCATTTTGGTATATAATATGCCTATGTAGAATTTCTAATTAATTTCTTTGTGTTGGAGTTTTCTTTTTGTTTTAAAAAAACCGCACGCGCACTCACCCACGTGCGCGCGAGCTCATCGGCCTAGCCATAGGCCAACGAGGCCATGGCCCAGCCACAGCGCTAGGGCAGCCAGCGGCCAGCCAGGCAAGCGCCAGGAGGACAGCGCCCCATCACTGCACGCACGAGCCGCCTGCTCCCCCCTTCGCTCGCTACCCGCTGCTGCGGCCAACGCATGGGGCCCGCACATCGTCCCTAACCTCCCGCTCGCTCTGCTCAGACAAAGCTCGCACTGTCACCGCCCGCAACCACCGCACGACGCCCTCGGGGATAAATCTTATCCCGCAGCCCAGCTCATCCTCTCCGCGCCTATAAAATCCACGAAGCCCCCTCTCTCCATTCAGCCACTTCGCTAGCCTTCCCACCACTCATAGCCGCTGCCCCGTCGTTTCGCTTCTTGCCGGAGCCGAGCTTCTCGTCGGCGTTTCCGTTGCCGGTGGTGCACCCGAACCTCTTATTCCATATCAATCAACCTGCCTCGCCATCCCGCGTAATTTTGACCTGTTTTTGCCACCTAGGTCTCGCCGGAGGCACCGTCCCGACGACCTGCGTCCTCGCCGAAGCACAGAGCCGCCGTCCTTGCACAGCACGACCCCGACATCCCCGACACGAGCCACCTCCACCACCATACTGCCCACGCCACGCCCGTTTTGTTCATCTCCTTCCCCATCACCGGAGGCCACCCGCAGCCGTCGCCCCGTCTGCCCTCCGTCGCCCGAGCCAACACCACTGTCTCCTGTACGACGTTGTTGCTATTGTGTGCCACTCACCCTCCCCGTTCGTTTAGTTTTTTATTTGTAGTATTAGATTGGTTTAGTACTAGATCGGTTAACCCGGTTTTAGTTAAACCGAATGGTTTTGATTAAAACCGATTGTTCGTTTTTTTGTTAGCCACTACATATTGTTGTTTTATTTAGCGGTTGTTCACCGTATAAGTCCTGCAGCGGACAACTTCCAGCCTATAGAAGTTTGCACATGGCCAGGGGCCTGTTTGCAGTTATTTATTTTTCTGTTTAGTCCCCGAGTTTTACTGATTTGTCCCCTAACTTCTGATGGTCGTATCTTTTTAACCGTAGATCCAAATTAGATGAAACCAGCGGCAAATTCTTCTTCATGATTAGATCTATCCAGTGGTGTCATTTTTGTAAACCTTTGTCAGATTCAAATTTGAAATTATTCAAATTTGAATTCAAACTTTGAATGGCCATATCTCCTAAACCGTAGCTCAGTTTGAGTTGATTCATTTTGCACTTTGTCACCGTAGCCCAACCCTACCACTTGGATCATTGTCACAACGTTTTTTCACACAACTATGATCTGTCTATGATAGTTTTAGTACTATGCTTTATATGCATGATAGATCACGTCACGGTTTTGAACCTTATGTCACTTATTGTTTTCCACCTAGAATTATTTGCATGCAAGTTATGTGTGTTGGATTCCCATTTGGTTTTTTGAGTCGTTTTTGTTGCATGTTATTGCTCTCCCGAATGATTGCTTATGTATGTTATTTTACTTTGACGATACACTGTCCGGAGTGCGAAGCCGAGTCCTATCGTTCTGATGCAGAGCATCGCACGTTCATCCCCATGTACACTCCGACTACTCTCCAAGACCCAAGAGAACATAAGACGAGACGTCAACTAGGCACCATTGGACACAAGGTGAACTTGCTCCTTTTCGAACAATCACTTTCCATATGTGAGACATGGCTACTACCTCAAACATGTGTGCTATGCATGACCAGGAACCAAGAGGAAGCCCATGGACAAGAAGGCAAGGACACCAAATGCGAGGAACAAGAAGAAGGGCCACGGAAGAAGCTCCAACCACCGGACGATCGGTCGGGACCGGACGTCCGACGCCTGAAGACCCACCGGACGACCGGCACAGACCGGACGACCGGCGATCCCGCACCCGAGCCAAAATGAGCGAACGTCCGACAAGTCCCGGACATCCGACACACTCCAGCGTCCGGACGTCCGACCGCCCCCGGAAATCCGGCGCCACCTCATCCGATCCAAAACGCCGCACGTCCGACAAGTACTGGACGACCGGACCCTCGCGAGCCATCGGACGTCCGGTACATATCGGATGACCGGCCCCTGGCTGTGTCCAGTATTGCGGGCCGAAGCCCATGTACACCTCACTTACCCCTTCGTGTCCCTAGACTATATATACTCCTCCACTACCTCCTAGTTAGAGTTAGCATTGGTTTAGCTCATATTTAGAGATAGAGCATTGCTCATCCACATCGGATCTACTCCATGAGAGAGACCGCGGCGCCTCTTTGGAGAAGATCCCTTTGGATTCAAGACCCCGCTACGAGAAGATCCCTTTGTGGATTCAAGACCTCCTCACGGAGAAGACCGGCTACCTTTGTATCATCCTTAGTTGTTCGTGGATCATGTGATTTCTTATGTACTCGAGGATCTAGCACATGTGTGACTATTTCTTGTTGGTTTAGTGTTTCTCTCATGTTTCCCCCATTTTTCCATCGTTTCCCTCCTTGTGTTCTTCATGTTCGTCGCAGGATCCGCTCCTTTCATGATAGATCGGGCCGATTAGGGTTCTACCCTACATCATCTTGGTATCAGAGCCAGGTTGATCACGATTTGGGAGCCTCCCTCTTTGTTTTCTAGCCTTCTTTTGCTTGATTTCGTCCTAAATTCGAAAATCACCACCAAAAATAGCCCCAAATATTTTAGATCCCCATCGCATTAGTGGTTGCTTGAGGAGTGATTTGAGTCTCCTAAGGTGTCTAGGCTACTTAGGGACGATTGCTTCTTCATTAACCACCACCACTTCCACATAGGCTTACCAACCATACACTTCTTCCACACTGACTTAACCCAATTTTGTTTGTGATGTGAGTTGTGTCTCCTAAGGTGTTTCGGCTACTTAGGGACCGTGCTTCCAACTCCGACACCGTGTATAGTTGTAACATCCAAAATTTTCAATTTGGAATGTTATACATAGGCCATTCATGCATATCATATTTTGTTGCATTTTGTTTCGCGATCCTCGAAATTCTAAGCAACTCAAGGACCCTCGCAGAGAGTTGGGGATTTCACCGTTTTCATATTCGAATTTTATCAAATATCAAAACAAGGATCATTGGATTTATTATTTTTCTCTCCAAAATATTTTCATACTAAAAGATATGAGAGGAGATAATATGACTTCTCCAAAATAAATGAAATATTTGAGGAAAAAAATATTAAAATCAAATATTTGATTTTATTGCTATTTTATTCTCATAGGAAAATACACGTTTTTCAAAATTGCATTTTATGCCCAAATAAATGTTCACCTTGTCCGGCATATTTTTAGAGGACGGGGAAACTTTATTTCGGGATTTTTGGAGTCCGTTTAGTATTTATTTTGTTTCTTTCTCTGTGCGAAGGAATTATTTAAAAAAAAATTCAACCGACCTACCGGCCGCGTCCGGCCCGGACTCCCTAGGCCAAGCCGCCTTATAAGCCGCCCGAGCCGCCATGAGCCGCAGCCCACCCCGCCGCCAGCCCGCTCGCGCCTCCCAAACCCTACCCGCCGCGCCGTGCCAGCCGCCGCCGATGACTTCGCCGGAGTCACCACTGTTTTTTTTCCTTGCCGGTTTTTTTGGTAAACCCTAGATCTAGATCCGGTTTTTTTAATTTTTCGGTTTATTTCTTTAGATCGGTTTTTTTGGTTCGGTTAAATAGCGGACGTTCGTCCGTACGTTCATTTTAACGAACGGTTTTCGCCCGTTAGCCGCACACAGCGAACGTTCGTTCGTTAGCCTGTTCGTCAGTTTTTCTTTTTCTCGGGTTTTTCATGATTATTTTCGATCATGATTTCTGATCCGATTTTCGTTTTAGTTTTTCTTTTCACTCGTTTATCGGAATCAGGAGATTCAAGCGCCTAGATCTTCGTCTCGAAACCCTCTTTCCATTTAACCAACCTGAACAAGATTTTGCTATAGTAAAAAATTGACTTTAGTTCAGATTAGTAAACGGATCTGGTTTTCTTCGCAGTTTGAGTTTCGTTGCTCCGTTTGATTTGATTCTTTTTGCAAACCAGAGTTTTTAAGTTGAACTTTCTGGTTAGATCTTATTAGTTGAGTTTTACCCATGCATCTTTGCTTGATTGCTTATGTATGATATTGTTTGTTTGCGATAGAACACCTAGAGTGCGAAGCGTGCTACTACAAGTCCCTAGGTTTTGCGGATCATCAGCACGGCAAGTAACACTTTGATCATACCTCTTTACTACCCAGTTTTATTGCATTAGATCAACCCTCAAACAATTGCATGGTTAGGATCTGAATAACTTGTGGGTTTGGGAAGTAGATGAGGTAGTACCTATTCACCTGTTTATATTCAAACCTTTGGGAGTTACTTCTACATTGCTTATATTGCTATGCTATGCTCGTAGACATGGATTGGGTGAGTGTATCCATGACAGATGTGAGTTGTTAATTATTGGTTAACTTAAGGTGGCAACTTTAATATACATCTGGGTGGATTTCTTGTGGGCACCTGGAGAATCGAGTGTTGTCCTAGGATATCCCGGAGTACCCGTGTGATCATCCTACAATCCGCCACCCAGGCTCAAAGGGATCATAAGACTATTCATGCTAGAATCTTCCGTGTGCAGCCACAAGCCATTATGGGCTCTGACATAGTATGAGTAGGTTGTGTGACCTCTTTCAGTGGTGGGCTTCTGAAAGACTATGTCTCGGTCATCCGTTTCTCAAACACCGTGTAGTGCGAGAAACCAAACGGAGGCGATCGAGTCTTGTGGGGAAAAGTGCGCAAACCTCTGCAGAGTGTACAATCTAATCATGGTTAGCCGTGTCCCCGGTTATGGACATGTTGAGTATCTAGTATTTGGATTATCCTATTGTATCTCATCACCCTAATTTAATTAGATGGGTTAATGAATTACTTTAATTGGGATTGAATTGGAGGAACCTTCTCAATGATGTTTCAACTACCATGATAGTTAAAATAAAACGTATTCCTTTGTTGTAGGGAAAATTTGGCTTTTCGCAAAAACATATTAACCATACAGCCTCCACCAGCCATATTGCATATAGTGTTAGAATTATTATGTTCATTGCTCTAGTGTGTTACATTGCCAGCATATTCCATGTGCTGACCCATTTTTCGGGCTGCAACGTATCATGTTGCAGATTGTTCAGCCGAGGAGTAAGGTTCGCTAGGTCGTTGCCGTGCAACTCAGCTATGCCGTTGGATTTGATGGACTCCCTTTATCTTCCAAGCCTTCCGCTGTTAACGTATTAGATGGCCTTAAGCCATATTACCGTAATAAGTTCTCTTTTGGAGACCTTCGTTGTAATAAGTGTGTGGTTGCTACTTTGTTATAAATCCTTCGAGTACTATGCGTGTTAGCATTACCGATCCAGGGATGACACTGAAACACGGAGACTTGACCATTTGAGGTCGGGTCGCTACAAGATGGTATCAGAGCACACGCTGAGTGTAGGATACGACCACTAAGCTAAGCCCTAGATCACTACTCTCTTCTCATTTCTGACTCCTCTCCATTTTCTACTCTTTAGGATGACGGACGCAAGGAACAAGTTTGCACAAAAGGATGAAGAAGCACCTTTTGGACGACACTTGAAGGAAGTCACTAAGTACCTGAACATCAGAATACCAAGCTTCACCGGGACTTACAATGCCACTTTACCAGAAGAGGAGTGCTGGATGATTCAAGTTCAAGTTTCAGGAAGGACATTCACGCCAGTCATTAAGCCCATAGAGTTTTCCTTAGATGCACTAACCTGGAGTCTAGGAAAGAGTATGGCAGCTCACATCGCCATGGGACGCATTGGAGAAGTCTACAAGAAGGATCTTAAGGATACTATCTACCAGATTTGTGGGCGCCGAGATGAGCGATGGGAGATGCTCAGCACCAGGAAGGATAGATCCATCGCAGCTTTCATCCAGGAGTTAAACCAGCACATTCGTCGCCAGGAGAACCAGATGTGCGCAGGCATGATAGATCTGAAGAAGGCAATGACAAGGATCTCCAAGCTTGAAGAAGAACTCAAGTCTACACACAATGGATACGAGGAGGAGATGACGATACTAGTGGAGATAAATGACGACCTGACAAAGAAGCTAGGAGTATTCATGGGAGACCCCGTGCCAGGAGGAGAAGACGATGAAACCAAGGAGATTCGTTGTGAAGACTACATCCTCATCGACGACACCGACTCGGACCCCGATGATAGTGATGATGACTATGTTGATGAAGCTGGCACAGATATCATGGAGTCTTCTACCAATCAACTTTTCTAGTCGACTACCATATTAGCACTAGTATTCCACCATGTATATAGTATAGTCCGAGCACTTTTGTAACGATAGTTCTAGACCGATTGTATGCCCTTGATTGATTGATTGAGTGATATGATTGTGTTTGTCTCATGTGAATATGGGTAGTGTTTTCTCACTAGACCTCATTATATTCTATTTCTCTTCCCTCTAAACCCTTAGATGCCTCCGAGACGTGACCCCGGATTTACCTTTCCACCGGAGCTCACTCAGTTGATCCAGCAACAGAATACCTTGATGCAGTTGTTAGTTCAGAATCAGGGCAACAACAACAACAACCAACCGCCGCCACCACTAGTTGACAACTTATCCCGTTTTCTGAGGCTGCAGCCGCTGGTGTTTTCCACCAGCACCGAGCCGATAGTGGCAGATGATTGGCTCCGTAGGATTGGAAGGGAGTTAATCACTGCAGGATGCACAGATGTTGAGAAGGTGTGTTTTGCCGCACATTAGTTGGATGGACCAGCAGCCTCATGGTGGGAGAATTACACTGTCACCTATCCTATAGCCACTATTACATGGGACCAGTTTCAGCAGGCTTTTCACACAACCCATGTATCAAAAGGAGCTATGAGCATGAAGAAGCGTGAGTTTTGCAACTTACACCAAGGGAACCATACTGTGGGGCAGTACGTGGATGAATTTTGTAAGCCATCTTGCTGTGCCCCTAATGATGTGGTCACCGATGCCGCAAAACAGGAGAAGTTTATGGAAGGGCTGAATGATGAGATAAGCATGCAATTGATGGTGGCAACATTCAACAAGTACCAGGAGTTGGTAGACAAGGCTCTTATGATTGAAGTGAAGCAGCAACGGATTGAGAGCTGCAAAAGGAAGTAGGGACAAGGGAGGTACAAATCAGGAGCTCAGCAAAAGCCTCGTTTAACCCCGAACTCGGGAGGACTTGTCCATAACCATGGAGGTTACACCCACAATGGAGGGAGTTCTCACAACCACGGTGGCCCCAAGAATGGAAACAGGAACGGAGTAGGTAGTAATGAGAACCGCACTAACCCAGCCACACCCGCCAAGAAGGACCTAAGTCACATTAATTGTTTCAAGTGCGGGAAGACGGGAAACTACGCCACTGAGTGCCCTGAAGCAAAGAATGGGAATGGCAATGGAAGTGCTGGGAGGAAGCCCAACCCTTTCAACAGGGGACAAGTGAACCACATGAACGTGGAGGAGGTTGAGGAGCAGCCTGATCCCGTTATCGGTTAGGTTTTGGTTAAGTCATTTACTGCAATCGTTCTTTTTGACACTGGTGCATCGCATTCATACATATCAAGGGGATTTGTGGATAAGTATATAAACTGCCCACTAAAGTACTTAGGACAACTATGCTAGTAACCTCACCCGGAGCTGAGTATATGGCAAGCAGTGGATGTTTTCAGATGCCACTAACCATTGGAAGCCATGTTTTCCCCTTAGACCTGATAATTTTGGAGTCACAAGGATTGGATGTGATACTAGGAATGGATTGGCTATCGATGTATGGGGGAAACATCTATTGCGCGAGTAAGTCGATATTGCTCACCACCCCGGAGGAAAAAAGGATCAAGTATGTATCTAGGCATGCACCTAGGAGGAGCCAAGTAAATACAGGGGAGTTGTTCAGGAGGAAGTGCCTGTAGTAAAGGATTACCCAGATGTTTTTCCAGAGGAGTTACCAGGCATGCCACCAGATCGAGACATCAAGTTATTGATACAGCTATTGCCAAGCACCAGGCCAATATCTAAGAGACCCTATCGGATGCTCGCAAATGATCTAGAAGAGATCAAGAAGCAGATTAAGGAGTTGTTGGAGAAAGGTTACATTCGACGGAGTTCATCACCATGGGGAGCCCCAGTGCTATTGGTTGAGAAGAAGGATAAATCTCTAAGAATGGTTGTTTATTATCGTGCACTGAATGAAGTGACAATTAAGAAGAAATACCCCCTGCTGATGATCAATGATTTATTCGACCAATTGATAGGAGCTAAAGTGTTTTTGAAGATCGATCTGTGATCAGGATATCACCAGCTGAAGATTTAAGAGAAGGATATACCTAAGACAGCTTTCACCACAAGGTACGGGCTGTATGAGTATACGGTCATGTCTTTTGGATTGACTAACTCCCCTGCCTATTTCATGAGTATGATGAACAAGGTGTTCATGGAGTTCTTGGATAAGTTTGTTGTGGTGTTCATTGATGATATCTTGGTATACTCGAAGAGTGATGAGGAGCACAAGGAACATCTGCGTATGGTTCTAGAGAACCTCAGGGAACATCAGTTGTATGCCAAGTTTAGCAAATGTGAGTTTTGGTTGAAGGAAGTTGGATTTCTTGGACATGTTATATCAGGAGAGGGTATAGAAGTAGATCCCACCAAGGTTCAGTCAGTCACTGAGTGGTTGGCACCCACCTCAGTTGGTGAGATCCACAGTTTTCTTGGACTCGCAGGATATTATCGGAGATTTGTTGAAAATTTCCCTAAGATTGCAAAGCCTATGACGACATTGTTGAAGAAGGACACTAAGTTCCATTGGACTGAGAAATGTGAAGCAAGTTTCCAGGAGTTGAAGAAGCGTTTGACTATAGCCCCAGTGCTGATTTTGCCGGATATACGCAAGGACTTCCAAGTGTATTGTGATGCTTCACGCATAGGACTTGGAGGAGTACTGATGCAAGACGGAAGAGTTGTTTCGTATGCCTCACGACAACTTAAACCGCATGAGTTAAATTATGCCACACATGATTTGGAGTTAGCAGCTGTAGTGCATGCACTCAAGACCTGGAGACATTTTCTCATCGGAAACCGTTGCGATGTATACATGGATCACAAGAGTTTGAAGTACATCTTCATACAGAAGGAGCTTAACCTCAAGCAGAGGAGATGGCTGGAGCTCATAAAGGATTATGATATGAAGCTGCATTATCATCCAGGAAAGGCCAATGTTATAGCAGACGCTTTGAGCAGTAAGAGTTATGTTAACACCCTCGTAAGCGGGAGATGCCAAAGGAGTTAGCCAAAGATCTTAGGGAACTTCGATTAGGGATAGTTCCTAAAGGCTTTGTGGCAACATTGGAGGTTCAGTCAACATTATTGGAAAAGATTCGAGAAGCTCAGAAGGTTGATACTACAGGAAGCTCATGACTCACCATACTCGATACACCCCGGGAACACCAAGATGTATTTGGATTTGAAGGAGCATTTCTGGTGGACTGGTATGAAGAAGGATATTGCCGAGTATGTAGCCGTGTGCGACGTATGTCAGAGAGTGAAGGCAGAGCATCAGAAGCCAGCAGGATTGCTACAACCTATGCCGATACCCGAACGGAAGTGGGATAAACTTGGCATGGACTTTATCACCGGATTACCCAGGATCAAATCAGGATATGATTCTATATGGGTAGTGTTTCATCGCTTTACTAAAGTGGCTCACTTTATCCCAATAAAAACCACATATACAAGAGCGAAGTTGGCCAAGATATACATGACCAGGATCGTATGTCTGCACGGAGTTCCGAGGACCATTGTATCCGATAGAGGAACGCAGTTTACTTCAAAATTTTGGCATCAGTTGCACCAGACTTTGGGCACCAGACTAGAGTTCAGCATAACATTTCATCCGCAGACGGATGGACAGACTAAGAGAGTCAATCAGATTCTGGAGGACATGTTGAGAGCTTGTGCACTAGACTACGGATCTAGTTGGGATGACAACTTGCCCTACGCAGAGTTCTCGTACAACAACAGCTACCAGGCCAGTTTGAAGATGGCACCGTTTGAAGCCTTGTATGGGAGAAGATGCCGAACACCGTTGATGTGGGATGAAGTTGGAGACCAGCAGTTGTTTGGACCAGATTTGATTAAGGAATCTGAAGAGAAGGTTAAACTGATTCGAGATAGACTGAAGGTAGGTCAGTCAAGGCAGAAGAGTTATGCAGACTCAAAGTGCAAGGAGGTAGTCTACGAAATCGGAGACAGAGCGTATCTGCGAGTTTCACCTTTGCGAGGTGTTAAACATTTTGGAGTCAAGGGAAAGCTAGCCCCGAGATTTGTGGGACCATACCGTGTTTTGGAACGCATGGGGGAGGTTGCCTACAAGTTGGAGTTACTCGAAGGACTGTCAGGAGTTCATAATGTGTTTCACGTTTCCCAGTTGAAGACCACTAAGACATACAGTACCCCTGGAAGCAATTCAGTTGGACAGTGATCTGACCTATGAAGAGAAACCAGTCAAAATTCTTGAGATTGCCAGCCGAGTTACTCGTAGTAAGGTTATCAAGATTTGCAAAGTTCAGTGGAGCCACCATACCGAGGATGAAGCCACCTGGTAACGAGAGGATGATCTTCGCAAAGACCACCCACACCTATTTTCTAGCCAACCCGAATCTCGAGGGCGAGATTCATCTTAAGGGGGGTAGTTTTGTAACACCCCAAATTTTCAATTTGGAATGTTATACATAGGCCATTCATGCATATCATATTTTGTTGCATTTTGTTTCGCGACCCTCCAAATTCTAAGCAACTCAAGGACCCTCAGAGAGAGTTGGGGATTTCACCGTTTTCATATTTGAATTTTATCAAATATCAAAACAAGGATCATTGGTTTTATTATTTTGCTCTCCAAAATATTTTCATACTACAAGATTGAGAGGAGATAATATGACTTCTCCAAAATAAATGAAATATTGGAGGAAAATACTAAAAACAAATATTTGATTTTATTCGGATTTTATAGCTATTTTATTTACATAGGAAAAATACGCGTTTTTCGAAATTGCATTTTAGGCGCAAATAAATGTTCACCTTGTTCGGCATATTTTTACAGGACGGGGAAAATTTATATCGGGATTTTTGGAGTCCGTTTAGTATTTCTTTTCTTTCTTTCTCTGTGCGACGGAATTATTTTTTTAAAAAAGTCAACCGACCTACGGGCCGTGTCCAGCCCGGACTCCCCATGCCAGGCGGCCTTATAAGCCGCCCAAGCCGCCCCGAGCTGCAGCCCACCCCACCGCCAGCCCGCCGGTGCCTCCAAAATCCTAGCCGCGCGCCGCGCCGCCTCGCCGCGCCAGCCGCCGTCGCCGTTTTTTTCCTCGCCGGTTTTTTCCGGTAAACCCTAGATCAAGGTCCGTTTTTTTTAAAAAAATTCGGTTTATTTCTTTAGATCGGTATAGATCGTTTTTTCGGTTTGGTTAAATAGCGGATGTTCGTCCGTACGTTCGTTTTAACGAGCGGTTTTCGCCCATTAGCCGCAGACAGTGAACGTTCGTTCGTTAGCCTGTTCGTCAGTTTTTCTTTTTCTTGGGTTTTTTGCAATTATTTTCGATCGTGATTTTTGATCCGATTATTGTTTTAGTTTTTCTTTTCGCTCGTTTATCGGAATCAGGCGATTCAAGCGCCTAGATCTTCGTCTCGAAACCCTCTTTCCGTTTAACCAACTTGAACAAGATTTTGGTACTGTAAAAATTTGACTTTAGTTCAGATTAATAAACGGATCTTGTTTTCTTCGCAGTTTGAGTTTCCTTGCTCTGTTTGATTTGATTCTTTTTGCAAACCGGAGTTCTTAAGTTGAACTTTCTGGTTAGATCTTCTTAGTTGAGTTTTACCCATGCATCTTTGCTTGATTGCTTATGTATTCTATTGTTTGTTTGCGATAGAACACCCAGAGTGCGAAGCGTGCTACTACAAGTCCCTAGGTTTTGCGGATCATCAGCAAGGCAAGTAACACTTTGATCATACCTCTTTACTACCCAGTTTTATTGCATTAGATCAACCCTCAAACAATTGCAGTTTAGGATCTGATTAACTTGTGGGTTTGGGAAGTAGATGAGGTAGTACCTATTCACCTGTTTATATTCAAACCTTTGGGAGTTACTTCTACGTTGCTTATATTGCTATGCTATGCTCGTAGACATGGATTGGGTGAGTGTATCCATGACAGATGTGAGGTGTTAATTATTGGTTAACTTAAGGTGGCAACTTTAATATACATCTGGGTGGATTGCTTGTGGGCACCTGGAGAATCGAGTGTTGTCCTAGGATATCCCGGAGTACCCGTGTGATCATCCTACAATCCGCCACCCAGGCTCAAAGGGATCATAAGACTATTCATGCTAGAATCTTCCGTGTGCAGCCACAAGCCATTATGGGCTCTGGCATAGTATGAGTAGGTTGTGTGACCTCTTTCAGTGGTGGGCTAGCAGATGTAGAGGGAAAGTAGGTGTAACTGTCCACCCAGAGTAAATAGTTAATGCTTCTGACAGACTGTGTCTTGGTCATCCGTTTCTCCAACACCATCTAGTGCGATAAATCCAACGGGGGAGATCGAGTCTTGTGGGGAAAAGTGCGCAAACCTCTACAGAGTGTACAATCTAATCATGGTTAGTCATGTCCCCGGTTATGGACATGTTGAGTATCTAGTATTTGGATTATCCTATTGTATCTCATCACCCTAATTTAATTGGATGGGTTAATGAATTACTTTAATTGGGATTAAGTTGGAGGAACCTTCTCAATGATGTTTCAACTACCATGATAGTTAAATAAAACTTAGTACTTTGTTGTAGGGAAAAATTGGCTTTTCGCAAAAACATATTAACCATACAGCCTCCACCAGCCATATTGCATATAGTGTTAGCATTATTATGTTCATTTCTCTAATGTTCTACATTACCAGCATATTCCATGTGCTGACCCGTTTTTCGGGCTGCAACGTATCATGTTGCAGACTTTTCAGACAAGGATTAAGGTTCGCTAGGTCATTGCCGTGTAGCTCAGCTATGCCGTTGGAGTTGATGGACTCACTTTATCTTCCAAGCCTTCCACTGTTATCCTATTAGATGGCCTTAAGCCATATTATCGTAATAAGTTCTCTTTTGGAGACCTTCGATGTAATAAGTGTGTGATTGCTACTCTATTATAAATCCTTCGAGTACTGTGTGTGTCAGCATTACCGATCCAGGGATGACACTGAAACACAGAGACTTGACCGTTTGAGGTTGGGTCGCTGCAATAGTACACCACCTTACCCTCCATTTCCGCATTGCGTACCATCATTGCATTTCCGCAATCCCATTGAGCTTCCGCAACCATCACCACTATCCCACTACCACCATTTGACATTCGACATTTGCGATTTTGAGTTCGCGGTTTTTCTGTTTCCTAAGGTGTTTCGTCTACTTAGGGACGAGTATCCTTCATCTTGGTATCTCCATCAAGATCACCGCCACTCATCATCGCCACGGACGGTAACCTCCATATCATCTTGGTATCGTGGTATCCCTCCATTGTATATTCCCTTGCCATTGCATTGATAACCCCTAGCCCATTTTGTGTTACTTGCCTATCGAGACTGGCCATTTGAGTATTGCCGGCAATGTTACTTGTGCACATTAGTGATCTACACCATACATTCCATACATACCATATCATATTGGTATCATATCATCTCATGTGCCTCAAGTTTGTTCCCGCATATACCCAATCGCTATCTTGGTTTGTGCATTCCGCATTGTGGCCATACAAAAAAAAAGAATAGAATAAGCTTTTAAGCAAAGAAGAGAAAGCGCAAAGAAGCTTGTAAGCAAGTGCCATAGCATCATACCCCACTACATAAGATTGTCATATCCGATCATCTTGGATCACCACCGGAACATCATACACATATCATACTTGGGATAGAAAGTTCATACATTTTGCATCTTATAGGTTGTGCACAAGTGTCGTATCCGCCTATTGAGCAATCGTGCTAGCGTCTCTCTTGAGTTGTGCAACACGAGCGTTTTCCGTGGATTCCACATTTTGTGCCCATCCTTGGTTGCACGACCCCATTTATCTATCCGTGTGTGTGTTTCCGTGTGCCATTCATTGCTATCGGTCTACTTGTTTCACTTGAGAATTTGTGAATCTCTTTCAACATTATTGACTCTTGCTAACATTTTACATTAAATTTTTGTGCCACTATCCTCACTAAGCTCCACCATAAGCCTTACTTGTGTAGGTGTGAGAAACCGACAAGAATTGGTACCAATTGTGCTATTTCCTTTTCCACATTGGAGTGATCATTGATCCACTTTCAACTTCGGTCAAGGTACATTTGGTATTCGTTCTTCTCTTTCTACCACTCACATTTTTCTCTTGGAGTGATGGATAGGCAAGGCATTTCATCTCCGGTCTTCCACAACAACGACGGTGTGAACAACTACATCACCAAAGCGTCAATCTTCGACCTACAATGACAAATGCAAGGTGCACAATCAAGATTGCGAGAGCGCATCGAGAACCTCTCCATCGACATTCGCCACTCCGAAGAGAGGAAAAGGGTCTACATTGACAACAAGCTTTCCGCACAAAAGGAGGAGCAAGATGCAAGGATGGAGGAGATTCGGGCCTTGATCAAGTCTTCCTCCCCTTCATCATCTTCAAGGCGGCGACGAGCAAGTCAATCATCTTCGGAGCGCCCAAGCGATGCAAGCGCAAGTCGTCCATGTCCACATCTCCATGACGACCAACATCACGTTCGTGATCCACATCGTCATGAAGGGCAAGTCACCTCCAAGCAACATGTGCACGACGACGACGAACGACATCTACTACAAGCTCAAGCACGACAACAACACCATCATCGTGATGATGCTCCAAAAGTGCAAAACTACAAGTCCCAACAAGCCCTACTTCACGCCAAGGCCAAGCTTCGAGAGCACAAGAGAAGACCGCGAGACAAGCACCACCAAGAGCACGCTACGGCTAATACCACCACCACTTCGGCATCTTCGCCAAGTGTTCTCAAGGCATCTTCGCCTTCGGACGTACGACATCTTTGCCTACTTCCCATGAGTTCACCTACATCGACATCTTCAAGTACAAGGCGACCACCTACGAGTGAGGGCGACACTTCCATCTTCAGAAGCCCCTCAAAGAAGATGGCCGAGCATGGGAATTTCCCTTCGGTCATGGAGACAAGCTACGAGGTCCCACATCATATGGGCCTCCAACAACAATACGGTGACAAGACGGTCGAGCAAGGTCCATCCCCTTCGACCATGACGACGCACATGAACCTCTTCAACAACATGAAGACGACGCCCATATTGGACTCATACTCCGAGTCAAGTTACGAGACCGCACAGGAGACCTTACCTTTGGTCTTAGAGGAGAGTGATGATGTGCCATCTTTGGCCTTCATCCACGGCTACGACTACGACATGATTGAGCATGGAGACATTTGCACCTACATCTCTCCGACACCAACATATGCCGAGATGCCCCAGTTGCCATGTGAGGAGAGCCACCACCACATGAGTGACATGAGTGACTCCACCACACGTGACATTGAGAGCATTTCCTATGAGAGGATGAGTGTGACCACCACTAGCCCCACACTTGAGAGCATGCCACACATCCTATGTGAGGTTGAGAGCCATTTGAGTGACTCCACCAACCATATGAGTGACTCCACCAACCATATGAGTAAGAGCATCCAAGAGGGAGTGAGTGAGCCACAACACTTAGTGAGTGAGGTAGTTGACACGGCACGTGAGGCCACTATGATTTCTAACGACTTAACCTCTACTCCGAATGTGTTTTCTTCTTTGGTGCTAGGTCTCCTACATGACGACACGCCTATCCTCGACAAGTCCATGCCTCCAATGGAGACAATGATGGCCATGGTGGCCGATGATGCACCCCCCACATGGTTCCATCAAGATGAAGATGACCACGACTCGGTTTTCGACACCTCACCTACAATACATGAGCAATGATCAAAAGGTAACATAGGTGATGGTGCTTCTCTTGTCCCACTAGTGGACTATTTTACCAACGATTGTGTGCATGATGTTGATCCACCTATTCCCATGCTTCATGCTAGTACGAATTATTCATGTCATGACTTACCCATTTATGATGAATATGATGATGAGCATGTTGATTTGCCTAGTTGTGATGCCATGCTACATAGGATATCATGTGAAAATTCTTTTGGTCACATCATGTTTGACAATCCATTAACCTTGTCATATGCTATGAGCGAGATCTCCCATATTCAATCTCAACATAGTAACTATGCATGTCCCATTAAAATAAATCCTATTTGCACTTATGGCGTAGATGACAAGATGATGGTAATTGGATTTTGTTTTTCCTGTGATGATCTTGCCATGCTTCCTTTACATGATTTGGGCAATTCATCTAATATGCCATGCCATGATCACATTGTTCCAAATATGCATTGTTTTGGATGTTGTCAATATTCTCCATGTGATGTTTCCACTAATGACCATGAGGAGACCCCCATAGTTTCCTCATACATATTAGGATATTTTGATGCATTCCATACATTGCATGATTCTCATAATTGCTTGCACCTTATGCATTACATGAATAACAATGCTCTACATATTTCTTGTGATGCATTACACAATTTGAGTCTCTATTATGATATACATAACAAAAAACCTATCATGATGGATGACATGTTTCTATATCACGCATCTCATTCATTTGAGCATTGGCTATTTTGTGCTAACCAACACTTGCACATGCGCATCATGATGGATGATGTGTACATCTACCACGCACACACAATTTTCCCTTTGTCTTTGTTTTGTGTAGGTACTCACGTATACTCGTCAATCTCTCAATCCCAAGAGTTGACGAAACGAGCTCTTGAGAGCAAACATGAGTTGGAATCCCGTGAACTATCCTTCCCACCACTCTCTTCATGCAACGACTATGCGCATCTCTCTCACTTGGCTCTCACACAACTATTGGCTATATACCGCTTATCGCTTCATGCTCATTTTACCGTGTTCACTTTGCATGCTACGTTTGCTTCTATGCCTTTGCCATGCAATTGTGACCCTTGCTTGCATCTACCCATGATTCACCATTATGCTACTCCTATGTGTATTTGCATGCTTGGTGGAGATCCTTGTTGCTATTGCCATGTTTATCATGTGCCTCATGCTATTGATGCTATTTTGCTCATATCCCCCTTTCATGCTTGTGCTATGTCGTGTGAATTATTCATGCACACTATTTGCACCCATGACATGCTTGCTATGATTCCCTCTAGTATGTTGCATCTTCTCACTACTAGCTAACACCACTTGATTTCTATGATTGCTTGCTTTGTCGCATCACCCATGTTCCATTATTACTTACTTTCTTGGGTTGATGACGTATATGTTCATGCCTCTCACATGATATATTTTGTTCATTGTCACTTGCCTCCAATTGTTGCATTTATGCTTATTGATCGTGGAGACTTGGACACTTTACCTGTGATGCATGCTTGCTTGATTGAGCCTATTGTATTTGGTTGTTCTCGCATCATATGCCTCCATACTATGAAATGCTCCCTTGTCCTTTCTTATGATGAGCATGATGCATCCACTTGTTGGGTATTTTACCACATGAATGATAGGTTTTGCATCTCCGCTAACCTCATTTGTTTTTCCGAGTGTTTGTCATGTTCTTTCATTTTGAAGGATTCACAAGGCGATACCATCATGAGATAATTTGGTCATGTGAAGGCATACACGATGTGCAACACCAACATTTGCGAGAATCTCCTAAAGGTGAACTCCTTCCCTTTGAGCCATCCTCAAATATGCATATTGGATGGGTCACTCTTTCATTGTTGTTTCCTTCTTGTTGTCTACATGATACATCTCACGAACGGAGGAACGACATTGAAGATTGGCTCTATGGACCTTCACATTGATGAGCGCTCAGACTTATTGGAAGCACCTTCCAACCTCCACTCATGCCCCGGCATTGAGCATTGGTACACCAACACCTACATATTTGTTAATTGTGCTCACACATGTCATGCTCATTGGACATATCATACACATGACAAATTTGCATCTTATGCATGGATTGACTCACATTATGATTGCCTTTTTGCATCTTGTATTCCAATGTCATCCATGATATATGAGCTTGTGCATTTTCTTAGCAAATTTGTTGTGATCTACCTTGATTGCATATTCATACATCATGATCTTATTGCCTACCATCAATTGCATGATGACATCACATTGAGCATCCATTACCATCTTCACGCTATTGATAAACCGTCTCATTATGACATCATTTTGCACCATGGTTGCATTGATCATACTCTTGCTTTTGCTCCCATGAATGCTGTGCATACATTTCCATATCTTTTGGATAAGCTTCATGCACCTTGTCATGATCACTATTGTCGCACGGACACATGTTTACTTGATGGACACTTTGTGTGCGCTAACCATTGTATTTCCGAGTGTCGCTTGTGTTTGCTATTTTTGCATGTCTATCACGCCGGACACACCTTGGAGTACTTGGATTGCGCAATGCTTTCAACTCCATCCAACTACAAGTCCGTCCACGACATCCATTTCCATGGTGATGAGGATCATGATCCGAGGTTGGATCTTTCCCAAGGGGGGGGGAGATGATGCGGAGCATCCCACGTTCATCCCCATGTACACTCCGACTACTCTCCAAGAACCAAGAGAACATAAGACGAGAGCTCAACTAGGCACCATTGGACACAAGGTGAACCCACTCCTCTTCGAACCATCACTTTCCATACGTGAGACATGGCTACTACCTCAAACATGTGTGCTATGCATGACCAGGAACCAAGAGGAAGCCCATGGACAAGAAGGCGAGGACACCAAGCGCGAGGAACAAGAAGAAGGGCCACGGAAGAAGCTCCAGCCACCGGACGACCGATCGGGACTGGATGTCCGACGCCTGAAGACCTACCGGACGACCGGCCCGGACCGGACGATCGGCGATCCTGCACCCAAGCCAAAATGAGCGGACGTCCGACAAGTCCCGGACATCCGACACACTCCAGCGTCCGGACGTCCGACCGCCCCTGGAAATCCGGCGCCACCTCATCCGAGCCGAAATGCCGGATGTCCGACAAGTACTGGACGACCGGACCCTTGCGAGCCACCGGACGTCCGTGTCAGGACCCCGATCCTAAGTCACACCGATCTAGCATGTAATACATCATATCACTTTGCGGCCTCACGCACGGTATTCCCACGGGTGCCACCTTACCTGGCCCGGGACCGTTTGCGCCTTTTGGCTCACGTATATGATAGTGTCGCTAGCATCCATATGACAAAGAACCCGGGCCGACATGGCTAGTCGTGAACCCAAAGCGGCGCTAACCCATGAGGACAGGCATACATGAATCACGTCGAGCATGTCGGTCATCAACGTGTGAATCCGGGCTGTAGCACTGGGCTAACAGGACTCCCATAATCACCGCGTGACATTTCCCCGAAGGGACAGACACAGGAACGAAGTGAATCACATGCCGGCCAGTCAAGTGTCCAGAGCAGTAGTGCTGGGCTAGCAGGACTCCGGTGAACCGGGCTATAGCGGACTACTATGGCTCAGGAAGCACTAGACTACATTTCCCCATATGAGAGGCTGCCAAGGATAAACAACTAGATTGTCGGATCCCAATCATACCAAGCATTTCAATCATACACACAATATGCCCGATATGAGTACATACAACATGGCATCACAACATAACTCTACGACTCAAGTATTTATTCATTAGGCTCTGAAGAGCCAGATATTACAAACATGGGTCTCATGACCCAACATATAGAGCATACAAGCAACAAGCACATGCGGAAGCTTAACTTGTCTGAGTACAGACAACTACAAATGAAGAAGGCCGAGAAGCCTGACTATCTACCAGATCCTGCCAAGGGCACAAGATCGTAGCTGAGGTAACAAGCTAAACGTCGAAGTCCACACGGAACTACTAGCGAGACTGACGTCTCTCTGCAAAAAAAAGGCAAACGTGAGTACAAATGTACCCAGCAAGACTTACATCAGAACTAGCTACATATGCATCAATGTCAATAAAGGGGGTGGTGGAGTTTGACTGCAGCAAGCCAGCTTTGACACGGTGGCTATCCTGAACTACAACTGCAAGTAACTCTTTTGAGGTGGCGCACATGAGTCCACATATTCACCATATCAATACACCACTATGGATCCACTTCCGTCTCCCTACGAGAAGGCCATCCATAGCACTCACGCTTATCTTGCGAGTTTTAGAGTATCCACTTTCACTTGTCTATGAACTGTTATAGGCAACTGTAGGATCGAAAGTATGTCTAGAGGGGGGGGGTGATTAGACTACTTGACCAAATAAAAACTTAACCTTTTCCCAATTTTAGTTCTTGGTAGATTTTAGCTAATTTAGGACAAGTCAAGCAATCATCACATAATTCAAGCAAGCATGCAAAGAGTATATAGGCAGCGGAAAGTAAAGCATGCAACTTGCAAGAATGTAAAGGGAAGGGTTTGGAGAATTCAAACGCTATTGGAGACACGGATGTTTTTCCCGTGGTTCGGATAGGTGGTGCTATCCTACACCCACGTTGATGGAGAATTCAACCCACGAAGGGTAACGGTTGCGCGAGTCCACACAGGGCTCCATCCAAGGGTAACGGTTGCGCGAGTCCACACAGGGCTCCACCCACGAAGGGTCCACGAAGAAGCAACCACCCACAAAGGGTCCATGAAGAAGCAACCTTGCCTATCCCACCATGGCCATCGCCCACACAGGACTTGCCTCACTAGCGGTAGATATTCACGAAGTAGGCGATCTCCTTGCCCTTACAAACTCCTTGGTTCAACTCCACAATCTTGTCGGAGGCTCCCAAGTGACACCTAGCCAATCTAGGAGACACCAGTCTCCAAGAAGTAACAAATGGTGTGTAGGTAATGAACTCCTTGCTCTTGTGCTTCAAATGATAGTCTCCCCAACACTCAACGCTCTCTCATAGGATTTGGATTTGGTGGAAAGAGGGTTTGAGTGGAAAGCAACTTGGGAAGGCTAGAGATCAAGATTCATATGGTAGGAATGGAATGTCTTTGTCTCAACACATGAGTAGGTGGTTCTCTCTCAGAACATATGAGTTGGAATGATGTGTGTGTTCTGATGGCTCTCTCATCGAATGAGAAGAAGGTGGAGGGGTATATATAGCCTCCACACAAAATCCAACTGTTACACACAGTTTTCCAATCTCGGTGGGACCGAATCAACAAACTCGGTCGGACCGAAAATGTAAACCTAGTGACCGTTAGTGGTTTTCGGTGGGACTGACATGCAACTCGGTAGGTCCGATGTGGTTAGGGTTTGGGCATAACGTAATCTCGGTGAGACCGATCACACAAACTCGATGAGACCGAATTTGGTAATTAGCTAACCAGAGAGTTGGTTAGGCAAACTCGGTGGGACCGATTTGCTCTTCCGGTGAGAGCGAGTGGAACTTGGTGAGACCGAAAAGTTACAAAGGGGAAACACTGAGTTTACATTGCAATCTCGGTGGGACCGATTCGCTCTTTCTGTGGGACCGAAAAGTTACGAAAGGGAAACAGAGCAACCCCATCTCGGTGAGACCGAGATCCCTATCGGTAGGACCGAATTGCTAGGGTTTGGCAGTGGCTAATGACAAGTGAAACTCGGTGGCGCCGGATAGGAAGAATCGGTAGGACCGAGTTTGGCTTAGGGTTTAGGTCATATGTGGATATGGGAAAGTAGTTGAGGGTTTTGGAGCATATCACTAAGCACATGAAGCAAGAGGCTCATTAAGCAACACCTCATCCCTCCTTGATAGTATTGGCTTTTCCTAAATACTCAATGTGATCTTGGATCACTAAAATATAAAATGAAGAGTCTTGAGCTTTTGAGCTTGAGCCAATCCTTTGTCCTTAGCATTTTGAGGGTTCCACTTTCACATCCATGCCATGCCAATCATTGAGCTTTCCTGAAATAATCATCTTGGAATAGTATTAGCTCAATGAGCTATATGTTGTTATGAATTACCAAAACCACCTAGGGATAGTTGCACTTTCAATCTCCCCCTTTTTGGTAATTGATGACAACATATAGATCAAAGCTTCGACAAATGATAATAAGCATGAAATATATCGTCGCTTTGAGAAGTATGTGATAAGTAAGAGCTCCCCCTAAATTTGTGCATATTTAAAATTTGCTTTGGACTGCAAATGCACAAAGAGTTAGAGTCATGGGTTACTCTTCCATGTCACATACATCTTGGTGGAGCGCTTAAAATGATAAGAATGAAATACATGCACTCATCACCAAGAAAAGTGAATGATCACACAAGATAGATAAGATGATAATATTAAGCAAACATTAAGTGTAGCTTATGATCAAACACATGATCATCAATGTCTCACAAATAATGACGTAGTATCCCAAACACTCAAAAGCAAACAAGTGAAAAACCACCAAATAGAGCAAGAGAGAAAAGCAACACACTCTCTCTCTCTCGAAGCCTATGATCTATACATCTTCTCCCCCTTTGGCAACAAGTTACCAAAAAGTTCCTAGAAAATGCATAGCACTAGATCGACGCTCAGGCTTGATCTTCAGGTGGTGGTGGAGTCCGGATCACTCCAAGGATGAAGGCTTCGGTACATGCTGAAGTAGTCGTTGGAGTTGGAGCTGAAGTAGATGCTGGAGCTGGTGGAACTGAGGCTGTAGCTGGTGCTGAAGTGGTGGCTCTGGTGTCAGCAACTGGCACGGCAGATGACCTCAGGCCTCGTGGCACTCTGGCAAAGGTATGAGTGGTAGTCCTGCCTCTCCTCTCCTGCATGTCCTCCTGGAGCTGCTCCACTGCAGACTGAACTTCTGTTACCTTGACATCCAGGCCATAGAACTTCTGTTCCATGATTCTCTCTAGGCTCTGCTGATTCTGAGTGAGGGTGGCCAGACTTTGCTCAATCCTCAGCGTGGATGCAATCAAGTAACCAAGCTGCTCTTGTTTGGTCTTCAAGAAGTATTCAGATGCCTCCTCTTGGGTAGGCATCTTGGCAGCTTTCTCCTTCCTCGCCTTCTCCTTCTTTGCAAATGCTTGGGCAGATGATGGCTCGTTCTCAGTCATGACAACTTCATTGTCCTCGAAATCTGGACGGATGGGCAGGTGTTCCTTGTCCAACAGATATATGCCCGTGCCCATCTTGGAGTTGATGAGCTCCTGAATTTGAGGGGCATATCCACAGCTCCTCTTCTGATCTGTTGCAGTCCTCTTAATTGTTTCCACTATGAGGCTCATCACCTTGAACTTCTGAGGCACATCAAACACATGTAGCAAGTTGATAGCATGGCCTCTGATCATCTTGTGATCTCCAGACTTGGGCAATAAGGTGTGCCTTAGTATCCAATTGATCGTAGGCAGTCCTGACAAAAGGTAATGCACAGAGCCAAACTTGAAGGTGTCAAGAGCTTCATTGGGAATTTCCTTGTACATATTGGACATGGAGTTATGGTCCATCTTCTTCTTGGCATAGATATCCAAGTCATCATCTTGCTCCTCTGGGGCATTTATGATCTGTGCCCACTCAGCAACTATGGATTGGTACCTTGTACCCTCAGACATCCATGTGATCCTCCCATCTGGATAAAAGTGTGCCGTGGAGTAGAATTGCATGATCAGTTCCTCGTTCCACTTTGTGAGATTCTGCCCAACAAAGTCAGCTACTCCACAAGCATTAAAGCTGTCAAATACTCCTGGGTAGTGCTCCTCCTTCTCCTTGATGTAGGTCCAATCAACCCAATGCATATCACAGACAATGGGCTTCTTATCTAACAGCACAGTCTCATAGAAATCCTGCTGCTCCTTGGTGTGAAACCTGTAGTCCACTGCTGTCCTTCTCCTTGAAGCATACGGGTCTGCTTCTCTCCATTTCCTCAGCCCTGAATCTCTCCTGAGCTTCATATCCTCAGCCACAGGATGAGCATCGTTGTGGTATGGAATCTTGGGCTTTAGCTTTCTCAGGACATTCTCCTCCTCATCCTCAGCAACAGTCTCAGGCACTGGGGCCTTGTTCTTCTCAGCTGCAGGAATGCTCCTTGTATTTCTCTTTGGTTTTGGCTTGGAGGCAGCTTTGGGCTTAGATGCAGTAGCCCCTGACCTTATGGCATCACCCATCAGCTTGGGTGCCTTGGGTGCTGGTGCAGCTACCTCTTCTTCCTCTTCTTCTTCCATGATGGAAGCTTTTCCAAGCACTCTAGCCACAGTCTTCTTCACCCTCTCCTTCCTTTTCTTGCCCTCAGCTGCAACTGGCTCTTGGGGAGTGGGCTTCTCAGTTGAGGCTCTTGCCTTTGACATGGGCTGCCTGCCTGCTGGCCTTTTGATTATCAGACCTGGCTTAGTGCCTTGAGCTGGCTCAACTCTCTTGGAAGTGGCCTCTTCCTCTGCCACATAGTCCTCATCTTCGGAATCTGAAGTCCTCTTCTTCCTTTGTCTCGTGGCAGCCTTTGGCAAGTTACTAGGAGTGCTCCTGCTGCCTTCATCAGATGAACTGGAGGGACTAGTGCCCTCACTCATCACCACTTGCTGTTCTGACAGATTCTGGCTATCACTCTGGTCTGACATGCTGCAAACTGATTGCTGACCCTGTGAATAGATTATAGATGAGATAGAAAAGATGAGCATCACAAAATGCAGATATTTTTGCAAAAGAATGATCCAAAAACTTAGTTTTAGTTTCCCACTGAAATCATCTCGGATCTACCGATTTTCAAACTCGGTGATACCGAATCAGTTTTGGAACCTAAACGAGTGAACTCGGTAGGACCGAGTCACAGTTCGGTGGCACCGAGACTGCTAGGGTTTCACTGAGTTCAAAAATCGGTCACACCGATAAGTAATTCTCGGTCAGACCGAGTCTCACTTGTGCAATGGCATAAGCCAAATCGGTGGGACCGAGTTTTTCAACTCGGTGGGTCCGAGATGGTTTCGGCGGAAACCTAAACCTAGAATTTTCGAATCAAACCTAATCTACGGGCGTTTTGACTGGATAGAAGTTTCTCAAACGTGGCAAGAATCAATATGATCACAATGTGCTAGGAATCAGATTGAGGAATAGCACAAAGATCAATTCCATACCCTAGTTCGGCAGGGACTTGCTACGGCGGCAACGGCCGGGCAGAATTCCCATTGACGGCGACGGAGACCAGCGACTGGAGGCTACTGGCGGCGAGAAGACGATCCGGAGACCTCGAGAGCAGAGCAGGCTATCGCGCGGGCGAAGGGGTTCGGAGAAATTTCCAAGTTTTGCCCGTGACTATATATAGCCCGACCCTGTCGGTGTGACCGAGTGGAACGACTCGGTGGCACCGAGATTCATAACTGCGTGCAGTTACTGAAACTCAGTGTGACCGAAAGGTTCAAATCGGTTGCACCAAGATCGAAAACCTAGATCAACTTAATGATCTCGGTAGGACCGAAAGTGGAGTATCGGTCAGACCGAGAATCATAAAGAGGTTTTGGAAGTTTAAGTCTATGACGAATCGGGGACTCCGAGCGCTCCTCACACAGAGTGGTTCAAATCTGACTTGATCAAATTTTGTGATGCAGCATGAATAGAGTTTGAGACGAGAAGAGCATAGATAGCTAGAGGAGGTTCTTAGGCATTCTAGTCCATCCACTTGGCAAAAGAAGATAAAACCAAACAATCAAAACAACAAGTGGATGTCCTCGAATGAGTAAAATTGCAATCCAGTATGCTCACACAATAAGATGGCAAATGAAATATGTGTCAAGGCATGCACAACCAATTCTAGCATCTATCAAGCAATTTGCGATGACTAGGTCATGTATATATGAGTATATTGACTTAGGAGTCAAGTGAGAGCACTTGATCATAGGTCATACTCATCATTTAAGCTCAAGTGGGGTTACCACTTTTACATAAAGCATTGTTTTGTTCACATCTTTAGAGTTGCTTTAGCTCAAGTCTTAGAGTAAAGCTCCCCCTAGATGTGATATCCCCCTTAAGAGGGATGAACTAACCTTGGGTTTTGTCGATGATGACTTCATGTAGATATTGAAGATGTGGATGCTCAATGTTGATGTAGATCTCTTGGAGCTATCCATTTGAGTGAATTGCACTTTCAATACCTACATGGGTTAGTCCCACAAGGAACAAGCAAGGATATCCATAGACATAGAGTGATGCACACAAAAGATGATGTCCATGAAAACTTTTTAGGTTACCTTGTCCCTTGTTTTACCAACAAGAGGGTTTGTGACTCCTTGAACTAGTGCAAGATGTGGAAGTTGATTGCACTTGTTCTTGCCAAAATGATAAGAGTGAATTATGTTGGCGGAGTCACCCTCAAGAACTCTCTAGTTCTTCTTCTTTTGGATCCACATCATCTTGATGGGAATCCTTGGAGTTGTAGTCGTACTTGATGAAGTGGAACTTGAAGTAGTCTTGGGAATCCACTTGACTAAGGTCTTTGGAGCTTCTTCAAATGCATCGATTTCCTCTTGAAGCTTGTCCTTGCCTTTTTGCTTGTAGTCTTGTGGTGGAAGATCATCTTGAGCTTGTGTCCCCTTGAAAGAAGTATACTTCTCTTGTTGAGGGACAAACTTTGTCTTAGGGTATTGATCTTCTTCCCACTCAACTCCATTGGCATTGAACTTTCGTTCAAAACCAACACCTTGATTCCTCCGGTGCATTCCTTGCTTGCGCACAATTTCCTCGAATTGCTTACTCCCGGCAAGGCTTTTGTACACTCCTTTCTCTATAATTCCCTTCAATAAGCTATTTTCTTGCTCAAGTGTAACTTGGCGAAGAGAATCATTAGTGGAATCAAGAGAACTACTAGAAGCAACAATATTGGATTTAGCATGATCATTGTTACTACTAGAGGAAGAATCTTTCTTGTTAGACTTGACTTGAGGCATGTAAGTGGATAAGAGTAAACGCTTGGCAATGTAAGAAGAAATTTTCTTGCGGAGATCATCATTGATTTCTTTTAAGAACTCATGCTCTTGCTCAAGATTGAGCTTTTCAAAGCGTAATTTCTCATGAGCTCTTAAAAGTTCTCGATGATCTTCGAAGATAGTGTCATGAGCTAACTTAAGAGTTTTTAGTTCTTTAGTTAGGGCCTCAATCTTCTCCTTATCATTGTCATTCGTTTTATCTTGATTAGCATGTTTAATTGACATTTCATCATAGTATTCATCACTAGAGTTGTCAACAAGCAAATCATCACCCAACAAGTCATCTTCATCACTATTGAAATCAACATACTCGGGGTGTGTTACCTTAGGACCTTTGGCCATGAAACATCTTCCAATTCCCTCATTTGGTGAGTCAAATCTGTCGTAGGAGTTGGTTGACACAAGTGCTAGACCGGCAACACCTTCATCTTGAGTATCTTTGGAGCCGGAGTAATAACTTCTCTCGGAGTGGCTGTCGGAGTCGGAGCCGGATACCCATTCACCAACATGAGCTTGATGTCTTCGTCTTGTGTAGCTCCTTGATGATTTTTCCTTCCTTTCCGAATCCTTGCTTCTCCGTGAGTATCTTCGTTCATAACGATCATCTCTACTCCTTCTCTCTCTTGGTGGTGATTCTTTGCTTCTTTTTGGAGAATCTTCTCTTCTTTTGTAGGCAGCCGTACACTCATTTGAATAGTGTCCGGGTCTTCCACAATTGTAGCAGTTTCGCTCTCGACTAGAAGATCTTTTGTCATTGTAGGACCTTGACTTGAAGCTTCTATCTTTGCTTCTACTCTTGTAGAACTTGTTGAAGTTCTTCACCATTAAGCTCAATTCTTCATTGAAGTCTTGTTTCTCACTTGATGATGTAGGGGCTTCACATGAGGCTTTATAGGCACCACTTGATTTGTTGTGAAGCTCAATTCTTCCAGTCACTTCCGTTGGCTTGAGATCTTTGTAATTGGGCATCATTTGGATCAATGTGCACATGGTATCATATTTTCCACCCAAGGCTCTTAGAATCTTCTTGATGCTGAATTTATCGGTCATCTCTTCACTTCCTAAGCCAGCAATCTCATTTGTGATGAGAGCAAGCCTAGAGTACATTTCGGCGACACCTTCACCATCCTTCATCTTGAACTTGTCAAGTTGGCTTTGAAGCACATCCAACTTGGATTCCTTGACGGAGTCGGTACCTTCGTGCATATCAATCAAAGTGTCCCAAATTTCCTTTGCAATCTCAAGACGGCTGATTTTGTTGAATTCTTCGGGGCACAATCCGTTGAAGAGAATATCACAAGCTTGAGCATTGTATTGCAACATCTTCAACTCATCCGCGGTTGCTTCACGGTTCGGTTCTCTCCCATCAAAGAAGTCACCTTGCAAACCAACACACACAATAGCCCAAACGGCAGGGTTATGTCCAAGAATATGCATTTTCATTTTATGCTTCCAACTAGCAAAATTATTACCATCAAAGTAAGGACCTCTACGGTGATAATTTCCCTCGCTAGACGCCATACTCTCCTAGGTTGTGAAACCAAGGCTATGACCACCAAAGGCTATGGAGATCAAGCAAATGGAGACCAAAGCTCTGATACCATTTGTACGATCGAAAGTATGTCTAGAGGGGGGGTGATTAGACTACTTGACCAAATAAAAACTTAACCTTTTCCCAATTTTAGTTCTTGGCAGATTTTAGCTAATTTAGGACAAGTCAAGCAATCATCACATAATTCAAGCAAGCATGCAAAGAGTATATAGGCAGCGGAAAGTAAAGCATGCAACTTGCAAGAATGTAAAGGGAAGGGTTTGGAGAATTCAAACGCTATTGGAGACACTGATGTTTTTCCCGTGGTTCAGATAGGTGGTGCTATCCTACATCCACGTTGATGGAGACTTCAACCCACGAAGGGTAACGGTTGCACGAGTCCACACAGGGCTCCACCCAAGGGTAACGGTTGCGCGAGTCCACACAGGGCTCCACCCACGAAGGGTCCACGAAGAAGCAACCACCCACAAAGGGTCCACGAAGAAGCAACCTTGCCTATCCCACCATGGCCATCGCCTACACAGGACTTGCCTCACTAGCGGTAGATCTTCACGAAGTAGGCGATCTCCTTGCCCTTACAAACTCCTTGGTTCAACTCCACAATCTTGTCGGAGGCTCCCAAGTGACACCTAGCCAATCTAGGAGACACCAGTCTCCAAGAAGTAACAAATGGTGTGTAGGTAATGAACTCCTTGCTCTTGTGCTTCAAATGATAGTCTCCCCAACACTCAACGCTCTCTCATAGGATTTGGATTTGGTGGAAAGAGAGTTTGAGTGGAAAGCAACTTGGGAAGGCTAGAGATCAAGATTCATATGGTAGGAATGGAATGTCTTTGTCTCAACACATGAGTAGGTGGTTCTCTCTCAGAACATATGAGTTGGAATGATGTGTGTGTTCTGATGGCTCTCTCATCGAATGAGAAGAAGGTGGAGGGGTATATATAGCCTCCACACAAAATCCAACCGTTACACACAGTTTTCCAATCTCGGTGGGACCGAATCAACAAACTCGGTCGGACCGAAAATGTAAACCTAGTGACCGTTAGTGGTTTTCGGTGGGACTGACATGCAACTCGGTAGGTCCGATGTGGTTAGGGTTTGGGCATAACGTAATCTCGGTGAGACCGATCACACAAACTCGATGAGACCGAATTTGGTAATTAGCTAACCAGAGAGTTGGTCAGGCAAACTCGGTGGGACCGATTTGCTCTTCCGGTGAGACCGAGTGGAAGTCGGTGAGACCGAAAAGTTACAAAGGGGAAACACTGAGTTTACATTGCAATCTCGGTGGGACCGATTCGCTCTTTCGGTGGGACCGAAAAGTTACGAAAGGGAAACAGAGAGTTTGCAACCCCATCTCGGTGATACCGAGATCCCTATCGGTAGGACCGAATTGCTAGGGTTTGGCAGTGGCTAATGACAAGTGAAACTCGGTGGCGCCGGATAGGAAGAATTGGTAGGACCGAGTTTGGCTTAGGGTTTAGGTCATATGTGGATATGGGAAAGTAGTTGAGGGTTTTGGAGCATATCACTAACCACATGAAGCAAGAGGCTCATTAAGCAACACATCATCCCTCCTTGATAGTATTGGCTTTTCCTAAAGACTCAATGTGATCTTGGATCACTAAAATATAAAATGAAGAGTCTTGAGCTTTTGAGCTTGAGCCAATCCTTTGTCCTTAGCATTTTGAGGGTTCCACTTTCACATCCATGCCATGCCAATCATTGAGCTTTCCTGAAATAATCATCTTGGAATAGTATTAGCTCAATGAGCTATATGTTGTTATGAATTACCAAAACCACCTAGGGATAGTTGCACTTTCAGCAACCCAGAAGTCCATTACCGCGGACACGGCTATTCGAATAGATGATGTTAACCCTGCAGGGGTGTACTTCTTCACACACGCTCTCACCACTTACCGCCGTTTACACGACATGTACTCGACAACCTTCAAGCGGAAGCCCAACGAGAGTGTCGGCCACAGCCTACCTAAACACTCAAGTCTATAGTCCAGGTTTATCGCCTATCCAGGTTCCATCCGCAGGGAGTCCGGCCGAGGTTTCCACATACGGCCCCGAACGATGTGTACAGGGTTCCGAGACACCAAACGGGCGCCCGGCATGCCCGGCCACGGTGTATCTACCGCATCATAGCCCACCCCTAGGGTCAACGCTACGCACGGCCGCCAACACATATCCTATAAACATCAGAAACTAGTTGCAACTCCTGGACAGAGGACAAGGGTGATCAAGAAGCCGAGAGGGTCCATTGGTTTCGGGCCCAATGCGTGGTAGTAATTGTTTCATGGATCACAAACACAGAACTCAGTTCCCAAGGACGGTTTCAATGAGACAACCCACCATGTACTCCTACATGGCCTCTCACCGCTACCTTTACCAAATCGTGTTCACACACTTAGCTCACACACAGTAGGACATGTTCACAACTTTCCAATTCATCCCCGATGAATCAGACCTGACTCAACTCTAAGCAGTAGCAGGCATGACAAACAAGCATGAATGAGTAGGTACATCAGGGCTCAAACAACTCCTACTCATGCTAGTGGGTTTTATCTATTTACTGTGGCAATGACAGGTCATGCAGAGGATAAGGGGTTCAACTACCGCAACAAGTAACAGATGATCGTTGTTGTCCTAATGCAGTAAAAGAGAGCAGGAGCGAGAGAGTGGGCTTGTATCGGAATGAACAAGGGGGTTGTGCTTGCCTGGCACTTCTGAAGATAACATTGAGTCTTCATCAGTGTCAACGATCACAGCATTGGAGCAGCATCTACCGAGAGGGGACAATTACCGGCAAACAAGGAAGGACACAATCAATGCGATGCAACAATATGATGCATGATCATGACATGGCAATATGCTCTTGATTGAGCTAATGCAACTAACAACAGGTTAAATGGAGTTGGTTTGAACACTAGGTTCAAATTCAAATTCAAACTATGAATTCAAATAATGCATTATCATGTTTTGGACTAAACAGTGAGGTTAAGTTGCTCAAACATGCATGAAAATGGTACAGATGGATTCCTTGAATTTTTCTGATAATTTTTCATATATAATTTATCTCATTTGGAGTTACGGTTTAATTTCTATGATTTTTTTGAAGTTTAAGCCATTTTCTGGAATTTTCTGAATTATTTAGAATTAACTAATTCCAGAAAATGAATTATTGCATCAGCATTACGTCACTATGACGTCAGCTGGTCAACACGGTCGCCTAGAGTCAAACTTGACGGCTGGGACCCACTGATCAGTGACTAGGCTAATTAACAGAGACTATTAGTGCTAATTAAATCCTAACTAAAAGTGTCAGTGGGGCATGGCCCACATGTCAGTGGCAGTGAGGTGGTAATTAGGTGGGGGGGTTAATCCTAACGACAGACACATCGGCAGTCGCCGGAGTTTCACCGACGGCGAGCAAAACGACGGCGGCGCGGCTCGGGATTGCACTACGGGCGGTGGTTTGGCGTGCTGGGGGCACTAGGGAGGAGCTCTTGCTCTCGCGCATCCAGCGGAGGCAGCAGCAGGTCACGGGGTTCCCGGAGTCAACGACGGCGAGCTCCAAGGCGGCGTCCGGAGTTCGGGCGAGATGCGAGTGAGAGCTAGGGGGCACGGGAGGGCGAGCTGGGGCGTGCTGCGGGCTCGTGGGGAGGCACTGAGCGCAGTGGTGTGCTCGAGTGTGAGCTCCAGCAGCCGTAGCCATGGCGGCAACATGGCCGGCGGCGAAGAGCTCTCGGGCTCGTTACGAGCGGCGGCTAGAGAGGGAGGTAGAGTACGGGGAGAGGGGGAAACGATGGTGGAGCTCACAGCGCATCCGATGGAATTGTCAGAGAGCTCGGGGACGCGCTGGTGACGGCGAATCGACGACGGCGACGCTCGGTGCAGGAGGTTGAAGATGATGTTGAGGGCGTCGCTTCAGGGCTCTCCTGGTGGCGTGAGTCGGTGAGGAGGTTGGCGACGAGGTGCAGGAGCTCGGGAATAGCTCATGGCATCGTCGGGACGGCGGTGGTCGCGACAAATTGCGTCGGCGATGACGAGCTCCGCTCGGGCGCGTGCGGGAAGAGAGCAGAGGATGGAGGGCGCTCGAGGGAGAGACGGGAAAGTGACAGGGGACCGAGGAGGGTCGCGTGGCGATGCTAGAAGGGCCGAGGCGTCGCGATGGAAGAAGGAGGTGGCCGGGCGTACGCCGGCGCGCGGCGAGCACGCGCCCTGCGTCCGACTGGCGCGAGGTGGAAGACGCCTCTGCCCCTGGTAGGCTGGGCTGTCTTACCGGGCCGCCAGCTGGCCAGGTAAGTGGGCTGCCAGGTAAGTTCTGTTCTGTTTTAATTTTTTGTTCTGTTTTCTTTTATTGAATCATTTTGCCACTAATTCAAATTCAAAAGAATTTCAAAACAGTGACAAAACCCTTTGAGTAATTTTATGTTGCTAGATGGACTTTCCCAACAGCACATAAAACATTTCAAAAGTTAATTGAAAACATATCCCATATATTATGAATATAATTCCAAATTCAAATACAATAATGATTTAAATTCAGTGCCAAAATAATTCCTTAAAAATGTTCAATATTTTTGGTTTGGATATAAACCCTTGCCAAAATTATCAAACATTAATAAAGGCCATTTTGGTTTCACTGAATGCAAGCTTAAGGGTTCTTGCCCCTTTTTTTATTTAAGTTTTTGAGGCTTCCACTTTCCTCAATTCAAGTTTCAGAAATTTAGACATGATGCAGGATGCTTATGAAACTAATTGCAATCAAATTCTAGGGCTGTGACAACTCACCCCCACTAAACAAGAATCTCGGCCCGAGATTCGAGACGTGAGGTAAGAAGGAAGGGGGGGGTCACAAAACTATCGCAGTGTTCTCGATCCAACTGCCCTTCCCGAGGATGTTGATTCATTGCATCACCTTGATCTCGACGTCTTGCTTTGAGAACTACATCCAACATGACAACGAGTAGAAAGGGAGAATTTAAGAGGAATCGACCTTCCTGAGGTTCGAGCAACTTAGGATCATCTTAATGATCACAAGAACAACTCATGGAATGAGACATGGTAACTTCTCTGGAGCTGAGAGGCAAAACACACATGGACAGAGATGGAAGGTAATAGATGACAATGGTTCAAATTGGTAGGCAACAATTCCACGCTGGAATAGGATGGTGCATGGTTTCAAGGTAGCGAGGAGATTGATTGCCATGATTCCACAACGGGGCACCTTAGGGGAGGTGACTCGTAAAATTATTACCTTAAGTGGCAAAAAGAATTACTTTTGATACAAAGATCATTGAAACTCTTTATACCAGCCTAAGGCAATCACATTCGATCATTGGAAGGGGTTCGAAAGAATGGCATACTCCGACTAGGATGGATGATGTGGACTACCTTGTTGATGACAACGCAATGGATGATTTTTGCTTATCATCGGAAATGGATGGGGCCTATGGTAAGTCCACTTTTGAAGATGATCATGAACAACAACTACTGAGGTGCAAGCTGGGAACAAAATGCAAATGTTGGGAATGATTCTGGTAAATGGGGAGAGCTCAACAGTCTAGAGTGAGTCCACTGTTTGAAAAGGTTATAACATAACCGAGGAACATGAAGCAAATCCCAGTTAATGCCAATGATAAAACCTAGTGCTTGCGCGTGCTCTCAAGAACTTGAGCATCTCCATATTTATCAAGGTTTTACCAATATCCATGTCAAGGATCCTAGCGACACAACATACCACCATGATGAATGGTGATGGATAATGCAGATGCAAAGGAAGATAACACTTTCTCAGATTTCACCTTAGCGAGGCCAAGGAAACAAAATCTGGATGATCGACCGAGAGACATTTAGCACTCCGCTTGTAATGTTCTCCTTGATGTGCTAGGATAACCCATTTATTGATACGGTTTGGTATCTAGGAAATCAAGTAAAGGTCGGACTTCGGGAGCACAAGAATCCGTAAGGATTAACTACGGAGGTAAATCCTACGAAATCCTCATGGGGAGGTGACCAACTTTCTCAATCAAGATACTACAATAATAGGCCTTCCGGCTAGGTGTGTTGGCCACGACTTCCACTTTACCGGTTATCGAGACCAATATTATAGTTCTTGGAAAATGCTCCAAACATCATATCTGCCTGAGATTCAGATCTGGTTGGTGTCAGGATATTCCAGACTCATCGAGTATAGAAAAGAAAATGAAGGTTTGCAACACAAATCGATGAGACGACGTTATGAGATTCTCGGGGAATGAACTACGATAGTAAGCTCCAAAACATGAGCTGGTTCTGCTACAAACCTGTGAACCCGTTGTCCAAGACAAGCATGACCACGTAGTAGTCTTATAGTAAAACACTACCGAGTTCGGTGGGGAACCATCATCAAGGATATCGAAGTCCTTACATAAGTCTTGCTCTTAGGAAGGAACTTCTTCTCCTTGAACAAATAAATTAGTGGCTTGGTGTGCTAGGGAATACATATGGAGTGGAGGTAATCAATCTACCAAACCATAGAATACTTCGCACGTATGCATGACTGATTTGGGATGATTCTAGAGGAAACAAAAACAAGCTTTCTTGAATTCACGGCGACAACTTACATCTAATGGACGTGAATCAAAGGAAGTCACTTCTTTCATCCAAACATATACCTCATGAACGGGACACGAGGGCAACGCTTACAAAGTTTCCAACACTAGCTTAATGTTCAACATGAATCATGGAGGAGACAAGATGCTGCTGATGGGCTCAACAAAAACTCGTCGAAATTTCCATATCACTGGACTTCCACCATCATGTGAACACGGTGATAGCATTGGTCAGACCAAAAGATGTAATGGTGTATGCTCGAGGGATCAACCACGAGTAAGACAACATTACGAACATCGTTGATTCTGATTTGACTTGACGATAGCCCATACCCAAGTCAAAGTTTTGATACAACAATAGGTCCAACAACTGATCACAAGGACCAATCGATGAAGATATTATCTTTCTTCAACACACACACAAGGATATCCCTTAAGAGTGAACTAAGTAGATTAAGCTTTTATCTTCCAACTCTCCAAGTTGTTGTTAAGCTTAGCCAACTAGCTCAGGGGTATCCAACACAGGTTCTTGGGGAAAAGTGGTTTATCGGAAAACCAACTTGTTCACGAACTCAACATAACGGTCAGGTGACAACCTGGTAACACTTCCGAGAAGATATTCGGAAAATCACGAACCACCGATATGTTATTAAGCTCGAGAACAATCTTGCTTTTCAGGGCAAGACGATATGATCAAGGAGCGAGGGATTCACAGTCCTAACTCATTGGTCAATGAGTGCACCCGAAATATGGACTAGGTAGCACGGTCAATCTTAGGATGGTGATTTAATTACCAGCACACTAAGAATGAGAGTATTGTCCATTAACTACCAAGCAACGGAGTTGCTAGGAATATTGCTTTCACACACCACGGTTCACTTGTCGGCACTCCGGTTATAATAACACGGAACTGAGGAATGAACAATGATGGCAAGAAGCATCACTGCGTCAAGAGTTCATAAGAGGTGGTGCAATTCTCATGACAGTCCTGACATAAAAGGGGTAATACTCCAGGGTAGAACAGAGCAAAAGCTGGATGGCATTTGATCTGCAGAACACAACTGCTTTGACCCAATCCTGGATATGGATGAGGTACTGGAGTTTGTTTCTCCTAGTCATTCTGAAATAGAATGGCTCGACGGACCACGAGAAAAATAAGCATCGATAACACGAATGCACAACTAAAGAGGGACAACTCAAAGGAACATATATTTTTTCTGAGTTGTGGATGCATAGATTAGTATGTCGAACGAGTTCAACATATTTCTTCCGGATAACCCATGCGGAGAGGTAGGATTGACAGAGTCACAATATAGAATGGGGAACTCATCGAGAGCCCTCCTGTTGTGATCTTTTGATCCAACAAACTTCTTCCATAAGTGGTTCATAGTATTTGGAAGGAGGAAATACCACGGACCTCGAGGACTATCGCAAAGGTTACTAATATCCTAAAGAAACTAGCAACACTATCAACATGAGATAAGTAGGGTGAATCTCGGGTTCAAAACCCAGGAGTAGATTGCCTACTACTAAGTGGCATCACGGGATGCTTTCAAGAATGGTGGCCAGAATCATCACACCGGGAACACAAAACATGGCTAGATTACTAGGTGACACCCTAAACACCTAGGGTCATAATAATAGCTCCAACATATATGTCGAGGCAATAGAGTACCTCAACTGACAGGTAGTATGATTAATCTGGCCCAAATGGACATCAGGAACGGAAAGAAAGGGTTTGCAAATGCATCAGACTATGTAGAAACCTGGGATGACTCGGACAACATAACGGCTGTAAATGCTCAAAATGATTTGAGACATCCTGTAAAACGGTGGCATAACCACTCAACATCACAATATCAATGTTCTGCGATCAACTAAGAACACATGGAAGTAGTAGAAACAGAACTGGGGCTTAACTCAACAATCCTAGACAACTACGATTTAGTAACACGTCATCCTGAGAGATAGAAGAGAAGCCTAGTTCTTACCCCCCGTCAAAGAGAAGAGGTTAACTCAGATCAGAAGGCCATGAGGTATAAGGAGTAAAAAGAGCCTTACGTTCCCTTCCCCAATCAATTCCCTTACATAACTAAAGCATTTCTAGACTCAACTTCGATCAGTTTGGCTTGGTAATCCTACAGGCAGTCAGGCTCTGATACCAACGCTGTCAGGACCCCGATCCTAAGTCACACCGATCTAGCATGTAATACATCATATCACTTTGCGGCCTCACGCACGGTATTCCCACGGGTGCCACCTTACCTGGCCCAGGACCGTTTGCACCTTTTGGCTCACGTATATGATAGTGTCGCTAGCATCCATATGACAAAGAACCCGGGCCGACATGGCTAGTAGTGAACCCAAAGCGGCGCTAACCCATGAGGACAGGCATACATGAATCACGTCGAGCATGTCGGTCATCAACGTGTGAATCCGGGCTGTAGCACTGGGCTAACAGGACTCCGGTAATCACCGCGTGACATTTCCCCGAAGGGACAGACACAGGAACGAAGTGAATCACATGCCGGCCAGTCAAGTGTCCAGAGCAGTAGTGCTGGGCTAGCAGGACTCCGGTGAACCGGGCTGTAGCGGACTACTATGGCTCAGGAAGCACTAGACTACATTTCCCCATATGAGAGGCTGCCAAGGATAAACAACTAGATTGTCGGATCCCACTCATACCAAGCATTTCAATCATACACACAATATGCCCGATATGAGTACATACAACATGGCATCACAACATAACTCTATGACTCAAGTATTTATTCATTAGGCTCTGAAGAGCCAGATATTACAAACATGGGTCTCATGACCCAACATACAGAGCATACAAGCAACAAGCACATGCGGAAGCTTAAATTGTCTGAGTACAGACAACTACAAATGAAGAAGGCTGAGAAGCCTGACTATCTACCAGATCCTGCCGAGGGCACAAGATCGTAGCTGAGGTAACAAGCTAAACGTCGAAGTCCACACGGAACTACTAGCGAGACTGACGTCTCTCTGCAAAACATAAAATAGGCAAACGTGAGTACAAATGTACCCAGCAAGACTTACATCAGAACTAGCTACATATGCATCAGTGTCAATAAAGGGGGTGGTGGAGTTTGACTGCAGCAAGCAAGCTTTGACACGGTGGCTATCCTGAACTACGACTGCAAGTAACTCTTTTGAGGTGGCGCACACGAGTCCACATATTCACCATATCAATACATCACTATGGATCCACATCCGTCTCCCTACGAGAAGGCCATCACTAGCACTCATGCTTATCTTGCGAGTTTTAGAGTATCCACTTTCACTTGTCTATGAACTGTTATAGGCAACCCAGAAGTCCATTACCGTGGACACGGCTATTCGAATAGATGATGTTAACCCTGCAGGGGTATACTTCTTCACACACGCTCTCACCACTTACCGCCGTTTACACGACATGTACTCGGCAACCTTCAAGCGGAAGCCCAACGAGGGTGTCGGCCACGGCCTACCTAAACACTCAAGTCTATAGTCCAGGTTTATCGCCTATCCAGGTTCCATCCGTAGGGAGTCCGGCCGAGGTTTCCACATACGGCCCCGAACGATGTGTATAGGGTTCCAAGACACCAAACGGGCGCCCGGCATGCCCGACCACGGTGTATCTACCGCATCATAGCCCACCCCTAGGGTCAGCGCTACACACGGCCGCCAACACATATCCTATAAACACCAGAAACCAGTTGCAACTCCTGGACAGAGGACAAGGGTGATCAAGAAGCCGAGAGGGTCCATTGGTTTCGGGCCCAATGCATGGTAGTAACTGTTTCATGGATCACAAACACAGAACTCAGTTCCTGAGGACGGTTTCAATGAGACAACCCACCATGTACTCCTACATGGCCTCTCACCGCTACCTTTACCAAATCGTGTTCACACACTTAGCTCACACACAGTAGGACATGTTCACAACTTTCCAATTCATCCCCGATGAATCAGACCTGACTCAACTCTAAGCAGTAGCAGGCATGACAAACAAGCATGAATGAGTAGGCACATCAGGGCTCAAACAACTGCTACTCATGCTAGTGGGTTTTATCTATTTACTGTGGCAATGACAGGTCATGCAGAGGATAAGGGGTTCAACTACCGCAACAAGTAACAGATGATCGTTGTTGTCCTAATGCAGTAAAAGAGAGCAGGAGCAAGAGAGTGGGCTTGTATCGGAATGAACAAGGGGGTTGTGCTTGCCTGGCACTTCTGAAGATAACATTGAGTCTTCATCAGTGTCAACGATCACAGCGTCGGAGCAGCATCTACCGAGAGGGGACAATTACCGGCAAACAAGGAAGGACACAATCAATGCAATGCAACAATATGATGCATGATCATGACATGGAAATATGCTGTTGATTGAGCTAATGCAACTAACAACAGGTTAAATGGAGTTGGTTTGAACACTAGGTTCAAATTCAAATTCAAACTATGAATTCAAATAATGCATTATCATGTTTTGGACCAAATAGTGAGGTTAAGTTGCTCAAACATGCATGAAAATGGTACAGATGGATTCCTTGAATTTTTCTGATAATTTTTCATATATAATTTATCTCATTTGGAGTTACGGTTTAATTTCTATGATTTTTTGAAGTTTAAGCCATTTTCTGGAATTTTCTGAAATATTTAGAATTAACTAATTCCAGAAAATGAATTATTGCATCAGCATTACGTCACTGTGACGTCAGCTGGTCAACACGATCGCCTAGAGTCAAACCTAATGGCTGGGCCCACTGGTCAGTGACTAGGCTAATTAACAGAGACTATTAGTGCTAATTAAATCCTAACTAAAAGTGTCAGTGGGGCATGGCCCACATGTTAGTGGCAGTGAGGTGGTAATTAGGTGGGGGGGTTAATCCTAACGACAGACACGTCGGCAGTCACCGGAGATTCGCCGGCGGCGAGTAAAACGACGGCGGCGCGGCTCGGGATTGCGCTACGGGCAGTGGTTTGGCATGCTGGGGGCACTAGGGAGGAGCTCTTGCTCCCGCGCATCCAGCGGAGGAAGCAGCAGGTCACGGGGGGCCCGGAGTCGACGACGGCGGAGTTCGGGCGAGATGCGAGTGAGAGCTAGGGGCACGGGAGGGCGAGCAGGGGCGTGCTGCGGGCTCGTGGGGAGGCACTGAGCGCAGTGGTGTGCTCGAGTGCGAGCTCCAGCAGCCGTAGCCATGGCGGTGACATGGCCGGTGGCGAAGAGCTCTCGGGCTCGTTACGAGCGGCGGCTAGAGAGGGAGGTAGAGTACGAGGAGAGGGGGAAACGATGGCGGAGCTCACAGCGCATCCGATGGAATCGTCAGAGAGCTCGGGACGCGCTGGTGACGGCGAATCGACGACGGCGACGCTCGGTGCAGGAGGTTGAAGATGATGTTGAGGGCGTCGCTTCGGGGCTCTCCTGGTGGCGTGAGTCGGTGAGGAGGTTGGCGACGAGGTGCAGGAGCTCGGGAACAGCTCGGGGCATCGTCGGGACGGCGGTGGTCGCGGCAAATTGCGTCGGCGACAACGAGCTCCGCTCGGGCGCGTGCGGGAAGAGAGCATAGGAGCGAGGGCGCTCGAGGGAGAGAGGGGAAAGTGACAGGGGACCGAGGAGGGTCGGATGGCGATGTTAGAAGGGCCGAGGCGTCGCGGTGGAAGCAGGAGGTGGCCGGCGTGCGCCGGCGCGCGGCGAGCACGCGCCCTGCGTCCGACTGGCGCGAGGTGGAAGACGCCTCTGCCCCTGGTGGGCTGGGCTGTCTTACCGGGCCGCCAGCTGGCCAGGTAAGTGGGCTGCCGGGTAAGTTCTGTTCTGTTTTAAATTTTTGTTCTGTTTTCTTTTATTGAATCATTTTTCCACTGATTCAAATTCAAAAGAATTTCAAAACAGTGACAAAACCCTTTGAGTAATTTTATGTTGCTAGATGGACTTTCCCAACCACACATAAAACATTCCAAAAGTTAATTGAAAATATATCCCATATATTATGAATATAATTCCAAATTCAAATACAATAATGATTTAAATTCAGTGCCAAAATAATTCCTTAAAAATGTTCAATATTTTTGGTTTGGATATAAACCCTTGCCAAAATTATCAAACATTAATGAAGGCCATTTTGGTTTCACTGAATGCAAGCTTAAGGGTTCTTGCCCCTTTTTTTATTTAAGTTTTTGAGGCTTCCACTTTCCTCAATTCAAGTTTCAGAAATTTAGACATGATGCAGGATGCTTATGAAACTAATTGCAATCAAATTCTAGGGTTGTGACAGTCCGGTACCTGTCGGACGATCGGCCCCTGGCTGTGTCCAGTGTTGCGGGCCGAAGCCCATGTACCCCTCACTTACCCCTTCGTGTCCCTAGACTATATATACAACTCCACCACCTTCTAGTGAGGGTTAGCATTGGTTTAGCTCATATTTAGAGATAGAGCATTTCTCATCCACATCGGATGTACTCCATGAGAGAGACCGTGGCCCCTCTTCGGAGAAGATCCCTTTGGATTTAAGACCCCGCTACGGGAAGATCCCCTTGTGGATTCAAGACCTCCTAACAGAGAAGACCGGCTACCTTTGTATCGTCCTTAGTTGTTCGTGGATCGTGTGATTTCTTATGTACTCGAGGATCTAGCACATGTCCGACTATTTCTTGTTGGTTTAGTGTTTCTCTCGTGTTTTCCCCCGTTTTTTCCCTCGTTTCCCTCCTCGTGTTCTTCGTGTTCGTCGTGGGACCCGCTCCTTTCGTGAAAGATCGGCCGATTAGGGTTCTACCGTACATCACGTTCTCTATAATTCAACTACCAACATCAAGGCAAGTTCACATTTGACCATTATTTCAATTACCTATGCTTTATTTATGCACTTAGTCCTTTACGGTAGGATTGCATGGTAGGAATTTATGCCGAATGGCTATGCTTTTACCTAGTAGTTCATTTGAGGTATTCTGAACTATACAACCTTGTCACCACCATGTAAGTTTATTTCTGCCTCGCTAATGTAGACGTGGATTGCGAAATGTTCATGGCGAGCCTTGAGTGACAAAGTAGTAATCAGGACCAAGACTTAAATGAACAACCTGGGCGGAAACTTGGTTTGAATGGTGGCGAAGTATAGTGGGGGCACGCATGGGAAATCCATGGTGGTGCACCACTAGTAGTTCGTCCGCCCAGGATCAAAGGGATCAAACATATTTTCATGTCTAGAAGCATACTTGTGTAGCCACAAGCCAATATGGGCTCTGGCTTAGTTGAGTAGTTAGTGTGACCTCTTCCGGGATAGTCTAGCAGATGTAGAATGAGTAGGTGTACCGGCCTATCCATGGGTTAAGGGGAAATACTTTCGAAAGACTATGTCTCGGTCATCCTGTTCTCAAACGCCTGGCAGTGCGAGAACTTCAAGGGAGGCAATCGAGTCTTGTGGGGATAAGTGCGCAAACCTCGGCAGAGTGTTAAAACCTAATCGATTATCCGTGTCCCTGGTTACGGACAACTTGAGCATCTAGTAGTGGAAATGCTGGGAGATCTCATCACCCTTAAGTTAAAAAGTTGGGTTTTAAATGAAACTTTGGGAATGGTTGAGTTTGGTTTGCCAACTCATCCTATGCAATGTTGTACTACTAGAATAATATCTTTTATTCTAGGGAAAAACTAGCTTTATGCAAAAACTAAACATAGAGCTTTCCACAAGCCAAATTGCACGTACAAATAGGGCCATTATTCTTATGATGTGACTTGCTAGTACATTCAATGTACTGACATACAGTTCTGCAATGTCTTATGTTGCAAGAATTTCTACGACGAATAAGAGTTATATTGTAGGGTTACGGTCTACACTCAACTTGCCGTTGGCGTTGATGGGACTCCACACCCATTCGATTGTTTCCACTGAGACTTATGAGGTATATATTAGTTTTACGTTATTTATACATGTGATTGCACTTTGATATATACATTGATGTACAGTCTGTGCCAGCATACCGATCCAAGGATGGCACAGATACATAGAGGCTTGACCATTTGAGGTTGGGTTGCTACAGAGATGGTATTGGAGCACATGTTGACTATAGGACATGACCCTAGAAATTGGAAAGCCATAGGAAAGGAAATCCCTAAAACTTTATTCTCAAAACATCTTTTACCTCTCATCTTTTCTGATTTTATCAAATAGTCCCTCTTAACTCAAATAGTTAGAATATACCCTTTACCCTTTTATCACCGGAGGATTCAACTGAAGCGACTCCAAGAGGGACAAGTTATCGGACAACTGATGGCCACTTTAGATTAAAAAGGATTTCACCGTGCATTTGAAGAATTGAAGATACAACATTGAAGACTCCAAAGACTCAAAGAAAAGAAAGACCCTGAAGAATTCCAGTATTTATTTGACCTTTAGAAGACCAAACCCCTGTTATATACTTACGTTAGATGCGACGATTTGTGAGCTGTCATTTATTTGATGTTTTTCCGACAGCCACAAAATAAAACCTATTTCTTAAAAACTATTGTTTGTATTGTGTGTATCTCTCCCTTTTCTTCTCTCCTATCTCATCCCAAAACCCTTGGACCCAATAGATGATGAAGGAAGACGGACTGCTATTCTCTGGACGGATGACTCAGTTGGAGGCAAAGCTATGGATTCAAACATGGAGGATCACTTTGGAAATAAATGATTACAAGGAAGTATGAGGTTCAATATGCTCTTCAGTATTTTACCGAGAGTGTAGCAACCTAGTGGAAAATGCATCAAGCCATACAAGGATGCAACGGAGCAAAAAACTTGGGAGGAATTCAAGAAGACTCTGTTGAGATCCCGTCTTATTCGGAAGTACTATGATAACCCGAAGAAGAAACCATGTGCTTGCAAGATTTGCGGAGAAATAGGACACACCAATGAAGAATGCAAGGATGGATGCCCTCATTGTGAAGGAAATCACCCAGCTTAAGAATGCCCAACTGGCAGGTTACGTGTTTCCTGTGTGAAGGAACTATGCACTACCCTGCTCAGTGTCACCTTTACCCCAAGGCACAATAAATTACCAAGCAGCAGAAAGGAGCCCTCAGAAAAAAATTCAAAAGAACCAACGATGAAGGAAGATGTTGAAGACTCTGATGGAGAAGGCCTAAACAAATTTTACGCTCATGCCTTCTATTCATGTGGAGAAGGACATTTTCACGGTATTGCACAAAGGAAAGAGAAGAGTATCTCGGAGACTACCCGATAATAGAAGTGAAGTTTGACCCTCAGGAAATAGAAGCTCTGATCATTATAGAGAAATCCAGGAAGAGAAAATGAAGGCATCCCCAGAACAACCCAATTTCTGCAGAGAAGGACATGAGACATATCACTTGTTACAGGTGCCAGGATCTAGGTCATTACGCTGATTAATGTCCAGAGAAGAAGCCAAGAACCCAAAAACAAACACCATCCCCAAGAAGCCCAAAGACTTACCGGAAGTTATTTGTTTTTGTTGCAAGGAAGCCGGACATTATGCTACTAAATGTCCCGACAAGACGAAAGCCAGAGCTGAGTAGTTGAGATTTTGATATTGGTAATAAGTGTAGTAGGGAGCAAACTTATTTTCATGAGTACAAAGAGTTGAGTTATGTAATGGGTGCTCAGAGATTGTAATGAATTCATGAATCAATAAAATTAATGTGCCATGATTTCATATGTTGAATTGTATTAGTTGTTACTCTATGAACAAAGGTTTTGGACCAGTTTCGAGGATATGAGAAATATGGTTTAGGGATGAATTTGTGAATTTCATTTTAAGGGTGGTAGTACCCTATGAGGACACTTGACCCATGGAAAGAAAAATCTATTCCGCGGAGTGAAGTTTGGACAAAATAAGTATGAGTTTTGTTTTGATATATATGTTACCCCAAGAATACGAATGAATGAAATAATGTTGGATTTAAAGGAGATGAAATGTTGGAATAAGGAACAATTGTAACTCCAAGGATGGGATAAAGTAATACAAGTGTTGACGTGGGCCATAACCCACATGACCCATGATTTGAAAAGGAACAAGCACAACCTTGTTGCAGGAAGAATTATGGAAGAAGTTGTGATTTCATCAATAGACGTTCCATAGGAGGTTACGTAAACCCGAGAGGTGTGAGGAAACGATAGAGGTTTTGCTTGGCTTGCAGAACCAATGGATTTACCCGAACCCAGTTCATGGAGAAGAGAAGTTCTGCAATGCTTGTGAGGATGCCCAAGTGTTACAATACGTGATTAACTATCTGCGTATGTAGTAATGATTCAAGTACGTGATGGATTGCCCCCCATACCGGAGACTTCTATCATGAACTATCATATATTGATGGAAAATCAGAGAGCCTTAAAACCCTAGAAGAGTTTCGACAAGCCAAGACAAAAACCTTAGAATGGCAGGACGATGGAAACCCTATACAGGAACCCGTTGCCAATCATAGGATATACGATGAGATTCAACCCAGACCCATTTCCTGTAGGAGAACCAGTAATTGTCGATCACCATGAGATTTTCGATAGTTGTTTAGCATTGGCGACAACCTGACAGGTAAGAAGACCCAGAATCGGAAGGATCTTATGAAGGAAATATTCCCTAGAGGCAATAATAAAGTTTATATTTTATATTTCCTTATAGCATGATAAATGTTTATTATTCATGTAGAATTGTATTAACCAGAAACTTGATATATGTGTGGATACATAGAAAAAACACTGTGTCCATAGTAAGCCTCTACTAGACTAGCTCGTTAATCAAAGATGGATAAATTTCCTAACCATATACATGTGCTGTCATTTGATGAACGGGATCAAATCATTAGGAGAATGATGTGATGGAAAAGACCCACCCGTTAGCTTAGCATATTGATCGTTCAATTTTATTGCTATTTCTTTCTTCATGTCAAATACATATTCTTTCGACTATGAGATTATGCAACTCCCGGATACCGGAGGAATACCTTATGTGATATCAAATGTCACAACGTAACTGGGTGATTATAAAGATGCTCTACAGGTATCTCCGAAGGTGTTTTTTTGGGTTGGCATAGATTGGTAGTAGGATTTGTCACTTCGAGTATCGAAGAGGTATCTTTGGGACCTCTCGGTAATGCACATCATAAGAAGCCTTGCAAGCAAAGTAACTAATGAGTTAGTTGCAGGATGATGTATTACGGAACGAGTAAAGAGACTTGCTGGTAAAGAGATTGAACTAGGTATGTAGATACCGACGATCGAATCTCGGGCAAGTAACATACCGATGGACAAAGGGAATACCGTATGTTGTCATAACGGTTCGACTGATAAAGATATTTGTAGAATATGTAGGAGCCAATATGACCATCTAGTTTCCGCTATTGGTTATTTACTGGAGAAGTGTCTCGGTCATGTCTACATAGTTATCGAACCCGTAGGGTCCGCACGCTTAACGTTCGATGATGATATAGTATTATATGAGTTTTGTGATTTGGTGACTGAATGTTGTTCGGAGTCCTGGATGAGATCACGGACATGATGAGGAGTCTATAAATGGTTGAGAGGTAAATATTGATATATAGGACGACGGTATTCGGACACCGCAAGTGTTCCGGAGGGTATCGAGTACTTATCGGGTCACTGAAAGGTGTTTTGGGTACCCCGACAATCCTATGGGCCATATGGGCCTTGTGATGGAACACACCATCCCACAAGGGGCTGGTGCACCCTATAAGGCTATAGGAGGAGGAGAAGGAAAGGGGGAAAGGGAAAGGAAAGTATGGATTAGGATTCCCACTTCCTTCCCTCACCCCCTCTTTCCTTCCCCTTCATGCATACATGGAAAAGGGGGGCGCAGGCCATGGCAAGGTCCCTAGGGGGCGGCGGCCAACCCTAGGGCGCTGAGGGAGTCCTGGATTAGGGGGTATCCGGACAACCGGATTATATCCTTTGGCCGGACAGTTGGACTATGAAGATACAAGATTGAAGACTTCATCCCGTGTCTGGATGGGACTCTCCTTGGCGTGGAAGGCAAGCTTGGCAATAGGGATATGTAGATCTCCTTCCTTGTAACCGACTCTGTGTAACCCTAGCCCCCTCCAGTGTCTATATAAACCGGAGGGTTTTAGTCCGTAGGACAACATACAATCATACCATAGGCTAGCTTCTAGGGTTTAGCCTCTTCGATCTCGTGGTAGATCAACTCTTGTACTACTCATATTATCAAGAACAATCAAGCATGACGTAGGGTATTACCTCCATCAAGAGGGCCCGGACCTGGGTAAAACATCGTGTCCCCTTCCTCCTGTTACCATCCGCCTTAGACGCACAGTTCGGGACCCCCTACCCGAGATCCGCCGGTTTTGACACCGACATTGGTGCTTTCATTGAGAGTTCCTCTGTGTCATCATCGTTAGGCTTGATGGCTCCTTCGATCATCGATAGCGATGCAGTCCAGGGTGAGACTTTTCTCCCCGGACAGATCTTTGTATTCGGCGGCTTCGCACTGCGGGCCAACTCGCTTGGCCATCTGGAGCAGATCGAGAGTTACACCCCTGGCCACCAGGTCAGGTTTGGAAGCATAAACTACACGGCCGACATTCGTGGAGACTTGATCTTCGACAGATTCGAGCCCTTGTCGAGTGCGCCGCACGGTCACGGTGAGGATGATTTAGCTCCACCATCGGATAGTGTTCGGGAAATCGCACCGGCGACCGCTCCGACCCTCAATTCAGAGCCAGTTGCGCCATCCAAGAACGGGTGGATAGACCCCTCCACGGAGGCCGCATCTTCAGCGGCGATCGAGCCAAATACCGACCTTACCCTTCATGGGAGCGGTGATGCCGAACTACCGGATTCTTCCCCGACCATGGACTCCGAACCGCCTGCGCCCGTGCCTATCGAATCCGACTGGGCGCCGATCATGGAGTTCACCTCCGCGGATATCTTTCAGCACTCGCCCTTTGGCGACATACTGAACTCATTAAGGTCTCTGTCCTTGTCAGGAGAGTCCTGGCCGAACTATGTCCGGCAGGATTGGGATGCGGATGATGAAGAAATTCGCCGCCCACCCACCACACACTTAGTAGCAACTGTCGACAATTTGACCGACATGCTCGACTTCGACTCCGAAGACATCGACGGTATGGACGACGATGCAGGAGACGAACAAGAACCACTGCCCACAGGGCACTGGACAACCACCTCATCATATGATATATATATGGTGGACACACCCAAAGAAGGCAATGGCAACGGGACAGCAGAGGGTGACCCCTCCAAGAAGCAACCCAAGCGCCGACATCAGCGGCGCCGCTCTAAGCCTCGCCAAGGCAAAAGCAGTGATACCGGCACAGGAGATAATAGCACCCCGGACAGTGCCGAAGATGACAACAATCCCCTCCAGCAAGATTTAGATCAGGAGGATGGAGAAGCTAGCCCTTCCGAGAGAGCGGCAGATGGAGAGTCGGAGGATGATAATTACACGCCTCCCTCCGAAGACGAGGCAAGCCTCGACGATGACGAATTTGTCGTGCCTGAGGATCCCGTCGAGCAAGAGCGCTTCAAGCACCGGCTTATAGCCATGGCAAATAGCCTTAAGAAAAAGCAACAACAGCTTCAAGCTGATCAAGATTTGCTAGCTGACAGATGGACTAAAGTCCTTGCGGCCGAGGAATATGAACTTGAATGCCCCTCCAAGAGTTACCCAAAGCGTAGGTTGCTACCCCGACTAGAGGAGGAAGCATTAAAACCTACATCTCCAGCGTATGACGCGGCTGATCGGCCACCTCGTGGCCGCGGCAAAGAGGCATTTCAGCCGAAAGCTCAGCCCGCACCCCGACGCCACTCAAATAAAAATGTCAAGGCATGGGGAAACACGCTAGACTTGCGAGACGTGTTGGAGGACAAAGCAAAACATGCAAGATCGATCTACGGATCACGAGGGCGCGCCACTATGCGAGACGAAAACCATCACGCCGGATACAGTAAAAGTAAATCCGGTCGGGCCGAACACAGCGGACAAGACTCACTTGAGCTGCATCGTGATATAGCCCAGTACAGAGGCGCCGCACACCCCCTATGCTTCACAGACGAAGTAATGGATCACCAAATCCCAGAGGGTTTCAAACCCATAAATATTGAATCATACGATGGCACAACAGATCCTGCGATATGGATCGAGGACTTCCTCCTGCACATCGACATGGCCCGCGATGACGATCTACACGCCATCAAATACCTCCCACTTAAACTCAAAGGACCAGCTTGGCATTGGCTCAACAGCCTGCCAGCAGAATACATTGGGTGTTGGGAAGATCTGGAAGCCGCATTCCTCGACAATTCCAGGGCACTTATGTACAACCACCAGATGCCGATGACTTGAGCCACATAGTTCAGCAGCCAGAGGAATCGGCCATGCAATTCTGGACACGGTTCCTGACAAATAAAAATCAAATCGTCGACTGTCCGGATGAAGAGCCCCTAGCAGCTTTTATGCACAACATCCGCGATGAATGGCTCGCCCGACACCTTGGCCAGGAAAAGCCGAAATCTATGGCAGCCCTCACGACACTCATGACCCGCTTTTGCGCGGAGAGGACAGCTGGCTGGCTCGCAGCAATAACATATCAAAGAGCCATGGTACTTCAGATACCAAGGATAGCAATGGTAGGTCACATCGCAACAAACATAAGCGCCGCATCAACAACGACAATACCGAGGATACGACAGTCAATGCCGGTCTCAGAGGCTCTAAACCCGGTCAGCGGAAAAAGCCATTCAAAAGAAGCACTCCGGGCCCGTCCATTTTGGACCGTATAATCGATCGCTCATGTCAAATACATGGCACCCCCGACAAGCCAGCCAACCGCACCAACAGGGAATGTTGGGTGTTCAAGCAGGCCGGCAAGTTAAATGCCGAAAACAATGATAAGGGGCTACATAGCGATGACGAGGAGGAGCCCCGGCCGCCGAACACGGAGGACAGAAGAGGTTCCCCCACAAGTGCAGACGGTGAACATGATATACGCAACCCACATCCCCAAGAGGGAGCGGAAGCGTGCGCTAAGGCACATATATGCGTTGGAGCCAGTCGCCCCAAAGTTCAACCCATGGTCCTCTTGTCCGATCACCTTCAATCGCAGGGACCACCCGACTAGTATCCGTCATGGCGGATTCGCCGCACTGTTCCTAGACCCAATCATCGACGGATTTCACCTCACTAGAGTCCTTATGGACGGCAGCAGCAGCCTGAACCTGCTTTATCTGGAAACAATGCGCAAAATGGGTATAGACCCCTCAAGGATCAAACGCACAAAAACGACCTTCAAAGGCATCATACCAGGTGTAGAGGCCCATTGCACAGGCTTAGTCACACTGGAAGTGGTCTTCGAATCCCCGGATAACTTCCGAAGCGAGGAGTTAATCTTCGACATAGTCCCATTCCGCAGTGGCTATCATGCATTGCTCGGGCGAACCGCATTCGCGAGATTCAATGCGGTACCGCATTATGCTTACCTCAAGCTCAAGATGCCAGGACCTCGGGGGGTCATCATAGTCAATGGAAACACAGAGCGCTCTCTCCACACGGAGGAGCACCCTGCGGCCCTCGCAACAGAAGCACAAAGCAGCCTCTTCAGGCTATCCACCAGTTCGGTGATTAAACACCCGGACACCGTCAAGCGCGCCCGGAGTAATCTGCAACAAGACCGCCTGGCACGTTCTGAGCTCGCATAGCAATGCGGCCCCCACCCCATTCCTAGCCAAATGGTGAAATCCATGCCACACGTACATAATTACGCATTGAAAATACCATGGGCATAGGTGGGGGGGAACGACTACGACACGCCCCAAAACGTGGCTCAACCGCACTAGGGGCTTCCCGCTTTGTTACTTTTTCTCTCTTTTAGGACTTTACTCTCTGGGAACCCCGTCTGGCAGTACGATTGCCGGACACACGATACAGCAACCAAGGAGGCAGAAAGCTACGTCGCACCATGGAACTCCCAGGTGGTCTCTGATAACGAGTGAAATACCTGCTTTATATACCATTCCTCAGCTTGCCCTTGGAGGGGACATGTCAAATAGTCCTACTTTTTGCTTATCACACTACTTGTAACGTTCCGCTTCGACGCACCTTTTTGAACAAACAATGCATAACACTAGACTATTACCGCATTCTCTATTCTTTTTTTATATATATGTTCATTCATGACATTCAGCACCCGTACACTCTGCTATGGCCAATACGCCAGGGGCTTAAGCATACCCCATAATACGGTGTGAGAAGTCTGAACACTTTCGACAGTACGGCACCCAGAACTTATAGAATTATATGCATAAGCTCCGAATCATGTCTTGGGTCAATAGTTGGGTTTGCCCGGCTCTCATGTTTTGGTACCTTACGTTCCGCTATATCGACTAAGGTAGCACTAGGAGAACTACTGCGATTGTGCCCCGGTTCATCTGGGCAAGCACCTCAGTAGAGAAAGCTAAAACTGACTGTCATGTTAAGGTGAGAGCTGGTTGCTGTTCGAGAGGTCTCGAGTCCCTAAAGACTTATGCCGCTTAGGGCGAGGAGTCGGCTTTGTCCGGCTTAGGCGTGTATAGCGCCCCGAATTCGGCCTTCCGAATACTAGGGGCTTCGCCAAAATTTAAAATTGTAGACTTCTATGGCTAAGTGAGAGTGATAAAGCATTATAGTCCGATTGCCTTTTTCGTTGCGCTGAGCACCCCCCTCGAAGGACCCAACAATGGAAAAAAGAGTTCTTAGATTTATCCCGAACACCCCAGCACTGGTGGCATGGGGGCAGGAGCCGACGACTGGCCATCTCTCAGATTTGATAAACAACCGCACAGAAGGTAATATTTTAAATTCAAACAAGCGTTGCATAGCGCATATGAACAAGTTTTCATAATACAGGATCACACGAGCAAGTTCATTCAAAAATTACATCCTTTGCACACTCGTCCGCCACAGGACGGGCACCCTTCAGGAACCCTCATAATACATTTCGGGGTGGCGATGCTCCTTGCCTGTAACACCCCGGATATAACTTTCCCTATTTGTACTCCAACTCTTGCCGTTTCCGGCGCTAAGTTATTTTATTTCCTCGGGTTCGGGTTTTTGCCTCCGTGTGTTGTTTTCGTTGTCATGCATCTCATATCATGTCATCATGTGCATTGCATTTGCATACGTGTTCGTCTCATGCATTCGAGCATTTTCCCCGTTGTCCGTTTTGCATTCCGGCGCTTCGTTCTCCTCCGGTGGCCATTTCCAGCTTTCTTTCGTGTGTGGGGATTAAACATTTCCGTATTGGACCGAGACTTGCCAAGCGGCCTTGGGTTACTACCGGTAGACCGCCTGTCAAGTTTCGTACCATTTGGACTTCATTTGGTACTCCAACGGTTAACAGAGAGACCAAAAAGGCCTCGTGTGTGTTGCAGCCCAACACCCCTCCAATTTGGCCAAAAACCCACCAAACTCTTCTCCATGTTCTAGAGCGTTCGATCACGATCGCGTGGCCGAAAACCGCACCTCATTTGGACTCTCCTAACTCCTCCTATGCCTATATATACACCCCCATTCCGAATTCGCGGATCCTCTCCCCCCTAACCCTAAAAAATCCCAGATCCGCCGCCGCCGGACGTGTCCGGAGCGGGCCGGACAACGTCCGCTGCCCCCGCGCCCAGTCAGAAGCCACCACGTGGCGAGCCGCCGCCTCCGCCGCCGAGGCCCGCGAGGCCCATCCGGAGCCCTCCCGGCCCGAATCGCCCCGCCGCCGCCTACCGCCAGCCGCCGCCCTCCTCTTCGCGCCCGGCCGCCCGAGGCGCCGGAGCCGCCGCGCGCCGCTCGCCGCCGGCTGGTCGCCGCCCGAGCCGCCGCAGGAGCCCGCCGCGTCGCCCCTAGCTCCGGCGGGTCCTAGCTCCGGCCGCCGCGAGGCCCTGCACCGCCGCCCCGGCCGCCGACGACCTCGCCTCCGCCGGCCGCCGTCCTCGACTTCAGCGCCCGCCGCCGCCTACCGCCAGCCGCCGCCCTCCTCTTCGCGCCCGGCCGCCCGAGGCGCCGGAGCCGCCGCGCGCCGCTCGCCGCCGGCTGGTCGCCGCCCGAGCCGCCGCAGGAGCCCGCCGCGTCGCCCCTAGCTCCGGCGGGTCCTAGCTCCGGCCGCCGCGAGGCCCTGCACCGCCGCCCCGGCCGCCGACGACCTCGCCTCCGCCGGCCGCCGTCCTCGACTTCAGTGCCCGCCGCCGCCGTCGTGAACAGTGCCACCGGAGTTTGCCTCGGTTTCCATGCAAACCCTAGATCCAGATCCGGAGGTCGAATTTTTCTCTAAGTGCCAGAATTCTTGATCCAAGTTGCTCAGTTCGAGGCTCCGTAACTTTTCATCCATAGCTCCGATTTGGTCGTATAGCATATCAAAGTGTTCATCTCAGAGAGTACATCATTTAATTCCATTTCATCATTTTCATTTGAGTTCATCTTGATGCCCGAAATGCTGTTAGAAGAGGGCTACTTGAGTTAATTGTCAGATCTGTTACTCCGTTTAGCACTTTTGTCATTTTCGCCATGATTAATGTGTGCATGATATGTCCTTGAGTTCTTCATATGTTATGTTAAGGGTTTTGTTTTCTTTCCAGAGGTGCAACCCATGTATTTTTAGGATGTGTGTGGTGACTTGTGCAAGCTTGCAAAGTGAGGCACCCGGTAATTCTGTTTTCAGGGACTTAGTAATTTCACCAAGTCCTGGGATTGTTATCTCACGATGACATATGTTCTTGTTGTTTCCTAGTGATCCGTGCCTCTTTTGAGGATGAACAGTAAGGGTGTTTTGTTAACCTTGTAGTGATCTATCCATCCATCTCTTTGTTTGAAATTATGGAGCAACCTAGATTGAGTCAATCGAGCTCTACTTTTGCTTCGTTGTGAATCTGGGCAGATCGTCAACTTGTTTGCGATTTTGCCGATGCTATTGTAGTTGATCCGTGCATGCTATGCCATTGTTATTGCCATGTCTAGCTTGTATTTTGTGCCTTCTTAAGGGTTGTATGCTTGTATTGCCATGACTTTCAATGTGGTGAGTGCATCGAGCTCATAAACATGCCTTCGTGAGTTATGTTTCAGCATGTCCCAGTTTTCACTAAGTATGAAAACTGATTATGTTTTTGCTATGTTCGTGTGCTTGTTAGTATATTTTGTGATACCATTTGGCTCAAGGTCACTAAGGGACTTTTGTTAATCTTGTTGAGTAGCTCCATTTCATTTCTTTCTTTCTCATGTTCAGGTCATGTAGCATGTTGTTTTGTTGCTCCGAAGAGGGCTATATGATCTGAAATTCCAGACAAGTGTTAATTTCACTAAGTCTGAGATCTGTTTGCCATTTGCGTTTTTGCCATGCTTGTTTGAACCTCCTAATGGATGAATTGGCCGGAGCTCAGTGCTAGACTTTTGTTAAGGATCTTGTGTGAATCCCTTCCATGTATTTTGTTGTCATGTTTGGGTGCTGTAGCATGTTCATTTCATTGCATTTAGATGCCTACTTGCTGTAGATCGCAGACCGGTGTCATAATTGAATCGCTTGCCATTTCCAAACCGTAACTCCGATTCCGGCGTTCTTTATATTGTTTTCAAGAGATTTCATCTCACCTTTCCAGTGGCACACTTGGATTTCCATGTTGGGGCCAGGTTCATGCATTTCCTGTCATATCTTGCATTTTGCATCCCGCATCGCATCCCGCATAGCATATCATCATTTCATCATATTGCTTGGTCTTGCACGTGGTTGATTGTATCCTTGTTGCTTGTTTGTCATGTTTGGGTAGAGCCGGGAGACGAGTTCGCTAACGAGGAGCCCGTTGAGTTTGCTTTTGAGGATCCAGTCAACTCTGACAACTGTGCAGGCAAGATGATCATACCCTCGAAATCACTACTATCTTTGCTATGCTAGTTTGCTCGCTCTTTTGCTATGCCATTGCTACGATGACTACCACTTGCTTGCAAGCCTCCTAAATTGCCATGTCAAACCTCTAACCCAACATTGTCCTAGCAAACCGTTGATTGGCTATGTTACCGCTTTGCTCAGCCCCTCTTATAGCGTTGCTAATTGCAGGTGAAGATTGGAGGCGTTCCTTGTTGGAACATTTATTTACTTGTTGGGATATCATTATATTGCCATGTTATCTTAATGCATCTATATACTTGGTAAAGGGTGGAAGGCTCGGCCTCTCGCCTAGTGTTTTGTTCCACTCTTGCCGCCCTAGTTTCCTTCATATCGGTGTTATGTTCCCGGATTTTTGCGTTCCGTACGCGGTTGGGTTATAATGGGAACCCCTTGATACTTCGCCTTGATTAAAGCTTTCCCAGTCATGCCCAACCTTGGTTTTACCATTTGCCACCTAGCCTTTTCTTTCCCTTGGGTTCTGCAGACTCAAGGGTCATCTTATTTTAACCCCCCGGGCCAGTGCTCCTCTGAGTGTTGGTCCACCTGTCAGCTACCGGTGGCCACCAGGGGCAACTCTGGGCTGGCCTACACGTACCTAAGACAATCTGAGTGTGCCCTGAGAAAGATATATGTGCAGCTCCTATCGGGATTTGTCGGCACATTCGGGCGGTGTTGCTGGTCTTGTTTTAACCTGTCGAAGTGTCTTGAGTTACCGAGATACCGAGTCTGATCGGAACGTCTTGGGAGGAGGTCTATTCCTTCGTTGACCGTGAGAGCTTGTCATGGGCTAAGTTGGGACTCCCCTGCAGGGATTGAACTTTTGAAAGCTGTGCCCACGGTTATGGGCAGATGGGAATTTGTTAATGTCCGGTTGTAGATAACTTGAACCTTAACTTAATTAAAATGAATCAACTGAGTGTGTTACCGTGATGGCCTCTTCTCGGTGGAGTCCGGGAAGTGGACACGGTGTTGGAGTAATGTTTGCGCAGGTTGTTCTCTAGTTTCTTGCTCGTGCTTTGCCCCCTCTTCTCGCTCTCTTTTGCGAATAAGTTAGCCACCATACTTGCTAGTCGCTTGCTGCAGCTCCACTCATATTTTACCTTGCCTTACCTATAAGCTCAAATAGTCTTGATCGCGAGGGTGCGAGATTGCTGAGTCCCTGTGGCTCACAGATTACTATTACACCAGATGCAGGGCCTGATGATTCCACTCCAGGAGACGCGTGTGAGCTCAAGTGGGAGTTCGACGAAGACTCTCAACGATACTATGTTTCCTTTCCTGACGATCAGTAGTGGTGCCCAGTTGGGGGTGAACGGGACCGTTGTCGCATGTTGGGTTCTCTTTTATTTTGGCGCCGTAGTCGGGCCTTGAGTGTATGGATGATGTAATGTTATTTATGTACTTGATTGACGTGGCGAGTGTAAGCCAACTATGTTATCTCCCTTTTATTATCATATTACATGGGATGTTGTGAAGATTGCCTAACTTGTGACATATGCCTTCAATGCGATTATGTCTCTAAGTCGTGCCTCGACACGTGGGAGCTATAGTCGCATCGAGGGTGTTACAAGTTGGTAATCAGAGCCTTCCCCGACCTTAGGAGCCCCATTGCTTGATCGTTTTTAGCGGCCGAGTTGTGTCTAGAAAAATGTTTTGAGTCTTTAGGAATTATATATCGGAGAGTTTAGGAATTCTTTTTACTTCCCAGTCTCCTCATCGCTCTGGTAAGGCATCCTGACGTAGAGTTTTGACTCTTTTCTTCTCAAATTTCACAAAAAAAAATTTAGGATCACACGGGTATCTTGGAATCGTTTCGATGGTTTTATGATGAGAACATTGTCTTGGTGCCTCCTGTTAGGGGTTTAGTGGAAGTGTCCCGGGGAGTTGAGCTCTGAGGTGTTGTCATCATAATTTTATCATTGTAGTTCTGGAATACCTGAGTCTAGTACGCCGACATCGAAAATCTCTTTTATGCAGTTCGTTGGTGAGATAACCTCGACGCCACCCAGTACTGGGGCGGGAGTTCGGGAGTATCGCCATAACTTGTATAACGGATGCTTTTCGAAGGTTGAGGTAGATGGTTTCCGAAGGTTTCTTGGTTATGTGTTGAAGGATGGATACAGCTGGATGTAGGATTGGCTAGTTTGGGTGAGATATTATGCTTCCCCTGTATCCCCAACACCTGATTGCATAACCGGAAAGGTTAGGAAGTTTCATAGGTGGGAATTCTAGTAGCTCTAGTTCTTCTTCCACGGATATTGGTTTGAGATTGGGATTTCTTACCGATTATTCATTCTTGATCCGTACCTTGTTGATTTATTTCTCTACCTTAATTCTACGTGGCTTCTCAATTTATGGATATGTGACCATTTCAAGAGGAATGCATTCGTTCATTTTGCTCGGATGTGAAGACTATATGTTGCAATTTTGTTGGATTCAGCTTCAATATTTATCTGTCAATGTGCTAATGGTGGTCAACCTCTTCAGGATGGATCCTCCAACGCGCACGACTCCGAATCCTGATCCGCCACCACCTCCACCTCCTCCAGAGGCATGGCAAGCTGTGATGGCCGCAACCAATGCAAACACACAGCTGATCATGCAAATTCTTCAAGAGCGCAATCAAGGCAGTCATGGGAATCAAGGCAACAATCAGAGTCACTTTGCTACACTCAACCAGTTCCTTGCTAACGGGCCAAAGAATTTCAGCAATTGTGTTAAGGAAACCGATGCTGACGATTGGCTTGTGGACCTGTGTAAGCATTTCGAGTGCAGTAACGTCAGGCCTGAGGACTTTGTCAAGTTCGCTTCCTTCCAACTCAAAGATCAAGCTACAGAATGGTTCCAGCAGTACAAGGATTCCAGAGGTGGACGTGTTATCACTTGGGATGATTTCCATCGAGATTTCCGAGCTCATCATATTCCGCAGAGCGTGGTTGAAAGCAAGCGTGAGGAATTCCGCAATCTGAAGCAAGGCTCTTTGTCTGCCTATGACTACAACAAGTTGTTCCAGAAGCTTGTCCGCTTTGCCAAGCAGGACATGCCTGATGAGAAGAGCATGATATATCAGTTCAGGGGTGGTCTCAGAGAAGAAATTCAGCTAGCTCTTGTCCTCTTCGAGCCCTTGAGATACGATGAGTTCTACAACATGGCACTGAAGCAAGAGGCTGCTCAGTTGAGGTGTGATGCTTCCAAGAAGCGAGTCAGAGATGCTACTCCTTCTTCCTCTACTCAAGTGGCCAAGCAGCAGAAGTTTTGGCTTCCTCTCCATTCCGTCAGCCGTATCAGCAGAAGAGCAAAGGTGGCAGTGGTTCTTCCCACCCACCCAACCCTGGCTTTCAGAACAAGACTTCGTCTCAAGCTCCAAGATCGAGTGCTCCGTATCACCGTCTACTTTCAGAGGTCACGTGCAACAAGTGCCAACAGAAGGGTCACTATGCCAACAAGTGTCTCAATCAGAGGCGTCTTCCTCCTCCTCCTCCTGTCAGATAGGCAAGTACAGCGGTGGTCAAGCATAATCCCAAGCATGCCAAGGTCAATTTGATGAATGCAGCTCAGGCAGAGGACTCATCATATGTGATCATGGGTAACCTTCCTGTTAATGATATTCCTGCAAAAGTTCTTTTTGACACGGGTGCATCGCATTGTTTCATCTCGAGACCGTTTTCATCGAAGCATGGTTTGCCTTTGCAAATTTTGCCTAGTCCTTTAGCAGTTGTCTCTCCCAGTAAGCGCATGCTTGCTAACTCCATTGCTCCGGATGTTACTATCACTTTGGGTGACTACAAGTTTCTATCTTCTCCAACGGTTCTCGGTGACTCAGATATTGATCTTATTCTCGGGATGGATTGGCTTTCTAAGCACAAGGCACATCTTGATTGTGCTGCCAGGCAGATTCAATTGACTCATTCGTCTGAGGATGTAATTGTCTTTGCCGCTCGGGATAATACTATCCGTCTGTTTTCTCTCAATGAGAAGGGTGAACTCGATGCCATCTCTCAAATTCCATTCGTTTGCGAATATCAAGATGTCTTTCCAGAAGAGCTCCCAGGAATGCCTCCGCACCGGCCAGTTGAATTCGTTATTGATCTTGAGCCTGGCACAGAACCTGTGTGCAAATGTCCTTACAAGCTCGGACCTGAAGAGTTGAAGGAGCTGAAGAAGCAACTCGATATACAAGAGAAAATGGGTCTCATCCGGCCTAGTTCTTCTCCGTGGGGTTGTGGTGTTCTTTTTGTGAAGAAGAAGGATGGAATGGACCGACTTTGTGTTGATTACCGTCTAGTGAACAAGAAGACCATCAAGAACAAATACCCACTTCCCAACATCAATGAGCTGTTCGAACAACTCAAAGGTGCCCAAGTATTCCCCAGCTTGATCTCCGTATGGGTTGTCACTAGATTCGCATTCGTGAAGAAGATATTCCCAAGACAGCATTCAGAACAAGCTTTGGTTCATATGAATACACTGTCATGTCTTTTGGCCTCGCCAATGCTCCTCCGACGTTCTCTCGCATGATGAACTTCATCTTCAATGCCTACACCAATGACTTCGTTTTGGTCTATCTCGATGACATTCTGGTTTTCTCCAAGAATAAGGAAGATCATGCCAAGCACTTGCGTTTGGTTCTCGACAAGCTGAGGGAACATCAGTTCTACGCCAAGTTCTCCAAGTGTGAATTTTGGCTTGATGAGGTTCTTTATCTTGGTCATATCATCTCTGCCAAGGGCATTGCCATGAATCCTAAGAAGGTGTCTGCAACTGTGAATTGGGAACCTCCTCAGAACGTGAAGCAACTCCGCAGTTTTCTCGGTCTCGCAAGCTATTGTCGAAGATTCGTTGAAAACTTTTCTAAGATCGCGAAGCCTCTCTAAAATCTTCTCCAGAAGCACGTCAAGTACGTTTGATCTCCGGAGTGTGATATTGCTTTCAACACTTTGAAAGAGAAATTGATCACTGCTCCAGTTCTGACTCCACCTGATGAATCCAAGCCGTACGAGGTCTTTTGTGATGCCTCTCTCCAAGGTCTTGGCGCAGTATTGATGCAAGAGAAGAAAGTTGTTGCTTATACATCTCGCTAGTTGAAGCCTAATGAGAAGAACTACCCCACTCATGATCTCGAGTTGGCGGCAGTTGTGCATGCTCTTTTGACTTGGAGACATCTTCTATTGGGAAGAAAAGTGGACATTTTCACTGATCACAAGAGTCTCAAGTACATCTTCACTCAGCCTAATCTCAACCTCAGACAAACTCGATGGGTCGAAATGATTCAAGAGTATAATCCGAGTATTGAGTATACTCCAGGCAAGGCCAATGTGATTGCTGACGCTTTGAGCAGGAAAGCTTACTTCAACAGTCTGATTCTCAAGCCTTATCAACCCGAGCTTTGTGAAGCTTTCCACAAACTTAATCTGCAAGTTGTTCCTCAAGGATTCCTCGCCAACCTTCTAGTCTCTCCTACCTTAGAAGACCAGATTCTCCAAGCCCAGCTTCTCGATGCTATGGTGAAAAAGGTGAAGATTGGGATTGCCAAGAGTCAGTCCAAGTACAAGTGCTACCGCCTTGATGACAAGGACACTCTCTTCTTCGAGGATCGTATTGTTGTGCCCAAAGGTGACCTCCGTAAAGTGATCATGAACGAGGCTCACAATTCTCTCCTCTCCAACCACCCTGGGAGCACGAAGATGTATCAGGACCTTAAGCAAGCTTATTGGTGGACTCGAATGAAGCGCGAGATCGCTCAATTCGTGAATGAATGTGATGTCTGCAGAAGAGTGAAGGCAGAACAACAAAGGCCAGCTGGTCTCCTCCAACCTCTTGCCATTCCAGAATGGAAGTTTGACCACATTGAGATGGACTTCGTGACTGGGTTTCCAAAGTCCAAGCGTGGAAATGATGCTATATTTGTTGTCATCGACAAACTCACCAAAGTGGCTCACTTTCCGCCTATCAAAGAGTCGATCACTGCAGCTCAATTGGCGGAACTCTATACCTCTCGTATTGTCTCTCTGCATGGTATTCCTCAAGTGATCTCTTCAGACCGTGGCAGCATCTTTACCTCGAAGTTTTGGGATTCTTTTCAGAAGGCCATGGGCACCAACATCCACTTCAGCACAGCTTTCCATCCCCAAACAAGCGGTCAAGTCGAGCGTGTCAACCACATTCTTGAAGATATGCTCAGGGCTTGTGTGATCTCCTTCGGCATGAAGTGGGAGGATTGTCTTCCTTATGCTGAATTCTCCTACAACAACTGTTTTCAAGCAAGTTCAGGCAAGGCCCCTTTTGAAATTCTGTATGGCAGGAAGTGTCGTGCCCCTCTCAACTGGTCTGAAACCGGTGAACGTCAGCTTTTGGGTAATGACTTAATCACAGAAGCAGAAGAAATGTGCAAAGTCATTCGAGATAACCTCAAAGCAGCCCAATCCCGCCAGAAGAGCTACTATGATAGTAAGCACCGTGATTTGGCTTTCGACATCGGAGATCATGTTTACCTCCGTGTCTCGCCTATGAAAGTTACTTGTCGCTTCGGTATCAAAGGGAAGCTTGCCCCTAGATACGTGGGACCATTCAAGATTGTCAGCAAGAGAGGTGACCTCGCCTATCAACTCGAGCTTCCTTCAAACTTTGCAAATGTTCATGACGTGTTCCATGTCTCTCAGCTTCGAAAGTGCTTCAAGACTCCTGACCACACCGTCAACTTCGAGGACATTGAGCTCCAAGAAGATCTCTCTTATCGTGAGCACCCAGTTGCTATTCTTGAAGGGACTGAACGCAAGACTCGCAACAAGTCAATCAAATTTCTCAAAGTCAAGTGGTCACACCATTCTGACCGTGAAGCTACCTGGGAACGCGAGGATCACCTCCGTTCTGAGTACCCGGTGTTCTTTCAGTCCTAGATCTCGGGACGAGATCCTTTCGTAGTGGTGGAGTGTTGTAACACCCCGGATATAACTTTCCCTATTTGTACTCCAACTCTTGCCGTTTCTGGCGCTAAGTTATTTTATTTCCTCGGGTTCGGGTTTTTGCCTCCGTGTGTTGTTGTCGTCGTTGTCATGCATCTCATATCATGTCATCATGTACATTGCATTTGCATACGTGTTCGTCTCATGCATTTGACCATTTTCCCCGTTGTCCGTTTTGCATTCCGGCGCTTCGTTCTCCTCCGGTGGCCATTTCTAGCTTTCTTTCCTGTGTGGGGATTAAACATTTCCGTATTGGACCGAGACTTGCGAAGCGGCCTTGGGTTACTACCGGTAGACCGCCTGTCAAGTTTCGTACCATTTGGACTTCGTTTGGTACTCCAACGGTTAACCGAGGGACCGAAAAGGCCTCGTGTGTGTTGCAGCCCAACACCCCTCCAATTTGGCCCAAAACCCACCAAACTCTGATCCATGTTCTAGAGCGTTCGATCACAATCGCGTGGCCGAAAACCGCACCTCATTTGGACTCTCCTTACTCCTCCTATGCCTATATATACACCCCCCATTCCGAATTCGCGGATCCTCTCCCCCCTAACCCTAAAAAATCCCAGATCCGCCGCCGCCGGACGTGTCCGGAGCGGGCCGGACAACGTCCGCCGCCCCGGCGCCCAGTCAGAAGCCGCCACGTGGCAAGCCGCCACCTCCGACACCGAGGCCCGCGAGGCCCATCCGGAGCCCTCCCGGCCCGAATCGCCCCGCCGCCGCCTACCGCCAGCCGCCGCCCTCCTCTTCGCGCCCGGCCGCCCGAGGCGCCGGAGCCGCCGCGCGCCGCTCGCCGCCGGCTGGTCGCCGCCCGAGCCGCCGCAGGAGCCCGCCGCGTCGCCCTAGCTCCGGCCGGTCCTAGCTCCGGCCGCTGCGGGGCCCTGCGCCGCCGCCCCGGCCGCCGGCGACCTCGCCCCCGCCGGCCGCCGTCCTCGTCCCCGCCGTCCTCAACTTCCGCGCCCGCCGCCGCCGTCGTGAACACTGCCGCCGGAGTTTGCCTCGGTTTCCATGCAAACCCTAGATCCAGATCCGGAGGTCGAATTTTTCTCTAAGTCCTAGAATTCTTTATCCGAGTTGCTCAGTTCGAGGCTCCGTAACTTTCCATCCGTAGCTCCAAATTGGGCGTATAGCATATCAAAATGTTCATCTCGGAGAGTACATCATTTCATTCCATGGCATCATTTTCATTTGAGTTCATCTTGACGCCCGAAATGCAGTTAGAAGAGGGCTACTTGAGTTAATTGTCAGATCTGTTACTCCGTTTAGCACTTTTGTCATTTTTGCCATGATTAATGTGTGCATGATATGCCCTTGAGTTCTTCATATGTTTTGTTAAGGGTTTGGTCATCTTTCCAGTGGTGCAACCCATGTATTTTTAGGATGTTTGTGGTGACTTGTGCAAGCTTGCAAAGTGAGGCACCCGGTAATTCTGTTTTCAGGGACTTAGTAATTTCACCAAGTCCTGGGATTGTTATCTCACGATGCCATATGTTCTTGTTGTTTCCTAGTGATCCGTGCCTCTTTTGAGGATGATCAGTAAGGGTGTTTTGTTAAACTTGTAGTGATCTATCTATCCATCTCTTTTTTTGCAATTATGGAGCAACCTAGCTTGAGTCAATCGAGCTCTACTTTTGCTTCGTTGTGAATCTGGGCAGATCGTCAACTTGTTTGCGATTTTGCCGATGTTATTGTAGTTGATCCGTGCATGTTATGCCATTGTTATTGCCATGTATAGCTTGTATTTTGTGCCTTCTTAAGGGTTGTATGCTTGTCTTGCCATGACTTTCAATGTGGTGAGTGCATCGAGCTCGTAAACATGCCTTCGTGAGTTATGTTTCAACATGTCCCAGTTTTCACTAAGTATGAAAACTGATTATGTTTTTGCTATGTTCGTGTGCTTGTTAGTATATTTTGTGATCCCTTTTGGCTCAAGGTCACTAAGGGACTTTTGTTAAGCTTGTTCAGTAGCTCCATGCCATTTCTTTCTTTGTCATGTTCAGGTCCTGTAGCATGTTGTTTTGTTGCTCCGAAGAGGGCTATATGATCTGAAATTCCAGACAAGTGTTAATTTCACTAAGTCTGAGATCTGTTTGCCATTTGCGTTTTTGCCATGCTTGTTTTAACCACCTAATGGAGGAATTAGCCGTAGCTCAGTGCTAGACTTTTGTTAAGCATCTTGTGTGAATCCCTGCCATGTATTTTGTTGTCATGTTTGGGTGCTGTAGCATGTTCATTTCATTGCATTTAGATGCCTACTTGCTGTAGATCGCAGACCGGTGTCATATTTGAATCGCTTGCCATTTCCAAACCGTAACTCCGATTCCGGCGTTCTTTATATCGTTTTCAAGCGATTTCATCTCACCTTTCCAGTGGCACACTTGGATTTCCAAGTTGGGGCCAGGTTCATGCATTTCCTGTCAAATCTTCCATTTTGCATCCCGCATAGCATATCATCATTTCATCATATTGCTTGGTCTTGCACGTGATTGATTGTATCCTTGTTGCTTGTTTGTCATGTTTGGGTAGAGTCGGGAGACGAGTTCGCTAACGAGGAGCCCGTTGAGTTTGCTTTTGAGGATCCAGTCAACTCTGACAACTGTGCAGGCAAGATGATCATACCCTCGAAATCACTACTATCTTTGCTATGCTAGTTTGCTTGCTCTTTTGCTATGCCATTGTTACGATGCCTACCACTTGCTTGCAAGCCTCCTAAATTGCCATGTCAAACCTCTAACCCACCATTGTCCTAGCAAACCGTTGATTTGCTATGTTACCGCTTTGCTCAGCCCCTCTTATAGCGTTGCTAGTTGCAGGTGAAGATTGGAAGCGTTCCTTGTTGGAACATTTATTTACTTGTTGGGATATCATTATATTGCCATGTTATCTTAATGCGTCTATATACTTGGTAAAGGGTGGACGGCTCGGCCTCTCGCCTAGTGTTTTGTTCCACTCTTGCCGCCCTAGTTTCCGTCATATCGGTGTTATGTTCCCGGATTTTTGCGTGCCTTACGTGGTTGGGTTATAATGGGAACCCCTTGATACTTAGCCTTGATTAAAGCTTTTCCAGCAATGCCCAACCTTGGTTTTACCATTTGCCACCCGGCCTTTTCTTTCCCTTGGGTTCTGCAGACTCAAGGGTCATCTTATTTTAACCCCCTCGGGCCAGTGCTCCTCTGAGTGTTGGTCCACCTGTCAGCTACCGGTGGCCACCAGGGGCAACTCTGGGCTGGCCTACCCGTACCTAAGACAATCTGAGTGTGCCCTGAGAAAGAGATATGTGCAGCTCCTATCGGGATTTGTTGGCACATTCGGGCGGTGTTGCTGGTCTTGTTTTAACCTGTCGAAGTGTCTTGAGTTACCGAGATACCGAGTCTGATCGGAACGTCTTGGGAGGAGGTCTATTCCTTCGTTGACCGTGAGAGCTTGTCATGGGCTAAGTTGGGACTCCTCTGCAGGGATTGAACTTTCGAAAGCCGTGCCCGCGGTTATGGGCAGATGGGAATTTGTTAATGTCCTGTTGTAGATAACTTGAACCTTAACTTAATTAAAATGAATCAACTGAGTATGTTACCGTGATGGCCTCTTCTCGGCGGAGTCCGGGAAGTGGACACGGTGTTGGAGTAATGTTTGCGCAGGTTGTTCTCTAGTTTCTCGCTCGTGCTTTGCCCCCTCTTCTCGCTCTCTTTTCCGAATAAGTTAGCCACCATACTTGCTAGTCGCTTGCTGCAGCTCCACTCATATTTTACCTTGCCTTACCTATAAGCTCAAATAGTCTTGATCACGAGGGTGCGAGATTGCTGAGTCCCTGTGGCTCACAGATTACTATTACACCAGATGCAGGGCCTGATGATTCCACTCCAGGAGACGCGTGTCAGCTCAAGTGGGAGTTCGACGAAGACTCTCAATGATATTATGTTTCCTTCCCCGACGATCAGTAGTGGTGCCCAGTTGGGGGTGAACGGGACCGTTGTCGCATGTTGGGTTCTCTTTTATTTTGGCGCCGTAGTCGGGCCTTGAGTATATGGATGATGTAATGTTATTTATGTACTTGATTGACGTGGCGAGTGTAAGCCAACTATGTTATCTCCCTTTTATTATCATATTACATGGGATGTTGTGAAGATTGCCTAACTTGCGACATATGCCTTCAATGCGATTATGTCTCTAAGTCGTGCCTCGACACGTGGGAGCTATAGTCGCATCGAGGGTGTTACATTGCCCTGCGGCGGCCCCTCCTTCACCAGCTTCTCGACGTCCATCTTGGCCCAGTGCACCTTCACACGGGCAAAAGCTCGGCGTGCACCTTCGATGCAGACGGACCACTTTATGACTTCCAGCCATGGGCAGGCATCCACAAGCCGCCTCACCAGGCCGAAGTAGCTGTTGGGAAGGGAGTCGCCAGGCCACATCCGCACTATAGGGCCCCTCATGGCCTGTTCGACCGCCTTGTGCAGCTCGACCACCTGCTTTAGCTGGTCGCTCATAGGCATCGGGTGTTCGGTCCCAGTATACTGAGACCAGAACAACCTCTCCGTCGAGCTTCCCTCCTCGGCCTGGTAGTACTTTGCGACATCCGACACACTGTGGGGCAAATCTGCGAATGCTCCTGGAGAGCTCCGGACTCGGGTAAGTAACAAGTAATTTATTTTCACATGCTTGCTTTGCATAATGAGTGCCTTACCCGCTGCTATCATCCTCATCACCTCAATTTCCTGGAGGGCCTTTTGGGCTTCAGCCTTGGCATGCTTTGTGCTCTCGAGGGCCGCGGCAAGCTCGGACTCTCGCGTCTTTGAGTCAAGCTCCAAAGTTCGTGCTTCTTCACGAGAGCCTGGAGCTCTTGCTGCACCTCGCCCACCCGTGCCTCTTGTTCCTCCCGCTCGGTGCGCTCCTTGGCCGCTTTGTTTTCGGCCTCGGACAGCGCTTGCTTCAGGGTCGTCACTTCAGTCGTGGCCTGTAACGCCCTCGATGCGGCTATATCTCCCACATGTCGAAGCACGACTTAGAGGCATAACCGCATTGAAAGCAATGTCGCAAGTGAGGTAATCTTCACACAACCCATGTAATACATAAGGGAAAGAGATACATAGTTGGCTTACAATCGCCACTCCACACAATTACATAAATAAAGCATTACATCAACCAAATACATACAAGGTCCGACTACGGAACCAAAATAAAAGAAGACTACCCCAATTGCTACATAGATCCCCGATCGACCCCAACAGGGCTCCACTACTGATTGACTAGACGAAAGAACGTAAAGGACAAGATCTTCATCGAGCTCCTCCTGAGCTTGGTTGCGTCACCTGGAATGGCATCATCGGCACCTGCAAGCTGGTTTTGGAAGTATCTGTGAGTCACGGGGACTCAGCAATCTCGCACCCTCGCGATCAAGACTATTTAAGCTTATGGGTAAGGTAAAAGTATGATGTGGAGCTGCAGCAAGCGACTAACATATTACGTGGCAAACATACGCAAATGAGATTGAGAAGAGAAGGCAAAGCGCGATCGAGAAACTATGATCAAGAAGTGATCCTAGAACAACCTACGTCAAACATAACTCCAACACCGTGTTCACTTCCCGGACTCCTCCGGAAAGAGACCATCAAGGTTACACGCGCGGTTGATGTATTTTAATTAAGATCAACTTCAGGTTTTCTACAACCGGACGTTAACAAATTCCCATCTGCCCATAACCGCGGGCATGGCTTTCGAAAGTTCAAAACCCTGCAGGGGAGTCCCAACTTAGCCCATCACAAGCTCTCATGGTCAATGAAGGATATTCCTTCTCCCGAGACATTCCGATCAGACTCGGTATCCCGGTTCTACAAGACATCCTCGACAATGGTAAAACAAGTCCAGCAACACCGCCCGAATGTGCCGACAAATCCCGATAGGAGCTGCACATATCTCGTTCTCAGGGCACACTCAGATGAGACATCCTACGAGTAAAACCAACCCTCAAGTTGCCCCGAGGTGGCCCCGCAGTCTACTCGGTTGGACCAACACTCATAGGAGCACTGGCCCAGGGGGGGTTAAAATAAAGATGACCCTTGAGTCTGCAGAACCCGAGGGAAAGAAAAAGGCTAGGTGGCGAATGGTAAAACCAATGTTGGGCATTGCTGGAGGAGTTTTATTCAAGGCGAACTGTCAAGGGGTTCCCATTATAACCCAACCGTGTAAGGAACGCAAAATCCGGGAACATAACACCGATATGACGGAAACTAGGGCGGCAAGAGTGGAACAAAACACCAGGCATAAGGCCGAGCCTTCCACCCTTTACCAAGTATATAGATGCACTAATTAAATAAGTGATATTGTGATATCCCAACAAGTAAACCTGTTCCAACAAGGAACAATATCTCCATGTTCCAACAAGGAACAAACTTCAATCTTCACCTGCAACTAACAACGCTATAAGAGGGGCTGAGCAAAGCGGTAACATAGCCAAACAACGGTTTGCTAGGACAAGGTGGGTTAGAGGCTTGGTTCAACAATATGGGAGGCATGATAAGCAAGTGGTAGGTATCGCAGCATAGGCATGGCAAAAGAGCGAGCAACTAGCAAGCAAAGATAGAAGTGATTTCGAGGGTATGGTCATCTTGCCTGAAATGCAGCAAGGAAGAAGAACGAGTCCATGAAGAAGACAAACGGACGAAGTCGAACGGATCCTCACAAACGCGACGTTAACGGAACTAACCCGAAGGAGCAACACCGGAAAGAAGCAAACAACATAGTAAAACAACCCTCACATAAACATGGCATGATGCACAATCAAGTATGATGCATCTCCGGTTTAAAGAAGCATGGCATGGCAAAGTGCAACAAATAATACTACAAATTAAGTGGAGCTCAATATGCATCGGGATGCATATTGACGAAACACCACATCAATTATTTAGTTCTCTCTCGGTTAGGGTACTCAACAATATTAAAGGTTGTTAAACATGGCAAGAGAAGAAGCAAAAGGAAATTATCTAACTAAACAAGTTTAAATGGGGCCAGAACAAACAACAATTCCGGCAAATCCCCATATGCATTAGTAAATAAATGCAACAACAAACTAAACATTTTAATTGTTGTTATCATGATGCGGATGACATGAACAAGTTTATGAAATTTTTATTTAAAGTTTACAAGAGCATTATGAAGCATTTGTCATCGTGGCGGAAACGAAAGGGGTGCCACGGCAACGATAACGAAAATGGTGCCACGGCAGCGTTCCGGTTCCGGTAATCTCGATTGAGATACCGATGCAAAGGAGAAGTGTGGGGATGCGTGTAAAAGATGGTGGGGCGCTCCCGCATACCGGGTGTCCCATGAGTAGATGACATGGAAGCGAGAGACACTACAGACATGGTGCAGACAAAGGGTGCAACTCATACAACACGCAACATTCGTCCACGACGGTCGTCTCGAAAGTTATACCTTTGAGGCGTGCCCTATCGGAGGGGTTCAAGTTCGATGCGGTGTAGGGGAAGTAGACGTTCTCGGGACGTTCTGTAGTGGAAGTAGGGGTTCACACGACGGTAGTCGAAGTAGTCGTCCTATCGTTCATCGGCGATCATCGGAGCGGTAGTGGAAGTAGAGGCTCACGACGTCTTGTCGAAAAACACGGCGGCGGTAGTCGTACACAATCGTAGATGTTCAGGGTCGTCGGGGTACTTGTCGGTCGGGTCTTGACGGTCTCGTTTTTGCGACGGTAGTCGTGCTAGTCGGCGGTAGTGAAACTTGATGGTCCGAGGGCTCCGGGCATCGTGGTACTTGTCGCAACACCGTGTAGTCGTACATTTGAAGAGGAACTTGGCCATCCAAATGGTCACACTTGTTGTCGTGGAACTTGTCGGTCCATGAAGTCGATCTCCCGCGTCTGGTCATACACGTATCGACGAGGTACTTAACGTTTCGGTCTGCAGTCGTTCGAGCGTCTGTGTGGTCTTGCCGGTGGGGTACTTGGCGCTTGCGGTCCAACTCCAAGGTCATAGTCGTGTAGTCGAACTTGACGAAAAAAATGGGTCTCGTTGGGGACTTTGAATCCATCGGGAACTTGGTGGTACTTGGCGTTTCTCGGTCCTGTGGTTCGTGGTGTAGCCAAACTCGAGGAGGTCCAAGGAGGCACCAGATGGAGGTGGAGGCTCCAGCTCGGGGAGGAGGTCGAGGCCGACAGGTACGGGCGCGCAGGCCGATCCGGGCGGAGGCACGCAGGATCCCGTCGGCGGCGTGGCCTTGAGACGACGCGCCATGGGGATTGGTTCCCTGGATGGCATCTGGCGGCGCTGGAAGAAAACATCAGCGGGGTTGCGAAGAGGCAAGGTGGAGGAGGAGCTGGCGGCGCTGCAGGCTCGCGGCGAGGAAGGAGGCACAGGCGTGCGGGCATGAGCTCGGGGCAGTGGCACCATGGCATGGCCCAAGGTCGCGAAGAATGTGGGGACGTGGGGAGGAGGCGAGATGGCGCGGCAGTGGCCTGGCTACCATCAAGGAGACGGGCGGCAGCTTCAATGGCCGGCCGGCGAGGCCATGGCCTTAGCGCAGAGGAGCCACCCCGGGGGAAGAAGAAGGAGCGGAGGACGACGGGGTTTGGAGGAGGATGAGCGAGGGGCGCGAGGGTGTAGGGCGGCGGCCTACGGGCGACTGAAGAGAGGAGGAGAGGGATCGAGGGAGGAGCGAGATGAGGGAGAGATCGATGGGGAGCTGGGATCGGGCAGAGGAGGGAACGAGCGCGGTGCCTCCTCTCCTGGCGGCGCGAGGGAGGGGTCGAGAGGGAGAGGTGCGCGAGGGATCGGGCTAAGGCAGCGCTAGGGTTAGGATTAGATGGGCCGGTGCGGGAGGCCTAGTGGGAGGAGGTCTAACAGGCCGGATGGTGATGGAGAGGCCCAGGTGGGCTGCGGCTGGCCCGAAACTGCTGTTTCCTCTTTCTTTAATTTTCTTCAAGCAGAAAATAAATAGAAAATCACAGGGGAAAAGGAGAGGTGTATGAGAAATATAAAAATATGCTCATGACCTTGAATTCATGCCCTATTTGATAAAATTGGTTTGGACATTTTAGAGGTAGAAAAATAAAACAAGTTTAAATATGATTCAAACTTGAGGCATTTTTGAACCTAACCAAAACAACTCCAAAGGATTTGAAATTTGACAGAGAGCGTTTAGGCATGGAGAACTAGCACCAGGAAAAGAATGAACATTAATGGAGGAGCAGGAAAAGGACACTTGCCAAAATGAAAGAAAGAAGAAGGAAGGAGCAGGGCAAGATGGCACTTGCAAAAAGAAAGAAAAAAGAAGGAAGGAAAAGGTGGTGATGCATGGATCTCAAATGGGGCATGCAACAAAATGTCATGCATGAAATGATGCAATGCAAAATATGCAATGATGAATGCAACAAGCTAAACAAATCACACAACGAAAACCCGGAAACCCTGGAAGGCAACTGGAGCTCCAGTCTTGGGGCGTTACATGGCCCCTGGCACATCCATGATGATCCTATCATTTTTGCAACCGCATCTTTATATATATATATACATATAGACAAGGTATTACTTACCTTTGTTCTCCTCGAGCTGCCTCTTGGTAAGGCCGAGCTCTTTCTCGGACCGCTGGAGGTTCTGCTTCAGTGCGGCGACCTCCGCAGTCAGTGCGGCAGAGGTTAGTAGCGAAGCCTGCATTTGCATATAGACATACTTATATTGGACTCCTGCAGATATTATTTGATCCTCTATTCGGCTTTTCTTTGTGAACACCAAACAGAGCATCAGGGGCTACTGTCTATGCGATAATATTTTCCTATATTTTAAATACTTACGTCAAAGCCTGTTAGAAGGCTGGCACAGGCTTCAGTCAGTCCGCTCTTGGCGGACTGAACCTTCTTGATCACTGCACTCATAATAGTGCGGTGCTCTTCATCGATGGAAGCGGCGCAGAGCGCTCCCAGCAGGTTGCCCGGTGCCTCTGGATGGACAGAGGTCACCGGCATGGGCGGCTTGCCCCTCTTGGAAGGGGGCTGCCTGCCAGAGTCCGGAACCACTGGAGGTTCCGGCACGGTGTTCGGCTGAGGTCCGAACTTGGAGCCCTTGGGAGTCTTGCTCCCTTTGCGCCTGGAGTCCGGCAGGTCGCCTTGAGGCGCCTCCAGGACTATCTCCCCCCGGCTCGGTGCCCCTTGAGACAATACCTCGACATTGTCCATAGGGCGAGGAGAGGAGGCGGGTGGAAGTGACTCACTATTCACATCCGACGAGTCTAGGGAACCGTCCGACGAGGATACGTCGATACGGGCTTGGGGCGGACTGCATGATCATATTCGACGTTAGGAGAAGCAGTGCAGTAAAAGTATGCTATGAGTTACTCGGGTATCCGAATACTTACGACTTTGCTAGGGGTTTGGCCCTGAGTAACCACTCGTCTTCACTGTCGGCGGCGGTGGTGGAACAGTCCGGAAGAAGAGTCCTCCCCTTCTTGGACCCTTTGGCCTCCCCGGTTGGGGCGGCCTTCCTTTTCTTGTCTCCCCCGGCTGGAGGGGGAGAATCTTCATCTTCCTCCCCCTCGTTTTCACGGGGGGAGGGCGTCTCGGAGTTATCGGACAATGAGTCCGATACCACCTGGCACCGGGAACTCTTTCGGGTTCCCGTGGCCTTCTTCTTGATCTTCTTCTCCGGCACCTCATAGGGAGCCGGAGTCCGCATCTCCGTGAGGAGAGCGTCTGCAGGGTCTTCGGGCAGAGGGGCCGGACAGTCAATCGGCTCCGATGTCTCCACCCAGTCCTGTCAAAGGCATGGGAGCTCAGACCCCGCACATGGTTAAACTATGGAAAATAAAATACCCTACAAGATGTACAGAACTTACCGGATTCGCAGGGCGCATCACGCTTAGCCCGCGGTCCTCGGTAAGGGGAGAGGGGACCTCGACGCCCTTGAACAGCACCTTCCAGACGTCCTTATGCGTCATTTCGAAGAGCTTGCGTAGAGTCTGGTGCTGGGCCGGGTCGAACTCCCATAAGTTGAAAGCCCGTTGTGGACACGGGAGGATCCGGCGGAAGAGCATGACCTAGACTATGTTGACAAGCTTGAGTTTCTTGCTTATCATGTTCCGGATACACTTCTGGAGTCCGTCCAGCTCCACCGATGAGCCCCAGGACAGGCCCTTCTCCTTCCAGGAAGTGAGCCGCGTGGGGATTCCGGATCAAAACTCAGGGGCCGCCACCCAGTTAGTGTCGCGCGGCTCGGTGATGTAGAACCACCCCGATTGCCACCCCTTTATGGTCTCCACGAAGGAGCCCTCGAGCCATGTAACGTTGGGAATTTTGCCCACCATGGCTCTGCCGCATTCCGCTTGTTGGCCGCCTACTACCTTCGGCTTGACATTAAAGGTCTTCGGCCACAGGCCGAAGTGGGGCCGGATGCGGAGGAAAGCCTCACACACGACGATGAACGCCGAGATGTTAAGGATGAAATTCGGGGCCAGATCATGAAAGTCCAGCCCATAATAGAACATAAGGTCACAGACGAATGGATGGAGGGGAAACCCCAGTCCGCGGACGAAGTGGGGGAGGAAAACCACCCTTTCGTAAGGTTCTGGCGTAGGGATGATCTTCCCCGTAGCTGGCAGCCGGTGCACGATATCCACGGCTAAGTATCGGGCCCCGCGTAGCTTTTTGATGTCTCCCTCCGTGATGGAGGAGACCATCCACTTGCCTCCCTCTCCGGACATGTTTGGAGAGAGTTGAGGAGAAGGATGTGGACTTGGGTGCTGGAGCTCGAGTGTGCGAGAATGGATGAGCAAGGAGGAAGAAGGCATGGGTAGAAAAAGGTGAACCCTTATCCCTTTATAAGAGCGGACGAAAGTATGCGCCCCCACCAGCCTGGTAAAACTCGCTTATCCCCCAAGCACCGTAATTGATGGCGCGGTTGGGTTACCCACGTCCGTATTGATGGGAATCCCGTAATAAGGGGACACGATCTCTACTTCGACAAGACGTGCCAAGGAAACCGCCTCGCGAAACACGCTGAGGTTGGTTGTGAAAAACGATTCGAATGGTGACCTGGCTGTGGTGTGATGTCACACTACGGAATGCGTCGGCAGATTAGAATTGTAAAAATATTATTCTCTCTACGGTGGTGTGTGGAACTTGTTTTGCAGAGCCGGACACGATCCTCGTGTTCAAAATATTCTATGAAGTATTCGGAGGAGGAACACGCCTTGCAATGCCGAAGACGATCTGCGCGCTGGACTCATCGTCACTGAAGCCTAGTTCAGGGGCTACTGAGGGAGTCCTGGATTAGGGGGTATCCGGACAGCCGAATTATATCCTTTGTCCGGACTGTTGGACTATAAAGATACAAGATTGAAGACTTCATCCTGTGTCCGGATGGGACTCTCCTTGGCGTGGAAGGCAAGCTTGGCAATATGGATATGTAGATCTCCTTCCTTGTAACCAACTCTATGTAACCCTAGCCCCCTCCAGTGTCTATATAAACCGAAGGGTTTTAGTCCGTAGGACAACATACAATCATACCATAGGCTAGCTTCTAGGGTTTAGCCCCTTAGATCTCGTGGTAGATCAACTCTTGTACTACTCATATTATCAAGAACAATCAAGCAGGACGTAGGGTATTACCTCCATCAAGAGGGCCCGAACCTGGGTAAAACATCGTGTCCCCTGCCTCCTGTTACCATCCGCCTTAGACGCACAGTTCGGGACCCCCTACCCGAGATCCGCCGGTTTTGACACCGACAGGCGCCCTTTACTGCCTCTCCTCCCCCTCCCACCTATATATTTGTGGGGAGGGAGTGCCGAGGACACACAACAACAATCATAGCCGTATGCGGCGCCCCCTCCACAGTTTACACCCCTGGTCATAGTTTTACGGTGCTTAGGCGAAGCCCTGCAAGAATCACCTCACCATCAATCACCACACCGTTGTGCTGACTGAGCTCATCTACTTCCTCGAAACCTTGCTGGATCATGAAGGCAAGGGACATCATCGCGCTGAACGTGTGTAGAACTAGGAGGTGTCGTACGTTCGGTGCTTGATCGGTCGGAGCTATAAGAAGTTCGACTACATCAACCGCGTTATCAAACGCTTCCGCTTTCGGTCTACGAGCGCACGTAGACACACTCTCCCACTCTCATTGGTAAGCATCTCCTAGATAGATCTTGCGTGAGCGTAGGAATTTTTTTGTAATCGCTTGCTACGTTTCCCAATAGTGGCATCCGAGCCATGTCTATGCGTAGATGATATGCATGAGTAGAACACAAAGAGTTGTGGGCGGTGATGGTCATACTACTTACCACCAACGTCTTATTTGGATTCAGCGGTATTGTGGGATGAAGCGGCCCGGACCAACCTTACATGTCCACGCACATGAGACCGGTTCCACCGATAGACATGCAACTAGTTTTGCATAAAGGTGACTGGTGGGTGTATGTTTCTCCTACTTTAGTTGAATCCAATTTGACTGCGGCTGGTCGTTGAAGAAGGTTAAAATAGCAAACTTGACTAAACACCGTTGTGGTTTTGATGCGTAGGTAAGAACGATTCTTGCTAGAAGCCCGTAGCAGCCACGTAAAACTTGCAACACCAAAGTAGAGGACGTCTAACTTGTTTTTGCAGGGCAAGTTGTGATGTGATATGGTCAAGACATGATGTGATATACGTTATTGTATGGGATCATCATGTTTTGTAGAAGTTACTGGCAACCACAAGAGCCTTATGGTTGTCTCTTTATTGTATGAAATTCAAACGCCATGTAATTGCTTTACTTTATCACTATGCGTTAGCGATAGTTGTAGAAGCAATAGTTGGTGAGACGACCGCGACGCTACGATGGAGATCAAGGTGTCAAGCTAGTGACGATGGAGATCATGACGATGCTTTGGAGATGGAGATCGAAAGCACAAGATGATGATGGCCATATCATGTCACATATTTTGATTGCATGTGATGTTTATCTTTTATGCATCTTATTTTGCTTAGTACGGCGGTAGCATTATAAGATGATCCCTTAACTAAATTTCAAGGTATAAGTGTTCTCCCTGAGTATGCACCGTTGTGACGGTTCATCGTGTTGAGACACCATGTGATGATCGGGTGTGATAGACTCTACGTTCACATACAACGGGCCCAAGACAGTTTTGCACATGTGGAATACTTGGATTAAACTTGACGATCCTGGCATGTACAAACATGGCCTCGGAACACTAGAGACCAAAAGGCCGAACGTGAATCATATAATAGATATGATGAACATAGAGATGTTCACCATTGATGACTACTCCATCTCACGTGATGATCGGCCAAGGTTTAGTTGATTTGGATCACATATGATTTAGATGACTTGAGGGGTGTCTATCTAAGTGGGAGTTCTTAAGTAATTTGATTAATTGAACTTAATTTGTCATGATCTTAGTCCTGATAGTATTTGCATATCTATGTTGTAGATCAATAGCTCACGATATAGCTCCTATATATTTGTGATATGTTCCTAGAGAAAAGTTGAAAGATGATAGTAGCACTAATGCGAACTGGGTCCGTGATCTAAGGATTATCCTCGTTGTTGCACAGAAGAATTATGTCCTTGATGCACCGCTGAGTAACAGAGATATTGCAGGAGCAGATGCAGACGTTATGAACATTTCACAAGTTCGATATGATGACTACTTAATAGTTTAGTGCGCCATGATTTATGGCTTAGAACCTGGACTTCAAAATTTTTTTGAACACCACAGAGCATATGAGATGTTCCAAGAGCTGAAATTGGTATTTCAGACTCATGCCCGTGTCAAGAGGTATGAGACCTCTGACAAGTACTTTGCCTACAAGATGGAGGAGAATAGCTCAGCTACTGAGCATGTGCTTAGAATGTCTGGGCACTACAATCTCTTGAATCAAGTGGGAGTTAATCTTCCAGATAAGATAGTGATTGACAGAGTTCTCTAGTCACTATCACCAAGCTACTAGAACTTCGTGATGAACTATAATGTGCAAGGGATAACGGAAAAAAAATTCCCGAGCTCTACGTGATGCTGAAATCGGCGAAGGTAGAAATCAAGAAAGAGCATCAAGTGTTGATGGTTAACAAGACCACTAGTTTCAAGAAAAAGGGAAAACAGAAAAGAAAGGGAACTTCAAAAAGAATGACAAACAAGCTGCCACTCCCGTGAAGAAGCCTGTCGGTGTCAAAACCGGCGGATCTCGGGTAGGGGGTCCCGAACTGTGCGCCTAGGATCGATGGTAACAGGAGACGGGGGACACGATGTTTACCCAGGTTCGGGCCCTCTCTATGGAGGTAATACCCTACTTCTTGCTTGATTGATCTTGATGAATATGAGTATTACAAGAGTTGATCTACCATGAGATCGTAATGACTAAACCCTAGAAGTCTATCCTATGAGTATATGGTAATGAATCTGTCCTATCCGGACTATGCCCTCCGGTTTATATAGACACCGGAGAGATCTAGGGTTACATGGAGTCGGTTACATAGGAGGAACTCTTCATAATCAGTTGCCTGGCTTGCCTTCCATGCCAAGTAGAGTCCAATCCGGACACGGATATAGTCTTCGGTCTTCGTGTCTTCACAGCCCATTAGTCCGACCCATGGATAACAGGCCAGACGCCCGAGGACCCTTTAGTCCAGGACTCCCTTAGTAGCCCCCTGAACCTGACTTCATTGACGAGGAGTCCGGCGCGCAAAATGTCTTCGGCATTGCAAGGCGGGTTCCCCTTCTTTCGAACTTCGAAGATAGTCTTCGGACGTGATGATTGTATCCTAACCTGTTACACACCATGCACAACTTCAGAGAGAATATATATTTTCCACACGAGTTTTATCCACTGACAGCTTTCGGCAATGTGATATCATGCCCGTCTAGTCATAATTTCAAACCGTTTTTCTTCTGCCATCCCACGTTTCAAAACACGGTTGCTACTGGCATGTCTTGTCGAAGCAGAGATCGTGTCCCCTTTTTGCGGGTTTCTCATCAATGCGGGCATGGGTAACCCAACCGTGTCGTTTACACGGCCCTTGGGAATAGGGGAGTTTAAGGCGAGTAGAGGGGCTTTCGACATTCGCGACCTCTACAAGGGGGTAAGGACTCACTTCTTCCACCCACGCCATTTCTCTTCCTCAGCCCTTCCGTCCCTGAGCTCCAGCGCCCAAGCTTCAGATTCTCTCTCGTTCGAAGAAATACTCAAAAGATGTCCGGATCCGGAGCTGGAGGTAGGTGGATGACTTCTTCCGCCAGGAAGAAGGATATCAAGGATCTCCGGGAGGCCGGATATTTGGCCAAAGAGATCACTCATCGACTCCCGGCCAAGGGACAGATCGTCTCCACTCCAGAGCCCCATGAGAGGGTTGTGTTTCTCACAAACTTCGTCCTTGGGCTTGGGTTCCCCCTTCACCCATTCGTCCGCGGGTTGATGTTTTACTATGGGCTAGATTTTCATGACCTAGCCGCTAACTTCATCCTCAATATCTCGGCGTTTATCGTCATTTGTGAGGCTTTCCTCCGCATCCCGCCTCACTTCGTCATGTGGCTGAAGACCTTCAATGTGAGGCCGAAGGTAGTGCGCGGTCAACAAGCAGAGTGCGGAGGCGCCATGGTAAGCAAGATGCCCAACGTCACCTGGCCCGAAGGCTCGTCCGCGGAGACGGTGAAGGGGTGGCAATCTGGGTGGTTTTATATCACCGAGCCGTGCAACGACAACTGGGCGGCAGCCCCATAATTTCGATCTGGATCCCCGATGCGGCTCACTTCTTGGCAAGAGCGGGGCCTAACCTAGGGGCCCTTGGCCGAGCTGACAGGGCTCCAGACATGCATCCAGAACATGATAGAGAACAAGATCAAGGTTGTCACCTTAGTCCAGGTTATGCTTGTTCATCGGATCCTTCCGTGCCAACGCCGGACTTACAGTTTGTGGGACTTCGAGCTGGCCAAGCACCAGATGCTACTGGAGCCCTTTGGCACAACGCACGAAGAATTCTGGAAGGTGCTATTCAAGGCCGGCGAGACGCCACCGCCTGCGACCGAAGACCGTGGGCTTAGCTTAAAGCGTCAACCCAATCCGGTCAGTTCCTTTAATGTCTTTAAGGAGTATCTCCTACCAGCATATTTGAGGGAAAACTTAAGCTTCCTTCCTCCATTTTCAGGCCTGGATTAAGTTGGCCGAGAGGATTAACTGTCCGTCTCCGCTACCCGAGGACCAGGTATGCCCATTATTGAAGAAGATGCTGTTCCCCACGCCTTATGAGCTGCCGGAGAAGATGGCTAAGAAGGAGGTCCGAGGGGCCAAGAAGGACCTTTGTCGGGAAAGCACTCCGGACGAGACGTCCAAAAGTGAGACTTCCTCTTCGTCCACCGACGACGGTGATGAAGAGGAAGAGGAAAATGACTCCCCACCTGAAGCGGGGAGGAAGAAGAGAGCGGCCTCCACAAGCCCGGAGGCGGAAGCGCCTAAAAGGGTTAAAGGCTCCCTCGCGGATAACTCCGCATGGGACGTCGACAGAAGTCAGGAACGACCTCGCCGGAGCAAGCCCCGTGCCGCTTCGTGAGTACCAGAATTCGCAAAAGTCTAGCCTTCTTGGTTTGTAATATTGACATATTGTGAACTTTTGTCATTGTAGTCCGACACACGGTGACTCTCCTCGATCCTCGACAGAGGATTCGCTGGACACAAAGGAGATGGCTAGCATACCTACGCCACCTGCCCATTCTGTGTCACCCATGGGAGATGACGAGGTGATGTCCAAAAAGGCCTTCCCAGGCCGGGGGAGGTTCATCGGGTTGACGCCCCAGGATGACTCCTCGGGCGCCGGACACATGAGGGTAAAAGCCCCCAGGAAGACTGGTGAGGGGGTCCTAGTTCCCGTCGGACTTCAGCCGGATACCATTTTGAAAATCTATACGGCTCCGGGGTCCAGCGAACGACATTCCCCCCAAGGAGGGAGCGTGCCTGTTCCACTGGTGACCTCTGTCCAACCAGAGGCACCGGATAATCTGCTGGAGGCGCTGTGAGGCGCCTCTATCGTGGATGAACATCGTGTCCTTATGGACACGGTAATAGAGAAGGTTCAGTTTGCTAAAAGCGGACTGACTGAAGCCTGCACTAGCCTACTAGGAGGCTTTGAGGTAAGTAATGTGTTTATAGGAAAAATATCACAGTATAGACATTAGCCCCTGATACTCTGTTTGGTGTTGGGGAAGAAAAGCCTAACCGAGGATCAAAAAATCGCAGGAGTCTAACATGAGTTGTCTATGTGAATAAGCAGGTATTGCTACCGGCTACCACTGCTCATCCTGTGGAGGTCTCCGGATTGAAGCAGAAATTGGAGCAGGCCGAGGAGTAGCTCGGCCGTGTGAAAAAGCAGTTGGAGGATAGCCAAGGTATGTAGTAACCCGTGGGTACATTTCGAGAAAATGAATAGTCCGACCGGACTGAGAGTGTCATAATCTTTATTAGGAGCCGCGGCCGAGGTGGCAACCCTGAGGAAGGCGCTGGCCGAGGCTGAGGACAAAGCGGCCAAGGAGCGCGTCTTTCGCGAGAAGCACGAGACCCGGGTTGGCGAGGCGCAGCAACAGCTCCAGGGCGTGATAGAAAAATTCGAGGCCCTGGAGCGCGATTGTAAGGTGCAAGAAGCCGAATTGGCGAAGGCTCGTCAGAGCACTCGGGATGCAAGAGCCGAAGCTCAGAGCGCCCTCTAGGAGATTCAGGTGGCCCAACAGATTGTGACGGGTAAGACCTTCACCATACTAAGCAAGTATGTAGAATCAACGTCCCTTCTACTTACCCTGAATTTCGGTTTTCCAGGGGCATTTATAGGTCTACCGCACAATGTATCGGATGCGGCCAAGCATTATAGAGCCGAGGAAGGGATGTCCACGGCGAAGCTGTTCTGGTCCCAATATCTGGGATCCGAACATCCGGTACCCTTCAGCGACCAGCTAAATCAGCTGGTCGAGCTGCACCAGTTGGCAGAGTTAGCCATGAAGGACTTTATAGTCCGGCTGTGGCCTGCCGATCCCATACATGACAGCTATTTCAGACTTGTGTGGCGGCTCGTGAGTGCCTATCTGCGGCTCGAAGCCATGAAGCGGTCGGTCTGTATTGAAGGTGCACGTATGGCTTTTGCCTGCGTCAACACGCTTTGGGCGAAGCTGTATGCCAAGAAGCTGATGACCGAGGGTCCGCCGGAGGGCAAGGAGCATCGTCGACCCGAGCACTATTTTGATGGTGTCCTGGAGGGCTCCCGTCTTGCAGCGGAGAAGTGTTCGAAGGATATTATATTCCCATGAGAACATATAAATTTTCTTGCCCTGTAATATGGAACAAAGATGTTATGTAATATAATGTTAATAATTTTGAATTTTACCTCCTGTGCGGCTGTTTATTAAATCTGAGGGATGACCAATCGTCGGCTTCAGCCCCCATGTAGATAGTATGGGGGTGTTCGGGATATATGTAAACACTCTATACTCCACATCCCGGTCCTTAAAGGAGATGTTTAGCGCAACGAACAAGGCAATCAGAGTATGCGGCCTTTACCGCCCTCACTTAGCCATAGGAGTTTGACAATGAATAAAGTTTGGCGAAGCCCCTGGTGTTCGGAAGGCCGAATTAGGGGCGCTATACATGCCAAATCGGAAGAACCGATTCTTCGCAAGAAGCGGAAAAAATCTCCAACGATTTGGAACCTCACGAACAGCTGACCGGCTCTCGCCACATCATGACAGTCAGTTTTTGGCTTTCTCTACTGAGGTGCTCGTCCGGAAGAACCGGGACACAATCACAGTAGTTCTCCATTTACTATACTAGCCAATATAGAAGAACGTAAGGTAGTAAGCACAGGAGCCGGGCAACCCAACTATTGACCAAAGACATGATTCGGAGCTAGTGCATATAATGCTATAAGTTCGGGGTGCCGAACTATACTGAAAAAGAGTTCGGACTTTTATTGTCGTGATGCTGGGTATAATGAAGCCCCTGGCGTATTAGTACGTACCATGGTGTACGTGTGCAATGAGTAATAGATAGTGAGGTGAGGGAACGGAAAAGATTAAGTAATGAGCTGACGCCACCATTTATTCACCTTTGTAGTATAATCGGTACGTCGAGGCGTACTTTGTACCAGTAATGCGATAAGCAAGTAAGGCTATTTAACATGTCGTAACCAAGGGTGAGCTGCACGTGGGTATGTAAAACAAGTATATTAATCATTTATTAGAGACCACCTGGGGGTTCCCTTGTATGTCAGAGCTCGTTGCCTCCTTGGTGTGTTCTGCAATCGGGTCGTCCGCATAGACCTTGAAAAAGGAAAAGAAAAACCCGTAAAAAAGAAAAAGCAAAAACGTGTGAATCCCAGGGTCTATCAAGCCGTACTGTGGATCGCGAGCGAGTTGTGCCTCCGTCCGTACCCATGGCCTTTTGAGTGCGTAGTTTAAATGCGCGTGGTACTAACACCATTGCCTCGTCAGGGCTGGGACGGAGGCCAAATTGCTAGTTTGGCCTGTGATAAGCCGAGCTGTCATGCTGCAGTGTAGTCTGGACTATCTAGTGGTGTCCAGGGGCTCGGCAGCAAGATTATAGCGCTACTTGAGAAGGCCACTCTGTACTTTTGCTGCTAGGGCGGCGGTGTGCTCTTCTGTACAGAGGGAGCGCTCCGTATTTCCGTTTACCGCAATGACACCACGTGGACCAGACATCTTCAATTTAAGATAAGCATAATGTGGCACCGCGTTGAATCTGGCGAATGCAGTTCGTCCGAGCAGAGTGTGATAGCCGCTGCGGAATGGGACGATATCAAAGATTAGTTCTTCGCTTCGGAAGTTATCCAGAGAACCGAATACTACTTCCAGCGTTATTGAGCCCGTACAGCGGGCTTCTACGCCTGGAATTACTCCTTTAAAGGTGGTCTTTGTTGGTTTGATTTGTGAGGGGTCAATTCCCATTTTCTGCATTGTGTCTTGGTAGAGCAGGTTGAGGCTGCTACCACCATGCATTAGGACTCGAGTTAGGTGGAACCCGTCAATAATTGGGTCAAGAACTAGTGCGGCTGAACCGTCGTGGCGGATACTAGTGGGGTTGTCTCGTCGATCGAAGGTGATCGGGAATGACGACCACAGATTGAATTCTGGTCACATCCCTAGTTCTGGTATGACCTAGGCTAGCCTTCTTGTGAGCATCATGTTTAAATTCAATTTAAATTTGAAATGGGGATTTGTGAAACCCTCAGAAATCATTTCTAGTAATGACCCAGATAAAAATTGTTCCAAAAGGGACCAAGAAAATGTTCATGTTGCTCTCTCAAAATTTTGATGAGAGGTAAAATTCAAACAAATATTTTTAGGAGCTCATAAATATTTATTTTGGCCATTTGGAATTAATGCATAATTAACTGCATTGGATATATATATATATGTTATATATATATATATATATAATATATGTCCAAAAATTATGCTACTTGTTGAGGAGCTCTGGAATATTACCACTAGCCCGTACAAAAATTGGCATAAGAAAATAAATTGATTTAATATTTTACTAAATCGGAACAAATTGCCAGAAAAATAAAAAAGAAACAAAAATGAAAACTTACCTGTGCTCACCTGAGGCCTGGCACTGTGCGGCCCAGCTGGTCGGCCCAGCCAGCTGGCCCTGCCAGTCGTCGGGAGGACAGGGTTGTGTGCTCGCCCCCCGCGCGCGCGCGCTCGGCCAGCTCCTGCTTGCTGCTGCTACTGGAGGCCTCTACGAGCACCACGTGACCCCCAGTCCTCTCTCACTCTCTCTCGTTCTCCCTCCTCCCATGGATCCCTCTCTCCCGACCCGCCTGAGGGGAGCTCGTCACCGCCGATCGCTACCCGCGCAGCCACCGCCTTCCCCTCGCCCTCTCTTCGTGTCCGGGTGCTCCGCCTCGTCGCCTGCATCGTCCTCGACGAGCCTAGCAACCAGGGACGCGCTCCATCGCCGCTCCCATCGTCGTCTTCACCTCCGGCCGCCCGAGATCGCCGTCGCCGTTCTGGCCGCACCAGTGCATCCCCGAGCTCACGCACGACGCCGTCGAGACCGCTGTGAGCTCTCCTCCGTTTCCCCTCCTTCCTCGTGCTTGATTTCGTGTCGTAGCCTTGCTAACCGTCGAACCCGCGAGCGCCACGTCACCGACCATGTCGCCGCCGTGGCCAGGGCCACCGCAGCTCACACCCGCGCACGTCACCGCACTCAACAACCTCCTAGAAGACCAACGCCGCCTCCCACAACTCCTGCTGTGCCCCGGAGCACCCCGCGCACCTGGCCAAACTCCGGCCACCGCACTCGTCGTCGCCGGCGCCACTCCGGACACTCCCCGGCCGTGCCACCACCACGGTTGGATGCGGACGAGCATTCGCATCCCGTAGCTGTGCTCCGCGCGCCAAATGGTGCTCTGTAGGCGAATCCCGCAGCGCACCGCCGCGTCTGGACTCGCTGGCAGCTAAACGCCGGCGACCGCTGACCCGTTAACCGGCGTGGGTTGACCCCACCGCCCGGTTTGACCTCCCCCTCTCTCTCACTGACTTGCGGGCTCCGCCTGACTAATTACTCTAGTTAGCACTAATTAACTAGTTAGGCTAGTTACTACAGTCACTGACTAGTGGGCCCTGCCCAGTTAGTTAGGGCTAACTAACTTAGTTAGTTGACTAGGTCACTGACCAGTGGAACCCACTGGTCAGGTTTGACCTTGTCAGTCCCGTTTGACTCGCCGACGTCATGCCACTATCATGCTGATGCAGTTATTCATTTCCTAGTATTAAAATAAATCAGGAAATTCCAGAAAAGTAGCTAAACTTCAAAAATTCATAGAAACTCAACCGTAGCTCAGAATGAAATAATTTATATATGACAAATTATCAGAAAAATGCAAGGAATCCATTTATGCCAGTTCCATGCATGAAAAACCAACTTATACCTGCTGTATAAGTGAAAACATAATATGGTCCTTTTAAATGCTTCATTTGAATTTGCATTTAAATCTTTGATTCAAATGGGCTTCAACCAACTTGGTAGCATCTTGCATTAGCCCAAACACTAGCATTTGCACATATCATGTTCATGCATCATATTGTTGCATTTGTTTGTGTATTGATTGTCGGCACCATTTCTTCTCGATAGGTTCCACTCCGGAAGGTGTACCCGAGTACCTGTCAGAGGAGCAGTGCCCTTCGTTGATCTATCAGGCAAGCAATCCCCCTTGAGCATTTTGATAAAATCCTTCTCTCTCGCTCCTGCTCCTTATACTACATTAGGACAACAACGATTCAACTGCTACTTTTCTGCTGTGGTAATTGAACCCATTCCTCTGCATGACCTGTCATTGCCACAGTAAATATTTGAAACCCACTAGCATGAGTAGGAGTTGCTTGAGCCTTGATGTCTCATCCATGCTTGTTTTCTTTATGCCAGCTATGCTTAGAGTTGTGTCAGGTCTGATTCATCGGGAATGAATCGGAGTGGTGAACATGTCCTACCGATAAAGGCTAAGTGTGTGAACACATTTTGGTAAAGGTAGCGATGAGAGGCCATGTAGGAGTACATGGTGGGTTGTCTCATTGGAATCGTCCCTAAGCATTGAGTTCTGTGTATGTTATCCAAGTCCAGTTACTACCACACATTGGGTTCCGGTTATCCGGCTCCTCTCGGCTTATTAATCTACTTGATCTCTGTCTAGGAGTTGCAACTAGTTTCTGGAATTTGTAGGTAGTGCTAGTTGTCTACCAGGTGGTGTCCGACGGGACAGGCTTGGGACAGACTAGGCACCGTGGCATGGTGTACCAAGTGGCACCCAGATGGTGGGCTTGGGAACACTCACACATCGTTTGGAGCCGTACTAGAGACTTCGGCCAGAAATCCTTGCGGATGGAACTCGAATAGGCGATAAACCTGGATGAGAGACTTGTGTGGTTAGTCAGGTCATGGCTGACACCCTCGCCCAGCTTCCGCTTGAAGGTTGCCGAGGTACATGACGTGTACATGGGGATAAGTGGCGGGAGCGTGTGTGAAGAAGTACACCCCCGCAGGGTTAACATTATCTATTCGAATAGCCGTTTTCCTCGGATATGGAAACTTGGAGGACTTATGTAGTACATAGACAACTTGAGGTGGATACTCTAAAATACGCAAGATAAGCGTGAGTGCTATGGATGGCCTTCTCATAGGGAGACGGGAACAGATCCATAGTGGAGTATTTGATATGGTGAATATGTGGACTCGTGCGTCTTCTCACCTCAAAGAAGTTTCTGATACTCGTAGTATAGGTTAGCCACTGAGCCAAAGCTGGCTTGCTGCTGTTAAAACTCCACCACCCGCTTTGTTGATAATGTTGCATATGTAGATAGTTCTGATGTAAGACTTGCTGAGTACCTTTGTACTCACGTTTGCTTATTTATGGTTTGCAGTTGGATACACTAGTGACTTCGACGAGTAGCTTGTATCCCAGCTACGATCTTGTACTCTTGGAAGTGTCTTGTTTAGTCAGGCTTCATAGTCTTTTCCTTTTGTAGATGTCTGTACCCAGACATGATATGCTTTCGCTTGTTGCTTGTACGTTCTGACTGACGGGTCATGATGACCCGCTGCTTGTAATAAATAATATGTTGGCTCCTCTGAGCCTTGTCAATATATGAGTTGTAGAGTTATGTTGTGATGCCATGTTGTATCTATACATATCGAGCATATTGTGTGTATGATATTGAAATGCTTGGTATGTGTGGGATCCGACACCTAGTTGTTTATTCTTGGTAGCCTACTTTATGGGACAATGCCTCCTAGTGCCTCCACTGAGCCTTGGTAGCTTGCTACTACTCCGGAACACATGGATTGACCGACATGTGTCCTTCTTTGCTCCTGTGTCTGCCCTTCGGGGAATGTCTCGCGATGACTACCTGAGTCCTGTTAGCATTGCTACAGCCCGGATTCACTCGCATGTTGATCGACATGGGCATTACTGGGTCATGTATGCCTGTTTCCATAACTTAGTGCCACCTTGGGTTTACGACTAGTCATGTCGGCCCGGGTTCTCTGTCATATGGATGCTAGCGACACTATCATATACGTGAGCCAAAAGGCGCAAACGGTCCCGGACCAGGTAAGGTGGCACCCGTGGGAATACCGTGCGTGAGGCCGCAAAGTGATATGATGTGTTACATGCTAGATCGATGTGACTTAGGATCGGGGTCCCGACAATTTTGGGGCGACTGGCTCTACCGCATAGACGTCCCTGAGTGCGCGCTTGCGCTCCCTTTTGTGGATATGTGTAATAATATCGTGTTCACTGTTTTAACTTGAGGGGGAAATCTCTTTTGCCCCCCGGTGTTTGGCTGCCAAGGCTCTTCGTCATCGTTCTCGCTCTGTTATTCCCCTTCTCTGCCTCTGCTATTTGCTTTGCTGGCTTGTTTGAAGACCCGATAATCTCTATTGTTATGGTTGGCCGGTTTGTCTGGGGTGCCATGAATTTGGCAAGGATGATCAAGTATGCGGTCCAAGCTGGAATGTTTTCCGTTGCTCCTTTTATAGGGCTTCTTTCGCTGGCCGGACTTGGAGCCACTGAACCCGGCATGAACTGTTGTGTCATCGGTGTTATCACCATTGTTTCGGCGTTTGTTTCTGTTGCGCCGAAGCTTGCCGGTGCTATTCTTGGCCTCGGAGGGGCTTGTTTCATTGGCCGTATTGTTATTACGGGCCAGCCAACTATCCTCTCCCGCGCAAAAGTGGGTCATGACTGCCGTGAGGGCTGCCCTGGACTTCGGCTTTTCTTGACCGAGGTGGCGTGCTAGCCATTCGTCACGGATGCTATGTTTGAAGGTTGCTAAGGCCTCGGCGTCCGGACAGTCAACGATCTGGTTCTTCTTGGTTAGGAACCTAGTCCAGAATTTTCTGGCTGATTCTCCAGGTTGTTGAACTATGTGGCTTAAGTCATCTGCGTCTGGTGGCCGGACATAAGTTCCTTGGAAGTTGTCAAGGAAAGCTTCTTCCAAGTCCTCCCAGCTGCCGACGGAATTTTCAGGCAGGCTGTTAAGCCAGTGCCGAGCTGGCCCTTTGAGCTTTAGTGGGAGGTATTTAATGGCATGCAGATCATTTCCTCGAGCCATGTGGATGTGGAGGACAAAGTCCTCGATCCATACTGCGGGATCGGTTGTGCCATCGTAAGATTCCATATTGACGGGCTTGAACCCCTCGGGGAATTCATGGTCCAGTACTTCATCTATAAAGCAGAGAGGGTGTGCAGCGCCTTTATATCAGGCTGCGTCGTGGCGTAGTTCCGATGGAGTCCGTCTGTGGTGTTCGGCCCGGGCGTGGTTATATTTATCACGTCCGAATAAGTAGCCCTCCTCGTGCCTTGAGGCATGTCCTCGGGATCCGTAGATTGATTTTGTGTGTCCTGTTCTATCGTCCAGGTTTTAACGGAGGTCGTATGTGTGACCCCGAACTCTTCTGTCTCTATTTTTGCGAGGCGGTGGGGCAGGCTGTTGTTCGACCTGAGTTGCCTCTTTGTCCCGACCGCGGGGTGGCCGGTCGGCCGTCTTGTCTCGACCACGCGGTGGTCGTTCCGCATTACGCGAGGGAGATGTGTGTTCCGGTGCCTCCTCATCAAATTGAGGTAGCAGTTTGCTTTTCGGGTAGCTCTTGGCTGGGCGCTTGAGGCTGTATTCCTCGGCTGTCAGGACGTCGGTCCATCTGGCGAGGAGCAGGTTTTGTTCAGCTTGAAGCTGTTGCTGCTTCTTTTTCAGGCTCCTTGCTGTGACTATGAGCTGGAGTTTAAAACACTCCTGCTCCATAGGGTCCTCCGGCACGATGAATTCTTCGTTGCAGAGGCTTATCTCCTCTTCGGAGGGTGGATGGTAACTATCATCATCTGAGTTATCTTCTATGGCCTGTTCATCGGGGTTGTTTTGTGTGTTGTCATGTTCCTCCTATTCAGATGCAGCGCCGATAGGGTCTTCATTGTTTTCGGCGTCGCCCGGAGTACTATTCTCTCCGGTGCCGGTGTTGCCATCCTTTGAGCGACGATGCTTAGAACGGCGTTTGGGGCGCCAACGCTTGGACTACGTCTCGGAAGTTTTATTCTTATCTGGCTCTTCTTTATCGTTGCCAGATCCTTTAGGTGTATCAACCATGTACACGTCATACGAAGAGGTGGCCGTCCAATGTCCAGTGAATGGCGGGTCTTGGCCTTGCTCCCTGTCGGCATCGTCGTCCATACCGTCAATGTCTTCGGAGCCATAGTCAAGTATGTCGGTTAAGTCATCGACGGTGGCTATGAAGAGGGTGTCGGATGGGAAGCAAAATTCTCATCGTCCGTCTTTAGCTCGAACCGGACATAGTTCGGCTGTGAGTCTTCCCCCAAGGACAAGTTCTTCAAAGAATTTAGTACGTCACCCAAAGGCGAATGCTGGAAGATGTCTGCGGCGCTAAATTTGAAAATTGATAACCGATCCAGCTCGATGTCCGCAGATGCACCTCGTCCGGAACGTATGGCCGGATACGAGTCCAGAGTTTCCTCGACGCAAGCATTGTAGGATGGTGAGTCCGTGTGCGGCTCCAACACCGCGGACTTTATGGCCTCGGAGGGGATAATCTACTTCGGTACTAAGGCCATTGCAGCAGTCGGATCCATCTCCTGGGTGTGCTCCCATGACAGATTTAAGTCATGTTCATCGGAGAGAAAGGGAGCGATCGCCGCGGACTCAAATCCATCGAAGATCAAGTCTCCACGGATATCCGTGACGTAGTTTAAGCTTCCAAACCTGACCTGATGGCCAGGGGCGTAGCTATCGGCCTGCTCCAGACGGCCAAAAGAGTTGGCCCGCAGTACGAAGCCACCGAACACAAAGATTTGTCTAGGGAGGAAGGTTTCTCCCTAGACGGCGTCATTACTGACGATCGAAGGGACCATCGAATCCTTGCGTCGACGGCACAGTGGAACTCTCAATGAAAGCACCAATGTCGGTGTCAAAACCGGCGGATCTCAGGTAGGGGGTCCCAAACTGTGCGTCTAGGATCGATGGTAACAGGAGACGGGGGACACGATGTTTACCCAGGTTCGGGCCCTCTCTATGGAGGTAATACCCTACTTCCTGCTTGATCGATCTTGATGAATATGAGTATTACAAGAGTTGATCTACCACGAGATCGTAATGGCTAAACCCTAGAAGTCTAGCCTATGAGTATATGGTAATGAATCTGTCCTATCCGGACTATGCCCTTTGGTTTATATAGACACCGGAGAGATCTAGGGTTACATGGAGTCGGTTACATAGGAGGGAATCTTCATAATCAGTCCCCTAGCTTGCCTTCCATGCCAAGTAGAGTCCAATCCGGACACGGGTACAATATTCGGTCTTCGTGTCTTCACAGCCCATCAAAGCCCAAAGCTGGAACCAAGCCTGAAACTGAGTGCCTCTACTACAAAGGGACTGGTCAATGGAAGCGGAACTGCCCCAAGTATTTTGCAGATAAGAAGAATGGCAAAGTGAACAAAGGTATATTTGATATACGTGTTATTGATGTGTACTTTACTAGTGTTCATAGTAACCCTAGGGTATTTGATACCGGTTAAGTTGCTAAGATTAGTAACTCGAAACATGAGTTACAAAATGAACAGAGACTAGTTATGGGCGAGGTGACGATGTGTGTTGGAAGTGATTCCAAGGTTGATAAGATCACCATCGCACACTCCCTCTACCTTCGGGATTAGTGTTGGACCTAAATAAATGTTATTTGCTGTTTGCGTTGAGCATGAATATGATTGGATCATATTTATTGCGATACAGCTAGTCATTTAAGTCAGACAATAATTGTTGTTCTGTTCACATGAATAAAACCTACTATGGTCATACACCCAATGTAAATGGTTTATTGAATCTCGATCGTAGTGATAGACATATTCATAATATTGATGCCAAAAGATGCAAAGTTGATAATGATAGTGCAACATATTTGTGGCACTGCCGTTTAGGTCATATTGGTGTAAAGCGCATGAAGAAACTGCATGTAGATGGACTTTTTGAATTACTTGATTATGAATCATTTGATACTTGCGAACCATACCTCATGGGCAACATGACTAAAACTCCGTTCTTTTGAAAAATGGATCGAGCCAATGACTTATTGGAAATAATACATACCGATGTATGTGGTCTGATGAGTGTTGAGGCACGCGAAGGGTATTATTATTTTCCAACCTTCACAGATGATTTGAGCAGATATGGGTATATCTACTTAATGAAACACAAGTTTGTAACATTTGAAAAGTTCAAAGAATTTCAGAGTGAAGTGGGGAATCATCGTAACAAGAAAATAAAGTTTCACAACTCACGCCACCTGGAACACCACATCGTAATGGTGTGTCCGAATGTCATAACCGTACTTTATTAGATATGGTGTGATCTATGATTTCTCTTACCGATTTACCACTATCGTTTTGGGGTTATGCATTAGATACAACTGCATTCATGTTAAATAGGGCACCGTCTAAATCCGTTGAGACAACACCATATGAATTGTGGTTTGGTAAGAAACCTAAGCTGTCATTCCTTGAAGTTTGGGGTTGCGACACTTGTGTCAAAATGCTTCAGCCTAATAAGCTGAACCCAAATCAGAGAAGTACGTCTTCATGGGATACCCTAAGAAAGAAATTGGGTACATGAGGCAGTCCTGGATTAGGGGGTCTCCGGACAGCCGGACTATATTCCTTGGCCGGACTGTTGGACTATGAAGGTACAAGATTGAAGACTTCGTCTCGTGTCCGGATGGGACTCTACTTGGCATGGAAGGCAAGCTAGGCAGTACGGATATGGATATCTCCTCCTTCGTAACCGACCTTGTGTAACCCTAACCCCCTCCGGTGTCTATATAAACCGGAGGGTTTTAGTCCGTAGGACAACATACAATCATACCATAGGCTAGCTTCTAGGGTTTAGCCTCTCCGATCTCGTGGTAGATCAACTCTTGTAATACTCATATCATCAAGAATAAATCAAGAAGGACGTAGTGTTTTACCTCCATCAAGAGGGCCCGAACCTGGGTAAAACATCGTGTCCCCTGCCTCCTGTTACCATCCGCCTTAGACGCACTGTTCGGGACCCCCTACCCGAGATCCGCCGGTTTTGATACCGACATTGGTGCTTTCATTGAGAGTTCCTCTGTGTCGTTGCCGTTAGGCTTGATGGCTCCTACGATCATCGATAGCGATGCAGTCCAGGGTGAGACTTTTCTCCCCGAACAGATCTTTGTGTTCGGCGGCTTCGCACTGCGGGCCAACTCGCTTGGCCATCTGGAGCAGATCGAAAGTTACGCCCCTGGCCACCAGATCAGGTTTGGAAGCTTAAATTACACGGCCGATATCCGTAGAGACTTGATCTTCGGCGGATTCGAGCCCCTGCCTTGTGCGCCGCACAGTCGTGATGAGTATGATTTAGCTATACCATCAGACAGTGTTCAGGAGATCGCACCGGCAACTGCTCCGACCCTCAATTCGGAGCCAATCGCGCCATCCCTGGACGGGTGGATAGACCCTGCCACGGAGGGCATACCCTCAGCGGGGATCGAGCCAAATATCGACCTTACCCCTCATGAGAGCTGTGTTGTCAAATTGTCGGATCCTTCTACGGCCACGGACTCCGAACCGCCTGCGCCCGTTCCTATCAAATCCGATTGGGTGCCGATCATGGAGTTTACCTCCGCGGATATTTTTCAACACTCGCCCTTCGGTGACATACTGAATTCACTAAGGTCTCTCTCCTTGTCAGGAGAGTCCTGGCCAAACCATGTCCGGCAGTACTGGGATACGGATGATGAAGAAATTCGTCGCCCACCCAGCACCCACTTAGTAGCCACTGTCGACGATTTAACTGACATGCTCGACTTCGACTCCGAAGACATCGACGGTATGGACGACGATGCAGGTGACGAATAGGAACCACTGCCCACAGGGCACCAGACGCCCACTTCATCACATGACGTATACATGGTGGACACACCAAAAGAAAACGACGACGAGGAACGGAAGGACGCAACGAAGGGTTGTCCCCTCGAGAAGCAGTCAAAGCGACGGCGTAAGTGCCGCTCCAAATCCAGCCTCGGCAGAAACAACGATCATATAGACCCAACGTTAGAGCAGGGTGAACCATCGCCAGACCAGGCAACACGGAGAATCAAACCGAACAACCCGACTCTGTCAAAGATAATAATCCGGATGACATCACACTGGACAGACACCCGGAGAAACAGAATGCCCATCAATGGCTTGTTGCCACCGCGAGGAGTCTAAAAAAGCAGAAGCAAAGGCTCAAGGTTGCGCAAGACACACTCAGAATCAGATGGAGTAAAGTAGTCAATACAGCAGCGAAGTACGACGGTAATCGCCACACCAAGAGCTACCCAAAGCGGAAGTTGCTACCTGAATTCGATGAGAAGGCCTTAGATCCCCCACAACCAAAAGTTAAAACAGCCATCTGGCTGGATAGACGACCTCACAGCCAACATAGAGCGCCAAACAACGCCGCACATAAGCCAATACGCGATCCACGCGAGGGCTCGCATCAAAAGGATGGCGCAACTAGATCCATCTATGGACCACACAAGCGCGCTCCAGCATACAATGCAACACAACAAACATCCGAACACCACGGTACACCCAGATACAGGGGTGCCGCACACCCCCTATGTTTCACCGACGAGGTGCTGGACCATGTTTTTCCAGAGGGATTCAAACCCGTAAACATAGAGGCATACGACAGAACAACAGACCCCGGGGTCTGGATTGAGGACTATATCCTCCATATCCATATGGCTCGAGGAGATCATCTCCACGCCATCAAGTACTTACCCCTCAAGCTCAAAGGGCCAGCTCGGCACTGGCTTAAAATCCTCCCCGAAAGCTCCATTGGAAGCTCGGAAGAGCTTGAAGACGCTTTTCGGGAAAATTTCCAAGGGACTTATGTCCGACCTCCGGATGCGGACGATTTGAGTCATATAACTCAACAGCCGGGAGAGTCAGCCCGAAAGTTTGGAATAAGTTTCTAACTAAAAAGAACCAAATAGTCGACTGTCCGGACGCCGAAGCCTTGGTAGCTTTTAAGCACAGCGTCCGAGACGAATGGCTTGCCAGACACCTCGGCCAAGAAAAGCCGAGAACAATGGCAGCATTAACGAGCCTCATGACCCGCTTTTGCGCGGGCGAGGACAGCTGGCTAGCCCGATGCAGCACCAGCGACCCAAGTACATCCGAAGTTAGAAATGGAAACGGGAAATCACGACGCAGCAAAAATAATAAGCGCCGGAATAAAGAAGACATCCCGAAGAGCACGGCGGTAAACGCCGGATTCAGAAGCTCTCGGCCAGGTCAGCAAAAGCCGCCCTCTAAAGGCGCCAGAGATGAACTGTCCAGCCTAAACAAAATTCTGGACCAAATATGTTAGATCCATAGCACCCCCGATAAACCTGCAAATCATACCCACAGAGAATGTTGGGTCTTCAAGCAGTCTGGCAAGCTCAACACCGAACATAAGGGGAAGGATACACCAAGCGAAGACGAGGATGAGCCTCGCAAGTAAAGCACTGGGGAACAGAAGAAATTTCCACCAGAAGTCAAAATAGTCAACGTGTTACACGTGATAAAGGGGAGAAACAAAGTGGCACTCCCAGATAAATATGCCCATGGGCCTATCACTGCGGAGTTCTACCACTGGCCGTCTCAACCGATCACCTTCGACCATCAGGATTACTCGGCAAGTATCCGGCGCACAAGATGGGCTGCCTTGGTATTATATGCAATAATTGACGGATACCACTTCACATGAGTCCTGATGGACGGTGGCAGTAGTCTAAACCTGATATATCAGGACACAGTCCGCAAAATGGGGATAGACCCAACGAAAATTTACCACAGCAATACTACCTTTAAAGGAGTAACGCCAGGCCCAGACGCTCATTGCACGGGCTCCCTGCTACTAGAGGTTATATTCGGCTTCCCTGATGACTTCCATAACGAAAATTTAACCTTCCACATTGCTCCGTTCCAAAGTGGCTATCAAGCACTACTTGGACGCGAAGCTTTCGCTCGCTTTAATGCAATACCGCATTACGCTTCCCTCACGCTTAAGATGCCCGGTCCACATGGCATCATTATAGTAAATGGAAATATTGAGCAATCCCTGCGCGCCGAAGAGAGTGCGGCTGCCTTGGCAGCCGCACACTAAAACGGCCTCACGAACTAAAGCATTCGATATGTCGTCAAGACCACGGACACGGTTAGACGAGTCCGGCGCAGCTATACGTAATTCATACAGGTTTGATGGCCACACCCCTATTACAAATACAAGGGGCTCAACGCGCATAGACAAATGGCAATTTTTACTCATCTTGAATTGTACATGGTTTCTTTAAACCTACATTTTTGCACGACAACTTTTCACCTAAGTTCCTCTCTTTTACAGATGACCATCGTGCTACACCCGTCTAGGATACGGCACAACGGAGACATAGGCACAGACATGCAGCAGGGACCCGTTCCAAGGATTCCTTTTAGATTAAGACCCTGCATCAACCTTTTTTACTGTCTCTTGTTGATACACATCCCTCGGATTCTCAGTACAATTGAGAAGGATGCTGACGTCTTGTCATATGGCCACATTAGAATAATGCACGTACCTGGACACCAGGGGCTTCTTACAAAGGGCACTGTTTAGGCCCAGTTTACACCATAAAGACCGAATACCTTAGGGAGTGTTCGGCGTCGCGAGTTTGGCCTTATATGCATCAACTCCGAATCATGTCTTTGGTCAAATGTTGGGTTTGCCCGGCTCCTGTGTTTTGCTGCCTTACGTTCCGCTCTATCGGCTAAGGCGGCACTAGGAGAACTACTGCGATTGTGCCCTGGTTCATCCGGACGAGCACCTCAGTAGAGAATGCCGAAAACTGACTGTCATGATATAGCGTGAGACTGGTCAACCACTCGATGACCTATCAGAATCTTAGAATTCCTTCGCCTTAACGAAGGACCGTTTCCCGGCCAGGCATGTACGCACCCCGAATTCGGGTGAGTGCGGAGCTACCAGGGGCTATATAGTAGCCCCACTGTCAAACTCCTCTGGCTAAGTGAAAGTGTTAAAGCATTATAGTCCGGTTGCCTAGTTCGCTGCACTATCACCTCCTTAATAGGACCGAGACGTTGGATTAAGTGTGAACACGCGTCTTCTGCGAACACCCTCGCATTATATGCGTGGGGGCTGAAGCCGACGACTGCAATCTTTCAGGTTATATACATATATACATAAACGGCCACACAGGAGGCATCATATTACTTTCGGGCAAAAGTATAAATACATCCTTGATAAATTTAATAAAACATTGTTTTTACAATGGGAATACATGTCACTCAAACATAATATTCTTCGAGCACTGGGCCTCTATCAAACAAGCACCCTCAAGAACTTCTTCAAAATAGTGCTTGGCAGCCACTCGGCCTATGGCCGAACCCTGCGCCGCAACAGTGGTAGCATCCATCTCCGCCCAGTATGCGATGACACGGGCAAGGGCCATCCGCGAGCCATCTATGCACGCGGACCTCTTCATCGCATTGATGCGTGGCACCGCACCAAGGAACTGCTGCACCAAGCTAAAATAGCTATTCGGCTTCGGCCTTTCTGGCCACAGATGATCCACGACAGACCTCATGGCGAGTCCGGACTATCTATTGAATTCGGCCCATTCGGCAAGTTGATCAGTCAATGGAAGCGGACGCTCTGGAACGTTAAATTGCGACCAGAAAAGCTTGTCCACTTCACGATCTATTTGATCTCGGAAGTATTCGGCCGCATCGACAGCGCTCGCCGCTAAGTCCATATATGCGTCGGCCGAACTCCACAGCTGATCCAGAGGGGCATACCACGGATCGCCGAACTTCCTCCGCAGCATAAAGGGCTTCTTAGCCACAATGTCCCCGGCTTCACGCAGTTCCTCCTTCTTCGCTCTCATTGTAGAGCAGGTGTCTTTGGACGCATTGTGGCCTTTTCAAGGTCCGTAGCCTTCGCGCGGCTTTCTTCTTCAAGAAACTGGCAGCGGTCGGCAGTGTCTTTTAACTTCATAGCCATTTTGGCCATTTTCTCTTTGCTCTCGCTATGAGCGGCCTTCTCGGCTCTCAACTCTTTGGCCGCCTTCAAAGCGGCCGCATTACTACTCCTTGGTTGGTCCTTGGCTCGGGCAAGCTCCGCCCGCAAAGCCTCCACGGTGGCAGCTCCATCTGCAGTCACAACATATTAAAGATACTGGCATCACGCTGCTCTTACTATGTGACATCCACTATAAATATCACCTACCCTGGGCCTCGTCAAGCCGCTTGTTAACAAGCTCGATGTCGGCATCCGCCGCATCCAGTTGCCGCTTTAGTTTGGCAACCCCATCAGTTCGGCTAGCCACCGGAGCTTCAGACACCTGCACATAATGGCAGTCTGATTATTACCTGGGACTACGATCCTCTGTTCGCTGCCGTTCTCGACGACAACTAGAGTCTCAGGGGCTACTATCTACACAGGACGCACCTAAAAATGTGCGGTACTACAACAAATGCATATCATTCCACGTACCTCAAAGCCCGTCAGTAGACTCATAAAGGCTTCATGCAACCCGTTTTTGGCGGACGAAATCCTTTCAACCACCGTACACATTAATGTATGGTGCTCTTCTGAGATAGTCGCTCGCTCTAGCAGACCCTTCAGTATGTCCGACCACATACCAGGTGGTGCCAGAATCTTTTGATTGCTCTCTTCAAGAGCCGGATACTGATGGCTTCGGGTGACCATGGGATTACCTTCTAGCCTTGCCGGATCCGGAGAAACTCTCCGTGATGACACTTCAAGATCGCCCGCTTCTTGAGCCAAGGAGTCTGGGGGAGGCGTTTCGCTCTCCATCATCTCCGAAAGAAGATCCCCCGAAGACGAGCTCTGCTGAGAAGGGCTCAGATCTGAACTGCATGATAAATGCTTCTGTTATCTTCCTCAGAAGTAAGGTAGTATATCTTCACTATTAAGTACTTTTTGATTACTTACAGCTCGTTAGAGGGCTGATCCCCGCACAGACTTTGTGCGGCAAGAGCACCCTCTGAGGCGGGACACTCTGGTGGAGTTTTCTTCTCCTGTTTGGAAACCTTGGTTTCCGGATCATCAGAGGTAGTCCTCTTCCTCCCCCGGGGCGAGGGAATGTCACATTCCTACCCCTGGCTATCCTCCCTCACGGAGGCGCTCGTTCCCTCAGTTGGAATAGGTAGCGGTGGAGGCCCGCTTTCGCCCTCTTTATTCCCCCCTTCATCTTCCTTTGAGGGCACCAGGCAAGGTGCTGGCTCAAGCATCTTTTCCAGCACCGGATTGTCCAAGCCTTTGGGAAGGGGGGCCGAACACCGGATCATCTTCGCCTTTGTTATCCAATCCTGGTGAAAAAGAGATTCTTCAAAATGATGTCATGATAAATGAAAGACAATGTGTTCGGCTAGAGAATTACTTACTTGGGCCGCGGTGCCATTGCTGCTCAGGCCCGCGTCCTCGGAGGTTTCCGGACACTCTATTTGGGGTCCGAAGAACAACTTGAACATCTCCTCGTGCATCAGGCCGAGGAAATTCTGAATAGCGCGTGGTCCTTCTGGGTTGAATTCCCACAAGCGGAGGGGCCGGCGTTTGCAAGGCTGGACTTGACGAACCAGCATGACTTGCACTACCATAACCAAACTAAAATCTCCCTTGAAGAGATCCCGGATGCGGCTCTGCAGTATGGACACATCCTTGGCTGGACCCCAGCTCAGCCCCCTGCTGATCCATGACATCAGTTGTGGTGGAGGGCCCGAGCGAAAGGTGGGGCAAGCTACCCACTTGGCACTTATGGGAGCGGTGATGTAGAACCACACCTGTTGCCATGATCCGGACACCTCTGGAAAGGAACGTTTTGGCCACGGAGCTCCAGCAATCTTGCTTATTAATGCACCCCCGCACGTTGCATACTGCCCCTCGATTGTCCTCGGCTTCACATCAAAGGTCTTGAGCCGCAGGCCGAAGTGAGGGGTAATGCAGAGGAAGGCCTCACATACGACAATAAATGCCGAGATGTGGAGAAAGGAATCAGGGGCTAGATCGTGGAAATCAAGCCCGTAATAGAACATCAAACCCCTAACAAAGGGATCCAGAGTGAGGCCTAGTCCTCGAAGGAAGTGGGAGATGAACACGACGTCCTCATTGGGTTCAGGAGTAGGGACGACCTGCCCTCGGGCGGGCAGCCGATGTGAGACTTCGGCGGTCAGGTATCTTGCCTCCCTCAACTTCTTGATATCCTCTTCAGTGACGGAGGAGGGCATCCATCGACCCTGGAGGCTGGATCCGGACATGATTGAAGGTCTGAAGCACCTGACCTGGGCTTTGAGTGTTCGAACTCGAGGCGGGGGAAGGATTCGATTGAGCGCGGGAGGAAATAAGTAAAAGCCTTGACCCTTTATAAAGAGGGTGAATATCAAGCGTCCTCCTCGTGGCCGTTTGGACTTGCCTAAAATCTAGGAGTCCTAGGCACAGTTGGGTTACCCACAACCGTATTGATGAGAATCCCGTAATAAGGGGGGCACGATCTCTGCTTTGACAAGACGTGTCAAGAAACTGCCTCGCGTTATGTGTGGGGCTAGTTAAAGAAAAACGGTTCAAATAATCACCGAGCCATGGCATGATGTCATGTTGCCAAAACATGTCAGCAGATTAGATTTGTGGAAATATTATTCTCTGTACGGTGGTATGTGGAACTTATTTTGTAGGGTCGGACACTATCCTTTTATTCGAACTCTTCTGTGGTGTATCCGGAGGAGGAACCCTCCTTGTAATGCCGAAGACAACACTGCGGGCCGAACTCATTGTCATTGAAGCCTGGTTCATGGGCTACTGAGGGAGTCCTAGATTAGGGGGTCTCCGGACAACCGGAATATATTCTTTGGCCGGACTGTTGGACTATGAAGATACAAGATTGAAGACTTCATCTCATGTCCGGATGGGACTCTACTTGGCGTGGAAGGCAAGCTAGGCAGTACGGATATGGATATCTCCTCCTTTGTAACCGACCTTGTGTAACCCTAACCCCCTCTGGTGTCTATATAAACTGGAGGGTTTTAGTCCGTAGGACAACATACAATCATACCATAGGCTAGCTTCTAGGGTTTAGCCTCTCCGATCTCGTGGTAGATCAACTCTTGTAATACTCATATCATCAAGAATAAATCAAGGAGGACGTAGGGTTTTACCTCCATCAAGAGGGCCCGAACCTGGGTAAAACATCATGTCCCCTGCCTCATGTTACCATCCGCCTTAGACGCACAGTTCAGGACCCCCTACCTGAGATCCGCCGGTTTTGACACCGACAGTACACCTTCTACCACAAATCCGAAGGCAAGATATTTGTTCCCAAGATTGGAAACTTTCTAGAGAGTGGGAGGAAAGTAGAACATGATGATGTAATTGTACCTTCTCTCAAATTAGAAAGTAGCTCATCACAGAAAACCGTTCTCGTGATGCATGCACCAACCAGAGAGGAAGCTAATGATAATGATCATGAAACTTCAGATCAAGTTACTACCGAACCTCATAGGTCAACCAGAGCATGTTCCGCACCAGAGTCGTACGGTACCTGTTCTGGAAGTCATGTGACTAGACCATGATGAAACGACGAACTATGAAGAAGCAATGATGATCCCAGATTGAGATAAATGGCTTGAGGCCATGAAATCTGAGATAGGATCCATGTATGAGAACAAAGTGTGGACTTCGGTTGACTTGCCCGATAATCAGCGAGCCATGGAGAATAAGTGTATCTTCAAGAAGAAGACTGAGATTGATGGTAATGTTACTGTCTACAAAGCTTGACTTGTCATGAAAGGTTTTCGACAAGTTCAAGGAGTTGACTACGATGAGACTTTCTAACCCATAGCGATGCTTAAGTCTGTCCGAATCATGTTAGCAATTGTCGCATTTTATGATTATGAAATCGGGCAAATGGACGTCAAAACTGCATTCCTTAATGGATTTCTTAAAGAAGAGTTGTATATGATGCAACCAGAAGGTTTTGTCGATCCTAAAGGTGCTAACAAAGTGTGCAAGCTCCAACGATCCATCTCTGGACTGGTGCAAGCATCTCGGAGTTGGAATATATGCTTTGATGAGGTGATCAAAGCATATGGTTTTATATAGACTTATGGTGAAGCCTGTATTTACAAGAAAGTGAGTGGGATCTCTGTAACATTTCTGATATTATATGTGGATGACATATTGTTGATTGGAAATGATGTAGAATCTCTGGATAGCATAAAAGGATATTTGAATAAGAATTTTTCAATGAAAGACCTCGGTGAAGCTGCTTACATATTGGGCATCAAGATCTATAGAGATAGATCAAGACGTTTGATAAGACTTTCAATGAGTTCATACCTTGACAAGAGTTTGAAGGAGTTCAAAATGGATCAGTCAAAGAAGGAGTTCTTGCTTGTATTGTAAGGTCTGAAGTTGAGTAAAGACTCAAAACCTGACCACGGTAGAAGATAAAGAAAGAATGAAAGTCATTCTCTATGCCTCAGCCATAGGTTCTATAAAGTATGCCATGCTATGTACGAAACTTGTTATGGACCTTGCCATGAGTTTGGCAAGGGGGTACAATAGTGATCCAGGACTAGATCACTGTACAACAGTCAAAATTATCCTTAGTTACCTTAAAGAGGACTAAGGAAATGTTTCTCGGTTATGGAGGTGATAAATAGTTCGTCGTAAAGAGTTACGTCGATGAAAGCTTTGACACTAATCTAGATGACTCTAAGTATCAATCTAGACACGTATTGAACATGGGAGCAATTATCTAGAGTAGCTCCATGCAGAGTATCATAGACACAGAAATTTGCAAAATACATATGGATCTAAATGTGGCAGACCTGTTGACTAAACTTCTCTCACAATAAAAACATGATCACACCTTAGTACTCTTTGGGTGTTAATCACATAGCGGTGTGAACTAGGTTATTGACTCTAGTAAACCCTTTGGGTGTTGGTCACATGGCGATGTGAACTATGGGTGTTAATCACATAAAGATGTGAACTATTGGTGTTAAATCACATGGCGATGTGAACTAGATTATTGACTCTAGTGCAAGTGGGAGACGGAAGGAAATATGACCTAGAGGCAATAATGGAGTTGTTATTTTATATTTCCTTATATCATGATAAATGTTTATTATTCATGCTAGAATTGTATCAAGTGAAAACTTTATATATGTGTGGATACATAGACAAAACACTGTGTCCCTAGTAAGGCTCTACTAGACTAGCTCGTTAATCAAAGATGGTTAAGTTTCCTAACCATAGACATATGTTGTCATTTGATGAACGGGATCAGATGATGTGATGGACAAGACCGACCCGTTAGCTTAGCATATTGATCGTTCAGTTTTATTGCTATTGCTTTCTTCATGTCAAATACATATTCCTTCGACTATGAGATTATGCAACTCCCGAATACCGGAGGCATACCTTGTGTGCGATCAAACGTCACAACGTAACTGGGTGATTATAAAGATGCTCTATAGGTATCTCCGAAGGTGCTTTTTGGGTTGGCATAGATCGAGATTAGGATTTGTCACTCCGAGTATCGGAGAGCTATCTCTGGGCCCTCTCGGTAATGCACATCATAAGAAGCCTTGCAAACAAAGTGAATAATGAGTTAGTTTTAGGATGATGTATTACAGAACGAGTAAAGAGACTTTCCAGTAACGAGATTGAACTAGGTATGTAGATACCGATGATCGAATCTCGAGCAAGTAACATACCGATGGACAAAGGGAATAACGTATGTTGTCATAACGGTTTGATCGATAAGGATCTTCATAGAATATGTAGGAGCCAATATGAGCATCCAGGTTCCGCTATTGGTTATTGACTAGAGAAGTGTCTCGGTCATGTCTACATAGTTCTCGAACCCGTAGGGTCCGGACGCTCAACGTTCGATGACGATATAGTATTATATGAGTTTTGTGATTTGGTGACCGGATGTTGTCCGGAGTCCCGAATGAGATCACAGACATGACGAGGAGTCTCGAAATGGTCAAGAGGTAAAGATTGATATATAGGACGATGGTATTCGGATATCGGAAGTCTTCCGGAGGGTATCGGGTCACCAGAAGGTGTTTCGGGTACCGCAGCAATCCTATGGGCCATATGGGCCTTGTGAAGGAACACACCAGCCCACAAGGGGCTGGTGTGCCCTATAAGCCTATAGGAGGAGGAGAAGGAAAGGGGGAAAGGGAAAAGAAAGTGTGGATTAGGATTCCCACTTCCTTCCCTCACCCCTCTTTCCTTCCCCTTCATGCATACATGGAAAAGGGGGGCGCATGCCAAGGCAGGGCCCCGAGGGGGCAGCGGCCAACCTTAGGGCGCCCCTAGCCACCTCTCCTCCCCCTCCCACCTATATATATATGTGTGGAGGGGGCACCTAGAATACACAACAACAATCTTTAGCTGAGTCCGGCGCCCCCCTCCATAGTTTACACCCCCGGTCATAGTTTTATGGTGCTTAGGCAATGCCCTGCGAGAATCACTTCACCATCACCGTCACCACACTGTCGTGCTAACGAAACTCATCTACTTCCTCGACACCTTGCTGGATCAAGAAGGCGAGCGATGTTATCGCGTTGAATGTGTGCACAACCTGGAGGTGTCGTACATTCGGTGCTTGATCGGTAGGATCTAGAAGAAGTTCGACTACATCAGCCGCGTTATCAAATGCTTCCGCTATTGGTCTACGAGGGTGCGTAGACACACTCTCCCCCTCTCGTTGCTATGCATCTCCTAGATAGATCTTGCGTGAGCGAGGAATTTTTTTGAAATTGCATGCTACCTTTACCAACATCTTATTTGATGCATGGACTCCAGATTTTTAGGAAAAGGTCATGCCCTTACCGGAAGAGCACAAGTGAAGGAGTTATTTCGGAGAATATGAGAAGATCAACACAGTCAACCCAAAGGATGGAGTATATGAGTTTGGTTGGAACCGTAACCATGCTTCTAAGGGTGGTAGCACCCCATACCTTGTGTTGATGAATGGATTTTCAAGAAGACCCACCCCCAAACCTAACCTTCTTTCCAGCCTCTCCGAATCTTGAGGACGAGATTCATTTTAAGGGTGGTAGTTTGTAACATCCCAAAATTCTAAATTTTGGAATGATATATTAAATAAATAATTATGATTGTTTGTTTGTTTTGTGATTTATTATGTTAAATTGAGTGGAAATTGATATTTTTTGAAAGTTGAATGAGAGGGAATAAAAGGGCTTTCCCAAAACCTTCATCTTGCATTTTTGATCTCCATGAATTCAAATTCATTCCGTTACAAAACCCTAGAGTGAAGATAATACGACTTCTTCCATTTAAAGAAATGAAAAGGGGTTTGAAAATGATTTGAATTCCATTTGAAATATTTCAAACTTAGAAACTTTAAGCAACTCAATGAGTTCATGAGGGAAGATAAAATGACTTCTTCAAATTCAAAGAAAGAGAGTTGGAAGTTTCAAAGGAATAACTTGGGAGTCACTTTGAAGTTATTTGAAACTCATTTTCCATTTGATGTTATTTGAAGTTCCAAATTCAAATCCAGTTGGGAGTTATTTGGGTTTCTATTCAAATTATTTTTCTCCTAAAAATAAATAAATGGAAATAAGGGTAAAATGATTCCCTTCAATAGAAAATTAGGATAAAATAAATTTGAAATAATTTTGCTATTTTAAAAACATTTTTATTGATTTTAAATGCAACTATAGCACTGTTTGACTTTTATGATTTTTTATAGAATTTATTTGAACTTGGAAAATAGTTCATCTTATTCTTGGTATTTTTCTGAGCATTTTGGTATATAATGTGCCTCTGTCGAATTTCCAATTAATTTCCTTCTGTTGGAGTTTTCTTTCTCTTAAAAAAACGCACGCGCACTGACCCACGCGCGCGCGAGCCCACCGGCCCAGCCACATGCCAGCGAGGCTATGCCCTAGGTGCAGCGCTAGGGCAGCTAGCGGCTAGCCAGGAAAGTGCCAGGAGGCCAGCACCCCACGCATGAGCCGCCCGCTCCTCCCTTCGCTCACTACCCGCTGCTGCCGCTGACGCATGGGGCCTGCCCATCGTCCCTAACCTCCCGCTCACTCCGCTCGGATAGAGCTCGCACTGTCACCGCCTGCAACCACCGCATGACGCCCTCGGGGATAAAGCTTATCCCGTAGCCCAGCGCATCCTCTCTGTCCCTATAAAATCCCCGAAGCCCCCTCTCTCCATTCAGCCACTTCGCTAGCCCTCTCACGACTCGTAGCCACCGCCCCGTTGTTTCACATCTCGCCGGAGCTGGAACTTCTCATCATCATTTCCGTCGCCGGTGGCGCACCTGAACTCTTATTCCCTGCCAATCAACTTGCCTGGCCATCCCGCGTCATTTTGACATGTTTTTGCCACCCAGGTCTCGCCGGAGGCGCCGTCCCAACGACCTGCATCCTCGCTGGAGTATAGAGCTGTCGTCCGCATGCAGCATGACCCTGACATCCCCGACACGAGCCACCTCTATCACTGGACCACCCACGCCGCGCCCGTTCCGTTCGTCTCCTTCCCTGCCGCCGGAGGCCACCCGCAGTCGTCGCCCTGTCCGCCGTCCGTCGCTAGAGCCAACGCCACTGTCTCCTGTACGATGTCATCTCCACTTTGAGCCACTCTCCCTCCTCGTTCGCTTAGTTTTTTATATATTTGTAGTATTAGATCGGTTAACCTGATTTTAGTTAAACCGAACGGTTTTGATTAAAACCGATTGTTGGTTTGTTTTGTTAGCCACCGCATAGTGTTTTTCTTATTTAGTGACCGATAGCCGTATAAGTCCCCGCAGCGGACAACTTCCAGCCTATAGAAGTCTGCCACATGGCCAGGGGCCTGTTTGCAGTTATTTCTTTTTTTGTTTAGTCCCTAATTTTTAAAAATTAGTCCCTAAACTCCGGATAGCCGCATCTTTTTAGCCGTAGATCCATATTAGATGAAACCAGTGGCAAATTCTTCTTCATGATTAGATCTATCCAGTGGTGTCATTTTTGTAATTTTTTGTCAGATTCAAATTTGAAATTATTCATATTTGAATCCAAACTTCAAATGGCCATATCTCCTAAACCGTAGCTCAGTTTGAGTTGATTCTTTTTGCACTTTGTCACCGTAGCCCAACCCTATCACTTGGATCATTGTCATAACATTTTTTTCACACAACTATGATATGTCTATGATAGTTTTAGTACTATGCTTTATATGCACGATAGATCACATGACGGTTTTGCACCTTATGTCACTTATTTTTTTGCACCTAGAATTATTTGCATGCAAGTTATGTGTGTTGGATTCCCATTTGGTTTTCCGAGTCATTTGTGTTGCATGTTATTGCTCTCTGGAATGATTGCTTATGTATGTTATTTTACTTTGATGAGAGACTGTCCGGAGTGCGAAGCCGAGTACCATCGATCTCTAGAATTCAACTACCAGCATCAAGGAAAGTTCACATTTGACCATTCTTTCAATTACCTATGCTTTATTTATGCACTTCGTCCTTTGTGGTAGGATTGCATGGTAGGAATTTATGCCAAATGGCTATGCTTTTACCTAGTAATTCATTTGAGGTAGGTCTAAACTATACAACCTTATCACCACCGTGTAAGTTTATTTCTTCCTCGCTAATGTAGACGTGGATTGGGAAGTGTTCATGGCGAGCCTTGAGTGACAAAGTAATAATCAGGACAAAGACTTAAATGAACTACCTAGGAAGAAACTTGGTTTGAATGGTGGCGAAGTATAGTGGGGCACGCATGGGAAATCCATGGTGGTGCACCACTAGTGGTCCGTCCGCTCAGGATCAAAGGGATCAAACATATTTTCATGTCTAGAAGCTTACGTGTGCAGCTACAAGCCAATATGGGCTCTGGCTGAGTTGAGTAGTTAGTGTGACCAATTCTGGGATAGGCTAGCAGATGTAGAATAAATAGGTGTACCGGCCTATCCGTGGGTTGAGGGGAAATACTTTCGAAAGACTATGTCTCGGTCATCCTGTTCTCAAATGCTAGGCAGTGCGAGAACTTCAAGGGAGGCGATCGAGTCTGTGGGGAAAAGTGCGGAAACCTGTGTAGAGTGTTAAAACCTACACTACAAAAAAGACACATCCATGACATTTTGGGCCGAATGAATTTTTTTTCTGTCATACATATGACACTTCTGTGACGATAATTGTGACAAAACCCGGTATCATCATAGATGTGGTGGGCTCCTACTTCTATGACAAAAAATCATGACAGAAAATGGGCTTTTCATCCTGGGCGGGCGGGAGACGCAGCTGCATGACATTCTTTGGGCCGTCCATGATGGAAAAAACCGTGGTAGAAGCGAGGGGGAGGAAATTTTCGAGGAGTTCCCGGTTATGGTGGGAGGTCGGGGGCCGAGCGATGCGCGTTTATCTCATACACGTACGCGCGTGTGTGTGAAGCGTTGGCTCTATCTGAACCCGAGCGATTGCACTGCAGGCTACACATTACTGAACCCGAGCGATCGATCGATGGCTGTTAACTGAACCCGATCGAGCGATTCCTTCGCTACTGCTGCTAACTAAAGCCGATCGATGGGATGAACAATGAGCGTTGCGGGAGGGGGGTGGATGAACAGTGAGCGGTGGCGTTGCCTTTGGATGAACAGGACCCCGTGGTGTGGTGGAGGGCTAGATGAACAGTAGACGGTGGAGGGGTGGTTGAACAGGACCCCGTGGTGTGGAGGGCTGGATGAATAGTAGACGGTGTAGGGGTGCCCGTGGAGGGGTGATTGAACAGGACCCCGTGGTGTGGAGGGCTGGATGAACAGAAGACAGTGGAGGGGTGGTTGAACAGTAGCCGGTGGAGTAGCGCGCGGTGGAGGCTGCATGAACAGGTGCCCGTGGAGGCTGGATGAACAGGAGCCCGTGGAGGCTGGAGGAGGTCGACGGTGGAGATGAACTGTATCCCATGGAGTCCCGTTTTGCAGTACACCACACCCCTCCCGATGAACAGGACCCCCGTTTCGACCGTAGCGCTCCAACACAAGTCCGTTTCCTCCGTTTTGCGGTACGCCACACCACTCCCAATCAACAGGACCCCCGTTTCGACCGTAGGAGGTCCGTGTCCTCCATTTTGCGGTATGCCAGACCCCTCCCGATGAACAGGATCCCGTTTCAAACGTGGTCGGTCGAACACAAGGTCGTTTCCTCCGTTATGCGGTACGCCAGGCCTCGTTTCCATCGCCTATTCCGTCCAAGCCCTCCCGATGAACACGATGCATTCCGTTTCCTCCCCATGAACACGACGCATTCCATTGCCTCCCCCTGAACACGACGACGATGTTGTTTCTCCGTTCCGACCCAGCCATGTACACGAGCCCTGGCCGTACGTATGCACGAGTAGGCGTTCGAGACCCCGCCCGTATGTACACATACGTGGCCATATTTTCTTTCTTGCACCCTGGCCGCTGTACGTACGTGTACATGCTACGTGCGCGCCTCTACTACGACACGTGCGTGCCTCTACTACGACACGTGCGCGCCTCTACATCGACCAGTATGTATGTACACGTTCGTGACCAGAATGACAACGCTACGTACGCTTCGACCAGGTGGGTCCCGACTGTCAGGCACTTCCTTGCCTGCGAAGATGTAGCTGGTGGGGCCCAGCAGTCAGGGGGCGAATCATTTTGTTTTTTTCCCAGACGCACTTCCTTGCGTGCGAAGGTGTAGCTGGTGGGTCCCAGCAGTCGGGGGCCTGGTGGGTCCCAGCAGTTAGGGGGGCGAATCATTTTTTTGCGAATTACGGTGGTCCGTCCGGTGGGTCCCCGCTGTCAGGTGGAGGAATAATTATTTTGCGCGTAATAAGGAGGCACTTCCTTGCGGCTGCTGTTGACCCAGCTGTCAGCCTCTCCACGTATAGTACTCTTTTGATGGAAGTCGGTCGTTGACCACGTTGACCATGCTGCACTGAGAGGACCAGGGCGGTGGTTTGGACGACGGCGAGGCCTAGGAAGGGGATGACGCGGAGCCGGGAAGACGCAGAAGTGGAAGCCCGCGTGGAGAGGAGTACGAGGGTTCACTGGTTCAGCTGTGGTGTGAGGCTGCCGTCGCCGCAGAATAACAGAGGGTGTGGGTGAGTAGAGGGATGGCCTGGCCAACAGTGGGAGTAGTACGGGGCGGTGAGGCCTCCGCGGCATCACAGCCGGCCACAGGAGGCAGGAGCACGCGACACGACCGGCGCTGCTTTGGGCGGCTGGAGCAAGAAAACCAGAGGTTGAAGAAGCACTACGGCTGTTGGATTGACATCGTATGATCACTGCAGCTAGAATCATTTATATTGACTAAGTTGACAAATCCCTTGGTACGCGTCAACTTAGTAGGCCCACAGCTCGGATTTGGCAGAGAACATATAGCCCATTTGCGATTTGTAAGAATGTACATCCCATTTTTTAATTCTAATGGAATTTACTACAGCCCATTTACAGTTTGTTAAAAGTACAGCCCAACTTCTAGCTAGAACAACGATTAATAATTTCAAACAACCGCTCAAAACAGAATTAAAAAAAATCCCACATTTTGATGGGATCCGAAATATTTTTATCCGAAATTTCTAGTCAGGTTAAATATAATTTCAAAATAAAGTTCTATTACGTTAAAATCCAATGAAATGTTGCGCACGCAACAAGTAATGAAATTAAAATTTTCAAATTCCAAAAATAATATATTTTCAAACTAATTACGTGTTTGGTGCATAGTAACTGTCTAGTTATTATAATTACATCCCATTTATTATTGTTAAGCCTAATGCATACCTCCTAGGAAAGTTTGCAGCCCACCGGGGCGGAGAATAACAAGTTGACCCGGATATTATGTACAACTGTCGGCCTAGTTGCATTGCTGATGTTGAAAAAAAGCTATTTTTATACACACATTAAAAAAATTGTATAGATAAGGAACATTTTTATACACACATTTAACAATTTTCAAATACATGATTAACACTTTTTAAAACATATTTTTTAGTCAACAGTGGGCCCACAGCGAGCGGTGGAGGTCACAATACACATATTTTTTCAATACATGATTAAAACTTTTGCAAAAACAATTAGCCCACAGCGAGCCAATTAGCTCCAGTCGGCCCACAATGGGCCGACAAGGGCCAGTCGGCCAGCTGTAGGCCGAGTGGAATCCAATCGGCCTACTGTGGGCCGACTAGGCCTAGTCGGCCTGCAGCAGGTGGATGGTGTATTATTTTTGAAAAAAATTTACCCAGCGTAATATTTATGAAAATTAAAAAAAATGTATTATTTAAAAAATAGCGAAAAAGGCATGTGTAGTACAGTACAACCTAACATGGTTACTCAGCCCACATTCAGCGACGGCGGAAAGGCCCAAACAAGGCTTCTGTACAACTTTTTGAACTCACTGAGCTCAATTAATAACTTAAGAAAAAAGTTAGATTACAGTGGAACCTAATTAAAAGCTGTCACGAGCAAATAAATAATTCAACGGGTCCCACTTGTGCGTGTGCGCGCGCGCGTGTGTGTGTGTGTGAGAGAGAGAGAGAGACCCATCGGCCGATGCTCGTAAATACATCTTTCAGCCATATATGCATTGCTGATGCTCAGTAAAAACTTATATAGTTGACACAATCATATAGAAGATCATAGCACACTGAACTTGCATACAAAAATTTCACGCAGGCGGCACAATCAGGATGGAAGCAGTGGATCGCTATGGGAAGGGCTATGTTGAAACCAATGAAGTCGTACATAACGGTTCATCGTCTTTATCAATGATAGGGAAATATCTTGAATGTTGTGCAAAGAAAACAGAAAGACAACACAATAAGTTCTCCTAGCACATTAAGTTGACGTATATCCCTTTCTAAGAAAAGTTCAGGTACAAAATTAGAACAGGTCACAATCAAATGTACTGGCATATCAGTGCTTCACACCCATAGCTCAGATTTAACTAGTATCTAACAAGATTCAGTTGTTACCTCAAATTAGAGCACATCCAGGCAGCCAGCCCCGCCTCTTCTCCCAAAGAAGCAGTGGCCTCCGCCGCGCGATGGAGTAGGCCCTGTGCCATCCATCGTTCCAAGCAACACGAGGAAAGTCTGACGTTGACTCCTGTAATGGACGTCATCGACGGACCCTGGCACCAGCGGCGGCGGCAGAACTTTGATTGATGGATTGACCACTTCTTCGACATGCACGAACACTCGATACTGGTACATTCCTAACGTGGTCCGCGGCGGCCTTGGTGGCGACGAATAGTACAACCCCGGTTCCTGCACCGGTATCTCAACACCAATCACCTTTAGTATGGTGGACGGCTTATTCATCCATGCCATAACCGTCAGAGCCCAGCTGTCTGGAGGAACAAACATACTTACGAGCTCACCTCCAAGGTCGTTGATAAGCTCATTCATGGACTCGCTGTTCCAAGCATGTCGAGGCATGCCGTGGAAGGTAAGCTTTGTTAAAAACTCAAGCTCAGAGGGCACCGAGCCCCATCGTGTCACCGATCAAAGCTCACCAGCGCGCCATCGCAGAACAAACGCCGGGAAGATTCGGACACACGACTGCAGTCAAATGTTGTCCGGAACCTGACGAAGAAATCAGCCGGTGGCGGACAGACTTCAACGAGCAAGTCACTTATTTGGATGTCATGCGCAATGCCAAGAGCTTTGACAAGGTCATCCAGTGAGACGGGAGGCCGGTCGCCGTTGATGGTTACCATCAGCACTTTGCCGGCAAACTGGTCGTCAAGCTCCGCCATGCCACTATTGAGCGACAGCACGCAGTGACCGAAGGCAGGATGGACCTCAGGATCTCTGGCTCGGAGATCCGCGTTGACCGGAGACATGATAGTGCGCTTGAGTATAGGGAGTACACGAGGGGGATTTGGGGGAATTGGAGTAGGAATCGAGATTCCAGAGGTGGGGGAGGGGCGGGAGACTGCAGATGAAAAGGTAGCATGAATTTTGAGCACACGCCAATACGCTCTCGGCGCGCAAGCGCACAAAAACACCGGTGGCGCCCACATGTCGGCCTAAGAGTCCTTATTCATTCTTTTTTTGGAGAGCCCAGCCTTTTTTTTAGGATCTTTTGAGAGCCCGGCCTGAGAGTCATAATTGACCTATTTGGCATTGCGTTACTACTCGGCCCATATTCAACGACACCTCACTGGCCCAAACAAGTGTACATCATCGAAAAGACACTGAGCTCAAATTATATAACTTGAAAAAAGGAGATATACTCTGAACACTAAAGAATGGTGATGCCCTCATTTAGACCACCAGTAGTTCGAGACAATAAACAGTTCGAAACAACGATATATACAAGATTCAAACACTGACTAGTGACTACTGCTGACATAAACAACAAGACATGATAGTTCATAAGAAGTCTTGCTACACCACCAAAACGTAGCCATCTGCAGCGCTCAGACTCTCATGATCCAGACGAGAATGACATTCTAAATAGAAGCAACTATTACATAGTAAGAGTGACATAGACGAGGATGACCAAATGACAAGGAATATGCATAACAAAAGAAAGAACTACCCATCCAGAACCAGCAGCAAAGACAACAAAGTCATTCAAAGAGATGATCCAACACCATCATAATTTGCAGCCCCGCTTCAGTGAGCAGTGATCCAGAGACACCAGTACTCCACCCTTTCGATGCAACAGCCCAATTACCTATCAACCTAAAGGCTCAAACCACATCACTACCTGTCATAATTGAGACATCCAAGGATCAAAGTTAATCCGAATGCCTTTGTCATTCTCACCTTCTTTTGGCTGCAGGCTGTATCGTTGACAATCAGGGGAGTTTGCTCCCAAACTCCTAGGGCTCGCCGTGTAGACACAGTTTTCCATAGCAAACAGAGCCTCTCTGCCGTCAAGGTCCTTGCCAACGGTGATCTCATGGTTAATCGGATAATTTAGTCCGAGAAACAGAGAGTGTGAACCAAGGCTGTTTACCCGCCTCCAACTAAAAAATCCTAAAGGCCCCAACAAGCTGGTATCCTGCTCATAGACATATCAGCCACTGTACGGATACTCACGTATCACACGGTGCTTGTATACAGTGGGGTTTTTGCAATATAACTTTTCCGGCTCGTGTGTCCGAATGATCATCAGTCTTTTGCCGTCGTCTGATCGAGCGAGGAACCAGTTGTGCTTCCCTATTTTTGGCAAAGGTGGTGTGATTACAAAGGGCAGTAACTGTAGGGACACTACATCATATCAAAAAGGACATGCATTGTTAATGTAAGATCAGCATTGTTCAGAGTATGAGTAGGATAATGCAAGAAACAACATTGATATGTCCCTGTTGGAACTGGGAGGAAAATACAGGGAAATGTATACTTGGTTTGGAAATATAGAAGTGCCATGCATGGTTATACTTATGTTATCTCGCAATTGATTCTTCACAGGAAACTACCATGTCATGCATGTTATGTAATCATGTTCTGTCCTCACAAACAAATTCTTCAAGGTAACTAACAGACCATGCATTGTTATATACTCGTGTTCTGTGGGCAAAAATTTTGTGAGGATATTATTCTAGCCATTGATTGCTGAAGGGCGAATATAGGTATGTACGCATGGTAAGCATTGCAGGATTTCACTACTTCCAAATATAGAGTTCTCCATATGCACATTTACTTCCCTAATGTATGGTTAGATGAAACCAGCAGTGTGGTGCATGTTTCTACATCATGAAAATGAGGAAACTAACATGGCCATTGATACACACTCATATTTAGTAGTAGTATATAGATTACTGTAAAATAAGGATAATATCCATATATTCCTGACCGTTTGATTATTCAGGGTACAAATTGGCTGTAATGAGATGGTCACAATCGCATGAATTAACTCATTCCAAATATAGCTAATTTACGACGTCTCTAATACATTGCCATAGTTCTACTCAAATTCTGCTCAAACAGAGATATGCCAATCATCAGAAAAAGTTCAAACAGTGTCATGGCGTCATCATTAACATGAGAGAAAACAACTTACACGCGCCGTCCCAGCAATACGTGGTGCCATCTACTTTGTCGATCGCATAGATGATGCCATTGTGTTCAATAGCATCACAGAAGTGTGTATCAGCTTTGATGATGATCCACTGCGAGCCGAGTTGTCTCCAGCTAAAGAAGGCACCGGCGTAAAGATAGGCAAGTCCGCGGTCGAACAAGGAAATTAGCTTGAAGTCTGCGTAATTCGCATGTCGTGTGGGCACTTGGCAGATTACAATCTTCTGGAAAACAAGGCCCGTCCAACTGACTTAGTAATCTAGATGACTTGGACTGCGATGGTAATACTCTATATAATCCAACAAAGGAAGGATAATCTCATGGGAGGTCTGGAAGTTCACGAGCACCAACTTTTTACCGTCTTCTCTGAAGGCAGCCATCCAGTGGGAGTTCATGCCAACCCAGTACATACCTGCCAAGAAGTTTCGGGCGATGGTGATCGGATCGGTGTCGAGGGAAATGATGTACGGCGACGCACTACATACCTGCAAAGAAGTTTTGGCTAATGGAGATCAGATTGAAGTCGAGGGGCATCATGCACGCCTCCATATCATGGTGAGCCAATCTCGCAAGACCAGATAGCAGCAAGCAGGGTGTCTTGAAAAGCTTAGGCCTTGCTTCGACGATGGCCGTGTGCGTGTCCCTCGAGCATGCAGCCAGCCGTAGGGCGCTCAACATATCCATACACGAACAACAGAGGTCGAGGATGTCACTGGGGAGATTGCTCCAATCGCAGCTCATATGGATGTTGTGCGGTTCGCGTTCGGCCATGGTGGAGTTTGGAAGGGGGCTTAATTTATGGGGGAGAAGGATGTCGGTGCTGGAGCGGCTAGCGAGGTAATAGTGGTACTGGGGGAGGCAAGTGAGGCAACGGTACACTGGGGCACAGTGAGATGGAGACGGAGAAGGAGATGGAGTGGTGCTATGGGAGGGAGAGGGAGACGAGGCGAGGCGCCAATGTGCTGTACAACAGCGGTGACATACTGCACTATGCATAGGGTGAGGCTGACTTTGGTAACCCGAACATGCCACCTGGACTAGTGTCAGGCGCAGGGTGTTGTCACTTCACTGTGAGGACCGGATGAATAGTATTTTGACCATCAAGTGTACCACAGTTGTACTACTAGTACTACTACTACTACTACTACTACTACTACTACTACTAGTAGGTACATGAGTACTCCAGTATTTCATAGCGTAAATAGGTCTCCCGTGCTAGCATGCCTGTTCACTTCATCGTTCAGGTATCATCCATATTGCGAGCAGAACCAAATTCTCGTGCATGCCCAATCAACGCTCTGCCGCGATGCATGCAGTGGTCATTCTGGTGCATCAAGGACGGCATGCAGATCGTTCCACACTTGAGAAGAGGAAAAATGGAAAGGTAGAACGCGGCAGCAGAGGAAGAGAATGCTGGCTATCGAGGCTGGGAGGGGATCGAGCAGGAAGTTAATGCTCCATGCCTAAAGGTTTTGGGAAAACCTATTTTCATAAGGTGACTTATACTCACCTAAACGAAGGGAGTATTCCTTAACCAGAGAATGTTGTGTCTCCCACTCACGCGCTCAAAAAAAACTACGACACATTTCTTTATCTGTTTGCATAGGTCCCACCTATTAGGAAGGATGGGCACGTACACGAACAGGTACGACTCATCAGTCTACCCGCATAGCCTTTTCGTTTAGTCTACCTAGCCATCTAATCAACTGCCTGCACGCCACTTCTCCCATTTACTTCTCCATCCGGAACCGATTCTCCTCGGCTTCTTCACCTCCCCTTCGTCTTCATTTGCATCCAAACCCCACTGCATTCACATTGTTTTAACCTCTTTAAATAATCATCTACTACTTCAGTTAGACTAGCCATCTAATCCTAATTCTACAAACCATAGCCCTCCGTTCTAGCGGTTCCAAATGGCGATAGAGATCGAGATGCAGGTTTTTAGCGTCCAACATGTCCTCGTTGAAGGCTCGATGCGCATAGTTGCCACCGTCACCGTCCACCCAAGGGTTGTTCGGCAGTGGATCAACAATGTATCCAACTCCCTCGAAAAGGTAGAGACGAGGGTCATTGGTCTCGACGCAGAGTACACGGAGCGCGCCCCTGGGAAGATCCAGCGCACCGTCGTCCTTCAGCTGTGCCTCGAAGATGAAGTTTTGGTGGACCACATCATACACTCGCCCTCCATACCAGGTGAGCTTCATGATTTCTTGTCTCGGGAGGACGTATACTTCTGTGGGGCAGCCATCGAAGGGGACAAATAGAAGCTGGAGCCGTACAACCTTAACTTGAATAGCATCGCTGACCTACAAACCAGAATCAAAATTCCTGTAGAAGTTTGTGATGAACAGACACCATCCCTATTTGACGTAGCAAATTTTGTGATTGGTACAAATCTTCAGAAGGGTGACGAGATGGTGGCATTAAGGTCGTCTGGATGGGAGAATTATCCCTTGACGTACGAGCGGATAAAATATGCTGCCCTCGATGCCCGTGTGAGTTTCGAGATAGCTGCAAGGTCCAAAGAGCTTGTTGCGAAGCCGTCTCCCACAGAGAATGAGAACAACAACAACAACAACAACAACAACAACAACAACAACAACAACAAGAAGAAGAAGAAGAAGAAGAAGAAGAAAAGGCTGCACCAGCAGGAGGGCATTATGGATGGATGAACTATTTCCTCTCTTGTAAAAAAAATTATTCCCTCTTGGTGTATATTGATATAGATGGACTATTTCGATGGTGTGCATGTCTTTGGAACATAGTAGTAGCGTGGGTCTTCTTGACTATAAGGAACTATTTATCCGCATATATAGCTTTCTCTGCTACTCCTTCCAGTGATCGGTATGCAGTGCATGTGTCCGTAGACATGACAACTTGTCCATGGAAGTTCAACTACGGCGACCATCACATTTCATCTCGCGATTCCCACTATGCCTCTCCAACCCACGGCACCACGCCCCCCGATGTGCGCCTCACCCCTCTCGGCCGCACCGCCCCTCTGGCTTTGTGTGCATGACACGTGGGCCACCTAAAATGCGGCGAGCATCAAGTTTCTACCACAGCCACCCGCGATTCCCACGATGCCGCTCGAAACCATGAAACCACACGTCCCCCGACCTGCGGCTCACCCCTCTTGGCCCCACTGCCCCTCTGCCTACAGGAGCATTACATGTGGACCAGTCACCTATCGGTTCCACATGTTATTGACTCAAAGGTGGGTGTAGTAAGGCGCTAAAGCTCAGTCCCGACGACCCTGAGAGGGAAATGTAACTCCTGCGCCAGGGCTTGTGGTGCTCCCGCAGCACGAACTCGTGCCAAACTTGAGATTTGTTTCTTTACTATACATGCACGCAACAATTTAATGGACATTGTAATCTCAACATGTGATGGGGAGCTCTAAATTTGAATTTGAAACTTATAAAACGAAAAGATTCAAAACAAATAAACTGGGAGAGAGGGAGTATATCGTAGGATGTGTCCCATACAAAAGAAGTCGCCTGGTTTGTCACCATGAAGATGCGGTTAGAAAGGAGCACAGCGTCTTCCTACTCGTACGGCAACAAATCTGCTGCAGACAGCATGGTCCGCCTTTGACCGCCATGTGCAAGGTTTGTGCTATCTTATTCAATCTCACCGTGGTTCCATCGTACCAATTCATGCGGTGGCCCGTTGCATGGTTGATCCCAATGTTGGACAAAGGTTCTATGGGAACGGTTTCACCGTTGTAAATGTTGTGCAAATTGATGTTGGTACCCTCCTGTACATATGCAAGCCAATCTCCACTCGCACCGAGCCTAACCCGTGAAACAGTGGGCAGGGGGAGAATTAGGAAATGTACACGGAAGTAGTCTTTAGAATGCATTTACTACGTGATCAAACTCATCTTACCTGCTCATCGGAGGAAATCCGAGTGCCCCTCAATGTCGGCATCTCAAGGGGCGTCAACTTGCAACTACGGCCATGCCGCGCTGGACAGACCCCCAAGGAAACATCCTCGTGCGTTCTATGCGACATCAAGATGCATTTGTATGAGTATTTATATTGTGAGAGAAAAGGATGAACGAGGGAAGGCCTCTAGAGATAGAGATGGAAACTACTACTACCAATGTGATGGCCCGTGCGTTGCAATGGATCCAAAGTAGTAGAATAATACTTGTTCACGTGCTTGAAATATAAAGATTGTTGATTCGTTGCATACGTTGATCTTGACATCCTCGCTTTTGAGATCTTCATCCACGCGATGATGACAGAAAGAAACTATACTAAGATTGATCTTCTCAAAGATCGAGCTATACAAGATCCACTCGTGGAATGAGATGTTGAATCATCTTGAGTTGAGACACAGAACACATCGAGAGGGATGGAAGAACAAACGACAGGGTTTGATTTGTGGGCAGCAATTCCACGCTTAGAAATATGGTGGATGGTGTCAAGGTGGCGAGGAGATAATTTCCATGGTCCCGTAATGGGGCACCTTGGGAAAAGTGACTTGTTGGATTGTTCCCTTAAGTGGCAAAAAGAATTACTTTTGATCCATAGATCATTGAAACTCTTCATACCAACTTAAAGCAATTTTCAATTGATCATTTGAAAGAGCTCGAAGAAATGGCATACTCGGACTAGGATGAATGATGTGGACTACCTTGTTGGAGACAACACAATTGATGATTTGCTTATCATCGGAGACGGATGGGACCCATGGTAAGTCCACTTTTGAAGATGATCCTGGACAACTACTACTGAGGTGCAAGCTGGGAACAAAATGCAAATGCTGGGAATGATTCTGGTAACTGGGGCAAAACTCAACAGTCGAGAGTGTTTCCAATGTTTCAATGGTTATAGAATCATCGAAGAAACTAAGAGCACAAGGATTCCTAAGGAACAACTTCTATAATAAGTCGTACGAAATCCTCATGGAAAAATGGGCAAGATACTATAATGACAGATCTTCTGGCTAGGTGTGTCGGCCAGAACATCAACCCTGTCAGGACCTACATCATAGATCCTGGAAAAGTTCCAACCATCATATCTTCCTGAGATTCAGATCTGGTTGGTAATAGGATATTTCAGACAGCATGTCTGGAAAAGAAAGTTTGCAACGCAAACCGACGAGATGACGTTGCAAGATTCTCAGAAAATGAACTACGATAGTAAGCTCCAAAACATGAGCCAGTTTTGCTACAAACCTGTGAACACGCTGTCCCAGACAAGCATGACGACATAGTAGTCTTATAATAAAACACTACCGAGTCCAGATGGGGAACCATCATCGAGGATATCGAAGTCCTTGCGTAAGTCTAGCTCTTAAGAAGAAACTTCTTCTCCTTGAACAAATCAATCAGTGGCTTGGTGTGCTAGGGATTCATATAGAATGAAGGTTGCAAGTCTCCAGACCACAGAATACTTCTCACGTATGCATGACTGACTTGGGATGACTCTAGAGAAAGCGAAACAAACTTCCCCAAATTCATGGCGACAACTTGCTTCAAATGCACGTGAACTAGAGGAAGTCACTTCTTAAACCAAACATATGCTTCATGAGCTAGCATGAAGAAATGCTTTCAAAGTTTCCAACACTAGCTTAATGTTCAACATGAATCATGGATAAGATGAAAATATTGTCGATGGGCTCAACAATAGGTCATCCAGATTTCCGTGAAGATGGAATTCCGTAATTATGTGAACAAGGTGATAGCATTGGTCAGACCCGAAAAGATATAACGGTGCATGCTCGAGGAAACCCACGAGTAAGACAACATTATGAACATCGTTGGTTCTCATTTGACTTGACGATAGCCCACACTCAAATCAAGGTTGGGACAAGACGATAGATTCAACAACCGATCCCGAGGAACAATCGATGAAAATATCATCTTTCTTCAACACACACACACACACAAGGATATCCCTTGGAATGAACTGAGCCGGACAAGCTTTCATTTTCCAACACTCCAAGTTGTTGTTCAGCTTAACCAACTAGCTCAGGGTATCCAACACAGATTCCTGGAGAAGAGGGTGGCTACAAGAAACCAACTTGATCACGAACTCAACATAGCGGTCAGGTGACAACCTGGTAATACTTCCGAGAAGATCTTCGGAGAATCACGAACCACCGATATGTTACTAAGCTAGAGAACAATCTCGCTTTTCAGAGCAAGATGATATGATCAAAGAGCGAGGGATTATCACTGTCCTAACTCATTGGTCGATGAGTGCACCCGAAAATATGGACTAGGTAGCACGATCAATCTTAGGATGGTGATTTAATTACCAGCATGCTAAGAATGAGAGTATTGTCCATTAACTACCAAGCAACGGAGTTGCTAGGAATATTGCTTTCACACATCATGGTTCACTTGTCGGCATTCTGGTTATAATAACATGGAACTGAGGAATGAACAATGATGGCAAGAAGTATTACTGCGTCAAGAATTCATAAGAGGTGGTGCAATTCTCATGACAGTCCTGACATAAAAGGGGTAATACTCCAGGGTAGAACAGAGCAAAAGCTGGATGGCATTTGATCTGCAGAACACAACTACTTTGACCCAATCCTGGATATGGATGAGGTACTGGAGTTTGTTTCTCCTAGTCATTCTGAAATAGAATGGCTTGACGGACCACAAGAACGACAAGCACCGATGAACGAATGCTCACATACTCTTGACTATCAACTAATAGATGAAGGTCGGAATATAACTGAAGGGGGACAACTCAAAGGAACATATAACTTTCTGAGTTGTGAATGCATAGATTAGTATGTCGAACGAGTTCAACATATTTCTTCCGGATAACCCATGCAGAAAGGTAGAACTGGCAGAGTCACAATTTAGAATGGAGAACTCCTCAAGAGAACTTTGGTTGTGATCTTTTGGTTCAAAAGAACTTCTGCCATAAGAAGTTCATGGTATTTGGAAGAAGGAAATACCACGGACCTCGAGGACTATCGCAAAGGTTACTAATATTCTAAAGAAACTAACAAACACTAACATCATGAAGTAAGTAGGGTGAATCTCGGGTTCAAGAACCCAGGAATAGAATACCTACTACTAAGTAGCATCACGGGATGCTTTCGAGACTAATGGCCAGAATCATCACACTGGGGATGCAAAGCATTGCTAGATTACTAGGTGACTCCCTAAAACACCCAGGGTCATAATAATAGCTCCAACATATATGTCGAGGCAATAGAGTACCTCAACTCATCGATTAGTGTGCTTAATCTGGCCCAAAGGACATTGGGATAGGAAGAAGGATTTACAAATGCATCATACTAATTAGAAACCTGGGATGACTCGAACAGCATAACGGCTGTAACTGCTCAGAAAAATATTTGAGACATTCACAAGGATTTTCATAGTCACTTAACAACATCATATCAAGGTTCTGGTACCAATTATGAACATATCGAAGTAGTAGGAACTGAACTGAGGCTTGAACTCAACAATCCTAGGCAACTACGGTTTAGTAACACGTCATCCTGATAGATAGATGAGAAGGCCTAGTTCTTAATCCCCATAGAAAGGAAGAGGTTAACTCAGATCAGAGGGCATGAGGTATAAGGAGTAAAAAGAGCCTTACGTTCCCTCCCACAATCAATTCCCTTACATAACTAAAGCATTTCTAGACACGACTTCGACCAGCTTGGCTTGGTAATCCTACAGGCAGTCAGGCTCTGATACCAAAGCTGTCAGGACCCCGATTCCAAGTCACATCGATCTAGCCGGTACCACCTCATATCAGTTTGCGGCCTCACACACGGTATTCCCACGGTGTCGCCTTACCATGGCCCGGGACCATTTGCGCCTTTTGGCTCACGTATATGATAGTGTCACTAGCATCCATATGACAGAGAACCCGGGCCGACATGGCTAGTCGTGAACCCAAAGCAGCACTAACCTATGGGGACAGGCATACATGAATCACATCAAGCATGTCGGTCAGCAACGTGTGAATCTGGGCTGTAGCACTGGGCTAACAGGACTCCGGGAACCCGAGCTGTAGCAGGCTAGGCAGGACTCCGGATGTCACCGCGTGACATTTCCCCGAAGGAACAGACACAGAAACAAAGTGAAGCACATGTCGGCCAGTCAAGTGTCCTGAGCAGTAGTGCTGGACTAGCAGGACTCCGGTGAACCGGGCTGTAGCGGACTACTATGGCTCATGGAAGCACTAGACTACATTTCCCCATAAGAGAGGCTGCCAAGGATAAACAACTAGATTGTCGGATCCCACACATACCAAGCATTTCAATCATACACACAATATGCTCAATATGTGCAATACAACATGGCATCACAACAAGACTCTATGACTCAGAGTATTTATTCATTAGGCTCCGAGGAGCGAGATAATACAAACATGGGTCTCATGACCCAACATTCAGAGCATACAAGTCAAACACATGCGGAAGCTTAACATGTCTGAGTACAGACATCTACAAATGGAAAAGGCTAAGAAGCCTGACTATCTACCAGATCCTGCCGAGGGCACAAGATCGTAGCTGAGGTATCAAGCTAACATCGAAGTCCAGCGAAACTACTAGCGAGACTGGAGTCTCTCTGCAAAACATAAATTAAGCAAACGTGAGTACAAAAGTACTCAGCAAGACTTACATCAGAACTAGCTACATATGCATCAGTATCAACAAAGGGGGGTGGTGGAGTTTAACTGCAGCAAGCCAGCTTTGACTCAGTGGCTATCTTAAACTACGACTGCAAGTAACTCTTTTGAGGTGGCGCACATGAGTCCACATATTCACCATATCAATACACCACTATGGATCCGCTCCCGTCTCCCTACGAGAACGCCATCCATAGCACTCACGCTTATCTTGCGCATTTTAGAGTATCCACTTTCACTTGTCTATGAACTGTTATAGGTAACCCAGAAGTCCTTTACGGCGGACACGGCTATTCGAATAGATAATTTATAACCCTGCAGGGGTGTACTTCGTCACACGTGTTTCCACCACTTAGCGTCTGCACACGACATGTGCTCGGCAGACTTCAAGCGAAAGCCGACGTGGGTGTAGACCACGACCTGACTAACCACACAAGTCTCTAGTCCAGGTTTATCGCCTATTCGGGTTCCATCCGCAAGGAAATCCGGCCGGGGTGTCCTCAACGGCCCCAAACGATGTGTACAGGGTCCCGAGACGCCAAACGGGCGCGCGGCATACCCGGCCACAGTGTATCTACCGCATCATAGCCCACCCCTAGGGTCAGCGCTACACACGGCCGCCAACACATAACCTACAAACACCAGAAACTAGTTGCAACTCCTGGACAGAGGACGACAGGGGTCAATAAGTCGAGCAGGGTCATATTTCAGGGCCCAATGTGTGGTAGTAGCTGTTTCATGGATCACAAACACAGAACTCAGTTCCTAAGGACGGTTTCAGTGAGACAACCCACCATGTACTCCTACATGGCCTCTCACCGCTACCTTTACCAAATCGTGTTCACACACTTAGCTCACACACCGTAGGACATGTTTACACACCTCCAATTCATCCCCGATGAACCAGACCTGACACAACTCTATGCAAAAGCAGGCATGACAAACAAGCATGAATGAGTAGGCACATCAGGGCTCAAACAACTCCTACTCATGCTAGTGGGTTTCATCTATTTACTATGGCAATGACAGGTCATGCAGACGAAAGGGGTTCAACTACCGCAACTTGTAACAGCTGAATCGTTGTTGTCCTAATGCAGTAAAAGAGAGTAGGAGCGAGAGAGTGGGATTGTATCGGAATGAACAAGGGGGTTTTGCTTGCCTGGCACTTCTGAAGATAGAATAGCTCTTCATCGGTGTCATCGATCACGTCGTCGGAAACAACGTCTACTGAGAGGGGGCAATTACCGGCAAACAAGGAAGAATACAATCAATGCAATGCAACAATATGATGCATGATCATGACATGGCAATATGTTGTGATTTGGGCTAATGCAACAGAAAGTCATTTAAATTGAAGTGGAATTCAAAACTATATCAAATTCCAACTCCAAACCTATTATGAAATTTGCCCTAATCATGTTTCATCCTAAACAGTGAAGTTAACTTTCTCAAACATGCATGAAAATGGTACAGATGGATTCCTTGAATTTTTCTGATAATTTTTCAGATATAATTTATTTCATTCTGAGTTATAGATTATTTTCTATGATTTTTAGAAGTTTTAGGTATTTTCTGAAATAAATAAATCATTTAGATTTATTTAAAATCCAGAAAAGGTTTTACTGCGTCAGCATGACGTAAGGGTGACGTCATTAGGTCAACTGTGGCTGGCCAGGTCAAACCTGACGGTTGGGCCCCACTAGTCAGTCTCACAGTTAATTATTTGGGTTAACTAAACTAACTAAACAACACCGGGCCCACTGGTCAGTGACTAACTAAACTAACTTAATTAAGTTTAGCTCTAACTAACTGGTTAGCCGGGCGAGGCCCGCATGTCAGTGACTCAAGGGTCAAACAGAGGTCAACCCCGGGTCAAACCCGGCGCTAACTGGGCTTTGACCCACTGTGGGGCCCGCTGTCAGTGAGTAGGTGCGGTCCAGCTAGCGGGGATTAGCACTAATGACCCCGCCATGTCAGCTGTCGCCGGAGTTGGCCAGCGGCGACCAAACCCGCGGCGGCAACGCACCGGACTTGCGCTAAAGGCGACGGGGGCAGTGGCTAAGGGCATCGGGGCGTAGCCCGGGCTCGCCCGCATCCAGGGAGGTAGGTGGGTGGCCGTGGGGGCGCCGGAGCTCGCCGTAACGGAGCTCGCGGCGGCGGCTAGAGCTCGGGTGATGATGGATTCGTCGCTACGGTGCACTAGAGGGGAAACCGAAGGGTGCTACGGGCTCCTGGGGGTGCAGCGAACACGGTGACGCGCTCGGGCGCAAGCTGGGGTGGCCCTGGCCACGGCGGTGACGAACTACGAGGGCGATGAGCTCTCGGGTCCGGCAGGGCAGCTAGCTAGGGGACGAAATCGAGTGCACGGAGTGAGGGGAGAGGAAGAGGAGCTCATGAGGAGTCGGATGAGACGCTAAGTGGGCTCGGGGACGGCTTGGTGACGACGGAACGGCGACGGTGATCTCCGGACAGAGGCGGCCGGGACGAGCTTGATGGCGACGCTTCCGGGCATCCGGGCTTGCTTCCGTCATCGAGGAGATGTAGTAGACAATGGCGGAGCTCCCAGAGACGGAGAGGGGTCGAGGGGTGGCCGGCGGACGCCGTGGCAGCGAGCAGTGGCGACGGGCATGCTCGGTGGTGGGGAAGAGAGCAAGACAGGGGAGGGGAGAGAGAGCAGCGAGTGAGGGGGAGGAGAGAGGGGTCTCGGGGGGGGGGGGTGCGTGGCAACGCCAGGGTGATGGGGAGACGGCAGGGAGGCAGCAGGAGGTGGAAGCAGGAGGTGGCCGCGGGTGCGCGCGCCGCCGACACGCCTCTGCCTACTGGCAGAGGTGGGTGATGACTGGCACAAGCCAGGTGGGCTGGGCCAGCACAGGTGAGGCCCAGGTGGGTTTCTCTCTCTCTCTCTATTTTTCTTTTCTATTTTTCTGTAATCTTTGTGGCTTTTCTAAAAATACCTAGACCCTTTCAAAAATCACCAAACTAAACATGACCACTGTATAGAATATACCCAACATGGAACATTTCAATTTAGGATTACTTGGGCATTTAAAATATTTACTAGCATTTAAATGCCCAAATTCAAATAACATATGATTTAATCTAGAGCCCAAATATGTCATGCAAAAATGTGCATCACCTCTGGTTACTGTTTCCAGTTTTTTCCAAGAATGATGAACATTTTTTAAAGCCATTTGGATTTACTGGAAATATTTTGGTTGAACCTAGTGAATTCCTTTAATGCTAGGGTTTAGGCAATCCCCATTTCAAGTTTCTTTCAAAGTTTAAACATGATGCACACATGAAGTTACCCTAGTGCAATGCCAGAAGCTAGGGATGTGACACATGTGCATTGCACGCATGAGATTCTGGTGGTTTGTGCATTATGCTTCTACATGAGGAACTTTCTGGATTCTAACATGTGGCAAAATCTGGTGGAATGTAAGGTTAGGCAAGTTTGATTAACTTAGGCGAGTGATTGATTCAAGCCACACTTTAGGCCAGCCACACTAAGGCCCCACATGACATACACACAAAAAATGTGGCAAGATTCCCTTAGGCTTGCCAACTTGTTTCTCTCGTTTTGAAGAACTAATAACTTTGCCTAAGCTTAGTTGTGGCAAAGTTAGGGTCTGTTTGATTCAAAGGATTTTCATAGGATCTTTGAAGGATTAGAATCCTTAGGAATTTTTCCTACGTTGGTCGTTTGATTCGTAGGATTGAATCATGTCGAATATTTTCCTAAGGATTCATTTGTACTACGTTTCACAGGAATTCTAACATGCACTCCAACCTCTTGAAAGAAATCCTTTGTTTTTCATGTGACATAATCAAACAAACTCAAATCCTATAGGGATCCAATGAACATGCCATTCCAATCCTACTTTTTCCTATTCCTGTGTTTCTGCAATCCTATGAATCAAAGAGTCCCTTAGTCATGAATTAAGTTCAACCATGGAGTCTTCTAGATTATACATGTGGCAGAATCTGGTGGATGATATCCAGCGGCCAATAGTGCTCGGATTTGCCATCTTTGTACCGTCGGATTGGCTTCATCCAACGACCAACTTTCAAAGTTTTTCACACACTATATAGGGGGTATAGATATAGATGTGCTGGTCCATTGCAATGGATCCAAAGTATATATATCTATTTAGTGGAGTGCACTCTAAACACATTATCTATTTATTTTTCTCTAACCTTCCGTAGCCATGCAACCAAGCCACATAATCTTCATGGGTCCCCCCCACATCATATTATTCATACTACGTTGATTGAAAAAATGATAAATCACCCAAAACAAGATCTTCCCGCTTTTTGTTCCTACGATGTTGTGCCGTGCACGTACCTAGTAGTTGTATAGTGGTAGTACTAGTAATATAGTATTAGGAGTACAAACTTGGTACTAGTAGGAGTAGTACTAGTACGAAATGCTCCTACTCTATCAATGAGCCCCGTCTGACACCAAATTTCTTGGCTTCCGTGCTACAGCTAGATCTTCACCTCGTTTCTTTTTTCCAACCCGGCGGCAGGCGGGATGTCGGTTTGCTCAACAGTGGTCCCACATGAAAGTGAAAATGCTAGGCAACACGCCTTCCCTAAGCCATGTGTCGTGCCGGACGAGCCTTGTTGTACTCCCGATTCCCGGGCATGTGGGGGTGCAACGCGAACGCGGCAGGCCTTTTCCTTTTACCAGCAATGTGCTCGTGCGTTGCGACGGATCCAAAGTAGTAGAATAGTAGTATTTGTTCACACACTTGAAAGAAATCACTATTGTTTTGATATCCTCCTAATATATTACTCCCTTCGTACCTAAATATTTGTCTTTTTTGAGATTTCAAATGGACTATCACATACAGATTATATAGACATATTCTAGTGTTTCTAGCAAAAGATGCCCGCGCATTGCACGAAGTTGATGGAAAAGGTAAGCACAACTTATAAATTAACGGATGGAGTACTAGTTACAGTGATGCATATAATTAAGCAAAGGGATCGCACATGTCGGTATTGACTGGAACGAGAATGCAACAACATAATAAGAATTAAGGCCATGATGATGCGATCGCAGTGGTGGCTACAGTAGGCAAGAAGAAATATGGATCCATGAACGTACGACCTCCTCCTCCTCCTCCTCAACTTAGTGCGCCGGGCCACCGACTGGCGGCTAAGGAGCGGCGGCTTTTGTGGCAAGGTCGAGGTGCTTCTCAGCAAAGGCATCCAAGGCTTCCAGCCGGTTGAGGAAGGCCAACGTCGTAGCGTCCTCACTGGCCTGGTAGATACCTATGTACACGATTTCCTCGTAGATGTGGATGTGTAGGTTGACGAATTCTTGCAGGGCGAGGCACCTCGCGACGAGCGCGACCTCCAGGTGGACATTCTTTGTGACATCGGCGGGCAGTCGCAGGGCCACCAGTGCTTGAAAGAGGTTCTGGCCATGGAGGCCGATTAGGGTGGCAGGCAATTAGGAGCCCGACACGCGGGCTGGAGGAGTACGGTGATGTCGTCCGCGAGCTTCTTGAGGACGGTGAACTTTTGCTGGTGGCAACGATCATCTGGTCCAACTGAGAGTCGTAGTTGGCGTCAAAGGCAGCCATCCACCAGCCGGTCTCCAACACCGTCTGGAGACGATCCTCGGCGCCATGCCGCAGGCCGGCGTTGTGGACCATCTAGCGGAGCCACTGGCCGCTCACGAGCATCGCCGCCATGGGTCTGGAGTGAGCTCTTTTGCACTTAGTGTAGGTGCTTAGGCAAATGCTTAGGTGCATATGATGTGGTAGATGCATTGGAATGGAGGGGCTCCTTTATATTAGGGCAATGAGGGCAAACTGCATTGCATTCACCATGCAGCCTCTTTTCCAGGACCTCCTCCCATTACTTCCCTCATGCATTAATTGAAGAAGGATGCATTGGCCGTTCAACATATCGGGAACCGCTACTCCCTCCCTCGTCTGCATTAAAGCCCGCTGTCAAATCGAATACTCCCTCCGTCTAGGTGAGTATTAAGTCGTCTTACGAAAACCAAATACTCCCCTATTCCTAAATATAGGGTGTATAGTTTTTGGCATGGAAATTAAAGAATGCACGTGAAGGGAAAATTTCACAAGTTTTGGATGAGATTACACCTGACTAATTGACATGAGAAAGTAGAGGAGCTTGCCTTGTATAAGAAAATGTAATCAAATCCCTAAGAAAATTATCCAAATGAGCGGTGCAACGTAATACACCTTATATTTTGTATTTTTTCTCAAGGAACGGAGGAATCAACCAAGAAGAGATGTGGGGCTTGTATGCTTTTAATGACTTGAGACTATCAAACATGACATGCAGTGGTCAGTTTGTTGCACAAGAACAAATACAACCCACGTCAGCACACATGCATCTTATATAGCATCACATCCAATGGCTATAAAAGATGAATGAGACCAAATTATATCTCATCTAGATGAGTTCTAGCAAAACTGTATTAATAATACTTAGTACTCCTGCGCCATGTATCATATATTAGTATCATGTAGTACTTTATTTATTTATGAGGTATCCAGATGGCACCGCACCACCAAGAAAAGAGGGTAACATCAAAATTATGGACTACTTTTTTGAGTATGTTGGTAAGGTCCGGTCATAGTCACTTGTTCAAATCTCTAAAAAGACAAATACTCCCTCCGTCCGGAAATACTTGTCATCAAAATGGATAAAAGGAAATGTATTTAGACGTATTTTAGTTTTAGATACATCTCTTTTTATCCATTTTGATGACAAGTATTTCCAAACGGAGGGAGTAGAAAATAGAGTTGGTGATGATGGTGTGCGTGCCATCCTGCAATATAGGCTGTCGGATTTATATCTAACAGATAGGAAAGAAACTATGGCAATTTTTCAAAAATATACCCACACGTATCTCCACGTTCGCAAATAAGGCCTTCCCTCGTTCAACCTTTTCTCTCACAAGATAAACTACTCATACAAATGCATCTTGATGTTCCGTGCAACGCACGGGCAGCTTGCTTATTTCTTTTAAAATAGTTGCTGCGATAATTGGGTTGAAGTGATATATTTTATGTCTGCCCTAAATGATTTCAGATTCACTAGTAGTAACAAAGAAAAGGTTGCCTTGTTAATTAACAGAAAACAAGGTGAAAACTATCACATGAGGCCGGTAAAAACAAGGCACATTGGGTTCAGCGTCGTCGTCACTACAGTTGTGCGCGCGCGAGAAGTCTACATATCCAGGGGGCTACCGAGCGAGGCACTGAGACACAATGTTTGAGAGAGAAACCAATTGATAGATTATGATCAGATCGAGTTGTCACCCTTCTGCTGTCATTGTTGGGGGGGAGGAGGGAGAGAAAGACGTATCGAGAGTGTGCGCGGTAGGCACAGAGGCACAACTAGCGAGTGTGTGTGTGTGTGTGTTTGAAAGAGGAGTAGATAGATTATTATCAAGATCGATGTGCCACCCTACTCCTTCGGAGCCGGGTAGTGTGTGTTTGTATGTTTGAGAGAGAAGCGAGTCGATAGATTAGTATTAAGATCGAGGTGTCACCCTACTCCTTCGGTGTTGGGAAGTGTGGGTGTGTGGGGGGGGGGCAGTGACACTCACATATCTCTACTCTTATAAAAAACAGAGTTGGTGATGATGGTGTTCCTGCCATCCTGCAATATAGGCCATCCAATTTATATCTGACGGACAGGAAGGAAACTATGGCAATTTTGCAAAAAGATACCCACACCCCTCTCCGCATTTGCAAATAAGGCATTCCCTCGTTCATCCTTTTCTCCCACAAGATAAACTTCTCATACAAATGCATCTTGATGTTCCGTGCAACGCATGGGCATCTTGGTAGTAGGGGGAAGAAGTTTGTGTGACACATATCTAGCTATATTAAGGGATAGGTATATAGCATATGTGTGAGAAACATTAGTGGCTGTGGGTGGGCGGAATTAAAGGGGTGGGCGTGTTAGACATAGATAGCATGTGTGTTTCTGTGTGAGAGACTTGTAGGATGGGGTAGAAAGACGAATTTAACCCTGACGGAGGGAGAGAAATACACGAAGTGCGCGTGTGTGATTCTGATGACCATAGGGAAATGACATATGTATGCGTGTGTGAGAGATTGCACAATTCATTCACGTATCACTATCTAGCGATCGTGGACGTGCATCGCTTGAACATAAGTCAATATCTACTTCGTATCGTGGCCAAAGGTACAATATCGATTCAACGCTATAAAGATTGGACACTCACATATCACATTTTTTCTATTTAAATACGCCTTTTTAGTTGTGCATGCCAAAGTTACAGTGATGTTTCTTCGAACAACCAATGTAGCTATCATGAACATGCACCATTGTTACTCTTGCATTCAAATTCATTAGTCATGGATGATTTAAGTTTCTATTTTGAAGTAATATATGTAATATTCATATATGAATTCAATGGGTACACAATTTATGAAATGGAGGCTATGTAATCATATGAGGTAACACTTTTAAGTAGCTGACTACAATATCCATTTCTTTTTGTGCGCCTCTACACTAACACGTCAATGCATTATGTTTAAAGTAAATAACCAATGACACTAACTTATCTATTTGCACGAGAAATACATAGGCTGAGCGTTTGATCCCTTTTTTGTGAACATGCCACTACACCCGTACGATTGGCCGCGCCCGTGTGAAAGTACCTGATAATTCAATTGGCGTGCGCGAGCTCTAGTAATCGGTCCAGTATGTATAGCAGCAGGAGCTAGTGTTCGGGTTTTCACCGGAAGGCAGACAGAGGGAGGAGGCATTCTATCTGTCTTTAGATGGCAATGCGGAGATTGAGGAGTTGTTGGAGCGCGACCGCATGGCGGAGGAGCAGGAGTTGTTGGAGTGCGACCGCCTGGCGGAGGAGCAGCGTATCACCGATTTGCGCTGCCAACGGGACATGGAGCAGCAGCGCACCGACGCTCTGAGTCGCGAGCAGAGCGCCCGCAACTGGGCCGACTACGTGGAGGCCGGTGCCCGGCAAATAGCCCTGGAGGCTGTCGGGCACGCACGCATTCGCGACGCCGATTTTTACTACCAGCTCGTCAAGTGGGTTTCCCGCTTGGAAGCCGAAGCTTCGGTGGACCACGCCGGCATGGAAAGGGCCAACGCGCGTGAGCAACACGCCCTATCGCACCTCTGGCAAGTCTGAGGAGAGGCGGTGGACGCCAGTGCCGGCGTTTAGCATGGACAGCAGATGGCGGCCGGCATTGTCTAGTTAGCTAAGAGTAAGTTAGTACTTGTATGCTACTAGAGTGTTAGTGGGAGTAGATAGTTAACTTGGCTATGATGGTTGTCAACGTGGAAGTTCAATACTCTATATGTGGATGAGACCTGTTACTTTGTTCTGAATGTTGAACTTTCTATTTGAACGTATGGAATGGGCTGTTATTTTTTTAAATGGGTTGTATTTGTCCTCCACAGTTTAGAGGCTGACTTGTGGAGCTAGCAAGTTGACACGTACACAATCAGGAGATGATTGTACGTGGAGAGGATAACAGCAGGGACCCGCCAAGGTCATGGCAGTACGCAAGCAAGTGCCCCCTTATTTCAAGCCAATAAAAAATGGCTCCTCCTAGTGGATTTCTGACATCTGGGTCACATACCATTGTCAACGTAGTCAATAAACGAGAGAATTGCACAACGAGCGGCTGACACCAGGGACCCAGTAGCTCGCCCAATTTTTTTGTTTTGGGTTAATTTGATAAATGCCACTCCAAATCTGGTGTATCCGAGAAATGCCACTGCAATTTCCAAACTTTGAAAAATGCCATTTCATGCCATTTCTAGTGGCATTTTTCGAAGTCTGGAGTGGCGTTTTTCAAAGTTTGCAAACTGCAGTGGCGTTTTACAAAGTTTGCAAAAATTGCAGTGGCATTTTTCAAAGTTTGGAAATTGCAGTGGCATTTTCATGAATCGCCATAATTGGAGTGGCATTTATCTAATTTGTTTTTGAGACGGAAGCAGGGTGTCAACTGGGATGTGCGGGACACTCTGGCCTGTCTAGACAACCTTTTCTTTTATGTTTACCGCAGACCAGCCCAGTAGTTTTTTTCTTTTTGAAAATGGCTAGCCCAGTTCTGTTGTGATTTGTCAAGTAAGTCGCTTTATCTGGCCTGTTGGGCTGCAAATCTTTCAAGACGAGGAGAGCTTCATTCGGCTGGCAGAGAAAATGGCCTATCAGTAATGAGAAATGGGCTGTACATTTTTAAAACACATCAAACCGGCAATTATTTTCAAATATCTTTTTTTCATTTCGAGATTTTAAATTGCATTGATTTTTATGCGTGGACAATTTATTGGATTTTATATTGATATACATTTATTTTTAAAATCGGTCTGAATGTGACTCGAAATTTCAGGATTAAAAAACAGTTCAGACCCCATAGACATATGCAAAATTTCGTATAATTTTTAACCGGGGCCACAATATGGGCTGTAATGCTAACATAAAGAATATTGGCTCCAAAAAACCCGTAAGAATTAGCAAATGGGCTGTAAATTATTTGAAATAATGGTAGTTGGGTTGTATGCTATTTTCCACAGATTTGAGGCTTTCCATAGATGGCATGTATACTATTGGATGTCCATCCAACGGCTGTCGTGCTTCTTCAATCTCTGCTCTTCCTGCTCCAGCCGCTCAAACAAGCGCCAGCGGGACTGCCTGATCCCTCCTCCCCGCGGCCGGCTGTGCTACCGCGCAGGCCTCACCGCCCCACCGTACTCCCATCGTTGGCCTAGCCATCCCTCTACTCACCCACACCTGCTGTTATTCTCCGGTGACGGCAGACGAACTAGTAAACCCTCGTACAGTCGTACTCCCCTCCGCGTGGGAAACAAAAACAACGGCCGAGTCTTCCCTGCCTCCGTGTCGTTCCCTTCCTAGGCCTCGCCGTCGTCCATCGCCCTGGTGCTCTCGGCGTGGCGTGGTCAGCGTGGTCAACGACCGACATGCATCTGAAGTGGACTGTACGTGGAGAGGCTGACAGCTAGGTCCACGGCCGCACGCAAGGAAATGCCTCCTTATTACGCGCAAAATAATGATTTCCTCCACCTAACATCTGGGACCCACCGAAACGGCCTCTGTATTTCACGAAAAAACATTACCGCCGCTGACAGCTCGGACCCACCAGCTATATCTTCGCACGCAAGGAAGTGCCTCCTTATTTCGCACAAAAAAATGAATACTCCCCCTGCTAGCTGGGACCCAGTATAGTGGGCCTACTAAGTTGACGGGGACGAAGGGCTTTGTCAACTTAGTCAATATGCATGATTCTAGCTCGACTGACCATAGGATGTCCATCCAACGGCCGTAGTGCTTCTTCAACCTTTGGTCTTCTTGCTCCAGCCGCCCAAAGCAGCGCCGGTCGTGCCGCCTGCTCCTGCCTCCCGTGGTCGGCTGTGCTGCCGCGGAGGCCTCACCGCCCCCATACTACTCCCACCGCTAGCCAGGCCATCCCTCCACTCCACTCACCCACAGCCCCTGTTATTCTGCGGCAACGGCAGCGCAGCCGAACCAGTGAACCGTCGTACTCCTCTCCGCGTGGGCATCCACTGCCGTGTCTTCCCCGGCTCTGCGTCGTCCCCTTCCTAGGCCTCGCCGTCGTCCACCGCCGTGGTGCTGTCGGCGCGGCGTGGTCAATGTGGTCAACGACCGAATTCCATCGGAAGAATACTGTACATGGAGAGGCTGACAGCTGGGTCCACGGCAGCCGCAAGGAAGTGCCTCCTTATTACGCGAAAAATAATTATTCCTCCACCTAATAGCAGGGACCCACCAGACGCCCACCAGTATATCACGGAAAAAACGTTTTCCCCTGACTACTGGGACCCACCCGATGGGCCACCGTATTTCATGAAAAAAAACGTTCCCCCTGCTGTCAGCTTGGACCCACCGGAAGTGCCTCCCTATTATGCACAAAGAATGAATACCCCCCTGCTAGCTGGGACCCACTTTGGTGGGAGGCTGACTTGTGGGCCTACTAAGTTGATGGGGACGGAGGGCTTTGTCAACTTAGTCAATATGCACGATTCTAGCTCCAGTGACCGTACGATGTCCATCCAACGGCCGTAGTGCTTCTTCAACCTCTGGTCTTCTTGCTCTAGCCGCCCAAACCAGCGCCGGTCGTGCCTCGTGCTCCTGCCTCCCGTGGCCGGCTGTGATGCGGCGGAGGCCTCACCGCCCCCTACTACTCCCACCGCTGGCCAGGCCATCCCTCTACTCACCCACACCCCCTGTTATTCTGCGGCGATGGCAGCCTCACACCGCAGCGAACCAGTGAACCCTCATACTCCTCTACGCATGGGCATCCACTGCCGCATCTTCCCCGGCTCCGTGTCATCCCCTTCCTAGGCCTCGCCGTCGTCCACCGCCCTGGTGCTCTCGGCGCGGCGTGGTCAACGTGGTCAAGGAACGGCTTCCATCGGACGTGGACTGTACGTGGAGAGGCTGACAGCTGGGTCCATGGCTGCAGCAAGGAAGTGCCTCCTTATTACGTGCAAAATAATTATTCCTCCACCTGACAGTGGGGACCACCGGACGGGCCACCGTATTTCGCGAAAAAAACGTTTGCCCTGACTACTGGGACCCACCAGCTACATCTTCGCATGCAAGGAAGTGCCTGACAGTCGGGACCCACCTGGTCGAACCGTACGTAGCATTGTCATTCTGGTCGCGAACGTGTACGTGCATATATACTGGTGGATGTAGAGGTGCGCACGTGTCGTAGTACAGACGCGCATGTAGCATGTACACGCACGTACAGCGGTCAGGGTGAAAGAAAGAAAATACGGCCACATATGTGTACATACGGGCGGGGTCTCGAACGCCTACTCGCGCATACGTACGGCCAGGGCTCGTGTACATGGCTGGGTCAGAACGGAGAAACAGCGTTGTCCTCATGTTCATGGGGAGGCAACGGAATGCGTCGTGTTCATGGGGAGGCAACGGAATGCGTCGTGTTCATCAGGAGGGCTTGGACGGAACAGGTGATGGAAATGAGGCCTGGCGTACCGCAGAATAGAGGAAACGGCCTTGTGTTCGACCGACCACGTTCGAAACGGGATCCTGTTGATCGGGAGGGGTCTGGCGTATCGCAAAACGGAGGAAACGGACCTCCTACGGTCGAAACGGGGGCCCTGTTCATCGGGAGGGGTGTGGCGTACCGCAAAACGGAGGAAACGGACTTGTGTTGGAGCGCTACGGTCGAAACGGGGGTCTTGTTCATCGGGAGGGGTGTGGCGTACCGCAAAACGGGACTCCACGGGATACTGTTCATCTCCACCGTCGACCCCCTCCAGCCTCCACGAGCTACTGTTCATCCACCGTCGACCTCCTCCAGCCTCCACCTATGACTGTTCATCCACGGGCTCCTGTTCATCCAGCCTCCACCGTGCGCTACTCCATCGGCTACTGTTCAACCAGCCCTCTCCACGGCCTCCTGTTCAACCACCCCTCCACGGGCTACTGTCCATCCTGCCCTCCACCATCTACTGTTCATCCTACCCTCCACGGGGTGGTCCTGTTCATCCAGCCCTCCACGGGGTCCTGTTTATCCAGCCCCAACCGGCTCGATCGATCGGGGTCCTGTTCATCCAGAGGCAACACCACGGGGTCCTGTTCATCCACCCCCACCGGGAACTGTTCATCCAAACCCCCCCCTGCAACACTCACTGTTCATCCAGAGGCAGCATCGATCGGCTTCAGTTAGGAGCAGTAGTGAAGGAATCGCTCGATCGGGTTCAGTTAACAGCCATCGATCGATCGCTCGGGTTCAGTAACGCATAGCCTGCAGTGCAATCGCTCGGGTTCAGTTAGAGCCCAACGCCTCGCTCGGGTTCAGTTAGAGCCAATGCCTTGCACACGCGCGCGTACGTGTACGAGAGAAGCGCTCATCGCTCGGCCCCCGACCTCCCACCGTAACCGGGAACTCCCCGAAATTTTCCTCCCCCTCGCTTCTACCATGGTTTTTTCCGTCATGGACGGTCGAAAGAATGTCATGCAGCTGCGTCTCCGGCCCGCCCAGGATGAAAAGCCCATTTTCTGTCATGATTTTTTGTCATAGAACTAGGAGCCCACCACATCTATGATCATACCGGGTTTTGTCACAATTATCGTCATAGAAGTGTCATATGTATGACCGAAAAAAAATTTGTTCGGCCCAAAATGTCACGGATGTGTCTTTTTTTGTAGTGAGATGGGCCGTACAGGGCCGCTGGAGGAGCCACGCCGCGGGCCACAGGCAGGCAAGTCTGGGGACCCCTGTTCCCAAAACGTCGACAGTAGCCAATTACTAAAGCTCGCACACCAAAGGTATTGATGTCCTCATCGCTTGAACATAAGTCAATATCTACTTTGTATCGGGGCCAAAGGTACAATATCGATTCTACGCTATAAAGAGCTTGTGGGTGTAACAATGGTATTGATGTCCTCATCGCTTGAACATAAGTCAATATCTACTTCGTATCATGGCCAAAGGTACAATATCGATTCAACGCTATAAATATTGGACACTCACATATCACATTTTTTCTATTTAAATAAGCCTTTTTAGTTGTGCATGCCAAAGTTACAGTGATGTTTCTTCAAACAACCAATGTAGCTATCATGAACATGCACCATTGTTACTCTTGCATTCAAATTCATTAGTCATGGATGATTTAAGTTTCTATTTTGAAGTAATATATGTAATATTCATATATGAATTCAACGGGTACGCAATCTATGAAATGGAGGCTATGTAATCATATGAGGTAACACTTTTAAGTAGCTGACTAGAATATCCATTTCTTTTTGTGCGCCTCTACACTAACATGTCAATGCATTATGTTTAAAGTAAATAACCAATGGCACTAAATTATCTATTTACACGAGAAATACATAGGCTGTGCCTTTGATCCCTTTTTTGTGAATGCGCCACTACACCCGTACGATTGGCCGCGCCCGTGTGAAAGTACCTGATAATTCAATTGGCGTGCGCGAGCTCTAGTAATCGGTCCAGTATGTATAGCAGCAGGGGCTGTGGGTGTAACAATGGTATTGATGTCCTCATCATCCTCCCCTTCTTGAAATGAAGTCGTCCTCGCCGAAAGTTCATCGTCCTCACCCAAATAAGGCTTCAAATCAGCAATGTTAAAAGTGGGACTAACCCCAAAATTTGTAGGCAGCTCAAGTTTATATGCATTATCATTTATTTTCTCTAACACCTTAAAAGGACCATCAGCACGTGGCATTAGCTTTGATTTGCGCAAATTAGGAAATCTATCCTTACGAAAATGTAACCAAACAAGATCTCTAGGTGCAAACACAACATGTTTTCTACCCTTATCTCCAGCAAGTTTATATTTAGCATTCATACGCTCAATGTTTTCCTTAGTTAACTCATGCATTTTTAAAATCAATTCAGCACGTTCTTTAGCATCAAAATTAACCTTCTCCGAAGATGGAAGAGACAACAAATCAATAGGTGCACGACGTAGGAAACCATACACAATTTCAAAAGGGCACATCTTAGTAGTAGAATGCAATGAACGATTATAAGAAAATTCAATATGAGACAAGAATTCTTCCCACATTTTCTTGTTATTCTTCAAAACATCCCTAAGCATAGTAGACAATGTTCTATTGACTACTTCAGTTTGTCCATCAGTTTGGGGGTGACAAGTAGTACTGAAAAGCAGCTTAGTCCCCAACTTAGCCCATAAACATCTCCAAAAGTGGCTAAGCAATTTAGTATCACGATCTGAAACAATAGTATTAGGCACACCATGCAAGCGAATAATTTCACGAAAGAACAAATCAGCAACATTAACAGCATCATCGCTTTTATGACATGGTATAAAGTGTGCCATTCTCGAGAACCTATCCACGACAACAAATATGCTATCCCTCCCCTTCTTTGTTCGAGATAAACCTAAAACAAAGTCCATAGATATATCCTCCCAAGGAACACTAGGTACAGGCAAAGTCATATATAAACCATGAGGATTGAGTCGTGACTTAGCTTTTTGACATGTAGTGCAGCGAGCAACAAAACGCTCAACATACCGTCTCATCTTTGGCCAAAAGAAATGTGTAGCAAGTATATCCTCTGTCTTCTTGACGCCAAAGTGTCCCATTAATCCTCCTCCATGCACCTCCTACAACAAAAAAAACGAACGGAGCTAGCTGGAATGCATAGCTTGTTAGCACGAAACACAAATCCATCGTTAAGAACGAACTTGTTCCAAGTTCTCCCTTCCTTACAATTCTGCAATACATCTTTAAATTCAGCATCATGAACATATTGATCTTTGATGGTCTCCATACCAAATATTTTAAAGTCAAGTTGTGAAAGCATAGTATAACGACGAGACAATGCATCAGCAATAACATTTTCTTTACCCTTCTTGTGTTTAATGACATAAGAGAAAGTCTCAATGAATTCAACCCATTTAGCATGTCTACGGTTCAGTTTTGCTTGACTTTTAATGTGTTTCAAAGATTCATGATCAGAATGTATAACAAATTCCTTGGGCCATAAATAATGTTGCCATTTTCTAAGGTCTGAACAAGAGCATATAATTCTTTATCATAAGTAGAATAGTTCAGACTAGGCCCACTCAATTTTTCAGAAAAGTATGCAACAGGTTTGCCATCTTGTAATAACACACCTCCTAATCCAATTCCACTAGCATCACATTCAAGCTCAAAAGTCTTATTGAAATTAGGAAGTTGGAGTAAAGGAGTATGTGTCAACTTATCTTTCAATACCGTGAAGGCTTCTTCCTGTGCGGTACCCCAAACAAAAGGCACATCCTTCTTTGTAAGCTCGTTGAGAGGTGCAGCAATGGTGCTGAAATCTCCCACAAAACGCCTATAGAAACCAGCGAGGCCAAGGAAACTCCTCACTTGTGTGACCGTTTTGGGCTGCGGCCAACTCTCAATAGCTTCAATCTTGGCTTTATCAACTTCAATTCCCTGTGGAGTAACAACATAGCCAAGAAAAGATACTCGGTCGGTGCAAAAGGTGCACTTTCCAAGGTTACCAAACAAACGTGCATCACGTAGAGCAATAAAAACGGCACGTAAATGTTCCAAATGTTCCTCCAAAGATTTGCTATAAATCAATATGTCATCAAACTAAACTACCACAAATCGTCCAATGAAAGCACGTAAAACTTCGTTCATTAACCTCATGAAAGTACTAGGTGCATTAGTTAACCCAAAAGGCATGACTAACCACTCATATAATCCAAACTTAGTTTTAAATGCCGTTTTCCATTCATCTCCCAATTTTCATATGAATTTGATGGTATCCACTACGCAAATCAACTTTGGAGAATATTGTAGAGCCACTCAATTCATCAAGCATATCATCTAGCCTAGGAATAGGATGACGATAACGAATAGTAATATTATTAATGCCTCTATAATCAGCGCACATACGCGATGTACCATCCTTTTTCGGCACTAAAATGATAGGAACAACACAAGGACTAAGGGATTCGCGTATATAACCTTTGTCGAGCAGTTCTTGTACTTGACGCATAATCTCCTTCGTCTCCTCTGGATTGGTATGGTATGGTGCACGGTTGGGTAATGATGCACCGGGAATTAAGTCAATTTGATGCTCAATCCCTCGAATAGGTGGTAATCCCGGTGGCACGTCTTGTGAAAAGACGTCAGTGAACTCCTGCAAAATGTTAGTGACAGCAGGAGGCAAAGAGGAAGGCACGTCCTCGAAAGAAAATAATGCCTCTTTGCACACAAAAGCATAGCAAACAGATTTGCTAAAATCTAGATCATCAATATCAGATTTGGTGGCAAGTAAACATGCACTTTTCAATTTAATTTCAGAAGCAACACTAGATTGTTTATTATTAGGCTGCATTTGTTGCTCAAATTCTTTTGCCACAATCCTGTTTTGCTTTATTAGCTCTATTAATATAATCTTTCAAAATGGAATCAGGAGTCATAGGAAGCAAAGTAATATTTTTATCCTTATGAACAAGAGTATACTAATTGTTTCTACCATGGTGTACAGAATTTTCATCAAATTGCCATGGTCTACCAAGTAATAAGGAACATGCTTGCATAGGTACCACATCACAATCAACATAATCAGCATATGTAGAGATACTAAAATGCACACGAACAGTACGTGTTACCTTAACCTTGCCGCTGTTGTTGAACCATTGGATGTAGTAAGGATGTGGATGTGGTCTTGTGGTGAGAGATAGCTTCTCCACCATCTCCATGCTAGCCAAGTTATTGCAGCTCCCTCCATCTATGATGATGCAAACAGAACGTTCCTTCACAACTCCCTTTGTATGGAACAAATTATGCCTCTGATTTTGCTCAGCTTGTGCAACCTGCACACTCAAAACACGTTGAGCAACTAAACATTCATACCTGTCAGCATCTTCAGCAGCCATGTATTGCATCTCATGATCAGAATCATCTCCACCGTGTTCTTCACGTGTAATAAGAGCCAAAGTCTCCTCATCATAGTAGTAGCGGACTCATACCCACCATCCTCAGTAGCAATCATCACACGCTGAGATTGGCATTCTCTTGCAAAATGTCCTCCTCCCTTACAACGACGACAAATAATATCACTTATGTGCCCTGTTGATGCCATGGAAGAAGAAGAGCTCTGCGCAGGTCCAGCGGGTGTGCTCTTGGCAGATAGTGGTGGTTTTGCCTGCTTTCTTGTATCACGACTGGAGGTGGCACATGCTGGAGGTGCTGGTGGAGTGGAAGTAGAGGATGCACGTGGTGTCCATGATGAAGATCGACCTGTAGAAAAGTTAGTTCGCGCCAATGCCTGTCGATCCTGCACTTCACGTTAAACTTTACAAGCAAGATGGAATAAATGAGTGATATTATTATACTCCTTATACTCTAGGATGGTCTGAATCTCTCTATTTAATCCACCCATAAAACGTGCAAGCATAGCTTCATTCTCCTCAACAATACCACATCTAATCATGCCAGTTTGTAATTCCTTATAATATTCTTCTACAGAATTTTTTCCTTGTCTTAAACGCTGCAATTTTTGAAGTAATTCACGTTGATAATATGGTGGAACCCAACGAGTACGCATAGCAGTTTTCAAAGCAGCCCAAGTAGCTGGAATAGGATATAATCTACAATGCTCAGACCACCAAACACATGCAAAACTAGTGAATGCACAAACAGCAGCAGGAACACGTCTCTCCTCGGGATATTGTAAACATGTTAATCGTTGTTCAGTTTCTAACTCCCAAGTAAGATATATATCAGGAACATATCTACCCTCAAATGATGGAATATTCAATTTTAGTTTAGAGAGATGGTCATGATCTCGTACCTGAGGGTGAGCCCTACCATTGCCATTATTTGCATGTGGACGACCTGGTGGTTGCTGTGCTGGTGGTGGCACGTAGTTCAGATTTTGATCAACCTCATCCTCGTAATCTCCGGCAAAATCATCCTCCTCCGCATCAGCTGTTGGAAATATGCCCTAGAGGCAATAATAAATTAGTTATTATTATATTTCCTTGTTCATGATAATCGTTTATTATCCATGCTATAATTGTATTGATAGGAAACTCAGATACATGTGTGGATACATAGACAACACCATGTCCCTAGTAAGCCTCTAGTTGACTAGCTCGTTGATCAATAGATGGTTACGGTTTCCTGACCATGGACATTGGATGTCGTTGATAACGGGATCACATCATTAGGAGAATGATGTGATGGACAAGACCCAATCCTAAGCATAGCACTAGATCGTGTAGTTCGTTTGCTAAAGCTTTTCTAATGTCAAGTATCATTTCCTTAGACCATGAGCTTGTGCAACTCCCGGATACCGTAGGAGTGCTTTGGGTGTGCCAAACGTCACAACGTAACTGGGTGGCTATAAAGGTACACTACGGGTATCTCCGAAAGTGTCTGTTGGGTTGGCACGAATCGAGACTGGGATTTGTCACTCCGTGTAAGCGGAGAGGTATCTCTGGGCCCACTCGGTAGGACATCATCATAATGTGCACAATGTGATCAAGGAGTTGATCATGGGATGATGTGTTATGGAACGAGTAAAGAGACTTGCCGGTAACGAGATTGAACAAGGTATCGGGATACCGACGATCGAATCTCGGGCAAGTATCGTACCGCTAGACAAAGGGAATTGTATACGGGATTGATTAAGTCCTTGACATCGTGGTTCATCCGATGAGATCATCGTGGAACATGTGGGAGCCAACATGGGTATCCAGATCCCGCTGTTGGTTATTGACCGGAGAACGTCTCGGTCATGTCTGCATGCTTCCCGAACCCGTAGGGTCTACACACTTAAGGTTCGATGACGCTAGGGTTATAAAGGAAGTTTGTATGTGGTTACCGAATGTTGTTCAGAGTCCCGGATGAGATCTAGGACGTCACGAGGAGTTCCGGAATGGTCCGGAGGTAAAGATTTATATATGGGAAGTCCTGTTTTGGTCACCGGAAGAGTTTCGAGATTTATCGGTAACGTACCGGGACCACCGGGAGGGTCCCGGGGGTCCACCAAGTGGGGCCACCAACCCCGGAGGCATGCGTGGGCTAAGAGTGGTGAGGTACCAGCCCCTTAGTGGGCTGGTGCGCCTCCCACAAGGGCCCATGGCGCCTAAGAGGTGGAAAGGGGGCAAACCCTAAGGGATATGGGCCTTAAGGCCCATATTGGTGCGCCTCCCTCTCCTCTCCCCCTCTTGGCCGCCATCCTTGATCCCCATCTAGGGCTGCTGCCCCCCTAGGGGGTGGGAACCCTAGAGGGGGCGCAGCCCCTCCCCTTCCCTATATATATGAGGCCTAGGGCTGCCCATAACACACGCGATTCAATCTCTCGTTGGTGCAGCCCTACATCTCTCTCTCCCTCCTCTTCTGTGGTGCTTGGCGAAGCCCTGCAGGATAGCCATGCTCCTCCATCACCACCACGCCGTTGTGCTGCTGCTGGACAGAGTCTTCCTCAACCTCTCCCTCTCTCCTTGCTGGATCAAGGCGTGGGAGACGTCACCGGGTTGCACGTGTGTTGAACGCGGAGGTGCCGTGCGTTCGGCACTTGGTCATCGGTGATTTGGATCACGACGAGTACGACTCCATCAACCCCGTTCACTTGAACGCTTCCGCTTAGCGATCTACAAGGGTATGTAGATGCACTCTCCTTCCCTTCGTTGCTAGTCTCTCCATAGATAGATCTTGGTGACACGTAGGAAAATTTTGAATTTCTGCTACGTTCCCCAACAGTGGCATCATGAGCTAGGTCTATTGCGTAGATTCTATGCACGAGTAGAACACAAAGTAGTTGTGGGCGTTGATTTTGTTCAATATGCTTTCCGTTACTAGTCTTATCTTGATTCGGCGGCATCGTGGGATGAAGCAGCCCGGACCAACCTTACACGTACTCTTACGTGAAACCGGTTCCACCGACAAACATGCACTAGTTGCATAAGGTGGCTGGCGGGTGTCTGTCTCTCCCACTTTAGTCGGATCGGATTCGATGAAAAGGGTCCTTATGAAGGGTAAATAGCAATTGGCATATCACGTTGTGGTCTTTGCGTAGGTAAGAAACATTCTTGCTAGAAACCCATAGCAGCCACGTAAAACATGCAAACAACAATTAGAGGACGTCTAACTTGTTTTTGCAGGGTATGTTATGTGATGTGATATGGCCAAAGGATGTGATGAATGATATATGTGATGTATGAGATGATCATGTTCTTGTAATAGGAATCACGACTTGCATGTCGATGAGTATGACAACCGGCAGGAGCCATAGGAGTTGTCTTAATTTATTTATGACCTGCGTGTCAACATAAACGTCATGTAATTACTTTACTTTATTGCTAACCGTTAGCTGTAGTAGTAGAAGTAATAGATGACGTGACAACTTCATGGAGACACGATGATGGAGATCATGATGATGGAGATCATGGTGTCATGCCGGTGACAAGATGATCATGGAGCCCCAAGATGGAGATCAAAGGAGCTATATGATATTGGCCATATCATGTCACTACTATTTGATTGCATGTGATGTTTATCATGTTTATACATCTTATTTGCTTAGAACGACGGTAGTAAATAAGATGATCCCTCATTAAAATTTCAAGAAGTGTTCTCCCCTAACTGTGCACCGTTGCTACAGTTCATCGTTTCTAAGCACGCCGTGATGATCGGGTGTGATGGATCCTTACGTTCACATACAACGGGTGTTGACGAGCCTAGCATGTACAGACATGGCCTCGGAACACAGAAGACCGAAAGGTCGAGCATGAGTCATATAGAAGATACGATCAACATGAAGATGTTCACCGACATTGTCTAGTCCGTCTCACGTGATGATCGGACACGGCCTAGTTGACTCGGATCATGTAATCACTTAGATGACTAGAGGGATGTCTATCTGAGTGGGAGTTCATAAGATGAACTTAATTATCCTGAACATAGTCAAAAGGATTTTGCAAATTATGTCGTAGCTCACGATATAGTTCTACTGTTTAGATATGTTCCTAGAGAAAAATTAGTTGAAAGTTGATAGTAGCAATTATGCGGACTAGGTCCGTAAACTGAGGATTGTCCTCATTGCTTCATAGAAGGCTTATGTCCTTAATGCATCGCTCAGTGTGCTGAACCTCGAATGTCGTCTGTGGATGTTGCGAACATCTGACATACACATTTTGATAACTACATGATAGTTCAGTTAAACTGTTTAGAATTGAGGCACCGAAGACGGTTTTGAAATGTCGCGAAACATATGAGATGTTTCGAGGGCTGAAATTGGGATTTCAGGCTCATGCCCACGTCAAGAGGTATAAGACCTCCGATGATTTTCTAAGCCTGCAAACTAAGGGAGAAAAGCTCAATTGTTGAACTTATTGTCTGAGTACAACAATCTCTTGAATCAAGTGGGAGTTGATCTTCCAGATAAGATAGTGATGTTTCTCCAAAGTCATTACCACCAAGCTGCTAGAGCTTCGTGATGAACTATAATATATCGAGGACATATATGATGATCCTTGAGATATTCGCGATGTTTGACACCGCAAAAGTAGAAATCAAGAAGGAGCATCAATTGTTGATGGTTGGTGAAACCACTAGTTTCAAGAAGGGCAAGGGCAAGAAGGGATACTTCATGACACGGCAATTCAGCTGCTGCTCTAGTGAAGAAACCCAAGGTTGAACCCAAACCCGAGACTAAGTGCTTCTGTAATAAGGGGAACAACCACTGGAGCAGAATTACCCTAGATACTTGGTAGATTAGAAGGCTGGCAAGGTCGATAGAAGTATATTGGATATACATTGTGTTGATGTGTACTTTACTAGTACTCCTAGTAGCACCAGGGTATTAGATACCGGTTCAGTTGCTAAGTGTTGGTAACTCGAAATAAAAGCTACGGTATAAACGGAGACTAGCTAAAGGTGAGCTGATGATATGTGTTGGAAGTGTTTCCAATGTTGATATAATCAAATATCGTACGCTCCTTCTACCATCGAGATTGGTGTTTGTGTTGAGCATAGACATGATTGGATTATGTATATCGCAATACGGTTATTCATTTAAGGAGAATAATGGTTACTCTGTTTATTTGAATAACACCTTCAATGGTCTTACACCTAAAATGAATGGTTTATTGAATCTCGATCGTAGTGATACACATGTTCATGCCAAAAGATAGTAATGATAGTACCACCTACTTGTGGCACAGCCATGTAAGTCATATCGGTATAAAACGCATGAAGAAGCTCCATGTTGATGGATCTTTGGACTCACTCATTTTGAAAAGTTTGAGACATGCGAACCATGTCTATTGGTGTGGATGCATGAAGAAACTCCATGCAAATGGACCGTTTGGACTCACTTGATTTTGAATCACTTGAGGCATGCAAATCATACCACATGGGCAAGATGACTGAAAGCCTCGGTTTCAGTAAAATGGAACTAGAAAGCAAATTGTTGGAAGTAATACATTTTGATGTGTGCAGTCCAATGAGTGCTGAGGCATGTAGTGGATATCGTTATGTTCTTTCTTCACAGATGATTTGAGTAGATGTTGAGTACATTTACTTGATGAATCACGAGTCTGAATTATTGAAAGGTTCAAGTAATTTCAGTGTGAAGTTGAAAGATCGTTGTGATAAGAGGATAAAAGATCTATGATATGATCATAGAGAGGAATATCTGAATTACGAGTTTGGCACAAAATTAAGACATTGTGGAAATCGTTTCACAACTAATACAGCCTGGAACACCATAGTGTGATGGTGTGTTCGAACATCATAACAGCACCCTATTGGATATGATGCATACCATGATGTCTCTTATCGAATCACCACAATAGTTTATGGGTTAAGCATTAGAGACAACCACATTCACTTTAAATAGGGCACCACGTAATTCCGATGAGATGACACTGTATGAACTATGGTTTAGAGAAACCTAAGCTGTCATTTCTTAAAAGTTTGGGGCTGCGACACTTATGTGAAAAAGTTTCAGGCTGATAAGCTCGAACCCAAAGCGGATAAATGCATCTTCATAGGACAACCCAAAAATAGTTGGGTATACCTCCTGTCTCAGATCCGAAAGCAATAAAGGATTGTTTCTAGAATCGGGTCCTTTCTCGAGGAAAAGTTTCTCTCGAAAGAATTGAGTGGAAGGATGGTGGAGACTTGATGAGGTTATTGAACCGTCACTTCAACTAGTGTATAGAAGGGCACAAAGAGTTGTTCCTGTGGCACCTACATCAATTAAAGTGGAAGCTTATGATATTGATCATGAGACTTCGGATCAAGTCACTCCCAAATCTCATGGGATGACAAGGATGCGTACTACTTTAGAGTGGTACGTAATCCTGTCTTGGAAGTCATGTTGCTAGACAACAATGAACCTACGAGCTATGGAGAAGCGATGGTGGGCCCGGATTCTGATAAATGGCTCGAGGCCATAAAATCCGAGAGAGGATCCATGTATGAAAACAAAGTGTAGACTTTGGCAGAACAGCTCGATGGTCGTAAGGCTGTTGAGTGCAGATGGATTTTAAAAGGAAGACGGACAATGATGGTAAATGTCACCATTAAGAAAGCTCGACTTGTCGTTAAGATGTTTTCCGACAAGTTCAAGGAGTTGACTATGATGAGACTTTCTCACTCGTAGAGATGCTAAGAGTCTGTTGGAATTATATTAGCGATTACTGCATTATTTATGAAATCTTGCAGATAGGATGTCAAAACATTGTTTCCTCGACGATTTTCTTGAGGAAAGGTTGTATGTGATACAACCGGAAGGTTTTGTCAATCCTGAAAGATGCTAATAAGTATGCAAAGCTCCAACAATCCTTCTAAGGACTGGAGTAAGCATCTCGGAGTTGGAATGTATGCTTTGATGAGATGATCAAAGATTTTGGGTTTATACAAAGTTTATGAGAAACTTGTATTTCCAAAGATGTGAGTGGGAGCACTATAGAATTTCTGATAAGTATATGTTGACATATTGTTGATCAGAAATGACGTAGAATTTCTGGAAAGCATATAGGGTTATTTGGAAAGTGTTTTCAATGGAAAACCTGGATTAAGCTACTTGAGCATTGAGCATCAAGATCTATAAGGATAGATCAAAACGCTTAATGGTACTTTCAAATGAGAACATACCTTGACATGATCTTGAAGGTGTTCAAGATGGATCAGTCAAAGAAGGAGTTCTTGCCTGAGTTGTAAGGTGTGAACATTGAGTAAGACTCGAAACCTGACCACGGCAGAATAGAGAGAAAGGACGAAGGTCGTCCCCTATGCTTAAGACGTAGGCTCTACAGTATGCTATGCTGTGTACCGCACCTGAAGTGTGCCTTGCCATGAGTCAGTCAAGGGGTACAAGAGTGCTCCAAGAATGGATCACAGGACAGCGGTCAAAGTTATCCTTAGTAACTAGTGGACTAAGGAATTTTCACGATTATGGAGGTGGTAAAAGAGTTCGTCGTAAAGGGTTACGCCGATGCAAGCTTTGACACTAATCCAGATTATTCTGAGTAGTAAACTGGATTCGTATAGTAGAACAGTTATTTGGAATAGCTCCAAATAGAACGTGGTAGCTGCATCTAGGAGATGACATAGAGATTTGTGAAGCACACACGGATCTGAAAGGTTCAGACCCGTTGACTAAAACCTCTCTCACAAGCAACATGATCAAACCTAGAACTCTTTGGGTGTTAGTCACATGGCGATATGACCTATGAGTGTTAATCACATGGCGATGTGAACTAGATTATTGACTCTAGTGCAAGTGGGAGACTGTTGGAAATATGCCCTAGAGGCAATAATAAATTAGTTATTATTATATTTCCTTGTTCATGATAATCGTTTATTATCCATGCTATAATTGTATTGATAGGAAACTCAGATACATGTGTGGATACATAGACAACACCATGTCCCTAGTAAGCCTCTAGTTGACTAGCTCGTTGATCAATAGATGGTTACGGTTTCCTGACCATGGACATTGGATGTCGTTGATAATGGGATCACATCATTAGGAGAATGATGTGATGGACAAGACCGAATCCTAAGCATAGCACTAGATCGTGTAGTTCGTTTGCTAAAGCTTTTCTAATGTCAAGTGTCATTTCCTTAGACCGTGAGATTGTGCAACTCCCAGATACCGTAGGAGTGCTTTGGGTGTGCCAAACGTCACAACGTAACTGGGTGGCTATAAAGGTACACTATGGGTATCTCCGAAAGTGTCTGTTGGGTTGGCACGAATCGAGACTGGGATTTGTCACTCCGTGTAAGCGGAGAGGTATCTCTGGGCCCACTCGGTAGGACATCATCATAATGTGCACAATGTGATCAAGGAGTTGATCACGGGATGATGTGTTACGGAACGAGTAAAGAGACTTGCCGGTAACGAGATTGAACAAGGTATCGGGATACCGACGATCGAATCTCGGGCAAGTATCGTACCGCTAGACAAAGGGAATTGTATACGGGATTGATTAATTCCTTGACATCGTGGTTCATCCGATGAGATCATCGTGGAACATGTGGGAGCCAACATGGGTATCCAGATCCCGCTGTTGGTTATTGACCGGAGAACGTCTCGGTCCTGTCTGCATGCTTCCCGAACCCGTAGGGTCTACACACTTAAGGTTCGATGACGCTAGGGTTATAAAGGAAGTTTGTATGTGGTTACCGAATGTTGTTCGGAGTCCCGGATGAGATCTAGGACGTCACGAGGAGTTCCGGAATGGTCCGGAGGTAAAGATTTATATATGGGAAGTCCTGTTTTGGTCACCGGAAGAGTTTCGGGATTTATCGGTAACGTATCGGGACCACCGGGAGGGTCCCGGGGGTCCACCAAGTGGGGCCACCAACCCCGGAGGCATGCGTGGGCTAAGAGTGGTGAGGGACCAGCCCCTTAGTGGGCTGGTGCGCCTCCCACAAGGGCCCATGGTGCCTAAGAGGTGGAAAGGGGGCAAACCCTAAGGGATATGGGCCTTAAGGCCCATATTGGTGCGCCTCCCTCTCCTCTCCCCCTCTTGGCCGCCATCCTTGATCCCCATCTAGGGCTGCCGCCCCCCTAGGGGGTGGGAACCCTAGAGGGGGCGCAGCCCCTCCCCTTCCCTATATATATGAGGCCTAGGGCTGCCCATAACACACGCGATTCAATCTCTCGTTGGTGCAGCCCTGCATCTCTCTCTCCCTCCTCTTCTGTGGTGCTTGGCGAAGCCCTGCAGGATAGCCATGCTCCTCCATCACCACCACGCCGTTGTGCTGCTACTGGATGGAGTCTTCCTCAACCTCTCCCTCTCTCCTTGCTGGATCAAGGCGTGGGAGACGTCACCGGGCTGCACTTGTGTTGAACACGGAGGTGCCGTGCGTTCGGCACTTGGTCATCGGTGATTTGGATCACGACGAGTACGACTCCATCAACCCCGTTCACTTGAACGCTTCCTCTTAGCGATCTACAAGGGTATGTAGATGCACTCTCCTTCCCTTTGTTGCTAGTCTCTCCATAGATAGATCTTGGTGACACGTAGGAAAATTTTGAATTTCTGCTACGTTCCCCAACATCAGCAGCAGGAGCCACAAAAGTATCAACAGCAGCACCAACAGTTTGGCCAGGTGCAAGAGAGAGACGACTCTCTCGGCGGAGGGCTGTTTCATGATGTGTAGGTAGTCGTTGTTGTTGTTGTTGTTGTAGAGGTGCGTTAGGTGCAGCCGGTGGTGGTGGTGGAAGACGCGCGAGCAATTCATTAAACCTGTTATCGAGCTTTGTTTCGAACGTCTTCTCCATGCCATCTATCGTCTCCATGGCCTCTTCAAATCTGTTTAGCACATCTTGCACCTGTCCACTCATCATTTGCTGAAATTTATCATGCAACTCCTTTTTCGTCATGTTCTCCCAGTCAGTCTCGTCGGCTTGTGATCCTGCCATGGTTAGCAACAATAGAAACACACGAGAATATGATCCTACAGACTACTAACAAGAGGTGGTCGTGGTGTCACAAATCCATCAAGCAGATCTCAAATTCTTACCAGTTCTTACCCAGCAGCAGGCGGTGATCGGCAACCGTCATAGTCAAAACTCTCAAAGCTTGGATAGAGCGATTACCAGGGAGAGTCAAACGCATGACGTAGATGTATGTGGAGCTGGGAAGGCTTATAATATGGTAGCAAAAAGGGTCAGCAATAATCAATTCAGAGATGCAAAGTTGAATAAACGCTCAACGACGGTACTGTGCTGGTCCTAGGCTAGACCGTGCTAGAGACGCGAGCCTAGAACACTAACAAAATCACGGCGCTGCACGTAATCAATGGAGGAGCACACTGTGATTTTTTTTCCCTTTTTTCACTTTTTTTCACTTTTTTTCTCTTTTTTTGTTTTTTTTTTGTTTTTTGCTCCGCAACAAATTTTTTCGAAAAAGTCTACAAATGGTCTAAAAACTGCCTATCTAGAATTTTCCAGACTTAGTTTTTTTTTGAGTTTGGAACTATTTTTCTTTGGCGGGTAGCACGGAATCTCGAGAGTCCTACTCTGTCATGACTCGGAGTATGACGTGATCTGTAACTAGAAAACAAAGCAACAATTACTGGACTTGGACTAGGACTAGTGGCGGAGATGAATCTGGTGGAATCTCGGACTGGTGGCGGCGATGAACCTGGTGGAAATCGGACTGGTAGCAGATATATGTTGCAGGTGAACTCGGATTGGCATGATGGCGGCGGATATGTGGTGGCGTATATGGTAGCAGCGATGATGATGATGCGGTGGTGATATATGGCAGCGGCAACGTGACAACCTGTGAACAGAACTCGAAACTCTAAAGGACTAGACGCTAAGACCAGCAACTTGACACGACGATGCAACCACAAATTCAACAAAGCAAATACAGAAAAGATTATGCAAAGGCTCAGATTGGTTCGGATAGGATGAACTAACCCTAAATTTTTTTGGCTTTTTCGTGGACTATAGGTACGAAGAATAGACTCGATCTAAACTACGAAAAACTGTAAAATCTTAGCAAGCAACCTGAAAATCAGATACCACTTGATAAAGGCAAAGGTGTCCCGATGTTTCGATGAGATGGTGGCTATCGTTTTCTATGGGAGTCGACCTTGACGATCCAACTACGAACGTGCGAGACGTCACGCCTTAGCAATCGCTAAACCAACTTCCGAGGGTTATTGACCACGCCGGAGCACGATCAACCTGACCACGAGGGTCTGTTCCTGCAAGCAAACGAAGAACAAGCAAGGAACTGAGATTGCAATCTGGATATTGCGAATATAAGATGAAAGATTTATTGATCAAGGTGGGGTTCTGTAACGCCTTGGTCTGGTCGTTGAACACAAACGAAGTACGCGAAGTTGCAGCTATGGCAAACTTTTAATCTAAACAAAACCCAAAGCCTAAACAATGCCCTAAGGGCTGTATATATGGAGGAGAGACGGGGAATTTCGTGGCCCTTGGTGGAGGGGTCCAAAACCATCCCTAACTCTTGTTTCCCCACACATACGGACTCTAAAAACATCCTATACTTAAGTACTTCGAAAATACATGGGCCTGGCCCAATAATAAGGTGATGCAGCACCTAAAATAGCCTCTGGGCGAAATTTATGAAGTGGCATCTTGTATATTTCGTCCCATGCTTCATGCACTCATTATGGTGGCTTTAGAGTCCTACAATCATCACTTGTAACTCCGTTCTTGTGCCCCTTGCGCATGCCAGCATTTCCATGCTTGAACTTGCTCCAAGGTTCAACTTTCTTGTCCAAGCTAGGCCCTTCATTTGTAAGTAAAACAAATGTATCCAATTTAGGCAGCATCATATTCTCATGAACATTAGAATCATTACTAAGAAACGAAAGTACCTGATAATTCAATTGGCGTGCGCGAGCTCTAGTAATCAGTCCAGTATGTATAGCAGCAGGGGTTGTGGGTGTAACAATGGTATTGATGTCCTCATCACATGTATTGCATCTCATGATCAGAATCATCTCCATCGTGTTCTTCATGTGTAATAAGAGCCAAAGTCTCCTCATCATAGTCACTAGCGGACTCATACCCACCATCCTCGGTAGCAATAATCACACGCTGAGATTTGCATTCTCTCGCAAAATGTCCTCTTCCCTTACAACGACGACAAATAATATCACTTGTGTGCCCTGTTGATGCCATGGAAGAAGAAGAACTCTGCGCAGGCCTGGCAGGTGTGCTCTTGGCAGATAGTGGTGGTTGTGCCTGCTTTCTTGTATCACGGCTGGAGGTGGCACCTGATGGAGGTGCTGGTGTAGTGCAAGTAGAGGATGCATGTGGTGTCCATGATGAAGATCGACCTGCAGAAAAGTTAGTTTGCGCCAATGCCTGTCGATCCTGCACTTCACGTTCAGCTTTACAACCAAGATGGAATAAACTAGTGATATTATTATACTCCTTATACTCTAGAATGGTCTGAATCTCTCTATTTAATCCACCCATAAAATGTGCAAGCATAGCTTCATTCTCCTCAACAATACCACATCTAATCATGCCAGTTTGTAATTCCTGATAATATTCTTCTATAGAATTTTTTCCTTGTCTTAAATGCTGCAGTTTTGGAAGTAATCCACGTTCATAATATGGTGGAACCCAACGAGTACGCGTAGCAGTTTTCAAAGCAGCCCAAGTAGCTGGAATAGGATATAATCTCCAATGTTCAGACCACAAAACACATGCAAAACTAGTCAAAGCACAAATAGCAGCAGGAACACGTCTCTCCTCGGGATATTGTAAACATGTAAAACGTTGTTCAGTTTCTAACTCCCAAGTAAGATATATATCAGGAACATATCTACCCTCAAATGGTGGAATATTCAACTTCAGTTTAGGAAAAAGGTCATGATCTCGTACCTCCGGTGGTAGTGCAGCCCTACCGTTGCGATGATATACCTGAGGACGACCTGGTGATGGTGGTGCTGGTGATTGCACGTAGTTCTGATTTTGATCAACCTCATCCTCGTAATGGTCCTCCTATGATGAAAATCTAGGTTCCCAAAAGGTGCCTTGAAAATTTTCAGGTGAATGTCATCATGACACCACCTGTGAAGAATAGGAACCCCAGATCAAATTCTTCATATGGACTAAAGTTCTCATATGGACCACATTCCTCGTATGAATCAAAGTCCTCATATGAACATCATCGTCCTAACACCTCTGGTTGGCAGGGCAATGCTAAGGGTTATGGATATGTGCATTATTCTTCAAATCATTATGTTCATAAATCCTCGAAGAATTTCTCTTCTTACTCATATGCTTACCCTAACCCCTCTTATGTGAAACGAAGTGGATTGGCATCTATGCCACCTTTCTCTTATGGAGCTTGCAGAATTATGAACTCTTTGTCACCCCTCCAGATGTGGGTGGTGAAGAAAAATAAGTAAATTCTTATGCAGGGTCAGGTCTCCAGACGAACCTAAACATCTGAAGAACTTGCTGGAGACCTAAATATGCTTGCAAGGATGCAAGCTTATCATGAAGAAATGAATTTTCATTTCTCACGTCCTCATACTACTTCACCTATTATACCGCTTGATGAAATTAATCCGATAAAACTGATGTCATATTCTTAACTGATGAAGTATATGAGATCGTAAGATGCACCAATTCATCTACAGGATTATCAACCCAAAGCCACTGAGTGGGTCCTCAATAGTGGATGTACAAATCACATGACTGGTGACAGGAGCTTATTGATGGACACTGCTTTATCTCCATCGCATCTGAAGCATATCACCTACGCTGACAAAGGCAAAAGCAAGGTATTGGGTCTAGGTCAGGTTGCAATCTCAAAGGATCGACACATGGACAAAGTCATGCTTGTCGAGTCCTTAGGGTTCAACCTCATGTCTGTCTTCAATGCTTTGTGATCTTGATATGGTTGTTGTCTTTGGCAAGTATCATTGTGTTGTGATCATGGAAGCTGACACTTCCAAAGTCTTTGAAAGCTTTAGGAGAGGAGATTTGTATATTGTTGATTTCTCCATAGGAACACAACCTGCTACATGTCTACATGCAAAAGCTTCAGAAGGCTGGCTATGGCATCGATGACTTGGTCATGCTGGCATGAGGAACTTGCACACGCTCGTGAAGAAGAAGCATGTCATCGGCATCGAGGGTGTCAAATTCCTCAAGGACCATTTGTGTGGAGCTTGTGAAGCAAGAAAGATGACCAAGGCCAAGCATCCCTCAAATACCATCATGACTACTACTCGTCCATTTAAATTGCTTCACATGGATCTCTTTGGCCCTACTCATTATGCCACATTTACCAATGTTGTATCTCTATATGGCTTTGTCATTGTTGATGATTATTCTCGTTATACATGGGTGCATATCATCACTTACAAAACTGAAGTGCAGGAAGTCTTCAAACGATTTTCCTCCAGGGCCTCAACCAACTTTGGTGTGAACATCAAGCACATCAGAAGTGACAATGGAACTGAGTTCAAGAACACTGTTCCTGATGACTATCTTGATGAACTTGGTATTACTCATGAGTTATCTGCTCCTTATACTCCTCAGCAGAATGGCGTCGTGGAGCGCAAGAACAGGACTCTTGTTGAGATGGCTCACACTATGCTTGATGAGTACAAGACGCCTTCTCGCTTCTGACCCAAGGCAATTGATACTGCGTGCCACATCATCAATAGGGTATATCTTCACAAATTCTTCAAAAAGATCTCATATGAACTCCTAATGGACAAGAAACCCAATGTGAGTTATTTCAAAGTCTTCGGTGCTAAATGTTGGATTAGAGATCCGCATCACAATTCTAAATTTGCACCAAAAGCACATGAAGGTTTCATGCTTGGTTATGGTAAGGACTTGCACACCTACAGAGTCTTCAACAACTATCACCACAAGGTTGTTGAAACTGTAGATGTGCGGTTTGATGAGACTAATGGCTCGCAAAGAGAGCACCTACCTCCTGTGCTAGATGAAATGCCACCTAAGGAATCCATTAAGTTCAAGGCTACTGAGGATGTCATTCCTACCAAAGAATCTGCTGAAGGAGTCATTCCAGAACGTGAAGAACATCATGCTGGTGCACCTGAAGGAAATGGCTCTCAAGAAAGTGCTGAGAAAATTCCTCATTGTCAACCAGCTCATCCTCACGTTGCTAATGAAGTACAGATTGAGAGAATCATCAACGACATCAAAGCACCAGGTCCTCTCACACGCTTAAAAGCTTCACATTTGTCTAACTTTTGTGGGCACTTTGCTTTCGTCTCTATCACAGAGCCCACTAAGGTAGATGAAGAATTTCTGGAGCCTGAGTGGATTCAAGCAATGCAAGAGGAATTACATCAGTTTGAGCTCAACAATGTGTGGGAACTTGTCAAGCGACCAGACTCTCACAAGCACAATATCATAGGAACCAAATGGATCTAGTGCAACAAGCAAGATGAAAATGGCCTTGTGGTGAGGAATAAGGCACGGCTTGTAGCTTAAGGCTACACACAGGTTGAAGGAATTGATTTCGATGAAACTTTTGCACCTATTGCTAGACTTGAAGCTATTCACATATTACTTGCTTATGCTAATCATCATAATATCATCTTATATCAAATGGATGTGAAAAGTGCATTCCTCAATGGTAAGCTTGAGGAAGAATTATATGTTTCTCAACCCCCAGGTTTTGAGGATCCAAAGCATCCTGACAAAGTCTTCAGACTCAATAAGGCCCTCTATGGCCTCAAGCAGGCCTCTCGGGCGTGGTATGACACTTTGAAGGAATTCCTCATGAAGAAAGGCTTCAAACCCGGTTCAGTTGACCCAACTCTTTTCACCAAAGCTTATGACGATGAATTATTCGTGTGTCAAATATATGTTGATGATATCATTTTTGGTTGTACTGACCAACATTACAGTGATGAATTTTCCTATATGACGAGTGAAGAATATAAAATGTTTATGATGGGAGAATTGAAATTCTTCTTAGGTCTTCAGATTCATCAACAACGAAATGGCATCTTCAAATCTCAGGAGAAATACCTCAAGGATGTGTTGAGGAAATTCGGCATGCAAGATAGCAAAGGCATCAAAATCCCTATGCCCACAAATGGTCATATATGCACTGATGAAAATGGTATTGACTTCGATCAAAAGGTATACAGCTCCCTGATTGGATCCTTATTGTATTTATGTGCATCTAGGCTAGATATTATCCTTAGTGTTTGCATGTGTGCCTATTTTCAAGCTACACCGAAGGAATCACACCATAAGGCTATGAAGCATATTCTTTGATATCTAGCTCACACTCCAACACTTGGATTATGATATCCCAAGGGCTCAGCTTTTGATCTCATTGGATATTCAGATTCTGACTATCTTGGTGATCATGTGGACCGCAAGTCAACATCAGGCACATACCATTTCCTCGGATAATCCTTGGTCGGTCTTCAAAGAAACAGAACTGCGTATCACTTTCTACTGCTGAAGCTGAGTACATTGCTGCTGGTTCGTGCTGTGCTCAATTGCTATGGATGAAGCAAACTCTCAAGGACTATGGCATCAATGTGAAGAATGTGCCACTCTATTGTGACAATGAGAGTGCCATCAAGATTGCTCATAACCCAGTTCAGCACTCGAACACAAAGCACATTCAGATTCGTCATCATTTTCTTCATGATCATGTGTTGAAGGGTGACATCTCCATTGAGCACGTGAAGACTTAAGAACAACTAGCCGATATCGTCACAAAGCACTTGGATGAGAAGAGATTTAGCAAGTTGCGGTGTGAGCTAAATATCTTAGAATCTTCGAATGTCCTTTGAAAAGGACACACATCCTAACACTTATGCAAATTGATGACTTAGATGTGCAACACACGAAGTAATGTTTTTCTTCAATCAATGAAGACTAACCCTCTAAGTGTGGAGAAATTAATGAAGAATTTGATTCTCAGAGCCCTACGACAATTGTACGCGGCGTCTGAAATCAACATTCTTATATGGTGGGTAATGCCACCAACAAAAGTTGAAAATCTTCAATTTGAGTTTTTCTTCAGTCTTGAAATTCCTTAGTTGATTTCTTCAACTTTGCAATGTCTTCACTCTCTCCGTCATTTTTCTTCATTTACTATACATATTATATATGAGTTTATGTCCTCTACAACATTCACATATCGCTATTTCTTCAAGTTGATCTTTCTGCTAAGTGAATGTGATCGGACCCTTCCCCCTCTATGCTATTGTCAACCCAGTCTGTTCACAAATTCTTCATGAGCGTTCTATTTGAAACCCCTTCAAAATCTTCACTGTGTCCTTATCAGCCGAAGAATTTGCCAACGAAACTTTAAAATATTCTAATCTGAATTTTCGGCTATTGCCGCCTAAACCATTCCACATCCCACGATAATACTTATCTATTCACCCACGATCTCACACGATCTCCACCTCTCTGTACATGGGTGACACATGTCACAACGATGAGAAAGGCCAGGGGCACGTTCGTCCATTTTCCTCGAGGGAGCAGTTTTTCACCGTGGCTATAAATACCCCCTTCCCTTCCTTAGTCTGTTTTTACTCCGCTCGACCTCACTCCCTCGCTCGAGCTCTCAAAACCTAGCGCCGCCGGTACTTCCATCATCGCCAGTGAGGAAGAGCTTCGCTGCCTCGACCTCGTCGCCATCGTACTCGCGCCGGCCGCGGATTTCTTCACTCCGCCACCGCCGTAGTTGTCTTCCTCTGCCAAGTTAGGGCGTGGAAGGTCTGGACCGACGAACTTCCAATCTACATTCCCAGTTCGTCGTGTTCTTCATCAAGGGTAATTAAAAGCTACTTTTACTACCCTTATTGATTCCAGTGATTTCTTCAAAATCTTCAAAAGGTGTTTATTCTTCAATCTTCACTCTAAACACCTCACACAAACATCTGTTCTTGATCTGTTTCCCTAAGCCATGTTTTTCTTCAAGATTCCTCAATGGTGTGGATTTTCAATCTATACAACTCTGGAACCTAAGACAAAGAAAGCTTAGTGAAATTCCTCAAGACTCATCAGGTCAAATTCCTCAAACTTGTTCTTATTTGCAAAAACTTCTGAGAACGCATATGACCTCTCCAAATTCTTCGCAACTATACTCTATTCACAGGTACTCATGTCCGCTGCTGAATCACTAGGTTCTCATCAAGTTAACTCATTTGCAGCGTTCCTTGAAGAAAAACTGCATACCTCTTCAGAGAACTCAATAGTTCAAAATCCTCAGCTGAAGAAAATGGCAGATGGCAAGAAACCTCAGAAGGGAGGCAAGAGACTGGAAGTCAACACAACTTTCGAAATCCCTGATGTTATCTATGATGTGTACTGCACACCCCCTCAAGAAACCAAGAATTAGCGCAAAGTGCACATTCAGAAAATTGAGAGGAGATGGGCAAGAGAACGGACGGACTACTGATATCTCACATGAAAGTACATGAAGAAATTCGCTCTTCACACTCCTTGTCCAAGACCTCCATTGGCACCTGGCCAAATTGCAGATCCCACCAGCCTCAAGCGCGGTGAGGATTATCTTGATGAATGGGCAAAGCGTTAAGCTAAACTGGCCAAGGTAGCAAAAGAAGCACTGAGGAAATTCAATGAAGACTCTGCTACTACTGCTGCCACTGTTGAGGCCTCTGCTAGCAAGCCCAAGAAAGCCATGCCAAAGAAGCCCGCACATAAGCCTAGTGCTTCTTCTTCAATGCCCTCACGGCCCAGTTCTGCTAAGCCCTCACGGCCAATTCCTCAAGCTGCCCCACTTCCTGAAGCTTCAAAACCCTCAACTCCTCCGGCAAAGTCCTCAGCACCTGTGCATATCGCCTCATGTCAAAGGACCACATGCAAATCAATTGCCTCAGGAGCCTCTGCAAGTTCTGCAGCTCCTCCGCATTCCTCAATAGGCCCCACATTGCTGAAGACCAAGGCCACTGCTAGACGAGGCACTAGACCATGTCCTCAAAAGAAGCAGGTCGCCTTCCAAGTACCGTCCACTGATGATGAAGCTAATGATGATCAACTCGGTGAAATCATCAGAGACAGACAACAAAGGGACGCTAGAGCCAAAGGCACAAATGTGCCTTTGCTTTTGGATCCAAAGTTGATCCTCGATTTCATTGACCTCTAGCACAAGGATCCTACACTCCTATGCCTGACTTCAACCTCACTCCTGGCCAAAGTCACATGCTGACCGCCTTCATAGGCGAGGAAAAATGGAAATTTGAAAAGGCCGGGAAATTGAAGAAAGCACAGTACAAGAAGGAGTGCTTTCTGAAGAAGAACGTTGTCAAAATGACAACTGATGAACTTGTGGTTGTTCAATCTGAAATCAAAAACCTTAGTGATGAATTTGATGCCTACCATGCAGATTGGAAGGGATCCAAACGCTTCTACTCAGCCGACTAAAGAACATGCCAGCACCGCTGATGAAAATCAGGTTGCTGATGAAACTGCTAGTACCAGGTCTGATGACTCCATTCCAGCCTCTGATGAAACTACCAGGGCAACCACTAGTGTTGCGCTAGAAGAACAAGCCAGGCCAGCTCAAGCTTCAACTGCTATGCCTGAAGAAACTGAAAATGCTAGGGCAACTGCATCAGTTGCACCTGAGGTTACTGAACCAATTTCCTCTGGTCCTCCTACACCAACGCCAAGTCCACTTCTTCCTTCTACATTATAAGTGATGAAAACCAAGGCTGCGGAGCGAGCAGCAGTGAAGAAAAGGAAAGCATCTGCTCCATCAGATTCTTTAGCACCGAAGAAGATGAAATTGACAAGCTCTTTTGAGAATCCAATTGATGCTATTCCAGTTTCAAGCATGCCATTAAAGGAACTCGTTCCCTTTGGTGAGGATTATGAGATCCCAAGCGGATCTGATGAAGATGTTCCTTCTGCTGGTTCTTCAGAGCAGTTGGACGAAGAAATTGAAGCGGATAATATCCCTTCAACCCCAGTCATCTCATCGCTTATGCCTCAGTTCACAGCTAAAGAGGAAGGCATTGAAGAATTGAATGAATAAGATGAAGACATGGACATTGGGTGCTCCACTCCAGTGCTGAATGATGATTATTGGGATAGTCAGCACCCCAACTCTCCGCTCTTCACGCCACTACAACAAATCCCTCAATCTCAAGTGCACACTGAAGTTCAAATGGGTTCTACAGATCATCACTCCACTCCTTCCATTCAGGAAGAAATTCCAGCCACTAGTGCTCATGTTAATATTGATGAAGAATTGAAGACCCAGGCTGCTACTGAAGCAGAAACTGAAATTCCTCAGCATGTGGTTCTGGAGAATGTCATTCCTGAGGCTGTGATGACCTTGACTGACACTCCTCAGCCCAAGCCGAAGAATCCCTTCTCCAAGAAGCAAAAATTCAAGGCTGATGACTTCTTTCATGAGCATGTATTCTTCACAGATTACAATCCATATGACACTGCTGGTCTACGAAGGAAGCATTTCTGGACTGCAAGCCAAGCCAACTTCTATTCTTCACTGCTTTTCGATAAGGACAAAGTATTTGATCATGCACATATTCCTCAGGTGGACATGGAATCATTGCCTTGCTTCACAACAGTCCTCAGTGTTCTTCATGAAGCTGGGCTGCTTAACTTCTGCACCGACATCGTAGACTGGAATGAAGAACTAATTCTTCAGTTCTACACGACGGTGCACATCACAGGAAATGCTGAAGAAGTGACTTCTTGGGTGTTGGACTGGATGACTGATAACACTCACTTCAAAGCACCAGCCTCTGAATTGTTTCATGCCTTTCCTGTCAGTCCTCCCCTTGAAGGTGCGCAGCTAATCTATCATGACACTACTAGGAAAAGGGCTATAGATAATATGGACACTAATGGCGCACCATGTATGTGGTGCGCCATTGCTAACCATTAATAATATATTACTAATGGCGCACCTGGTGTGTGGTGCGCCATTAGTAGTTTCGAAAAAATACTAATGGCGCACCATGGGGCAGTGCGCCATTACTAGTTGACATAGTAATGGCGCACCACACCCACCGTGCGCCATTAGTAGTTTTGAAAAAAATTGTTAGTAATGGCGCACTGTCCACTGGTGCGCCATTACAAAGTTTTTTTCAAAAAAAATCAATTTTTTTTCCAAAACTAGTAATGGCGCACCACACCCACGGTGCGCCATTACTAACTTGGCCCAAAAATTCCACCGAATGCACCCCTAGGTGGACCGCCTTTTCAGTTTAAAAAAATAAAAGAAAATGATGGAAATGTCAATAAAATAAAATAAAATAAGTTTCCCATGTGATATGTGGTCTACTTGTTGGGAAAATTTACAAATATAATTTTGACTTTATTTGCAAAATCTCTCTGGAATTTGTAAAATGGGCATAACCCCGTTAAACATTTTCAAAATCCCCAAAAACCTAACAGAAAAAAGATACAGGGCTTATAAGATCTAGAGGGAAAAAATGGAAAAAAATTCAAACTTACTAGTGGCGCACCGCGCCACCAGTAACAGAAAAAAAATTGGTTTAAAAAAAATCGATTTTTTTTCAAAATATGATACGTAATATGACCGGGAAGTTTGAAATATTTTTTCAAAATTCCATCATACTCATGAACATGAACAAAGTCCTAGACATCAACAAGGTTTAATAGGATTGATATGATAGATATATCAACAAGTGCTTGTGAAGTGAGCTGCTGTTGGGGTTGGAGAGAACTGTGAAGTTAAGCGTGCTCGGGCTGGAGTAGTGTGAGGATGGGTGACCTGACTTGAGATTAAGCATATTGACGTGAGATTAAGCCATAGTGACCCGAGATTCAAAAAACAAAAAAAAAATGAAATTTTTTTTGGAAAAAAATTCTGAATTTTTTTTAAAAAATTGTTACTAATGGCGCACTTCTATGTGGTGCGCCATTAGTATAGCCCACGGTGCGCCATTAGTATAGCCCATAGGTGCGCCATTAGTATAGCCCACAGTGCGCCATTAGTATCTGCTATACTAATGGCGCACCTGTGGTGCGCCATTAGTAAAAAATATACTAATGGCGTGCTACTAGTGGCGCACCTGTAGTGTGCCATTATTAGGCAAAACAGGTGCGCCACTAGTAGGCCTTTTTCTAGTAGTGTGAACCTGAGCTTTCAGATCACTACATGCAAGTGCTGATGAAACCGCTGAAGCCTGGTCAAGCCCCCAGGACCAAATTCCTCGTGAAGGAATTGTTGTATGTACCATGGATTGTCTATCGCATTCTGACCAAGACGTTGAGTCCAATCAAAGGCCATGACTCGAATGAAGAAGAGGTCTTTGGCATCATGAAGAATCTGCTTTTCAATATCATCCTTGGAGTTCCAATCAACTACCATGATTTCTTCATGAGGACTCTGGCAAATGTTGCATTATCGCCTTTTGAGTTGAAGCCTTCCGCTCCTTGGATTATGAGATTCCTCAGATCAATGTCTTCAATCAATCACAATGCTGATTTGCAGAATCACGTCAGCTATTTGCCCCCAATTGAAGTCTTCAAGCGACCTATTTCCTCTTCTGATGAGAAGGGCAAGGCACCTGCTGTTATTGATGAAGGCATTCGTCCATTGGATGTCCAGTTCCGCAAAGCTGCATCTTACTCCACCAATGATGACTCTGCCGCCAATGCTTCAAAGCAACATCCTCAAGCCACAGCTCCAAGGGTATTGACTGATCATGAGCTTCTCCTCAGTCTTCACCAGAAGGCCGATCGCAACCACAAATGGGTCAAGCGTCAGTTTGGTTCAATTCTTCAGAACATGGCCATCACTCAGAATTCAGTGAAGAAGAACCATTACTACCTCCATGAAGTATTTGATCGCACCTGGGATGTTCTGTCTCATCTCTAATGTGAAGATGATCTCAACAAGATGGGCTTCAAGCACACTACAACAAGAAGCCCCATATAACAACACATGTCTAGCAACGGTGATGACTTATGTGTTGTTTTGTTCAACCTCCCACTTCCCTCACTTATCCCTTACTTGGTGCTAACTTCCTTGCTTTAGAAAAGGGATATCTGACCTCCTCGTTTCCAAAAACAATCCCTGTAACCTATCTCCACCTTATTCTACACCTCTATCCACCATCTCTCTCTCTACCATGATTCCTCTCAGCCTACCAGAACACCATGCCGCCACCACTAACCAGTTCTGGCTAGCTCCGGCGCCCCCGACCGCGCCATCACTCATCACCCGGCTCCGCTGGTCTCCTCGGATCCTCCGCCGCCGCAGCATCCTCGGCAACCCTGAACATGCTCCTACAGCAACCCTTGTCGGCACGGGCAGCACAACTCCCGCGCCTCCTCGGGTTCATAGGCCCACTACCTCCGTGTATCTTCATATACTGCTGCCGGATCGGCTTCGACTGTCATCCTCTACCTTGGCTACCTCCTCCGACCCCGACGATTCATGAAGAATCTAAATGTGTTATGCACCCAAGCTGTCGGCAGGTGATCTTCATAATCTCGTTAGTACTTCATACGACTAATGGAGAAGATTTCTATTTTCATTTGGAGGATACAATGGTCGTTACAACAATGATTGTCCTGATCTATATTTTTATATGTAACTGAGTTTTTTTCATCTAGGTTTATGCTTTGAAGAAATGGTTCAGACCAAGTGTGCAGTCTCCACAAATAGATTTAGTCAAGACAAAGGGCACAACCCTATTATCTACAGAAGTAAATTCTAGCAGGGGGGTCAGTATTATTGTCCAATCTTTGCTTTCTATCAAGTGATTATCCATTACACCACAGTAACCTCGTCCAAAATGACCCGACTTCTTGGCATCAATACATCATGCACTAAAATACTAATGTATCACTATGTTTTCCCAGTACGTTAGGTTTGTATGGGTTGAATTTCACACATTGTCACTCAATGGTTTCAGTACACGGATTTAAAAGGCCAGGCCACATCCTGTCATGTGGTGGGCTTTCATAAAGCTATCTTAAATACTGGTTTTGCCTGAAGAGTCATTCTTTTTCTTTCCTCTGTTTTCAGTATTGTAGGTGGAGTTGTATAGGTTAAGCAAAGAGTATGAGAAAGCTGAACAATTATATCTAGAAGCAATTGAAATCCTGGAGAAATCATTTGAACCTACTGATATAATGTACTGTAAGTTTGAGATTAGACTTTCTGATTCGGTTCATTTTGTAAGAGTGAACATATGGCTATTTTTAGGGTTAAATTAGAGTGGATAGTGGGATGCATAGGTAACATGATATAAGTTTCCATTCCATGGTGCGTGCTATGCATCTATGCCTGCTCGGTGTGTACTGTTGTTTGAGTGGAAGAATGACGTACACTTGTGTCTTTGTATAGTAGAGAACTAAATATTATATCCTGATCACTGTTGCGTACACTAGTCAATTCTTATGATATTTCATATAAATTACCTACTTTAACTTGTTCTGCACAAAACATGTTTTACTACCTCTTGTAGGGTTGGATCAACTTTGCGCAATGTTGGACAATACTATCATATTCAGAACAGGTTTTATCAAGCTGAGATATATTACGAGGTACCTGTCGTTACCTCGTATAAATATATTTGATTTCAAATTTTATTTTGTAATTGGGTTATGCCATACAGTTCGAAAAGTTTTGAAGTGAATAATAAAGCTAGATATTTCGTCTAACGAAATGTGTTTAAGTGAACTGTCATATTATCATTTGGACTTTCCCCTATTATTCTGAGGGAAAATTATAACAGCTAGCAGGAAATAGTTTTTACGGACTGAATATATCATAAAAGTACCACTTTATATTGCTTATCCTTAATATCTAGTTCATTTATTTTGCTGGGAGCAATGATGTGGCCATTGTTCAACTATCTTTGCAAATCTGAATAATATTCACCATCTTATTCTAACTTTGATATTTTATGAACATTCACTAGAGCCAGGAAATCAAACATAGGAATCAAATGTTCCCTTAAAGAAACATGGGATTCGCAACATTGCAATGTTCTCATGTGGATACTCATCTATGCTGTATGAAAGCATTAGCAGTGGCCATTTTTTTATCTTGCTGTTATGATTCACTAATTTAAGCATCTCTACTTGTTTAGTTATCTTTTTACCATGTGGAGCATAAATGCTAGAGAACTTCTTGTGCAATAGAATCTTGAATTGGATTTTTTTGCCATTGTACTTTTCAACAGAGTAACTTAATTAGTTTTTCTATGATTTATGCAAGTTCTCATTAGTTTAAACTTGTTTCCTGTATGTAAGCACACGATATTTATTTTATTTATGGCATGTACCTCATTTCTTACTAATTAGTATTTTCATTTTATGGTTTATTAACTCAACTGACATATAGCAGGTTTGTTCATAAGAAAACAATGATCAAATGTTTTGTCACATGTAGGGTAGTACTTTCCATTACAGCATATAGTGCTACTAATGGCATGGCCTTCAACCACTCTATGGTGCTCCTCCTTCAAATTTGACTTCTCTATTGACCTAATTTTCCCTAAGTTACTCACTTTATTATTGTTGTAGATTGCCAAGATAAACTGATGATACATGGCCCAAGTTTTGGTTGCAAGGTTATGAAAGAGGCTACCACAAGATAAATAGAATGTCATTGTATTGATTGATGTTTCAAACATTATAGTTGATTGCAAGCTCGGGAATTGGGCTACCACTAGATAGTTTCACATCATGTAATCTTTGGATCGTGGTCTTTGTAATGCAACATATCTGGTTCAATATATGAGATATTTTTGTTTATCATATTATGGCTTCTATGCACTATCCCAATAATTCTGGATGGCAATATGTATATGTAAAATATCGTTAATTGTTCAAGCAATCTTGCAAAGCTTATACTCGTTTGCAAGGATCGGTTATGTACATTTTGAACATCCTTTTTTGCAGGCCAACAACGCATATGAATTGTTGTTAGGCCCTAACTATATATGTTGCTATCTAACAACGCTTCTACGGGTCCTTTACCAACGCATGAATATATGTTGTTGTAGACGCTTTCAACGCCACCAACGGCAACACATACTAATCCGTTGGTGTAGATCTTAACAACGCATATATGGCCATACAACAACACATTGATGCGTTGCTGAAGGGGGCTTCCTCTTGTAGTGGCAGGACTTTGACTGGTCTCAGCTACCTTCGAAGAAATTCAAGAAGGTCAAAGTTCCTCACTTGGTGGCCAGCTCTTATTCTTCATCGTGTGAGATGGATGAGCATGCAGATTTGGACCACATTGTGGCAGGCCTACTTCAACAACCGACCCCAACAATGCTGGCGCTCCTCCATCGACTCAGTGATGATATTCTTCAGGGGCGTTAGTCCTCACTTTCCATCCCTTTTGGTCATTCGATGACAAAGGGGGAGAAATTTTGAGTTAGTCTTCAAGCGGGTCTATTTATATGGGCGTTTTTTTGCTAAGTTACAACTCTCGTTCTTCTGATGATTTATTGGATCGAGTTGTAAACTTAAGTCCGATAGTGGTCTAATACTTTTGCTATGTTCTTCTGCATGCTATTTCCTCATGTATGATAATGCACGCATGATGAATTACATCAGCCACCATATTTCATCATGCATTTCAAATTCTTCATATCATATGTTAAATGCATGTATGAATTACAAGATATAGGGGGAGATCTCCATGATTCTACTCTTCAAATGTGCATTGCTTCAAAAGCAAATTCCTCACTATGCACATCTTTAGGGGGAGTTCTTATATATCTTGCAATCAAATTCCTCAATATTAGTATTTACACTTCATATGTTTATCCCCGTTGAAAAATTAACCTATATTGTCAGCAATCACCAAAAAGGGGGAGATTGTAAGTGCATCTAGTGCCCCTTAGTGATTTTGGTGTATTAAAGACTTATAGGTTAAGGAACTAATGCGTTTGTGAGTGTACACAGCACTGTAAGTCTATGAGGAGTTTGATATTTATGGAGAAAGTCGACCCCTAAAAATGAATGTCTTCAACTGAAGACCTTAGATTTCTGAAGACTTTTTGAAGACATTGAAAGTGAACAAATTGGTGTGACTATGAAGACTTGATATTCATGCGAGGAACATGAAGCATGAAGACTTTTGTTTTCGTAGTTTCATTTTCTCTTTCTTGAGTCATAGGAAACACCGTAGTATTAAAGGGGGTCGAGGTAAAACTAAGGAATGGTTTCTTGGTGATGCTCAACTCAAAATCCTACACCTACCAATCCCTTCGAGTGAAGCCATTGGAAATCTCATACAGTTTAGCCAATTTCTTTAGTGATAGAGACACAGTTCTTCTGGTCTCTGAGGAATTTGTCCTGACTAAGGAGTTAGGAATTCGCCAGTGCGGATTGCCTACGAGCGAGGAACATGATAGCCCTGAGGAATTTGAACCTCAAATTCCCGACCGTTGCTGTGCTATGCGCCAGCTGTCCCAAAATATCTACTCACCTAACGATCATATCATTGAAGGGCATTTATGTCTTATCATGTCGGGTTTCTCCCTAGGCCATAAATAGCCGCCCCCTACAACCACTAGCTAGTTGGCTGCTCCACAAGAAACTGACACTTGCCATTGAGAGCATCCCATCCTCCGGGGACTTTGAGCGAAAATCGTCAAGAGAGGGAAAACCCAAAACCCCAAACCAAACACCTACAAACCCAAAGTGATTGAGCATCACTTAAGAGATTTTTCCTGTGTGGAACATATGCTTGTTACCTTTGAGGACTGTGCATCCTCCATACGGTTAGGCGTCATGGTCTAGAGCATCCAAGAGGAAATTGTGGATCGCCGAGTGACCGAGTCTGTGAAGGTTTGGAAGTCACCTGAAGACTTACCACGAGTGATTAGATGAGGTCTGTGTGACCGTAGTTCAAGGAGAATACGGTGAGGACTGTGTGTCCTCAGGATTAAATACCTAGCCGCTCTAACCAGACGTACAATTGTCACAACAGTTGGAACTGTTCTACCAAATCTTTGTCTTCACCGAGCTAACTGGTTCTATTTCCTCAACCCTTTCATTTCTTCATTACTGTGTTGTGTACCTGTTCATATCTGTTTGAAGACTTTGACTGAAGACATTCTCAATTTCCTCAGTTCAATTTCTTTAGTCTGTTTGTCTTCATTCTGTTTTATCATGTGCTTATGCTTTGTGTACCCTGTGTTTGTTTTCTATTCATCATGATGTCCATGCTTATGTTATGTCATGTCTGCATTTGAGTACTTATTCCGCTGTAAGTAGTTCTTCTCTTAGGAATTTCCTCGCCCTGAAATTCCTCAGTGAAGAATTCATAAAAATCACCTATTCATGCTCCCTCTAGTCGACTTAACGCACTTTCATAACCCAACCGTGTTCTCTTCTCGAACGCACCCAAAAACAGACACTCATGGTTACGCACACGATTGGTATATTTTAATTGAGTTTACTTCAAGTCCACTACAACCGGATATTGACAAATTCCTATCTGCCACATAACCGCGGGCACAGCTCTCGAAAGTTTAAACCCTGCAGGGGTGTCCCAACTTAGCCCATGACAAGCTCGCGATCCGCGGAGACAATTCTCCATTGCGGGACCCTCCGATCAGAGTCGGAATCCCGATGCACAAGATATTTCGACAATGGTAAAACAAGTCCAGCAAGACCTCTCGATGCACCGACCTAGCTTGATAGGAGTGCGCGATCTCGTTCTCAGGGTACATCGGATGGGTCAGCCTACAGGTATAAACCAAATACCTCAGGTTTCCCCGAGGCGGCCCTGCGGTCTGCCCGGTTTGGACCAACACTCATGAGGAGCACTGGCCCGGGGGTTGATTAAGAGTCCTCGGGTGCTAGCCAGTCCCTATGAAAGTTTTTAGTTGTTATTAGGCAAATGGTAAAACCAATGTTGGGCCTTGCTGGAGGAGTTTTATTCAAAGTGAACTATCAAGAGGGGCCCATAAACCCTCACCGTGTTAGGGATGCAAAATCAAGGAACATAACACCGGTATGACGGAAACTACGGCGGCAAGAGTGGACCAAAACACCAGGCATAAGGCCGAGCCTTCCACCCTTTACCAAGTATATATGTGCATTAGTTAAATAAGAGATATTGTGATATCCCATGATATCCATGTCCCAACATGGAACAACCTGCAACTGCACCTGCAACTAGCAACGCTATAAGAGGGGTTGAGCAAAGTGGTAACATAGCCAAACAACGGTTTGCTAGGAAGGGTGAAAAGGTTAGAGGCTATCATGGCAATTTGGGAGGCTTGAGAAACAAGTGGTACGTAGTGCGACATAGCGATAGCATCGAGACAACTAGCATAGCAAATATCGTAGTGAGATCCAAGGTGACGGTCATCTGGCCTGAAATCCCGCTAGGAAGAAGACCGAGTCCATGAACTAGACGAACCAACATAGTCGAACGGATCCTCACAATCGCAATGTAACCGGAACTATCAAGGAGAAGTGCAACTGGAAAGAAGCAAACATCATGGTAAACAACCCTCACATAAACATGTCATGATGCACAATCAAGTATGATGCATGTCCTGTTTAATGATTCATGTCATGGCAAAGTGCAACAAACATTACTACAAATTAAGTGGAGCTCAATATGCAACGAGTTGCATATTGACAAAACACCGCATTCAATTATTTAGTTCTCTCCCGTTTAAACTACTAAACAAAACTAAATGTTGGTTAACATGGCAAGAGGGTGAACATAAAAAACTACCTATCTAGGCAAGTTTAAATGAGGCCGGAAACAACAAACAACAATTCCAGAAAATCCCCATATGCATATTTCGAATTTGGTACTGTTCTTCCCTAAATCATATTTTAGAGTTGTTAAACATGTAAGGTAATGCCACCATGTCAATCTATGCATTTTTCCAGAGAATTTACATATATCGATTTTTAAATTCGAAGCTACGGTTAATTAGTTATGAAATAAATCATTTTACCATGGCATTTGAGCAAATTTAATCAAACAACATTTTAAACATAGATGAAAGTGACATATTATGAAACTAGATGGAATTCTAAGCATTTTTCATATATGAAGTTTTTACATATGATGCATAGTTTGTGATTTATTAAATGCATGAAGGTGAGGGTTTTTCTGCAAAACTGTAAAAAACTGGATAAATAGACAAATTCGCAACAAGGAAAAAAATACGACACGGGCCGAAACTGAGTGCACTGCTGGGCCAACAGAGAGGAGGGGTTGTGGGGGCTCACCCATGGGCTTGGCCCAGTGGTGCAGAGGCTGGGTCAGGGTGGACTGGGCCTTCGAGGCCGGCTGGTGTGGCATCTGATGCGGGCCATGCATCGGTTGCTGGCAACAGAAGCGAGCGGCACAAGCTGGTCAACATGGGAGGAGCAGAGGAGGAGAAGGACTTGGAGTGATGCAGAAGTAAGGCAGCACCGGTGTTGCTCCTGTGGCTTGGCGGGCGCCTGCGATGGAGGTCAACTCTGATGGGGGCGGGGCACCGGAGAAGGACCGGCGACGGCTTGGCGGGACCCACACCGGCGATCTTGAGGATGAGCAGCAGGTCAACGCGGGGCAGCGGCTCGTTGTGAAGCAGGGGCGAGGCGGCGCTGGCATGACTTGGGGACGAGCTCCTGGCGACGAGGCGTGATGCAGGGGAGGCAGACGAGGTGAGCTGAGCAGAGGGGCATCGACCTTGGCGCAATGACGACGAGGCAGGCGACAGCTGAGGAAACCCTGGCGGTGAAGAGATAAAGCTTGGGACTCCTAGGGCCATGGAGGATATTGCGAAAACAGCAGCAAGCAGGGTTGAGGAGGTCAGGGACGACGCAGAAACGACGAGCACGGCCGGGAATGCGGGCCTCTGGTCTCGATATGGTCGGTGGCGGGGACAAGGCTTGCAATACCATGGTTGCTGCAACAGAGAACAAGCGAGAGATGAGAGGGAGAAATGGGAGGGAGAAGAACAATGGGTGGTGGCGCTCATCTTCGATGGCAAGCTCCTGAGGGCGCTGGCGGCAACGGTCCGGCGAGGCAAAGGGTGGCTGGGACAAGCGGCGCTAGGGACTCCCTCCCGATCAAGATTGGATCAAGGAGGTTGCGGCCGACGGGTGGAGCTATGGGTTGCGGGAGCCGCGCGGGATCCGTTGGATCACAGACCCGACGGTCTAGAGGAGGGTTGACTTGCTGGATCAGGAGGAAGAGGTGGAGGCTGCTGGTTAGGGTGGAGCTGAAAACAAGGAGCGGCGGTGGCTGCGGGAACGGAATGGATGGGACGGTTAGGTTCTAGGGTTAGGTAGGTTTACACTAATTATATAGAAAGTGGGTTTTGTTAGCGGCTAAACGGACCCTTTGATCAAAATCAGGTGGTTGAGAATAAATAGGTTAGAGGAGTCCAACAAATAATCGAGGATATATTAGGTATGTTTGGGGATGATCCGGACCCATCGGTCACAACTGCTCGGGTCGGGTTCGGGACAGCTTTCGGACATCCACGAGGGGTGATCTGAGAGAGGTCGACAAAGACATGGTGCCTGACAAAAGGCCCCGGAGAAGACAAGAGAGAAAACGAAGAACAAGGTTGCAAGTGCGATTGCTCTCAAAACGGCCAACGAAGGCAAGGGGAACACGACAACTACGAACGGATGCAAGTTTTAAAAACAATGACGGCAACGAGTGCCGATGCAATGCAGATGATGCGATGAATGCAACAAACAATTAATTAACACAACTGACATGCAAAACAAGAAAGGCACCTGGAGCGTCGGCTCGGGTCGTCACAAATGCATATGGCTGAAAGATGTATTTTGGAGCATCGACCAATGGGTCTCTCTCCCTCCCTCTCTCTCTCTCTCACACACACACATATGCACAAGTGGGACCCGTTAAAGTATTTCTTCGCTCGTGACAGCTTTTAATTAGGTTCCACTATACTCTAACTTTTTCCTTAAGTTATTAACTGAGCTCAGTAACATCAAAAAGTTGTACAGAAGCCTTGTTTGGGCCTTTTCGGCGTCGCTGAATGTGGGCCGAATAGCCATGTAGTATTGTACTACACAGGCCTTTTTTTGAACATCAGCAATGGAACTAGGCCGACAGTTGTACACAATATCCGGGTCAACTTGTTATTCTCCACCCCACTGGGCTTCCAATCTTTCCTAGGAGGGATGCATTAGCCTTAACAATAAAATGGGCTTTAAGAAATAATAAATGGGCTGTAATTATAAAAACTGGGCAGTAACTATATAAAAAAGCACCAAACATGTAATTAGTTTAATTTTTTTATTTCATTACTTGTTGCGCGCGAAATATTTCGTTGGATTTGTACGTAATACAAATTTATTTTGAAATTATATTTAATCAGAATAGAAGTTTCGGGATAAAAATATTTTGGATCCCATCAAAATGTGGGAAATTTATCGAATTCTGTTTTGAGCGGTTGGTTGAAATTATTAATCATTGTCCTAGCTAGAAAATGGGTAGTACTTTTAACAAACTGTAAATGGGTTGTCTTAAATTCCATTAGAATTCAAAAATGGGTTGTACATTCTTACAAATCGCAAATGGGCTATATGTTCTCTGCCACACATTTGTGGGCCTACTAAGTTGATGTGTATGCAAGGCTTTGTCAACTTATAGTCAACACACGGTTCTAGCAGCAGTGGCCGTTGGATGTCCATCAAACGGATGTCGTGCTTCTTCTTCAATCTCGGATATTCTTGCCTCAGCCACCCAAAAAATGATTCCTCCTCCTGACATCTGGGGCACACTGTTTCGGAGGCTGACCCGTGGGCCTACTAACTTGACGCGTACCAAGGGCTTTGTCAACTTAGTCAATATAGACGATTCTATCTCCAGTGACCGTATGATGTCCATCCAACGGCCATCGTGCTTCCTCAACCTCTGGTCTTCTTGCTCGAGCCGCCCAAACTAGCGCTGGCCGTGCCACTGATGACCCACAAGTATAGGGGATCTATCATAGTCCTTTCGATAAGTAAGAGTGTCGAACCCAACGAGGAGCAGAAGGAAATGATAAGCAGTTTTTAGTAAGGTATTCTCTGCAAGCACTGAAATTATCGGTACTAGATAGTTTTGTGATAAGGTAATTTGTAATAGGTAATAAGTAATAAAAGTAAATAAGGTGCAGCAAGATAGCCCAATCCTTTTTGTAGCAAAGGACAAGCCTGGACAAACTCTTACATAAAGGAAAAAGCTCCCGAGGACACATGGGAATTATTGTCAAGCTAGTTTTCATCACGTTCATATGATTCACGTTCGGTACTTTGATAATTTGATATGTGGGTGGACCGGTGCTTGGGTACTGCCCTTCATTTGACAAGCATGCCTCTTACGATTAATCTCTGTTGCAAGCATCCGCAACTACAAAAGAAGTATTAAGGTAAACCTAACCATAGCATGAAACATATGGATCCAAATCAGCCCCTTACGAAGCAACACATAAACTAGGGTTTAAGCTTCTGTCACTCGAGCAACCAATCATCTACTTATTACTTCCCAATGCCTTCCTCTAGGCCCAATCAATGGTAAAGTGTCATGTAGTCGAAGTTCACATGACACCAGTAGAGGAGAGACAACATACATCTCATCAAAATATCGAACGAATACCAAATTTACATGACTACTTCTTGCAAGACTTCTCCCATGTCCTCAGGAACAAACGTAACTACTCACAAATCATATTCATGTTCATAATCAGAGGGGTATTAATATGCATAAAGGATCCGAACATATGATCTTACACCAAATAAACCAACTAGCATCAACTACAAGGAGTAATCAACACTACTAGCAACCCACATGTACCAATCTGAGGTTTTGAGACAAAGATTGGATACAAGAGATGAACTAGGGTTTGAGATGAGATGGTGCTGGTGAAGATGTTGATGGAGATTGACCCCCTGCCGATGAGAGGATCAATGGTGATGACCATGGTGATCATTTACCCCTCCCGGAGGGATGTTTCCCCAGCAGAACAGTCCTAGATTTGTTCTGCCAAGGTTCCGTCTCGTGGTGGCGGAGTTTTGTCCCGTGAGCTTGCTTATGATTTTTTCCAGGGCGAAAGACTTCATATAGCCAAAGATGGGAACCATAGGCCTGTTAGGCGGCCCACGATACAGGGGGCGCGCCTAGGGGGTAGGGCGCGCCCCTACCCTCATGGATGGCGGGTGGCCCCATCTGGTGCTTCCTTCGCCCAATATTTTTTACATATTATAAAAATGACTCCCGTGGAGTTCCAAGACTTTTGGAGTTGTGCCGAATAGGTCTCTAATATTTGTTCTTTTTCCAGCCCAGAATTCCAGCTACCGGCATTCTCCCTCTTCATTCAAACATTATAAAATAAGAGAGAATAGGCATAAGTATTGTGACATAATGTGTAATAACAACCCATAATGGAATAAATGTCGATATAAAAGCATGATGCAAAATGGACGTATCAACTCCCCCAAGCTTAGACCTCGCTTGTCCTCAAGCGGAAGCCGATATGGAAAAATATGTCCACATGTTTATAGATAGAGGTGTCGATAAAATAAAATACAAACATGAGGGCATCATGATCATTCCTATAACAGAAACATAAATATATTGTCATATGATTTCTTATGCTAAAGTAACAATTCATTCAAAATTTCAAGTATGAATCAGAAACTTCATTGAAAACTAACAAACTATAATCTCAATCATTGGAGCAATTGCAATTTATCATAACATCGGAAAGAGTCAATGTAAGAGCTTTTCAGCAAGTCCACATACTCAACAATCATTTAGTCTTTCACAATTGCTAACACTCACGCAATACTTATGGGTATGAAGTTTTAATCGGACACAGAGAAAGATAGGGGCTTATAGTTTTGCCTCCCAACCTTTTACCTCAAGGGTAATGTCAACAACAATAGTTCATGAAAACTCCCATCTAATTAGCTATATATATCAGGATCTTTCCAACACATAGTGCTTGCCAAAGGATAAAATGTAAAAAGCAAAGGTGAAGATCACCATGACTCGTGTATGAAGTATAATATAAGAATAAAAGATAGGCCTTTCGCAGAGGGGAGCAGAGATTGTCATGTGTTTTTATGGTTGGATGCATGGAATCTTAATGCAAAAGAACGTCACTTTATATTTCCACTTGTGATATGGACCTTTATTATGTAGTCCGTCGCTTTCATTTCTTCCACATCATAAGATCGTATAAAGCTTATTTTCTCCACACTACTAAATCATACATATTTAGAGAGCAATTTTTATTGCTTGCAACAATGACAACTTACGTGAAGGATCTTACTCAATCCATAGGTAGATTGTAACACCCCCGGTGTCATGCTACATTAAACCTCTGTGATTAAGCTAACTAAGCATTGATTGATCACCCTTGATTCAAATCTCATTGAAATTCCACTTTGGAATCAAATTCATTTTTTTCAAGTGAATTTTGAAGTTGCACAAAAGTTGCTGGAAAAATGTTCATCATTTGCCAAACTTCCATAACAATTGTTTGTTAAGGAACACAACATCACTTCTGTGCAAAGATGAGCATTAGCAATTTTAACAACACCAATTCAGCATTTTTTTAAATGCTAACCTATTTATGAAAAATATCAAATGAATTATTCTGGTCTCCAAAATATTTATGTCACTGTCCATAATCACTAGGGATTTAATGGGACTCCTCCCAAAATTTTCCTAAGTGAAATAGTTGACCAAATAGTTCCCTTTCTCTCTCTGTTAATAAATAAAAGCTAAAACAGAAAAGAAAAGTACGAAAGGACCTAAACTACTGGTGGACTGGGCTCTAGGTCAACAGTGGGAGCCCAGCCCACTTTGCCACATCCTCCTTCCTACTACTCACCGGGAGCGCCGTGGACGCGCGCGCCTCGTCCATGGCCGCGGATGGCCACACGGCGACCATCCGGCGATGCTCCTGAGAGGTTAAAGCCCCCCCGAGCCCCTCCTCTCTCCCGCTGTCGAACCCTAGCCGCCATCTTCTATCACTCGCTCCTCCCCCTCTCTCGCTCGCTCTGCCTGCCTCACCTCGCTGAGCGCAGTTAGGGCCTCGCCGCCGTGGGAGCCGCGACCACCATCCTCCCCGCGCCTCGGGACCCTGCTCAGAAAACGCGCCTCCGTCCGCTACTTCCTCTACGCCCAGGAACACGAGCCGGGGAGCACTCTGTCACCGGATCACCTTCGTCTTCCTCCTCGGCATCGATGAACTCCCCCACCCCGATTCGCCGCCTTCTGCTGCTACTAAAGCAGCAACGGGCCACCTTGCGCTCCCTAGGTGAGCCCCGCGCCATCTCCAATCCATCACTATCCCTCTCCGTACCCGTAGCACGCTCCCCACGCCGCGCCACCATTGCCGGAGCTCAGCTCTGCCATGGTGCTCCCAGCCGTCGATGTCGTCGTTACTGTGGCCACCTGAACACATGAACGTGCTCATGGCACTCCTGTGGTCCGGCCAGCACCGCTTGTGCGCCCGCGCTTCGGCCAATCATCGCGCCCCTGCTCGCGTTCGAGCTGCGCGTGCGCCATGCTTCTGCTGCTCCTGCTCGTGGCTGTGGCTCGTGGCTGCGCCCCTGGTTCATGGCTCCGTGCAGCTGCTGCTCGCCTACTGGAGCTGTTGCGTGCTCCCGCAGCCAGTGCTTGCTGCTCTTGCCGACTGCTATTGCTGCTGCTTGGGCGTTGCTGCCACTGCTCAACCGCCATCGCTGCTGCCGCCCGCATGCTGTCGCGCCGTTCTCAGGCCCCGCCTCCGCCTGCACGCGCCCTCCCGCGCTTGGCCGTGCTCGCGCCACGCCGTTGCCCACCGTTGCTCTGCGCCTCTGCCTGCACTATGGCGCTACAGTAAACTAAATGTTACTGTAGCGCTTGCTAGCTTCTTCCTTTTCAACCTGACTAGCTCTATGGACAGCCCCTAAACCACAGCTTATCAAGTGCTAACGCTAGTAAAAATAATATGTGAAGGAAGTATACATGAAAAACTCCATTTTATCCCACTAGACCAAATCCTTTTGATGAATAGTTTAAATCCTACAAAGATCACAAAATGGCATCTTATGTTAATAACTACTAGCCTACTAACTTGTGTGTGCTGTGTGTGTGCGCCTCGTGCATGTGGCCAGAGTTGTGGCCGTCCCTTGCTTAGATTAGTACTACTAGGTGTTAATTAGTGGATAGAATAGTCTATGTACAGATGACATGTGGCCTCTTTTATTTAAAAGCCTAATTAATAGTTTGTGCCAATGACAAGTAGGGCCCAATGCACTGTTCATTGGTTGACTAGTAAAAGTGTTGACTGAGTCAACCCAGCTCCTTGACCCCACATGTCATTAAGTGTGGCTAGCCCCTTGCTGAGTTAAAAAACCATTTCACTATTTATAATTCAAATTAAATAAATTGAAAAAAAATTCCTTTAAACTTTAGAATTCTTATAGAATAAACCGTAGCTCAGATGGAAAAACTTTGTACATGAAAGTTGCTCAGAACAACGAGACGAACCCGGATACGCAGCCCGTTCGTCCGCCATGCTTCCCTAGCATAGCGAACACGCAACTTTCCCACTCCGGTTCCTCTCCCCGAAAACGCGAAACACCGGGGATACTTTCCCGGATGTTACCCCCCCTTCGTCGGTATCACCTCCTACCACGTTAGGTCACACCCGGCACATCTTATTGCCATGTTATGCTTTGTGGTGCTATGTTTGCTTTATATTTATTGTTTCTTCCCCCTCTTCTCTCCGGTAGATCCCGAGACCGATGCTGCCCTTGTGTTCGCCTATGTCGACGACGACCGCCCTCCTTGCCAGAGCAACCAGGCAAGCAAACCCCCCCTTGAGCATTCCGATATCGCCCATTTCTTTTCCTCTCATGCTTGCATTAGAACTGCTACTGCTTTCTGTATGATCCTACTCTGATGCATAGCCTGTTTTTGTTACCTGCTTTCATACCTTACCTGCTTATCCTAAATTGCTTAGTATGGGTTGGTTAGTGATCCCTCAGTGACCCCCAGCTTGTCCCAGTTGCCTCGCTTTATGTTCGATGACTCGATCAACGTGATCGACGTCCAGGCCCCGACACCGCACATCACCCCCCTTAGTTGTACAACTCTACAGAGTTACCATCGAGTGCCGAGGGTGGAACCTCTTACATCACTCCTGATGAGATCTCTGCAGTGTAGCTATACGGTCGAGGTCATCGAGGGTGATTTCCTCCTTAACCACTTCCGTTACCGCTCTGTCATGCAACCCCTCAAGTGTGAACCTCGAGGGTGGATCCTCTTACGTTCACCTTGATGATAACATCGAGTGGGATTCATCGGGGGTGATTCCTCGGGTTTTCCCCTTGGTGTTAGACACACAGTTACTATGGTTACTATGACTTTACACTGAGCCATGTTACTAAAGACGGGTCGACCCTGAGGGGTACCTGCGCGAGCTAAATAGCAAGTGATGTGGAGTCGGGTTAACCTAGAAGGTGCCCGCGAGATACTTACGAGGCGTGGCCGGGCATTCTTAGCCCTTGCCGCAAGTACTCGAGACGGGGCGACGGGTTCACATCGATCGTGAGTCTCTGCTCGTTACCGCGCGTTCCTAATCCACTATGATTTGGATATTTGATCCGAGAGGCCTCTGGCCTATACGCACTAACCATCTACGCGGGGACAGTTATGGGCACTTGACGTCGTGGTATCAGTCGAAGCCTTCGTGACGTCAGTGACTGAGCGGCGCGCGCGGGATTGGACCGTAAGCCTGCTCTTGTATTAAGGGGGCTAGTTCTGCTTCCGGCCGCGTTCGCAACATGCAGGTGTGCAAAGGGCGATGGGCCCAGACCCCTGCGCCATAGGATTTAGACCGGCGTGCTGACCTCTATGTTGTGCCTAGGTAGGGCTGCGACGTGTTGATCTTCTTAGGCCGGGCATGACCCAGGAAAGTGTGTCCGGCCGGAGTTAATCGAGCATGGTGGGTAAGTTGGTGCACACCTGCAGGGAAGAAAACATCTATCGATAGCCTGTCCTACGGTAACGGACACTTGGAGTTGTATCCCGATCGATACAACTAGAACTGGATTTTTGTGATGAGAAATAGATGGTGATGAGAATTGGATTGTGATGATAACTGGATAGTATGGCTCTGGGATTGCTTTCTCGCAGGGAGTCAAGAAAGGATCTCTGGCCGAGGTTGATAACACTACTGCTACTTTACTTTATGCTACTCTACTCCCTCCTGTTGCTGCAAGATGGTGGTTTCCAGAAGATGCTAGTCTTCGATAGGCTAGGCTTTCCCCTTCCCTTCTGGCATCCTGCAGTTTATTCCACAGATACAACCCACCCCTTTGATACAGATGCGTACTTAGTTTAGATCTGATGTAAGTCTTGCGAGTACTTTGGATGAGTACTCACGATTGCTTTCTTACCTCTTTTCCCCCATACCCGTTGATGTGACCAGATGACGGATCCCAGGAGCCAGACGACACCACTGATGAATACTTCTACCCCGAGAGTGCCAACTACTACATGACGACTGCTGACGACTTGGAGTAGTTAGGAGGCTCCCAGGCAGGAGGCCTTGCCTTTTCAATCAATGTTTCTTTTGTGCTAGCCTTCTTACGGCAAAACTTGTCTAACTTATGTCTGTACTCAGATATTGTTGCTTCCGCTGACTCTTGTGTATTCGAGCTTATGTATTCGAGCCCTCGAGGCCCCTGGCTTGTAATATAAAGCTTGTATTATTTTAATTTTTGTCTAGAGTTGTGTTGTGATTTCTTCCCGTGAGTCCTTGATCTTGATCGTACACATTTGCGTGTATGATTAGTGTACGATTGAATCGAGGGTGTCACAAGTTGGTATCAGAGCCGACTTCCTGTAGGAATCCCCCTTCCAACTCCTTGGCCGAAGTCGAGTCTAGATGTTGTAGAACTTTTACTAACATGGTTGTGTGGCTTAAGGGCCCACGTCGCCATTGGGTGGTATTAGGATCTTTTATTCCTCGACCTATACTCTGGGACTCTGATCTCTCTTCTTTTCGGGTTAAATGAATTTTTCTAAATCTAACATTAGGATCTGGTTATCACTTTCACCCGGAGAGCCCCTTATAACAGATGATCGCCTGCTGCACCAGAAGATTCCAAAGATACTCTCCGATGTTATCCTGATAACTTGTGCTCATCGCGTTTGCAATTCCCTACCACCGATAAGCCCCTATGACTAACTGCATATCCTTGGCCCTCATACCTTCATCCCCAGTTGCTCTTGTTATTTCAAGATGCCCTAAAATACTCTCCATTGCCCCAAGAATCCTTTGAGCTTACTGCCTTGTAGTTCTTTACCACATGAATACCCCTACGGATAATTCCTCGCACTTAACGAGTATCCGTTCATCCCCAGTTGTTCGTATGCTTCATAAGATTCTTTGAAATACTATTCGATCTTCCGAGAATCCTCTTCAAACTATTGCTCTGCTTACATTATGGATGCTTCTCGTATGTCTAGCAATATTCATTAGTATCATTCGACACCGTCATTTTGTTCCTATTGATTCAATATGTGAGTGAATGCGCGCAATCATCAGTTGATCCTTTTAAATGATCTTTCCAGCTCAGACTTCACTCCGGCCATGAGCTGGTTCTCGGCAAAGCAAACCTTAATTGATTGTCGATCTATATCTATTCAACTTACTTTCCTTTTGATCAGAGTGTCTACTTCTGATCTTATAATTTGGAAATAATAAATTCTTTGCATCAAGCATCAAATTATTCAGATGTTTCTATAATCTAATACATTTGCATTCTTTCCTTCTTCTGATTGAGTACTGATACTCAAATCAGATCCATTGAGGACCGTTGAATCCTTTGTTGGATTATTATCCGGCAGTTTCCTTCATGTTAAAAATTTTGTGCGCTCTTCCCCTGATACATATTGCCTTTGGTAAAATGTATTCTCTGCTTTGTCAACCATTCTCTGCTCCCGAGCTTGAGTTAATTACCTCTAAAGTTTTTGCAAATGTTCCTAAGATGCCCCGATGGGTTGAACAAATGCTTTCCCTAATTTGTGTGAACCCGGAAATTTCTATGGGTCATACTCTACTGGTGTTACGCCGGATAAAACTTTCTACACTACAACTTTATCAAAAGCGAGAAGTAAATGAGAGCTTATGCATTGAAGAAGTGGGAGTCGACCTTGAACCTCTGTGTTCATGCCCATGGAACCGATGTAGAACTTATCATGGAAGCTACTCGTAAAAATAATTACCCCTTGTTATAAGTTCATCTTGTATCGGTGGTTTGAAAATTCATAATCGTGGTTCCGACCATAGTTTCTCCTTAATTCCATTTCCCGGACAAGTTAAAATACTTGTCTCCTGCAAGTCATTTCACCTGTCCAACCTCTAATTTGATCTACCTTCAAGTATTGCCTCATGTTATCTCGATGATATTGTGTCATTGCACTACCTCTTGTAAATTCTTAATTGGAGTGATACTCCGTCACATCATTCCTAGCCTGATCGTCTATATCATTATCGTGCTAATTTTAACTGTGCTACCTGGTCCTTATTCCCGGAGCACAACTTTTCGACGATTCGCGAAGATTACGTCGATCTTCCTCATTTTATCCTTTCACCTCGAACAACAAGCTTGATTTTGAGCTTGTGTTGTATTCGTGGTTCCAATAGCATTTCGCTTCATCCTTCCTATTGCTTGATGGCATCGCTCCTCGATGGCATCTTCATAGAGTCTCTCGACAAAATCTGTCATGATCACAGTCTACACCTTGGCTTCTTCAGAGATGTCAATTGAATTCATGGCTAGCAATACCATCCCCGCCCCTTGATGATTTGTGATATCATTGATGGCATCTTGACTTTCTGCCAACACAGACCTGGTTGTGCTTGGTTATTCCTTACGTACTAAGATATCTTGGAATTGTTTCTCGGTATCTCTTGAGATCTTCGAACTCAATCTTTACTTGACACCATATCATTGCCGCATCGAAGCATGACTGTGGTATTCCGAATATCAACAAGAACATCGGAAGCATAATACAAAATGTTTCTCGTTTAATTACCCTTACACCGTTGTATGGGTAATATCATGATTCTTCCCTCTCCCCATTATCTAAATTCTTTTGAACTTGCTGTCCTATCATGTATATCCTGCTCCGCTCTTCCTTGGGGAGGATATACTCCCAACTCTTATGTGTAAACACATCTTCCTTTCCTTTGGGTTGTTTGATTCGATAAACACATTTTTCTTCCCATTGGTTTGTTTAACCTTTCTTGTGATCTATATATGTTATAAGCAGAAATAATTACCTGCTTATGGAAAACACCCTAGTGTACCACTCTGTCAGCAAGACCCTGTTACTATTGTTGATGACATTCCGGTAACCATTGATGGACGAGAACTTTGCCTATTGGTCCGCCTTGTCTTAACGAGCAGGAAAATGGTTCTCTTCGCTCCTCGCTCTTGGTACCAATGTTGTTTCCAACATAGCTGACAGGCTATCCTCTGACATGCCTCGCTATCATGACAGTGCAAGATGTCAGCGCTCTTTTCTACTTTTAACTCACATGGTGGGCTCATAACCCACAGTTCCATAGGATCGGAACCTGACTCTCATGTATATCCTTTATTCCGAAGAATCATTTGCTCTTGCCTTTGTGTGTTGTCACGAGCCACCGTCCGAGAGATGATCTATTCCCGATGCTCTGAACCCCCTTCTCACACTCTGTTCAGGTATCGATAGTTTGTCCATTCGCTTGAAACTTCCTACTGTACCTTCATACTTTGCTCTCGATGTTTTATTAAGTTTCAACTCGAGAGATACTTTTGCCTCATTCCCTGAATTTGTTCACCAGATAATGAACCCTATAAAGGTCAGTTCTCCCGAAGTTACTCTTTACTTCCCCACTTAATCTCGAGACAAGATTTCTTGTAGTGGAGAGGATTTGTAACACCCCCGGTGTCATGCTACAGTAAACCTCTGTGATTAAGCTAACTAAGCATTGCTTGATCACCCTTGATTCAAATCTCATTGAAATTCCACTTTGGAATCAAATTCATTTGTTTCAAGTGAATTTTGAAGTTGCTCAAAAGTTGCTGGAAAAATGTTCATCATTTGCCAAAACTTCCATAGCAATTGTTTGTTAAGGAACACAACATCACTTCTGTGCAAAGATGAGCATTAGCAATTATAACAACACCAATTCAGCATTTTTTTAAATGCTATCCTATTTATGAAAAATATCAAATGAATTATTCTGGTCTCCAAAATATTTATGTCACTGTCTATAATCACCAGGGATTTAATGGGACTCCTCCCAAAATTTTCCTAAGTGAAATAGTTGACCAAATAGTTCCCTTTCTCTCTCTGTTAATAAATAAAAGCTATAACAGAAAAGAAAAAATACAAAAGGACCTAAACTACTGGTGGACTGGGCTCTAGGTCAACAGTGGGAGCCCAGCCCACTTTGCCACATCCTCCTTCCTACTGCTCACTGGGAGCGCCGTGGACGCGCGCGCCTCATCCATGGTCGCGGATGGCCACACGGCGACCATCTGGCGATGCTCCTGAGAGGTTAAAGCCCCCCCGAGCCCCTCCTCTCTCCCGCTGTCGAACCCTAGCCGCCACCTTCTATCACTCGCTCCTCCCCCTCTCCATCTCGCTCACTCTGCCTGCCTCACCTTGCTGAGCGCAGTCAGGGCCTCGCCGCCGTAGGAGCCGCGGCCACCATCCTCCCCGCGCCTCGGGACCCTGCTCAGAAAACACGCATCCGTCCGCTACTTCCTCTACGCCTAGGAACGCGAGCCGGGGAGCACTCCGTCACCGGATCACCTTCGTATTCCTCCTCGGCATCGATGAACTCCGCCGCCCCGATTCGCCGCCTTTTGCTGCTACTAAAGCAGCAACGGGCCACCTTGCGCTCCCTAGGTGAGCCCCGCTCCATCTCCAATCCATCACTGTCCCTCTCCGTACCCGTAGCACGCTCCCCACGCTGCGCCACCATTGTCGGAGCTCAGCTCTGCCACGGTGCTCCCAGCCGTCGATGTCGTCATTGCCGTGGCCACCTGAACACATGAACGTGCTCATGGCGCTCCTGTGGTCCGGCCAGCACCGCTTTTGCGCCCGTGCTTCGGCCAATCGTCGCGCCCCTGCTCGCGTTCGAGCTGCACGTGCGCGTGCGCCATGCTTCTGCTGCTCCTGCTCGTGGCTGTGGCTCGTGGCTGCGCCCCTGGTTCATGGCTCCGTGCAGCTGCTACTCACCTACTGGAGCTGTTGCGTGCTCCCGCAGCCAGTGCTTGCTGCTCCTGCCGACTGCTATTGCTGCTGCTTTGGCGTTGCTGCCACTGCTCAACCGCCGTCGCTGCTGCCGCCCGCATGCTGTCGCGCCGCTCTCAAGCCCCGCCTCCGCCTACACGCGCCCTCCCGCGCTTGGCCATGCTCGCGCCATGTTGATGCCCACTGTTGCTCTGCGCCTCTGCCTGCACTATGGCGCTACAGTAAACTGAATGTTACTGTAGCGCTTGCTAGCTTCTACCTTTTCAACCTGACTAGCTCTATGGACAGCCCCTAAACCATAGCTTATCAAGTGCTAACGCTAGTAAAAATAATATGTGAAGCAAGTATACATGAAAAACTCCATTTTATACCACTAGACCAAATCCTTTTGATGAATAGTTTAAATCCTACAAAAATCACAAAATGGCATCTTATGTTAATAACTCCTAGCCTACTAACTTGTGTGTGCTGTGTGTGTGCACCTCGTGCATGTGGCCAGAGTAGTGGCCGGCCCTTTCTTAGATTAGTACTACTAGGTGTTAATTAGTGGCTAGAATAGTCTATGTACAGATGACATGTGGCCTCTTTTATTTAAAAGCCTAATTAATAGTTTGTGCCAATGACAAGTAGGGCCCAATGCACTGTTCATTGGTTGACTAGTAAAAGTGTTGACTGAGTCAACCCAGCTCCTTGACCCCACATGTCATTGAGTGTGGCTAGCCCCTTGCTGAGTTAAAAAACCATTTCACTATTTATAATTCAAATTAAACAAATTGAAAAAAATTCCTTTAAACTTTAGAATTCTTATAAAATAAACCGTAGCTTGGATGGAAAAACTTTGTACATGAAAGTTGCTCAGAACAACGAGACGAACCCGGATACGCAGCCTGTTCGTCCGCCGTGCTTCCCTAGCATAGCGAACACGGAACTTTCCCACTCCGGTTCATCTGTCCAAAAACGCGAAACACCGGGGATACTTTCCCGGATGTTACCCCCCTTCGCCGGTATCACCTCCTACCGCGTTAGGTCACACCCGACACATCTTATTGCCATGTTATGCTTTGTGGTGCTATGTTTGCTTTATATTTATTGTTTCTTCCCCCTCTTCTCTCCGGTAGATCCCGAGACCGATGCTGCCCTTGTGATCGCCTACGTCGATGACGACCGCCTTCCTTGCCAGAGCAACCAGGCAAGCAAACCCCCCTTGAGCATTCCGATATCGCCCATTTCTTTCCCTCTCATGCTTGCATTAGAACTGCTACTGCTTTCTGTATGATCCTACTCTGATGCATAGCCTGTTTTTGTTACCTGCTTTCATACCTTACCTGCTTATCCTAAACTGCTTAGTATAGGTTGGTTAGTGATCCCTCAGTGACCCCCAGCTTGTCCCAGTTGCCTCGCTTTATGTTCGATGACTCGATCAACGTGATCGACGTCCAGGCCCCGACACCGCACATCACCCCCCTAGTTGTACAACTCTGCAGAGTTACCATCGAGTGCCGAGGGTGGAACCTCTTACATCACTCCTGATGAGATCTCTGCAGTGTAGCTATACGGTCGAGGTCGACCCTGAGGGGTACCCGCGCGAGCTTAATAGCAAGTGATGTGGAGTCAGGTTGACCTGGAAGGTGCCCACGAGATACTTACGAGGTGTGGCCGGGCATTCTTAGCCCTTGCCGCAAGTACTCGAGACGGGGCGACGGGGTCACATCGATCGTGAGTCTCTGCTCGTTACCGCGCGTTCCTAATCCACTACGATTTGGATATTTGATCCGAGGGGCCTCTGGCCTATACACACTAACCATCTACGCGGGGACAGTTATGGGCACTCGACGTCGTGGTATCGGCCGAAGCCTTCGTGACGTCAGCGAGTGAGCGCGCGTGCCGGATTGGACCGTAAGCCTACTCTTGTATTAAGGGGGCTAGTTCTGCTTCCGGCCGCGTTCGCAACATGCAGGTGTGCAAAGGGCGATGGGCCCAGACCCCTGCGCCATAGGATTTAGACCGGCGTGCTGACCTCTCTGTTGTGCCTAGGTAGGGCTGCGACATGTTGATCTTCCGAGGCCGGGCATGACCCAGGAAAGTGTGTCCGGCCGGAGTTAATCGAGCGTGGTGGGTAAGTTGGTGCACCCCTGCAGGGAAGAAAACATCTATCGATAGCCTGTCCTACGGTAACGGACACTTGGAGTTGTATCCCGATCGATACAACTAGAACTGGATATTTGTGATGAGAAACGGATGGTGATGAGAATTGGATTGTGATGATAACTGGATAGTATGGCTCTGGGATTGCTTTCTCGCAGGGAGTCAAGAAAGGATCTCTGGCCGAGGTTGATAACACTACTGCTACTTTACTTTATGCTACTCTACTCCCTCCTGTTGCTGCAAGATGGTGGTTTCTAGAAGATGCTAGTCTTCGATAGGCTAGGCTTTCCCCTTCCCTTCTGGCATCCTGCAGTTTATTCCACAGATACAACCCATCCCTTTGATACAGATGCGTACTTAGTTTAGATCTCATGTAAGTCTTGAGAGTACTTTGGATTTGTACTCATGGTTGCTTTGCTACCTCTTTTCCCCCATACCCGTTGATGCGACCAGATGACGGATCCCAGGAGCCAGACAACACCACTGATTAATACTTCTACCCCGAGAGTGCCAACTACTACGTGACGACCGCTGACGACTTGGAGTAGTTAGGAGGCTCCTAGGCAGGAGGCCTTGCCTTTTTGATCAATGTTTCTTTTGTGCTAGCCTTCTTAAGGCAAAACTTGTCTAACTTATGTCTGTACTCAGATATTGTTGCTTCCGCTGACTCTTGTGTATTCGAGCTTATGTATTCGAGCCCTCAAGGCCCCTGGCTTGTAATATAAAGCTTGTATTATTTTAATTTGTGTCTAGAGTTGTGTTGTGATATCTTCCCGTGAGTCATTGATCTTGATCGTACACATTTGCGTGTATGATTAGTGTACGATTGAATCGAGGGCGTCACATAGATATGGTGGACTCTCATGGAAAAACTGGGTTTAAGGATATTTGGAAGCACACATAGTATCTCTACTTGGTGCAAGGAATTTGGCTAGCATGAGAGGGAAAGGCAAGCTCAAGATGTTGGATGATCCATGACAATATAATTTATTTCAGATGTAAGAAAACATAACCCATTACGTTGTCTTCCTTGTCCAACATCAACTTTTTAGCATGTCATATTTTAATGAGTGCTTACAATCATAAAAGATGTCCAACATAGTATATTTGTATGTGAAAACCTCTCTTTCTTTATTACTTCCTATTAATAGCAACGATGACCAAAACTATGTTTGTCAACTCTCAACAACTTTTATTCATCATACTCTTTATATGTGAAATCATTACTCTCCGTAAGATCAATATGATCTCTTTATTTCTTTTTATTCTTTCTTTTCTCTCTTAAGATCATAGCAAGATAACCAAGCCCTTGACTCAAAACTAATCTTTATTATATATGGCTCACAGACTCGATTACATAGAAGGACCATAAAGCAAAATTCAAAACTAGATCATACTAAAACTTTATTCTGTTAGATCAAGATATAATCAAAAGGATCAAACTAAGAAAAGCGGTAAAGATAAAGGTGTGATGGTGATACGGTACCGGGGCACTCCCCCAAGCTTGGCATTTGCTAAGAGGAGTGCCCATACCCGATACTCAGTGCTCGTTTGGTGGTGAAGAAGAGATTGTTTATGATCTAGGCTTGTCGTCCAGCATCGAGCGTAGGAGATGCTCCAACTTATGAATAATGCCCTTGAGTGCGATGATATGCTCCTACAATAGAATATTTTCATGAGTTAGATACTTGTTCTACACCCGAACTATTTCAATTATCTTGAAAGCTTCAATTTCGGTAGGGGTAAGAAGATTGTAATGAGGTCGAGGGATGTCTTCTTCTCCCGCTGCCGGAGCTTGATCCTCCGTGGCCTTCTTGATCCCATCATCCTTATTGACCTCCCCTGGTTCTTCTCTCCTCAGCTCTATCTTAATTAGCCAAGCATCGCCGCCCTCATTGTTGGAGGAGGGGGACGACATGATGCCTAGCCTTGACAACTGTGGCAGAAAACAGCTCGAAACAAAAACAGAGGATAATTGCATGGTACGGTGGTCAAAACCTTCGAGAGATTATATAATGAATTTTTACTGACCAAAATAGAGTCCGGAGGGCACATGACAAGCCCACGAGGTAGGGGGCGCGCCCTCCACTCTCGTGGATGCCTCGTGTCCTTTTCGAACTGCTTCTTATTTTCCTATTTTCTTAAATATTCCAAAACAGAGAAAATTGCTATTAGAACTGTTTTGGAGTCATTTTACTTACCGTACCATATACGTCTTCCTTTTCGGAGGCTGAAACGTTCTGGAAGGTGTCCCTTATATACTCCTCCGGGGCTACGGATTCAATAACATTAGTTTCAACATTTATAGGATTACTTGAGATATAATGTTTGATTACTTGACCGTTCACCACCCTTGGATTTGTGCCTTCGAAGTTGTTGATTTTTATGGCACCGGAACGATAGACCTCCTCGATAACGTCAGGAACTTCCCATTTAGAGAGGAGTTTTCCTGCAAAAAATCTTAAACGAGAGTTGTATAACAATACATAATCACCTACATTAAACTCATGTTTTTGTATCCTTTTGTCATGCCATCTTTTAACCTTTTCCTTAAACAGCTTGGCATTCTCATAGGCCTGGGTTCTCCATTCATCAAGTGAGCTAATGTCAAATAGTCTCTTCTCACCGGCAAGTTTGAAATTATAATTGATCTCTTTAATGGCCCAATATGCCTTATGTTCTAGTTCGAGGGGTAAGTGGCATTTTTTTCCATAAACCATTCTATACGAAGACATACCCATAGGATTTTAATATGCAGTTCTATATGCCCATAATGCATCATCAAGTTTCTTGGACCAATTCTTTCTATATCTATTAACAGTCTTTTGCAGAATTAATTTAAGCTCTCTATTACTCAGTTCTACTTGACCACTAGACTGTGGATGATATGTAGATGCAATTCTATGATTAACATCATACTTAGCAAGCATTTTACGAAAAGCACCATGAATAAAATGTGAACCACCATCAGTCATTAAGTATCTAGGGACTCCAAACCTCGGAAAAATAACTTCTTTAAGCATCTTAATAGAGGTGTTATGATCAGCACTACTAATTGGAATAGCTTCTACCCACTTAGTAACAAAATCAACAACAACTAAAATATATGTATACCCATTAGAGGAAGGAAACGGTCCCATGTAATCAAAGCCCCAAACATCAAATGGTTCAATAACAAGGGAATAATTCATAGGCATTTCTTGACGTCTACTAATATTACCAATCTTTGACATTCATCACAAGACAAGACAAACTTATGGGCATCCTTGAAGAGAGTAGGCCAATAAAAACCGGATTGCAGTACCTTATGTGCAGTTCTATCTCCAGCATGGTATCCTCCATAAGCCTCGGAGTGACACTTGTGTAGGATCTGTTCCTATTCATGCTCAGGTACACAACATCTAATAGCACCATCTACTCCTTCTTTATAATGGTGTGGGTCATCCCAGAAGTAATGTCTTAAATCATAGAAAAACTTTTTCTTTTGCTGGTATGTGAAACTAGGTGGTATAAATTTGGCAACAATGTTATTAGCATAATCAACATACCATGGGGCAGTACGAGAAGTATTTATGACAGCTAATTGTTCATCAGGAAAGCTATCATCAATAGGTAGTGGGTCATGAAGAACATTCTCTAACCTGGACAAGTTGTCTGCAACGGGGTTCTTAGCTCCCTTTCTATCAATAATATGCAAATCAAATTCTTGTAGTAGGAGAACCCATCTAATAAGTCTAGGTTTAGCATCTTTCTTTCCATAAGATATTTAATAGCAGAATGATCAGTGTGAACAATTACTTTAGAATCAACAATATAAGGTCTGAACTTATCACAAGCAAATACAACTGCTAAAAATTCCTTTTCAGTAGTAGCATAATTTCTCTGGGTAGTGTCTAGAGTTCTACTAGCATATTGGATAACATTTAGTTTCTTATCAACTCTTTGTCCTAACACAACACCTACAACATAATCACTAGCATCACACAAAATTTCAAAGGGTAAATTCCAATCGGGTGGCTGAACAATGGATGCAGAAATCAAAGCTTTCTTAAGTATTTCAAATGCTTCTACACAATCATCATCAAAGACAAAAGGAACATCTTTTTGTAAAAGATTAGTCAGGGGCCTGGAAATTTTTGAGAAGTCTTTAATGAACCTCCTATAAAAACCAGCATGACCAAGGAAACTTCTTATACCTTTAATGTCCTTAGGGCACGATATCTTTTCAATAGCATCAACTTTAGCTTTATCAACTTCAGTACCTCTTTCAAAAATTTTATGCCCCAAGACAATGCCTTCATTAACCATAAAGTGGCACTTCTCCCAATTCAAGACAAGGTTAGTTTGTTCACATCTCTACAAAACTCGATCAAGGTTGCTTAAGCAATCATCAAAAGAAGTTCCATATACAGAAAAATCATCCATGAATACCTCAACAATCTTTTCACAAAAGTCAGAGAATATAGCAGTCATGCATCTTTGAAATGTAGCAGGTGCATTACATAAACTAAAAGGCATACGTCTATAAGCAAAGGTACCAAAAGGGCAAGTAAAGGTGGTCTTTTCTTGATCCTCTTTTGACACAGGTATTTGAGAGAAACCAGAATAACCATCTAGAAAGCAAAAATGTGTATGTTTAGATAATCTTTCTAGCATTTGATCAATAAAAGGTAAATGGTAAAGATCCTTTTTAGTAGCTTTATTTAGTTTGCGGAAATCAATTACCATTCTATAACCTGTAACAATTCTTTGTGGGATCAATTCATCTTTATCATTAGGAACAACAGTAATACCTCCCTTCTTAGGGACAGAATGGACAGGACTTACCCACTGACTATCAGCAACGGGATAAATTCTACCTGCCACTAGAAGCTTTAGTATTTCTTTTCTTACCACTTCTTTCATCTTGGGAATTAACCGTCGTTGGTGATCAACAACCGGTTTAGCATCTTTTTCCAATTTTATTTTGTGCTGGCATAGAGTTGGACTAATGCCCTTAAGATCATCAAGAGTATATCCAATAACTGCATGGTGCTTCTTCAGAGTTTTCAATAATTTCTCCTCTTCTGGCTCTAAAAGGTTAGCACTAATAATAACAGGATATATCTTCTTTTCATCAAGATAAGCATATTTAAGAGTATCAGGTAATGGTTTAAGCTCAAACACGGGATCACCCTTAGGTGGAGGAGGATCCCCTAAGATTTTGATAGGCAAGTTGTGTTTCAAAATAGGTCCCTGCTTAAAGAATACTTCATCTATTTCCCTTCTTTAATTCATAAACATATCATTTTAATGGTCTAGCAAATATTGTTCTAAAGGATCATTAGAAGGCACGACAATAGAAGCAAGACCAACAATTTCATCTTTACTAGGCAATTCTTTATCACGGGGTTGTCTATGAAATTTAGCAAAATTAAAATCATGTGACATATCCCCTAAACCAACAGAAACAGTATCCTTTTTGCCGTCTATATTAGCATTAACAGTATTCAAGAAGGGTCTGCCAAATATATTGGGGAAAAAGTCATCTTGTGGGGAACTAAGAACAAGAAAATCAGCAGGATATTTAACTTTCCCACAGAAGAGTTTAACATCTCTAACAATCCCAACCGGATAAATAGTATCTCTATTGGCAAGCTTAATTGTAACATCAATACCTTCTAAATCAGCAGGTGCAATACATGCATACTTTCTTCATATAAAGAATGAGGTTATTGCACTAGCACCCATATCACATAAGCCATGATATCAATGATCTCCTATTTTAACAGAAATAACAGGCATGCCTACAATAGGCCTATGTTTATTTTTAGTATCGGGTCTAGCAATTCTAGCAGCTTCATCACAGAAGTAAATAACATGCCCATCAATATTATCAGACAAGAGATCTTTAACCATAGCAATACTAGGTTCAACTTTAATTTGCTCAGAGGGTGTAGGTGTTCTAATATTACTCTTACGAACCATAGTTGAAGCTTTAGCATGATCCTTTATTCTAACAGGGAAAGGTGGTTTCTCAATATAAGCGGTAGGAACAATAGGATCAATATTATAAGTGATAGCATTTTCTTCAACTTTAATAGGTTCAACTACTTTTACTTCAATGGGAGGATGATATTTAATCCACTTCTCCTTAGGGAGATCAACATGAGTAGCAAATGATTCACAGAAAGAAGCTACTATCTCAGAGTCAAGTCCACATTTAGTGCTAAATTCATGAAAAGCATCGGTATCCATAAAAGATTTAACACAATCAAACTTAGGTGTTATACCTGACTCCTTACCTTTGTCAGGTTCCCAATCTTTAGAGTTGCATTTAATTCTTTCCAATAAATCCCATTTGAATTCAATAGTCTTCATCATAAAAGATCCAGTACAAGAAGTATCAAGCATGGAGCGATTATTGAGAGAAAGCCGAGCATAAATTTTTTGAATAATAATATCTCTTGAGCGATGCTTTCTCCTTCGCGAGGCAAAAAATTATATATATAATTACGATCACGATGAACCAGATGTATAATATAAAACTTCTGATGAAATTCCAATTTCAATCGGTTGTAGTTCCATGATCCAATATCATCACATAGACTAAACCATGTCAATGACTTTCCCTTCAAAGATAAAGGGAAGACCTTCTTTTTGATAACATCTTTGGGCATACCTGCAAGCTTAAATAATCCACAAACTTCATCCACATAGATTAGGTGCAAATCGGGATGCAATGTTCCATCTCCTAAAAAAGGATTAGCTAGCAGTTTCTCTATCATACCCGAAGAAATTTTGAAGTAAACATTTTCAGTAGGTTCAGTAGGTTGAGGAGCAACTCTTTCCTTAGTAACAAGTGACAGTAAATTTCAGCACACTATATAAATTTTTCCTTACCAAATTCCACCTACCAAAGGAACTTCACTCCCCGGCAACGGCGCCAGAAAAGAGTCTTGATGACCCCCAAGTATAGGGGATCTATCGTAGTCCTTTCGATAAGTAAGAGTGTCGAACCCAACGAGGAGCAGAAGGAAATGATAAGCAGTTTTCAGTAAGATATTCCCTGCAAGCACTCAAATTATCGGTAACAGATAGTTTTGTGATAAGGTAATTTGTAACGGGTAAGAAGTATAGAAGTAAATAAGGTGCAGCAAGATGGCCAATCCTTTTTGTAGCAAAGGACAAGCCTGGACAAACTCTTATATAAAGGAAAACGCTCCCGAGGACACATGGGAATTATTGTCAAGCTAGTTTTCATCACGTTCATATGATTCACGTTCAGTACTTTGATAATTTGATATGTGGGTGGACCGGTGCTTGGGTACTGCCCTTCCTTGGACAAGCATCCCACTTATGATTAACCCCTCTTGCAAGCATCCGCAACTACAAAAGAAGTATTAAGGTAAACTTAACCATAGCGTGAAACATATGGATCCAAATCAGCCCTTACGAAGCAACACATAAACTAGGGTTTAAGCTTCTGTCACTCTAGCAACCCATCATCTACTTATTACTTCCCAATGCCTTCCTCTAGGCCCAAACAATGGTGAAGTGTCATGTAGTTGACGTTCACATGACACCACTAGAGGAGAGACAACATACATCTCATCAAATATCGAACGAATACCAAATTCACATGACTACTTATAGCAAGACTTCTCCCATGTCCTCAGGAACAAACGTAACTACTCACAAATCATATTCATGTTCATAATCAAAGGGGTATTAATATGCATAAAGGATCTGATCATATGATCTTCCACCAAATAAACCAACTAGCATCAACTACAAGGAGTAATCAACACTACTAGCAACCCACAGGTACCAATCTGAGGTTTTGAGACAAAGATTGTATACAAGAGATGAACTAGGGTTTCAGATGAGATGGTGATAGTGATGATGTTGATGGAGATTAACCCCCTCCCGATGAGAGGATCGTTGGTGCTGACGATGGTGATGATTTCCCCCTCCCGGAGGGATGTTTCACCGGCAGAACAGCTCCGCCGGAGCCCTAGATTGGTTCCGCCAAGGTTCCGCCTCGTGGCGGCGGAGTTTCATCCTGTGAGCTTGCTTTTGTTTTTTTTCCAGGGAGAAAGACTTCATATAGCCAAAGATGGGCACCGGAGGACTGCCAAGGGGCCCACAAGACAGGGGGGCATGCCTAGGGGGGTAGGGCGCGCCCCACCCTCGTGGATGGTGGGTGGCCCCCTTTGGTGCTTCCTTCACCCAATATTTTTTATATATTCTAAAAATGACTCCCATGGAGTTTCAGGACTTTTGGAGTTATGCAGAATAGGTCTCTAATATTTGCTCCTTTTTCAGCCCAGAATTCCAACTGTCGGCATTCTCCCTCTTCGTGCAAACCTTGTAAAATAAGAGAGAATAGGCATAATTATTGTGACATACTGTGTAATAACAGCCCATAATGTAATAAATATCGATATAAAAGCATGATGCAAAATGGATGTATCAGCCGCCTGCTCCTGCCTCCCGTGTTCGGCTGTGCTACCACCGCTGGCCATGCCATCCCTCTATACTCACCCACACCTCCTGTTATTCTTCGGCGACGGCAGCCTCACGCCGCAGCCAAAGCAGTCAACCCACGTACTCCCCTCCGCGTGGGCATCCACTACCGCATCTCCAACCCGGCTCCACGTCATTCCCTTCCTAGGCCTCGCCGTCGTCCACCACCTTGGTGCTCTTGGCGCGGTGGGGTCAACGCGGTCAATGAAGGACAACCATCGGAAGAGGACTTTAGGCGGTGAGGCTGACAACTGGACCCACCAGCTACATCTTCGAACACAAGGAAGTGCCTCCTTATTACTCGCAAAATAAAAACGATTCCTCCCCCTGACAGCTGGGACCGACCAGCTATATCTTCGCATGCAAGGAAGTGCGTCCTTATCCTCCCTAACTGCTCGGACCCACCCGGTCAAAGCGTACGTAGCGCTGTTTGTCTGGTCGCGAATGTGTATGTACATACTGGTCAATTAGTCTCTTTGCAAGTATGAACCGTGGCTGAGTAAGTAGCGGCACGTGTCATTCTAGAGCAGCCGACATAGCAGTTCACGCAGTCCCGTCTAAGTCCTGTACACGTACGTACATCCATAGGGAAAAAATACGGCCACATATGTACATACGAGCGGGGTTTCGAGCGCTTACCCGTGCATATATACGGACGACTAGGGCTTGTGTACATGGAGAGGCAACAGACGGTAGCAACGACGTCCTGTTCATCGTTCAGCGAACCGGCTGGGTCAGAACAGAGAAACAATGTCTTGTTCATCGATTTTTGATTGTTCCATGCCAATATTCGACAACTTTTATATACTTTTGGCAACTTTTTATACTATTTTTGGGAATAACATATTGGTCCAGTGCCCAGTGCTTGTTCTTGTTTATTGCATGTTTTTTGTTTCGCAGAAAATCCATATCAAACGGAGTCCAAACGGGATAAAAGCTGACGGAGATTTTTTTGGAATATATGTGATTTTTGGGAAGAAGAATCAACACGACACGAAGCCCGAGGGGCCACGAGGCAGGGGGCGCGCCCAAGGGGTCAGGCGTGCCCTGGGCCCTCGTGGCCATCCCGTAAGGCGGTTGTGCCCTTCTTTCTCCGCAAGAAAGCTAATATCCGAATAGAAATCATGCTAAAATTTAAGCACAATCGGAGTTACGGATCTCCAGGAATATAAGAAACGATGAAAGGCCAGAATCTGAAACACAGAAACAGAGAGACAGATCCAATCTCGGAGGGTCTCTCGCCCCTCCGCCACCATGGAGGCCATGGACTAGAGGGGAAACCCTTCTCCCATCTAGGGAGAAGGTCAAGGAAGAAGAAGAAGAAGAAGGGGGGCTCTCTCCCCCTCTCTCCCGGTGGCGCCGGAACACCGCCGGGGCCATCATCGTCACCGCAATCTACACCAACACCTCTGTCATATTCACCAACATATTCATCACCTTCCCCCATCTATCTTCAGTGTTCCACTCTCCCGCAACCCACTGTGCCCTCTACTTGAACATGGTGCTTTATGCTTCATATTATTATCCAATGATGTGTTGCCATCCTATGATGTCTGAGTAGATTTTCGTTGTCCTATCGGTAATTGGTGAATTGCTATGATTGATTTAATTTGCTGGTGGTTATGTTTCTATCCTTTGGTGCCCTTCATATGAGCGTGTGCGTGGATCACACCATAGGGTTAGTTGTATGTTGATAGGACTATGTATTGGAGGGCAAGAGTGACAGAAGCTTCAACCTAGCATAGAAATTGATGCATACGGGATTGAAGGGGGACCAATATATCTTAATGCTATGGTTGGGTTTTACCTTAATGAACGTTAGTAGTTGCGGATGCTTGCTAATAGTTCCAATCATAAGTGCATAGAATTCCAAGTCAAGGATGACATGCTAGCAGTGGCCTCTCCCACATAAAACTTGCTATCGGTCTAGTAATGTAGTCAATTGCTTAGGGATAATTTTGCAACTCCTACCACCACTTTTCCACACTCGCTATACTAAATTTATTGCTTATTTACCTAAAACAGCCCCTAGTTTTTATTTACATTCTCTTTATATTCTTGCAAACCTATCCCGTTACACCTACAAAGTACTTCTAGTTTTATACTTGTTCTAGGTAAAGCGAACATTAAGTGTGCGTAGAGTTGTATTGGTGGTCGATATAACTTGAGGGAATATTTGTTCTACCTTTAGCTCCTCGTTGTGTTAGACACTCTTACTTATCGAAAGAGGCTACAATTGATCCCCTATACTTTTGGGTTATGAAGACCTTTTTCTAGCGCCGTTGTCGGGGAGTTATAGCGTGGGGTGAATATTCTAGTGTGTGCTTGTTTGCTTTATCACTAAGTGGGTTTAATTTGCTATTCTAAGTTGTTCTCTCTCTTTAGTTATGGATATGGAACACGAAATACCAAAAAAATTAGATTTACTTGCTACTCATGGAGATGGGGAACCTCCTAAAACCCTCGATGCTCATTATGTGGAAGATATTATGCACTACTTTAATAATCCTGAGAAAACCCCATTCAATTATATAATGGGAGACACGTTGGATCAACGTGAATACTTTAGGGATTATCGTTTGACTCAAAAAGGGAAAGTATTATGGGATCAAATTCATATGTTGCATTGGTATGCTCGGCAACTATGCTTGAGATATTATTATACATGTTGCTATGGAATGAAGGCTCCGCACCTTCCCTTTTCATGCGAATTTAATGATAATGAAACCTTAGCTTCTTATGCTAATGGTATATATGATTACTATGATGTGGAACGAATAGAAGAATTTGTTGCTTTTAAGGGTGCTTGTGAAATTTAATCTTTGTTTAAAGAGTTTGAAGATTTTGATGATTCAGTTTTTAGACCTCAAAATTTAGCTATCCTTAAATATTGCTATGAGAATTATAAATACAATTATGATACTGATGAATTTATTGAGAAAGTCTCCGCTATCCAAGAAGAGACTGTAGGATCGAAAGTATGTCTAGAGGGGGGTGATTAGACTACTTGACCAAATAAAAATCTAGCCTTTTCCCAATTTTAGTTCTTGCCAGATTTTAGCAACTTTGAACAAGTCGAGCAATCTTAACACAATTCAAGCAAGCATGCAAAGAGTATATGAGCAGCGGAAAGTAAAGCATGCAACTTGCAAGAATGTAAAGGGAAGGGTTTGGAGAATTAAAATGCAATTGGAGACACAGATGTTTTCTCGTGGTTCCGATAGGTGGTGCTATCGTACATCCACGTTGATGGAGACTTCAACCCACGAAGGGTAATGGTTGCGCGAGTCCACGGAGGGCTCCATCCATGAAGGGTTCACGAAGAAGCAACCTTGTCTATCCCACCATGGCCATCGCCAACAAAGGACTTGCCTCACTAGTTGTAGATCTTCACGAAGTAGGCGATCTCCTTGCCCTTACAAACTCCTTGGTTCAACTCCACAATCTTGTCGGAGGCTCCCAAGTGACACCTAGCCAATCTAGGAGACACCACTCTCCAAGAAGTAACAAATGGTGTGTTGATGATGAACTCCTTGCTCTTGTGCTTCAAATGATAGTCTCCCCAACACTCAACTCTCTCTCACAGGATATGGATTTGGTGGAAAGAAGATTTGAGTGGAAAGCAACTTGGGGAAGGCTAGAGATCAAGATTCATATGGTAGGAATGGAATATCTTGGTCTCAACACAAGTGTAGGTGGTTCTCTCTCAGAAAATATAGGTTGGAAGTGTAGGTTTGTTCTGATGGCTCTCTCCACGAATGAAGAGGAGGTGGGGGGTATATATAGCCTCCACACAAAATCTAACCGTTACACATAACTTCCCAAACTCTGTGGGACCGAATGGTTCAACTCGGTCGGACTAATTCAGCAAAGCTAGTGTCCGTTAGGGTTTTCAGTGGGACCGACATGCAACTCGGTAGGACCGATATGATTAGGGTTAGGGCATAACGTAATCTCGGTGAGACCGATTTTTGTAATAAGCTAATCAGAGAGTTGGTCAGGTAAACTCGGTGGGACCGTTCGCTCATTTCGGTGAGACCGAAACGTTACGAAGGGAAAACAGAGAGTTTACATTGCAATCTCGGTGGGACCGATCGCTCATCTCGGTGAGACCGAAATGTTACAAAGGGAAACAGAGAGATTACAACCCCATCTCGATGAGACCGATTTGCCTAGGGTTTGCGGCAGTGGCTATGACATTTGAAACTCGGTGGCGCCGGATAGAAATAATCGGTGGGGCCAAGTTTGACTTTTTGTTTAGGTCATATGTGGATGTGAGAAAGTAGTTGAGGGTTTTGGAGCATATCACTAAGCATTTTGAGCAAGATCCTCATTAAGCAACACCTCACCCTCCTTGATAGTATTGGCTTTTCCTATAGACTCAATGTGATCTTGGATTACTAAAATAGAAAATGTAGAGTCTTGAGCTTTGAGCTTGAGCCAATCCTTTGTCCTTAGCATTTTGAGGGGTCCACTTTTCTCATCCATGCCATGCCAATCATTGAGCTTTCCTGAGATATAATCTTGAAGTAGCATTGGCTGGATGAGCTATATGTTGTTAGGAATAACCAAAACCACCTAGGGATAGTTGCACTTTCAATCTCCCCCATTTTGGTAATTGATGACAACATATAGATCAAAGCTTTGACAAATGATAATAAGAGTGAAAAAAATTGTCGCTTTGAGAAGTATGTGAAAAGCAAGAGCTCCCCCTAAATTTGTGCATAGTTTAAGATTTGCTTTGGACTGCAAATGCACAAAGAGTTAGGATCATGGGTTACTCTTCCATGTCACATACATCTTGGTGGAGCGCTCAAAATGATAATAATTAAAATACATGCACTCATCACCAAGCAAAGTGAATCATCTTATAAAAGGATAATGTCATCCAACAAGCATTAAGGTAGCATATGATCAAACATATGATCATCTAAGCAAGCACAAAGTATAAAGTATCTCAACCAAGCAAATAAACGAAGTTTAACCACCAAACAAAAAGAGAGAATAAAAAGCAATGCTCTCTCTCGAAGCCTATGATCTATACATTTTCTCCCCCTTTGGCAACAAGTTACCAAAAAGTTCATAAAAATGCATAGTGCTAGATCGACACTCAGGCTTGGTCTTCAGGTGGTGGTGTAGACAGAACTCCAAGAATGAAGGCATCAGTCGATGTAAATGGAGCTGGTGGAGTAGGTGCTGGAGCCGGTGGCACTGAAGCTGTAGCTGGTGCAGATGAAGTAGCTCTGGTGTCTGGAATAGGCACTACAGCAGACCTCTGACCTCTGGGCACTCTAGCAAAAGCATCAGTGGTTGTCTTGCCCTTCTTCTCCTCCACTTCATCCTGAAGTTTCTCAACGACTGACTAGATCTCAGTGACCTTCACGTCTAAGTCATAGAACTTCTGCTCCACGATCCTCTCCAAGATCTCTTGGTTTTGAGTCAGGGTGACCAGTCCCTTCTCAATCCTCGGAGTGGAGGCAATCAAGTAGCCAAGCTAATCTTGCTTGCTCTTCAGAAGATACTGAGATGCTTCTTCAGTAGTTGGCATCCTTGCAGCCTTTTTAGCCTTTGCCTTCTCCTTCATGGCTTGTGCGTGCACAGAAGATGGTTCATTTTCATCCATCACCAAAGTGTTGTCCTCAAAGTCTGGGTAGATGGGCAGGTGCTCCTTGTCCAGAAGATATGTGCTAGTGCCCATCTTGGAGTTAATCAGCTCCTGAATCTGTGGGGCATATCCACAACTCCTCTTCTGATCTGCAGCTGTCCTCTTTATTGTTTCCACTATTAGGCTCATGACTTTGAATTTCTGTGGGACATCAAAGATGTGAAGCAAGTTAATTGCATGGCCTCTGATCATCTTGTGATCACCTGACTTTGGCAAGAGAGTGTGCCTGAGGATCCAGTTGATAGTTGGCAAGCCTGACAGAAGGTAATGTACAGATCCAAACTTGTGTGTCTCAAGAGCAGCATCTGGGATCTCCTTGTACATGTGTGCCATCGTGTTGTGATCCTTCTTCCTCTTGGCATAGACATCCAAGTCATCTTCACTCTCTTCTGGGGCATTTATCAACTTAGCCCATTCTGCAACTATTGACTGGTACCTAGTGCCTTCAGACATCTAGACAATCCTTCCATCTGGGTAGAAGTGAGTTGTGGAGTAGAACTGCATGATGAGCTCATCATTCCATTTTGTGAGCTTCTGAGCCACAAACTCATCAACTCCACAAGCCTTGAAGCTGTCATAAACACCAGGGAAGTGATCCTCATTTTCCTCAATGAATTTCCAATCAACCCATCTCATGCCACACACTATTGGCTTCTTGTCAAGCCAGATGGTCTCATAGAAGTCCTGTTGTTCCTTTGTATGGAACCTGTAGTCCACAATAGTCCTTCTCCTGGTGGCATATGGATCTGACTCTCTCCATAGCCTCAATCCTGAATCCTTCCTTATCTTCATGTTCTCAGCTACTGGATGAGCATCATTATGATCTGGAATTTTTGGCTTCAATTTCCTCAAGACAACAGAATCATCTTCTTCTTCCATTGCAGCTTCAGGCATTGGGGCCTTGTTCTTCTCTGCTGCTGGGATGTTCCTGGTGCTCCTCTTGGGTGCAGTTTTGGGTTTTGGAGTAGCTGGCTTAGAAGTTTCTTTGGGCTTAGATGAAGCAGCCCCTGATCTTATGGCATCTCCCATAAGCTTCTGAGCTTTAGGTGTTGGTGCAACACCCTCTTCCTCTTCTTCAGTGTCTTTCATGATTGAAGATCTCCCAAGCACTCTGGCAATGCTCTTCTTGACCCTCTCTTTCCTTTTCTTTTCTTCCACAACCTGCTCTTTGGGTGCAGATCCCAAAGTCTCTTGAGTGGATGCTCTGGCTTTAGACATTGGAGCTCTCTTGGCAGGAACCTTTTGCTTCATCCCTGGCTTGGTGGCAGCAGCTGTGCCATATTCCTTCTTCAGGACTTTCCTCTTTGAGGTGGTTTCTTCTTCCTCAGCCACATAGTCCTCATCCTCTGACTCTGAGGTTCTTTTCTTGCTGGCCCTTGTGGCAGCCTTCGGCAGATTGCTGGGTGTGCTCCTGCTGCCATCATCTGAGCTGCTAGAGGGACTAGTGCCCCCACTCAAGTGAACCTGCTCCTCGGACTTGTTGTGACTGTCACTCTGATCTGACATGATGCAAACACTGACAGCAGACCCTGTGAATGGATTATAGATGAGGTAGAGTGGATGAGCATCACAAAGTACAGAGATTTTTGCAAAAGAATGAATTAAAAACTTAGTTTTAGTTTTCCATAGAAAGCATTTCGAATCTACCAATTTGCAAACTCGGTGATACCGAAGCAGCTTTTGGAACCTAAACTAGTGAACTCGGTCAGACCGAGTCACAGGTCGGTGGCACCGAGACTGCTAGGGTTTCACAAAGTGCTGAACTCGGTCACACCGATTTGCAATTCTCGGTTAGACCGAGAATCACATGTGCAATGGCTTGAGCCAAATCGGTGGAACCGATTTCATCAACTCGGTCGGTCCAAGATGGTTTTGCAGAAACCTAACCCTAAATTTTCAATTCACAACTAAACTAAGGAGTGTTTTCGATGGATAGAACAATCTCAATCATGGCAAGATACATGGCAAAGCAATGTGCTGGGGAATCGGAGTTAGAACAGCACAAAGTTCAAGTCCATACCCTAGTTCGCCGATGAACTTGCTACGGCGGCAACAGCGGAGACGATCCCGTTGATGGCGGTGGAGACCAGCGACAGGAGGCGGCTGGCGACGAGGAGGATGATTCGGAGACCCAGGGAGGCAGAGCAGGCTAAGCGTGGGTGAGGAGGTTCGGAAAGTTTTCCAAAATTTGACCCGTGGATATATATAGCCTGACCCTGTCGGTGACCGAGTGGAACAACTGAGAGGCACCGAGATTCATAACTGCAAGCAGTTACTAAAACTCGGTGTGACCGAAAAGTTCAAATCAGTTGCACCGAGATTGAAAACCTAGATCAACTTAGTGATCTCGGTATGACTGAAATGGATGAACCGGTCAGACTGAAACACACAAAGAAATTTTGGAGGTTTAAGTCTATGACAAATCGGGGACTCCGAGTGCTCCTCACACAGAGTGGTTCGAATCTGACTTGATCAAACTTTGTGATGCAGCATGAATAGAGTTTGAGACGAGAAAAGCATAGATAGCTAGAGAAGGTTCTTAGGCATTCTTGTCCATCCACTTGGCCAAAAGAAAAGGAAACCAATCAATCAAAACAACAAGTGGATGTCCTTGAATGAGTAAATTATGCAACCAACATGCTCACACAATAAAATGACAAATGAAATATGTGGCAAAGCATGCACAAACAATTCTAGCATCTATCAAGCAATTGGGGATGACTAGGTCATCTATATATGAGTATATTGACTTAGGCGTCAATTGAGAACATTTGATCATAGGTCATACTCATCGTTTAAGCACAAGTGGGGTTACCACTTTTACATAAAGCGTTGTTGTGTTCACACCATTAGAGTTGCTTTAACTCAATTGTTAGAGCAAAGCTCCCCCTAGATGTGATATACCCCCTAAGAGGGATGAACTAACCTTGGGTTTTGTTGATGATGACTTCATGTAGGTGTTGAAGATGTGGATGCTTTAAGTTGATGTAGATCATTCGGAGCTGTCCTTTGGAGTGAGTTGCACTTTCAATACCTACACGGGTTAGTCCCACAAGGAACAAACAAGAATATCCATAGACATAGAGTGATGCACACACAATATGATGTCCATGAAAGCATTAGGTTACCTTGTCCCTTGTCTTACCAAGAAGAGGATTTGTGACTCCTTGAACTAGTGCAAGATGTGGAAGTTGATTGCACTTGTTCTTGCAAAAATGATAAGAGTGAAGTATGTTGGCGGAGTCATCCTCAAGAATTCTCTAGTTCTTCTTCTTCGGGATCCACACCATCTTGATGGGAATCCTCGGAGTTGTAGTTGTACTTGATGAAGTGGAACTAGATGTAGTCTTGGGAACCCACCTGACCAAGGCCTTAGGAGCTTCTTCAAATGCATCAATTTCCTCTTGGAGCTTGTCCTTGCCTTTTTCCTTGTGGTCTTGTGGTGGAAGAACATCTTGAGCTTGTGTCCCCTTGAAAGAAGTAGCATCATACTTCTCTTGTTGAGGAACAAACTTCGTCTTGGGGTATTGATCTTCTTCCCACTCAACTCCATTGGCATTGAACTTTCGTTTAAAACCAATACCCTGATTCTTCCGGTGCCTTCCTTGCTTGCATACAATTTCCTCAAATTGCTTACTCCCGGCAAGGCTCATGTAAACACCTTTCTTTATGCTTCCCATCAATAAGCTATTTTCTTGCTCATGTGTAACCTGGCTAAGAGAATCATTAGTGGAATCAAGAGAACTACTAGAAGCAACAATATTGGATTTAGCATGATTATTGTTACTACTAGAAGAAGAATCCTTCTTGTTCTTGTTACTAGACTTGACATGAGGCATGTAAGTGGATAAGAGTAAATGCTTGGCAATGTAAGAAGAACTTTTCTTGCGAAGATCATCATTGATTTCCTTTAAGAACTCATGCTCTTGCTCAAGATTGAGCTTCTCAAAAAGTAATTTCTCATGAGTCCTTAAAAGTTCTCGATGATCTCCTAAGATAGTTTCATGAGCTAACTTAAGAGTGTTTAGTTCTTTAGTTAGAGACTCAATCTTCTCCTTATCATTTTCATTCGTTTCATCTTGATTAGCATGATTAATTGACGTTTCATCATAGTATTCATCACTAGAGTTGTCAAAAAGTAAATCATCATCACCTAACAAGTCATCTTCATCACTATTAAAATCAACATACTCGGGGTGTGATACATTTGGGCCTTTAGCCATGAAGAATCTTCCAATTCCTTCATTTGGTGAATCAAATATGTCTTAGGAGTTGGTTGACACAAGTTCTAGACCGGCAACACCTTCATGTTGAGTATATTCAGAGTCGGAGTGATAGCTTCTCTCGGAGTCATTGTCGGAGTCAGAGCCGGATACCCATTCACCAACATGAGCTAGATGTCTTCGTTTTGTGTAGCTCCTTTATGACTTGTCCTTCCTTTCCAAATCCTTGCTTCTCTGGGAGGGTCTTCGTTCATAACGATCATCCCTACTCCTTCTCTCCCTTGATGGTGATTCTTCTCTTCTACTTCTTCTTTTGGGAGAATCTTCTCTTCTCTTGTGGCGAGCCGTACACTCATTTGAGTAGTGTCTGGGTCTTCCACAATTGTAGCAGTTTCGCTCTCGACTAGAAGATCTTTTGTCATTGTAGGACCTTGACTTGGAACTTCTCTCTTTGCTTCTATTCTAGTAGAACTTGTTGAAGTTCTTCACCATTAGGCTCAATTCTTCATTAAAGGTTTGTTTCTCACTTGATGATGTGGGAGCTTCACATGAGGCTTTGTAAGCACCACTTGACTTGTTATGGAGCTCCTCCTTATCCTTGAGTGACATCTCATGAGCAACAATTCTTCCAATGACTTCCGTTGGCTTGAGATCTTTGTAATTTGGCATCATTTGGATCAATGTGCATACGGTATCGTATTTTCCATCCAAGGCTCTTAGGATCTTCTTGATGATGAATTTGTCGATCATCTCTTCACTTCCTAAGCCGGCAATCTCATTTGTGATAAGAGCAAGCCTAGAGTACATTTCAGCGACACCTTCTCCATCCTTCATTTTGAACTTGTCAAGTTGACTTTGAAGCACATCCAACTTGGATTCCTTGACGGAATCGGTACCTTCGTGCATATCAATCAAAGTATCCCAAATTTCCTTTGCATTCTCAAGACGGCTGATTTTGTTGAATTCTTCGGGGCACAATCCATTGAAGAGGATATCACAAGCTTGAGCATTGTATTGCAGCATCTTCAACTCTTCCGCAGTAGCTTCATGATTTGGTTCTCTCCCATCAAAGAATTCACCTTGCAAGCCAACACACAAAATAGCCCAAACGGTGGGGTTATGTCCAAGAATATGCATTTTCATCTTATGCTTCCAACTAGCAAAATTAGTACCATCAAAGTAAGGACCTCTACGGTGGTAATTTCCCTCGCTAGACTCCATACTCTCCTAGGTTGTGAAACCAAGGCTATGACTTCCAAAAGCTATGAAAATCAAGGAAAATGGAGACCAAAGCTCTGATACCACTTGTAGGATCGAAAGTATGTCTAGAGGGGGGGTGATTAGACTACTTGAAAAAAATAAAAATCTAGCCTTTTCCCAATTTTAGTTCTTGGCAGATTTTAGCAAATTTTAACAAGTGAAGCAATGTAAACACAATTCAAGCAAGCATGCAAAGATTATATGAGCAGCGAAAAGTAAAGCATGCAACTTGAAGAATGTAAAGGGAAGGGTTTGGAGAATTAAAATGAAATTGGAGAAACAAATGTTTTGTCATGGTTCCGATAGGTGGTGCTATCGTACGTCCACATTGATGGAGACTTCAACCCGCGAAGGGTAACGGTTGCACGAGTCCACGGAGGGCTCCACCCACGAATGGTCCACGAAGAAGCAACCTTGTCTATCCCACCATGGCCATCGCCCACGAAGGACTTGCCTCACTAGCGGTAGATCTTCACGAAGTAGGCGATCTCCTTGCCCTTACAAACTCCTTGGTTCAACTCCACAATCTTGTCGGAGGCTCCCAAGTGACACCTAGCCAATCTAGGAGACACCACTCTCCAAGAAGTAACAAATGGTGTGTTGATGATGAACTCCTTGCTCTTGTGCTTCAAATGATAGTCTCGCCAACACTCAACTCTCTCTCACAGGATATGGATTTGGTGGAAAGAAGATTTGAGTGGAAAGCAACTTGGGGAAGGCTAGAGATCAAGATTCATATGGTAGGAATGGAATATCTTGGTCTCAACACAAGCGTAGGTGGTTCTCTCTCAAAAAATATAGGTTCGAAGTGTAGGTTTGTTCTGATGGCTCTCTCCACGAATGAAGAGGAGGTGGAGGGGTATATATAGCCTCCACACAAAATCTAACCGTTACACATAACATCCCAAACTCGGTGGGACCGGTTCAGCAAAGCTAGTGACCGTTAGGATTTTTGGTGGGCCTGACATACAACTCGGTAGGACCGATACGATTAGGGTTAGGGCATAACGTAATATCGGTGAGACCGATTACACAAACTCGGTGAGACCGATTTTGGTAATAAGCTAACCAGAGAGTTGGTCAGGTAAACTCGGTGGGACCGATCGCTCATTTCGGTGAGACCGAAACGTTACGAAGGGAAAACAGAGAGTTTACATTGCAATCTCGGTGGGACCGATAGCTCATCTCGGTGAGACCGAAATGTTACGAAGGGAAACAGAGAGATTACAACCCCATCTCGGTGAGACCGAGATCGCTATTGGTGAGACCGATTTTCCTAGGGTTTGTGGCAGTGGCTATGACATTTGAAACTCGGTGGCGCCAGATAGAAATAATCGGTGGGGCCGAGTTTGACTTTTGGTTTAGGTCATATGTGGATGTGAGAAAGTAGTTGAGGGTTTTGGAGCATATCACTAAGCATTTTGAGTAAGATCCTCATTAAGCAACACCTCATCCCTCCTTGATAATATTGGCTTTTCCTATAGACTCAATGTGATGTTGGATCACTAAAAATAGAAAATGTAGAGTCTTGAGCTTTGAGCTTGAGCCAATCCTTTGTCCTTAACATTTTTAGGGGTCCACTTTTCTCATCCATGCCATGCCAATCATTGAGCTTTCCTGAGATATTAATCTTGAAGTAGCATTAGCTTAATGAGCTATATGTTGTTAGGAATTACCAAAACCACCTAGGGATAGTTGCACTTTCAGAGACTAATATTTTGCAGGAGTCTATGGAAGAAGGAATTGATGAAACTATGGGCTCATTGGATGAAAAATATGATGAGGAGAGCGAAGAACAAAAGGAGGAAGAGCGGATTAGCTACCCGTGCCCACCTTCTAATGAGAGCAACTCTTCGACTCATACATTGTTTAATTTCCCTTTGTGCTTACCGAAGGATGATTGTTATGATCCCATTGATTCTTTTGAAATATCCCTTTTTGATGATGCTTGCTATGCTTGTGGCCAAGATGCCAATATGAATTATGCTTATGGAGATGAACTTGCTATAGTTCCTTATGTTAAACATGAAATTGTTGCTATTGCACCCACGCATGATAGTCCTATTATCTTTTTGAATTCTCCTGACTACACTATATCGGAGAAGTTTGCCCTTATTAAGGATTATATTGATGGGTTGTGTTTTACTACTACACATGATGATTTTGATAGATATAATGTGCATGTGCATGCTGCTCCTACTTGCAATTATTATGAGAGAGGAACTACATCTCTGCCTCTCCATGTTTCCAATATGATAAGATTGCAAGAAACTATTTATACTATGCATGGGCCTTTACTATGTGTGCATGAATTGTTCTTTTATGACATGCCGATGCATAGGAAGAGAGTTACACTTTGTTTTTGCATGATATATGTTACTTTGTGCTCACTACTAAATCACAAATCATTGTTAATTAAAATTGGCTTTGATATACCTTGGGATCCGGATGGATCCATTACTTGAGCACTATATGCTGAGCTTAATGGCATTAAAGAAAGCGCTGCCAGGGAGACAACCCGGAAGTTTTAGAGAGTAATTCATTTCTGTTGTGTGCTTTTATAAATTTTAAAAACAAAAATAATGTGCCAAGATTTGCCTTTAGGATGTTTACATTGCTTGTTGGGTTGTGCGGTGCAAGACAGAAACTTTGGCTGTAGTGCACGACTTTAAATATTTTACTACAACATCAAATGGTTCTGAAACCTTTTGCACTGTCTTTCTATACAAATTTTTATTTTTTCCTAATTGTTTCAGAATTCTTGGAGTACCAAAAGTATGGTGAATGTTCAGATTACTATAATGTGTCCTGTTTAAGACAGATTCTGTTTTTGATGCATAGTTTGCTTGTTTTGATGGAACTATCGATTTCTATCAGTGGATAAAGCCATGGAAAAGTTATATTACAGTAGCTAAAATAAAAAAAATATGAATTGGTTTGCAATAGTACTTAGAGTAGTGATTTGCTTTATTATACTAATGGGTCTTATCGAGCTTTCTATTGAGTTTTGTGTGGATGAAGTGTTCGAAGATCGAGGAGGGCTTGATGTGAGGAGAAGGAGGAGAGGCAAGAGCTCAAGTTTGGGGATGCCCCGGAAGGCATCCCATCTTTCTTCAACAAGTATCGGTATGTTTTTGGATTCGTTCCGTTCATGCGATATGTGCAAATCTTGGAGCATCTTTTGCATTTAGTTTTCACTTTTATTTGATGCACCATGCTGGTATGAGATAGTCCATGGTTGATTTATAGAATGCTCATTGCACTTCACTTATATCTTTTGAGTATGTCTTTATAGAATGCTTTATGTGCTTCACTTATATCATTTAAAGTTTGGATTGCCTATTTCTCTTCACATAGAAAACCGCCATTTGTAGAATGCTCTTTTGCTTCACTTATATTTGTTAGAGCATGGGCGTATCTTTTGTAGAAATAATTAAACTCTCTTGATTCACTTATATCTATTTAGAGAGATGATAGGAATTGGTCACTCACATGGTTAGTCATAAAATCCTACATAAAACTTATAGATCACTGAATATGATATGTTTGATTCCTTGCAATAGCTTTGCGATATAAAGATGGTGATATTAGAGTCATGCTAGTGGGTGGTTGTGGATTGTAGAAATACTTGTGTTGAAGTTTGTGATTCCCATAGCATGCACGTATGGTGAACCGTTATGTAACGAAGTTGGAGCATGAGGTATTTATTGATTGTCTTCCTTATGAGTGGCGGTCGGGGACGAGTGATGGTCTTTTCCTACCAATCTATCCCCCTAGGAGCATGCGCTTAGTACTTTGTTTTGATGACTAATAGATTTTTGCAATAAGTATGTGTGTTCTTTATGACTAATGTTGAGTCCATGGATTATACGCACTCTCACCCTTCCATCATTGCTAGCCTCTTCGGTATCGTGCATTGCCCTTTCTCACCTTGAGAGTCGGTGCAAACTTCGCCAGTGCATCCAAACCCCGTGATATGATACGCTCTATCACACATAAGCCTCCTTATATCTTCCTCAAAACAGCCACCATACCTACCTATTATGGCATTTCCATAACCACTCCGAGATATATTGCTAGGCAACTTCCATCATCATCATATACATGACTTGAGCATTTATTGGCATATTGCATTGCATGATCCTAAGATAGCTAGCATGATGTTTTCATGGCTTGTCCATTTTTTGATGTCATTGCTACGCTAGATCATTGCACATCCCTGTACACCGCCGGAGACATTCATATGAAGTCATATCTTTGTTCTAGTATCGAGTTGTAATATTGAGTTGTAAGTAAATAAAAGTGTGGTGATCATCATTATTAGAACATTGTCTCATGTGAGGTTATCAAAATAAAAGTGGCCAAAGAACCCCCCAAAAAGAGAGAGAGAGAGAGGCCAAAGAAGCCAACAAAAAAAGAAAAAAAGGAGGAAAAAATAAAAAAAAAATGAGAGAAAAGAGAGAAGGGACAATGTTACTATCCTTTTACCACACTTGTGCTTCAGAGTAGCACCATGTTCTTCATATAGAGTCTCTTGAGTTATCACTTTCATATACTAGTGGGAATTTTCATTATAGAACTTGCCTTGTATATTCCAACGATGGGCTTCCTCAAGTGCCCTAGGTTTTCATGAGCAAGCAAGTTGGATGCACACCCACTTAGTTTTAGTTTGAGCTTTAGTACACTTATAGCTCTTAGTGCATCCGTTGCATGGCAATCCCTACTCCTCGCATTGACATCAATTGATGGGCATCTCCATAGCCCGTTGATTAGCCGTGTCGATGTGAGACTTTCTCCTTTTTGTCTTCTCCACACAACCTCCACCATCATATTCTATTCCACCTATAGTGCTATTTCCATGGCTCATGCTCATGTGTTGCGTGAAAGTTGAAAAGGTTTGAGAACGTCAAAAGTATGAAACAATTGCTTGGCTTGTCATCGGTGTTGTGCATGATTTGAATGCTTTGTGTGGTGAAGATGGAGCATAGCCAGACCATATGATTTTGTAGGGATAACTTTCTTTGGCCATGTCATTTTGAAAAGACATTGCTTTATTAGTATGCTTGAAGTATTATTGTCTTAATGTCAAATGATAGGCTATTTCTTTGAATCACTCGTGTCTTAATATTCATGCCATGATTAGATTACATGATCAAGATTATGCTAGGTAGCATTCCACATCAAAAATTATCTTTTTTATCACTTACCTACTCGAGGACAAGAAGGAATTAACCTTGGGGATGCTGATACGTCTCCATCGTATTTATACTTTTTGATTGTTCCATGCCAATATTCTACAACTTTTATATACTTTTGGCAACTTTTTATACTATTTTTGGGACAAACATATTGATCCAGTGCCCAGTGCAAGTTCCTGTTTGTTGCATGTTTTTTGTTTTGTAGGAAATCCATATCAAACGGAGTCCAAAGGGATAAACACTGACACAGATTTTTTTTTGGAATATATGTGATTTTTGGGAAGAAGAATCAACGCGAGACGATGCCCGAGGGGGCCACGAGACATGGGCGCGCCCCAGGGGGTCAGGCGCGCCCTGGGCCCTCGAGGCCACTCTGTAAGGCGGTTGGTGCCCTTCTTTCTCCGCAAGAAATCTAATATTCGGATAGAAATCGTGTTCAAATTTCAGTCCAATCGGAGTTACGGATCTTCGGGAATGTAAGAAACGGTGAAAGGCCAGAATCTGAAATGCAGAAACAAAGAGGGACTGAGAGACATAAATCTCGGAGGGCCTCTCGCCCCTCCTCCACCATGGAGGCCATGCACCATAGGGGAAACCCTTGTCCTATATAGGGAGAAGGTCAAGGAAGAAGAAGTAGAAGGGGGGCTCTCTCCCCCTCTCTCCTGGTGGCGCCGGAACGCCGCCGGGGCCATCATCGTCACCGCAATCTGCACCAACACCTCTGTCATCTTCACAAACATCTTCATCACCTTCCCCCATATTTATACAATGTTCCACTCTCCCGCAACCCGCTGTACCCTCTACTTGAACATGGTGCTTTATGCTTCATATTATTATACAATGATGTGTTGCCATCCTATGATTTCTGACTAGATTTTCGTTGTCCTATAGGTAATTGGTGAATTGATATGATTGATTTAATTTGCTTGTGGTTATGTTGCTGTCCTTTGGTGCCCATCATATGAGCGCGCGCGTGGATCACACCATAGCGTTATTTGTATGTTGATAGGACTATGTGTAAGTGCATCTAGTGCCACACCTAGTTGGTTCTGGAGTATTGACGACAAACCTGGTCGAGGGACTAATGTGTTTGTGAGAATTGCAGGATAACACAGGTAGAAGTCCCTCATTGATTCGGTTTTCCTACCAAAGATGACCCCTAAAAATGTGTGAAGACATCGAAGTCAAAGGTGGTATGTGAAGACATTCACATTGAAGACTATGACAAGAGAAGACATCGCGTGAAGACTATGGAGCGCGAGGACTTAGTTGTTTCGTCGTTCTTTTTCTTCTTTGTTGAGTCATCGGAACCACCATACTGTTAAGTGGGGTCCAAGTAAACCAGTCAGAATGACTGAAGTGATGCTTAACCAAAATCCTATGTCTTCGAGCGAAGACAATGAGAGCAAATCTTATCCAGAGCTGGATAAGTCAGCTTTACTTGTAGCTCAAGTAAAGTTGCCATGTGTGTTTGAAATCTGACCGTTGGAACACGTGTCAGTTCCTTAGTGACCTAGGGTCATTTCGGACAAATCAGGTCAGGTTGCCTAGTGGCTATAAATAGCCCACCCCCTACACCATAAATTGGTTGGCTGCTCAGAGTTAGTGCACGACTTTTGTCGTTTGAGAGCAACCCACCTCGAAGCCTTTGAGAGAGAAATCCTTGCGAGGACAAATCCCTAAACACCCAGAACCAAAGAGTGTTAGGCATCACTTAAATCTTCTTGTCTGTGTGATCTGAAGACTTATTACACTTGAGGACTATGAATCCTCCAGCCGGTTAGGCTTCACGTTCTGAGCATCCAATAGTCATTGTGGATCGCCGGTGAACAAAGTCTGTGAAGGTTTGGAAGTCTACCTTGAAGACTTACCAGAGTAATTGGGCGAGGACTGGGTGTCCTTAGCTCAAGGGGAATAAGGTGAAGACGCGGTCTTCTGAGTTGAATCTCAGCCTCCCTAACCAGACGTACAGTTGTCACAGCAACTGGAACTGGTCCAACAAATCATTGTCTTCAACGAGCCACTGGTTCTATCCTTCCCATCTCTTTATTTGCAGATTGGTCCTTGTGAAGTCATTGCATGTTTGCATTATCTATTTGTCTTCTCTGTGTGACTACTTGTTCTGATTGGCTTCATACTATCTTCCATCCTGATCTATACTGCCTAGCTGCTATTAGTCTTTGTGCTTTCATTTCATTGAATACTTGACTATGGCTTGCTTAGTGTAGTCTACCTTCCGCTGCATGGTAATAGGTTTATTTCTATCGTTTGTCTTCGAAACTTCCATGTTTTGAAGACTTTCATAAAAATCGCCTATTCACCCCCCTCTAGTCGATCACTAGCATTTTCAATTGGTATCAGAGCCAGGTACTCCCTTGTTCTGTGTGATTCGGTTTAACCACCTGGAGTTTTAGCTATGTCGACTGCAGGGATAATCAAAGTCTCCGCTGTGTGCCCAGTCTTCGATGGAACTGAATATCCCTACTAGAAGAATAAGATGCGCATGCATCTGGAAGCCATTGATGTCGACCTCTGGTATGTCATCAAGAATGGCGTCCCCAAGGCTGGTGAAGGTGTCACCACTGCTGATGTCAAGAAGTTCGTTCAGCTGTGTCGGCGTTCTAGGAACGGGGGTCCCCAGACTTGCCTGCCTGCGGCCTGCGGCGTGGCTCAAAGGGGGGGCACAGCACGGCCCATCTTCACCAACACAGACCCAAGAACCTCGCGAGGGGCCAAGCCTCGCGAGGCAGACGACACGGAGCTTCCTCAGGCACGGCCTCGTCAGGCTGGCTCGCGAGGAGGTGGAGAGATCAAGGCGGGGTACCTCATGAGGTGCCCGTGACGCAAGCCATGACGACCAAGGGCGCCAGGCGGGTGCCAGCCCGCGCAGTGTCCTCCTTTCCCCTTTGGTGCAAAGGTGGCAAGCGTAGCTGTGGAGTACTGAGGCATCAGGCAAAGGTTGCCATTTCGGTGCAACAAGACCAAGACCAGGAGGACTGCAAGACGGAGGTCATTGTGGATCCCAAGACAGCGTCACCACCAGAGCTTTGTGCAGGAGAAGACTACTTTTGTCAGGATAGCTGGTACTAGCTGTCCCCCTTCAAATTAGCCCACCATTGTTGGCTCCCTTCCCGCTCGATATTTGGGAAGAGGACCAGGGTCTCTATAAATAGGACCAGCCACCCACGAGAGGTGGGGGTGGGGACAATCGAGAAGAGAGAGAGAGAAGGGTGACTGAACTCCTCCCAGCAGTTCATCCCCCCCGCCAAGAAGAGCCCCTCGTGAGGCTGTTCTTCCTTGTATTGTTCATCATCATTAGCCCAAGAGGCAATCCACCACACCACACACTGGAGTAGGGTATTACACCACAACGGTGGCCCGAACCAGTATAAACCCTATGTCTCTCGTGTTGTTCTTTCCATAGCTCAGATCTTAGCGAGGCGGAGGGGCGCAAGTAGGTAGGAGGCAAAATCTCCGCGCGCACCCCAGTGTTCGAACCTCAAGGGTCTGCCGGAACCCGAAATCCGACATTTGGCGCGCCAGGTAGGGGAGCGCCGGAGTTTTCTCTTCCGCCACCGCCACGGCCTGCCTCGCGATGAGTAGCGTGTCGCCCGCTCCGGCCGCCGGCGCTAGCACGGGGGCCAGGGGGCTCCGGGCCCTGGCCCCAGCCCTGCAATGGGTACGGTGGCCGGACAAGTTCAAGCCGACGACGCCGCCGCGCTACGGCGGCGCGATAGATCCGCTGGCCTTCTTGCTGGCGAGCGAGGAGGCCCTCCTCGAAGCCGGAGGTGACGATAGGGCCGTGGCCAACTAGCTCCCCATGGCCCTCACCGGCGCTCCGCGCACATGGCTGCTCCACCTGCCGGCAGCCTCTGTGGCCTCTCGGGAAGAGCCCCACAGCCTCTTCCCCGCCCATCGCGCTACACCAACACCCCCAGTCGTCGCGGCCCTCCTGGGCGGCTCGCAGGCGCCGCCTACAAGTCACCACGTCAAGCCGTTCATCCGCCGGGTCAGCGCCTCTTCCACGCGGTAGGGGGCTCTCCCGGACCGGGCGGCGCCCGAGACCGGCCTGACCTTCAGCTCGGAGGACCACCCCTCCAACTCGGCCTGCTCGGGTGCGCTCCCCATGCTGTGCACCCCCACCATCTGCCAGGTGGCCGTCACCAGAACTCTCATCGATGGCGGTGCGGGCCTCAGCGTGCTCTCGGTCGAGGCCTTCAACCTCCTCTGCATACCCCTAGAATGGCTGCAACCCAGCCGACCCTTCTCAGGCGTTGGGGGCGGATCATCCAGCTCCTTGGGACACATCCGGCTCCCAGTAACCTTCGGCACCTACAAGAACTTCCACACGGAGCTGGTCGACTTCGACATCGCCCCCATCGGCCTCCCCTACAACGCCTTCCTCGGCTACCCAGCGCTGGCCCAGTTCATGGCCGCGATGCACCCGGCGTACAACCTCATGAAGATGCCCGGGAGCAGTGGTGTCCTCACCGTGCACGGGGACACCGGAGACGCGCTGTGGGTGCTCAAGCTCGCCTTCAAGACGGCGGTGTCGGCACAGCCCGCAGACTTGGAGACCCCCGAGCCCAAGGGGGTTGCGCCCGCCAAGAAGAAACAGTTGTTCACCCAAGACAAGGAAGAAACCAAGCAGATACCCGTCGATGAGGACGAGTCCACCAACGCCGCTCTCACCATAGGCGCCAACCTCGAACCCGAGCAGGAGGAGGCCCTGGTCGGGTTCCTGCGCGCAAACAAGAAGGTATTCGCTTGGGAGCCTGACCAGTTAGCAGGGATCCCTAGGAGTGTAATCGAGCATCACCTCAACGTGTGCCCCAACGTGCGCCCTATGAAGCAGAAGGCCAGGCGGCAGTCCACAGAAAAGCAGGCCTTCATCGTCCAAGAGACCCGCAAATTAGAAGCCGCTGGGGTCATTCGCGAGGTCCGATACCCAGATTGGTTGGCCAACCCTGTCGTCGTGCCAAAGAAGGGAGGGAAGGAGCGCATGTGTGTCGACTTCACCAACCTCAACAAAGCATGCCCGCAAGATCCATTCCCGCTCCCCCGCATCGACCAGATCGTCGATTCCACCACGGAATGCGACCTGCTATGCTTCTTGGATGCCTTCTATGGGTATCACCAGATCAAGGTGGCAGTAGAAGACGTCTAAAAGACAACCTTCCTAACCATGTGTGGGGTGTACTACTACACATGCATGCCATTCGGGCTGCGTAACGCAGGGGCGACCTTTCAGCGGCTGATGCACATCACCTTGGGCCCGCAGCTCGGGAAGAATGTTGAAGCTTACGTCGATGACATTGTGGTAAAGTCTCGGGAGGCCAGGACCTTGATACAAGACCTAGAGGAAACCTTCTCGAGACTCAACGCAGTGAACCTACGGCTCAACCCAGAGAAGTGTGTGTTCGGAGTCCCCTCGGGCAAGCTCTTGGGTTTCCTCGTGTCCCACCGAGGCATCGAGGCTAACCCGGAAAAGGTCAAGGCAGTGGAAGACATGAGCCCGCCAAAGACCCTTAGAGAAATGCAGAAGCTCACGGGGCGCGTGACCACGCTAGGGCGCTTCATCTCCAAGTTGGGGGAACGAGCGCTGCCCTTCTTCCAGCTAATGAAGAAGAAGGGGACCTTTGAGTGGACTGAAGAGGCCGACAAGGCGTTCGAGGATCTCAAGAGATACCTGACCAGCCCACTGGTCATGGTGGCTCCGTGCCCTCAACAGCCCCTGGTGCTTTACCTCGCCGCCACTCCCTACTCCGCCAGCACAGCCCTGGTGGCAGTTAGAGAGGAGCGTCGAATCAAAACCGCGGCAGCAGCCCGGGACAAGGCAGAACAGGAATAAGGAAGGCCCACAGAAACCGCCACCGCGGCTGAGGAGGATCAATCGCCGCAGAGGAGTGCACCAGAGGCGGAAGAGGCCCCTCGCCCAGACGGCCAGTCTCAGGAGGCCTCATCGCCTCAAGAGGCGCCATGGTCTCCGAAGGGAGCCGCCAGCACTAACGCACCCAACCTCGTTGCGCACCTAGTGTACTTCGTCAGCACGGTGTTGCGGGATGCATGGGCACGGTACCCCATGCCTCAGAAACTCCTCCTCGCGCTACTGGTGGCCTCGCGCAAGCTGCGGCACTACTTTCAGGGTCACCCATCAAGGTCCTCTCGTCATACCCCCTGGAGAGAGTGCTCAGGAGCCCTAACTCAGCTGGAAGGATCGCTGAGTGGAACATAGAACTGCAAGCGTTTCAGCTCGAATTCAGCATGACCAGAGTCATCAAGGGAGCAGCGTTGGCGGATTTTGTGGCAGAATGGACGGAGGCACCAGGCCTCGAGGCAGACGAGGATCGGTCCCTCTCCCCGGGAAGTGAGGCGCCAGAAGGCTGGGTCATGTACTTCGATGGGGCATTCTCCAGGCATGGCACTGGGGCTGGGGCGATGCTTATATCGCCCACTCAGGACAAGCTCTACTACGCTGTGCAACTCTGTTTCCAGCAAGGTGAAAAGGTCTCCAACAACATAGCGGAGTATGAAGGTTTAATAGTGGGCGTGAAGGCCGCAGCGGCCCTGGGAGTGAAACGCCTCACCATCAAGGGCGATTCGCAGCTCCTTGTCAATTTCTCCAACAAGGTGTACGAGCCGAAAGATGAGCACATGGAAGCCTACCTTGCGGAGGTCCGCAGGATGGAGAAGCAGTTCTATGGGTTGGAGTTGTAGCATGTGCCCCGTGGCACCAATCAGGAGGCCGACGACATCGCCAAAGGAGCGTCCAAACGGTTACCTCAGGAGCCTGGCGTTTTCGAGGAGCAGCTCTTCAAGCCCTCAGCCCTGCCGTCAATGTCAAACACGGCTCAGCCTCGGGAGGAGCTCCCCCAGCCACCTGCCAGGGGAGCTCCGGCCTGTGGCCCGGCCTCAGGAGCACGCCTGCTCCTGACGATGGAACCTCAGGAGGGATGCTGGATCACGGAGCTCCGGAGTTACATAACACAAGGGACCCTGCCGGAGAAGGAGGAGGAAGCGGAGCGAGTGGCACGCCAGGCCACGGCATACTGCATCAAGGATGGAGAGATCTACCGGAAGCAACCAAACGATGTATCCCTGCGCTGCATCTCCAGGGAGCAAGGGAAGGAACTGCTGGAAGATATACACGGCGGAGACTGTGGACATCATTCATCATCATGGACCCTCGTCAGCAAGGCATTCCGCAGTGGGTTTTATTGGCCCACCGCGCTCAATGACGCCGTCGAATTAGTGAAAGCTTGTGAGGCCTGCCAGTTCCACGCCAAGCAGATCCATCAGCCAGCAGGAGGCCTGCAGACTATACCCCTTTCGTGGCCATTCGCAGTCTGGGGGCTGGACATCTTGGGCCCGTTTCCTCGGGCACCAGGGGGCTACTGCTACCTCTACATCGCCGTGGACAAGTTCACCAAGTGGGCTGAAGTAGAGGCTGTCCGCACCATTCCCGCGGGTTCCGTGGTCAAGTTCATCAAGGGCATCGTGAGCCGGTTCGGGGTGCCGAACCGCATCATCACGGACAACGGTTCGCAGTTCACCAGTAACCTCTTCAAAACATACTGTGCTAACCTTGGAACGCAGATATGCTACGCTTCGGTGGCGCACCCCCGAAGCAACGGCCAGGCCGAGCGAGCCAACACAGAGGTCCTGAGGGGCCTCAAGACCAGGACGTTCAAGAAGAAGCTGGAGGCCTGCGGCAGAGGTTGGTACGACGACCTTCAATCCGTGTTGTGGTCCATCTGCACAACCGCGACCAAGCCGACTGGAGAGACCCCGTTCTTCCTGGTCTACGGAGCCGAAGCGGTCCTCCCTCACGAGGTCAGACATCGCTCCGCGTGGGTCCTGGTGTTCGACGAGGCGCAGCAGGACGCCATGCGGGGGATGGACCTCGTGCTGGGGGAGGAACGTCGCCGAGAAGCCGCGCTGCGAGCGGCGAGGTACCAACAAGCAATGCGGCGATATCACTGCCGCAACATCCGCCCCAGAACTCTTGAGGTAGGAGACCTCGTGCTCAGGCGGGTTCTCTCCAGGGAGGGGCTGCACAAGCTCTCTCCCATGTGGGAGGGCCTGTTCAAAGTTGTTCGTGTTTCCAGGCCCAGCTCCGCGCGCTTGGAGACTCAGGAGGGGGTGCCGGTCCAGAACGCATGGAACATCCAGCACCTCCGGAGGTTCTACCCCTAAAAAGGCCCAGAGCCTGTGAAGAAGGCGAATGCCTGTGAAGCTGTCGCGTTTTGGAAAAGGCCCAGAGCCTGTGAAGAAGGCGAATGCCTGTGAAGCTGTCGCGTGTTGGAAAAGGCCCGGAGCCTGTGAAGAAGGCGAATGCCTGTGAAGCTGCCGCGTTTTGGAAAAGGCTCGAAGCCTGTGAAGAAGGCGAATGCCTGTGAAGCTGTCGTGTTTTGGAAAAGGCCCGGAGTCTGTGAAGAAGGCGAATGCCTGTGAAGCTGTCGCGTGTTGGAAAAGGCCCGGAGCCTGTGAAGAAGGCGAATGCCTGTGAAGCTGTCGCGTTTTGGAAAAGGCCCAGAGCCTGTGAAGAAGGCGAATGCCTGTGAAGCTGTCGCGTTTTGGAAAAGCCCAGAGCCTGTGAAGAAGGCGAATGCCTCTGAAGCCGTCGCGTTTTGGAAAAGGCCCGGAGCTTGTGAAGAAGGCCAACGCCTATGAAGCTCGCCGGCCGTGACACTCTCACGTAATAATGAGTTGGGGTTGTACACGCCCCGGAGTCTCAGGAGCGCCGGCCTCAGGCCCTGGGGCTCCCTCCCACTCCCAGTGGAAGCACTTAGCTCCGCGCTGGTGAGAAGATGTCGAAGACTAGATTAGGTGCCGGACGCGGCTTTTCATTTGCTTTCCGCAGTTGGCTTGTTCCTTCTCATTCGAAGTTTTATTGAAGTTGTTGCCATCTTTGGCTTGTGGTTCTTCGACTTTTCACTCTCCTTCCTTGATTTCTCTTATGCAAGGCCTCGCGAGGGGGGGGGGTAGCCGAGCACCCTCGCGAGTGTTCCTATCCTAGTCGTTCAAAGGGTTCGCGACCTGGGCCCATTACAGGAGCACCCCTCCAGTCCGTGCCCCACGGGCACCGCGACACGAACACAGGGCCTGGGTCGGTCGCCCCCCCCCCCATGGCTGGGGCCCGGAACTATCCACGCGCGGGCACGTAGCCGGAAGGTATGATAACGGAAGCAAAACAATGATTAACAGCAATAACCCAAACACGCCCCCGCGGGGCTCCACACTACTGTCTTTTTACGCAGGAAAAAGGAAAAGAAAGAACAAATCAGGCGCAGCTCGCCTCACACCGGCCCGCAGGGAAGACCCAAGCTGCCTCCGGGGCTCAGGCAGACTCTCTCTCGCGCTTCACCAGGGCACGACGGCGGGCGGACACGCTACCACCTCCCAAGCAGATACGACGGCATGGAGGCTGACCGCGGCCACCGCTAGAAGAGTCACCACCTGAAGAAGAACCGGAGAAGCTTGGGGAACCCTGAGCGCCGCCAGCCACGCGAGCGCTGCCCTCTCCATCATCGCCGGAGCTGGGTTCCCGGCTGCGGTCGTCGCCCTCGGGGCAGCACCCTGCGCGGCGACCATCTTCCCCAAACACCCTCACGTAGAGGGTGGCATCGCCGTCGAACTTGAAGTGCAGGGTGCACCGACGGCTCAGGCCATGCGCGCGGGCAAACGTCTGCCAACCGCGGGCCAGGGCCAGGCTCCCGGCCGCGGAGACCTCCAGTGAAGCCCATGAGGCCCGACTGCAGCAGCCATCGGCCTGAAGCTAGAGGCCGCCCGAGGCGTCGGCCGGGAGCTCACCGAGGAGGAAGCGAGGAAGTGGAAGCTGGGTGCTAGTCGGCTCCGCTGACCACACGACGAACTCCGGCAGCACCTCAGTAGCGCGAAAGCGCGGCCTAGGGGGACGCGCCGCCAGAGCGCGCCCCCCGGCCGCAGCAATCCACCCGTCGCTGTGCTGGAAATCGTCTCCACGGCCGCGGGGAGCTGCCGTGGTGGCCACAGGATGCTTGCGAGGGCGCCCTCGGCCGCGCCTGGGCGGGGGGAGAGGCAGGCTCAACCTTGTGAGCCTTCCCCTTCTCTGCGGCCGAGAACCTCCTCGACGGGGCCATGAAGAAGGAGAAGCAAGGGGAGATGAACTAGAAGGGCGCGCGCCGATCCGTACTTATAGCTGGCGAGGGCCAACCGATGGCCCCCACGATCGCAGGTAATTATGACCCGCTTTGCATGCAGGGACTTGTCCAATCCGTGCAGTTGCCGAGGCGCCATGGGGAAGTGGAGACGCCCATGTCCAATCAACCACCACGCGGCGCCCAAGACCACAGGCTATTAGGGCCTACAGCGCTTCGCTCTTGCCCTTTCGCCTCCCTGCACGGCCAAGCCCGGGCGCGCCTTCTGTCCGGGGGCTACTGTCGGTGTTTTGGGAACGGGGGTCCCCAGACTTGCCTGCCTGCGGCCTGCGGCGTGGCTCAAAGGGGGGCCCAGCACGACCCATCTTCACCAACACAGACCCAAGACCCTCGCGGGGCAGACGACATGGAGCTTCCTCAGGCACGGCCTCGTCAGGATGGCTCGCGAGGAGGTGGAGAGATCAAGGCGGGGTACCTCATGAGGTGCCCGTGATGCAAGCCATGACGACCAAGGGCGCCAGGCGGGTGCCAGCCCGCGCAGTGTCCTCCTTTCCCCTTTGGTGCAAAGGGGGCAAGCGCAGCCGCGGAGTACCGAGGCATCAGGCAAAGGTTGCCATTTCGGTGCAACAAGACCAAGACCAGGAGGACTGCAAGACAGAGGTCATTGTGGAGCCCAAGACAACATCACCACCAGAGCTTTGTGCAGGCGAAGACTACTTTTGTCAGGATAGCTGGTACTAGCTGTCCCCCTTCAAATTAGCCCGCCATTGTTGGCTCCCTTCCCGCTCGATATTTGGGAAGAGGACCAGGGCCTCAATAAATAGGACCAGCCACCCACGAGAGGTGGGGGGACAATCGAGAAGAGAGAGAGAGAGAAGGGTGACTGAACTCCTCCCAGCAGTTCATCCCCCCCGCCAAGAACAGCCCCTCGCGAGGCTGTTCTTCCTTATATTGTTCATCATCATCAGCCCAAGAGGCAATCCACCACACCACACACTGGAGTAGGGTATTAGACCACAACGGTGGCCCGAACCAGTATAAACCCTATGTCTCTCGTGTTGTTCTTTCCATAGCTCAGATCTTAGCGAGGCGGAGGGGCGCAAGTAGGTAGGAGGCGAAATCTCCGCGCGCACCCAGTGTTCGAACCTCAAGGGTCTGCCGGAACCCGAAATCCGACAAACTGGATTCCACTGCCAAGAACATCATCTGTGGTCATCTGACCAAAGGACAGTATGGCTGTGTGGGTGCTCTGGAAACATCCAAGCTAGTCTGGGACTGGCTCTCTAAGGTCAACGAAGGCGTCTCAACCCAAAGAGATCAAAGAATCAGTGTCCTTCGCAACCGCTTCAAGAGAAACGACAATGAGAATATTCAGCTCACATTTGATTGACTCACTGACATCACAAATGAGCTTCAAGCCCTCGGCGCTACTGAGATCACCAAGCATGAAGTCGTCAAGACACTCCTGAGATCACTTGACAGCTTGTTTGACACCCTAGCCCTGATGATTCAAGAACGCCCTGACTTCAAGACACTCGATCCGTCTGACATACTTGAAAGGCTCAACACACATGAGTTTCAGCTTTCTAAGAAAAGAGACATCTACGGTCCCAACTATGGGCAAACTCGTGCTTTGAAGGCAAAAGATGTTTCCTCATCTGAAGAAGAATCTGATTGCAGTTCTGATGATCCTGAAGACATTGGAAAGAAGCTTGCTATGCTTGTGAAGAAGTTCCAGAAATTCACCAAGAAGAAAGGCTTCAGAAAGTCCTCATGATCCAGCTCAAGGAATGATGAAGCTTCTGCTCATGACTACAAGAAGAGAACATGCCACAAGTGCAAGAAACCTGGTCACTACATCTCTGAGTGTCCGCAGTGGGACAATGAGAACAACAACAAGAAGAAGAGCAAGGAATATGATTCTGACGACAAGAAGAAGAAGAAATACTCAAAGTCTTCTTCCAAGTCTTCATCAAAGTCTTCCTCACACAAGAAGAGCTCATCTGGCAAGGCTCGTGCTTTTGTTGGCAAGGAAATGGATTCAGAGGAGGAGTCTGCTTCTGAGGAGGCGGAGGTGGAGTCTGAGGAGGAGTCCGATTCTGGCGTTGCAAGTCTGGCTACAGCCTATGTTGCCAAGTCCATCTTCAACATTGAAGACAATGACTTCATCACCGACGCCGATGCTAATGACAAGGACAAATCCGCTCCCACCTACTGCTCCATGGCACACATTGCCAAGGTAAACTCACGCACTACTCACTATCAAACATCCAGTGAAGATGACTCTGATTGTGGTTCCAAACCCAGCTACAAAACACTTGCTAAAATTGCAACTGAACAACAGAAAGCTATGGAACATATTCAAAAACTGTTAGACAAAAGTGATGACTTGTTAGACGCTGAAATGACTCGATCTCAGTCCTTAATTGAAGACATAAAAAATCTTCATGTTAAGTATGAGGAACTTGAAAGTCGTCATGAAACGCTCTCAACAACTCATGAAAAGCTTTCCTATGATTATCTTCAAAGGAAGCAAGATCTTGAGAAATTGAGAGAGGCTCATGAAGATCTTCAAAAGGAAAACGAGTCACTTCGCGCCAAGCAGATCAGTTCCGCTCAGGAAGGATTTGAACTACCATCTCTTAAATGCATTGAGCGTGACAACACTACTTCTGTTGCTGGATGTTCTACTGCTGCTACTATTGCAATATCTTCAACTGTTGATGTGGTAACTAAACCCTCTGCTGAGGATGCCACTGCTATTGCTGATGAAAATGCTAGGTTGAAGACATTGCTTGAAATAGGGATGTAAAAAAGTCTCAAAGGGCATCAGACACTATGTGATGTCCTGAAAAGGCAGATCGTAAACCAAAACCCTAGGAAAGAGGGTGTTGGGTTCGAAAGGAAAATGAATGCTGATGGCTCTTACTGGAAACCTGAGCAGTACCCCAAAACCACATGGGTTGCTGCAAAGGAACCTTTAATGGATCCATCCACCCTATCTGGCTTCACTTGTGCTAATCACATTGTCATTGATGAATCCTTTGATGCAAACTATAAACTATTAAAGAATCAGAATGGTGAAGTGTTTGCCAGGTATATTGGTACTAACTGCAGGAATGGGCCACCTATGAATAAAGTGTGGGTGCCGAAAAAGTGTCTAGAAAATCTTCCTGTGTATGTCATCATGACACCACAAGTGAAGAAGACAAACCCCAGACCACGGGCTTCATATGGTCCAAAGGCTTCATACAGACAGAGGACTCACCTGAGTCGCACTAACGCAAATGTTTTGCAGGGAAACCATACACAGGCCTATGAATATGAGCGCGTTTCATCAAACCGCCATGTTCATAAGACCAAGAACTACTCTGCTTATTCTTATGAGTACTATTGTCCACCTGCAAGACTATTTGCTAGGTCTCCAAAGCCAAAGTTCTCAGATGCTGCACTTAGACTCATTGCTTCGAAGCCACCCTTGAAGATGTGGGTGGCTAAGAAAGCTTAACTCTTTTTTGCAGGGAAGGGTCTCCAGCCGAAAATCAAATGCGTCTTAAGCTATTGCTGGGGACCTTAAACATCTTGTAGTGTGCAAGATCAAATGCCCAAATGGTCTTATTATGTATTTTGTTCCTGAGTCGCTTGCTACTTGCCCTATCAGTCCTAACCTCGATCTAAGATTTCATAATCCACTTGCTCGTCAAATGTTTATGCTTGACAGTTCTCTTTGAGAAGCCTATCCCCCTAACTGCACTGTAGGGTATGACACTAGCTGCTTCAGAATGGATTATTGATAGTGGGTGTACTAATCACATGACTGGCAAGCAAAGTCTTCTCATGGACTCAACCTTACGTCCATCTGACAAGAGTCGCATCACATTTGCTGATACTGGTAAAAGCAAGGTATTGGGTCTAGGTGGAGTTGCAATCTCAAGGGATCAGCACATGGATAAAGTGATGCTTGTTGAATCCCTTGGTTTCAACTTAATGTCTGTCTCAATGCTTTGCGATTTAAACATGATTGTGATGTTTGGAAAATATCGTTGCCTTGTTCTAATGGAATCCGACAAGTCTCTAGTCTTTGAAGGGTATTAGAAAGATGATTTGTACATGGTAGATTTCTTAGCAGGACCACAGCTTGTCGTATGTCTTCTTGAAAAAGCTTCAGAATGCTGGCTCTGGCATCGGACGCTAGGGCATGCTGGCATGAGGAATTTTCACACTCTTGCAAAGAAGAAGCATATCATAGGCATCGACAACGTCAAGTTCAAGAATGATCACTTATGCGGTGCCTGCAAAGCTGGAAAGATGACGAGGGCCAAGCATCCCTTGAAGACAATCATGACAACGACTCAACCCTTCGAACTGCTACACATGGACCTCTTCGGTCCCACTCACCACTCAACTCTTACTACTACTTCTTATCTCTATGGCTTCGTCATTGTTGATGATTATTCAAGATATACATGGGTGCATATAATCCTCTACAAGACTGAAGTGCAGGATGTCTTCAGACGCTTCGCCAATCGAGCCATGAACAACTATGACGTCAAGATCAAGCACATCAGAAGTGACAATGGCACTGAATTCAAGAACACCGGCCTCGACACTTATCTTGATACTTTGGGCATCACTCATGAGTTCTTAGCTCCGTACACGCCGCAACAGAATGGCATCATGGAACGCAAGAATAGAACACTCATTAAGATGGCCCGGATGATGCTCGATGAATACAAGACTCCAAGAATGTTCTGGCCTGAAGCCATTGATACTGCATGCCATATCATCAACCGTGTTTATCTTCACAATCTTCTGAACAAAACATCCTATGAGCTCCTCACTGGTAAGAAGCCAAATGTCAGTTACTTCAGAGTATTTGGTGCCAGGTGTTGGATCAAGGATCCACATCACACTTCAAAATTTGCACCGAAAGCACATGAAGGTTTTATGCTTGGATACGGAAAGGATTCGCACTCCTACAGAGTCTTCAACCTCTTTCACTATAAAGTGGTTGAAACTGTGGATGTGCGGTTCGATGAGACTAACGGCTCACAAAGAGAGCGCCTGCCAAATATGCTAGATGAAGTTCCATCCAGTGAATCCATCAAACTTATGGGAACTGGAGAAATCTTACCGTCTGAAACACAGCCCGAAGAGGAACTCATCATCTTTGCACCTGATCAACCGGAAGACAATGCTCAGCCTGAAGACAATCCTTCTAACGATGACAATGATCAGCAAGAGCAAAATCTTTGTCCTGTTCATCCTCGTGTTGCAAATGAAGTACAGATTGAGAAAATAATTGATAGCATCAATGCACCTGGTCCACTCACTCGTTCAAGGGCAACACAACTAGCAAATTTCTGTGGGCACTTCGCATTCGTCTCAATATCTGAACCCAAGAAAGTTGATGAAGCCTTCATGGAACCTGAATGGATTCAAGCTATGCAAGAAGAGCTTCAACAATTTGAGCTGAATAATATATGGGAACTGGTCAAGCGTCCTGATCCTCATAAGCACAATATCATAGGCACTAAATGGATATATCGCAACAAGCAAGATGAGCATGGTCAAGTTGTCAGAAACAAGGCTCGTCTCGTTGCTCAAGGATACACTCAAGTTGAAGGAATTGACTTCGATGAAACATTTGCTCCTGTGGCTAGGCTTGAAGCTATACGCATACTGCTGGCCTATGCAAATCATCATAACAATCTTCTGTATCAAATGGATGTGAAGAGTGCCTTTCTCAATGGCAAGATTGAAGAAGAAGCATACGTTGCACAACCTCCTGGCTTTGAAGATCCGAAACATCTTGATATGGTGTACAAGCTAAACAAAGCACTGTATGGCCTCAAACAAGCTCCTCGCGCTTGGTATGATACACTCAAAGACTTCCTGAAGAGCAAAGGATTCAAACCTGGTTCCCGGGATCCCACACTCTTCCCGAAGACATATGATGGTGAACTGTTTGTGGGCCAAATATATGTGGATGACATTATCTTCGGCTGCACCAACCAGAAACATAGTGATGAGTTTGGACACATGATGCAAGAGCAATATCAGATGTCCATGATGGGTGAGCTGAAGTTCTTCCTTGGTCTTCAAATTCGTCAGCAAAGAAATGGCATCTTCATATCTCAAGAGAAATACCTCAAAGATTGCCTGAAGAAGTTTGGAATGCAAGATTGCAAAGGTTACACGATGCCAATGCCAGCTAAACACCATCTGGGTCCCGACGACAATGGTAAAGAGTTTGATCAAAAGGTATACCGCTCCATGATTGGTTCTTTACTTTATCTATGTGCATCTAGGCCACATATTATGCTTAGTGTTTGCATGTGTGCTCGATTCCAAGCGGCACCAAAGGAATCACATCACTTAGCTGTGAAGCGAATTCTTCGATATTTGGCTTACACCCCAACATTAGGATTATGGTATCGAAAGGGCTCAGAGTTTGATCTAGTTGGATTCTCGGATGCTAATTATGCTGGTGACAAGGTGGATCGCAAGTCTACATCAGGCACATGTCCCTTTCTGGGACGATCACTTGTATGTTGGTCTTCAAAGAAGCAGAACTGTGTATCTCTCTCCATTGCTGAATCTGAATACATTGCTACTGGGTCTTGCTGCGCTCAGCTTCTATGGATGAAGAAAACACTGAAAGACTATGGCATTCATCTGAAGCAAGTACCACTCTACTGCGACAACGAAAGTGCCATCAAGATTGCCAACAACCCAGTTCAGCACTTGAAGACAAAGCACATTGAAATTCGTCATCACTTTCTCAGAGATCATGTCATGAAGGAAGATATTGATATCATACACGTCAACACTGAAGAGAAACTGGCAGATATCTTCCCAAAGCCCTTGGATGAGAAAAGGTTTTGCAAGTTACGGTGTGAGCCAAATATCTTGGAATCCTCAAATGTCCTGTGATCAGGCACACATCCTAACACTTATGCATGTTGATGACTTAGATGTGCAACACACGAAGTAAAGTATATCTTCAATCAATGAAGACTTACATTCTGAGTGTGAATACATTAACATGGAATTTGACTTCGGAGCGCCACGATAATTGTGCATCGTGTCTGGGTCTAATACTTCCTATACGGTGGGTAACGCCACCACCAAATTCTTCCTTTAGAAGTGTTTTTCTCATGGCGTTACTTTTGCAAAGTCTTCACACTTGACTTGTCTTCAACATTGATTTGCTTTCTTGATTATTTTCACAATGTTGACTTGGTATATGCATATAATAAGTGTTCAGTCCTCTACATCATTCACTTATAGCTATGTCTTTTCATTTGAATCTTTTGATCTAAGTGAATGTGATTGGACCCTAACCTCTCTATGCTTCTCCCTCAAATCTATCTATCCAAATCATATGCATTCTATTGAAACTGTCGAATGTCCTCTCTCCATCCTTGTTAGCAGAAATATAGAGACAAACATTTAATCTGTTTTAAATTATTAATTCTAATTGCCTGAAACCTGGAGAAGCCGGAACAACCGCTCGACAATCTAGACAAGCGTGGGAACATGGAACTGCTTTCAATGTGTTGCATGTTCGCCACGTGTCCCTCAGATGTGAACCTCCAGGGGCACCTGCGTAATTGCGCTGTGCCGTTCTTTTCCTTATACATACATGTCCCCTCACGGTCAAAAATCCTTCTTCCACATCTCCACCTCGTCAAAACCCTAGCACCTCCACTAGCTCTCGACGATGCCTACGACGAAGCGCTTAGCTGACGTGACTT